>NC_140590.1:270236544-271654044 GCF_964204655.1 Triturus cristatus | reverse complement strand
ACTGGAGCCTTCGTTCTCCTGGGCTGTGCAGCATTTCATTGATGAAGCGGAGGAGATGTCATCCCGGGTACACTCGCAACTCCGGCCGCGGCGCCCACGCAGTTGTGGTAAAGAGCACCTCCCGGGACCTCCGGAGTGCCGAAAATTTCAAGAGCGGGTGCTGCAATGGTTCCACCTCTCTTGTAATTGTTTCGGCTGTTGAAGATATGGCTTTTAAATGAGTTGCATGCTTTTTTATGGAGGGATCCGGCGGAGCTCCGGGACTACACAGCCATCTTGGCCGGCGTACCGGCCACACCCCTGCAAGGTGTGGGTTCACATGCTTCATGCTCTGCACCAGTTGAGATCACAATTCCGGAAGTGTGCTGTTGGGTGGCATGCACAGGATCGTGCACCACCTGTTGTTTCTTTACTGGATTTGATTCCCGGAGTGCTAGGTTTTGCAGTGGCGGCTGCTCCCGGGAAGCAGCAGTGGGGCGGAAAGGGGGGGTGGTTAAAAAATAAAAATAAATCACTTACCTGCCTTGCCGGCCAACTTGTGAGCCGCCACCTCTCCTCCATCCTCTCCGTCCTCTTCCTAGCTTCTTCAATGCAAGAAAAAAGCACCTGGGATCCCAGGCACCCCATAGCCATTCACAACGCTGCAATGCAGTGTTGCGATTGGTCTGAGCGCCGTGGTTCGGTGCTCAGCCAGGGAATAGGAGCCTGGGAATGTTCTCCACCCAGGCCGTAATGCAGCCTGGGTGGAGAGCATTGAATTGCACTTACATAGTGACCACCATGCCTTCCCCTGCTCTGAGAGTAGAGCATACCCGCCCAACCCCACCAAGATGCCGCAGCAGGAAGAAACAAAATTATAATAACGTCAAGTTATATCATTTATTTTTCCTCTTTTTTCACTGAAAAAAAGCAGTGGGGCGACGTTCCTCCGCCTTAGCGGAGGAGCCACAACTGAATCTCAGTTTTGATTTTTGGATTGTAGCAAGTCCACCTGTAGTTCAAGTTTGTGTGACTGCCAGGACAGAGTGTTGAGTGCTGCCAGCAGACTCCTGTTGATAGATGCTGATATTGTTGTATCTGCTGGGTATTTACTAGTCACATTTACTGGTTGCGGTTAGGTCATCCCTCCTTCCTCTAGTAATACTTCTGTTTCATCCAGTAATTTGATGTCAGTTTCACGTAACACAAAAGTTCCAGAATGGTTTATGCCACCATTCAGTAATTTCCCAGCCTTGTGTGAAGTTGAAGATATAGCGATGACCGATAATTCTGGTAATTTCCCTAATTCTTCACTGCAAAGTTGAAGTGAGCTTTTACTGTTTATTGTCCTGTTGAGGATATTGTCCCCCTCTGTTTGTGCTTGCTGTTCTCTGTTGGAGCTATGGGCGGGGTTGTAGTTCTTTTTAGGTCTCGCTGAGTCAGCACATGCTCTGCGAGACATTTTGTAAGCAGGTTTTAAAAGTGCTACCAAAGGCTTGGCCACCATCTTGCGATTACGCGCACAAGCGCACGCGCTCTGCCTCTCCAATGCAGCGTGACTCGCTCCACCCCTCCTCGACCACAGAGTGCGTCCCCGTGATCGCTTTCACGGATGCGTGGCCGAGTCGCGTTGTTTAGCTGTCTTCCTCGTGCATTCCCGGTCTCCCTGGTTGAGAGCATCAACGCGCGGCCAATGCTTGTTTTAGAATAGTTTATGACTGCAAGAAGACAGAACCAAACACACACACGCACATCTGTGTCCATAGTACAGATTTTCCATGAACCTACCTCTTCCTCCTGATTACTACAGAATTCTGATAACGCCCCCTCCCCCCAGTAAACATTTTCCTAGCACCACCTGTGTCGTCTGCGGTGTGGTTTCTTGTAGCCCTCGCCCGTCCTCGGTAGTGCAGGCATTCCCCCAACCTCCTCTGCAGCTTCAGCTTCTGGGCCTGCACGCCCCTAACCCCTGTGCAACAGATATACCCCCCCACGTGCTTGTCAGCGCCACGGCTGCATGGATAACATATTGCTTTTGTGCTTGCAGAGTAATGCATGACGCCTAGCACGCGCCGCTGACAGCCCTTTAATGTGTTTCTCGCATTGCTAAGTGACGTCCCTGCCTTCCTCTTCTGCTTCAGCTTTAAAACCCAAGGGAAAATTGATAGGCAAGGAATGTTGTGTTGTGGGGCGTGTGTGTGATTAATGGGGACTGCCGAGCTGTCCTTAATGTATGTCCTAAGAGGAGGCTATCTTAAGTGCTGCCATTGGATAAGTGCTTAGGATCGCTGTTGGTAGAGGAGCGCACTTTATCCAGACGGCGGGTTGCAACGAGCTGAGGCATACACAGCCCGAATGGTACAGACTAGCACATAACACGGAACGGAAGGCATTTCTTACTCCTCTTGGTCTTTGTAACTGATGACTCCTTGTAGTGAGCCGTGCGCCCTCTGAGACCTCCGTGTCGCAATTTTAAATCCCGGAGCAATTAACACAAGCATTGGCATAGCCAATAGGTCTTGCCTTTGGGACCTTATAAGTGTTTAGCCATGTAACACTTCATGTTGTTGCACCAAGGATATTGTGCTTGATAACTAAACACTTATAAGGTCCCAAAGGCGAGACCTATTGGCTATGCCAATGCTTGTTTGATCAGTTGTTCTGTGCTCCATTAGCCAGTAGCTAGTATGTTTCAGTCGTATGTACTGGGGGTGCAGAGAACCCTTACGGGACTGTGTCCTTGTTTGGGCTAATGTGGGCACTGGATTATTCAATTGGTTGTTACCAACGCAGGGAGCCTGTTCCAATATGGGCTTAATTGTATGTGAATTTCGAGTAGTGGTACTTTCATTGATGGCAAAATAATGATTCCCCTATTGCAGGCTTTTTATTTGTTTGCCTTGTCCTCCGGATTTGTTATTATAATTTTTGGGTTGCGCCTTGTCAATGAGACTTTATGCGGCACTTTACAGTTGCAATCAAATGGTGTTGGTGTCCATCTATATTAAGTTGCTCAGCTTTCTTGATACTGACCACTGCCCGTTATAATTATTCTTAGTTTCGATGTTAGTTTCAGAATTGAGGAGTTATTACCGGATTCAACTCTTAGGTGTCCTAATGTGCAACTTCGCAGTGTCCCATGGCCTGTGTCCGGCTACCCTTTGCTTACTTGAGTTAGTTTGGTGATCAGTCAGCCAATCTCTTCTGGTTCCTAATACCTCCCCCTGGTGCTGTAGGTGGTGACTCACTACCAATGAGGGGGTTGCTGAAGAGTCACTTGAAGAGGTCAATAGAGCCGGTTGTTGTGAGGTAGTAGGCAGTCACGGCCGGCATGACTCGCGGATGGGGGGAAGTAGGTCGGGGGGTCACTGGATCGGTGTGTTATATAAAAAAAAATACTTACCTTCCCAGGTCCCGCGCCATCGCAGCTCCTGGCCAGGTCCCACGGTAAGGAACAGGAAGCAAGCGGCCTCCCTCCCCTCCTCTAAGCCAATCACAACGCTGCAATGGCTGTGTTGTGATTGGTGGGGACGGCGGCCAGCTGGGCATCTATGCAGAGGCCATTTTCTCTATGTAGGCTGCATGCAGCCTACATAGAGAAAAGGGAGAGTGCGCATGACTGGTATGGTCAGCTCCAGAGAGCTGACCAAACAGTCAGGGCCCACGGCATTGGTCTAGCCCACCCGCCGGCCCACCCCCAACCAAACACTTCTGCTTTCTCGCAATGCGAGAAGCAGAAACATAAAATGGTAGTTTTACAATTTTATGTTTCTGCTTCTTGCACTGCAAGACAGCAGTGGGGCGACGCTCCTTTGCCCTAATAGAGGAGCCGCCCCTGGTAATAGGTGAAGATTGTGGACCTTCAATTCCTCTTCTCGCTGTGCCTGTGTCCAGCAGATCATTTGCAAGACTCCCAAAGTGTGTGTGTGTGGGGGGGTAGGGGTGAGGCCAGGCTGGGCTAGGTGGTGGTACATACTGCACTAGGCCCTAAAGCGGCCACCTCCGTACCAATACTTTTGCACCCCCACTTCCCCCGGCACTACTTTCCGTACCTTGTACCGGGTAGGCTCTGCTGCTGTCACTTTTAGGCAGGGGAGAGGGCTGTGCAAAGACTGGGGTGGCCTTGTAAGCTGGGGTGGCCTCTGAGCTGTGACTGAGTCGCAGTGGCAGGTGGGAACAAGCATGCAGCAGGGCAGGTAAGTGAGGGCAGCAGGTGGTATTGTGGCAAAGTGGTAAACAAGAGGCAGACTGCTAGAAGACTCCAGAGGGCACATGTGTTGATGCACTCTGCAGTGCGCCTCTGCACCTAGCTCGCTCCCTCCTATGCTCCGCAGCTCTGTGCCTCTCCTTGTTGCATCCTTGCACCCTTGCACCTCTCCTGCATCTTCTGCCCCCTCTGTCACCTCTGTTCACCAGCCCCGCTATTCGGCTTCTCCACTCTGCTGTACTGCTGTTTCCTTGCTGTCTCCTCACTTCTTGCTGGCCCTCTGCGACGCTCTGGCCCTCCTCTCCTGCTACTCTATTCCTGCTTCCGCTTTCCACTTCCTACGTAGCAGTTTAGAGACTGTAGCCTGTCTCTGCGTCACATGATTGGGTGTAGCCGACAGTCGTGCTTTGTGTATACCTCCTAGACAGCCACACACAATTGAGAGCTTAGGTATGCTGGATGTGCCATCACTGGCAGGATGGGAGGGAGGAGCTGGGCACACCCTTACTTACACTTGGATAGGCTGTATCCTTCCTCCACACAAAGGGCTGCATACTCCCTGTAGTTAGTCTGGAGTTATGTCAGGGGAGGAAGTATAACCTGTGTACTTCAAAGGAAAACCTCTAGAAGCTTCTCCCACTTCAAAGTAGGCACCTGGCATAAATATTAGACCTCAGACACCAGCTCTTCAGTACACTGGACCTGTGGAGACTCTGCCAGGAAGAAGGACTGCTGAGCTGCTGAAAGGACTGTCACTCTGCTGGACTGCTGCCCTGCTGGACTCGTGCCTTGCGAGACTGCTGGCTGACTGGATTGCAGCCATGCTGCCCGCCTGCCTCAGTCAGAGGAATTGTACTTGCATGTGAAACCCAGAACTCCCAGAGTGACTCCAAGGGCTAGTCCGCTGGCCTTCTGTTCAGAGCTACAGGGACATAGCAGGCTCCCAACCACCTGAACCAGGTGCCAGATCCAGTTGGAGTAAGCCCCTGATTGCCAAGTGGTGCCACTCAGGTCCCAGACCCTTGGTGTGGGCTCAGTGGAGTTGATTTGAAGTTTTTGGGCTCTTCACAATCGCGAACAGGCCCATTGGCGCCAAAACCTTGTTGCTCGCACTGCCCGCCTACTTGAAGTTGTGTCAACCCAAACTTTTGTGCTATAGTATTGACCGCATGCAGAGATTGCCACAGTGAAGCTCTAGCCTGAGTGTTTGCGATGAGAACAGGACCTTTGCACTAGAGGGACGACCGTCCGTTTCGCCAGTTTTGCTCTTTGCACTGCATCGATGATGGTCCGTGACACTTCCCTGTTCCTTGTGGCCCCCTTCACCACAAACAGGACTCTTTGCACTAAATTGAGAAGGTAACTTTTCACTGGACTAACATGGCCCCTGTATCCGACCCGCACTCCATCACAGTTGGCCTGCACTGTAACTTTCTCCCGTGAGTGGCTCTTTGGGCTTTCTGTCACTATTTTCACTTTAGTAATTAAAATCGCATATCTCCGGTTCTACTAATTGGATTTTTTCGTTTTGGTCTTGAATTATTTATTAATTTTTACTCTTGTTTTCTAAATTGGTGTTTTCACTTTATTACTGTTTGAGGTGCTGCATAAATACTTTATACATTGCCTCTAAATTAAGCCTAACTGCTGTGTGTCAAGCTACCACAACTTTGAGCATAGATTAATTTGGGGTTTGCTTGTGGCTCACCCTGAAAAGGATTGTGGTTGCTGCTTGAGTAGTGCTCTCACCCTTCTCAACCAGTAACCCAATTTCTCAAAGCGATGTTGGAGTTTTTTGTCTGTCATTGACCTCCAGATATTGTTGGGTTGCTACACAGGGGTCTTGCTGTAGAGGGCTTTTTAAGTGATGTAGCTGATCTTGAAGTTGATCTAGACTTGCAGGGGGAGCCAGTGTAGATCCTTTAGCATAAGGGGGAGCGTGGTTGGATTTCCTCAGCCCCGTGATGAGCCTAGTGGTTGTGTGAAGGATGCCTTTCAGGGGAACAAGTGTGGTCTATGGGGTGCCGTTGAGCAGAGTGATATTGTAATGTAGAGTAAGGTGTTCATAATTAGTAGCCCTGTTCATAAGTAAAGTTTCTCAGATGGCACTATGTCTTCAGAGGAACAGTTTTTCTTGTCATTTACAAACATATGAATTCAGGTGTTGTTGTCTTGGTTAATTTCAGCAGAAGCAATTTGACCTAAACAATAATGATTTTTAAAAGAAAGCCCAGCCCCATATACCTTCAGCAGCAAACAAGAAGCTGCAAAGCGTATACGATATTACTTCCCTTCCGGTACTTCCCCTGCCCTCCCACTAGATTGGTCAGACCACTTTGCTGTTGTCTTTCGTTTTAAAGTTGTTTCAGGCCCCCGAACAGCTCCGGGGGGAATTAAGCCCAAAACGAGGAATTGGGGTAAGCTTGATATTGGTGCTTTAAATAATCTTTTAACCAACAGCACCCCTGCAATTGATCAAATGAAAATTGCTGACCGTGGGGTGATCCAAAGTTGGCTTCTACATTCAATTGATTCTTGTCTTTCTCTCTCTAACAAATTGTTTTACAATCACTGTCCCCCTGCCCCCTGGTTCACGGAGAGGCTTAAAAAAGTAAAAACAAAATGTAAAACTTTAGAAAGAGCATGGAGGAAGAATTATGTGCCCTATATAATGGACCTATAAAAAGGCCATAAGGGAGTACCACTCTCTTTGCAAAGCAGCCCGTGCTGAATATGTCTTCTCCACAATCTCTCAAGCTCAAAATTGCTCTAAGACCCTGTTCAAGGTGGTCAAGGAACTTTCTGGAGCACAAAGTCAGTCCATACCACTCATTCTTAATGAAACACAGTGCGAAGATCTTGCTCGCTTTTTTGTGAGCAAAGTTTTAAAAAACAATTCTGCACTGTCGGTTGACAACCTGCCTAGTATTGCACAGCCAGCTTATGCTTTTTCTAAAATAGTTAATGCCAGAAGATCAGAGTTTGGTGACAATCCTAAACATATCAATATATTGGCAACTTGGTCTTTATTGGATACCAGCTCTTTTTATCTGGTCCTGGCTAATTTAAAATCTGTCTCCCTCAATGATTTACTCCCTATCTCTGTACAAAGACAACTTGAGTCTCCTTCAATTTTGTTAATCATGGAGCTCCTCAACGACTCGTTACAGGAGGAAATAGTCCCGCCAGAATGGAAACATGCCATGGTTCTGCCACTCTTGAAGAAGATCAATGCTGATTCCTCTCAGCTTTCGATCGATTTCTCTTCTCTCGGCTTTCTCCAAAATGTTCGAAAAACATGTGAACTCCCAGCTATCCTCCTTTGTTGAGACCCAGAACTTTTTACACTCTTCACAATCTGGTTTTAGAGCAGGTTTTTCTACGGAAACTACCTTATTAGAAGTCACTGAAATGCTGACACCGTTTGGACATTGGTGACGCCGTGGCCCTCATTCTTCTTGATTTGAGTGCGGCATTCGACACGGTGTCTCACACCGTGTTATTGAAAGCGCTGCAATCCCTGGGTATTGAGGGCCTTGCGCTCCAATGGATTTACTCCTTTCTTACCAACCGTACTTTTCAGGTTTTCTCCTCCACGGCCAGGGTTCGGTCCTGAGCCCTCTTTTGTTTAATATCTATGTTCGCCCACAGGCAGATATTGCTGATGACGCAGGGCAGTCCATTTTTTCTTATGCTGATGATACTCAGCTTACTTTTCCCTTTCTACAGCCAATGAATTTGAATCCTCGACTCTCCAGTTTGGTTTGAGGAAGATAGCGTCTTGGATGTAGGGCAATCTATCCAAAATAAATGGAGAAAAAATGGAAGTTCTGATCTTGGGGAAAAAACAAGGCCTCTGGGGTCCTCAGCATTGGCCCCTGGAAATGAGAATCTTACCCCAGCCTACCCATCAAGTACATAACATCTGTGTGATTATCGACGACCAATTATCTATGAAAAATCAATTAGTGAGGGTGGCCTCAGTCTGTTTCACCATTCTTAAATTGTTGAAAAAGATTCTTTGGATGCTGTCCCTCTCCACTCAGAACTTTGGTTCAGGCCCTTGTTATATCCAGGCTTGACTATAGTAACGTTTTATATCTGGGTTGTAATAAGGATGTGATACAAAGACTGCAGAGGGTGCAAAATGTGGCGGCCAGATTGCTCTGCCAGGTTCCTAGGACGGCCTCCGTTTCAGGCTCTCTTCACAACCTTCGCTGGCTTAAGGTGGAGAATCGTATTAAATTCAAAGCCTTGAGCTACATGTTTAAAATCAAAATGGGCTCAGCCCCGCAGTACCTGCAGTCTTTAGTCCAACCCTATCTACCTTCACATACTCTTCGCTCCACTACTCAGTTGAAATGTACTGTTTCTAGAATCCGACTGAGGCGTATGCATGTTCTATCCTTTGCCTACTTAGGACCTTACCTGTGGAATTCTCTTCCCATCTCTTTACGTAAGGAAACGGTTTATGGTAATTTTCGTAAATGCCTGAAATCTTGGTTGTTTAACCGTTAGGCAATTTTTTCCCCATCTTTCCTCTCAGGCTGGCACCGGGAAACCCCTTGGGGTAGCTGTGCGTCTTATAAACTCAAATAACATAACATAACTTCTGACATGTTGGTGAATCGATGCCCATGCAATAAAGGTGTTGCTCGTGTACCATTTACTTTTGTTCGAAACATGCATATTAAGTTTGTTGCCCAGCTCTTCCTCTGCTTTCTGTTTCTTCTAGCCCGAATTTGGTGAGCACCGAAAGCTTGAAACACATGCTAGAACATGCCATGGCCCCAATGTTGGAGGAGCTGAAGAACATCAACCAGCCGAGCACGTGCATCAGCTGCCAGCGGCTGCAAAAGAGAAATTCGGTACCATGAAATATAAGAGATACATATCTTCATAAATAAAATATGTTTTTTCTCTGGACAACCTAAGCAGTCTTGTCATCCATCACTGCTCCTTTCTACTTTGGAGATGTTGTTGTAGGGTACAGGGCAAGTGTTTTGAGTTGTGTAGACCATCGTTTTCTCTCTTTCCTTCTGTATTTTCTGGGAAGGCTTTGGAAGGGCTCATGATGGAAAAACACATGCGTGCCATGGTGATCGGCTCCGACCTCCGTCTTCTTCAGGATGACACCCTTCGGCTGCAGAATCTTCTTTATCGCCAACAGCTCAAGAACGAGTGAGTTTTTGGGGCTGGTTTATTCTTTTTTCTCACTGACTTTATAAATTACTTTCATTTAAATACGGTTCTGTAAATTTATCTTTCATTAATAGCATGAAATCTGCCATGAATTTGTCGCTCTAGGCTGAACAAATCTCATGTAAAGTGAACCAAACTATGACAGCGAAGTAAAGAAAATTGTGATCAAGTGTAGTAATAGAGAGAAAACCTTCAAGGTTGAGTGCAGCAAGTTAGCCAAAGAAAATATCAAGTGAAGGCTGAGCAGCTGTATCAGCTTTTCCCACCATTGCAGCGCTTCAATTGGTCTTCTGATGTGGCAATCAACATCAGGTAATCACTGACTCAAGTTAAAGTGCTTACCCCTCAAAACTAAGACCATAATCAAGATATGTTAATCATTATGTTCTTTAAGTCTACCATATCTTAATGTTTCATTTCGTTACTATTTGTTTTGTAATCCATGTACTTTCGTCATTCCAATGTAAAGCGCTATGATACCTCAGGGTGAAGCCAGCGCTATATAAAACCTCTTAAATACAATAAAATAAATAAATAGGATCCTAGAAGATATGTTTCCCTTTCTTACAGGGAGAAAACCTATTTAGAAAACAAGGACTGTCCCAACAAATGGCAACTCTTGTTTGGGGGGGGGCTGCCTATAAGCCTCAGTTAGCATAGTTTGAAACTTTCAGAGTTGGAATGAGGTTTCTCTGGCTGTGAAAGGCTGGTACTTCTTGCACATTTATAAGTACATTTTTTGCCAAGTCAAAAATAAGTTGTTGGTCACTGTCTGGCTCAAAGTGAGTGGGAAATTAGGTCTGCCCAGTTAATGTGAGGGTCACTTGAGAGCTATGAATGAGGAAGGGCAAGTGATGAGACTGAGGATGTTTTACATTTATTTTGCGTTTTCATGTACACATCTCCGCTGTTGGACAATTAGCAGTGCTTCTTCAAAAACACAAATAAGCATGGAACATTTCTTAGGAAGAACAGTAAAAGGGTATGATCAAATTGGGAGAAAGAATTGCGATTCTCCTATTACCATGACCAGAGAATCTGGATTTCATTAAAGACACGGAGGCTGACATTATGCAATATCTTTTAATGCAACTTCAAGTACAGCCACTTTAAAGATACATCATAAAGTAAAGTTCTAGAATAGACAAGTAACTAGGCAACATAGATACAGAGATCAGCCTCTTTAAAATGCGGTGAAAGTCAATCATAACTTCTGTGAAAGGTAACGAATTCCAAAGCTCTGGAGTCGTGAGGTGAAGGTCAGTCTTGAGAAGGAGACGAAGAGTCTGGAAAGGTCTTCAACATAACGTGAAAATGAAGCATTCAAGAAGAATTATCTGAAAAGAATGACAATGTATTAGCAAAAGAAAATAACACCCTATGTAAAGGGGAAGGTAGACAAAGTTACATTGAAAATGCAAAATACAGTGTTAAAACTGAATGGTAAGATAAACAATTAAGGCATTACACAATGTAAAATAAGATATTCAAATCCGCTCCGGGAGGGAGGGATGGGATAATGTCAGCCTCCGTGTCTTTAATGAAATCCAGATTCTCTCATCATGGTAATAGGAGAATCGCAATTTCATTACAAGACCAGAGGCTGCCATTATGCATGTTGGTAGTCAAGGAGAACTACATCAGACATGTGTTCAACAGGTTTACAGTAGTGTTTAGCAAAAGTATATGAATTTGACCAGTCTGCTGCTTTGAGGATGTCATTTAACTTACCTCCTCCCAAAAGGATTGACTGGCCATAGCCCCTCTTAAAGAGTGAGCTTGGAATCTATGGAGGTCAATGCCAGCCAATTGCATTGATAGTTTAACCCCTCTATCTATAGTAGAAGAAGAAACAGGTTTGAAGGGCTTAACAAAGGATATAAGGAGTTGGTTAATACCAGTGGTGCGACGGGGGTCCATTCTGGAATCATATTCCTTCATGCAGTCCACTAAACACAATTTTTGACAAGCATCAAACCTATGGTAAAAGATCATGTCAGACATAGTTTTAGTTCTCTTGATTATTTCAAACGTGACGCCGAAAGCATCATAGTACCTGTTGGAAATCTCCAGTGCTTTAACATCCGAAACTCTACGGCAGGATATTAGGCAAAGGAGAGAAGCTAATTTGATGGAAAGAGATTTATTATCTAACAAGTTATTATTGGGCCACTTACAAAAAAGAACAAGAAGTAACTTAACGTCCCCAAGGGTGTTGTATTTAGGTTTGGGGGGTCTTTTAAGTCTGATACTCTTCATAATCCTGCAGATTATTGGATTTTTACAGATAGTTCTACCATTAAGGAGTGAGTGACCCGCAGAAATGGCGGACCTATAACAGTTAATTGATCTATATGAGAGGCCTCTTTCAAACTGTTCCACGAGAAAATTTGCTATGTGGACGATAGGAGCCTCCACGGAATCCAGATTCCTTTCCAGGTACCAACAAACCCATCTTTTCCAGATGCCGTTGTATCTATAGTGTGTGCCGGTGGCCCAAGATTCTTGGAGGAGAGAAGAAGCTTGTGACGAAAGGCCAGAGACTTTGTTGGATCGCCTGACACCTTCCATGCAAGAAGGTTCAAAGTGCCGTTCATAAGAAGTGGGTGATCCGAGTCGTTTATGTCTTTTAGGAGGCCTGGTGAAGCTGGGAGTAGAAAGGGAATTTCGTAAGATAGTTCCAAGGTCGTCGGAAACCAAGCTTGGGACGGCCAAAAGGGGGTCACTAGGACTATTGAGGAATGTTCTGATCTCAGCTTCTGAAGGACATGGGGGAAAGGCATATCCCCGAATATTTTTCCAGTCTTGGAGAAAGGCGTTCACTGCCAGAGCACCCGGGTCGGGCATCCAGCTGAAGTAACTGGGAAGTTGGGAAGTGAGTCTGCTGGCAAAGAGATCTACTTCTCGGGGACCCAAGAGATAGGCGAGACAGGTGAAAACGTTGGGGTCATTTTTTAGACCGGCAAGATATTCTGCTCTTAGAGAAATTTGGTGTTCTAGGCAGAACAGCCAAAGTTTCTTGGCAAGGTTGGAGAGGTCTGGGGATCTGGTACCGCCTAGGCGATTGATATAGGCGACGGCTGACATGTTGTCCATCTTGAGTAGGACTGATCTCCCTTGGAGGGAGTGCTTGAAGCTCATTAAGGCGTAGAAGCCCGCGGTTAGCTCTAGAAAGTTTATGTGGTGTGATCTCTCCGAATAAGACCATAAGCCTCCCGTGTTCTGATTTTGAAAACAGGCACCCCAGCCATGAAGGCTCGCATCTGATTCCAGAACATAGTCTGGGGAAGTGCCGAAAATGTTTTTTCCGTTCCATACATCTAGATTCTCTAGCCACCAAGTCAGTTCCTCTCTGGCTTTCATGTCTAAGTGAATCCTGTCTCCGTACCAAAGGCCGGAGCGGAGGGCTTTGGCCTTGATTCTTTGGAGGGCTCAATAGAATAGAGGGCCCGGGAAGATAGCTTGACTAGAAGAAGAAAGGAGGCCCAAAAGTCTGGCTAGTTCCCTTAAGGTTATGAGATCTATTTTTAGAATGTGACGGATTTCCTTCCTGATTTTTTAAATCTTCTTTCGGGGAAGTAAAAGCATTGATTTTAGTGTGTCGACCGTGAAGCCTAGGAATTCTAGAGATCTCGAAGGGATCAGGATGGATTTTTCCTTGTTTATAATAAAACCTGTACTCTCTATTAGATTCATCGTGGTATTCAAATCTTTCAGGATTTGAGAATGGTCTTGGGACATGATAAGGATGTCGTCTAGATAGATTATGAGACGGACACCCCTTTCCCGAAGGGTCGTGGTAATGGCCTTCATTACTTTGGTGAAACACCAAGGGGCTGAAGATAGGCCGAAGGGTAGGGCCTGGAATTGATAGAGTTGTTTGTTCCATGCAGATTGAAGGAAGGATTGGGATTCTTTTGCCATAGGAATGGTGAAATATGCGTCTTTTAGATCTAGTTTTACTAGCCAGTCTTTTTCTAAGAGCATGTCCTTGAGTAGGTGGATACCTTCCATCTTGAAGTGATTGTAAGTGAGATATTTGTTTAATTCTCTTAGGTTTATTACAGGTCTCCAAACTTTGTCCTTTTATTCCACAAGGAAAATATTGCTCATAAAGTTCTTTTGTTCCCAAGGGACTTTTATGATCGCGCCCTTGGTTAGCATAGAATTTATCTCCTCTGTGACTATGGAGTGTTGTTCTAGAGGCAGGTTTACAACTTGTGGAGTTGAGACTTGAATGGGTAATTCCGAGAAATCTATTTTGAATCCTTGAACGGTTTCTAAAACCCAAGGATCGTGAGTGATTTGTTTCCAAACGTGTAGGAAGTGTTTTAGTCGACCCCCTACTCTCTGAATAGAAGAGGAAGGAGGAGGAGGAAGTGTACTTACTTGAGGTGTTAGATGGATTGGTTCCTCTGGTCCTAAAACCTCTGAAACGTAAAGATCGTCCTCGTTGAGGACAGAATGAGTTGTTGGTTTGGAATTGACGACTGGAACCTCTCTGTCTGAAAAAGGGTCTTTGGAAGAAACGTCCGGCAGAGCGACCCCTTCTGCCGGCCCTTGTAAAAACACTAGGATTAAAAACTCTTCGGATGTTTGATTGTGCTCTGTCCAGGGCAGTAAAGGTGGAGACATATTTTCCCAGGCTTTTGATCAAATCTTCCCCAAAGAGGAGGCCATTGGGATTAGAAGAGGATTCTTTATCTGCCATGTCGCATAATTTAGGGTCGATTTTGGATAAGACTACCTTCCTTGTCTCGGTATTTAGAGCTGCGTTAGCGTTTCCGAGGAGGATCAGAGTTCTTTGGCTCCATCCCCGAAGGAGGTCAATATTAGGATGAGAGGCATTGGTGTAGCTTTCCTCGATTAGATCGATAAAGCGACACAATGGTCCCAGCATATCAAGCATGCGGTCTTGACATGTTTTAAGAGAGCGTTCCATGCCTTTCCGAGGATCCCTACCCAATTTAAATAAGAACTTGATGAGTTCGGGGTCTAAGTTGGGAGTTAGGCAAAATTTATCTTCAATGATGGGGCGAGGGCATTCTGCTCTCAGGATATTTCTTTTCTCATTTTCTAAGGGGTTCTTGATCCACCTCTTAATAAACTTAGAGACATGTTTTTGTGGCCACCATTGAGAGCTCCTTGGATGTTGTAAGTGCTCAGGGGAAAACATTTCCCCACCAAGAGGGTCAAAAATAGTATCTTTAGAGGAGGAGGGGTTTTCATCATCGGATAAGTCAAGGTTGATATCGTCGTCAATTTGGTCAAGGTCCAAAATATATTCATCCAAGGATTTGTTAGAAGTATCTAGATCGTCAGGTAAGAGGGGATTTGAAGCACTTAAACGATGTGAGCCGCTTGGGGCGTCCGAATGAGGTATGCCATTGTTGGCAGGTAGTCTATTTGGGGCGCGCAGGCCTCCCGTATTATTTGGGGCGCGTAGGCCTCCCGTATTATTTGAGGAGCTTAGTCCTCCGTCGTTAGTTGAGGCGCGTAGACCTCCCAATATGTTTGAGGTGCTTGGACCTCCGGTAGTGCTTATTTTTTCTAGATTGTTACATTTTTTAATTCTTTTACCTTCAGGTTTGTTTAGAAGGTGGTGAGAGGGGTAGATCGTGGGGTCTGAATGCGATCTCTTCCCTGCAACAATTTTGTTAATAGTTTCTCTCATACAGGAGTGTAACTCCTTATGAATTTTTTTTTAATACTTTCCTCATTAGAAAAGGAAGGGGGTATTGGGATTTGCGAATCATCAGAATCAGCGTCAGACATGTTAAAGGTAGGTTTTTTGGGTTTTTTTGGTATTAAAAATATTTTATAATAATATTAGTAGTGGCTACTAATTAGGAGATTTTTCTGTCAAAGCGCTGAAAAGAAGCAAGAATATGGAGGAAAGGCGAAGAGTGAGTCGATCGACGAGGTAAAAACAGCTGTTGAGTGTCTGTTGCTAAGGAACAGGGAGAATAGCCTGAATAAACGTTGGGAGTGTAGTTCCTAAGGGTCTCTCCTCTAATCAGAGAACCCTGTGGGCTTTTACTTCCTGGTTCCCCCTTTTTTATTTTTTTATTTTATTTATGTATTAAACAATGAGGAGGTGCGGCGCGGCCAGCATTGGCACTGCCTAGTGTGGCCGCGCCGTACCGTAAAAAGAAGCTTGAAGGCATGACCGCCGGTGAAAGCGGGGGAAGCGTAGGTATGAGCGCCGGTCGGTAAAGACGGGCGAAACGCTCCCAGGAGGAAAACTGAAGATCGTCCTGATAACGGAGGAGGTGGTCCGAAGGTGGAGGCCGTAGCAGCGTAAGCGTACGAGCGCTGGTCGGTAAAGACGCGCGAAGCGCTCCCAGGAGAAAAACTGAAGATCGCGCTGATAACGGAGGAGGTGGTCCAAAGGTGGGGTAGAGCCTAAGGGCGTTTTCGAGCTTAGACGCCGAAGAGAGGATCGGCGAGGGGTATGAAGGTATGGTTCGGGAAAAATACGGTACGATGCATAATATGATATGATGGTACAATAGAATAGAGAATGCAGTGGTATTAACACTAAGAGAGAAGATTTAGTAGTAAATTGGACAGTCTTAAACGAGAATAACGTTAGGGTATAGATGAATACATAATATTGAAAAAAGGTAGTTTAAAACTGTAAAGGTGATACCTAAAAAACTGTCTAAAGGTAATACAAAGACAGGAGTAAGGAAAGGTATAACTTATCTGTCTTGAAGCCGCATTTAAAAGAGGCTGATCTCTGTATCTATGTTGCCTAGTTACTTGTCTATTCTAGAACTTTACTTTATGATGTCTCTTTAAAGTGGCTGTACTTGAAGTTGCATTAAAAGATAATGCATAATGGCAGCCTCCGGTCTTGTAATGAAATCCAGTAAAAAGTCACACATTTTCGAAGTAGAATAAAGCTGGAAGAGAAATTAAGCGAGGAGCTAGAAAGGGGCACACATCGAGGGTAGGTAGCAAAAGTAGGTACACTGACATGTCTCTTACCCATCCCTTGTAACCTTCCAAAGTCTTTAACCCTGACATGTGACTGACTCAGCTCCAGACCTAGCAGTCTTCCAGATTTGCTAGCCTGCTATGCCAATGACCCAGCTCAAGCCCATGTAGTCTTTCTGACTGATTATCTTGACATGTGATTTACACATACCTTGAAAACTTACAGCTTTACTAGCTTGATGTTTGACTGACCTTGCACCAGACCTGGCAGTTTTCCACATTAACTATTGTAACATGTGACTGGCCGCACTCCCGACCGAGCAGCCTTCCAGATTGAGTAGTCTGACATGACTGACTGCTGTAGCCATGTTGGTCTCCTAAAGGTTCCAGCGTGTTAGGATATCTACAGACTTCTCTTGTCTGGGGTTAGATGTTGATTAGGCCTGCAGAGGCTCAGCCTGGACCTCACATCTTTTTTGTATGGCAGTGCTGTGGGGAGAGATATGAAAAACTGACTCTGGGAATCATGTGGATTAATGTTGAGGGCGAGGATCTCCAAGATCTTATGTAGAAGATGGTCCAGTGAGTACATAATGAATCTCTGAGGAATTGAGCAGCATCTCTTACTTGCATATGGTATAACTGGGTCAACATTTTCAAATTGTCAGCTGTGGTGACAAATGGAGGGGTTGATAGGTACATTTTTGTAATGTTTTTTTAGATTGGGATCCTGATTTTTCAAAACGTGTTGGCTAATTGAACCAAGAAGTAACCTCCAGAGCGTGTGGGGGATAAGGCTGGTTTCAAAGTCAAAGGCAAAACCTGGGCGGCATCGGCAGATATTAGACTGTGCAAGGCATGCATTGGTGGTGGATCTATAGAGGTACACACCATCATTAGTGACCTTGAATTCTGTTAATTCTGTTTGCAAGTGTGTTAGCTTTCTCTTTGTGTTCCATATATTGCTGAAGACCACTTGGGTAGTGTTGCCCCACTCCACAAAAGTACATCCAAGAACAGAGAGTTACGATTTTGAGATATCAGCAATGGAAATGGGCTGTAGGGCACAGCTGAGGGTGGTTGTTGAAGGAGTGAGACTGAATATCAAAAAAGACCTGAATATAACATAAATGTAAGTCTAGAAGAATTTAATAACAACTTGAAGGATAACTTACCCTTTTGAAAACTGAATAAAATAAATTCCCAAAAGAGGTTTTTACCTATTACAAAGAAAGATGTAAAAACATATGTTCCCAAAATAGGTTTACCTATTACAAAGAGAAAAACAAAAAAAAGATATTCCCAAAACAGATCTACTGATTACATAGAGAGAAACAAAATGACATTCCCAAAACAGGTTTATGTATTACAAAGAGAGAAACAAAAAAGAAATTCCTCAAACCGGTTTAAATATTACATAGAGAGTAGCAAAAAGACAGACATTTCTAAAAGAAGTCGACCTACTATAAAGAGGAAAGCATGAAAAGATATTCCTAAAAGGAATTTATAGGTAAATAACACTCCCATAAAGCAAAAATCAGCCATGGATTAAAAAGTGGTTGAAATCTTAAAAGGTTTACTAGCAGAACTGAGAAACAATGAATCCTTACAGCTCAGAGTTTATAAAGGCTAAGAAATGTGTTCATTCATCAGTGTCCAGGAAGCAAAATCATTCACTGAAGACCTCTTTTCTATTTTACCATAATGTGAAAATCTGGGTTGCAACTGTACACTAACTCTTAGCATCGTAAAATCCTACATAAAAGTGCAGAACGTTTTTGAAGATAACATTATCGACGTTAGAATAAAGATTACTCAAATAGATTCAAAGATGAACACCTTTAGGTGAGATACCTAAACAATAAAAGATTTGGTAGATAGAATCAATAACAAGCATTTGCAATGCAATCGGTCTCGCCTTTGGGACCTTATATGTATTTAGCTATGCAGAACATTAGCCTGAGTGCTGAAACATCTATTGTTCTTTAACATGGAGGGAAAGTAAGCACCCAACTGCTTGACACGGCTGGTATAGATACGCATTGAGAAAAATATTGCCTTTCAGCGGAAGATTGTATAGTCCAAAGCTCTGTTTTTAATATAAAAGCAGGGCCTTCGGTGTTCATATCACTGAAGATACAAGATTTGAAAAAAATATTGTCTACGGGTGCTCGTGGAATACAATTTCTATAGACTGAAATCTAGAGAATGCTGGAGTGATTCTGGTATTTTACTAACCTCTGCTGGTCGTTTTCTATCAAGAAAGTTAAATAGAGGCAGTTGCCAGAAAAAAAAAGAAGAAAGTCTCTCAGGAGAAAGCAATTCTGGTATTTATTGTAATTTACTGGCCTCTGCGGGTTCGTTTTCAATCAAGATAGTTAAATAGAGGCAGTTGAACAGAAAATGCAGAAGGAGACAAGTCCTAGGTCTGATCTCCAGAGCCCACAAAGTATATACACATATAAGTGTATACTAAAGTATAAACTTAAGTATATACAAGAGGTCTTGAATGCTCGACCTAAAAATGGACCTCACCTTCAACATTCTATAAGCTAGAACTCATCTCACAATACAATTTAAAGTGAAAACCAGTGTCCTGTAAAAGAGACTCCATGCTTGTTAACATCTTCTCTGAAGACACCCTCAAACATCACTTGCATCACTAAAGCATTAAAACAAAGTAAGGCTGAAGGCAGCATTGAAAAACGTTCTAGACTAAAAAAGTAATCTCTGTAGTCTGCTGATCCTGCTAACTACCGACCCATTGCTAAGCAGTCCTTTTGGCAAAGGCCAATGAAAAAATAAACAATTGGTTCAGAACTCCCCTATAGAAACATACGTTCCTAGAATATTGTCAGTCAGGGTTCTCCTAGGAATGAGGACGTTGGGATGACTTTTCTCAATAATATAATATTGTAGCTCCTGGTAATGGTCAAGTGATGCTCGGCCTCCTATGGGATTTCTGCTGGATCAACCACAATGAGATACGAGAATCTGGAATCAGAAGTAGCAATGGGGGTGGTTCTCTTAATTTCTGCAAGGGTGCGCCAATAGTGTGTGCATGAGGTAATTTTATGCCCAGCAATAGCTTTAGCTAGTAGTGCTAAATAGGGCTTCCACTATTTCCAAACTTGTTCTATGTATATTTTTGAATCAGTTGGTGCAAGGAGATCCAGGGTTTAGGATCAGTCCTGTTAAAAGTAATAACCCCTGAACTTGCAGGTGTAAACCCCTTTTGTTTCTAGAAGAACACACGCTTCCTGCTAATCTAAGTCTGTGTGCTTGGCATTTTCAAAGAGAGAGATTGCATAAGAAGGGTATTCAATCTTAATATCAACTGCAGAGTATCATGCTGCTAGAATATCGTGGACAGAATTTTGAGGACCAAACTATTGACAAGGTCAATGTCTATCGGTGCTTACAGATTTACATTGTTCAACTTAACATATATGTACCTGAACATATCTTCAGGGTACGTAGATGTAGAGTTACGAATAGTGAAGCTATATTTATCTATATGCGTCTACCTTCTCAATATTTTGGCCACAATCTTTTGGTAGCACGATGTTTCTGTAGTCAATATTTCCACATACAACCCAAAGGGAGGTAAGAAAGACACATTTAAATAACTCAACATCCTTGACATGTGACTGTCACTCCCTCTGCTGTACCATTCTATTAGCCCCAGATCCTTCAAGAACTCTCTACAGATCACTCAGCCTTCATGGTGGGGTGAATAAGATGAAGCAGAACTCAATGTTTCTCTGTTCCTCCCTCTTTCTGCAGGGGGAAGCCCATCCTTGACGACATCCACCAGAAGATCCTGAACCTTCAGGCGCAGCTGTCCATCCTGTCCGTCAATGGGTTCATGACCACGCCTCACAAGCAGATCTCATGTCCTGATATCAAGTGTCTTGTCAGTCGTGCGATGGCAGAAAATATAAGTGGCCTATGAAAAAACAATGGAATGTGGAGCTTTTTTATTCTTATCTGTATTTTAGTTTTATGTTAATTGTGTTTTTAAAACCAGCATGCAGGAAAATATCCTTCCATGTCTGTGAGAATTATAAAAAAGATAGTAGGTCGATAGTTTTCCCACTCTAATCCATTCATGGAAAACTGCTACAAACATTGTCTCTTTCCTTTTCAACACATACAGACATATCCGGAAATTTGCCTCTGCTACCCTCACATTACAAAGCCTGACATCCCTCAAAGTACAACCCTAAGCTGGTAATCATTTAGAATTTATTAATAGGTCTCTAATGCTTTCATTGCAGAGAATAATATTCCAGCAAATGCCTCATCCTGAATATCATCTGTGCTTCTTCGTCCCCAGGAGCCTTTCACTTGAGCACTCAACCATCTGCCATTGCGCCGCTTTCAAGAAAGCCAGCCTGAAGGCCTCAGACTTTGCTTATTTGAAAGAAACATGTCCATGAAATAGCTTTTCTTGAAACTTAGCAGAAACAAGCTTTGGTAAAGTCAACCGGTCTTGCCAATGGGAGAGCTATTGGCGTTATCTATTTCTTTTAGCCATGTTGTACAACAGCGCAAATTGCTGTAAAGCGTGGGGGAAAGTTACAAAAATGGCGCTATGACGCAGCCAGCACTGACAGTATGGCATTCTTTTCTGCCAAAACAAAACAACTTTGAATTAGCTTACGTCCGATGTGAATATGCCATTTTGACCCCCGCATGGAGACAGCTCCAAACAAGCATTTACAATGCAACGGTCTCGGCATTGTTAAAGTTAGAGCTATTGGCATTGCTCATGACATTATTTTTGTTTATGTTTTTGTTTGTAAAACATTTAAAGAAACTGCATTGTTATTTACAATGTCAATAGCTTAATCACTCTCAAATTAGTATGGACATTCCCTTAAACTAAGCTGACCAGGCGTTTTCCAAGCCAAATGATGAGGATTGTAATCGTCCCAGTTTCCAGTCGCCGAATAATGTTGAATATTTGTCCCCCCCTGCCCCCGCTTCCAGGAGCCCAAGGTCACACGTGCATTGCGTGATATGTCCAGGCCCTGTGAGGTCACAGGCTGCTTACTGTAGACCCCCCCCCCCCCCAATATATTCTGCTTTTTGTCCTCGGGGCAGGAAGCGGGCAGGACACCCCCCACGGCTGGGCCAGCAGTACATTTGCACACCGAAAAGACCAATTACCATCGCCCCCCACCCCCAGACAAACATTTAAGGAGCATAAAGCGCTAAACCTGGCTCAATCCACTCCCCCAGCCCAGAGGCCTTGGTGGGAGGGGGCAGGGTGGGCGTTTCATGCCCCCACCTTTGAAATAGGAGCGGAGCTTCCCTCAACCATCTCCATAAAAATGTGGTGTTAATGAGGGGGTGCTGTATCGGGGCATGCCTCCCTTGACCCAAGAGGGCACTAGTGCCCACTCAAAGCGTGTTTATTTATTTATTTATTTGTTGCATATTTATATAGCGCAAACTCGACCCGAAGGTATTGGAGCGCTTTACATGAGCACCGTATCTACATTACACATTCAGGCACGGGGAGATTAAGTGATTTGCCCAGAATCACAGGATGTGGACGCGACCCCGAGGCTCGAACCCTGGTTTCCAGCACCAAAGTCGGCAGTCTAGCAGACGGACCACATCCTTACAGATTTGCGCTGCTCAGGGGCAAAATTGTAAAGCAGCTCAGTGGGTTGTGCGCCTCCGCCGCCATAGACTCGTGTGTACCCTGCCTTTCCGCCTCCTCTGGGAGTAGCAGAAGAGATCGGGGCGCATTACTCAGGGGCGAGCAGGTCATTTCAGGGTAATTGTGCTCGAGTGTAACTCCTAACACTAACATAGCACCTTCTGGCTGTTTCTTGGCGCTTTGACTGCTAACATCAGCAGCCACGGATTTGAATCTTGATCGTGCCAACTAGGTCGCTACACCGAGTGTCATTAAATAGGGTGCTAGTTACACCTATGCTGAACAGCGCTGTAGAATGGCACACAGGGAGTAGGCGCTATACGCCGAGACTCATTACTATCAGGACAATGCTGAGGTTTAGTGGACACCCCACGAGTGACACAGCAGAGAGGGGGGCGCGTCATGGGAGAAACCCGGGACCGAGAGTAAGATATTCAGCTGGTGAGAAAGGGGCGAGGAGGTAGAGGCACCTGATGTAGGGGGCCAGGGGTTGGGGAGATGGGCATTGCTGTGCATTAAGTAGGGCCTCGGGGGCGTGCACTGCTCGTGTCAGCGGGTGTTTAACTGGCAGCAGCTGGGAGGTGTCCCTCCCCCCAGCCTCGGGGTCTGTGTCGGGACTCAGGCCGCAGCTCTCGTTCACCTTGAAGTGCCTCAGCACCTCGGACACCGTCTTGGCGTGCGCGTTCTCCATGGCGGGCTCCGGTGGGTGCGCCTTCGGTGTGCAGAGGCCGCTGACCCAGCGGGGGGCACTCCTTCTCCAATCTCCAGGCGGTCCAGGGGGTCCCCTGCAGCGGGCTGTCCTCCGATGATGCCGCCCTCCTCTGCTCCGGCGCGGTCTCCCGGTCAGGCTGTCACAGACATGGAGGTGATCTGTTCCTTCAGCCTGAGAGAATGGGGTGTTCTCGAAGTGCCTTCGCCGTAACTGCCCGCTGCCGTGCGCCCCAGAGCTCTGCAACTTTCCTCCCCAGCTGCACCTTGACTTCCTCTCCCGAAAGGTGTGTGCGGGGCCGGGATCCGCCTTCTCCTCCCCGAGCCCTGCCTTCCTCTACGCACACCTCAGAGGAAATCCTGCTGCCTGTCAGAGCCCCCGAGCGCTACAAGTTGAGCCAGAGAGGCCGATCCAGCCGGGTGGCAGCCCTCGCGGCCAGCTGTGCGACTTTAACTCTGTGCGGCCCGCTCAGAAGACGGAGCCAGCCCTGGCCATTTGCAGAGGCACCGCACCCCCCGACACTACTCTCAGCCGCCCCTACAGCCTGGTCTGCAGCCCTCAGCCTGTGCTGCCTCCCAGGCAGATGTGTATCGTCCTAGTCTGTACCCTCCAGTCCTTACTCCCAAACTGCAGCCCGCGCACGGGGTGTGCGGCTCCTAATCCCTGTAGTGGCCTTGCAGCCCCCACATGACGCCCACAGAGCCAGCCCAGCAGCACCCACTTGTGCAACCCGCAGTCCCACACTGTGCATGTCCCACTTTCACAAAAACACCCACTCTGCGCACCCCGAGTCGTTGTAACCTGCACACTGGCCCCACTCCGTACGCCCCCAAACTAGTTTGAAGCCCCCATCCATTCAGTGCCGAAAAGCCTCCACCCAGTCCTCACGAGACGATCTTGGATTCTCACAACCAGCTGTGCTGACGGAGGCTCTGCAGCTCTCACGTGCAAACTGACTACAGAAAACAAAGGCAGCCCCTAGCGTGCGTGCAGCCCTCACAAAGGCCTTTAAACCGCACCAGAAAATAGGCTGCGAATGTTTATAAACCACACTAAACTACCGAATACATAGAAACATACGGAGACACCACCGCCTTTCTCCGAGGTCAAGCAGAAAGGCCTCGGAGAAACGCAGCGGCGTTTTCGGAATCGGGGGCGTGTTTTTCTTTCTCTCCTCTTGCCATTGGCTGGAATGTTTACATTCCAGAGGAGAGAAAGAATCGAAAAAACACGCCCCCGAATCCGAAAAGGACGGGGCTTGTTTGGAGAGACAAACCTCTTCTCCAATGGCTGACCAGCATTTAAGAGGCCAGCCAATGGAGAAGAGGTAAAAAAAAAGGGGCGGGTTAAAGCCCCACTCCGAAACATTAAATCTCGGAGCGAGACTGCGCAAGCGCAGCCTTCGAGTCGAGACCTAAAAAGGCCATGCAGAGCACGTGCCGCTTGCATCTTTGTAGCATTGTGCCACCCGTTGCTGTGAGATTTGGATGCTTTTTTGTGTGGCGGTAGACAGGAGAGGGCAAGCAACAAACAGGAAGGGGATTGGGCTGGACAGGGCCAGCAACAACTGGGGTGGGGAGGACCAGACGAGTAACAAGGCAGGAGGAGGCTGGGGGGCAGGGCAAGCAATAATACAGGAATGAGAGGGAAGAAGAGGGTGCATGTAAAAGCGGAAAAAAGTATCTCCGAAAGCAGCAAGCAGGGGAAGGATAGTGGGCAAAGAAAGCAGTACTTGGGCCTTTTCTGTTCCCCCTGAAATAATCTCACTGACGCGATTGGGGTTTAAACGCGTCTTTATTCTTTCCCTGCTTTCATAATGGCGTCTTTATTCTTTCCCTGCTTTCCCTCAACTGGCAGGCACTCACGCCGCCCTTCCCCATCCGCCCATGGCCAAATGCCTGTCCCGGAAGTCCGGGACGTGATCATGTGAGCAGATCGGCAGTGTTTAATTATTGGGCCGGGTAAAATGCCTCTGTCTGGCTGGACGCTGCTCGCTGCTGTCCACTCTTGTTTAGCTGAGGGGGTGTCTTCGCATCCCACCCTCGTCGCCAGGTTTTCTGTTCCCCCTGAAATAATCTCACTGACGTGATTAGGGTTTAAACGCGTCTTTATTCTTTCTCTGCTTTCATAATCGCGTCTTTATTCTTTCCCTGCTTTCCCTCAACTGGCGCGCACTCGCGCCGCCCCTCCCCATCCGCCCACGGCCAAATGCCTGTCCCGGAAATCCGGGACGTGATCAGGCATGGCGATGTGACAGGGCCATGCTCCAGAATAGGGACAGAAACATGAAGAGAAAGTGAAGCCGGCACTTGCCGACCAAAGAGAACAAGCATTTACAATGCAATAGGTCTCGCAATTATATTATTTTGAGCTATTGGGATTGTAAATGTCATTGTTTGTTTTTTCCCCCTTCGTGAAGCATTAGTCAAATGGTGTAATGCTAAATGGCAATAGCTCATTTTGTTGTAATTGCGAAATCTATTGCATTGCATTTGAACTAGTGTGAGTTTTGTATAAGTGGCACTGGCTTTTATTAATGTTTTTTTTTCTATCACATTAATCTAATGCTCTTCTGAGGACAGACTATAGCTGCCTGGTCTGGAGGTCTCTCCCCTTGCTAACCTGCTTGAAGGCCTTTCTTTTCGGTGCCCTAATACTGGCCCCTTCACTGAGAAAAGGGTGCAGTTGGACGATTATTTTGTTGATGAAAAGTGAGCACACCCAACCCTTGGCTCAAACACAATACCAGCAAAGAAGTCTAGGAAGGAAGAGGACTGTACACAACACACACACATGACTATTGCAATGTAATAGGTCTCGCAGTTACCCGAGTTTAAGGTATTGGCATTTTCAATGACAATGCCTTTTATTTGTTTTTAAAATAAAAAAAATAAAAAAAGGCATTGTTATTTTCAATGTCAATAGCTCAAACTCGCATAAATGTGAGTCCTATTGCATTGCAAATGCTTGTTATAGTAGATCCCAAAGTCCGCCCTCTGCAGCTCTGCTCTGTCTCAGAAAGTGGCAGGCAGCTGGACATGGAAGGGTGACAGTTCACGAGTTCCTAGCAAGGCCGGACTGTTGTTTTACCGGAGGCTGGCATGGTGGTGGCTGTTTATGAAGCTAGTGGGGGGCCGATTTTATTACTGGGGGCCGGGCTGGCCACATTTCCTGCATGTTCTTTTTCCTCGGTGCAGTGTTGTGTTGCATATTAGCATCCCTAGGATAGACCGCCCTAGCCATTCACCAACACGCTGCGGCCGCGTGTGCCTACAAGCTGTTGTTCATGCCTCAAAGACGTTGTGCAGCTGAATTGATTAAAACGCACTGGTGCAGCCTAGCTATGTGTTTACACAGACACACTCGCACGCATTTTCAAACACAGAGACACATACAGACACACAACACACGCACACATACAGACACACAACACATACAGACACACAACACACACATACAGATACACATTGCACAGATACAGACACAATACACATTCAGACACACAGAGACATAGAGCACACAGACACACACGTGTGCACGTGAATCAGGACTCGAGAGTCGTGCACGCCCGGCTGTGCCCGTTGGCTGGCGCTGGCTCCACTGCATAGCGCTACCAACGGCATCATGCTGAAGCAGATGGAAGTGTGTTTTGCCTGTAAGTCAGTGCTGAAGTCTTGGTTAAACAAGTGTACTTACATACATTTACAATGACTTTGTCCCATAACTGTTTTTAAGAGCATTGTTTTGCTTCCTAAGCAACAGAGTTAAACTCATTCTTGAATGTAAGAAATGTAGAGCATACTTTGAAGCACCCCGTATGCCTTTGTCTTACATTGGCTATGTCTTGGCACCGCCAAGCGCGCTGTTGAACACTTTCTAGTAAAGGTAGGATTATCTCACAAGCACAGTGGTCAGCCCTGCCCCCACTGTGAAGGCAGCATGCCCCTGAGACCAGGGTCAAAGGAATTGTGTATGTCCAGCGGGGACAGGGAAACAAAAGACGAAGTATGGCTGGTAGCAGCCTCGGACTGCACCGGTCAGCGCATTGACCAAATGACCAGAGCGAAGCAGATGACACCCCCGCCCTCCCAAAGCAGCGAATACTTAGCTCATTATCAATTATAACAGGCAGGTGGCACGAGAGATACTGCCACTTTAAGTGGCGCGCCACGCATCTTGGAACTTAGTGGTGTAGTTATTCTGGGGACCACAAATGACATACATCAGCAGCGCAACACAAAGTGATGTGGCCCCGTGCAAAATGTGATGAGGTGGCCCCAGGGTTTCCCAGGTCCCATATATTCGTTGGCATTGGGTTGAATGGGACTCCCAAGAGAGGCTGGTTACCACAGAGGCCGGTATTAAGCCCCTAACATCTATATAGCGAAAGTTGTGTTCTCCCTCAGGCACAGCAGATAGGTCACAGATTTAACTAGAACACCAACATCAAGTGTGTCGCATATAACTAACACAAGGATGCATTTAATTCCACTTCAGAAATCCCTTTCAAAGAAACAGAGAATATCTCAAGTGTCCTCGAAAGGGATAGCTGACCAATTCCGTGGGTGTAGCTCTGTTCCAAGCTATCAAATAAGTTTTTACAGATTACTTGATGATCAGATCTTACAAAAACAGTATTCTGGCGCTCGTGTATTTCACATGCCGCATTTGCGGGCTCGTACACAAGGAAACACTCCCCACAGTGGTAAAAGTTCTACATTCAAATATATGCTACCATTAGAATACCATACATGCCAACAGACTCATCATTTGTCTGGCGGGAGACTCATCATTTGTTAAGCAAAAATATGCTATCTTTTGGCTGCCTCCTGCTTGAAACTACCTCTACTTCAAAAGAAGTCAATGGGGGAAATGCGCCCTCTGGATTATTATTAAAAAAAATTATCTGCCACTTTCCTCTTCTAAAATATTAGCATGCATGCATGGAATACTACACAGTGCGCAAATACATTACCACATTGGTTCCAAGCCACAATGTGGCAGAGCACTTCCTGGATCACAACACTGAATAAACCACAGAGAAAGTGTTTAAACCAGGGATATGTCCACTGCCGTTCCGTCGTATACACAAGAGCTTGCTTTACACAGCCGGTGAGAGGCTGGTGCTTACGTAAGCACGTTCATACAGGTCTTCCCATTATAGCACACCGCATTCTTTTTACAGCAAGGCTTTGTAAATCATGTCATATCTGCGTTAATGTCACTGCATGTACTTGAAACAGCAAAATCACTTGACGGCTTTTTATTTCTCAATACAGCACCCTGAGCGTGCTCTGGGAAGAGCATCCATCACACATGGTAATGCAATACGTCAAAAACAACACGATGAGTTGTCATAGAAACGGGTGCATGAACTTGCAGGACCGCTCCGTTACCAGAGCATCTCTGTGGTGTGACTCACTGACAACCTCGTTCTGCTGCATCTTGTGGGGGAGAGAGCAACAGCCAACTCATGGAAACTTAAGAGCTTGGGCAGCGGGGACACGCATTAGGAGGAAGTGTCAGGAGGGGAGTGAAACCCAGCCCCCCGCCCCCTCTCGCCCCATGTGAGCCTGACGAACACTTTACAGCCTAGAGAGTCTCCACGCGGGCCACGGGAGCATGTCCAAACAAGTAACCTGATACTGCTAATTAGAAACAGATGGCCCCCCTAATGATAAGGAATTGCTTCTCGA
The DNA here is from genome assembly GCF_964204655.1 of Triturus cristatus. NCBI lineage: Eukaryota > Metazoa > Chordata > Amphibia > Caudata > Salamandridae > Triturus > Triturus cristatus. The sequence continues at coordinate 271,625,635 of NC_140590.1, read as the reverse complement.
CAGCCGCAAAAAGCAGACGATCCTGTCCGGATGGGCTGGACCAAAAGGGGAAAGGGCGGCAACAAAAAAAACTAATTTCCGGATGGCAGGCCAAGCATAAACGGTGACGCCTGCCAATGAAAAAGAGGGGCGGGGCTTCAAGTCCCCTTCTGAAATGTCCTCATTAACAATATGTCTCGCCGAGCGGACAGCGCATGCGCGCTGCAACGCTAGACGAGACCTAAAAAAGGAAATGAGAGTGGCGATGAATCCAACCAATGGTAAGCAATAGGTGAGCTCTAAACTCCCTAAGTAAACAAAATGTCTTGCAATCAACAGGGCTTGCACTGTCTTAGGCGAGGCCTAAAATCTAGTGAGTAAGGGGGAGTAAGAGACAAAGCAGTGAAAGTGTCTGCCAAATACACTGAAGCACATAAGACAATCGGCTGTATCTTCAAAACATTTGTTTCGTGCCTGAGCTGAAACAGCCCTTACTTCACTGGACCTTTACCACCACGCAGGTAAGTATTTGTACATTTACCATGCAGTACTTTACCTCAGAGCTTAGTATTTTTCTTTTAAATAACATGCTTTTTATGTTATTTTTTAAAACAAAGTTATTGTAGGGTTTGGTGATGGGTAACAGTAAAGGGAGGTAACTGTGACTTTAGGGTGCAGGGGTGGGTAAAGGGAGGTGAGTGACTGGGATGTTCAGTGATTGATAGAGGTAAAGAGAGGTCAGGAGGACTTGAGGGTTTAGGGGTGGGTAAAGGTAAAGGGAGGTGAGGTGAGGGGGACTTGAGGGTTCAGAGGTGAAGGGAGGTGAGGGTAACTTGAGGGTTCAGGGGTGGGTAAAGGTAAGGGCAAGGTGATATGAGGGTTCAGGGGTGGTAGAGGTAAGGGGAGCGTGACTTGGGGGTTCAGGAGTGGATAGAGGTAAAGGAAGGTGAGGGTGACTTGAGGATTATGGTGTGGGTATAAAAAAAAGGAGATGAAAGTAACTTGAGGGTTGAGGGGAAGTAAGAGGTAAAGGGAGGTGATGGGGAATTTTTCAGGGGTGGGCAGAAATAAAAGGAGGTGAGAGTGACGTGAGTGGATGGTATGATATGGTAGGGCCTGTCATTGTACAGTACAGTATGGTATGGCCTCTAATTTTATAGTATGGTATGCGCTGTTATTGTATGGTATGACCTGTTATTCTATAATATGGTATGATATGGTATGGACTATTATTTTATAGTATTGAATGGTATTTTATGGTATTGTTTGTTATTGTATAGTATGGTATGTTATGGTATAGCATGTTGTGGTATGTCATAGCCTGTTATTTCATAGTATAATATGGTATGGTGTGTTATTTAGGCATACAACCTATGAGTTGTTAACAACTCGCATACACATGTATTTAGCCAAGTGCCGATTTCACGAGTTGGTACAATCTAAAAACATGTAACTTAGGTTAGCTTTCCCAAATTGGGTGGGAAGACTGCATTACATGGAATGCGACCAAAAACGGGGAAATGTCATAAACAAATGCACCCTAAAGGAATGCTGCAACATTCAGTTTGGAAAAGATTGGCTATAGCAAAACAACTTAATGGAAAGTGAAGTTTTGACAAATCTGGAACGCAAACAACGAGAGACCAAGACCAAAAAGCTAACAAGAAGGGGCTTAAAAGCAGCTCAGAACCTGTTCGATGGGCATAGGAGTGTGTAAAACGAACATACAAACAAAGAATACACACTCGCACAAAAAAGTACCACATTCCAGGACAAAAAGCCAAAAACACAGAGATCAATCTAGGCCTAACTGTGCAGATATGCTACCAGTGAAAAGGAAGAAAATAAGAGTGTTAAATGATAATGAAGCCAACCAATGGTAATTAATGGGTGGACTAACAACACATTTTTTTAGAGTTATTTTATTTTTTAACAATAGTTTGCCACAAGCAACAGTGCATGTGTGCTGGATCAGGGGGGCCCAACAATTGAGGCCTTACTCAATTCCAGTGGTGAGTTTCCTTCCTGGATTCATCCTGTCTTTGTTCTCTGAACTTTCTGTTTACAATACCAATCTCAGTTTAGCTTTTTCTGATACAGCCCTTAGCTTCACTCCCGCCTCTGTCTACAACCACAGTTTGGCAATATTATCAGAGCCACTCTCTACAGACGATACCTTTTAATTTGAGAGGATTCTGTAAGGATTCTCTAAAGTTAAGACAAAGAGAGAAAACAAATCTCTGAAACTGAGGTGCTTCCCCCCTAGGGGATCTCTCCTACTGAAATGTAGTGCCCTCACACACCCTTGCGAGTGTCATGCTTCATCATAGGGCGTTGCTCCTCGTGGGGGTGGCGCTGCAGTCCCCCACGGGCCCCGCGAGAGGGCTCTTTATCGGAGATCTTTTTGTAGGAACGCCGCAGTTGTGCATGTGGGTGTGTGGGCCTCAGAAAAAGGGAATGTGGTAGTGGTGTGAGTGGTTATGTCTTAAAATACCCTTCGGAACTGTAAAGGTAGTTTTATTCGTCAGTCCGAGGGTAAGGATAAAAATATAATAACAGAACAGGGCCTAGGGACTCTCTCTATTGATAGATGGCATAGAGGTCGGGGTATTACTCCGCTGTTCCTAGGACCGTGTGTAAAGAAAATTTGCACTGGTCAACATGTTTCGCGCCTTCAGCGGGTCTCTAGTGGATCCCTTTGCGCTTCTTCAGGCCCAAAAAGGTGAGGAAGGTGGTGTAAGGAAGAGAGTTAAACACTCTTAATCCCTAAAGTACTTTAGGTTTCTTTGCATGCAAATTATGCAGCAGGGGACTCCACGTGGTGTGTCCCAGCCTTGACCCCAGGAGGAAAGAGAAGTGCCCCCTCACACGTTCGTCTGGCAGTGGGGGTGGTTCTTTGGGACCACCCGTATCAAGTCTATTAACCTGCCCAGCCAGAACACGAACTGCGAACAAGATCTCCGATAAAGACCCCTCTCGCGGGGCCCGTGGGGGACTGCAGCGCCACCCCCACGAGGAGCAACGCCCTATGATGAAGCATGACACTCGCAAGGGTGTGTGAAGGCACTACATTTCAGTAGGAGAGATCCCCTAGGGGGGAAGCACCTCAGTTTCAGAGATTTGTTTTCTCTCTTTGTCTTCCTTCTCTTCTCTCTACTTTTCAGTGACTGAGTCTTGTCTCTGAACTTTCTTACCTGTAAGGAACAGATACCACAGTGTGACTAAACGTTCATTTTTGGGAGTATTGGTTCTGGACCTAATTTTTATTCCTAACCCACTCTCAGTCCCTCCTTCTCCATTTTGTTCATGATTCTCTAAAGTTAAGCCATACAATGACCATTGCATCACTCGTGAGGGCATGACACTACCTGACCTTGCACCAATAATCCTCCTGTTCACCCTACCGCCTCTGCCATATCCGTCTGAAACCCGCTAAGATCTGGTCCACAGTTCTCAAGGGCTCCAGAGGAAAGAGTGCCTCAGGAGTGCATAATAGCCCATAGATGAGTGACTGTAAACGGTAAACATGGTTTACAACGATGTCGATACATCACATGCCATACAACATGGTCATTACAATGACCGTGTTGTTACATTACATACCATTACAACGCAAGTCATTACAACATCTTGCTGTAGGGGGCAGAAGGTGTTGGATTTCAAATCCAACACCTTCCCATCTGTTGCACAGGCTGGAGTTGGAATAATAAATTATACTATTCCAAAATCCAGCGCCTCCCCTACAGCAAGTCATTATAATGACTTGCGTTGTAATGGTATGCGGCGTAACAACGCGGTCGTTGTAATTACCGCATTGTAATGTAATCCCTTGTAAACGGGCCTATTTGTGGTGCCCTTTATATCCTCACAAGATAAAGCAATTAGAGCTAGTGAATACTTAGTGCATTGGCCCAAGCAAAATATCCCAAATATCAGCAAACACGCTGCCTCCACCCTATATTCTGGCTGTCTGGGAAGTGCATAGTCTGGTATATTCCCCTACACAATAAGGAGAGACGAAGGCTCCTTCACTTGGATGCCTGCTGAGGCGGGCAGCACCCTTACAGGGGTGAGGTATCCTTTTATAGGGGTAAGTCTCCCCCAACTGTCTGAAGTCGTACACGATAGACTCATGTAGAGTTCCCAGCCACTGAAGCTTTATTGCCACAAACAGATATTTTGGGGATAGAGCAGTGAGATCATGACAACACTGAGATGCCCTATGTTCTTCCTTTCTGATAGGCTTCTCAGGTATGCTGCCGAAGACTGGGGAACCAACTGGGTGTCCTCCTCTGTAAACACCAATTTATCTGTGCATTCATCGAAAAGAAGCGTCAGATACAAGCTCCTTGATCTAGTGCTGGAGTGAGAATCTGAAGGTCCCATGGAGAGGTTCATGGTCTTGGGTCCGTTCTCAGTTTTAGATATTTCACTGTTACTCAAGGCAGGCTCGGCTGCACGGTCAATAACTGGTACTTCAAATCAAGCTTTGATCTAAGGCAATGTATCTTGTAGCAGGCTCCAATTTAAGCTCAATAACTTGGCAACTCAGGGCTTTCTTTTATCGCAGAGTGGCTTATATTTGTAATTCTAGGTGAGCTTGAGCAGTAAAGAATCAATTGGAGAGGTTTACTTGATTGTGTGTAAGTGAAGGGGATGATGTAGAGATGCGGCAAATCTAGTTTGTCCTGTGTGGAAGGAAAGGGAGTGACGTAGTGATGTAATATGCCTGTATAATAATGGGCTGAGTAGGCACGCTGTACAGTGTTGAGGGTGGAAGCTGTGAGAATGTGATGATGCATGGAATGTTGGTGTCTGTGTGCTGGGCGAAGCCTGCCACTCATTACAGCTCGCAAACAAATCCCTAAGAGTGTTGGTAATAACCTAAGGGAAACAAATAACGTAACCTCCTACTTTAATAGTTCTAGTCCCTTATATGAAGACCCCATCCTCCAAATACAACATTTCTCTTGTACTTAATGGGAATCCAGAAGACCCGGTACTGTACTGGGAGGCCGATCGGTCCTAAAAATATTAATGCAACAGAGAAGCTAGGGAGAGGACCATAGGTTGCCGCACCTATTCGGTGTTCCAATGAGAGTCAATAATGATCTTTCAATTCATATCCACGTGCATTCACTATAGGGACCTGCTCTGCTGCCAATGTGCAATCTTTCGGTCCGAGAAATGGAATAATACAAATAGAAATGCATTGCAGTAACTATTTTCACATGAAAAAGTTACATTCAACTGCCAAGATTTTACAGCCAGCTCGTTTCGTCCACATAAATGGACTTCTTCAGGGATGTAATACAATAAATACAAACAATATATATATGTGTGTGTGTGTGTGTGTGTGTGTGTGTATGTATATATATATATACATACACACACTAACACCATATAGACAAACACATACAACCAATACATGGAAAAAACATAATTGCAAAGAACTCAATTAAAACAGACTGATATTTTACCCAAGGAAAGAACAGTTACCAGCAATTATTTATGGACAAAGAAATTACAACACACTAAAGACAACATACATTCTTAAAAACTGTTTTACAGAGAATGCGGCTCTTCTTTTTTCAAATTTAAATCTATTTTATCGATTTTAACAACAACCAACAAAGCAGTCATGTAGAACACGATTCAGTACAAATTATTGGCTGGAATTAGGATACTTAGCTATCATGATTTCGTTATTACATTGTTATCTACACGCATCTGTACGTATGATAATGTGCCTCCGGTGTTGAAACTCGTGAAATTCAGTTCACATTGAGTGATAGAGGCTAATCATGTACACGTTCTGGGTCGAAGATAACAGTGTATGAATCGGAGGTTAAGATGCTGATTGGGGAGGCAGGTATTAATGTTGGAGACAACTAAAGCATAACAGGGACCTTAACTCTATGTAACACAGCACCCCATCCAAGCTTGAGCACCCCTCTGCCTCCTGTGCCAGTAAGTTGCTATATTCCTAGTTCTGGAGTATTAGGTGCCTTTGAGGTGCGCACAGTGGGTATCGACCAGATGTATCCCTACTACTGTTTTGAGCATGATTATGATAAGCTGCAGCATCATGGGTGTACTGCCTTTTTTATTTTTAGGGTATAATTGGTCGAGCTGTATCTTCAAGTTGTTCATCTATTGCCTGCAGTTATTGCAATATCACGTCCCAGTGTGCTGCGATTGATGTTTTGCGCAGACTCAGCGCATCCTCCCTACGCAGCGCAACGCTTTCCGCTTTAGCCCACATCAGCAATGAGGGCTTCCAAGCTAGAGTTACAGAGGGTCAGGGGACCGCCAACATTTGGTAATCAATCGTTTTGCTTCAACTAAGCCCAGAGCGATGATGCAGGAAGTCACTTTCTTTTTAGGTCTCGTCTGAGCCAGCGCATGCGCTGCTCTGGTGAAACATTTAGTAGCTGCTTCAAAAGTGCTACCTTGCCGGCCACCAGCTTGCTATTACGCGCACAAACGCACAGCACTTTTTCCCATCGCGTCATCGCGATCACTTTCGCTTTCACCGCGATCGCGATGACTTTCGCGGCAGCGCAGCGTTACGTTTACGGCCACGCGGCCAATGCTTGTTGATTATTATGTTGCATGTGTCTGGTCTCCCATCTTTTCTCCATTCTACACATTTCATTCTCTAGCTCCGTCTTCTGTTTATTCTCAGTACTCGTTACTCCGTTCCCAGCAGTCCCTTTCATTGCTTTCAGCTTATTTGTTTTTCCCTGGGTGTGATTCCCACTAGCACCACGCCCTCTCCTCCTGCCCGTCTCTTTATATCCACCTTTTACAGCGCCCCTCCCAGCTCAATCTGCTCTTGCTGCATCTTTTTTTAGCTGTTTACAGAGTTTTAATCCAATAAAGTGCCCGGGCTCCAGCAGGACATTAATGCTGAATGCCAGATGTCACGGAACACTGTGTGCACATGAGTGACGGGCTCGGGGGCAGTCTGTCACCAGCCCGTCATAAAGCACGCAGCAGCCCACCCTAAACAAGCACTGGCAATGCCAGTCGTCTTAGTTTGAGTATACCCAAAAGCTGTTTTCAAGCTTGAACAATACCTGGAAGAGGTAAGACATAGGTAGCAATGCCGGGTGAGTATTTCGCCACGTTCACTTAGAATGCACTGCTGCAGCAGTGCTTCTCCGGTGTTCCATGTTTGTGAAGCTTGGTGAACATCTTTTCACTATGCAAAGGCTAAAACAATTTGTGCTATCAGCGTGAAAGGTTAGTGGAGGCTCAAGGGGGATCAAATGTGCGACTTAAAGTCCATGGATGGCAGTGGTCGAAGTGGGGGGGAACGGCAGGGCACGGCGTGCCCCTACTTCTTCAATTCCTGCGATTCCGTTCCCCTACTTTTTTATTTAGAAAATGCGTCCCGGGACGCAAGAAATCGGCATGGCCTATAAAGCTCGGCGTTCCTGCCGTTCGAGGACGGGCGGCCGAGAAGTAACAGGACCCTGTCTTTTTCTTCTTACCCAGAGAAGAAAAATACAGCATCCGCTTCTGCTCTGTAGCTTCAGCTGCCTTCCCCCCTCCCCCCAACTCTTTCCCTCTTCCCTCTCTTTATGTCTAGCAGTTCTTCTCTTACTGAAAACCATGACTTCAAGACGGGGTTTTCACTCTCTTTCCTTTCCCTTATTTCCTCCCCTGTGAAATGGATCCAAAAATGAATATAATTTTTGCTGGAAATGTCCTATTTTAATTCCAAAGTGCAGCATCTGGAATAAAAGGTTAAAAATAGGAAAAATAACAAAGTAAAGTAAGACAGACTGGTAGCCAGAGGGCAAAGAAAAAATTTCGGGGGGGGAGGAGGCGCTTAATGTTTAAGCAATAGGTAGAGTGGAGCTGCAGGGGCTCTTAAAAGGGGTGAAACAACAGCAAGGCCTCATTAACATGCAAATGGTCTTTAAAAGACCTGTGAAGTGCTCGGTGTGGCTGTCTGGGTGCCCGGGAAGCTGTCTCATCCCGGGCTGCCACACACAAGGTGGTGGTGGGGGGGGGGTCTGAAGCCCTTTGAGTCCAATGGGTGTTGCGCGCCTGCTGGTAGCAAACTGACCAGATTGATTTTATTCACACCCAAACACATTAGCGCCACTTTTACAGAGTTTGCCAGTGAAGGGCTATTTTTGTTTTCTTGTCTTTGTTTTCCCTGGGCTTGCAGCTAGTGCACCAATCCTGGAGGTACTGCTAAGTGTGGATTGGAAAATTAAATGTGTACTGCGGCTCTGCGTACAGGGATGTGGTCTTTTTACCATACTGCTTACGTTTTGTAAGGATATAAGCAATGGGCATTGAAATGGGTCCATTCAGGGCCCTGTAGTCATGTCCTTAACTTTTCAGGCAAGAGCACTCACTGATTTCTGAATAGTGAGTGTAAACGCATTAAGGTAACCATGTTGTTCCTGTTTACAATTCACATGGTTTGCTAAATTTTGCATTCCCTATGAGTGTTTGCTTTTTCCAGGATGTTGTCACTTTTTTTTGTAGGCTGCATATTGCTCTGCGTCATTTAAATTGACCCACATCCAGGTGTTTATAGCCGGCAGCAATTGGGTTGTAGTTGAAGGCAGTGTTAGTTTTTCTCAGTGGGACAGTATGGTGTTCAGTGGGGGAGAGAATGTGGCACTATGGCCAGAGCTACTGAATTTGTGACTGGGGAACCAGGTTCAGCCTTAATAACCAGTCCACCAGACCACTCTCCTGAGAGAGCACAATCCCATGCTAGACCTTAGAAGGCTGCGCAAGACCTTAGAAGCCCTGGTGTCTTAGCACCAGCAGGTGGACCCTAGCAGTGGCAAGTGTGGGTTAACCTTCAAGGTTTGTCCACCACAATCCATATTGAAGTTCACCTCCAGTCTTGCAGACAGGCCTATGAAGCAGCACACCCTAGAGCGACAGTGACTCTGTCACTGAGGTCACAGGACACTTGAGAAGGGCCAGCTCTAGGGCAGTGCAACCGGTGTGACCACACCGGGTGCTGACTTTGGGTGGAGGCATTATGTTTGCAAGTATATTAAGGTTTTAAAAGTGCTTGCTGCCTTCTTCCTGGCCTCCAGCAATTTTCGGCAACAATAAAAATGTCATGATGACTCTGGTGTTTAATGTTCTTCCTAGAGAGAGATCATTTTGTCTAGTGGAAGTTCTGATTCATGGAAAGGTAGCTCAGAGGGTTAATGTGCCTGCTGCAAAGAACATGTAGCATACAGATTGTGAGAAGTTGGCCTGGTATATGCTGTCCACTAGTTATAGTGGGCACCTTGTACCAGTCCAAACAACCCTTATTGATGATAGGTTTAAAGACAACCTTTATTGAAAGCTATCCTAGTGGTAGCTATGGAGAGCCCTTCAGGCTAAGACTTGAAGGAGTGTAAAGCAGCTTGGTTTACCAGATTATAACCTCTTGAATTACTAAATGAAAGGAGATCCACACAAGGTATATATAAAATATATGTATTTATTTCTAAACACTTACTACTAATCTCTTTATGAGATTAGAGTCCAAGATGCACAATAATACAGTTCTAAAACGACAGTTAATAGCACAATATACAATGGGCCCTAGGGGCGGACCAAACCATATATTAAGAAAGTGGTATAAGAACCACGACTTCACTAGACACAGTGCCTAAAGCATGTAGAATCGCTGGGACCACAAGGAACCACCCAAGGTAGTGACACAGGAGACCCACAGGGGACGTGTGCAGTGTGAGAACACAGGCGCGAGCCCCGTACTATTTTATGGGAAAGTCACGGTTGGAATTTTAGAAGTTAAAGACACTTAGGAGAGGACTTTGAGAAAACCCCTTTAGACTTAGGGGGTTCTAGAGCCAGCACCCACGGGAGCACCGGAGTACTTGAGTTACCTCACCCAGGGAAGCCGGGTGCAAAGGTGTCAAAGGGGATCGTCGTTGATTTCAATGGCGATCTACTGCAAAGTGCTGCTGCCGGGAAGGAGAAAAGTGTCCTGTGTGATCCAAGCCTGGATCGAAGATCAGAAGAACCTGAAAGCAGAGGGTACAGAGTCTGGGTCACTTGCCAGTGACCAGGGGCAGTATATAAGTTAAAATCCTAACATAGAACAGTGACCTATTAACTTTCATCTAAGAGCTGCATACAAACAGCAAGGTATAGATTAGAGTGTTCTGTTTTTTCCCCCCAGTCTTTGATTATCCTGATGTTGCAAAAAGTGTTCTTTTGGACAGAAATCAATTCTGATTATTAAAGAGAACCCCCAACCATGGTATTATGTTTTAAAATTCTGAGTTTGTTTCTCCAGACCAATCACTATTAAACTATACCGCCTAGTAGTATGGTTGTCATGTGACTCCTACACCTTCTAGTCCTTAGTCTTATGTAACATTTTCTATACAGTGATTTACACACATATTGATTGTCTCTGTGAAGAATACAGGCCCCAGCTAGGCCCGCAGAACACAAGGGTTCGCCCTCCTGTAACGAAAACTAGAAGGAAGTTGGCACGGAAACTGCAAATACAAAGACAAAGTTTATTAACCATTAAGGGTGGTCCTACAACCTATACAACACTCTTCAGTATTGCACAGAGTAGCACAAAGAACTTGCGTACACAGTCCCCTTTTATACACAACAGAGGGGCTCGTAAGTGGGTGGATACAACATGAGGCAAAGAACATTACCTTTTATGGACATTTTCGATACAGAATCAATATGTGGGCGGAGTAACTAATTTCCTGAGCCTGCGAAAACATGGTCAAGCAAGGACTAACTGATAACAGATGTGGTCAAGTCTGGGCATGCGCCAGACGGACAAAGGAGCTATTTATAGACTGTTACTAGGCAGATTACAAGAGCAACTAACACGAAGATAGGACTCTTCTCGTGCAGAGCACGTGGAAACACGACAATACAAAATGGAGTCCACACATTAGTCAACATAAGAAGAGAAACTAGTTCTAAGTAAGGGGAATTCATGTCTTTAGTAAATGCTTAACCAGATCGCTGTTTTAGGTTTCAACAGACGACCCTTTCAGCATTTACTGAAGACATTCGGCTTATTAGGATAATCATCATATATGTCAATTCTCATCATCTCTTCCACTTCTTTGGTTAAATGTTTCTGATGGGTGACATTGGCAATAGCTTTCTTATCAGGGATACAGAATGACACGCATAGAGAACAAAGTAAAGGACCACACTGGACACAGATGCAACAGGAAAACAAGATTGCTACAACAATGCAAAGACCAGTTAAAACCTTCCATCCCCATGCAGTGATCAATGCACAAAACCATCCAGAAAAGGTCCAAGTGCCATTTTCTGTGTGAATCTCAGCTGCGATTTTATGCAATTTATTAATAGCGTTATAAACTGATGGCGTATGGTCAGGAATAAACACACAACAACTACTTCCGATAATTTTACATGCTCCACCTCGGTCAGCTAACATAACATCTAATACCATACGATTCTGTAATGCAACAATTCTAGTAATTTGTAATTCTTCCGTAAGATTCCCAAGAGCAGCAGCGGTTTGATTCGTCACAGCCTCTACAACTCTCGTTAATCTTCGAACCTTCCTACTATTTAGGGCAGCACCAACAAAGAAAAACAATCCTAAGTTAAAATCAACATATTGCTGTAAGCTAGTATCGGTTTGATCAACATCATCAATGGATAGAGTACGTTTATACCTATTTACGGTCACATTATTCAACAACTTCAAATCTTTATGATAAGATGCAGGTGCTAAAAATACAGGGGGTAATAAGAACGCTACATAACATACTCCGGACCAGCCGGCTGGTAAACGATAATAGCCCTTATTCCCACATACAAAGTATGTGTTATGGGAGGCTAAGAAAGTACTATTGTTTAACCCATCGATATTCAGGACAATAATACAATTGCTAACACCAACAGGAATATAACCCACACTCTGGACACACAGGTCCGCTTGAGCTTGTGCCACTTGAATCACGAATTGTTCCTTCCCCATAGTGTCTCTGGTGTTCGTGAAAATGTAGGGGATCGATTCATTGTCTGGTCGATATTCTTCCCATTCCCATATTGTCCCATTCGCTTGTGGATAGCCATCTTTGTCTTGATGACATTCCTTATTAAGTCTGAAAAGTAATCGTCCCACTGTAGGTTTCCGTGTGGCAAAAAGCAAAGTGTACCATGCTCTACAAGAGCCATTATGAGAGAAAGGAAGAGGTATGAACGGCGTTCCTCCTTTCTTCTGGTGATCTGGCATCATACCACATATCCAGCAGTTCGTAGCATTTGTGGCAACATGGGTATGATGCAACATCTGGATGAAAGTGTTATTCAAATAAGACTGACGATGCTTCAATTCTTGATACGGAAGGGTATAAAAGTAGTGCTCCTCAGGCACTGGAGTGGTCAAAACAAGCAACTCACGGGCAGGAGTCACGTCCTCAACAAACCATGTGGTTATACCCATAATAGCCACAATGATAATAAAGCTTGTCGCACAGAGAATCTTCTTCTTCTCCATCCTGTAATAAGTCAATATCTTCCTGAAACTAAAAGGTTGTCAGAACTCTTCCCCTTAGGCAGCCGTTGATTTCTTCACCAGCGGGCCAAGACGGGTGTCACTACACTAATGCAGGGCTGATCCCCCCCCCCCTTGCCTCATTGGCTCTCCGTTTCACTAACCTAAGGGCCGTTCTGACAACTTTGGATACAACAATCACTTCCTTGGTCTGAGGTGATATCTTCTCCCTCCAGAAATCGCTTGGTCCGGTAAGAGCTCCTCAGCGTCCTTCGGTTCCACAGCACGGCCTTTCTCCGCAGTCAGGATTTCTCGATGGTCGGTCAACACAGCAGGCTCCACCAATCCAGGCGGCACTTTACGACAGTGCAAGGAGTGGATCCAGTTCTTCCGATTGGAAACCCGCACAGCTGTCCTCGTTGCGAGCAAGACTTGCTCAGGACCAACCCATCTCGGCTCCAGACTGTTCGTCCTTTCGAACACCTTTATCATTACCTGATCACCAGGTCGTAGATTATGGCCTTCACCGGCGGACCGATCAGGGAGCGCCTCTCGAACCTGTTGATGAATAGAAACCAAATTATCTGGGCCAGATAATCATTCATCATTACACAAGGTACATCATACACGGACTTTGGTTTTGGTGGACCCCAAATATTCATTGGGCGTCCGAACACAATCTCGTAGGGTGTGAGACCGGTCCGAGAATGCGGTATCGATCTAATTGACAATAATGCCAGCGGTAAAGCATCTGGCCAAGTCAAAGAAGTCGAAGCTTGGATCTTAGCGATCTTAAGCTTCAAAGTACCGTTATATTTCTCAACCAATCCCGCAGACTGGGGGTGAAAGACTGCATGGAACTTCTGAGTAATGCCTAGGCCTTTCAGAACATACTTGATAACGTCTGCTATGAAATGAGGTCCGTTATCACTCCACAACAATCTACAAACACCATATCGAGGGAAGAACTCCTTCAATAGCATCTTGGCTGTAGTCATTGCAGTATTGTCTTTCGTAGGGTATGCCTCAATCCATTTACTGAAGGCACAAACCACTACTAGAACATACTTCAGATTGTTACAGCGCTCAAGCTGAATGTAATCCATCTGCAAAACCTCAAAGGGTGCAGTAGGTGTTCCAAATCCTCCTGCTGGAGTCCGTGTACCCTTTCCTGGGTTGTACCTCAGGCAAATCATGCAGTTCTGCACTACCCTCTTTGCCGTACTAGCGATCTCCGGATGCTCCCAAACTCGTGTGAGTAATTTGACAATTGCGGAAGCTCCGACATGCGCTAGTCCATGTGCCATCTGAACCATAGGTTGTACGAAGGCTGTGGGTAACTTCCATTTATCCATCTGCTTACTTCTCCAACACCCTTCATCATCTAATTCTCCATCATTGGACCATTGCTCCCGTTCCTTGTCGGAAGCGGTCCTCTGTATTTCCAACACTTCTCTCCTAGCATCGTGCCATCTCTCTGCCTGTGACTTCACAACATACATTGCAGTAGAGTCAGGCTGCATCGCAGTCTCTCGTGCCACCCGGTCTGCCAAAGCATTCCCTTCTCCAACTTTATCAACCACTTTCTTATGGGCACTACATTTAACTATAGCAATCTTCTTTGGATGTGTTAACGCAGTCAAAAGATTGTGAACTAACTCTCCATACATTATCTGTGTTCCATGTGACGTTAGAAACCCTCTCTCCTTCCAGAGTAGGCCAAAATCGTGCGCTACTCCGAAGGCATAGCGGCTATCTGTATAAACATTCACACACAATCCTGTACTGAGCTCACATGCTCGTGTTAATGCTATCAGTTCCGCTGCTTGAGCTGATTTCTGCGGTATGCGTGCTGTCTCCACTATTGTTTGTAATGTGGTAATTGCATACGCTGCTGAAGTCGTACCATCTGGTAGCTTCAGGCATGATCCGTCCACCCACAGTTCTCCATCTACATCTGTAAAGGGCGTATCCTGGAGATCAATACGACCCTTTGTCTGTTCCTCAGTCACAAGAATACAATCATGTGCTTTCCGTGCTTCAGACTGAGTTTCTGGGAACGGCAACAATGTGGCCGGATTTAACATTGCACAGCTCTTTAACGTAATATGAGGAGCCAAAAGCGTCAACTCATATCCCGTTAAACGAGCACTGGTCAAATGCTGCGTCTTTGTCTGATTAAGCAGGGCATCAACAGCATGGGGGACTAATACCAACAGTTTGTGAGATAACACAATTCCCTCACTTTGGCGTATTGACACAGCTGTCGCCGCAACCGAGCGAAAACACCCTGGTAATGCTCGGGCAACAGGATCAAGTACAGCCGAAAAATATGCACAAGGGCGCTGCTTGTCGCCGTGCATCTGCACTAAAACTGATAATGCACATCCATCTTTCTCATGCACGTACAGTGAAAAGGGCTTCGTATAATCAGGGGTACCTAACACTGGTGCTGAACAAAGGGCTTGTCGTAATTGCTGGAAGGCAATTTCACACTCATTTGACCAGGGAAGAGGAATCGGTGTGTCTTTTGTCAAAAGGGCTAACAATGGTTTAGCTATGTGTGAAAACCCCAATATCCATTGCCTACAGAAGGAAGCAAGGCCCAAAAATGCACGCACATCCTTCTGTGTGGAAGGTACTGGCGTGTCCAAAATTGCTTGAATACGATCTGGTGTGAGTGCACGCCCCTCCTTAGACAAAAGGTGACCCAAATAAGTCACCTTTGGTCTACAAAATTGCAATTTCTTCCTTGACACTTTGTGATTGTGCGATGCCAAAAAGGAAAGCAAAGATAACGTACTCTTCTCACACAGCTCAGGGGTGTCAGCCGCCAGCAAGATGTCATCGACATATTGTATAAGGGCGACACCCTCAGGCAGAACAAAGGAATCCAATTGCCTTTTCAATTCTTGACTGTAAATACTAGGACTTTCAGTATAACCCTGAGGGACTCTACAAAATCGATAAGACCTATTATTCAAAGTGAAGCCAAAAAGGTATCGGCTATCAGAGTGAATAGGGATCGAAAAGAAGGCATTTTTCAAATCAATAACAGAAAACGTGGTCGCCGTTGGCGGGACCAAAGTGAGTAATGTCGTGATATCAGAAACCACTGGGTACTGAGGTATCACTATCTTATTCACTTCCCTTAGGTCAATGATAAAACGATAAACCCTAGTATCGGTATCTTTCTTCAAAATGGGTAAAATAGGACTGTTGCAGACATTATAGGGAACTTCCTCCACTACTCCCACCTGAATCAAATCCTGCACGATCTGTATGAGTGCCTCCTCCCCCTCCTGGGAAATACGATACTGAGGGAGGCGCGGCAACACCGCACCCTCCTGGACACTGATGTGGACCGGCGGAATCACCATCTGTCCCACATCAGTATCCGAAGTAGCCCACAAAGAATGAGGGAGGGACGCTAATGCAGCCTCCTCCGCAACCACACACATCCGTTCTGTCATAGGGTGATTATTGTTCAAGATCACACGCACTCCAGTAGGGGAGCAACGGATCGTGGCTCTGAAGTGCTTGAGCATATCAAGACCCATAATGTTGTCAGGCGTGTTCGGGGCAAGCAAAAACGGACAGGGTGCAGAAAAGTGGTCAACATGGAATGCAAGGGGTCGGGAAAGAGGGCTTGGAGAGAGTGTACCATCAAACCCTACCGATGTAACCATTAAGCCAGATGGGGGAGCCCTCGGAACCAATTGTTTGGACAGTGCGCTACGAGTAGCTCCTGTATCAACTAGGAACCGATCAGTAGAATCCAAAACATTTGCTGAAACATAAGGACCCTTCTGATCAACCGGCACTTCAACTGATTCCAACCCCCATCCGTCGCAATCCTACGCATGCTGTGAGTCATGATACCCAGAACGGTCATTCCCAGACATCTGATACTGATTTTGCCGATCAAATACATTAGGCCTATCCTGTTGCTGTACGTTAGGTTCAAATCGAGCACGATCATTGGAGGTCCCTCTAAAATTCGAAAAACCCCCTCTACCTCTCGGTGGTCCCTGACCACGCCCCTGCCGAGAGGCATATAACACCGGACACTCTCTAGCCCAATGACCCGACTGTTTACAATACGCACATTGATTCCTATTAACATCTGACCGACCCAAAGGGGGACCATAGAATCCTCCTCTACCTCTTTCTACACCCCGGCGAGGCGGACCATACACTTGTGCTAGCATCACCTTAGTTTTCAAATCTTTCGATTTCTTCTCCTCATTCCCCTTCGCTTCTTGTTCCTGACGCTCATAATACTGAGCCATAGTCAGGAGGGATGCCGGAGACGAGGTGGACCAAGAACTTTCACTCGCTTTTAAACGAGCTGCTATTCCCGGTAATAAATTCGCCACATATTTATCAACAAAAAGATGTCGACCCGTATCATCCGTAAGCGACTGACCGCTGAAATCATGGAATGTCTCCTCAAAGCGTGTAAAGAAATCTGAAACTGATTCATCGACCTTCTGTTTACAGGAGGCTAGCATATTCCAATCAATTTTTTTAGGGGGAATGATTGTTTTCAATTTAGTCAAGATAGCAGCAGGAAGGTCTAAAATAATCTGCGGTGGTTTTTGCGCTGGTTTTCTCTCCCTATCCTCATCCTCAATCTCGGACCACTTAGCCTTAAAAACGGGAACATCATCCACCTTCCGCACAGATCTCCACATATCCGGTGGTAAAATGATCCCAAAGAACAAATCTATATCCGCTAAAGTCATAGTACAAGAATTCAAGGCCCCTTCGACCTCTTCATAAAAGGCCGCTGGATTCTTGCGGGGGTCAGGCAATGCATTCTTTAATGCCATAACATCAGCCCTATGCCAGGGAGTATAAACCCAATTATACACAAAATATCCCCTAGCATCGGGGGAAGACATGTCTGAGCTAGTACCCGCTCCTTTAGGAGGAACATACAAAGGTGCCGCCTCTCGCATCGGTTTAGCATGCACTAGTTCACTCTTATCTGAATGGGAGGTAGATGATTGGTCGCCGCCGATATGTGAATCCAATTGCTCCTTCTCCCCTGCCTGCAGGCGCGCTCGCTCTTTAAGTTCAAACGCCGCGTCCCGCAATGCAAACAGCCGTCGGACCGCATCGGGTACCTTAGAGGGAGAAAAAACACCGTTACATAATGCTTTAGAATCTGATACTACATCATCAGGCTCAAAGGCATCTGAATATTTCCGAAAGGCAGCAATCACGTCATGAGAAAAGGTGTCAAGAAAATACAGCCGCTCTTTATCCCGCCAATGTTCCAAAGATTCCAATAATTCAGAAAGAGATAGCTTATTCTTAAGCGCACGAAGAGAAATTTTCCGAAGCTCACCCATACGCTCAATTGATAACATGGACCGCGTGTCTACCTTGCCCGAAACCGATCCAGAATCCTGTGATCTCGGTGCGGACGCGCCAACATAAGGAGGCGGAGAACGATCTAATAAATAAAAATCATCTTCAAGATTAGTAAGGACAGGATAAAGTGGCTGACGGACAGCATATTCACCCGAGACTTGCAACCTACGCTCTTTCTCTTGTCTCTCCGCCAGTTCTCTTTCTTCCCGACACTTCGCTTCCTGCGCTCTCACATGATCATTCTTCCGTTGCTCTTTATCAAACAACGCTTTCTCACGTTTCTCTCGCTCACGCACTTCCTTCACCCATAACCGTACACATTCAAACATGTCTTGCCGAGCACGCCGTTTACACATACACTGTTCCACATACTCAATCTTTCGCATATCAAACGATCCATACAAAGGCCATCGTAACTCAGGATCCTTTTTGGTGTATTTCCTCCACACTGTGCTGTACATTATAGAGGAAAGACCATGCTTCACATACATATCCCTATTAGGAGTCCCCTCTGGGGGGGCTGGAGCAGATTCCTCGAGATTTAACCGGTTTCCAAAGCAGCAGCACCACTTACGGAGTGCGCTAAAAGCAGGCATGCTCAAAAATAATACAAAATGCAGTATTATCAAAGAAAAATGGCACTTAAACTTTGCGCCGTTCAGATTTACACAACTCCGGAGAAATATCTCCACATTACCTGCCTATATGTGTTGCAACGCATATATTCTCACAATAATCAATACAAAATATGACCGGTCATCACAAATCAAACTCAAATAGCCAACCCAGGCTTCAAAACTCGGAGCAAGTACCGTACAACGGCTCTTACCAATCAAGAGTCCAGATTCCAACTGCCAAGTTCCACAATTCGCCCAAACGGCTGTCGCGGCAAACCGACAGAAGAGATCTCAGTCGAGGACCGGCGCCACCCAGAAGGCCAGTTCGGAAGGGAAGGAAGAAAACCTCGGGATGCCAGGGCTAAAAACCGCCACTGGCAGTGATCACATCCCCAGCCAAATTCCTCACGTTCGTCACGACCAATCCTTCGAGCATCCGAGTCGCCGATGAGCCCCACGTGACGGGCGCCAATTGAAGAATACAGGCCCCAGCTAGGCCCGCAGAACACAAGGGTTCGCCCTCCTGTAACGAAAACTAGAAGGAAGTTGGCACGGAAACTGCAAATACAAAGACAAAGTTTATTAACCCTTAAGGGTGGTCCTACAACCTATACAACACTCTTCAGTATTGCACAGAGTAGCACAAAGAACTTGCGTACACAGTCCCCTTTTATACACAACAGAGGGGCTTGTAAGTGGGTGGATACAACATGAGGCAAAGAACATTACCTTTTATGGACATTTTCGATACAGAATCAATATGTGGGCGGAGTAACTAATTTCCTGAGCCCGCGAAAACATGGTCAAGCAAGGACTAACTGATAACAGATGTGGTCAAGTCTGGGCATGCGCCAGACGGACAAAGGAGCTATTTATAGACTGTTACTAGGCAGATTACAAGAGCAACTAACACGAAGATAGGACTCTTCTCGTGCAGAGCACGTGGAAACACGACAATACAAAATGGAGTCCACACATTAGTCAACATAAGAAGAGAAACTAGTTCTAAGTAAGGGGAATTCATGTCTTTAGTAAATGCTTAACCAGATCGCTGTTTTAGGTTTCAACATCTGAGTAATGTGTGTGATGTAAAGTGCTCTGACACCCTACACTGGTATGAGTGGCGCTGTAAATCAAATTAAATGCATCTGAGAGAGAGAGTGTGATTATGGAGACTTGAGGGGCACTGTTAAAGGGTGATAGTGAGGGAATCCAAGGCAGAGGTGGTCATTGGGGGGTACTAACAAACATTAATGCAGAGGGCACCACCAGTGCTAAGACTGGCCCTGCCCTTGAGGCCAGTCTGCCTCACCCATAGTTAGCTCCATTGGCCTTGTTTCAGAAGTAGTAGCTGCAACTCACCAGGGATTGGCAATGCAGAATTTGGCACGCACACCAAACTAAGTTCGCAAACTTCACAGTCTCTGCTTCATTCACAAACACTTTTAACATGTGCTGCTTGCTGTGGGGTCACTGGAATTAAATATGCAGCAAAGGAGGACAAAATTATGCCACAGTGTTGACTAAATTATGCATTTAAAAAAAGGCTGCAGCGTAATGCAGTATATTTTCTAATATTTTATTATTTTGACGTGTACACATGCTAACAGTCTTTGGAAAGATTTTGCCTTATTAGCACCAGTGTAACATACAAATGCAACAGTGAGAAAGATGATCAGTCAACCTTTGCAATAAGCCATCCACTCCGCAGCAAAACAAGTCACATTTTTTGTTAACTTTTGATACATTTGAGCTATAAACAATTTATTAGTTTAAATGGTCAGATCATGCAGCAGATCTTGCATTAGGAGGCAAATATGGCAGAGCCAGAGTTATAGAAAACGTTTGCAAACTAGGATATTTTGCCATTCATGTTTGAACTGCTGTTGTGGAAAAAGGGAGAAGTGCTGATGATAAACACCATGGCTCTGCGAAAAATTGCTTGTGCTTCCATATTTTATCGTATTTGGGACATTCTGTGATTAGAAGCATATCCCACTTTGTGAATGTGTTTTAATGTCAATAACTCATTATAACCTTATATAATCATGTGTATCCATTGGTTGATTAAACTGGGCAGTGAAATGCCAAACAAATACTAAAAATTGGGATTTTGGCGCATTCTAGCCACACCTCTGGCTCCGCCCACTGAGCCAATCCTTGGGTTATTCCCGCCCTCTGATTTTCCGCCTACAGTTCCCGTACTTTTTCCCCCCATTTCGACCACTGATGGATGGGGGTGGGGCAGTGCCTAGTCAGAAGGAGAAGCATACGGATCAGAGCGGCCGACTTTGGAACTGGGGAACCAGGTTCAAGTCTTGGTGTCGGCTCAACATCCTGTGATTCTGGGCAAGTGGCTTAATCTCCCCATGCCTATCAAAAAAACAAGCATTGGCATAGCCAATTGGCCTCGCTTTTGGGACCTTATAAGTGTTTAGCCATGCAACAGTTGATGTTGTTGCACCAAGGATATTGTGCTGCATAACTAAATACTTATAAGGTCCCAAAAGCGAAACCTATTGGCTTTGCCAATGCTTGTTCTTGGTTCTGTGGTATACATGTAGAATGCAAGCTTCCCTACACACGGGTATGGCACGTTCTGTGCAGTGGTTCAAGGTGGCGACTTCTGATTCACAGTATTCCCCTAGGCGTGGGCAGTTCCACAGCATGTGCAGCACATCTGCATCGACGGTATGACATTGTGGGCAGCCCACGTCCGCACGATTGACGTACCTATTGATATTCGCTGGGGTGAGATATGCCTTCTGCGTTCTATAATATTGTTTCGGGCGGAAGCGCATGTTGCGTGGCACACTATTTGGCCCTTCCAACACATTGCTGCACTCTGAGTCCGTGAAAGGACGCTGTATGTCTACTTCCCACCTCGTACGTAGGGTGAGTTGAGTTGCTGGTGTGTGCTGTTTAAGGGTGGCGGAGAACCATCCAAGTATGGGGCGGCCTTGCCCCATGACATGTAAATATTGCACAGTGAGGTGCATTGGGGGCTCCGCTGTTATGTCACCCCAGTGCTTGTACAGTGACGCTATGATTGTGCGGTGCATTAGGAACTGCGCTGGTTGCAGCCCATTACCTTCCACCAGCGAGGCAAATGGTGTCAAAGTGCCATCGTGCTACGGATCTCCAATGTCATGGATTCCGCTGTCTCTTCAGTGTCGTAGATCGTGCGCCGTAATAGCCGGGGGGCCTCTGGGGTGCCCATAAGCGGCAGGGTGGGGCCTATGGATTTGTGCTTTGTGTGATGTATAGACACCTGTGGAAGCACCGATACGCTATATTTAGCAGTAATGGCGCATGCGCTTTCTGCCTGTTACATGGGTGAGAGAATGCGGCTCTTCTTAATGAGTAATCAGCACAAATACCAATGTTGACTCCAGTGAGAAGGGAACCCTCAGAAACCTGAAGTATAAACATACAACTGTGAGCAGTGGCAGGAGATAAACATGTTTTGGTAACTCTATGCTATCTTTTATCTCAGGGTGGCTTGTTTTATAATTCTCAGTGAGCCTGGGCAGTAATGAATCATCAATAAGAGGGGCTCACTTGCTGTCTGTAAGTAAAGGGAATGATGTAGTGATGCGGCATATCTAGTATGTGAGATTCAAGTGGCCCCGTGCGGGTCACTGTGCACGGTGACAGATCTTGCTAACATGGTGTCAGGAATAAGCAGGTGATGGGAAGTTAGAGACCGGTAATCGGGAGATCACTAATGCATTCTCTTGTGGTGAGCCAGCTTTTAAAGGCTGTGGCATTGAGACATAATATACTAAGGTTAACGGGTGAGGCGGGGGACGGAGCTAGCCACGCCTGGAGGTGGCCGCAAGATGAGCGTGCTCCTCCGGCCTTAAGCCCTATACTATAATTATCCTGGTCGCTTGACTTCACAAATCGCCCAATTTCACCAACTTACTGCCCCAAGTGGAGACGCCGACCTGCAGACCTGTTCGTGGCTGGTGGTGATTGCCCTTCGCCAAGAGCGACCGCAACGAGATTCACACCGCACCGCGGAGGTGCCTCGGCGGTGACGCCTATGCGAGCGTCGCAGCTGCTACATAGCACTTTGCACCATACGCAATTGCCCCAGTCCATGGTGCTAGAGAACTGTTTGATCAACGGTCCATGTGCCTCTTGAGGGGGTTCAACACCTGCGCTGCAGACGTTCTGCGTGTCGCACCATGATTTCACCTGCTTGTTTCATAGTCTGTTCCCTTTTGTTTATCCTTTATGCTCCCATTTCTGTTCGTGTGTGCTCCCCTCTTGTTCCCTGGTACCCTCTGCCTAAACTCCCCTAGTGCGTTACCCTGCGGACCCCTCTCTTATTGCCCTCTGTAGACCCCCTTCTTCCTGTCTCCTGCCAGCCCCTTCTTCCTGTCGCATGATGCTCCTTCTTTCTGAGACACCAATTTTAATTTACAAAAATATTTCCAATGTCTGTACTTATTCGGTGTTGAATTTCAAAACATGCCTCTGCATTTTTTAAACAAACAAACATTGTGGCTGCTGTCCATCAATTCGAATAAAGCACCAGTTGTACAAGCACATCTCTCCCACCTCCATCCTTCCTTGGGTGGGCCTCTCAGTGGTGGTCGTACCGGTGTGTACTAATGTGTTGAGGGTCCTCGGTGTGGGCCTGCCCTTTTACTTAGATTCTGTAGACATCCAAGCCTCAAATCCTCCAACTAGTCTGGGAGCAGTGTGACATTGTGAGCAGAAACTCTGGTTAGTGTTTTATTCCAATTAAGTTGAACAGTTAGCGCAGCCTCACTTAACATAATTCTCCTTTCCGCGGTGTCCCATACCTTTCCTGGGTCAGTTTAAGATGTGGTTTGGAGGTGGGCAGCATTACGCCTTCCAAGGGGTCTCTTGGGTGAGACCTCCTGTGGCATGGGCAATGTACCTGTGTTGGACCTAGGGCTACGGAAAAAAAACATATATTTGTCCAGTACAGCCAACGTCTGTAGCTCCACCCATCATATTAATGCTAGGTGTGATAAGGTCACACCTGTCGGAGTTGCTGACTCCTTTAAATAATTGATGCTGTTGTTAGAAGAAACTTGTTATAGTTCTGAAAATGTTGTGCGTGGATTTGGGGAATTTTGCTGGCTGTTTTTGCACTGGATCTGCAAAACTAGATTGTGAGATATTTTCTTTGAATATGGAAATCGTTTTTATGTTTTTTTAGTAATCTTAAAAAAATAACTCTGAGTGCTCTGTGATTTCTTTTTGTATCAATATATGTATATGGTTATCCTTTAGTCCATGTTTTCGTAAGTATTTCAAAAACACTCGTATGCCTTTAAAGTAGCCATGAGGCATAAGTATATCTTCATCCGCCCTGTTCACCACCTTGAGAGTTTGTGCAATTCTTCCTCAATCTTTCTTGCAAAGTTCCTGGATTGTCCTCATCCTCTGAAATAACAGAATACTTTCATATATCTTTTAAACATCTGTTTAATTTCACTTATGATTTAAATCGGTCAACACTATAAATTAGCTATGGTACCCTTAAAATCAAAGATCTGTAATGAGGTTTGGGAGGAGGACTTAGGCCCACTGGAGGAAGAGGACTGGGTGGAGGCCCTGGCCTCCCCACGGGGGGCATCGATAGTTGTGAGCCTTCGCCTTATCCAGTTTAAATATCTCCATCGGGTCTATTTTACTAGGGTCAGGCTCTGGAGGGCGGGACTGGTGGCCTCCCGGTTTGTCTCCAATGCCAGCACGAGGAGGTCAATTTACTGCATACTATCTGGCACTGCACTGTCCTAGCACGATTTTGGCAGGGAGTTTTGTCGTGCCTCTCTGAGGTGCTGGGATAAGACCTCCCCAGCTCCCCAAAGCTGATCCTGCTGCATGTGATGAACGATATAGGAGGGAACATATACAAGCGCCATCTTATGCTACTGGGGTTCACCTTAGCTAAGCAGGACATTGCTAAAGCGTGGAAGCAGAGGCGTAGCTAGAGCTTGTGGCGCCCGGGGCTATCCCTCAGATTGCCGCCCCTGGGGAGGGGGGGGGGGGTTGCTGGGGAAAAAGGACGGCGAGCACTTGAAAGAGGTCCAAGAGACACGTAGTATCGCCACTAATGGTTACCTCGATCATGCATGTTACATGCCCATACATGACACGGTCCAAGGCTACACAGTTGAATACATTAAAGCAGTGCGCTTTGTGATCTGCATGGTACATGTTCTTTGCAGCAGGCACATTAACCCTCTGTGCTGCCTTTCCAGGAGTCAACCCTTCCACTAGACAAAACTCTGATCTCTCTCTAGGAAGAAGATTAATCACCGAAGTTATCATGACATTTTTATTGTTTCTGAAAATTGCTGGAGGCCAGGAAGGAGGCAGCAAGTTTTTTAAAAACCATAATATACTTGCAAACACTACGCACCCACCCGAAATAGGTACCCAGCGCGGTCACACCGTTCGCATCGCCCTAACCTGCTCAAGGTTCATGTGACCTCAGTGACAGTGTCACAGCGACTGGATCACTGTTGCTCTAGGGTGTGCTGCTTCGTAGGCCTGCCCGCAAGACTGGAGATGAACTTCAGTATGGATTGTGGTGGTTCCTTCAAGGTTAACCCACAATTGACACCACTAGGGTACACCTGCTTGTGCTAATACATCAAGCCTTCTAAGGTCTAGTGGGGCCTTCTAAGGTCTAGCATGGGAATGTGCTCCCTCAGTAAAGTGGTCTGGTGGACTGGTCATGAAGGCTGAACCCGGTTCCCCAGTTCCAAATTCAACAGCTCTGGCCATAGTGCCACATACTCTCCCCCACTGAACACCATACTTCCCCACTGAGAGAAACTCGCACTGCCTTCAGCTATAACCTAATTGTGCCCGCTATAAACACTTGGATGTGGCTCAATTCAAATTATGCACTTGATAAGAGTAATATGCTGCCTAAAAAAAAAAAAGTAAAAGCAACCACTCATAGGGAATGCAAGATTAAGTAAAGCATGGGAAATGTAAGCAGAAACAACATGGTTACCTTAACGATCTCTCACTCACTATTCAGAAATCAGGGAGTGGTTTTACCTGAAACGTTAAGGACATGACTAGAGGGCCCTGAAGGGAACCGTTTCAATGTCCATTGCTTATATCCTTATAAAACGTAAGCAGTATGTTTAAAAAGACCACATCCATAAACACAGAGCCACGGTACACATTTTGTTTTCCAATCCACCCATCAACCAGGTATTGCAGTACCTCCAGGAATGGTACACTTTCCCACCTGGGAACAACAATGCTGTTCAAAGAAAGATGAGAAAACAAAAGTAGCGCTTCACTGGCAAACTCTGTAAAGTGATGCTGATGTATTTGGATGTAAATAAAACCAATCTGGCCACTTTGCAACCACTCTATCTTGCTTTATTTAGTTATGTATTTATTTTTCATATTTAAAACCTTCTATTTCTCTCCATCCCGCTGCACTTTGGAATAGAAAAATGTCAGAAGAAGGGCATTTCCCGCAAGAGTGGTTTTCTTTTTTGGATCCATTTCACAGGGAAGCAACTAAATGAAAGAAGGAAAGAGAGGTTGTGAACCCTTTTTTCCAGTCACGGTTTTCAGTAAGTGAGGAGCAAGACAGAAAGAGAGGGAATAATAGGAAGAGAGGGGGGAACAGCTGCCAGCACAAAAAAGAAGAGGACATTGCCTGAGTCCTATTCCTTCTCTGCCCGTCCCCGAACGTCCACGAAAGCAAGCCGAGCTTTATCTGAATGCCTTTGTCCTCCCCCAAAATAGTGCCGCCTGGGGTGGCCCGCCCCCACCGCCCCACCCTAGCTACGCCACTGCGTGGAAGGCTCCGAGGGCGCCCTCGGTATCCGTTTGGAAAAATGGCATGGATTTCTGTATGGGGCTAGAAATCCCTATCTTTGTGGCTAGGGTTTGCCCGCTTAAGCATCATAAAATTTGACAGCGATGGGCAGAGAATCGAAGTCTGGAGTTGGAACCCGTTTCAGTAGCCAGGCCCACAGACTTGGCGTCCCTCCCGGTATAGGGGATATGTAACATTGCCCGGTGGATGTAGGGGTACAGTGTCTAGACAGCTGGGAATGTTTCCTCTGGTGCTGCTTTTGGGTAGGTGTTGGTGCGATTGGGGGGGGTTGTTTCTCTTTATTTCTTTGGGTAATATTGCAACTGTATTGCTCTCAATTTGTCCTATTTTGCTCCAGAAAGTGTCAAAGTCATTTCTGTGTACATCTTCTTTGCATGAGTTGCTGGGTGGCAGTGCTCTGCAATATCTTTGTTATTTGGCAAATAAAATCTGTTTAAAAAAAAAAAAAATCAAAGATCTGTGACACAAAGGCTACTATACCCATCCATTAGACCTGTAGGGCACGCTCAGTGCTTTTTACACTGACAAGGGCTTGACCAGGAGGCAATGACCCATACAGCGATGTATATGGGACTTATCCGAATGCTATGGTTTATTGTTTAATCACTGTAAAGAATCAGGGGATGTTTCAATTACATCCTCAAAACTCTTTTTTTGGCCAATCTACCCTTCACAGATTCCACTTTCCACAAAAAACCTGAGGTTTGAGTCTGGCAATCCAGAATTCCAGGCAAAGAAATAGATCTCCGTCAAAGAGCCCCCTTGGGGGCCCATCGAGCATTGTAGCGCCAGCACAATGAGGAGCACAGCCCAGTGATGAAGCATGCCACGTTTTAGTTGTTGAGAGCTTGTTCTATAAAGGTCGCCTTTGATGACCTCAACTGGTCTAACTTCCAAAAATGGACATGTTGGACCATAACTACAGCACTGCCTATTTATGGAATTGCATTACTGGAAGTCTTCTCTTCCCCTCCTTTTGATTTGAACCCTTTACCTTAGTATATTCACAACTCAAAGTGGCCAAAGACAATTCTTAAGTAGGTGAAATCTAAAATGCAAGACTGTCTTATTGGGTAAAATAGGAAGGAAATCCATAGGTGTTCAGGGTCCCAAAATGTGAATGTGAATATTGGTAGTTCACAGAATGTAAAGTTGCTGAACATTCGTGTCTGAAATCTGTGAAATTGCTGGCCATTTGAGATCCTGGTCCGTGAAATGAGTGACCATTTGCACTCCATGAGTATAGGCGTTCGCTTACTTTTGTGCTGGAAAATGAGTGGGCTTGTAGGAAAGTAAAATCCGTGGATGACTGTCCCTCGGCAAGGTAAACTTCAATGTCTGTTGAAAGCCTTCCATTATAATTAGATGTATGTGGCAAAAAAATTACCTAATAATGCGACAGAGTTGCTTAAATTATACACCAAGGAAACAAAATAATGCAGCATAATGTGCAATGAGCGTCATTGTAGGTTGCCCAATCTGTGGCATTCTGGTCTAGCTCCTTTTACTTTTTTTTTTTAATGTTTTGTTTATTGACATTTTCTGTTACATACACTACATTCTAATAACAACAAAGAAACAAGCCAGTACAAGCAGCATACTTCCTCATAGCATTATGTTTGAACGTGGGACAATCATAGAGGATAAAGAATGCAACTTCAAATCACACATTTGACTGGGTGTGAGCCACATGCTCCTTTGCATCGTGAAGCCTTTACCTGTATATTTTCCCTTCGAAGGCCCCACATGACCCATTTTCCCTACACATCCACTCCGTCCTTATATCTTCCGACAGAATCGCAACCCTCTCCACATACCTTCCTCATCCTGTACACACAGGTGCGCACCATCGGCAGCGGCATCCGAGAGGCCGAGTATTCGTGCCCGCCTCCCACCCTCCCCATCCCCCAATCATATCATATTCCAGGAGCCCCCACAGACCTACCCATTCTCGTCCCGTCGACTTCGTGCCCATTGCAGAAATGGCTCCCAGATATCTCTCGGCCTGGAAGTGGGCGGCATGAGTTCCCAAAAAGTGGATAGCTGAGTGTGACCGTATGTCACCGCAGCCAACCAGCCCTCAAACGTTGGCAGCCTCCTCCCACCCCAGCACAGCGCCACCTGCCTTTTGGCAAACAATAACAACAGAGCATGCAGCCTACGTGCTTTCGGCAATGTATTTTTGACAAACCCCAGTAACCCCACCATGGGAGTCGGCAAATCAGATCTTCCAATGATTTGATTAATTGAGGCAAATATCTTCGTCCAGAAATCCGTTACTTTTGGGCAGTCCCATGCCATGTGCAGAAACGCGGCAGGGGAAAATCCACATCTCCAGCATTCACTGTCCGCGCGCAACCCCATCCTGTGCAGCCCTATAGGGGTTCTATAGAATCTGTGCAGAAACTTGAAATTAATTAATCTTAGCCTGTAGTTGGGCGACAGCTCAGTTAGCTGTCCACAGCAAAACTTCCACTGCTCCTCAGTCAGCGGGACATCCAGCTCGGCATTCCAGTATTGCAATGATTTAGGGCAGATCACCGGAGCCGAATCTTGCATAGCCTTATAAATACGCGTTACCAGCCTTCGGGGGGACGGAGATCCAACCACGCTCTCCAGGGCAGCCAAAACCGGCGGGGCGGCTGGGAAGTCCTCACTGAGGGCCTTACATGCCGCCCGGAGCTTATGATACAGGAATCTCTCAGAGAAGGGCACCTCACCGTCTCCCTCCACAGATGGAGGGGGTCTGAACACACTGTCAGGGAATAAGTCAGCAAACGTGCGGAGGCACATTTTCTGCACAAGTGTCCCATCAATGCTATCCATAACACATGGCAGTCGAGGATTCTGTGCTATTGACACCGATGGGGCATATAGCACAGGGACCTTCGCTGTCCTTCGCAGCTCCCCCCAGGCCCATCTTAGCGTGCCGGCGGTGTCTATGTCCACCCTAGGGCGGCCAGCTGGTTAGCAGATCGCCACATTCAACGGAGTCGGCGCCATCACATCACGTTCCACCACCACGTGCGGCTAGTATGGCGTTGGGTGCACCCAGTAATGTAGATACTGAGCCTGAGCGCATATAACCACATGTCTGGTGCTCCCATTCCTCCCTGCCTCAACGGGAGCGTCAGCAGCTCCCAAGCTACTCGTGCCTGACCACCTGCCCACGCCAGCGTCACAAGCCGTGACCTTAGAGTGTTAAAATGGGACGTTAAGGGGATGGGAATATTTGCAAACAGATACAAGAACTTGGGGAGTACAATCATTTTAGTTAAGGCCAGCCTACCAGTCAAAGAAAGCGGGAGTTTCATCCATAGTTTGACCTTCTCCTCCAGCTATGTCATAGCTCTTCCATAATTTAGATTTCAAATTTCCTGCACATCCCGACTAATCCATATTCCCAGATATTTTACCCTGTCTGCTTCCCACTGCAACGGATACTCAGAGTCTGATTTAGGCGTGCCGTCCGTTAAGGGGAAAATCACCGACTTGGACCAGTTGACTGTTATCCCAGCCAGTCCCCTGAAACGGATAAATTCCCTCAAAACTGGGTCTAGATTTTCTTTCGGGTTTATCAGGTATAAAGTGACATCATCCGCATAGAGCGAAATCAGAAGACATCTGGAACTAAAGCCTATCCCTCCAGCCGTGTGATGTTGGCGTATACGCGCCGCAAGTGGCTCCATTGCTATTGCAAATAACAGCGGAGATAAAGGGCACCCCTGTCTTGTGCCACGGGATATCGGGAACGGGTCAGATAGCATCCCGTTGACCCTAATCCTAGCTCTAGGGGAGCTGTAGAGTAGCCGAATACTATTGATAAAAAGCTGGCTGAACCCCATACGACCCAGGATTGTGAACAGATACGGCCACTCCAATGTATCAAATGCCTTTGTGGCATCGAGGAACACCACAGCGGCGTGCTCATCAGGGTGTAAATAATGTAATACTGAAAAAATGGTTCGTAAGTTGTGCGACGTCGACCTCCACGGGATGATTCCGGACTGGTCAGGGAGCGCAATCATGGGCAGCAGGGGCTGTAGTCGATTAATTTTGCGTAGATTTTGACATCTACATTTATCAACGAGAGTGGCCTGTACGAGTCTAGCTGGGACTCTGACTTTCCTGGCTTCAATAGTGTTATTATTGTAGCCTCCCTCATGGAACTAGGTAGCACCCCCGTTTCCAGGGCTTCCCCATAGACTTCCAGCAGCTTAGGCGCCAGCTCATCAGCATAGGCCTTGTAAAAGGCCGTGGTCAGCCCATCAGGACCGGGAGCCTTATCCCCAGATGTAGTGTGGATCTCGTGGACATACATTGCAGCTCTGGGGGGCTTTGTCATGGTAGCCAGTGTTCGCCCCGGTCTGTCGCCTTCCCCATACCTCCTGGCCTCTGAGTGCTTCCCCAGAAACTTGAGCTCCCACTGCGCCTCTTCAGAGTAGTCTAATAATTTAGCTTTTATCAAGCCAGTTACTTTAGGGTCCCCCGTGGCTTAGAATTAATCCTCCAACGCCTTGATGCCGGTCTCCAACGAGGCGAGCGACCCCCTTATGGACTTGAGGACTCCCGCCTGTCGGGCTATGCACTAATATTCCCCCTAATTACTATTTTAAAAGCCTCCCACAGTGAGGCCACAGCAGCAACCGAGCCCGTGTTCAGGTCAAAATATTCAATAATGTCAGCCCTGATCTCCTCCTTAAAGGCTTCATCCAATAAAGCGTGAGGTAGGAGACGCCAGGCAAAGCAACGCTGCGGCGCACCGGGAAGCGCCAATCTCAACACACATGGGGAATGATCGGAAAGGGATCGGGGCAGGTGCGCAACATCCACAGACCATGAGGCAACATCACGGGACACCAGCCAGTAATCCAGCCGGGACCAGGAATTGTGGTGGTCGGAAATGCACGTTCCCTCTCTCAACTGGGGGTGGCGGTTTCGCCAGATGTCAACAAGATCCCCATCAGCCACTATCGCCTCCAGCGTGGCGCTGGCCGCCGGGTGAAGGCGCGGGCAGTTCCCCTCCTGTCCATCTTATCATCCAGGATAGCGTTAAAATCTCCTCCCCAAAGCACAGTCTGGCTGCCAGCCGCCCTAATCTTAGACCAGATGGTGTGGAAAAACTCAGGTGAATCAACATTAGGACCATATACAGCCGCGATGGTCATATAAGTACCACATAAGAGCCCCTGTACCAGAACGTAACTCCCCTCTGGGTCACTCTGCACACACCTCTCCCTCCAGTCCAGCCCCTTTTTGATCAAAACAGCCACCCCTCGCGCATAATTAGAATATATAGATGAATAAACATGTCGCCAGCGAGTATGTCGGAGTCTCTGCGAGGGTGCCACATTCAGGTGCGTCTCCTGCAGTATGCATATGTCTATGTTATGACGTGTCGGATATGCATGAACCAGTCTCGCCTTTCTGCCATCATTAATCCCCCGGACATTCCAAGTAAGGCAACTTAGGGCGTTGGTAACCATTTACTAGTGTTATGAATCCAAACGCATTGTCTGTACCCAGTGTGTGATATTTCGGCCCACAGCAATGCAATGTGCCCAGAGCATACCTTCGATACTGGCAGTGAACAATAACAAAAACTCCCCCCCTCCCCTCCAACCCCCCAAACAGGTTGCAGAAAACCCCCCCTATAATAACCAAAGCATACAATCCACAACAAAACCATTGGGATCCTTCCCATGGGGGCGCTTCAAAGCTGGCAAACGTCCTTGCTTCATGCAAGGTGGCTGGGAGTACTTCAGGGAGTCTGCCCGCACGCAACCCGCTATCCACCTCAGACTCTAGGAATGGTACTGATGCGGTCCTCAAGGTGAGAAGCAGCCCCCTCTTGGCAGAACCCAAGGCGCCATTCCGCACAAATTCTTAGGCCCGATCGCAGGCCATGGCCTCTTCAAGTTAGTCATTATCACACAGGTTGACTTCCGTCCTCACAGCAGCCTCTCGGTGCCCCTTTTTCTGCCTCCCACAGGCTTGTTTGGCAAATTTTAGCGCAGATTTCGCATCCGTGAAAAAGTGAGTCTGCCCCTCAGCCGACACCTTGAGCTTTGCCGGGTACAGCAGCGAGTATGGAATCTGTGCTTGGAGCAGTATCCGCTTTACAGGAAAGAACTCCCGTCTTGCCACCTGCACCGCCGGGGTGAAGTCCGGGTAAAAGGAGATGGTATTACCTTTATGGGTGATATTGCCTTTCTCCCGCGCCATCCTGAGAATTATGTCCCGATCTTGATAATTCAGGAGTTTCGCTATGATGGGTCTGGGCGGAGCACCCACCGGGGGCCGCTGCCCCAGCGACCTGTGGGCTCGCTCCACCACAAAGACCGGGGAGAGGTGAGGATCAAACAGCTCATGCAGCAACTCTGTGACGTAGGATTCCATTGTGGAAATGGCTGTCGTCTCCGGAATTCCCGTAATGCGAAGATTGCTGCGGCGCGACCTCGCCTCCAAGTCCTCGTTTTTGGCTCTGATGACCCTAAGGAGAGTGTCCATGTGGAGTAGCTGTTCCTTCGTCTCCACTTGGAATTCGTGGAACTCCATTTGTTTGCCCTCCAGATCATCCAGGCGAGTCTCGTGGGCCGACACCTGCGATTTGACGGAGTCCATCTGCACGGTCAGGGCATCCAGCTTGGAATCTATGTTACGCAGGCTGGATCTTATTTCCAACATTAGGGATTTCAGGTCTTCACCCTGATCATCCGTCTGCGGTCCTAGGATCCCCCTTCCCGCGAGTCGTGCTCCGCCTCGGTATGGTGGGAGGCGAGCTTACTGTCAAAGTTCAGCTTCGGTTGCTTGGCTTCATGCTTGCCCATGGCTGCCACGGGGCAACAGGCCCAGTTAGGAGGCCTAGTCCAATCACACCCCAGCAGGGATTCACTCAGGTTCTCTTCCCCCGCAGCGCGGCAGCGCACCGCCACCCCAATGTCCCTGTATCAGTGTCCGGGACGGGCTCCGTTCTCACCTCGCTTCACCGAGCCCCCCAGAACCACTGCGAGCTCCTCCACAGCACGGTCCCACATCCACCGTAGTGCAACACCTCGTCTAAGGCCACGCAGCTCTCCCCCTATCCGACAGCTTCAGATACACGGCAATGGCGGGACCAGCAGCGTCGGTCAACTGATCCCCAACGTGTCCGGCGGTGGTCCCCACCCAGACGCTCTCGGGCGCTCCTTCCACCTCCACTCCTGGATAGTTCCAAACCGTGAACCCAGCCTGGGCCCGCAGGCGCTTCCGATGCTCCCTCTAGCGCCGCAACCTCCCCGGCAGCAGGGGGCTCTCCGCCTCTCCTCTCAGGCCCAACAAGCAAGCACGACCTCTCGTACGGCCAGCCCAAGGGACCACCGGGCATGCAGACCCGCCCTCAAGCACCAGCGCGGGGGGGCTCACCAGCAAGTGAAACTTCTCTGCAGGACTCCAAATCTCCCCCAGCACATCAAGGCAAGTCGCCGCAACCGCTCCTCTCGCAAGCGCAGGCCGGTTCCGGTCCGCGCCGCAGCCCAGGGTGCCGCCGCCTTCACCTCCCAAGTCTTTGAGCTCCGATTCCTCCAACGGGCTCAGCCGCCCGGGTCCCCGCCTCACCTCAGGGTCAGACTGGCCATCAATATCGCTCCGCCTTCACAATCAGCGCGTAAAGGCCGCGGGGTCTTAGGGTCTCAGCTCTTCGGCTCCAAGCCTCCACCAGGCCGCGACCACGGGCTCGCGTAGTCTTCTCGCCCGCTCGGCGATAACGGGGCCCCGCTCAGCCCAGGTCCGGCGATTTTCTCAGCTCCTGCCCGTCGAGGAATCACCGGGAGGACAACACCGGGTCCGCGATCACCACAGCTCGGGACACAGCGGGCTACAGCAGATCAGGACCTCCCCAGCAATAGGATTTTGAAAGGATTTTCTCCCGGCCGGCGGAGCGCGCTCAAAAAGCGGCCATTCCGCTGTGCAGCCGGCCACGCCCCCCCTAGCTCCTTTTACTTTTAACTAGTGTTTATTGAACTTTAACCATTGTGAGCTGACTGCTATTGTTTGCTTAATCGATTTGCAGCAGGTCACAAGGGATGGTGGATTTGCCTCACTGGAGCAATGTTTGTCGAACATCATGCCTGGGCATTTCACTTCTCGCTTGGAAGGAATCAAGCAGCAAACCTGACATGCATTGTAGGCCGCCCTGTAAACCTTTTTTTCTGTAGCGCATAGGTGGAGGCATTTGGTTGCAGGCAACTGGTAAGTGTCCAATTTCCATTTGTTCGTTTACAGTTATTTCATTGTTAACTACATTCGGATGTGGTCTTGCGCCATTCTACGGCACAGCTCTGTATAATCTGCCTGTTCGGGATACATCCTGCACTCGGAGAGGTCAGGGTGGTCTGAAGCGAAGGTGGGTTTATAAATGCACACAACATGGTAGGCGACGGTTAAAGCATTTGTGCACACCTAGTTATCAGTGCTTCACAGAGCCATTGAAAAGCCACCATTTTTTTCTTCAAGCCCCCTTTTTGGGGGTGGGGGGGTTTAAGAGTTTTATATAGCGCGAACTAGAACTGAGACATCAGGTATCAGGGCACTTTACATGAGCACCAGTTTCGTTACAGAAAGACACATTCATTTTTGTTAGGCCCTTCCTCTTCAGAATTAGGCATTCATAATTTTTCTGGGATTTGTTGAGGGAACTGTGCAGAATCAAAGATGAAACTTCCTGTTCTTCTCTTTACCGAAGGACAATGGATATTGTTTCCTGCCAAGGTTAGCCAAGACTCCCTTTATCATCATCGTTCCCCGTAGTTAGCTGCTGTTCATTAAGAGGAATTGGGATTGATGTTGGTCTCAAATACAGTGTACCACATAAGAAATGACACTTTAATATAAGTCAAAATCATTATGTTTAGAACTCACAAATGGACAACAAATGTGAAAAACGATCCAAGCACATGTTACAGAGATACGTCACCCAAGTAGGTACTTTGTGATGGCCGTTTTTATACTGTGGGTAGCTTTTACGATGACTCTCAGCCTAGTGGCGCGATATATGAAGTAGGTGTGTACACACAGAAAGAAAATGATAAAAATCACTTAACATCCACATCCCTATAAACAATGAATAGTGGCCTTTTGAAATGTAAGTGCTGTAAATGGCAAAGCACTCCGGTACCTGCTGGTCGAGTTCTCACAAAATAGACACTGCAGAGAAATGCACAGAGGTAAAAACAAAGCCTTAGCATTTTGTTGCTTCCCCGTGAAATGGATCCAAACACAGAAGAAGCCCGCGAGTGGTGCGTGCGCCACTGGGAGCCATGTGCTTTCAATTATCGCGCCCGTGTCTGGGCACGATAATTGAAACCAAATGGCCTAATGGTGTCTATTACGCGCACCAAGCGCGTAATAGACACCAATAGGCTATGGGCGGAGCAACGCGCCCGCCTTTGGCCAATTGCATGCAGTCTTTTATAAAAAAAAAAAGACGCACACAGAGGCCAATCGGGTAGCCCAAAAGGAAAAGCACACGCACGCGCGTGTGCGATTCCTAAGTCAGCTACCCAAACACCGTTTTTCCCTCACTAAATGTCTCGCGCTGCGTGAGCAGTGCTTCGCACTGCCACACTAGGTGTGGGACCTAAAAAGACACAAAGTTTACAATATATTTATTGAAACTATCGTAGACTATTTTGAAGCATGTTAGCTGCGATTAGTAAACAAATACAATTAAGAAATGTAATCGACATTACTAACAGGCTGTAAACAATGAACAGCCTGACCATGGCAACTAATATATCTATCTAAGCCTACCCTCACTATGTGAGCACCGGGATATATTAGTATCTATGGGATTAGCACCGGTCACCATACCTGGTGTGTGTAATAAGGTGGTCAGCAACATAGGTGTAAACTCAGTTTACGCAAGGCCGCTGCCTTCGTTCCAAGACTGGTCATTCGGCTGGCATTCTCCCCTCTAACCTCCAAGGGGCAGAGACAGTTTGTATTATAAAAACTGTTGTGTTAGAAAACCTACTGCTGTATTATGTCTCAAAACCTTAGGAGATGTTGCTGACCAGGAACAATACACCATGTTGTACAAAATACCAAGAAGAGTCACAGAAAATCAAATATGGGCAGCATATTTCAAAAATATTATCATGTCACAAAACCAAATGCGTTATGTGTGACTGTGCAAAGGAAATGCAACCTAAAGATTCTAATATGTGTAACCAAGGAAGGGGCAGAGTGGGCCCAAAAGGGGAAATACTACACCAGTGATGTCCCTTCCAGGCACTCCTAAGTTCCTTATTGTGTGTGGTTGTCTAGGAGGGATACACAAAGTCCAGCTGTCAACTAAACCCAGTCATGTGACCCAGAGACAGACTGCAGGCACCAAATGGCTAAAGCAGGAAAATGCCAACTTTCTCAAAGAAAAACAACAAGGTGATGGATGGAATGCTTTAATTAATCCCAGCCACTAACAACTTTTTGGGCCCCATCCCAATTTATCGTTTTTCGCCCATTATGCCACCTCAGTTTGGACACAGCCATTCACAAATCAGTCTTGACCCTGCTCCTCATGGGAAAAGTCTAGCCCGAACTGCCAAGCCAGGTCCACTGGACCTTAAACAAGTACCCTGGGACCGGTTTCACCCTTATTATGGGCTCATCAGCCAGGTATAGCTTGACTCCAGTGGCACAGTAAGCATGAGACCCACCTCTAGGCATATCCGTCACACTGAGGGTGGAAAGCTTGAATTAATCTCAGCCACTGGCAATCGCTCAGGCCACATCCTAATTACCATTTTTCTTTTGTTACAGTCTACTTACAACATATGATCTTATGTTTTTGACCATCGTGGTTCTGAGAAGTGAAGGCAGAGTTGTTGGCAGGGCTTTTCCTATAGCATTGGTTTTCTTTGATGAAAATGGATCTATACTAGCTGTTGCAACTATTCATTTTTACCTTCCGAATTATGGTACAAATTTGCTACTGGTCCCTCCTGCATCATTTCAAGACTTTCCTTTCCACCAGTTTGGAAGTTGTTGACATCTCTGCTCCATCTCCGTGACCATGAGAGCTCCAAAGAGAAATATGCCTGAGCAATCACAATGCAGTATTATCTGTTGTGCATTTGTGTTGAAGGATGTTAGCCTGAACTATGATATTTCTCATCACTAGTTTATGGAATTAGCCGTGTACTGCCCATATTCATAAAATACTCTTTGGCCTTCGATGTGAAAAGATCCAAGGGGCATATTATCAAGACAGGAGATAAAATTATTGCCGCTTTAGCGGCAGTAAACTGCCGCTAAAAGGGCGATAATGGGCTTGATAATATGCTCTATGGAATTCCAATTGAAGCCCATGTTAGACGTCCTTCACATCTAACACATGGGCTTCAATTGGAATTCCATAGAGCATATTATCAAGCCCATTATCGCTGTTTTAGCAGCAGTTTTCTGTCGTTAAAGCGGCGATAATTTTATCTCCTGTCTTGATAATATGCCCCCAAGTATTTCTCTAAGGGACCCTATAAGTCAGAAAATAGCCAAGAAACTAGCCACCAAGATAGACGTGGGAAGAGGTTTGTTGGTGCACATTTACTACTTTGACTCCAAAACGGAAGTCACTACTTCACAGGTAAGTTTTTCAAAATTTACACTGAGAGCCAGTACATTACATCACAGGTACATAGTGATAACCAATAATAGATTTTAACCATTAACCTATATATAATTATACATGTATATATCCATTCACTAAAAAAAATTGTAAAAGTTATTGTTTTGCTAATGCTTCAGACTCAAACTCTCTATACTACTGAAATTCACCAGTTATGGTTACCAACGCACACAATCATAACTTGTGTCACCCTCCATGGTGTTGTCTTGATAGCTGTTTTCTTTGTTTCTGTACCATTGGCAAATTGATATTTAGAACATGGTGGACGGTATGAGTTATGACGTGTTGTGTGCTTTGGTAATCCTAACTCACAAATTTTTATGGCTTTGTCAGTTTAAACCATAGCTCTGTTTTTACTTATTTTTGTGAATTACATTTTTTTCATGATATTCTTAATTTCAAACCCCTACTGCCCATGACATCTGTACCTAACCCACCAATCCCCAATGTGAATGATCACTGGCTATGCGCCTGATTTTTGGGTTAGTTCCTGTGCCCAAACTACCATAGGTAGACATCCTCGTTGTGCACAGCCTTCAGTCATGTGCAGCAGGGATTGGCCAAAGAGCCTGCATCCCACCTGGCCACTGCAGATGGCCAACTATGCTGGGCATAACCTTTGACTGAAAAGTTGGTCCATACTGCTTGGCCTTATATTTATTTTTTTAGAACTACGAATCCAGGGAAAGCTTCACTGACCCATACCACCTTTTAATACATTTCTGGTTCAGAATCCATAGCCATGAATCAGTGATGGGCAAAGCACCAGTCAGAGAAGCTTACCCTGGCTTGTTATTGCCTTCTCCTCAGATGCCGGACACCCAAAATGCCAGCAATGGTCTGCGGTAATGGTCTCAGTACCAGTGACTCCGGCCATCATGCGAGGTGTTGGAGGTTCCATAATCTCCCGAAATGCATCCGTGGATCTAGTAACTCATTTACATTTATTTTTATATTACTCTAAGAATGGGATCATTGAGCTGCCCCCCCCCCCCCCACACTCCTACAGTCTGGGGATGTGTTTACCCTGCCCCTGTACATCGCCTTTCATTTTTTCACGGAATGTGCCCCACATCATGAAATGTCGCCAACAGGAGTTACGATGTGCACTTTGCACAATAATTGGCAAATTCTAGATCTTGTTCAGTTTTGTGTTTTCGAAATTATCAATAATCTTTAACTGTGTTTTTTCAGTGAATATAAATTTATTTTGCATAGCCTCAGTCACCACTGTGCAGTGTGGTGCTCAAGGGATAAACATGCACCAAAAGTGGCACATGCATAGTATGTTACTAAGGTCTAGCGGTCCAATTTTTTGTGGCCTACGTGCAGGGCAAAACAAGTTAAAAGGCAGGGGGTTAAAAAGCGTTTCCCATTATAGCTCCCAGCATCAGCAAAGATTGCTGAGCAGATTTATGCCAAACTTGCCATGAAGGTAGAACTTTTCTTCGAAATCATATGCCTCATGATTTAGTTTTAATTAGTGGAACTGGCTCAGGTGGTGGAGCGGTCTTCTGACAGTCGGCGCATGAGCTGGGTGGCGTAGGAGATGATGTTGAGTTTGTGTGACCTGATGGTATGGGCTGGGGGGGTCATGTATGTGTTGAAGAGGGTGGGCTGAGGGACGATCCTTGAGGGATGCCGCAGATGATTTTCTTGGGTTCCGAGGTGAGCAGAGGGAGATAGATTCTCTGGGTTCTTCCAGTGAGGTATGAGGCGATCCATTTGAGGGCATCTCCCTGGATTCCGATGTGGTGGAGTCTTTTCAAGATGTGATGTGAGACTGTGTTGAAAGCAGCTGTAAAAGGTAAGACTTGCTCCAGAGAGGACAGCAGATGTAAACCTACTTGATGGCACCAGATGATGAAATGCTTCCATTTGAGATGATACGTTTTATTGGCACTGTCCGCTCTAGCTCTGGCTAAGATATCTCGACATTCCCCAGAAATGTTCAAGTGCTGGAAGGAACTCATTGAATTCAGGAGCCATGCCAATAAGTAGAGGTTCCTGGGATCCGGATGTAAGATCTGCCCTATGCTCATTCTCAGAAGACTGGGAAACACTAAGTCGGAAGTGCGGGACCTGGGATAGAAGAAGCAGTTCTGTGTGCCAGTGTTGATGTGGCCATGCTGGAGCAATGAGGATCAGTTTGCATGGTTCGATCATCTTCCTCAGGACTCTTGGATGAAGAGGAATGGTAGGAAAAGCGTAAGCTAAGATGCCGGACCAAGCAATTAAAAAGGCATTCCCCCATGACCCCCTATTGGGGATGCCAACTTGCATAGTACATGCATTTGCTGTTCTGGGGAGTTGCAAGTAAGTCCAATTCTGGTGTGCCCCAGCACAGGAAGATGTTGTGCAGGGTTTGCTAGTGCAGTTCCCACTCGTAGCACATTGTTGTGAGCCTGCTGAGTGCGTCCGCAATCGTGTTTTGTCGTCCTGGAACATGTTCTGCTCGGAGGCAGATTCTGTGATTATATAGCCTATTCCCACAACTTCTGTGCTTCCCTAAGAATCTGGCAAGACCTTGTGCCACCTTGTTTGTTTATATAGTGCATTGTTGTGGTATTATCAGTACGGACAAATGCTGTATCCTGGGAAGAAAAGCTTGGAGGGCTAGATGTACTGCTCTTAGTTCTAATACATTTATATGGGATTGACTGAGACTTATGCCACTTGTCATTCACTTGAAGCTCTTGGAAATAAGCTCCCCAACCCTCCAGTGGAGCATCTGTGGTAATCACGAAGGATGCCACCCTGCGTTGGATAGACAGCCCTGCTGACATGGGTTTTGTCTGTCCACCACTTCAAGGCATTTAGCATGCGTGGAGATATCTTAATGTCGAAAGCCTTTGGATTGTGCCCACTGCTTGTCCAGTTCCTCCTGCAGTGGTCGCATTTTGAGGCTGCAGAATGGGATCAGTGGTATGCACGATGACTTAATTCCCAACAGAGGTTCGTCTAGGATCTTATTCTGATCCTCCGGGCGGAATGAGATGGCCTTGAGCCATCCTTGTCTTCTTAGAACTGCTGCCCATGACAACTTCTGATACCTGTGATGCGACGTCCATGGCAGAATCTATAATTTCATTGGATACTCTTTCTCCCTCATGGAGGATCTTTTTTGCCTCCTCTTTAGCATCCTCTGGTAGTTGGTCCAGGTATAGAGCTATGTCTGACCACATCTGGCTATCATAATGCCCCAAGATCACCAGAAAAACCGCTGCTCTCACTGTCAATGCCGACATCGAAAAAAAACGCTTTCTGATGGAATCTAGACACCTGCCATCCTTGTCAGGAGGAGCCGAAAGAGGTGCTGCCGGATCTTTTGAGTGGCGCTGAGCAGATTGCATGACCACAGAATCCATTTTTGGGTGTCCTGTGAGGCATGCTGGTGCATTATCCGTAGCCTTGTATTTCTTGTCACAGCATGGAAGTACCGCTGGTATAGAAGCTGGGGTCCTCATAATTCTAATACCATCTTCCCAGATGTAATCATTGGTACAGCTTTGACCGACTTATACTTATGAAACAGTTCTTTGAAGTCATAAGGAGAACAGACTGTTTCAAGGGCATTGATAAAGCGAATCTTTTTTAATGCACGTTCCAAAAGGTTATGAAACCCTCCTGGAGGCGTTGGTGAAGCAGGCAAGGAAATCTAATAATTACCCCACTCCGTGCCCGTGTCGGAAAGTTCTCCCTCTTTCTGCTCTTCATCCGAAGAGATTACTTCCTGGCGAGGAATGGCCTGCAGAGTATTAGGAACTGACAACCTCGTAGAAGTGGAACGTTGCACTTGTGATCCCATTGAAGGTGGAGATACGGCAATAGGCCCTGCAGGTGGAAATCACCTGTAGTAATCTTCCATCATAAACTGAATATCTGAGAGCAAGGCAGGCAGCATTGTGACCATGTCCTGCTGATACTGTTGATACCCCATCTCAGGTTCGGGATAATCGACCTGACCATAATATCCCTGTTCCTCCTAGTCTCGGAATCTTTCTCCTCCAGGGGATGTGTTGGCAGTAGAGGTGTAATCTTAATAGGGGAATTATGCTCTGTGGTAATCTCTGTGTCCGTAGGTACAGCGGTAGCCTTAGGTGATAATGATTTTGCCCCAACAGTGATTTTGGTGATGGAGTCTTCGTCGATAAGATGGCTGCCGGCGACGAATATATTGTCGTCGATACAGGTGGTCTCAACAACGATGGCGTGTTCACCTCCGGAGAAAGTTTCCTCTACGTCGACAACGGTGCCTACGTAGACAACGGTGTCTTGGTCGACGACGAGTTTCTCATCGACTGTGTCTTCGTCAGCTCTGCGTTTCCAGTCTCATTTTCAAAGACAATGACGAAATCTTCGTCAACGATGCCAGAGTGATGGTCGACGAAATCGGGGCCTGAGTTGACGACGATAGAGATGTCGTCGACGATGAGAGGGCCATAAAGAAAGATGTTGATGGCCCTGAGGTGCATCCCCTTGTCGTAGAAGGATTTGACAAACTCTTCCTAGATGGCAGAGTGCTTGGCGACAGCTCTGTAGAAGGCTTTTTGAAAGTCAATTTTAGCCTTGGAGGTGGTGTTTTGGGCTCTGATTCAGTCTTTGAAAGCTGTTCCCTCCTGCCTTTCTTGCCCTCTGTGGAAACATCCTGAGAGGATTTCTTAGAACATTTAGCCTGAGGTTCTTTATCAGAGTGCGAAGAGCCTCGTTCCCTTTTGAGGGAAGCGGTAGACTGCTTACTCTCAAAGTCTGACACTAGATCAGACTTGGTTTTCATCTTCTGTAGCCAAATGAGAAGCAGTCCTTCACGATCTCAGAGCCTTACTTGAAAAGGTGCTACAACATTTGCTGTCTCACACCTTATGGGCTGGATATAAGCAGTAAATGAACTCTTTATGAGGGTCTTCCACATATAGCCTCTTTTTAACACCAGTGGCACACTCTCTGAAGAGAGCCTTCCTTGCCCTCTCTGACATTACTGAGTCAGAGCTGGTGGCAAAACAATCAGATATAAAGAGTAGAATATATATATATATGCTTGAAATATAAATCAAATTAAGTCACTTCCCTGAAGGATGAAGTCCAGAAATCTTCTTTAGATGTGAAAAGCTGAGCAGAGCTCAGAGGAGACTCCCTAGCACAACTTGCAGTAGATTATCTGAGGTGCTGAGCTTCTCTCAGGAATGTTCTAGAGGGTGATTCATGCCGATTGGCTAAGGCAAAAATGTGGTCTCTTTAGTTCGAGCATTCAAGACCTCTCGTATATACTTTAGTATATACATATATGTATATGTATATGCACTTTGTGGGCTCTGGAGATCAGCCCAAGGACTTGTCTGCTTTCGCTTGGGGACTTTTTTTTCTGTTCAACTGCCTCTATTTAACTGTCTTAAAACGACCAGAAGGGTCAGTAAAATACCAGAAGTGCTTTCTGCTGAGGGACTTTCTTTTTTTAAAATGTTCTGGCAACTGCCTCTATTTAACTTTCTTGATAGAAAACTAACAGCAGAGGTCAGTAAAATACCAGAATCACTTTAGCATTCTCTAGATTCCAGTCCATAGAAATTGTCTTGCACGAGCACCCATTGACGACGATATTTTTTCAAATCTTGTTCTTTCAGTGATATGACCACCAAAGGCCATGATTGTATATTAAAAACAGCTTTGGACTATACCATTTCCCGCTGAAAGGCAATATTTCTCTACATGTGTTCCCATACCTGGTGTGTCACGCAGTTTGGTGCTTACTTTCCCACCATGTTAAAGAACAGTAGATGTTTCAGCACCCAGGCTAATGTGCTGCATAGCTAAATACATATAAGGTCCCAAAGGCGAGACCAATTACATTTTTGAAATAATGACTATGATAGGTTAATAAACTAGGAGGCCTAGGCCTCTCTCTGGTCTATTCCTATCAGTGTACTACTTCTACTATTTGACAGTACCAGGGACTCCCATCATGATGACTGGGAATGATTCAAGCATGTGAAACAACGAAAGTTCCAATACTGAAGTAACAACCCTCACCTTTCTCCAAGACTAGTTCAATGGCATCCATGTAGTTTGAAAGGTATTTCCTGCAGCAGACTGGACAGAAGCTCCTTTGAAATCCATACTGGTATAGGAGGGATGCAAACGGGGAGGGGGATGAGATGAAAGATATGGCAAAGCCCCTGTAATAATCAATCTGTAAAACTCATCCTCCGAACAGATGGATTGTCAGCCTGGGAGGAAATACTGAATCCTGACTGACCGGTTGAGCGTGAACCAATGAGGATAAAATAAAATGGCTTGATGACCATTGTAGGAGTTGGGGGACTGGTACCACAGCTGGTCCGTGCAATGACTGTTGGCACATCCACAGTCCTGAAAGAAGTTGGCTGTCTGCTGCACCACAGGCTGGGAAGGTTGCAGTTACCTAAAAGTTAACCTCTTGGAGTTGTCCCTACATTTTTTAAACCTATGGAGTTGTTTATGCAGAGGTTCAAAGCCCCAAAAAACGTGCTTTGGCCTAAATAGCTTTAAACCGTTACAGTGCGGAGTCTACCTTCTGTCTGAAAAGTGATCCATCAAAGGGCATGTCCATCAACGATATCTGGATATCGCCAGATAATCCTGTGGTGCTCATCCAGGCATGTCTGCGAAGTATGGCACTATTACCAGCTGATCCAATGCAATCCTTGGTGTCTAAGCCTGCGCAAATTATGTATTTTACTGTATCCTGCCTGTAGGAGGCTGACTTAGTATATGGTGCTCACTTATGTAAGTGTAGCACCCTGCACTAATACAGACAACACTTATGGTGATTTTGGTGGTCTATA
Organism: Triturus cristatus; assembly: GCF_964204655.1. Classification (NCBI taxonomy): domain Eukaryota; kingdom Metazoa; phylum Chordata; class Amphibia; order Caudata; family Salamandridae; genus Triturus; species Triturus cristatus. The sequence goes on along the minus strand of NC_140590.1, from coordinate 271,580,793 downwards.
GATCTTGGATTTTAGAAGGCTCTCTAAGTGGTAGCTGTGGAGAGCAGCCTTCAGGCTTAGTCCAGAAGGAGTGCAAAGCAGCTTGGTTTACCAGATCTTAATCTTATTGGTATAGGTTAAGAGAAAAAGAACCACACAGTGTATTTATAAAAATATGTATTTATTATACAACACTCACTAACACATACAATATCTCATACCCGGAGATATAACACAATGCACACAATATTTAGCAATGAAAACAGGTAAGTAGCAGAAATACACAGTGGTCGCCTGGGGGAGACCAAACCATATACTAAAATAGAGGGATGCGAATCGAGTCACTGTGGTAAATAAAATTCCTTTACCTGGACTTAATTTGATACAGAAACATAATAAAATAGCTCAGTAAAAATGAGAGGCAGAATCCGTGGTATTAGAGGTTCGGAATGGGCTTTATTCCAGTGATCGATTATAATCGGTTGCTCCAAGTTCCATCACCACGGGGGTTCAGGAAGTGAAGTACATACATTATTGACATGAAATGACTTTTATAGATCATACATTACAATGAGGCGAATGCAGTAGGCGTAACAATTGATAAGGAAAATGACGATTTATCTGCGTAACCAAAAATGGGTGTAATAAGGAGTAAAAAGGAACATAATTGGTTATGATGTCACATATAGGTGGATCTATAAGATAATACTTGGCATAGATGCGCGCGCAGCAGTATGACGTGTAATTGACGTGTAACTAGGGGGTGAAGGGGACTTGACATTTAGCTCTACATGTGGAGACAAGAAGTCTGGGGGGTCAAGTCAACCTAATCCCAAATCATATCTAACATCCTATGTTTAAAGAACTATGTTATCCACGAAAGAAGGACTCTCGGACAGAATCTATTCTATACTGACTGTGCGTGCGTGTACAAGCGTCTAAGTGTCTACACTAAATGCGAGGGGATAGGAATATTCCATGGTAACAGGACTATGAATTACTTGCATAAGGGCAGAGAAGCCGGGCCTTTTGCTTGGTAACTGGAAGAATGTTTACTTAAACTACTAGGCAGGAATGCATCGGCTGAGGGGGAAGCAGATAATTCGAAGGTGAAATACAGTTCTTGGCAGAGAATAGGCTGATGTCAGGCTTCGTGAGCCGCGCAGAGAATGAGACAAAGTTCATGGTCACAGATGCAGGCTCAGACTGGAGTTTTCAGAGGCAGAAGGCAAGAAGAGTTTGATGACAGAATCAGGGCCTACTTGCCTGGACTGTAAAATGGAGTAACTGAGCCATATAAAGCCGGTGGCCTTTCATATTTAGGAATGGAATATCCGGCCTATTCATGGCGGATCTGACAGAGGACATGTTGACGGTGGACGCACATGTATTTGCGTCTTCATAACTGGAACTGGAGGAAACATACATGTACTTGTAACATGCACATAGAACCGTTGGGGTCCAAGATAGGGGACATAACTGACCAGAAAAATCCATATTTCCACATTCCCTCCTTGTCCCCTACTTGCCCGTCAAGAGATATCAATCTTCATTAATCCATTGATCTGTTCATATAGCATCATTTGTTCTTCTTTCTTCTTCCGTGACGAATGAAATCTTGGTGGTGGAATACACGATGTGGCACACAGACCACAGATCGCTGGTCCACATTGTAGACATAGACAGCAACTGAATAGTATGAGAAGGCCAATACCTAGGAAGGATAGAACTCTCCATCCCCAGGCTGATATCACACTCCAAAACCAACTGGACCAAGTCCAAGTGCCTGGGTTCTGGTGTATCTGGTTTACAATCTTATGAAGGCGAGTTATGGCTTTATATACTGATGGCGAATTTTCTGGTATGAATACGCAGCAGCTTGATCCGATGACCCTACAAGCTCCGCCCCTATCAGCCAGGATGACGTCAAGGACAAGACGATTTTGAAGCACAACAATCCGCATAGCAGATTGCTCTTCTGTTAAATTGCCTAGGGCGGAAATAGTTTCATTCACTACTGCTTCAAGGGTTCTAGTTAACCTACGTATCAGCTTACTATTAGTAACAGTACCTATATAAGGAAAGATGCCTTTATTGAAATCTGTGTATTTTTCCCATGCTGTTTCAGTGTAATCGACAATTGGGAGATCTCTCCGCTCTCTGTTGTGTACTAAATGAATATTTCTGTAATAATCAGGAGGAGCTAGGAAAACAGGTGGCAAAAGAAATGCAATGTAGCAGGTACCATCCCAATCTAGAGGTAGACGCATATATGCAGTCTGACCACATATAAAGTAGGAGTGGCGATAAGCTCTAAATGAAGATTTGCCTTGATCACTGAATTCTACTATAGTAGTGCATTTACTATGGCCCATATGTATGGAACCAACCTTTCTTACACACAATTCACCCTTCGCTGGGAATACTGACATGGTGGGTAAGACTAGTTCAACTTCGGATACGACATTTAGAATCATGAGATTAGGTGTAAAATTACCTAATCCATATACTTCATTTTCTAGATCAGTTCCTGTTCTTTTGGGGCGACCCTCCTTGTCAGGGTAGCAGACCTTGAGTAAAACTAGGTTCAGGTTTCCCCATACCCACTGATCTTGGTAAACTGCTGTGTCTGAGTCTATGGAATTGATTAAACTAAACCATGCTCCACAGGAGCCATTATGTGTAAAGGGGTGTGGAAAGAATGGCAGGACTCCTTCATAATTCTGATAGGGAGGGAGCCGACCACACACCCAACAATTGGTGGCATTACTAGTCTGATGGGAATGATGTAACATACTAATGAAAGTGTTATTGCGCAGCGCAAGTCTATAAGACAATTCATGCGGCGGTAGGTCACTAAAAGAATGTTCTGCGGTAACATTGTAAACGTTTCTGGCAATAGGGTAATATATGTGCAACAATATACTTGCAGTAATTATTAAAAGACTTAAGGAAAACAAGATTATTAATGTCACTATGCAATGGCTACGCAGTGATTTACAATACGCCTGTCGTTTCAACATTTTCCGCGACTGTCCATGATTCAGGTCTAGAGGATACATGTCAGAGACAAATTCAACCGCTTCACCTTGGAGAGGACTTAAACAATCAAATTGTCTGACGTTCTAGGTCTCAATTTTACTTTATAGAGTTCGGTTTCAGTCTTTTCAACCAAAGGAAGTTTTGAATCAGTCTGTGAGGGAGTGCAGGGCACAATGTCTATATCCGAGGATAGTCCATGAACTTTCTTGATATGACTTGAATGAATCCAGCCCTTGCGGCCCTCGATCTTCACGGCTGTCCTTGTGGTCAGCAGAACCAACTTGGGTGTCTTCCACCTGGGCTCCAGCTGAGTCTTTCGGTCGAAATTTCTCACAAATACGAGATCACCCGGAACTACGTCATGGGGTTTCACCTCAGTGTTGTCGGGAAAGGCTGCAGCTACCTGTGAACGACAAGATTGTAGTGCAGACATCAAGGAAGCCAAGTAATCTGTCAGCATATTACAGTCAACATCAGTTATTTTGCGTGGTATCGGCGTCCCCCACATATTTGGTGGTCTGCCGAAGATCACCTCATACGGGGATAGCCCTGTTCGAGAGTGTGCTACCATTCTCATGTAAAAGAGTGCAACTGGTAACGCTACTACCCAGTCGACACCTTTCTCTCTGCATATTTTGGACAATCTGATTTTCAGTATCTGGTTATGTCTTTCTACGAGACCTGCTGCCTCGGGGTGTCGGACACAGTGGAATTTCCACTGATATCCTAACAGAAGTGAAACATGTTTCATTAATTCGGATGAGAACGGCTGGCCGTTATCTGAGTAGACAACACGTGGTAAACCGTATCGTGGGAAGAATTCTCGAACCAACTGTTTGGCAGTAGTCGGGGCAGTGTAATCTGAAACCGGGTATGCCTCCGTCCAACGGGACAGAGCGCAGACAACTACGAGAACATATTTGAATCCTCGACATCGTTCCATCTGGATATAATCCATCTGGAGCACTTCAAAAGGGTGATCAGGAGGATGAAATCCACCCTGTTCTACGGGAACGCTTTTTCCTGGGTTAAACTGACAACAGATCATACAGGTACGGACCTTTTGTTTGGCTGCTGCTCGTAAATGTTTATTGAACCAAATGTGTTGAATGCTGTCTAGCATAGCCTTTTCTCCTAGATGTGCTGGACTATGTATAGTGTTAATTATAACTTGGACCATTGAATCAGGAAGGAACCATACAGACTTTTCCTTCATCATCCATCCTTGGTCCGTTTGGATCCCTCCTAATTCAGTCCATTTCTTTATTTCGTCTGGTGTAGCATGTGTCTGTATGTCAATTACGTCAAGAGTAGGATCTTTAACTGTCATACACTGTGTCGGTGTCGGAACTATTGTCTTTGTCATGTCGGGGGTTTGAGTTTGAGCAGTCTGTTTAGCTGTTCTGTCGGCTAGATCATTGCCTTGGGAAATGATATCAGTAACCTTCGTATGAGCCTTACATTTCATAATTGATATTGCAGTGGGTAGATGTATTGCATCTAATAAGGCATGAATGAGGGGTCCGTGCTGAATGTGGGCACCGTGGGAAGTTAAATAACCTCTCTCTCGCCACAGCACGCCGAAGTCATGTACAACTCCGAATGCATAACGTGAATCAGTGTATATGTTGACTTTTTTATTCGTGGCTTGAATACAGGCTTGTGTCAGAGCGATGAGCTCTGCGGCTTGAGCTGACAAAGTATTTATACGATTAGTTTCAATGACTTTAGTATCTGTGGTGACTGCGTAAGCGGCCACTAACTCTCCTGTACTTGTTCTCATACATGAACCATCTACATACAATGTCAGGTCTGGATCTGACAATGGAACATCTGTCAAGTCTTGTCTGGGTTTCGTCGTGATTGTAATAACTTCAATACAGTCATGAGCTAGTGGGTCTGTTCCGATTACTGGCAAAAGTGTGGCAGGATTCAATGTGTTACAGCGTCTGATTTCTATATGCGGCTGAAACAATGTAAGTTCGTACCCTGTAAGTCGCGCTATAGTCAAGTGTTGTGTTTGCGTTCTATTTACGAGAACCTCTACTGCGTGTGGTACTTGAACTGTCAATGGATGTCCTAACACTATGGCATCGCTTTGTCTGATTGCTAAAGCTGTTGCTGCCACTGATTTCAGGCACGCAGGCAAAGCCTGAGCTACGGGATCTAATGTACTAGAAAAATAAGCACATGGTTTGTGTGCTCCTGCTTGTTCCTGTGTGAGTACTGACAAAGCAGTACCTTCGCGTTCTGTAACAAAGAGTGTAAACTGTTTTCTGTAACATGGTGTTGCTAAGACAGGTGCTTGACATAAAGCTTTCTTTAGGCTTTCAAAAGCTTGTGTATGTTCCTGAGTCCAAGGGAGAACAGTCGATGTGGCTGCCTCCTGTGTGGTTAACTGAATGAGTGGTTTTGCTAGAAATGCGTACTGAGGGATCCACTGCCTACAATATGAAGTGAGGCCTATGAAAGCCCGCACCTCCTTTTTGTGTCTTGGGTATTGGCATGTTAGCTATTAACTGAATGCGGTCCGGTGTAAGCTGCCTTCCCTCCTTGGACAGCGAGTGTCCAAGATAAACAACTCGCTGGACACAGAATTGCAGCTTAGAAGGGGACACCTTGTGCCCCTTTTCGGCTAGAAATTGTAAAACTGTCAGTGATGCCCTTTCACATTCCGGTTCGCTTCTTGCGGTGATCAGCAGATCATCGACGTATTGGAGCAGAGCAGTGTTAACTGGCATGTGGATACTATCTAGTTCTCGTTTCAGTGCTTGGCTATAGATGCTGGGGCTTTCTGTAAATCCTTGAGGTGCGCGTGAGAATTTAAAGCTACGTCCATTTAAACTAAATCCGAACAAATATTGGCTCTCCGGATCTATTGGGACGCTGAAAAAAGCATTCTTGAGATCAATTACAGTAAAGAATGTTGCTTCGGAATCAATGGCTGTCAGTAATGACGAGATATCTGGGACCACAGGGAATTGTGGCACAATGCACTTGATTAATTCGCGCAGATCAATAACCAATCGATATACTGGCGGGGCCTTTGGATCTGTTCGTTTAAGAATCGGAATTATCGGTGAATTACATACATTGGAGTCTGTTTCCACAACTACTCCTTGGGCAATGAGCTCGTCAATGATTTGTAGTAAAGCCACTACAGCATCTGGTGGTAACTTGTATTGTCGCATTCGTGGTAGCACCACTCCTGCCTTTAATGTGACTCGATATGGTGTAATATTCATGCAACCAACATCAGTAGGGCCTTGTGCCCATAGACGTGTAGGTAAAGTCTGCAGTCGGGGATCCATGTCTCTGGACACATAGTGACCTTTAAAATCACGTAAAAACAACCTCACTCCTTCCGGAGAACAACATATTATGGCTCCTAGAGCTTTCAATGTTTTTATTCCTAGCAAGTTTTCTGGACATGATTTAGTAAGCAATAAATCTGTAGTTCGGGTCAGAGGTCCTATCGTAAGTGGAAGAGGCTGTGTTACTTCATTAACAATAGGTTTTCCTGAAAAACCAAGGGAAATATTCTGTGAGCCTGAGAGGGGTACCCCTGGAACTTCACTACGTTTTATAGTTGTTCGACTTGCCCCTGTATCGAGTAAAAATTTTCTATCTTGGCCTAATAATTCACTATGTACATAAGGTCCTTCTTGATCTACAGGTATTTCAATAAGGGGTAAGTCAACTTCCCTCTCTAGGCTAGTTCATGCGTAACGCTGATACTCAGGATATTCATACTGTGCGGTCTGATAAATTTGTCGTGTTGTTGTCTGTGTGGCAGACACAGGCAACGGTGGTGCAGCTGGCACAAACTGTATTGGCTGTTGTGCGGCTGGCATGGCCTGGGCATGCTGCGGAGCTCCTTGTTCATACTGATCTTGTCTGAGTGGCCGTGATCTTTCTTGTGTTTTACCTATAGCGATATTATGTTTTAAAACTGGACAGTCGTGTACGTAATGACCTGGCTTTTTACAATAATTGCATGTCCCTTTTACAGGTCCTGCTGAATCGGAATGTGTCATACCCTTTTTATGTCCTTCAGCTGGAACTGTCTGGGAAACTAGCATTTTCATTTTCGTGTCTTTCATGCGTCTGTGTTCATGTTCTTGTTCCTCTCTAATTCTATTGTGATGGTACTGTAACATTTGTAACATTTGTGATGGAGTGTTACCTTGCCAGGTACTCTCGAATTTTAATACTCTATTCTTTACTGGGGGCAGGGCATTTTCTACTAATTTTGTTACAAACAGATGTGGATATGATTCGCTACTTGCTTTTATGCCACTATTTATACCAAAACATTTTTCAAATCGGGCATAGTAATCACTAGTGTCTTCATCTTGCTTCTGCTTACAGGCTGAAATTGTACCCCAATCTTCCTTTTTCGTAGTTAATAAACGTGGCAGTACCTGTACTAATAAACCTGGTAGTGCTTTAGTTTTATCCCCAAGTCCTGCTCCTGCAGTTCGGGCCTTTTCTTCCGCTTCTAACACTGACCATTCTATCTTTTGGTCTCCTACCTCCCACTCTTTTTCCTTGAGTTTCTCATAAATACCAGCAGGCATCAATACCTTTAATATTGTCATAATGTCGGGATAGGTATACTCTCCCATGAGTAACATGTCTTTAATTTCTCGGTGAAAACCCGCTGGATCTTTGTCATGACTGGGTACCACTTTCTTCATTTGTAACAATTCTATTTTTGATATGGGCGTATATACAAATACGCGCTTAAACTCGTTGTCCTCGCCTTTTATTGGGTGCACTTCTCGTAAGGGATTCTGTCTATCCATGTGATACGTGGTTCTTTCCTTGACGGGCAAGGAGACACGGTCTGAACATACAAAAAGAATATACTGCTTTCTTGATTCTAGAATTTCTTTAATTAATTTAGTACTTGCACCTCTCCATTTATTCATAAGCAATTCAGTCAATATGTCAGGTAAGGGACCAGGGTCCGAATGCTGACTCCGATATAGTATAATGAGTTGTTGAATCATATAAATCCCAGCTAACCTCTGTTCATCTGGGGTGAGATTCAAAAATGTGCGTACTACTGTATCATCACTATATTTTCCGGGACTGTCCACCCAATGGACAGCTGCCCTGGCTAAATCTTGTTCATCCATAGAATCGAGAAAATGATAACCCCTTCGTTCTCGGAGTAATTTGTCGGCGGTTTGGAACGAATGCTCGTTAGACCTTATATTAATTATAGGTATTTGGAAATTCCTGTTATTATCTGGACGTATCGGGTCAATAAGACATCTATTACTATTACAAGATCTTCCTCTACCTACATAGGCTATGGTGTCTGACTGTCCTGTGGGCAGTCCTGACCCTTCTTCCTCGCTTTGTTCGAACTCGTCTACCTCTAATCTCTCTTCGTGTAGGCGTTCTATTTCTTTACGGATCTTTCGGCACATGGCTATTATACAATTTTGCTTATCATGTCTCCCTTCTGATATATTCTGGCTCCATCTGGTAAGAATTTGCATTGCTTCCGGGTTTACCCCCGGTCGGTCTTGATTTCTGATCACACAATTTATGAGGAAACGTAACAGTTCCCCCTGTATCTCTACTTTCTGGTATTCCATAGCTCTGTTAATACATTCTGGATCTCGCCCTGTTTGGACAAAATGATATATTTTATCTAGATGCGCAGTCATTCCTGGTAACTTCCCTAAATACACTGCGGCTCGTCTGATACGCAATGATGCCAGGGTCATTTCGTCCTCTTTGCCGGGCACAGGGTCATATCTGCAATCTATAAGAAGTTCCTTCAGCGTACGGGCACTTATGAGTTTGGGTGTACGTGAATGTGCTGACTCTTGAAAAGTAAGTTTATTTATTCTGGGTGGCGTAGAAAAAATATTGGTAGCACCTCCCGTGGCCCCATCTGGGGTGTCGGGTGTGAAAGGATTCGTTGAACGTGATACGGCAACTACAGGTGTGGACACAGCTATAGAAGTAGCTGTAGGAGCGGATGCAGAAACAGATGTGCTTGCCGGAACTTGTGACTCGATTTGTTGCTGTAGGGATACGGGTACTGGATCTTGGCGTTGGATCTCCCTGGAATGCGGTCTATGCGGGGCGGAATTAGCATACTCGGGAGCTGAGTCATCTAAATATGAGGAAAGAAAAAAATCTTCTGCGGTTCTAGGATGCCCCTTAGGATGTACCTTTATTGGAAATAATGGGGGTGGCAAGTCTTTCGGTATTTCTGGAGTAGCTTTAGGTAATCCTTCGGCCAGAAGGGGATACATACCATTCATAAGGGCATTTCTTTGCCTATCTACTTGTTCTGATTTCACTCGGATACCTTCCTCAATTAATAGATTTTCTCGAACTTTATTTGAACTCTCTTTATTCTTTTCTTCCTGTCTACGTGCTTTTTCTGTGCGTCTATGAGATTCTTTACGCCATAACTCAACGGCGTCTTTCTGTGACTGTCTGACTTTCCTTTTCCATAACTCTTCCTCGACTTTCATGATGCACTCTGCATCCCAGGTTCCCGCTGCGGGCCACCTCTGACTTTCTGGTAATCCCTTGGTGTAGTCTACCCATAAATCAAGAAATAATATAGCGTCTAAGCCATGTTTGTGATACATGAAGTGCCCTGGAGTATCCCTAGGAGGAATAGGGACGGCTTCTTCGAGAACCCCTTTTCTAGTAGTGATCTGTCTTAATTTCGAAAAGAGCGGCATATTGGCAACTGATCCGATACTTAATCTTGAACATATTTAATACAAAAGCACAATAATGAACAACCATTCATACCACAATATGCAGGACGTTTTTAAACACATTAAACATTAAACATTAAACCTTTAACTGAAACAACAATGATGATCGTCTGCATAACTAATCACCAAGCTTAATTCTTGACAATAACTAGATACTTCGGAATACTTGATATACTGCTAAACAGTACAGATACACTGCTAAAACAGTGCAGACCGGATTTGTGTACCCAAACCCGTCTTGACCGGCACAACCTATGTGCACGTCAGAAATGCCTCCCCAGTAATGGTACTCACCGGGTAGCTTCGGAAACGGAAGGCCTCGGAAACCGGACTTGGACCGGACTGGACTCGACTCGACTCGTCGGAAACTGGACTCGACTTGGGACTTCGGAAACTGGTGGGCCTCTGTATACCTCGGATCTTGCTCTCTCAGCTAGGCTCTGGTCGGGATACTTCGCACTTCTCACCGCCTCGTCTGGGTGTTGATCGCAGTCTCAGTCGCCCCCGCTTGACCGGAGGGAGATACAGGAAATCCTGCTGGTACGCGTTATTGTCCGTCCAGCTGTGGCAGGAGACCGGGCCTGCAACGCACCGCCGGCGCGTGAGATGAGAAAGTGTCCCTGTTCGGGCGCCATTCTTGTGGTAAATAAAATTCCTTTACCTGGACTTAATTTGATACAGAAACATAATAAAATAGCTCAGTAAAAATGAGAGGCAGAATCCGTGGTATTAGAGGTTCGGAATGGGCCAATACACTAAACCCAGTCTGGGGGGTGGTTACACCCCCTTGTGACAGGAATCTATTGTTCTGCCTTCCCCTGCTCGAGCTTGGTTCAGCAGCAGGAGGGCAGAAACATGTCTCTAGTCAGCAGCAGCCCTAGCTTGCTCTCCGGTTCTGGCCAGGCCTTCAAGAGGAGCTTTACAGAGCATGGAATCCTATCTCCCACACTGCTGACAGTGTGGGGGTATGATACAAACATGTTTGATACCAATCATGACAGGGTTCGTTACAGCCATTTTGGAGATGGCCATCGTGTAATGACACATGGCCACTCTATATATTGTAATCGCTGATACACTAACAACCTGGGAGAATGGCCTCTGATGGCTGTAGGGGTGTCCTGCTCATGCAGGGGCACCCTCACACTTAGAACCGAGCATCCTGCCTTCAGGGTGGAAAAGCCTGCCTTAGGGGTGACTTATAGGTTTTAAGTGCAGTGACCTCAGATATAAGCCAAATTATATCGGTCGTAAGTGGTGCTAGCACCAGCTTACACAGACTGCAATGACAGGGCTGTAGTCCGTTTGAGTGGTCTCCCTTGGGAGACCACTGGTGTACCTAGGCACCATATACTAGGGACCTATAAGGGTACACCAGTAGCCAATCTGGTGTATACCCAAGTACTTACCATAGCCAATTTAGGGGAAAAAGCACAGAGACTGTGGTCCTGATTAGTAGGATCCCAGTCAGAAACAGCATAACACAAGGCAAAAAGTGGGGGTAACCATAAACGCTGATCCTACTTTCCTACACTCCCAACGTGGATTGTCAGGCAAAGGAGCCTCCAAGGCCTGGGTACTCGCCATCATTTTCCCAGGGGCCACAAAGTATTGTCTGTGGTGTGACCTAGGGCCACACTGATGCCAGCAGGGTGGCTGTCAGGCAATATGGGGTTGTAAGGATTAGTTACTTACCTGTAATCCTAGTTCTCTTCCAGGGGTATCCTCATCAAAGTCATAAGCACTAGAATATTCCCGCCCATGCGCGGGACCCCGGAAACACAATCATATATGTGACAAACATATATGTATCTATATATAAATATATATATATATAAAATAAAAAAGCAAATGCAGCCTTTCATAACTAGATCTGAATAATGCTGTAAGGACTCCCCTGTATATCATAAACAATACATTAAAACCAGGGAAAAACAACAGGAAAGCATGTTTGAAAACTGTTTTAATGCTTAGCACTTCGCACAGTCTCTCAGATAGGACTGAAAGCATGGACAGCTCACAGGCTGCATTGCAGAAAAACATAGTCCAGAAAGGCTGAAAAGCTAACTCGTAGCAACATAGAAATAAACTGGCACCGTGCCTTTAAGGCAGCCATGCCCCTAGCTTCCCCTCATGCCTCAGGGGTGACAGTTAAGTCAGTTGTTCTTTGCGGTGACTTAAAAGCCATGACACAAAGAGTTGACAATTCCTTAAAAACAAAGGTTCCTTTGCCCGGTGAGGCGGGAGGGTTGCTTATGACTTTGAAGAGGATACCCCTGGAAGAGAACTAGGATTACAGGTAAGTAAGTAATCCTCATCAATAGTCATAAGCACCAGAATAGAATAGCGAGCCTCACCTCTTCCACCTGCGGTCGAAGGAAAAAATAATTAATAATCAAGCTCAGATAACCAAACTTGAAAACCCAGATATCTTATTATCTGAATAGATTCCTCAATGAGGCTTGGCCTATTTGAGTATCCGCTCTGGAATCGGATTCAAGACAATAATGTCTTGTGAAAGTGTGTACCGATCTCCAGGTTACTGCCTTGCAAATCTCTGTCATTGGAACATCATGCAAGAAAGCTATTGTAGCTGCTTTCCCCCTAGTGGAGTGTGCTTTAGGCAACAACAATAGGGGTTTATTTGCCAACTGGTAGGCCAATTTTATACAGGACATTATCCATCTCGAAATGGACCTTTTGGAAGCTGGAAAGCCTGTCCTCATGGAACCATAATTTAAAAACAATTGATCTGATTTCCTTATGCCCTTCGCTCACTCCAAATAGAACTTGAGCACTCTCTTAAGGTCTAAGGAGTGGAGTGACCTCTCCGTAGGAGTAGCGGGATTGGGGAAAAAAGATGGTAGGGAGATTGACTGGTTAACATGAAAATCAGATACAACTTTTGGCAAAAAAGCAGGGTGAGTCCTTAACACTACCCTGTTGTGGTGAAAAATAGTATATGGCGCTTTGGCACACAGCGCTTGGATCTCACTTACTCTGCGCGCTAATGTTATCAACACTAGAAAAGCGGTCTTCCATGTCAAATTCTGCAACGTGGCCTTATGGATGGGCTCAAAAGGAGGACCCATCAATCTAGAAAGGACTAGGTTCAACTCCCAAGGAGGAGAAGGAGGCCGAACAGGGGGATACACCTTCTTCAAGCCCTGTAGGAAATCCTTAACCACCTGTAGTTGAAAAAAGGAAGGTTGGTTGGGAGACTTTCTGTAGGCCGTATTGTCCGCCAAGTGTACCCTGATCGAGGAGTACTTTAAACCTGCTTTGGCTAAGTAAAGGAGGTAAGGAAGAATTACCTCCTCCTGCCCTGTAGTGGGATTAAAATGATTAGGTGTGCACCACAAGTAGAATCTCTTCCACTTAAGAGTATGACGCCCTAGTGGAAGGTCTCTTTGCCTCTTTTAGGATGTGCATACAGTCCCGCGGTAGATTCAAGTGTCCATATTGCAGGACCTCAGGAGCCATGCTGCCAAGTTCAGTGAGGGAATGTTGGGATGGAGAATCTTCCCGTCCATCTTGGTCAGCAGGTCCGATCTGTATGGTAGTATCTTGAGGGGGCGCACCGACAACTGTAACAGGTCTGGGTACCACCACTGACGAGGCCAATCCGGAGCTATCAAGATCGTCATGCTGGATCGGATGAGTTTGGACACCACTTTCGGGATTAGAGACAGGGGAGGAAAGGCGTATGCAAATATTCCGGACCAATCTATCAAAAGTGCATTCTCCCTCGTTCCTGGACGGTGGAACCAGGAGGCGAAGGCATGGCATTTTTTGTTTTGGTCGTCCGCAAACAAATCTATGGAAGGTTGCCCCCACTGATGGAAAATATCTGCCACTACCTCGTTTAGCACCCAGTCTGGCTGATCTTCGAAGTGCCGACTGAGTGCGTCTGCACACACGTTTTGCTCCCCTGGAAGGTGCACCGCTGTGATGGAGAGGCCTCTGGCTAGAAGCCAGTGCCATATCGTTTGAGCTTCCAGGGAGAGCGGGTGAGAGCGCGTACCACCCTGTTTGTTGAGGTAATACATGGTGGTCGTGTTGTCTGTTTGGCTCAGGATCGAGTTGGACGAGATTGAGGGCTGAAAAGCTTTCAGAGCTGGATGGACTGCTCGCAGCTCCAACATGTTTATATGGTAGGACTGCTCCTTGATGGACCACCGTCCCTGCATCTGTAGGCAATCCATGTGTGCCCCCATCCTTGTAGAGATGCATCCGTTACCAAGGACTGTGTCAGAACTGGTTGATGGAAGGGGACTCCCACCAAGAGGTTCTTTGGACGAGTCCACCATAGAAAGGACGACTTTGCTGCTTGTGAAAGCACAATTCGGTCTTCCCAGTGACCCGATGCTTGGTCCCACTTGTCCTCTAGGTCCTGTTGCAAAGGTCTCATTCTCAGCCTGGCGTTGGGAATGAGAAATATGCAAGAAGCCATTGATCCTAGTATAGATGCCACTTGCTGGACCGTTGGACTAGCTGAAGAAGAGCCTCGCATTTCTGCTGCATTGAAGAAAGTCTCTCCTCCAAAGGAAACGCTCTTCCTATATTTGTATCCAGAGTGGAGCCCAAATAATGGATCGCCTGGGTAGGCCGGTGAACCGATTTTTCCATGTTCACATGAAGACCCAGCCTGTGGAGTAGATTCAGACAGATTTGAAAATCGCTCCTTACTTGTTGAGGGGATGGCCCTTTCAGGAGCCAATCGTCCAAGTAAAGGTAAACGAATAGACCCTTTCTGTGTAGGGCCGCCGCCACCACCGCCATGCACTTGGTAAAAACTCGTAGGGCAGATTTCAGCCCGAAGGGCAAGACCTTGAACTGGTAGTGTTTGCTGCCGACCATGAATCGTAGGTATTTGCGTTGAAGTGGAACGATGGGTATGTGGAAGTACGCATCTTGGAGGTCCATCGAACACATCCAATCTCCTGTTTGTAGATGTGGACATATTTGATGAAGCGCCAACATGCGAAACTTCTCTTTCAAGCTGACTTTGTTCAGCGATCGAAGGTCCAGGATAGGACTGAATTTGTGCTCTTAATCTCTTTTTGGCACAAGAAAGTCCCTGGAATAAACTCCCTTCCCTCGCTGAGCAGGAAGAACCTCTTCTATGGCCTTTTTTCGCAGAAGGATTACCACTTCCTTTCGAAGTAACTTTATCTGGTGAGTACGAGATCTTTTCAGAGGAATGTCCTTTGGAGACACACGAAAACGTAGTGCGTATCCATTGCGCAGTATACTGAGCACCCAACGATCTTTTGTTATGCTGCACCACTCTCTCAGATGATGTGAAACACTTCCTCCCACTGGAGTGGGAAACGGCGCCAGAGGAAGATCCTTCTCATTGCTTCCCTGCTGATATAGCCATGGTAGAGGGCTGCTGCTGATGACCTTCTCTACCTCTGTTTGACTTACGGCTTTGGAACTGCGACTTTCCTTGATTTTTGTTCTGGGACCACTGAGGGGTTTGAACCCTCTGTTGGTAGCCCTTGCGCTGGTTGGGTCTGTATCTCCTCTTGAACTCTTTTTTCTTGTCCAATCCCACCGCCTTGAGAGTGTCTAACTCGGCTTTCATCCAAGCCATCTCCCCATCGGTATGGGTGCCAAACAGGGAGGAGCCAGAAAAAGGGAGGTTAAGGATCCTCTGTTATGCATCAGGCTTAAGAGCTGTTAGTCTTAACCAGGCAGACTTCCTAGCGCAAATCCCATGCGCATAACAATGCGCCGACAGCGTAGCACCATCCGCTGCTGTGCTAATCACTTGGTTGGCTACAAGGGATCCTTCTTTGATGACCTCCTCAAAATCCCTTTGATCTTCCTTTGGCAGCTTTTCCTTGAAACGGTCCAAGGAGTCCCATAAGGCTCTGTCGTAGCGGCCTAATAAGGCTGCTGCGCTAGATACTTTTAGCGATTATGCTGCAGACCCGCAAACCTTCCGTCCCCAAGAGTCCTGGGACCTACTTTCTTTGTGCGGGGGGTCCAACGAAGTTGCAGTCATTGCATGCGTTCTTCTTGCCACCGCAACGATAACGGAGTCCGCAGGCGGATCTGATTTCAAGAATACAGGGTCTGTTTCAGCTGGCTTGTATTTCTTCTGAATTCTAGCCGGTGTGGCTTTAATTGTAGAGGGAGCTAGGAAAATGTCCATCACCAGTTCCAGGAGCCCAGGAACCAAAGGAAGCAACGGTCGAGACGCAGATCTCTGATGTAATGTCTCAAAGATCACCGTTGTTGCAACCTAAGGAGTCGACATCTCAATGTTCAGCTTCTAAGCCCCTCTCTGAAGCACCTCATGGTACGTATTTATGTCATCTATCGGAGACACTCTTGATTGAGGGCTATCCGATAGGGTGGGTGAATAGTCTTGTTTAGAGGAGCGGGAAGACCATGTAGGAGACCTTCTCCTTTTGTGATGGGAAGCAGAAGGTCTGCACTCTCGCGATCTGCCAGTACGGTCTTGACGTCTAGCTGAAGGTGATCTATCCACCTCTTGCACCATTCTTTGCAGAGGCGATCTGTGGATCGGACTGGTGTATTCCTCCTCTTGTGATGCTCCTGCCGGATTCTTACTCCAGTGATGGATGGGAAGAAGCCATCTTGGAGATAAGTGAACAGAAGGGGAAGCCCTCCTGTGATGAGAAAGATCTTTGTCGCGACCTCCCTGAATGTCGCTCTGGGGAAGCAGATGGTGAATGCGTTGAAGGGTGTCTCGAGGAATGAGAGGATGAGTGCCGTGATGCTGATTCTGTCACTAAAACTACCAAACCTTCTCCAGACCTCACTGATGTGGGCCTCGACGTCGAGCGTATGACCTTCTCTGCCGGAGCCCTTCTCGACGCAGACCTTGACCTCTTTCTTGACGTCGATATTCGTCCAGGTGTCAGAACCGATTTAGACGTCGACTCACTGTTCTTCGACGCTGAATGCCTCGCAGACGACGTCGGAGTACTTCTGCGCCTCAACGCCGATCGTCGTCGGGTTGACGACAGCGAAGGGCTTCTGCGCCTAGACGCCGAACGTCGCCGGGTTGATGACCGCGGAGGGCTTCTGATCCTCGATGCCAATCGTCACCGGGTTGACAGCAGAGGGCTTCCGATCCTCAATGCCGATCGTCGCCGTGTTGACGACGGCGGAGGACTCTCACCCCTCGATGCGGATTGTTGTTGGATTGACGACGGTGGAGGGCTCCCTGCCTTCGCCGCCGATCGTCGAGATGACGACGGCGGAGGGCTTCCGATCCTCGACGCCGATCGTCGCTGGGTTGATGACGGAGGAGGACTTCTGCTCTTCTACGCAGATCTTCGCCGAGTTGACGGCGGACTTCTGCTCCTCGACGCCGGTCGTCGCTGGGTTGACGACGGCGGAGGCTCACGACTCTTCGACGACGAATGAAGCGATGCACCTGTATGTCGGTGTTCTCTTGACGGCGAGCCCGCCGTCGAAGTTCTTTTCTTGGACGGATGTCTCACCGGTGGTAGTTTTCTCAGCGCCAACCCCGACGCTGAAGAGGAAGAGCGAGGAATCTTGCTTCTAGAAGAAGTTCTGGCCCTCTTAGAGCCCTTTCTCACCAGTGACCTGCCTCTGGAAGATGATTTATCCTTTTCTGCCAGTCCATAAAGACGGATACGCTCTCTGTCTTTTAGAGTTCTGTTAAATAAAGACTGGCAATGAGGGCAAGTCTTGGGGACATGGTCCTTAGGTAGACAAAGAATACAGACTGCATGAGAGTCTGACCTGGCCGCCTTTTTTCCACAAGAAGGGTAGAGATCAAAAAGAGATAGCATTTTGGAGTGGAAAAAATGCCAAAATTTGTCAGAAAAAGACAGCACCTTACTTGACAAGATGAAAAACGTCGAAGTAAGACAAATTTTTCCAGAAAACTGAAGATTATTTCTGACTAAAATCGGAAAGAAGTGGAGCTGTGTAACCAGGGTCCTGTCTGAAGGAGCCGGAAAGAACAACTGACCTAACTGTCACCCCTGAGGCATGATGGGAAGTTAGGGGTCATGGCTTCCTTAAAGGCACAGTGTCCGTTTATTTCTATGTTGCTATGAGTTAGCTTTTCAGCCTTTCTAGGCTATGTTTTTCTGCAATGCAGCCTGTGAGCTGTCAATGCTTTCAGTCTTATCTGAGAGATTGTGCTAAGTGCTAAGCATTAAAACAGTTTTCAAAAATGCTTTGCTGTTTTTCCCTGGTTTTTAATGTATTGTTTATGATATACAGGGGAGTCCTTACAGCATTATTCAGCTCTAGTTATGAAAGGCTGCATTTGCTTTTTTATTATATATGTGTGTATATATATGGAGATACACGTTTGTCACATATATGATTGTGTTTCCGGGGTCCCGCGCATGGGCGGGAATATTCTAGTGCTTATGACTGATGAGGATCCCCTGGAAGAGAACATGAATTTAGGGAAAGCGAAGCATGTACATGTTATGGCTGAATTGCACAGTGAAGCCAGAAAACTTGGAATCATTCCCGGCTTCCACACTTGACCAAACTGTGTGTGATACTAGCATCAAGTCTTTTTTTTTTCCACTTTGCCTCTTTTTCCTTCCCTGTGTTTGATTTAATAAACTATGATGTTATCTATTTATAATAGCAACTCAGGCCACCCAGAGTGTGCACCTGACAACTAACTTGCCTCTTAGTTTGCTATTGTCATTGTTGTCTCGGTCAGAGAAAGCATGAATGATTCTAGATTGATGTTTGAAAACTGTCTTTTAAAAAGGAAAAAAAAAACTCTCAATGCAGTGATATCATTGAATGTACCAAGGTGAAAAGGTTCTGCATGTGAATGAATTACACGTTTTTCAATTTTGAAGAGACTATCATGTTTTTACACGTTTGTTGTAAGATATCCGTAAACAATGATGGTGTTTATAGAGTTAAGTGGTGCAGGACGCCTTAGTTACTTTCATTCTGAATGTTAGTGCTGAGTCAAGTACATAGCAGAACAGTGCTGCTGCTGTTCAGAAAGGGGCTGCACGGAAAGGTCAAGAGGGCCGCAAGTGGCTCCCGGGCGTACTTTGAGTTATCATTGCTCTAAGTCGTTCCTTAACACACAGTGAAACAGATACTGAAAACCGACACAATCTGCAGCAGAGCTACGATAGCAAATTGTAAGGCACGGAAAGAAACAGTCAGCATGCAAGGGTATTTGCGGCTCTGATTTGTCACTTCCAGTGAAATGTGAAGCCAATGCAGTGCTGCACACCACCACCTAGAGGCCTGCAGAAGCACCGCTTTGAAAAAGAAAAAAAACATTTTTTGAAGGGGTCCAGTCTGACACCTGGGGGATATTCCAAGGTGAAGAATCTGAATTTGGAAGTATTCATCAAGTATCCAGTATCATGGATAATGCAGTCAAGTGGACACAGTTTATTTTCAGATTATGCCACTTACCAGATTATTCTTCTAATTACTATTTAATAATTCATTGACTACTGCTTTCTCTTCCTTTCACTGCTGTATGCATTGGGTGACAGGCTTACTTATTTTGGTCCCAATACCAGGTGCATTTGCAATTCTGAGAAAGTTTATGACAGACTTGAAACACTAATGTACAAACGTACAAGAAAAACGATACGCTTTGCGTCAAGTTTTAAATACTGGCCTTTAATAGCCCTCAAGTTGTTCTTAATTTGTACATTGCATTGATAACGGCAATAAACATTAGCTTAAGAGATAATGTAGAAAACAAGAAAGAATAAAACAATAGCATGAAAGGATAGCTTAAAAAGGAAAAAACTTTTTCCTTCCCTTTTGTGGAAACAGATTGATACATTCAAGATTCTATATAGAAAGAAGGTATGGCCCCAATATCTCAACGGCACAGAGCGCAAGCATTCTGGAGTATACAAAGTTGAGATGGCAGGAGCAAGTTAATAGTGCAGGAGGAGTTTTTGTTTCGTGGATAGTGGGTTTTCCCGGAGCAGGCTGCTGGTTTTGACTCAGTAGAGATAAAAGCTCTATGCTTGGAGAGGTTTATGAAAATATAGTGAAAAGGTTTTGGCAAGTCTTCACAGACCACTCTTGAGAAGGCTTTCAGTTTCTGAATGATGGATTGATGGAGGCAAAGTACTCTGCTTCTGCATCTCATATAAAGGAATCACGGAGTGATCTTGACTGGTTCAAGGTTACGAAAAATCTCCATTATTGAGCATCTTCAGACTGTAATCAATTCCCCAGTGATTAGAATTAGTAAATATACAATGGATTTCAGCAAAGAGCTTTAGAAGATCAGGGACCAGGCATGTGCAGAATTTTCCAAAGAGGAACCAAAAGTAACTCCCCATCTGCAGTGCCCGTCATGTTCAATTGCAAAAACTACAGGCACATCATCTACTGCTAATGGCATGAAATTACGCTCACTAGGACTTTCCTGGACTAAACAAGTCTATCGGTGCTACACATATGGGAGGTTGTGAGTAGCCTTTCAGGCTAAACCTGGCCAACCCTCACCCTGTGCCACAAAGGCATGAAGGAGAGGGTCCAGGATCAACAACCTATATATGTGTTAATGGATGGAAGGTTTCCTAGCAAGGTCTCCTTCATTCAAGATACACCAGATTCATTCTAAACTACGTAGCATCGATCGGGTCTACCAATCATTATACAGAGTAAACCAGGTACCTTCCATTTTCTGCTGTATAGACAAGACTGCCATTTGTTATCTGGGATAACCCAGATCTATCTGCATTGTAAAAACAGGCCCGACAATATTTTTCCATGAATAGCCAGGTCCATCTTATTTTGACTGCTGAACTTATGGAAAGTCTGCCCAGAATGGACAGTCCTTTGGTTATTACTAAATACCCTGCCGTTCAATACCAGGCGATGCCTGTGTATGTTTGTGTGGAAGGAAGAATATCATACTACAAAATAATTATGCAATTCTGTTATTTGACAAAAAACTGGTATGATTCTATGTAAATATTTGGCAGAGCTCCTCAATTTGCTTGGCTGAAATGGCAAGACAGTTTTGGAATACGATAGAGCCTAAACATAAGTCTTGAACTATTCAGATAGGGCAGCCCATTGTTTGCCGAATGAAAGAACAACTAGCAGGAAGGTTGTCCTCCAGTTTCCCGTGATTGGATAAATTACAATGAGGAAATGCAATTGTCTTATGGTCACTGGCCTGCGAGGACAGTTGAGCGGTAAAAAATACATTAAATTCCATTTAAGTTTTCTAAATGGCAACTAATGTATTTTTTGTCATATATATTCTCAGCAGAGATAGATGACATGTAGAAAACCTTATGAAATCTTTTTGTTGCAGTGAGTAAATTGAGAGTTTAACATCAGCTGCAATAACCTACATCAGTTAGGCATATGTTCAGACAATCTAAATAACCAACAGCAGTGGGCAGACTGTGGTATCGTCACCAAAAAAAGTATCACTCTGCCCAGAACTGAGGCTGATGCATGTGCTAAGTATGGGCTTCCAATCAGATAAAATCTGTCAACTAAGCAATATTACAGCATGATATACAAGTCTGCAAAAGAATAAGATGCATAAATGAGGTAATGGTTTTCAAGTCTGTAGGGGTTTCGGACCCATTTATGAAGGGAGTGCAATATTCAAGTATAACCAAAGAGAAGACACATACATGATGTGAGCAGTGTTTGCATGTCTGATCAGAGTCTAGAAACCTTGAGTGTAGTGAGCATGGTGTTGAAGTCTGGTCAAGGTCCGGAACCATGCATGAGGTGAACGGGGCATTCCAGTCTGATCTGGACATAGAATCGTGTATGAGGTGTGTATGTATCAAAGTATCTGCTGATCTGGGAGCAATGCATGAGGTGAACATGAATTCATGTCTACAGAGTAACGGTCAAAATACACTAGATAAGTACTGCATCTAAGTCTGATGTGGTTCTAGGGACATGTGTATGATGAACACAGAATTCATGCCTGTAAATGACTACAACCCAGGAGGTGAGCACAGCATTGGAGTCTAAGCAGAGATTATGCCCATGTGTGAAAGATGCACAGCATTACTTTTTGCAAGAGGGAGACGTCGAAAATGTGAGGAAAGTGTCTGCAGGTAAGCTCAAATCATAACAAATAGGTGAAAGATCCAGCAGAAGTCCTCATGATGAATGTCTTGGTGGTTGGGTGAGCTGCACACACAACACCACAACTTATGGGTTGAAGCCTCTTATAGAACATATCATATTTCCAGAAAATATTTATCAAATGCCCTACCCTCTTCAGTAATGGTGGAACACATGGCACAAGCTGAGACATTAGTCAATTAAATAAGTTAGAAAATAGCTTCTGTTTGACAAGAACAGGACTGTTTTACCAGAGATGACTGAATTGACTACACATTGTCATGGAATGGTGCTTCCAGCCCCATTAAGTTGGAACAGGTGCAGATTGTCTTCGCCATGAAAGAGCCTGGTGCAGTCTACCAAAGACAGGGTGGGTGAGAACAAACTATTAAGAGAACAATGGAGCTGTGCAGAAGTTATCAAACAGTGATGGCCCCTCCTGTGGTACGGCGAACACATACTGCAGCTCACAGCAGAACTTTAGTAAATGAGTGCCGGATTGTCATGCAACTGGTAGTCTGTCTGTACTTTGAGTCGAGCTCACATTGCCATATGAAGGAAGTTAACTCTTCAGTTTAGGACTGTATGTTCTTTCCTCTGTTTCCAAGTGTAATTAATATTAAAATAAATACATGGCAGCCGAGTAGCCTCTCAAATAGATACAGTTCATTGGAGGTTTCACAGATCGTTGAATTAACACCAGGAACAGATGTCGGCAAAAATAGATGTTCTCACCAGAACCTGCTCCTAAACCTGTTGATGTAGGCTCCTACTTTAAAATGATAAAAATTGAAGAAATGTCTTTACATATAAGGCACCAACTCACAGACAAAACTTCAAAGAAGCCAACATTTTCTTCAGCTTCCTTTCCTGGCCAGTCTCAAACATACTTATCTGTGCGGTATGTCCAGATGCAGCCATGTTCTGACAACTGTGCAAGTGAAGGTGTGCACTGACAATCAACTATACCCAATGCAGTGTTGGTTCCATTTTTGGGCATGTGTCTGTGCAAGGGTGTACTTTTGTGGCGTGTCAGGCCGCATTTTGTGCAAGTAAGAAACAGTGGGTGGGTGGGTGAGGTCTTTATCTGCCTCTTACATGTAGTTGTACTATATGTGCTATCACCATTGACTGTTGTGAGTGTCCACCTGCGTTTTTCTTTGTGTGAGTTATGAATTTCCTTTGAAGCTCAGGATCCTTTTTGATTGAGTTAGTGGAATCCAACAAGTTGAGACAACCAACCCATTGCTGTGTGCTGCAATTTATTGGGTGTTCTCCTGGAAAAGTTGTTTTTGGCACTGGGAATGGACTCAAGCACAGAGTAGCTGTCGGATCGCGTGCCCCTCTACTTCTTTTGGTTGCTTTTGCCAACAGGAAATAGAGCCAAGATGTCCTTAAGGGCACTGCGGATGTTACTGCCGAACCGGTGTGCATCCTGCAAAGGCACAAAACAGCCAATAATCAATATTGACAAATATATAGGACTACAGCTCACAGTATCAACATTGCCACATAAGGGACTTCCAACAAAAATATTAATGCACTTCTTAACAAGAGTTAATGACCAGTGTACTGATGTTTGCATGGACATATTTGGTTAATAATATTCAATATTGAAGCTAGTACAGGAAGAGAGAACACAGAAAGACATGCAATTTGGGTCACAAGAGTGGGAGGGATCCCAGCAATCTTGCAATCCACATGTGAGGCACACAAAAATCACCACTTAACGTAACTAGAGTGGTCTCTGCCATTAGTCAGAAAGGGCAGGGGGCGGGGGGAGAGAGTGAGACCTTGATTGAGGGAAGACAGAGTGAGAGAGAGAACTGAGGCAAAGTATAACTGGGAAAGTGAGAAATATAAAGGATGGTCTCAGACTTGGATCGAGACAGATAAGAGAGATAGCGAGAGAAGCAAAAAGAGAGACGACTAGATGTAGAAGAACTGTAGATAAAGACAAACAGATATTATCCTAGCCGAAATGAAATCTTTAGAATACTTCTCCTTTATTGAGCTTTAATTTTCTATATTTTTTTTTTAATAACTATTGGCTTAAGCATATCATTAAAGTAAGTGCCAGATTAACAAACTCCACAGGATTAATCCTTCGCCTGGAGCCAATCTGACTTTGTTTTGGAAAAGATGTCTATGTAGGGCATTTGTAAGCCCACAAATAGAGTAGCATAAGAAGAGATGTCCTGGCGCTCCGAAAGACTGCAGTATACAAAGAGAAGAAAACAATAACTATGCTTGAATAAATTATGGTTGAATAAATACGTTCTCGGATCTTTCCTAAACTGCGTTGGGTTACATTGGGAACGAATGTGAAGAGGCATGCTCTTCCAGACTTTCTGGATGATCAACCAGAGGATCCGTCTTTCAAATCAGGTTTTCTTCAATCTTGAAACAGCCAGCTGAACTTGGGAAGAGGACCATAGGGTCCTAGTTGGGGTATATCTGGAAAAGAGACTTTTCATACAGTTATTGCTCATTTGGCAATGACACAGCATGAGTAAGGCACAGGCCCTTAAATAGACATCCCTTTCTAAAGACCAAGGTATTATACCCCAATCCCAGCACCAATCTGGCAGCCGAGTTTAAGAACACTGCTTTCTGATGGTATTTTTGGGAGTTCTCTAAAGTAAAGAGTTTATTATTGAACTGAGAAAGAGCTCGAACCATCGTAGTTTTAGAGGCTACAGAAGGCAAGGGAGAATCTTACGGATGACTTAGTAGGATCATACATGCGGTTTAATCTACCGACTCCCAGTCCCTTCCAAAGCGTTTAGGGAGGCTCTGACCACTGATAGCACCTTTGGTTATTAAGCTTGCCAAATTTAACACTATTGGAGATTTTAATTTGTATTTTGATGCCACACAGGATTCTATTCTCTGAAGCACTTGTAGAGCACATAGCTACCTGCAGGCATCCCAGCACCAATAGTGCAGCACAGAAGCACTAAGAGATTTGAATTATACATTATTAAAGGGAGATGTTATGGAATAGCCATGTTTCAAGCATTTTCCAAATGAGGAGTAAATGATTTACCGAACGGAGAGAAAGTGGGAGGGTGTTCCACAGCCTGGCCACATTGTATGAAAAAGAGCACCCACCAAATCTTTCCCTTCTAATTTGGGGTACTTTGGCCAAATAGACATTAGAAAAACGCAAGGTTCTTCAGGGATGGTAAGAGGAGAGCAAGGGATGGGAAATCAGAGGCCCCTTTGTCAGAAAGTGCTCTGTGGGCGATCACAGGGATTTAAATTTGATCCTCTCAGCCACAGGGAGCCAATGAAGAGAATTCAAAGCTTGTCGAGCCGATTGGTGCCTAGGTATGTTGAACAGCCACCACGCAGCAAAATTCTGTACCTCCGGGATGTTTCCTCGTGGTGGCTCTGGGGCTCGCAGCCAGTCTCTTTGCAATAAAGGGAAGAAGAGGCAGTATCTTTCGAAGCATTCTAAACATGCTGTAGCAGGTAGCTGCAAGCTTCCCAGACAGTCAAACTCGAATGATTTATCCAGCGACATGTCAAGGCTCTTGATGACATCTGTTGGCAGTGGAGAAGAGCCTAGACAGCTCGGCCAGTCCAGACTTAAATCCGGGTTCATGTTGTTTTCCAATAACATGAGTTCAAGTTTGTCCCAGTTAAGCATGAGACAAGGCCTTTCCATCCTACTGGCCACTATCACAATATCACCAATTTTATAGATGACCTTGCTGCTATGCAGCTAACTCAAATAGTCATAGGCACCACGCATTCTAGAAGTTGGCCATCTTCTAGACCCGTTTTTTCTAATCTTTGCTCCCTACAGGTCCCCCCCCCCTCCCCATGGTTTGGCCCGACCATTTTATGACCCCCCCCCTATTGGTCATCTGTTTGCCCCATCAAGTGGATTCTTTGGTTCTAGTCGCGCCCCCCAAATGCCCTAGGCACTAGCTAGGCCTTCAAATATTTGGACATTTTATTCAGGCAAACCACCCCCCACCTAGTTCCAATTGTGGAGGAAGCTAATAATTCCTTGCAATCCAGACTTACCTCAGCTCTAGACGTCTTTATTCCTGTCAGACAAATTCCCGTAAAGAAGCAGCCCGCAGCTCCCTGGTTCAATGAGCCCTTTGTGTGAAAAAGTGCCATCCTTCTTGCATGGTATGCCCCCACTTTTTGCTGAATTGCTGAATGTACTTTGTCTGAGGGTGCCCTGGACTCCTGCCAATCAGGTGCCCAGGGCCTATGTTCCTTCCCTAAAACAAACCAAACCCAAATTGGCAAACCCTGGCCACATGTCAGCCCCTGGTAAATGGTACCCTGGGTACCCAGGGCCTTGTGACCAGGGAAGGCCTCTAAGGGCTGCAACACTCCTTGTGCCACCCTTAGAGGCCCTGTACCCTTACACACACACACTGCCTTTGCAGGCTGAGTGTTTGGGGGCAAGACAAAAACAAAGTCGACATGGCACACATCCCTATGTGCCATGTCCATCACCTACACTGCCATGGCATACATCAGTCACCCCTCTAGCTGGGTGCCTTATGCCAATGGTGTGGGCACAGGAGCAGGAGCCCTGTGCCCCTACAGTGCCCAGGTCCATTCCTGAGCACTGTAAGTGCAGTGCTGCCCTTTAAGAGTACATGGTGCTGAGAGCTCGTCAAACACGAGCTCCACAGCACCATAATGGCAACACTAAAGACTGAGAAGTTTGGTATCAAACTTCTCAGCACATTAAACCCACACTGATGCCAGTGTGGGATTTAATGTACCCAGCACCCCAGAGGGCATCTTAGAGGTGCCCCCTTAAACCTAACCTACAATCCACGTCTGCTCTGAGGCTGCCTAGGCTGCCACCCAGCAGACATGTTGCTGGACCCCTGCGTAGGAGAGCCCCTGCTCTCCTGGGCCTGCAACAATGCACATCCTGGGCGAGGTGCTAAATCTCCTCCCCCAGGATGGGCAGGGGGAAGCTTCAAAGACATGCCGCCTCTGTGAGCTTCCCCAGGCCCCTGCAACCCCCCACTCTGGCGGGAACCTTTGGCCGGAAACCCCAAATAAGGACAGGGGATGTGCCAGGCTGCCAGCCGCACCCCTCAGGTGGGGGAGGCGAGGTGAAGCACATCTCCGGGCTCTCGCCATCTTGAAGATGGGGAGCCCTACGCTATCAGGACCAGGCTACTGCCCCCCTCCCACAGGAGAGAGGCAGGATAGGGGGTGTACCCACCCCAGGACAGAGACCCATTGGTCCCTGCACTTCACCTACCTGTAACACCCCTAAATCTAGTATTTAGGGGCACCCTGAACCTTCCTTCCCCAGATTCCAGATTCAAAACTACAAAGAGCAAGAAGAAAGAAGATATGCCCTGCAGCTGCTGAAAAGAGGAAGACCAACTGCTTTGGCCCCAGCCCTACCGGCCTGTCGACCCTCGAACCTGCTCCAACCCGGCATCTCTTGTGGCCAGCAACCTCACCAACCCCGGAGGACCTGGCTACCTTTTGGCTCTAAGCTCCTGGGACTCCTGTGAGTAGACCCTCTACTCAAAACCTATCTCTAATCCCTGGCAGCAGCCTGGAACCGCGAACCCAGCACACTGATGGACCCTGAGGACGACCCCACGGCGACTGTGACCCCGAGTCCGGCACCCAAGGACCTCCCTCAACACTCCTGAAGAAGCCTGCAGCCTCAGAACAAGGTGCCCCCCCCAACCGCGATCAACAGAGGGTAAGATTTCCCGACACCAAAAGGCACCCCTGCATGCGGCGCCCCACGGCCCCCTGTGCCCAATCCCGGGGTACCTACCTATCCTCCAACTAACCTCTCGAAGTGGTGGTGGCACCTGAAGAGTCCTCGTCCCCGAGCTTGCAGTCTTTTTCTAAACCGGAGATTTCCCATTGAAATCAATTGAGCGCCCGAAGGCTCAAAAGCACTCTGCACCCAGCCGCCCGAGTGGCCCTAGCAGTGAAAACTCTACACCTACCTACTTCCCCACTTGCCATGAGTAAGTGACCAGGAGCCCAGCTCCCACAGCCACGTGGCTTGCCAGTCAGCAGCCACCAACCAAGGCCCCCCTATCCCTCATAGGATAACATTGGGCCTAACTCTCTCTACACCTGGCCGCCCTAGAGCCGCTGAGGGTGAACCAACTGTACCTACCTGACCCTGGGGGATCCCTGAGTCTATGACCAGAACCTCAACTCTGCCAGTCGAGTACTTACCCTTAAACCGCAAACTCTATTTTCCTCATAGGGTAACATTGACTGGCTTTTTCCTGAAATTTCTTCTAAGTGTGGACTTTTCAAATCTTAAAATATTCACCAAAAATCAGCCGAGTAACGAAAACGAAATTACTCACCTGCTCTTAGGTGAGCTCCCAGTGCTGGATCTTGGTGCCCAGCACTGACTCTGAAAAACACTTACAACTGTACTTACCCGTAACTCAATTTTCTTCCATAGGAAACCATTGACTGTTTTTTTGTGAAATTTCTTCTAAGTGTCGATTTCTGCAATCTTTAAATATTCTTCAAAAATCGTATAATATCTGAAAACGTAATTACTTACCTGTTTTGGATAAAGGTCCCAGTACTGAGTCTAGGCACCCAGTACTGGATTACAAAAGTAACGAGAACATACTGTACCTGTAACCTGAATTTTCTTCCATATGGAATCATTGACTGATTTCTTTGAAGTATTTTCTAAGTGTCAACTTTTAAAATAGCTAAATATTGTTTAAAAATCATTACAGTTATTAAGTCTACTTTCATCACTTGATTCTGAGTACTGACCCAGGACTGAATCTAGGATCCAGTCCTGGAATTCCAAAAGTAATATAAAAAGTAATCTGTTGCAAATAACTTGAATTTACCATTGAGCTCAATGCATTGTTGTGTTTAAAAATAGGAGTTGCCTACTGCAACCACTTGTAACTATTTACAAAAGTCTATTGCATATTGAAAAAGTATTTATATGAGGGGAAAGTATATTTTAAATCCAAGTGTTGGTTCTAAAATAAAACAAGCATATATTTTTTATATATAAACCACTGGCCTAGAGTTCAGTTATTGAGTGTGTGAGACCATTTGCTGACTGAGTGTGTACAACAAATGCTTTACACTGTCCTCTGATACTGCCTTACTGCTCGACCAAGCTACCACTTTAGAGAGTAAGGTTATATCTAACTTTAACCTCTGTCAAACCCTGGGGGACTGTGGACTCTGTACACCCTGTACCTATTAAGGAACAGTATATACAGAGCCACTTTCTCGCACTTTGCCCTGGCCAAAAAGCACTGCAAGACTTTAGAATGCGCCCGGAGGAAAACTTATAATCCTCTACTGAAGTTTCCTACAGATCATCTTTAAAAGTTATCATAATCTTATTGTGAAATCTAGGGCTGAACACTTTGCACATAAAATTAGGATTAGCAATAATCCGGCCAAAGAAATTTTTAATTTAGTGAACAGCTTCACAAAACCAGTGCTTGCAGCTGATCCAACTGAAGCCTCTACTTTACACTGTGAGAAACTAGCAGAGTATTTTATTGGCAAGGTCAATATCTATTCTCACTTTCTTTTGGCGGCTCCTGATGTTAGGTCTGTTTCTTACGGTGCAGCCAGCTGTCACCAATCCTAGAGTTCTGAGCTCATACTCCTTTCTTTCCCTCTGCAGTCTAGTGAAATCCGGTTCACCAGTGGACCCCATTAAACTTGATCTTTTCATTAATTTACAGGAGTTTCTTCTCCCACCATGCTTAGAGACTGGGAACCTTTCACTATCTTCTGCCTCTGTGTCCAGCTCTTGGAAGCAAGCTAAGGTTATCCCTCATTTGAAAAAAACAACTTTGGGTGCCTCAAAGCCAGAACGTTTCTGCCCTATTTCCCTCCTAACTTTCCTTGATAAGGTCACAGAGAGACAGGTCAATGGCATCCGGACCATGTTTTTGGAAGACAATCATATTCCTGACACCTTCCAAAATGGCTCCAAGTCTGCTCACGGTAAAGAATTTGCCCTCTCTGCAACCACCGAGAAATTTTGTGGCGCCTTGGGTGAGGGCAGAGCCTCAGCCTTTCAACACGGTGTCTCACATAATCTTGCTCCAGTGCCTTCCAAACATTGGCATAGGAGGGTCCTCTCTGACCTGGTTTGCCTCCTTCTTTTGGAGCGCTCATTCCAGGTCATCTTTCCACCTTATGGCACCCAGTCTCATGCCCTACATTACTTTTCTCTTATTACAGTTAAAGGTTTATGTCAAGTGACCGGTCCTAATCATTGTGAAACAAAAGGCTGTAGGATGTTTTTTTTAAACACATCATTTTAAATAGCTTGTAAAGGAATAATACAAACATTTCAAAATATATCAAGAGTTACAAAAGCACATTTATTTTTGTAATTCAGAAGTGTGATGCAAACAAAGATTTTAATAGGAGCACAAAGTAAAATACTTTACTTGCTTATGTGCATATGAAAAATATTTGCAGAAACTCGATTTCCAAGCATTGTTTGTACGCTATATAGTTTTATCAGTAAAACAGCATGTCAGTTCGAAAATCTGTGGCCATTTCAATGGAAAATCTGCAGATTGCTACCACTTCATGCTGTAGTTATATATTTATTAAAAGTGATAGTTTTTAAGCATGATTTGAGAAACATTCCTGCCCCGCCCTGATGACAATGCTGTTAAAGAACTAAGAGTTAAGTCAGGGGTTATATGCATCAAATATGTGGCTAGATTTGTATTATATATGGAGCAAAAGTTTAATCTATTAAATCAAAGAAAAGATTTATTTGCACAGCAGACATGCTGAACTTGCATATTTGAAGGTGCTCTCATGTTATAATGAAGAAAATGGTGGCTCAGTAAATTGAAATATTTGCCCAGCATCACGTAATTTGAAACTAGTTTAGGGGTAAAGAGCATTACAATAATGTCAAGTAGATTATTTAAATTACTAGACTGCAGGTCTGGTAACATGTTTACTTTTTTTGAGGTATGAACTGTCATTGCCTGAATGCAAAAAAAACCAAGCATTGGTCTCGCTTTTGGGACCTTATAAGTATTTACTTATGCAGCACAATATCCTTGGTGCAACAACATCAACTGTTGCATGGCTAAACACTTATAAGATCACAAAGGCGAGACCTATTGGCTATGCCAATGCTTGTTTTTAAAGAAGCAGAATCAACAGGAGGTGGAAGCACCATGAAAGGTCTGAAGGAGTGTGGAACAAACATAGAGAAGTGCTGATAGTGGCGTGGAAGCGACATGTGGGAGTTTGGACAGAAGCAACACGGGGTTTTAAAGTAGCAACGTGAAGGGCACGGGGGGAAGCACTGACGGGGAGAGAGGAGGAGCGTGCTTCCATGCGGACTCAGGGCAGCAATGGTGAAGAAGCACACGAACGAGCGCTACAGGGAGTGCGTCAGGCAGAAGCACATAGGTGACCAAGAGCAACACAGAGAGAGAGAGAAATACACCAGGAAGACAGCTTAAAAGACATGCACTCCCATGCACTGCTTAAACACAAAGGGAACGAGAACAGCTGATGTGGTTGCAATGACAGCTCCTCGAGCCTTGACAGGTGCTAACACTGAGCTTCCCGTCTGAAAATTGAGGTCGCTGTAGATTACTACACAGACGAAGCCACTGGTGCTCTGCGAAGGCGAATTCATTCGCTTCCCCGATCAAACTTCTAAAGTCTGTTTTATGTACACTGGCTTCCTCTCCTGTGTCTGGATATTCCTTCAGTTGACCTACTTGCATCTCCAGTGAAGCCACTGACAGCTCCACCTCTTTCATTCTATTCTGGAAGAATTCTGGCTTCATTTAAATAACTGACTGCTTGACAATTACGTCAATATTGCTCTTTACAACATTGTGCAGGGCTTTCATTGCCATGAGCCACAGCCCTGAGGGGGCAGCTGAAGTTCATGCTGCTTTCCAGGAATTATGCCACCGCTGTGGCAGTTCTTTACCACAGTAACCACAGCTCCAGCTATGCTCCAGGTGAATTCTGTAGTGATCTGCATCTCTTTGGGCCCCAGAGATTGCATTCATTACAGAGCATTGGTTAGTCCCTGAATCGACTGGGGAGGGCCAGGCCTGCTACTAACTGAGGTGAGTCTTCATTGGCACTTTGGTCTCCCTCGAATGCCCCCCACTAGGCACAGGACCAGTTGCACTATAGCGTCGGGATTGAAGTCCCACCAGAATGTTAAGAGTCGTGACCAGGAGCCTCACGCAAGAGTGGCCACACGTGGAAAATGAATTCTGCATGAGTAAATGTGCGCACACTAAGAACAGGCAGAATCGATGACAGGCCAGCAAGTTGATGATTCCCGATATACTATGGTTCCAAAACTGTCTAAGGATACATCCTTCCCAAATTAACCCTCACTTGAACTAATCACCATTGATAGATAGAAGGGGGGCTCTTAACAATAGGTAGGAGCTTGGTCCCCCAGTTAACGGATCTCAGAGGCTAATTTGTAAAAGAATGAGTGCCAGTGCCCAAGCTCTGTCAGAAGCTGGTGCCATTAAATGTAGATATGCCGAAAACCAAGGCTGCGTAGCCTTGAATCCACCTCATGCCTCTTTAATCCACTACTAGACACTCCCTTTATCTCACTCTTGAATATTCCTGCTTTCTCCCTTTTCTTTGTCCATCTTTCCACTTTGTGGTTTTCCCTATGCTGCTCTCGGTAAATGTCTGATGTGGAAAAATAAGTGCCAGAGGATCAAATTAAGCACCGACCGATCCCCGGTCTACAGAAGGAAGATAGGATCCCCTTGAAGATCCGCCATAGAAATCCCTACATTTCCCTCACAATCTGGCACAGTGAGCACAAACCGATGAGTGAGAGCCAGGCAGGACAGTGCTTGTATGTTCTTGAGATGTGCCTTGTGATGCAGCATGGGAAGGTAGTAGTAGTAGATTAAGAACGCAGTCGACCAAAAGACTACCACACAGGAAAGTGGTGAATGGAGACTTCCTTTTATAGGTGTCAGAACCACACCCTCCATTTCATCAACATTCCCCTGAACATAGCGAGTGATTTAGTAATTCAAATCCTTGATTAAACTTCTTAACACTTACAACACTTAAGCTATGCCAGCGTATTCACACATATAACTTTTTGCACTTCAAAGGGAAAATATTTCTCCTGCACGTTTCCTTCTCATTCCCATGCCAAAAACACAGTTTCATCTCTCAGCAGCTTGCTAACTTGCCTGGTGACCTATGGCTTCACTTTTTATACATACGAGGATAATATTCTAACTGTAATGAGCGTAGACAGAGCTTCTACTGACACTACGGTTCAATTCAGGGAGCGCATGCAGAAATTTGCAAGCTGAATTAAATAGTTCATTAATGCTTTGTTGGGCCAGAATCTACCTTTTTGCCATCTAACATGCACCTGTCTCTATGCCCTATCACTATAGCTTGCAGACTGGGGATTATAATTTGACTGCAAAATATCCTTTGACCTACAGGTCAAGATGAAGCTGGTCTTTTTTGTGTCCTTTTACCCTTGCTTCTGACCCCATCAAAGTTAGTGGTAAATGCCTTGATATTGTTATGTCTAGAGTACAGGCACTCCTTTTATTTCTGCTCCCATCTCCCACCTCACCAAAATTATCTTATCCAGCGCCTTCATGTAGGCAAAAAACATCAGCAGCACATATTAAACCCAGTGCTTAATCTGAGCCGGTGATTTACGGTGCTCAGCACTGGCACTTAATTGTCAACAGCGGCACTTATGACAACTGCCACATGGTGGTGCTGTTTGGGTAATTTAGAGATGAGCAGAACAACAATTTATTTTTAAAACACCTAATACCGGCCATCCAAGTCATTCTTAAAGCTGACGGGGGCTAATGCAGTCTAATCTGTCACACTTGTAGCAGTGTGATTGTTAGTAGTTGTGAAGGTACTGTCATTGGCAGAGCTGGCAGTGGCAATGGGTGGTGCAGATGCAGTGGCTTCCTGACAAGGGCACTGGCACCAAGATATTTATTTTTACAAATTAAGCACTGATTACACAGAAACTGTCATTAAGGGCTTACATGGGATCATCTTACATACCTAAAAAAGTTCCAGATCACTAGACGAAGAGTCATTAAGGTCCTATGTATGGCTCACCAGGTCTAATAGTACATCAAAATTGCATTAGTTCTTGACAGATGTGTCGTAGAAGACTCATCAGCCAATCTAGGCCTGTTCCAGCAGGCTCCGATGGCTGCATGTTGACAGTAAGTGAATGTCTGCATACATATTCAGTCAAGTACACTGAAAAAGACATCACATGGTCTACTTAGCTCATAAGATAAGACAGTTTTTGTTCTTCGTTCCTGCGAAGTTACTGAATTGCAAAATCTGAGTGATTTGAGGAAGATTTTCTGGCAGCTACCAAAATGTCAATTTTCGAAGAACATGCATACATGTTGGAAAATCAATTAGAAAGTGTGGGAAATCCACCTTTTCAATGTGATCACCCTGGATATTTCTCCTTTTGCTAGACCCTATATTTAAGTTGGTCTTAGAACTCTGTGTACTCTACTCCTGCCTGCTAAGCAGTAGTGAAGTGCCAATGCTGCCCCATTAAACATGGTAAAAATGGCATAGTTCTAATTAGAATATTTAACTTGCCCATAAGTCCCTACTGTATGGTACAAAGTGTACCCAGGGCCTGGAGGTTAAATGTCACCACTGGACTGCTCCACCTAATGTGCCATCTACTACAGTGGAAGTGCAACATGGCTTCAGGCCTATCATAGTATCCAGACTGTAGCAGTGTAAAAACTGCAATTAGACCTGTAAAAAAAAAAAAGCCTTTTGACAGTTCAAAACCTCAGTTTTAAATATTACTAAGTCACCCCGGTTGGGCCTTGCAGCCCACAAGGCAGGGTGCATGGAATTTAAAAGCAGGACATCTAGAAAGTTAGTGTTAACATGTCCTGAGAAGCAATTTTTTACTTTGGCAGGCACAGTTGGCCTATGTAGAAAACCAGAGTACAGATTAATATCCTACTACTGTACCCCAGGACTGGTATTAGCTAGAAAAATAATTAAATACCTACATTTAGTCATTAAAAATCCCATTCAAAGAAGGCAGATTTTTAATAAATATTGAGAAAAAACTACTTTTAGAGTGTTACTTTTTCCCTGCATTAAGTTCCTGGAGGTTAATTTGCATTTGATCTCCAATCCTGGAACAGCAGCGGCGCTACCTGGAGGAGCAGCTGAGCGACGTAATGGCGAAGAAAATGATGATCAAGAAGAGCACGCCTCAGGGATCTCTGCTGCTGCCTTGGAGATGTTGAGGCAACCGGGACAACAAGCATGGAGAACATTTGGCCTGAAGGCCTGGCTGAACGAGCAACGCACGAACCCCGGAAATTGCTA
This sequence comes from Triturus cristatus, assembly GCF_964204655.1. NCBI lineage: Eukaryota > Metazoa > Chordata > Amphibia > Caudata > Salamandridae > Triturus > Triturus cristatus. The sequence continues at coordinate 271,545,538 of NC_140590.1, read as the reverse complement.
GAAGTTCATGCTCCGTAAATATGTAATATGTTTTTGTCCAACCATAATCGCTTCAACTTGTCTTCAAACGTCTTGAGTCAATTTGCAACTTGTATATCTGTAACTCTAACCGCTAGTATCTGTAGTAGACATATGTACTTACTACCATTCTTATGTGAGTTTAGAGTTAATCTGTTTCGTATCTTTTATGTAATTCATGTACTCTGAAGTCCTTATGTAATGTAACTGGTTCTACTGTAGAGCTCTGACACCTTTGGGTAAAGTTGGTGCTATATAAAAACGCATAAATAAATACATTTCTCCCAACCAATGATTAGTATTTGAATATGTGTGAATAAAGGGTGAAATTCATCCCAGGAGCTACATAACAGGTCACCGTGATTGACAGGTCGACTTTAATGGGCTGCGATGACTCCTCTGAATCTCACAGAATATTCAGTGTGGGGATGTAGGCATCCTTTTTGACGTTAGTGTCAAATCCTGCCTGATCGGTCTGCCGGGATTCATATATAACATTTTGATTTAGGGAGCACTTGAAAGGAAGAAAACAGGATGCCAGGAAAGTTTACATATCCACTGTCTGTTTGCAGAAAAACACTGCTTTTCTCCTAACTGACTTCGGTCTCTGGGTTTTACATAGAACACCTGGAGCACACATGAAAGGAATGAAACAGGATGCCAAGATAATAAATTCTAGTGTATTCAATGTCTGGTTGCTAGACAACCCGGCTTTTGTGTTACCAGATTTCTGTCACTGAGTTTATTGAGAGTACAGTGGCTGCTTCAAACTGGATTTTAGAGTTAGATATGGGAGGACTCTAGGATTACCAAAGTATGCTCCCCACATACACACCAACAGCAGTTGGAGGCCATGTTTAATGTGGCCGAAGCCTTTCGCAGTCTTAAAAATGCCAAGAGTAGGTTGCATATTGGTCCACAGAAGCCATTTCCACCGCCTAGCTCATGCTAGGCATAAATGTAGCATCTGCAGGCACTCACTTCAGAACTTCCTAGACCTGTGTAAGATCAGAAGAGGAGATGACCTGGTGTATGTGACCTGAGAGGAGCCTGGAAGGACTGGACCTGCTCTCTTGTACCAAGGACAAAAGTTGACTCCAAGGGTCATAAGGCTGACCTCATGTGTGATAAGCTACAAGAGGACTTTCCTGCAACTGCCCAGCGGCAATTAAACCGGGACTGGAGTCTACTGTTTGCCTCTGCCTGATACCCTGTGAGTGCCTCTCCTGGGGTGCTTTAGAAGTGTACTCCTGTGGTAGAGTGGGACTTAGAGGATTAAGGGTCTGATTTTATTTCGGCAGTTAAGCCGTTGTTCTGCTAAGGGGATGGAGTAGATTACTGTCCACTTGGTGGTAGGGCAACCCGCCAAATTTATAAATGACCGCTAAGCTAAATGTCATTTAAAAAGCATAGGCAACAGCCGCCGTCACAGTGCTTCCTGTCGATGCTCTCCTCTGTTTGGCGCAAGGCTCCAGCTACATGACCAAGCCCTGCACCAAACCGTTATCTTTTTTAATTTTCAAAAAGAATATACAGAAGCAGAATTTTCTTTTTGAAAATAAAATGGTTAAATGCCCCCACACCACGAGCGGTGGTGGTGCGCGGGGGTTGGGGAGGAGGGTTTGTCTGGCGGTGAAGGACAGTAAACAAAAAATGGCTAAATGTCCATCCATCCTAATTGGGTGGGTGGACATTTAGCCATTTTTCCAACGGCTCTTACTCTGTCGGAGTGGTGCTGCTATGACGGTAACGGAGTAGTCACAGCCAAACTTATAGTCCACCCGCATCTAAATTTGGCAGACAGACCATTATCTTGGCTGTAAGCATACTTTGTCGCTGTTGCGACAGAGTATGCTTACTGCCAAGATATAAATATGGCCCTAAGTCAGAACGTAAAATCTTTGACCAGGATGAACCTGGTTGGCATGTCCAACCCGCGTTCAAATATGGCCAATATCTAATTGCGCTATTCTTTAAAATTTCATATCTGCAGTCCCCTTTATTGTCATTTTAGTTTCATTCAGTTTGTATAGTGTTTACTCCTTTTTTCTAATTCTCTTTGGGGGATTTTATGGTTTTGTATTTTGACTTTAATACTTTTTTGGTACTGCATAAATACTTTACATATTGCTTTATTTTTTATCTATATTAGCTGTTTCCATCAGTGACAACATAGACTCTATATGAATAGGACCTCCGTGTAATCATTAACGAAAACACTTGTAGATTTTCATTTTATATACTTGGATTGTACTGTTAAGTATGAGGTCACCACAATTGGAAATGGAATAATGTAATTTAAAAAATATATATTTTTTTTTTAAAGTGACGTGTTGGACTACTTACCTGTGAGCTGTTACATTGCTATCTTTGCAAATTAGCTACACTATTCAATAATAGTGATATAAAAACTTGAAGAGTGCCGAGCTAAATTTGTGTTGTTTAAACTACCATAGGAGTTCTTTGGTACTTCTATGGGGTGACATCCGTGGTAGCGGGGTGTCTTATGTTCCCTTGAGTGGCACCAACACTGGTACTGGACTACAAAATAATCTCAGAAAGATACGGTTTCATAATTGATGTGCTACCCTGTATTCAACTGCTACCATCTGTGCCTTGTTACATATTGCTCTATGCCAGTCTGCTCTGGACCATAGCTACCATGGTTTAAGCTCTGGTTCATCCCCCCACCCAAAAAAAAGGGGTTGCGATTATTCCTTGAGGTGGTTAGTCAGCCACTCCAAATAATCATCCATTTTCTTAAATAGACCATACACACCCTCAAGCTGAGTGTTTGTTGGAAGAGATATAGCACTGTCCATCCCTTTAAGGTCAGAAAGTCCCCTTATCTAGGGGAGGCAGGTGTGGTCTTGCAAGGAGGCGAAGTGGCTCTGAGTAACAGATGTGCCCATGATGGTGAGAACCAGACTGCTATATTCTATTCATGTATGTGTTCAGACATGTGCCTCTAGTCACTTTACTTTATCCTTCAGGGAGGCAGCCATCACTACTTAAGACTGTGATGGGGGATTCCCAGAAGAACAAGTTACTTACCTTCAGTAACGCGTTATCTGGTAGAGACTATCTAGCTGTAGATTCCTTACATTACAATTTACCTTAAGCGTCAGACTGGATGCGGAATTTGTTTTGGTGAGCAGTGCCCCTGCACGCCAGTAGGTGGCGTAGTTTGGCTCCACATGGCATCATTGTCCGGAGCTGGAAGTGAGGTGCGTGGTGCCTATATTGGCCCCCCCCCCCATCTCGCTGACATCAGTTTCTTTTCGTGACTTTCAATGCCAAAAGCACAGAGCCACAAAAAGTACTGACGACTGGTGTGAGAAACTAGGGCCCTGAATCTAAAATTAGTTCGCAGAGCAGGGAGGATGGGTGGGTCGGTAAGGAATCTGCGGCTACACATGGTCTACCACATAAGGCATTATCAAAGGTTAGTAACTTATTAATCTGAAAGAGACTTCTAGCTGCAGATTCCTTACCTTGTAATAGATACCCAAGCAAGACCTCCTCAGAAGAGGATCTGTGACACAATTTCACACTAGAAAGTCCTGCAGGACCGAGCGGGCAAACTGCACGTCCATACAAATCTGACTGTCCAGGCAGAAGTGCTTAGTGAACGTGTACAGAGATACCCCCCTTACTGCCTGGAGGAAGTCCAGGACTGGCACTCCGCAAGCTAACACAGTTTTTGCAGCCTTGGCTCTGGTGGAATGAGCACGTAAATCCTCATGGGGTTGCTTCTTGGCCGGTGTGTATCAGATTTTGATACAGAGCATGATCCATTGAGAGTTGGTCCGTTTCTGTACAGCCTTCTTTTTCTTGGCTCCATCATACCCTATGAAGAATTGTTCATTCACCCAGAACTCTCTTGTGCGGTCAAAGTAGAACAACACTATTTTTGGGTCCAGCCAGTGGAGTCGCTCCTCTTCCTTGGAGGGTTGACCAGGTAAAATGTAGGGAGGGCGAGGGACTGGCCTACAAAAAAACATTTGTGAGGAAGGAAGCTTTAGTGCAAAGAACCCGCTTTTATGGGAAGATGTTGAGGTGCGGAGGATTAGATGACAAAGTCTGAAGCTCACTGACTCCAGGCAGATGCTATTGCCACTAGAAAGGCAGTCTTGATGGTAAAGAGCCAGAAAGGACAGTTGTATAGCAGGTCGAAAGGAGTGCACATCAGAAATGTCAGAACCAAATTTAGGTCCCACTGAGGCATGATGAAGGGTGAAGGTGGAAACAAGTTTTGGAGACTTTTAAGAAACCGATATACAATAGTGGACTAGAAAAGGGATGGCTGATCTGGCAACTGCAGCAATGCCAAAATGGCAGAAAGATAGCCTTTTAAGGTGCCTAAGAGCCCGGCTGAGCAAGAGAAAGAAAAAACTGAAACACTTGAGAAAGGGGAGCATAAATGAGGTTAACCCGTTTTTCTGCACACCATGCCGCAAACTTGCCCCAATGGCAGGTGTATATTGTCTTGGTTGAGGGACGCCTGGCTGCCAAGATGATGTTACAGACTTCGGGTGGAAGGTCAAAAGCTGTCCGCTCTCACCACGCATTAAGGGAGACAAATCAGGGTGAAGAACCCTCCCTTGCAGCTACGACATAAGATCTTTCCTCGAAAGGGCAGTCTGATCGGAGGACTGATGGCCATGCGCAACAGCTCAGGATACCAGACTCTCAGAGCCCAATCCTGAGCCATAAGGATGACTTGGGCCAGGTCGTTCCTGATCTTTTTGAGTACTCTGGGAAGGACTGGTATGGGTGGAAATGCACACAGGAGGCCTGAGTTCCACTAGAGACAAAAAGCTTCTCTGAGCGGAAGCCCCCTTGGAAACTCCCACACGCAAAAATGCTGACATTGCGTGTTCATGGTGGTGGCGAACAGATCCAACAAAGGTTCTCCCCACTGCTGAAAAACCTTGCACTATCTCCGAATGGAGACACCATATGTGATACGCTAGGTATCTTCGGCTGAGTTAGTCTGCTCTGGTGTTCACACATCCTGCCAGGTGCTGAATCACCAGGAATGAACTGAAGTTGCAGCCATGTCCAGAGATGCAGGGCCTCTTGACAAAGGGGCCAAGACTCAACCCAATCCTGTTTGTTGCACTACCATATGGCGATGGTGTTGGCCGTGAACAACTGCACTGGCCTTCCCTTGATAGAGGATGGAAAGGCCTTCAATGCCAGCCGAATCGCCTGGAGCTCTAACAGGTTGATGTGGAGTCTGGTTTCCATTTGAGATGTGTCTTATCTCCTCCTTTCCCAGATGGCCACCCAGCCCAGACGTGACACATCTGTCTCTACTGTCAGAACTAGTTGGAGAAGGCAGAGGGGTCTGCCGATGACCTAATCGCAGTTCGTTAAACATCACTGCAGATCTTTTGCACTGCCCTCCGAGATCTTGACAATGTCGGAGAGGCTCCCCTGATGCTGTGCCCACTGAAACTTCAGGTCCCACTGCTGAGCTCAAATAGGCCAGCGGGCATGTGGCACCAGCAGTATGTAGGAGGCTTAGCAGCCTCAGAGTCGGTCTCACCGAAATCCAGGATAGAGGTTGAAACAAAAGTATCATAGCCTGAATATCCTGGACTTGTTGTTCAGGGAGAAAAGAATGCAATTGCACTGTGTCCAGAACAGTTTAGATGAAAATGAACGTCTGTGAAGGGGTCAGGTGCTAGTTTGGCATGTTGATAGTGAACCACAGCAAGTGCAGGAGGTCTACAACCACTGCCATCACCTTGGTGAACACCCGAGGGGAACTGATTAGACCAAAGGGGAGCACAGTGAACTGAAAGTGCTCGTGGCCTACCGTGAAACACAGGTAAAGTCTGTGGGCAGGCAGGACTAGGGTGTGGAAGTAAGCATCCTGCAAGTCCAAAGCTACCATCAAGTCTTCCAGGTCCAAGGCAGCTAGGACTTGAACTAGCGTGAGCATTTTAAATTTCTCCTTTTCCGGAAGAAATTGAGAGGTCTCGGGTCTAGAACAAGACAAAGGCCTCCATCCTTCTTGGGCACCAGAAAGTAGCAGGAATAGCAATCACGACCTGCAATTGATGCCGGCACCCTCTCTAAGGCTCCCTTGCTCAAGGGAGCTGCCACTTCCTGTCACAAGTGGATGGCATGGGGGAAGGGGCAGTAACAAAGGAGAGGGAGTAGCCCCTTCGGACAATCTGGAGAGCTCAGCGGTCTGATGTTACCGACCTCTAGTGGGGCAGGAGTTGGCGCATACTGCTCCCACTCGGTGCCTATGATGGTAAGAGGGCTAGGAAACTGCGGCTACCAGGCGAGTAGTGGACTGGCATGACCTCTGGCTAACTGATCCACCAGAGTTGGGAAGCATGCATGCATGCTGTGGTGGCTGGGCGGGTAGAGACGCGGCTGGAAACCCCTTTCATGGCTTATAAAGGCAGACTGGGGTGGGTTATGGGCCATGGAAATGCCCAAGGAGCTGGCAGATTTCTGCTGTCCTTGTGGCACTCCAGCGCAGAGTCTGCCTTGTCTTCGAAGACAGCATCAAAGGGCATATCCATGAGCAGTGGCTCACAACCAGGAGTGGGGTCTAAGAGCCACCGATGGAGAAACACCTGTCTGCCAAGTGAGTCTGTTGTATCCAGCCTACAGCATATGGCGAACTTAGCGGCACCCCTCCTGTCAGCAATAGCTTGGAAAAGTATGGCTCGGGCCTCCTCCGAGGTCATATGCGGCACCTGTGTAACTGAATCTCAGAGTGAGTGAGAGTATCCCCCCAAAAGGCATGCAGTGTTCATTGACCGCAACATCAAGGATGGAAGAAAACATTCTTGCCTAAGAGATTCAGCCTCTTTGATTCACTGTCCGGTGGAGTGGTAGGGAAGCCACAAGGATTTAGTTTGGACATGGAGGCTTTGACCACTATACGCTCCTGGGTTGAGTGTTTGGTGAGAGACTGGGGTCCGCAGGGGCGGGGTGATTGTGGTGGGCAATAGTCCAATTCACAGAAGCCCCTGTGCAGGGCTCGCCTCTATCAAGGCATCTTGCACATTAGTTCCGGAGTGGACACATCTCCATGTGGAGTTGTATGACGCCACCTACTGGTGTGCAGGTCTACTGCTAACAAAATATTTCCAGATCCAGTCCGATGCTTGGGGAGAATTCAAAAGTACAGAATCAGTGGCTAGTAGTCTATATCAGATCAAAGATGGGATGGGTAGGTGGATAAGAGGGAATAAGCAGCCATCAATTGCTATTTCGTGAAGCTCAAACATCAAGCAGGCACCAGTGTACTCCCACCTTCGATGTAGCCATCTCTTGGTTCGGGAGGCTCCTTGAAGCACTGGTTGCCATGAGTTGTATCCTTGGATCCATCACTGGGTAGTATGTTTTTCTATTTTTTGTCCCTCCCTCCCTCTTTTTAGAAATGAAATTTGTTTTTAAACTAAATTTAAAGGGTCCCACTTGCTAGAAGTCTACTTTTTTACAGATTGATTCTTCCTTCTCAGCAACTTGACCCAAGCAAGGAAAGTTCTCAAAATGCCACACCTTTAAGTGGTTTGTTTAGCCCAGCCTTCTATAATATTATAACCATTTTTCCATCTTTTTTTTAGGTATTTGATGCCACTTGATCTGTCACGATTATGACCTCCCAATAATCAGAGGCCAAAACGCCATCGACTACAGACGTACAAAGACCCTACAAAGACCCTACCTACTGACTCAAAGCCTAGTAGTAATTTAAGGAGTCAAGAGTCATACATCTTTTTATTCTTATTTGTGATGCACCTTTTTCACTTGTAATTCACATTGGCACTTTCTTTACATATAATTATTTTGTTTTTAAACAGAATTTTATTGTTTTCCAACAAATAAACATACAGCCCTGTGGGCACCATGATAAAGTGACGAAAAAGTCAAGATGTAGAACAATTGTTCACAATAAAAGCTCTAGCGGCCTCCCAGGTGGGACTGTTCACAGAAGTGCTCTACCAAATATCACGAAGGTGCAATAGGAAGTCTCCTTCATTCTCCCACGTAGAGCCCAAGTGCTAGGCCTATCCGTCTCCACATATGGTCCAGGCCAGCACTGTGCTGCAACATAAAGAACACCCCAACCCCACCCCCCCACACCCATTCCCTAACCATCCCAACAAGTTCCCCCACCCCCACCCCAGCCACCCACCCAAGCATGCCGCTGGTCACTAATATGATCAAATCAGGAACACCAGGGGAAGCCCCCACTAGGCTCCTGCCAACTCCAGCACGCCCTATGTTCCCACAGAAGGGGATACCGCTCAAGAGGCCCCCACTCCCTCCACCTCGTCAAGTGCACTCTCGTCGTCCCCAATCGGATGTTTGGCCAATTCCAGAAGAGCCACCCATGCCGGAGCCATTTCCAACGACATTTCGTTCCCGCTACGACAGGCCATACCTAATCTATCATTCCCTTCACTTTCTTCCCATTTCAGCAGCTCCCTATGCCAGCGCGCTAGAGCTGGACCCTGCCTCACCTTCCTGTGAGAAGTGAGTTCCCTCTTGGCCAGGACCAGCCCCAGATCAATGAACTTGATGGAAATCTTAATCTTGAAAGTGTGTGGGAACCAGTGCAACAAGCATACCCCTGGCGTCATGGCCACCTCACTCTCCGTCACATTTGTCAAAACAGTCGTCACCTCCCGCCAGTAGTCTCCCAACAGTGGACAGGCCCAAAACATGTAGAGAAAGCGCGCCCTTCTTGAGTGCAACAAGGGCAAGTAGCAGACACCCCAAAATATTCACTAATCTTGTGGGGCGTAAGGTAGGCCCGATGTAGGACATAGAATTGGATGAGCTGAAAGTGCGCTATCGAGAGCTTGTCCACGCTCTTTCAACAATTGCCTCCCAGGCTTTTTCCGCAATGGGCTCTCCCAAATCCGCCTCCCACTTGATCCTCAACGCCGTCAAGGGGGGAGGCATATCCCGTGTGATCTGCCTGTAGAGGCAAGTTACCGCTTTGAAAGTTCCCGACGCCATCACTATATACTGACAGGCGAGTGATGTAGCAGGCTCCGCCAATCCCTGTCGCCAATGCCTTCTAATAGCCACCGTCAGGGCCGCATGTAAGAGAAAGTTCCCCCCTCTGGAGGTCATGCCGTTCCCTGAGATCAATGAAAGGGAGGAGGTTACCATCCTCGTATAGATCACCCACTGCGGTTATTCCCGCCTCCTCCCAGGCCAATAATTGGCTTCAATCACCCCCGTGAGGCAACACCTTGCACATTCTTAGCGGGATCTCAGGCGCGTAAGATATCCCAACGTGTGCTCTTCTAGCCAGACGCGCCCAGCAGCGCCGCACCACGCGGAAGGCTGGTGGCAACAAGGCATCCCGCAGCAACACTCGCAACAGTACCCCGGACAAGTGGCGCCAGCTCGGCTCCGACTCCCCCATATCCTCAGGTCTTCGAATATGGCCCGCCACCCATTTCGTAAACCATTGGAACTGTGCAGCATGATAGTAAGCCTCTAGGTCCGGCAACGCAAATCCTACCTCTGCCCTGGGCCTCTGCAGAGTAGTCAGGGCGACTCTGTCTCCCAGTCCCCCACAGAAAACCCGTGACCAAAGTATTAAGCTGGGTAAAGAACTTACCCGGGATCCAGAGGGGGAGCGCCCCAAAATAGTAGAGAAATTGGGATAGTATGACCATCTTCACCAAGGCAACCCTACCTGCAACTGATAGCGGAAGAGTCCCCTAAAAATCAAAACAGGCCTGCGCGCTGCGCCCCCCTCGCCCCAGATTGCCCTCCAACAGGTATTCTGGAGCATGGTAGAACCTAGTGCCCAAATATGGTAAACACCTACATTCCCATGGGACGTCCTCTGCCCTCTGCTGGACTATCCTGTCCGGTCTAATGGGAAACAAGCACGACTTAGCCCAATTTACCCTGAGACCTGCCACCCTCCCCAAGGTCTCCAACAAACCCCTCGCTCCACGTAGAGCACCCTCAGCATCCAGAAGAAACATGAGAAAAACATCTGCATATAATGCTATATGTTGCATTTGATCCTCTACCTAGAGTCCAGAGTAATACTGGCCTGTCCGGGCCATCGCCAGAGCGAACAATAAAGGGGACAGCGGTCACCCCTATCTCGTCTCCCTAGCTCCCGTACAGGCCGCAGACACCAGCCCCCCTGTCTACACCCTGGCAGTAGAAGCGCTATACAACAGCGCCGTCCCCCGTACAAATTGTTCGCCCAAGCCAAATTCCTGCAAAAACATTAAAAAGGTAGGGCCACTCCAGGCTATCAAAGGCCTTTTCAATATCGACTGCAAAAATACAGATCTCTTCCTTATCATAGGTGCCGGACTCCAAAATAGGCATGAGCCTGCGGATATTCATCGCAGTGTTGCGGGAAGGTATGAACCCAGCTTGATCTTTATGGACCAGTGTCGTCATATGGGGGAGCAAACGACCGGCCAGTATTCGGCTCAAGATTTTAAGGTCTAAATTAAGCATCGGGATGGTCCTATCCGAGGAACGATCCCACGATGGTTTACCCGGCTTAAGGAGGGGAACCATGAGAGCCTCTCGCGTAGTGGCAGGGAGGATGCTCTCATGCCTCGCTCTGATGTAAAGGGCCACCAAGCAGGGCACCAGTAGATCAGCCCTCCACTGGAAGCCCATCCGTACCCGGCGTTTTGTTTCTGGCCATATGTTTTATGGCGCTGCGCACCTTACCCGCCTCAATGTCCCGCCCAAGAACTTCAGCATCCCCGGCCTCGAGTTGAGGTAGTCCCGCACTCGACAATCTCTACATCCCCTGGAAGCCCAGGACCCAGTTTGCTCTGATATAACTCAGTGTAGTACCGTAAGAAATCATCATTAATGCCCTTTTGAGTATAAATCACCTTGTCGCCCTGGCCTCTCAATTCCAATATCGCCGTGCCTCTACGCGCTGGATTGGCCAGCCAGGCTAGGAGTGCATCAGACTTATAGCGCTCCACTTGCGCCTTATCTGTGTAGGCTTTATAATCGAAGCAATGCAGCCTCTCGAGCTGGACCGCCAGTTCCTCCAGAGCTTTGAGTAGCCCCTCCTGCCGATCCGGGCACTCTGGACGCTCCCTCTCCGAGTCGCGTACCTTCTGCTCTGCCTTAAGGACATCTTGAAGCAACACTTTGCGCACTCCCACCACCTCACTCGGGCATCGCCCCCTAACTACTGAACTACTGACTTAAAGGCGTCCCGTTCAACCATCAGAGAAGACGCCGTATTGGCGGTAACCCTAAAGTATTCTTCAATGACCGACCCAATAGTAGCACGGAACACCGGATCCTCCAATGTATCAGGCCTAAGTCGCCAAGTGGGAATGGCAGAACGTTCCCGCACCCAGTGCAGTATTGCCAGCAAAGGGTTATGATCAGATGATGTCCTGGCCAAGTATTCACTGTGCACCATTCCCCCATGAACGTCCGGAGAACTGAGGATCGAGTCCAACCGAACATGCAGGTCATGTAGGGAGGAGACGTAGGAATAATCCCTGTCAGATGGGTGATGGGCCCTCCAGGTATCAGTCATCCCCCATTGCTGTTGCCAGTCCCACCGCATTGCAGCCAGTCTGTGAACCGGGAAGTCCACAAGGGGAGGGTGGGATCGGTCCAAAGCAACGTCAGTAATACAGTTGAAGTCACCACCCAAAAGCACTGAGCCAGTCAACAAGGGTGCCAATGTCCCTGAAAGATGTGCAAAAAAGGAAGCCTGATCCGTATTAGGAGCATATACACTGCCCAAGACGATGTCCCTCCCATCCAAGCGCCCCGTTACTACAACATATCTACCGTCGGGGTCAATCACCTGTCCCGTACACTGGAACGGCACCCCTGCCCTAATCCAGACTAATGCGCCCCGTGCAAAGGCCGAATATGTGGTACAGTACACCTGCCCTCGCCATCTTCGCTGTAAGGCCAGTCCCTCCTGCTTATTTAAGTGCGTTTCCTGGAATAGTGCTATCTGCACCCCTCTTCGCCTAAGGTATGCATGGATCTTGTGACGACGAGTGATAGTGTGCATCCCCCTAATGTTCCACAACAGGCACTTAATGCCTACGGTGGTACCCATGGTGTGGTCAGACGAATACTGTTCGCCTCCTTTCCCCGCTCGATATGCTTGGTCCCACCCATCCCCTCCCCCCGTACCCCCACACGCCCAACTCCCACTCCCCAGGATAGGTATCCTTGAACTAGCCCCCATCCAAACTGATAAGGAAAACAGCAACCTCGCTCAAACAAGGGTAGTGAGACGTGCGCCGACCCTATGTAACCCAAAGCCCCCCCTCATCACCATTATGAACAATAGCATCTGCATGGGGGCCCCCATCTATGGTGAGCAAGTGATACCATCACCCTGCTAGGAAGAAACCCTTCAGAAATCAGTGCTGAGCTACGCTGCAAGTGTATCTCACCACTCCACCAATGTGTAGTTCAGCCAAACAGGTCCACCATCTGCGGAGTAACCTCCGGAAGCTCAGTCTCCGAGTCGCCATTCGTGCTGCCAGCTGGAGAAGACCCAGGACCCGACAACACTCTGGCAGGAGAAACAGAAGTCAGGGCTAGTTCCACTCTGGCTAATCGCCGCCACCACCTGTACTGCTCTGTCCCTCTCAAGGTGACTCTCCGGCGATCTGAGGGCCCTCGCTGGGCTTGCATTTCCAGTGGACTGTCTCTCCGCATTGCTCACTGCCGAACTCCTCCTCGATCTCAGCTGTCGTGTGTCTAGCCACTGCCATGCGACCGGAGTGGTAGAGCTACGAAGGAGGCGTGCTATCTCTGAACTTCCCTAGTATAATCTGGAAAGAGCATCACCTTGGAGTTTTCAATTTGCAGGTGCTGCTTCTCCCGGGCTTGTTGGAGAAGATGGTCCCTGTCACGGTAATGTAGAAGCCGTGCCACCAGTGGCCTCGGGCCGCTCCCGGCTTAGGTCTAGCTGGGACCCTGTGGGCTCTCTCAAGGGCAAAGAATGGAGACAGTCCCTCCGGGGCAACCTCTGACCCGAGCCATCCCTCCAGGTTCCGGACAGCATTGTCCCCCTCCACACGTTCTGGAACCCCCACTATGCGGAGGTTATTTCTGCGAGAGCACCCTTCGCTGTCCTCTGCCCTAAGTTCCAAAATTCGGACCCTGTCCTCCATCTGTCTCAAGGAGTGCTGTAGGCTGGTCATTTTATCCGGCACCTCCTCCAATGTCTTCTGGGTCGCCTTGACCCACTCCTTTAGTTTCTATTGATCGTCCTTGAGGAGGGCAAGGTCCACCCCAATGGGGTCTATTTTAGTTTCGATGGGGCCTCCCGTGACGCAGTGATGGCCTGCATTATGTCAGCCAAGGTGGGGCCTCCTGGGGTTTCTGCGTTGGAGACCCGTGCCCCCATATCCTCATCCCCAGATTGACATTCCCCATCCTCCTCCTGTAGGGCCGCAAGCCCCTTTTTTTCTTCATCATTCGGCCCATCTCAGCCGGCTCCCTAGAAGCACGCAATAACTCCCCAGGCGCAGGATAGTACCTTCAGGAGCAGCGCCGCAGGGTCGGGTCCGACGCGTCCACCCTGGTAGGACTAGCAGAGCAACCCCCGGTCAAGGGTCAACAGGTGGGGCCGCGGCATCCAGATGGGAATACAAGGAGTTTCTAGTTCCCAGCCCACGCTCCGCCCTGATTTCAAGTAATAGGGCTGGAGAATGGCAGCACCGTCTAGGCCGAGCAATGCAGGGGGGTAGGGCACCCCTCCGGAGAACCTCCCGGTTCACCAACATCGCCTCAGGCCGTTCTCAATGCAGCAATGGAACCCAGAGGCCCCGCCGGCCACACGCACCCCCAACCGACACAGGTGCAACTTTCTTTACATATGTATATATATATATATATATATATATATATATATATATATATATATATATATATATATATATATATATATATATATATATTCACTTCAAAAACCATAGGTTTCACACACGTTATAGTTAGGAATTAGCATTTAAAAAACCTTGCAAATTCACTTAAAAAACCATAGGTTTCACACATGTTATAGTTAGCTGGACATTTCCCTCGTAAAAAAACAATGAAATTCCCCCATTATAGTTAGTGCAGGCAACTATAACTGACGTCAGATATTACGTCACTGTATTTAGACACCTATTTACCCATGTCTTCTTCCATTAATCTTTAGCTATACATATATTACAAATATGTATTTTTCAGAAAGACACATGTAATCAGTGATGTAATATCTGACGTCATCAGCAGAGGATTGCGGTTGCGTGAGTTATAGTTGCCTGCACTAACTATAACGGGGGAATTTCATTGGTTTTTTACGAGGGAAATGTCCAGCTAACTATAACATGTGTGAAACCTATGGTTTTTTAAGTGAATTTGCAAGGTTTTTTAAATGCTAATTCCCAACTATAACGTGTGTGAAACCTATGGTTTTTTAAGTGAATTTGTTCGATTTTTAAATGCTAAGTTATGTATTTATTAATATTTTTTTTCAGGTTTTTCACCGTGCGCGCACGGTGCACTTCGCGCACCGTGCGCGCGCTGTGGGAACTCGGTGCGCTTTGCGCACCGAGTGCCCACGAAGCGTTGTGCGTGCCGTGCACGCACCGTGCGCGCACCCCACACATTTTCGACAAAAAAATAAATGTTTTTTTCACCCTTGGGGGTCCTTCAGTGACCCCATGACAAAGGCTAGGGGGTCAGGAACTGTCCACCCTGCCCCCGTTTCACGTTCTCCACCTTTGTTTTTCACTGCCTCAGAGTGCGAGAGACAAAATGGCGGCCGCCACTTCCTGATTTCGACCGATTCGAATGTTTACTGACATCTAACAACCAATCAGAATTGCGCTCGCGCAGGGCAGGGTGCGCGCACAGTGCGCGCACAGTGCGCGCGTATAGATATTGATATGGTTTTAAATGCTATCTTCTCAGGAAATACTGAACAGATTTACACGAGACCTTCAAAAGGCACTTCCTTGACCTTATGGCTACCTCTCTGCCAAATTTCACGTAATTCTGTTCAGCCGTTCGGGCTGTACCTTCGACTAAAGGTCCTATGGAAAAATGCATGGGGAACACGCGTTTTGGGACCCCCCTTTTTTCTCGGCCCCTGCTTGACTAATCACCCCGAGACTTTCAGGGTAGGAGCGGAGCGGAGCGCCCCACCTATTTTGAAAAATTCGCGAGGAATATATATATATATATATATATATATATATATATATATATATATATATTCTTTTGTGATTTATGTATTCACCTGTGAAAAGTATTGGCATCCACAAGAAAGGATTATCGTCCTTACCCTTTATCTGTTTGCGGCATGTAGTGCTGTAGATTCACCTGCTCTGCATACTCCTGCGACCTAGTGTTGGGTTTGGAGTTGTGCAAGTTGTTTTTCTTTGAAGATGTCTTTTGAGGTACAGCGACTCCTCCTCTTGGTGATATTCCACATGGGCATCAACTCCTTTGTTAGATTGTTTTCCAACAGATGGGTGAGAAAGGAGTGTAAGAATAAAGAAGTCTATGCTAAATGTAAATGTATGAAATGTGACTGCAACTGCCACAGCCGCCTGGGGAGGAGGGAGGGCGGATGTGAATCTACAGCACTACATGTCACTAACAGAAGCTAAGAGGGTAATTAACATAATCCGTTCAATGGCATGTGTGGCTCTAGATACTTATGCTTTCCAGACTGCTAAGTCCCTCCTTAGAAGCGGTGGTTAGCGTGTGGGAGTTGCAGTAGTTTGAAAAAGGGTACGTAGCACTGCTTGACCTACATTGGCTTGTTAGCGGGCAATAACATTCACACAGTAGTGTTTAGGAAATGTGTGTGGGGTAGACCAAGTAGCTGCTTTACAAATATCAGCTATTAAACAAAATTCCTAAAAATGCAACAGTTGCTCCCTTTTTACAAGTGGAATGTGCTCTGGAAGTTACTGGAAAAGGTCTTTTGGCTTTAATGTAGCAAGTTTTAATGCATTGGACTATCCATCCGGCTATGCCTGATTTGGATATAGGTTGCCTTTAAGCGGTGGAGAAAAAGCTACAAACAGTTGCTTTGTTTTTCTGAAAGTTTTAGTTTTATATCCACATAGAACATGAGTGCTCTTCTTACACCTAGGGAATGAAGAGCTCTTTCCTCTACAGAATCAGAGTTAGGGAAAATACTGGGAGCTCAATGGATTGATTGAGGATAAACGGAGATACTACTTATGGTAGAAATCTAGGATTTGTACGAAGAACCGGATTGTCTTTATGAATTTGAAAGAAAGGTTCTTCTAAGGTTAATGCTTGGAGCTCACTAACATGCCTGAGTGAAGTAATGGCAACCAAAAATACCACTTTTCAAAAAAGAAATTGAATCGGGCATGAGTGCAGAGGCTTAAAAGGAGGACCCATTTGTTTAATAAGTACAATGTTAAGGTTCCAAGAGGGTGCTGGAGGAACCTGAGGTGGGATGACTTGTTTGAGTCCTTCCATGAACTTTTTAAATGACTGGGATTTTGAACAAGGATATGTGCTGTCTATTTTGGAGATAAGCAGCTATTGCAGCAATGGAAGTGTATGCTAATTTAGACTTTTGCAAATGAAGCAGGTAACAAATAATGTCCTGCACTGTGGCCTCAACAGGATTAATTTATTTAGGTTGGAAGCAGCAAACAAAACGCTTCCATTTTGCAGCATAACAGGCTCTAGTTGTGGGTCTGCGTGCTTGCGTAAGAATGTCCATACATTCTAGTGGTAAGTTTAAGTAACCAAGCTCTATGACCTAAGGAGCCAGATCACTAAGTTTAACATCTTGGGGTATGGATGTCTGATTTGTCCTTCAATCAATCAGGTGTCTTATAAAGCGCAAATACTCACCCGCAAGGGTCTCAAGGGGGTGGGGGTGGTTTCGGTTCAGTCAAAGAGCCAGGTCTTGAGGTCCTTCCTAAATTGCGTCAGCGATGGTGATTGCCTGGGGTGCAGAGGCAAGGAATTCCAGGGCTTTGAGGTGAGGTAGGAGAAGGATCTTCCTACAGCCGTGGTCTTGCATATCCTTGATCCTGAGTGAGGTCCGGCCTGTTGGGGAGCTTCTGGTGTGGGACTACTGAGAGATCTAGTAGTGTTGTGAACCAAGGCTAACTTGCCCAGGTGAGAGCTACAAAGATCATCGTGAGAAATCTTTGCCTGAGTTTCCAAACTAGAAATAGAATGAGAGGTAGAGGTGGAAATGTACAGGCAAATATCCCTGACCAACCCATTGCCAGAGCATTGCTCTTGGATAGTGGGTATCAGTACCTGGAGGCGAAGTCTGGGCATTTTGTGTTTTCGACTGTGGCGAACAGGTCAATCTGAAAGTAAGGAAGGAGGACCTGTAAGTGGAGTTCCCATTCGTGGATCTGTTGGTGCATCCTGCTAAGCAGGTCTCTGTCCATCCCGACAGATACTCCGCCAACTGATTAATGTGATGGTGAAGAGCCCAGGTCTATATGGTCTGAGAGGTATGACAGCTGAGAAGACAGTCTCCACCCCAACCCCATTTTTGTAGATAGTGCATGGCTGTCATATTGTCTGTCCGGACTAAGACAACCTTGTGGGATAGATGAGGAAGGAAAGCTTTCAGTGCTAGGAAGACTGCCTGAAGTTCCAAGTAGGTGATGTGAAGAGATTGATGTTTGGCATCCCACAGACCTTGTATTGTCAAGTTTTGTAGGTGCGCAACCCATTTCTCAAGCGTTTGTGGTTAGAATGATGTGAGGCACAGGGTCTAAGAAAGCCCGCCCGTTCAACAGATTGTTGGAGTTCAACCACTGCAGAGAAGGGTCAGTGTGGCAGTCTATCAACACTAGACCCTCAAGGTGACTGTGACCATTGGCGAGACAAACATTGCTGTAGTGGGCGCATGTGTAGTCTTGTTTGGGGAACTATGGCAATGCTAGATGCCATCATTCCTACTAGACGCATGAAAGTCTGAACTGAGTATTTTGTTGGCTGGAATTGAGGTAGAATGGCTTGACATTTTTTTATTCGAGCAGGATTAGGGTAAGATAAACCCAACAATGTGTTGAGGATTGCTCCTACGTATGGTTGATGTTGAAGGTGAAATTTGGGGACACTAATGAAGAACCCTAAATTGTGAGGCAGATCCACTGTCAACTGAATGTGCTGATGACATTGTTGATGGGTGCTGGCTTTGATGAGTCAATCGTTCAGGTATGGGAATGCATGAACGTTTTGTCGTCTTAGATGTGCTGCGAATACTGCCAAGCACTTTGTGAAAACTTGAGCTTATGGTAGTAACCCAAAACGGAAGAACTTTGAATTGGTGGTGTTCTCCTGCTATGACAAACCTGAGGTATTTGCGGTGAGCAGAATGCATGGGTAAATGAAAGTAAGCGGCCGTTAGGTCTAATGTGGCCATAAAGCCGCCCTGTTGTAGAAGGGGAATGACATCCTGTAGAGTTACCATATGAAAGTGTTCTGATAATATGTAGTGGTTGAGAGGTGTGAGGTCTAACACTGGTATTAGTGACCCGTCCTTATTTGGAATTAGAAAGTAAAGAGAATATATTCCTGTGCCTTATTCATGAGGGACTGGGTCTATGGACCCTTTAAGAATAAGGGCTCTTACCTCTCGTTTGAAGTGTTAGGTGATCCTTTGATAACCTGTGAGTGTGAGGTGAGATGTTGGTTGGTGTGGTAATGGGCTCCAGACAGTAGCCATGCTGGCTAATTCCTCACCACTAGTCTGTTGTGATAAGACTTCCAGATTGGGTGAAAAAACTGAAGTCTTCCCATGACATGTGTTGTGTGGTCGGGGGAAGGATTGTGTAGTCACTGTTTGGCAGTGAATGTTGTGCAGAGGCACTCATGCCCCTTCCTTTATTGTTACCACCTCTGAAGGAACCCCTGAAATATCCCTTATTATAGGTTGAGTGGTCCTGCTTTTGCTGACAAGTGGAGGCATCTATGGTAGTGGATTTAGATCTGCCCTTGTAGCCAGAGCGACTAAAGGAGGAGCCTCTAAGTCTAGTAGTTTGTAAGGGTACCAAGCGGCAGGCAGGTGTTCCCATGTAGTGTGCCTTCTGACGAATATGTGACTACGAAGGCCACCACCACTTCTTTGACAGAGTCTCTGGTATCCCCTAAAGTCTAGGGTGCACGACGAATTGCATACAGGAGTATCCCAGGTAGGATTCACTTGGGCATACCTTACGTGTAATCCCCCACTTTAGCATGTAGGGATACAGGGGACACCCAATAGCGTTATTTGTAGGGATCCGACAGCCCTGACAAATGCCCCAGACCTTTTACACGTTGGCAGACTGTAAGAGGGACTAGAGACATTACTCTCTTAAGGTTCAATCATTAGATTTGTTTTTAGCGTACCTCATGTCCTCATTAATAAAGGTGACAACCAAGACACCAGAAGTGATTTTTAATTACTGGATCCCGATTTTGTCCTGCAGGTTTTATGTAAGAACTCCCAACTTTCGCCAAGTTTTTGCAGAGGTTGAGTCCGCCCTTATAGTATCACATTACCAGGGTGGGGAGAGAATGCCTATGATGAAGCATGACACAATATTGTGTGTGAGGCATCCTCTTCAACTAAGGATGGGCTCCTAGGTCTAGTAAGACCCCACAAGAATAGCAGCATTTAATATCCATAGGCAAGAAAATGGCAGCTTAGGCACAAGTTACTGCACCCCCCGGGTATCGTCACATTCAAGTAAAAGCTAGCTATATTGTCCACCTCAAATGTCCAGCAGCCACACAGGTCATAAATTAGAAGCATTCATAACAGGATGATGAGAGGCAATACAATTATAACCCATAGACCAAAGTGTAGTGAAGTGTTGCAGACAATTTCAGTCCATAAGATCGTTTTCAGTTTGAACACGATAAATCTTAATTCTTTCTTTTTTATTTTCTTTTAAAGTTCAAAATCCTTCAGATCTACAGCCATCGCATTTCGCCCATAGACAAGGGCTTCTTCAGGGCACTAATACAACTGAGTTCAATCAACCAGTATGGAACACGCCGATTTCCAATCGTAAGACCCCGACATTTCTTCAATGTTCTCATGAGGTTGGTTAATTTAATTAGGTTCGGTAACCTCAAATATTCAATAGACGGTCCATGTAAGTGAAAGACCAGCCATGGTGCCAATGGCTGGAGTCCTATGTGATTCCACTCATGTCTCCACGAATAGCTTGAGACGTTTGGCCCGCGCGTTTCTTCATGTCGTGGCTGTCTGTAGATCTGAAGGATTTTGAACTTTGAGCACGAAAGAAAACAGGAAAGAGAGAATAAAGATTTATTTTGTCCAAACTGAAAAAAATCTTATGGACTCAAATTGTCTGAAACACGTCACTACACTTTAGCCTATGGGTTATAATTATATTGCCTCTCATCATCCTGTTATGAATGCATTTAATTTCCATATCCAACAACGGGTTCCTTGCTCGTGTTAGTAAAGGCAACCTAGTCCTTTTGTGTTTTTAGTAGTTTGCAAGGCTCCCATAGCTTTAGCGGTGCCTGTGTCCTCCTTCATTTTATCCAAGGTGGTGTCTACCTGTGGGCCAAAAAGATGTTCTTTGTCAAAGGGGATGTTTGGCACTGCTTAGGACTTCCGGCTTAAAGCCAGATCATCTGAGCCAAGCGTGTCTCCTAAGGAGCACGCTTTTATTGATACCTCTAGAAGCTGTATCCGCTGCATCTATGGCAAATCTGATGGAATTATTAGTTATGGCCTGACCCTCCACAACAATTTGTTGCCCTCTTTTACGGTGGTCCTCAGGGAGATACTGTAGTAGCACCTCCATTTCATCCCAATGGGCCCTATCATAGCGTGCAAGAAGAGCCTGGAAACTGACAATGTGTCAGTGATTAACTGCCTGAGCTGCTACTCTTTTTCTCGCTGTGTCAATACGCTTACTCTCCTTTTCAGGAGGTGGCATATTCCTAATTGCCTGGCTGTTGGCTCTTTTACAAGCAGTGGTGTCAACTATGGAGTTGTGTGGTACCCAACACCGTATAAAGAGGGGGTGTGAAGGAGCCGGTTTGTATTTTTTATCTACCCGTGGGGAAATAACTCTGGCATGGACTGTCTCTTTGAAGATGTTGTCAGCGTGTAACATGCCAGGAAACATAGGCAAATACTGTATCTTTGTTGGTGGATGAGGGGTATCAAGGAGGAAGTCTTGTTCTAAAGACTCCTTGTGTAGCTCAACCCCATGGAAAGTAGCTACTCCAGCAATGACCTATAGGTAAGCACAAGCATCTTCAGGAGGGGAGGGGCGGGCTGGATAAAGATTCAGATTATTTGGTGTTATGGGATCTGTATCATAGGTGTCCCATGGGTCAAGATCCCCTAATAGCTATCTCATACCCCTAGTGTTTGACCTCAGTGACCATGGAGATCGATGTAACATCGAGAGGGTTATGATATGGAGATGATGGAGGGGATGGTGGAGATGATGGAGGGGATGGTGGAGATGATTGAGGAGGAGGAGGAGGAGGAGGTGGTGGTGGTAGTGGAGGATGTTGAGGAGGGCTGGTCACCTTGTCCTTTGTCCTCTTTTTGAGAGGAACAGGAACGTCCAATGCATCCTCAAAAGATAATTACCTTTTTGGTGGAGGAGAAGCCATTATTCGCTCACTGCCTTCTTGAATCTGTAGCTTCAGCTATCTAATGTCCATTGTTTCAAGGATAGGCTTGACCAGAGACGTGGAAACTGAGGAATGCTACAAGGTTGAGCTTGGACAATTTCACAATCGAGGCTTTCAAAACGGAGAAAGGTTTGTTTGGCACCTAGATAGCTGGTGTCAGTTGCCGAGTCGGTCCCAAAGGTTGGGTGGAGACCGAAGAATGCGCTCGGACCGGGGAAGATGACACAGAGGGCTTAACCTTGGTGGACATTTTGGTGCCGTGCCTGGGGGCGGGGCATCTGAAATGTTTTTTCAGATCCAACCATGGCCAGATCGCAGTGGCAGTCCGGCGACCTCTAGTAGTGGGAAGGGCAAGTGTTTTAAGGTCTGCTAGGGTTTTGGAGCAGGGTCTGGGGCAATAGTACTTACGCACTGCCCGGGTGTTCTCTAATTCCTCCTCCATGTTGGAGATGGATATTTCTTTGACGAAGAAAGCCCCTTCTTCCTCGGTAGCAGGCTCTTCCTGGCCGTACTTCTTCCCAAAAGTGGAGAGTGTCGTCTTCACCTTCAACCGATGCGCCCTTTGATCCCAGAGAGTCTTTTTCTAATGGATAAACTTGTAGGCATCGGAGGCAGCTTCGTAGTGATCGAGTGAGAGGCAGAGGTTGCACACCAGGTGTTGATTAAGGTGTGGATATTTGGAGTGGCACTGTGAGCAAAATTGAAAAGGCGTTCATCCGTCAAGAACACATCTTCAGCACTGACTGCACACGTGAGATTGTAGACTGGTCAGTGCCCAAACCAACTAAGTGTTGAAGTGGTGCAGTAAAGGAAAAGCGCGATCGAAATAAACTATACCGTTGAAGACACTATAGGACCAAAGACTCGTACCAAACGAAGTTAACACAGAGGAGAGGCACACAAGCCGCACCAGACGGCGGAGAGAAAACAAGGAGCAACAAAGGACTCTATGCCTATGCGCAATGTCTCAGAGAGGAGGGGTCACTCTACCTCGTGACTCAATTAAGACTTCTTAGAAGAAAAACATTTTGTACAACTGCGAATCCAAAACTAGATGGCAGCAGTATGCAAAGCATGTGTATCTACAGCCACACATGCCATGGATCATAGATTAAGTTCACTAGGTCAGCATAACATTCTAGCTCCAAGCCCACAGTTTCCACATACTGACAGGAGCACCGATTATGAGACTTTTCATTTCAACCGCCCACATGGTTTTGAGCGTGAAGCATGTTGTTTGTCATTACTAACCCCCACTTGAGCACCATTGAATTAAGATTACTTTATATAGTTTTTAATATAAAACTTATAATGCTTACATTTGTTTTAGGTTGGCCCCTGACGAAGGGACTCTCTTGATCCCGAAATGCATTGGGCACTTTCCATCAACAACTTGAAATATTCTTTCATCATGTATAATGTATTTACGTTTGTTAGACAATGAATATATCATTTGTATATGCAGTTAAGAAATCATTAACTTGTTGTACCATTGTGAATTCTATCAAGTTTTATTTTGGAAACAAATGGTCTAAAACTAAAGATGTTCATGTCTATTTAAAACACGTGCACAGATTTTTATAGATTGAATTGCTATTTCAAAAAATATTTGTTCCCATCGTTTATTTGGGGGGATCCCCAAATTTGTGAACAGTGCAAGGTACCAAGTAGGTTTTCCCACTCTTTCCTTCAGTGTGGGGGTTACCACAAATTAGAGATTTGATCTTTTAATGCATAACACTACAAAAAAAGTATATGAATTTGTGATTATTTGTAAATGTTTATGACTATATGAGCATCAAAAAATATAAATGCTATATATAAAAAAAAGAAAAAATATAAGTGTTTCGATAAATAATAAAATCATAAGAAAAATTCTATGTGATAAGACTGTTTATGGGGAAATGTTGCTTTGAGCAATTGCCAATGCCGAAATGAAATAGGTCAGGTAAGAGGTTGTTTCACAATTATTGTTACTTCCCCCCTCCTCTTGGACCTAAAAGCAAACAGGGGGTACCTTTTTCTTTGTATACTGGATTCACTAGGTGGCAAGTTTACACTTCTGGGCAGAATCTCCACCAATGTGGAAATTTTGCCTGTGCATGAGTGCATGACAAATTTTCTTCGTCTCTTGTCCAGCTCTTTCTGAAGTCTCTCGAGGATGGGGTGGTTCCTCTGTGTCGAGGGTGGCAGGTTTGGGTGCGGATGATGGCCTGGGCGCTGATGAAAACTTTGGTCCGGAGCGCAGCTGTTGCCTGGGGGCCTTTAGCTTCAATTATAGAATCAATCTGGATGCCGATAACGATGGAAGTCTTCAGGATCAAGGACTGAGGGCTTTGGCTGACTCCCTCCTTGGGTCCAATGCCTTGGCTCAGAGTCTACCAGCACTTGAGGGGGTGGCGCACCATAAGGTGGCGTCAATTTCCACACTGGGCTCTATACCGAACCCTTGAGGGCGATGCTAGGCTACGACATGCTGCCGCTTATGAGGAATGTTGGGGACTGCGAAGTAAAAACACTTATATGTGGCGTGGTCCTTACACGTGGTCTGGAGCCAACCGAGGTGGCTGCAGCGTCCTTGGGAGCCTCCTCTTCCAGGAAAATTTTCTCTCCTAGCTCCTAAACATCAAAGTCGATGCATTTGGGGCTGGACTGGTGGGCCGCGAGCACTTGTCTCCTTCTCTTCCTCTGCACCCAGGAGATCAGCCTTGTCAAAGATGTCTGGTGTCTCAGAAGATGACTCGGTCATCCTGCTCTGTGCCCACCATTGGTCTCAGTGCAGGAGTAAGGTATTTTCACTGGGAAACGTGCCGGAGCAGTGACAACGGCTCTCACTATGTTCCAGCGAGAGGCACAAGTTGCAGACGGCATGGAGGTCAGCTTAGGCATATTTGGAGTGGCACTAGGGATATCCCTTACAAAGCA
Source organism: Triturus cristatus (assembly GCF_964204655.1). Lineage (NCBI taxonomy): Eukaryota > Metazoa > Chordata > Amphibia > Caudata > Salamandridae > Triturus > Triturus cristatus. The sequence goes on along the minus strand of NC_140590.1, from coordinate 271,520,926 downwards.
TCCATTCCATCACTTGAAGAGCATCTTCATCCTCCAAAGGGTGGTCCGGAGCACCCGGTGGACTGAAAGGCCTGATCGCTCGTAGTCAACAAGATTGAAGAATGGAACCAGCGCCACATGTACAAAAGCACATCAAAGAGTCTTCTTTCAAAAGGAAGGACGACAGAGGACTCGAGGCCACAACGGAAACAGATGAACTCGTTGATACCGGGAGCACACTGGATCACGTCTGAACCCAATGGTGGAGAAAAACAATCTAACAATATAGTTGGTGACCATGCGCATCTACGACCAGAGGAGGTGTCACCGAGACTTTGTGACTCGGTAGACTTCTTCGAGGAAAAACAACCTGCAGTGACAGAGCACAACACTAGATGGCAGGAGTATGCACAGCACACTTGCTACAAACCTAATGTTACTGCTTAATTGGGGAGATCCGACTGATTAGACTTGCTCTCTAGTTACAGGAGCTACAGAAGAGTCTGAGGAGTTGCTAGGCAGATGCAGGGAGCTAAACTAGTGTAAGGTGTCAGAGCATCCCAGAAGAAGCCGAGCTGACTATTAGGACACAATGAAGGAGGAATGTTCTCATTAGATCTCCTTAAATCTACTGGCAGACAAAGATAAACTTAAGTGAGTTTGAACCGGACAAGTCAAGCTAGGATACAACACAATTATCACACTTGTAATACAGATATGAATGCCCACCTACCGTTGTGTACATAGCGCTTTGTTTATGACTGAAGAATATTTAAATCTATGTACATTATAAATAGAGACTCAAATGGTATAAAGTAATCAATTAACAGATAATGGAGAGCAATAAAAGCCCTAATTATGAATTGCACGGTACTGTGGCAGAATTACTGTACAGTTACTGTTCAGTTAATTGAAACCAGTACTGTGCAGTTACATGTTAAACCATATGGAATAGGCAATTCGTGTAGGAACAATTTCTCAGTTATGTAATAACACACAGAATTCCCAATTCCGTGGGGTTTAATCTGTAAATTTACCATCTGCTCTGAGCAGGTGGTGCATGTATGTGGGCCCACTCAGTGGGTTAAGGGAAAAGTAGGGGGGAAAGGTTATTTCTGGCAGGGAGAGTATTGTATTTTCTTCCCCATCAGAAAAACAAATGGGGAGTGAGTTGTGCCTGTTGCTGTAGTCGAAGGCTCACGAAATGTTACCATGCGGAATTACCAAGCTTTAAAATAGTGTCTGGTTCCCCATACCCAGAAAAACTGGGTGTGAAAAACGGACCTACTTGGAATCAGAGTAGAATTCTGAGATGTAATTCCACTCTGCCTGACTTATGAGGGCCATAGTAGTAAACCAGCGCCCTTGGGCATGTACACTGGACTTTTGGCAAATGATAATCAAGGTTTATGAAGTTCTGCCCCATTCTTAAACACAAACTTAATAGCACACTAGCATTGTTAAGATTAGGCAGGATGATCTATATAGCCGGGGCCGAGCACAAACACAAAAGAAAAAAAAGTGTGTATGTGAATGTGTGTCTTAAAACAGTATTTTCCCCATGCAATTTTCATAAGGAAAATAATACAACAATACAGAAAGAAAAAAACAGCTGGACAGAATTACACCAAATTTGCCAGACAGCTAGATATTTATCCAGAAAGAATGCCCTGGAAAATGTGCATCTGTTAAGCCGGTTTAGAGAAATTACAGTTTAAACAGTAGTGATATATATATATATTGTTGTAGGAGTCCCACAGGTGTGTGTGTGTGTATATATATATATATATATATATATATATATATATATATATATATATATATATATATATATAAAACACAACAAAAAAAACATTCTGATTGGCAAGTTCCATGGGACACCCACGGGAACAAGCAACGCAACTGGTTGACCACAACATAAAGAAAAATGTTGCCACCGTTACAGTGCTCCGAAAGCCGGTGCAAGTTATATATGTTGGACCTCCCAAATATCTGTGACCCTGTACCAGATCTACAGGCCCTCCGGAAGGTCCCAAATGGGACCATTGGAGGTCCCCTGGAGTTGCAGGTCACAGGTGGCTAGCAGGGGTCCATGAACTCTGTCTAGGAAGCAGAGGGCTTATATACAGTAAATTCACATGCTGTGCACATTCCTGACATAGTGTTCAGATGTTGCATTTTTGAACTGACTTGTTATACTACCCCAGAAACCCACAATGCATTAGGACACAGGTTTCAGCTCAGGCTGCATTTTTTCCCCTTTGGTTTTGTGCTAATGCATACGTGTTAAGCAACAGGATGCCTGCCATGTGTGTCAGAAAATAAAATATACATTTAACTAGCAAGTTTTAGAAGTATTAGACATCCTACCGATGGATTGCTTCTGGGGAGATGAGTAGGTTGGTTGCGAATCTACAGCACTGCAAGCTGCAAAGTTTGTTACAGCTATTGCTGCAGCGCCCATTCCCTTAATGCAGTGGATTAAGAACAGTCGTTGACAAACAGTACTGAAAATATTGTTCTAGACGTGTTTCTTGTTGCGCATGAATATCAACAAAGTAATGTTTAGAGAACATGTGGACAGATGATAAAGCAGCAGTTTTACATGTCTGCTAATGTGATAGGGCACAGAAAAGTACTTTTCTTATGAGTAGAATATGCTCTTTGAGTGGCGTTTAATGTATGTACAATCCACTTTACAAGGCGCACTTTTCAGATTGGGTTGAAGCTTTTTTTCCTCAATGGGCTTGGTATGGTCCATGGATTACATAATTGATTTTCTAACATGTAAAGAATATAGTGCTCTTTCTGCCAGCATTTGTGGTTGTGGGAAGAAAGAAGGTAGTTCGATGGACTAATTAACATGAAAAAATAAGGCTGCATTCCAAGTACAACTACCTTTGTGTACTTGTAAAAAACGTTTCTACAACTGATAAAGCTTGCTGCCCTCTAACTTTGAGCAAGGATGTTACCAGGAAAATCACCTCCTACTAAAGGAACTGCAGGCATGTTTGCCATACCCCCCCCCCCACATGGGTCATTCTTATACGACCTGCGCCCTGAACTTCTTTAAATTATTTGGCTTTGATGTAGCGATGCCTTGCTGATGTATCCTCTACAATACTCTGGCGTATTGCTAAAGATGACCTGTTTAGGCAGTGCCGAACATAATGTTTCTTCGATGCGCAATGGTTGTGGAGCTGTGAAAAAGTGTCTGAACTCATTAGTTGAGAAAACAATCTGCGTTGGACTCTGTGTCCTAGTGCATTGGGGTTTCATGGAAGGTATCAAGAGTCAGCTCAAACAGAAACTACTTCTTCAAAGAACAATTGCAATGCCCCAGCCCAACACTAGATGTCAGTGATGTGCATATATTGATAACATCTTATCTGGGGGCCCTATAGGCTCCTTACTTAGGGTGAAGACAAGGGGAAGGGACATCACAGTCTTACCTATAGTCTATTGTATTCACAAAGGGTTCAGCTCAGACAGCACAAGTTGCTATCTGGTATAACACACTGGTGCTAGACCATCACAAAAGCTAGGTTAAATTAACAACAAAATCTTAAAGAGGATGCAGTGAGGAAGTCTGTTCTACAGGCAGAATGACCATTCAGCTCTCCTGCACTTACAGCAATATTTAGGGAAGAAAGCTTCAAGGAATCCTTGTTTGTGTTTCTGGACTCATTGGGCTAGGGAAAAAAACAGGATAACTATAGTGGACAAAGTAAACAAGATGGATCTCTGGAAGTTTCAAACTCTGATCCTGGATGGGTTTGTCAACTCCTGATCAGCTGCTCCTGGTCTGAAAACTCAGACAAGTTTAATCTGTCCGCCATGGTGTTACCTGTAGCTGATGGGAGAAGTTCTGATGAGACCAACTGGTGGTAAAATATGAATCTCCGAGAGCCATGAAGCTGTGCCGGATATAGAGATGCCAGTTATTACTCCAATAGTAATGGCACAAGCAGGCACTGTGTTGTGTGCCCAGTGATGGGAGAACCACCCAAAAAAGTACTGGAACAGTAGGGAGTTCAGAGAGTCTGGCATGGTAGCTAACAAAGGAAGAGGGTGAGATGGGTTGGCTGAACTCTCGCAACTAAAGAGAGGCTGCCCCATGCACAGCTAAAACCAGTGGTGGTCTCGGCAAGGAGAATGCAGGTTTTCATGTCAACAAAACAAACAGATCCTATAAACTCAAGGAAGTGTAGCTGACACCAGTAGCAAGGGATGGATAAACTTCTAAAGAGGAGAGCTAGAGGAGAGGTAGAGGTAAAAACACCTGTCACCTACAACTGGAAATAAACACAGTGTAATGTGTGCCCACTGGGCAACTTCCTTGCGTTTGTAAACTGAGAGCATCAGAACAGTCTAAAGTGACAATCTGTTGCTTTGAAATGGCCTGCTTTTCAATGGGCAGTAACCAGTGATTATAAACTGCTGGTTGAGAAAGGCCAGTAGAGTTGGGAATGAAGCCACTTGCATGCTAGTGAAATATTAAATGAAATCATAGCCTTTACCCAGTTGGAAAGGCTGGGGACGAATAAACACTTATAATGTTGGACCTCAATAAATTACATGTATGTGGTGTAACGTGAAGAGCAGCTGTGTTTGGAACTGATGAACCAGGTTCGAGTGATGGCATCAGCTCAACATGCTGTGCATTTGGGTAATTTACTTACTATCCCCATGCCTAGCAAAATGAATATGTAGTTGTGTAATGTAACTACTGCTTATGTAAAGCGTAACAAAACCTTCAGGTCGCGTTTGCGCTATATAAAACTACCCCCACTCTCCCAAAAAATTATAATAAAAAACACCTATAAGGGTAGTAGATCCAAGCACAATCCATCAATTATAAAAGGAATAATATCTCTAAAAGGCTGATGGGGCTGGGGACATGGCCAATCACATATAACATAAAATAATAACATAAGTGAGAAACCAGTGATTATATACTGCCGTTGGAGAAAGTTCAGTAGGGTTGGAAATGAAGCTACTTGTATGGTAGCGAAATATTAAATAAAATCAGAGCCTTTGCCCTGTTGGCCGGGCTGGAATCGAATCAAGCACTTAAGGCAGTCACAACTAATAAACCACATCTTTTGAACTAGCAGTAACTAGTTTATAAACTGCCGTTTGAGAAAGGCCAGTAGGGTGCAAGCCACTTGCATGGAGGAGAAAGCAGGCACTTACATGGCAGTTGAATATTATAAACCGCTGCTTTTCAACGGGCCAGTATGGCTGGGGATGCCAAAGTCCCGCAAGGATTGGTAAATCAGGTCAAAATTAAGTCCATTGTGAGCAGAATAGGGCATCTTATGTGCCGATAATGCGAGGTAAACTGGTCAACAAACAAATAAGGACATACATTTTTTGAACCACATGTAAACACGATATTTAAAATAGCGCGAGTTGAAATTCCTGTGCCAATTTCAGTTTACTTTGACGCAACGCTTACAATGTGAGTGTCCAAGTGTTTGAGATAGCACTGTTAGTTACACCCTCGTTTGTGAGCAGCAAGCTTTTGACTTATAAATGGATGCATTATCATGTGCGACAGACAAACCGGTTTTAGAAAAAGTCTGTCAACATGGGAAAGCCTTGCTAAACAAGTAAAGCACATGATTAATGCCTCTGATAGGATTATAAAACTGGGGTGGTGTGGCAAGCAAAAGAACAATGGATTAAACCCATATCTTTGTGACTGGGGGTGAATGTCTGCATTGTTAAGCATTCCGTCCATCATTTGTTCCTTTTGCTTTTGTTGCTTTAAGTGGGAAGGGTATGCCCAGACGTGGGTCCCGTACACACTGCGCCACTGGATTTAAGCTAGTCTGGCTGATGAGGGGTGATGCTCCGAAACCAATCCTAGGATGCTTGCTTCCAGTCCAGGGAGCGCTGGCCTTGGCGGTTCGGGCTGGACTGTTCCCATGAGGAACAGGGTCAATGCTGATTTGCGTATGGCTGAGTACAAACCGTCGTGGCATCGTGAGCAAAAGAAGGATGGACTGACTGGGGGTGGATGTTTGTACTGTTCAGCATTCCGTCCATCATTTTCAGCATTCCGTCCATCATTTGTTCCTTTTGGTTTTGTCGCCCTAAGTGGGAAGAGTATGCCCAAATGTGGTCCTGTGCTCACTGCGCCATTGTATTCAGGCTAGGCTTGCTGATGAGTGGTGATGACCCGAAACTGGTACCAGGATGCTTGTTTCCGGTCCAGGGAGGACCTGGTATGGCAGTTCAGGCTGGACTGAGGAACAGAGTCAAGACTGATTTGCAAATGGCTGGGTCCAAACTGGGGTGGTGTGGTGAGCAAAAGAACGATGGATTAAACCCAGATCTTTGTGGCTGGAGGTGAATGTTTGCATTGTTCAGCATTCAGTCTATCATTTGCTCCTTTTGGAATGATAAGGCAGGGCAGACTTAACCAGAAACATTCCCAAAAACCCTAAATTAAAAGTAGCACACAAACATTTGAACAATCAATGTCAATACGTAAAAGCCATACTAAATAAAGTACTTGTTTTGTAAAAAAAGTACATGTACTACCAAAAATTTATCAACACAGGGAAGCCTTGCTCAGGGGTGTGGAATTTAATAAAATATCTACTTGTCCATGGGGCAGGTTGCTTCATAAATCTACTTGTCCTGAAAACAAAACCACTGGTCCCTTTGGTGCCATGTAGTGCGGCGACTGTTGGCAATGTATTGAGCACTGATAGATTTGATTACTCATGGTATGTTGTTATTAGACTCCGGATGAGGGAACAAAAGCTGGAAATCATCCGCACTGGTTTGCAATCGGAGATTCAATTACAGATGTTAGATTATTAAACAATGTCTAGCGAGGATTCACATAATGCTTCGGCACTGTCACTGTGTATTCTACTATACTGTTTGCGACTGAATGTCATTATGCCATGTACAACTATGATATTGTACCACGTTATGTTGCCTAAGTTGATGGTTGCGTAAAATCAATAAAAATAGATTTAAAAAAAAAAAAGTAGTGCGGCGAAAAAGTATGGCAGCAATCTCATTATATAAGAGCTCTGATATAGCCTCTTTGATTATGCCAGGACTCATACCATAGTAGTGTTTGAATACTTGCAATCCCCTTATGTTGCCACGTTTCCGCAGCTCTATATAATGGGGCTGAAGGTAGTGGTAAGCAATAGTTTCAGGGTTAGAATGCACTTTTGAGTCTGTGCAAACCTACTAACTTGCTTGTTTTAAGGGTTTTCAACAACTCTTCTCTAATATTTCCCATACAGAGAAATGTTGGAACTTTTGCAGACGTAAACCTTCTTCCAGAGTTGGGAAAAAAGTGGTTGGAGGGAAATTGAACCTGCAAGCAAACACTCAGATTTCCGCATGAGCAAATCTACACATGCATATTTGCTCATGCTAAAATGCAGTTCACAAATATTTCTAAGAGTACCATTTCTTGTCCTACTTCTGTAAATTCTTGGGAATTCCTGAAAGCCGCATAGCTGCCCTTAATGCAAGGACATATACCATGGGTGCACTTTTGAGACTTCTTTAATAACTGGGCCCCAAATTTGGCCTGGCGTTGACCATGACCTTTTGCGTTTAGTAAAATTCTCTCTCTCTCACTGTATCGGCTGGCTTCACTGTGAGTGACAACCTTCTGCTCTTAAACAAGAAGCATACTGGCACACAAAGTAGTTTTTTTCAGTGCCAGTAACTACTGTCGCAGTGTGTGCTTTTTGAGACCAAAAACAATTTTTGCTTTTTGCCAATGTTTGTTATATCGGTGAGGGCCCAGCAGCTCCCACACCAATAAGGTTTTACAAAAACCATGCCAAATCAATTCACGCATTGACATAACTAAAAAGCTGACCACCAATTTCAGACCTACTGGCTTTGCCAATGCTGGTTTCTTTTTGTTTCCCATAATCTTATTGAAACTGGTTACACCGATTTTCCATTATGAATATTTTTGGGAAATACTAGCATGCATCAACACATTACTAAATGATGCTGCAAAGAAATGGTACCTGACATTTTACAGTAGTTTAGAATTTTTTTTTCTCTCCTACTTTCATTTTTTATGAACATTTTATTTTGAAAGCAAAGAATCATCAATATTGCTTTCAAGCTTCTGCAAATATTTGCATCAAATCAGAGAGCATTCTGGGAGCACTATACATAGCCTCATATTGCTAAACCTTGAAAACGTGTGTACACATTTTTATACTGGAAACACTGTCAGTAGTGCAGCCAGAGCTTACAACATTTACTTCGAGCGCTCACCCTAATAATAAAGGCTTTCAATTAATGAACCATAAATACAAGTATGAACAGCATTAACATATGGACAAAAATATTACCTTAACTGCAGACAGTGCCCTTCCCTGTTCCATAACGTGGTACTGCAAACTGGCAGCCAAAGGGTTTGTGCTGTAGGGGGTTGGGCCTACTTATCCCAAGGACAATATACACATGAAAACTTGTTGCCCTTGACCCCAAACAATATGTCCTGGGCGTCAGGGTATAGGAATTCCACATCCTTGCTTGCTTAACAATGAAAGCACATTCTGAAAAACTTAATGCTTCAAAGGCATCTCCCACAAGCTTTCACAACATGATATAAGAAGAACTTTCACCATCAACACAGCAAAGACTTACTAAGCAAATGAAGTACATGTTTACTAAAAAAGCACATACATTTTAAAAACTTCGTCAACACGGGAAAAGCGCACTTAACAAAGAAAGCACATTGTAAACAAAATCGCTTCGAAATTCATCTCCCACAAGCTTTAATAAGGTGACTCAACTCCGCAAAGACTTACTAAACAAAATAAGTACATTTTGGGTAAAAAAAAAAAAAGAACATAGTTATCTAAAAAACCGTCAACACGGTAAAGCCTTGCTAAAACAAAGCAAGCACACTGTAAGCAAAATCGCTTTGGACGCAACTCCCACAAGCTTTAGCAAAATTACATAATTTTTCTTTAAAAATGACCCTTCATAAAATATGGGCACTCTGCAATAAGCAAAAATAGTGCGCATACACAATACACTCATGTAACAGGACCGAATAGGCCCGTGCTCCCTGGGAGGGAGCAAAACACGAAGAGGCGGGACATACAACAAAGCAAAACCAAATGGAAGCAAGCTTTTCGAACAACGCGATCATTAACAAATTAAAAGCGATGGGCAGGCTGTAAGCCCACAGAGTGAATTCAGCATGTCTCTAAGAGACAGTGCATGTGCTGCCTAGGCAATACCTAAAAATAATCAGAAAGAAGAATAAAAGCACAGTCAAATGAAAGGGAATTTATCATAAGGCAGGGGCAATTGACGTAGACACATTATACCATGGAAACAACTGGGGACTCTCAGAAGGGCAATGAACTCTGGCCCTCTTCACATCCATACGCAGAAAGTAGGAACCTGTCCAATGCATCTTGCCAGTTCCAAGCTCACTACGCCCAAATTGTATCCCCCACTACTGTTCAATTCTCAGCTACTCTGAAGCTAGGATTGCGGTATAAAATACAACACAAAAACATACCGTCTGATGTCCAGAAAACTTGCAGGACACATGGAAATTAATGAGATCTTCTCCAACGATGATATAGGAGACACCGTATCCATCATCAGCCACCTAGAGGAAAGTGGAAGGAGCAAAGTCAAAGACTCCTAGCCGCACTAATGAGATGTACAGAGAAATCTGTAACAGAAAACAGACTTAGGGCCCTAGGAAATAGATGGGCATTATGTACAGCTCTATAAGCCACAATTAACCATATTCAATACATTCTCCCCACACAGCCCCCCCAACCCAAAAAAAGAAGAAACTGGATTTTAATAATCTCTCAAAAAATATAGGTTGCTTTCTAGTTCAAACAAATAACGTTTTACTGACCGGCCCGAAGCCTCCTCCACAGGAGATGTACTCTGGGTAATTCACCAAGTCAAATAGCTTTATCTGCTGAACAGGAGTCTGGCTGGTGGAGAGACGCCACGGTTCCGACAGTACCTGCCGATAAAAAGGAATAGGAAAAGACTAATTATGAACAAAACATCCTTTGCTTATGACCTCACATAACATGAAACAGGACGTGTTTAAGTAGTTGCTATGAATTATCATAGCAGTGTACAGTAAGTCACTGTAGAAAAGCCTGAGTTACATTCACCCTAAACTCAGTGGTTGTTGGGAATTATTAAAAGCTAATTAAAGCAGCATGTCAAAGCTTTCCAAATTGCAAGGCTGTGCTATCTAAAACATGAATATAAAGGAAATAAAGGAATATGTTGGCTCACTGCCAAGGTGCACAGATGGACAAAGTGTTTATATACTGTAAAAGGAAAAGCATACATTTATAAACATTGATCTCTTTGCCTCTCAGCCGATTCTCAAAACATTATAGAAAGAGAACCAAGATTTCAAGTCATTATCTTCACTTCCCCATCATGGGTTCCTCGTTAATAGCTCTAAACAGTGAATTTAATGACAAGCTCACCTTCTAACCAATGGTGCATAAAATCAGAAAAAAGAGAAGAGGAGACAAGTGAAAAAGACATGTTAATTAATACACGCAAACATGTTTCACAAAGAAGCAAGACCTAAGTCAGCGTCTGTGAGGGACTGTCTAAACAGTAATGTCAGGCACTACTGTTATATGGGGGGTCAATCCATTTGACTGCCATTTGGCAGATATGCAGATTTCAATAATGGAGACATTTTTAATTGAGCTGTAGAGTAAGATACTTAGCAACACAGAAAGAGTCTGTTAATCTTTCAACAATGAAATGGATGAAACTAACTCCCTAGCAATGGGTCGTTTACAGATTGGTAAATCTGCGCTATGACGCAATAATTAAACACGAGCTTCTTGGATTTCCTAATTTCTTTGGTTTTTTAAGATATTATTGAATAACCCTTTCACATAATGGGTGGGAGCGATCTTCTCTACAGGAGAATGTGAATTAAAATAAAATACAAACTTGCAGAAAAAAGGTTTGGTGTACATGACAATATAATATACACTTAGAAGGGCTAGTAAGAATACACAGACTGAGCCTGAACATGCTTTAACCATAAACTGAAGTAATGCCAACCCTATATATTGGCTCATATGACTGTCCTCACATCACAAAGTGCTACAATTAAACAAAAAGTAGATTGGTGTAGACATTTTAATCCCTTCAAAATTTCCTTAATCAAAAAACATAGGGGAGGAAAATAACTTGAGATGGGCTCCTAATGTACCCAATAGAAAACTGCACACCTTCCATGGCTAAGTGAAGATAAGACCAAGCTGCCTCTTCCTGGTGTGTTCTAGGATGACCCTTCACATCTAAGAAGCGAAAGCAGAATCTCTTCAGGTACAAATGGCATTAGCTGAGGTATTCAAGAGCAATGTACTCTCGGTCAGTGATGCACAGTTGTAATCGTGGACGATGGTATCAGTTCTTTACAAGGGGCATGGTCTGCAATCAATCCTTGCTAGACTAAGAAGGTCCTGAAATCACCAAGAGTGTGACCATGACGGGGGTCATGGGGAATTATTTTATTCTATACTCTACGAGCATGAAATTGTCTTGTCAGAAGAGGGAAAGAGGAAGCACACAGAGAAAAATGCCTGACCAATTCTTTAAAGGCACATCCCTTTACAGCTAGGCTCAGATGCCTGATACAAATATATCTATTAAGCGAGTTTCTTCCCCATGGCCTCAACATTTCTTTGAGTAAGTTAGGAAAAATAACTGCTTAGTGAATCAGTTTCTAACAATAGCCACAACTAACAGGTGTACTGCTGCAACCTGCATGCCTAAGCCAGTATCACATTGTCTGAGCATTCCTCAAGAGTCCTGGATCTGGTTCTTCCCCTCTGTTCAGGTAGTGCCTGGCAGCTGTGCTGTACATCTGTCTCAACACTGATATTTAGAGAGGAAAACATCTGGCTTACTTTAACACCAGAATATTGGCAGGCCCTTTTTGGATCAGGTATTCTGAATGGTGAAGAGGCCAATGTGTGGTTTCTAACCAGACACTAAAACATTGTTCATCACTAAGGCCCTCATTTACGTTGCTACTACTACAGACAGTAGGGGCATGGGTCATACTTCAGCCAGATGCCACTGGGGAATCATAAGTTATCCCACTAAAGATACTAATGGAATGGGGAATACTGTGCAAGTTGTTAGTTATTATTGGGCCGATTTCTGAATGTTTTTACCAAATTAAAGGTCATACCACAAAACGTTCAATTCCTTTCTTCGACCAAGAAAAGGAATTGCAGCACACTTTCTGAAGGGGCACCCACTTTAGCATTTGTGTCTAGTAGCATTAGCTGCAACATCATAGAACTACTGAAGCAAACGCCAGTAACTTGATTTTGGGCACTACTAATATTTGAGACTATCCTATCCTCTAAGCAGCCACAAATTAAACATCTACAACCAGACAGCAGTTGTATTTCTTTAAAGCACTACATGCCACGCACATATGCTTACAGGATAAAAGATTTTGTTTAAGGCATGTGTGGTTGTAGATACACAGGCTGTGCATAGACTGTAAAGCAGTCCTCCCATAAGTGGTGGCTAGCCTGTATGAGTTGCAATACACCGAGATAGAGTACAGCCTGGCCTGCTAGCACATCCACACAATAGTGTTTTGTGAAAGTGTTTGATGTAGACCAAGTAGCAGCTTTGGAGATGTCAGCTATGGGAATGTTCCACAGGAAGGCTATATAGAGTGGGGTCTTGGAGGAATAGGAAAAGCACACTTGGCTTTTGCATAGTATGTTTGGATACACCTGACTATCCATCTGGCAATGCCTGATTTTGAGAGACTCTCCTTTATGGGGTTTGAAAAAGGCAACAAAGAGTTGTTGAGTTTTTTTATGAAGGGTTTTGATCAGTCTACATAGTACATTAGGACCTGCTTAACGTCTAAGGCATTGGGGGCCTGTTCTCCCACGGAGTCAGGTTGAGGAAAGAAAACTGGGAATTCTATAGACTGATTAAAGTGGAATGAAGAGACCACCTTAGGAAGCAATTAGGGTTAGTGCAAAGGACAACCCTATCTCTGCATACCTGAAAGAAAGCTTTTTCCAATCTTGAGGCTTGAAGCACATTGACACGCCTGAGAGGTGATAGGAACAAGTAACTCAACCTTCCAGGAGAGAAATTGAAAGGGGCAGGAATGGAGGGGTTTGAATGGATGACCCACATGTCTTATGAGGACGATATAGAGATTCCACACAATTGGGGGAGGGGGTGTTGTGTGAGGGGGGTGTGGCCCATGGAGGAATGACCCTTTTGAAACCCCCATAAAATCGTTAATAAAGGGAACCCTGAAAAAGGAAATGCGTTGCCTATTTTGCAGATAAGCAGCCACAGTTGGTAAGTGTAGTAGGTCTATAGGTGGAGCAAGTTTTGAAGGTGTAGTAGGTAGAAGACAATGTCTTGGATGCTAGCTGCTAAGGGGTCAATGTGTTTTGAGAGGCAATAATGTACAAACCTTTTCCATTTAGCAGAATTACAGGCTCGAGTTGTAGGCCTGCATGTTTCCTTCAGAATGTTTATGCATTTAGAAGGTAGGTTGCAATAACCAAACTCGATGGGGCCGATTCACAGAACTAACTTAAGACAAAATCCTAAACTTACTACTTTTGGTATTCACAGAAGTTAGGATTTTGTCTTAAGTTTGACTGAAGACAGACTGAAGACAGACCGAAGACAAACTGAAGACAAAATCCTAACTTCTGTGAATACCAAAAGTAGTAAGTTTAGGATTTTGTCTTAAGTTAGTTCTGTGAATTGGGCCCTAAGACCTCAAACGTCAAATTGCAAGGTTGCTCGGCCTGGGTTAAGGGTGCCGGACTTCTTCATGGTTCTGCGCGAGAAGGTCTAGTTTGCTGGGAAGCCTCTGGTGTGGAACAACCAAGAGCTCAAAGGGAGTGGTGGACCAAGGCTGTCTGGCCCAGGTGGGAGCTACCAGGATGAGGGTGAAGTTTGCCAAAGCCTCCAAACCACAAAAGGAAAGAGGGAGAGGCAGAAAAGCATAGGCATGTATCCCTGACCAGTTCATCCATAGTGTATTGCCCATGAACTGTGGGTACGGGAATCTGGAGGCAAAGTTTTAGCATTTTGCATTCTCTGTCATAGCGAAGAGTTGTTGGAAAACCCACATTGCTGGTAGCACAGGACAGACTCGTGGGTGGAGTTCCCACACATAAGGTACTCCGCCAGCAGATGGATCTTGTGATGGAAAGTTCACTGCCAAATGGTCTGGGCTAGCTATGAGAGTTGGTGAGTGCGAGTGCCACCTGATTTCTGTAGGTAATACAGGTCTAACATGTAGTTGATCTTTCCCACAATGTGGCGAAGGAAGGCCTTCAACGCTAGTTGGACAACTAACAGCTCTAGATAGTTGATGTAGAGACCCTAGTGACTGGGTTCCCACTGTTATTGGACAGTCCGGTCCTGTAAAAGCGCACCCCACCCTGAGAGAGAGGCGTCCATTTTAATGGTGACCTGCAGAACTGGGTCGAGAAAAGGCCACTCCTGCAACAATTTGCAGAGAGCCATAGGTGCGGAGGCTGATCCACACTAGATCTTCCCAATGAGCCTCCATTTGAGACTATTGATGCACTAAGCATTCTTGCAGCAGGCGCACGTGTAATCTGGCATGAGGGACTATGGCAATGCGGGAGGCCATCAAGCCAAGGAGGCACATGCTTGTTCACACCGCCAGCTGTTGATTTGGCTGAAAAAGAGGGAGTAACGTATTGAAGGAATGTACCTTTGCAGGGCTGTGACAGACCTTGCCCTCCTCTGAATTGAGGACTGCCCCCGGACAGGGCTGGATCTGAAGGGTTGGAGGTGAGACCTGGAGGTGTTGATGGTAAACCCTGAAGTTTTGTAAGAGGTTTATCGTAGCCTGGGTGTATGCGCGACACTGTTGCTGAGTTTTGCTCTTATCAGCCAATCATCTAGGTAAGGGAATACGTGAATGCTTTGTCATTGCAAATGCACAGCTACCACTGCATGGCATTTTTTAACACCCAGGGTGTGGTGCTGACCCCGAAAGGCAGCAACTTGAACTGATAGTGTATGCCGCTTGCCGCAAACCAGAGGTAGTGATGATGTGCTAGATGAATCTGGATGTGGAGTTAGGCGTCTTTGAGGTCAAGTGCAGCAATGAAGATACCTTGCTGTAGCACTGGAATGACATCTTGAAGAGTGACCATGTGGACAGGATGTACTTGTTGAGGGGATGGCGGTCCAGGATAGGTTGGAAGGACCTATCCTTCTTGGGAATGAGGAAGTAGAGAGATTACAACCCTGTGCCCTGTAGGTGTCGTGGCACAGCCTCTATAGCTCCTTTGAGAAGGAGTGCTTCGATTTCTTATCGAAGCAGGAGTTGGGTGTTCTGGGGAGAGGGTGTGCCTGTGAGATGATATGCTGGGAGGCCTGGGAATGAGTTCAAAGATTAACTGTGTTAAATGATGTCAACACCCACTGGTCTGAGGTGACATGTTGCAAGGTGGGGAAGAACCTTGGAATCGACCCAGACAGGTGTTGTGTGGTCAGGGGGAAGTGGGGGTAAGCCTCTGCTTGGCTGGGGCGGCTCCTTTCAGGGACCCACCTTTGCCTCTACACCTTGAGCTGTTGCTCCGTTATGTCCCCTGTAAGCAGTCCCTTGTGGAGGGTTGCTGACCCTGTTGATATTGGATGGAAGTGGAGGCAGACTGAGCCGCCACAGTAGGCTGACCTGAGTAAGGACCCACGAGGGGTGAGCGTCTGTGGGGTGCCGACGGTCTTCGCAGTCTTTGTCCTTTTTTTAAAATCTTTTCCAGCAACTCCTCAAGCTGGGGCCCAAAGATGTGTGACCCATCAAAGGGCAGTTTGAGGAGGTGCTGTTGGATGTCTGGCTCGAAGCTGGAGCCGAACGTGTCTGCGTATGAGCACACTGAAACTGATGCCGCAAGTGGCAGCATCAGGAGCACAAGGGCACATCTGATTGTGGTGTCTGAAATGAGCTTCCCTTCAGAGACTAGCTCATGCACTCTTGCGGTACTCCTCTGGGAGATGGGAGAGGATCTCCTTCATCTCGTCCGATGGGAGTTGACGATGCGCCAGTGGCTGGCCGATTGCGCAGTTACACACTTGCCAGGTGCGCTGATACGCCACCGCCGGACAAGAAAAATAAGTGTATCACCAGTACACTCTGTGTTGGCTCGTCTGCGAGCAGTATGCACCAAGGAGTCGGCAGAGAGTGGACTCTGGATGAAGAGTGAGTAAGAAGGGGTGGCTTTATATTTCTGTCTAACCTACGGGTGACTACACAAGCTTTAACTAGCTCCCTGAAGCTATCTCTGGCTAGTTTAAGAATGCCCTTCAGCATTGGGAGGTACAGCATTGAACATTGTGAGGTGGAGAGAGTTTCTAGCATCCCTGATGGTATCCCTAGGCAGGCACCCCAACCAAGGACCTCATGGTAGGAAGTAGTGTTATCTGGTGGGAAAGGACAAACGGGGTAGAGATCAAGGTCTGTGTTCCCTGGAAAGACCACATCACAAGAATTTTAAGAGTCGTCCTGAGGGGGCATGTTATATGGGTTCCTATGTGCTGTGATCCCCAAAGTCAGAGTGTGGTGACCCCTATGCTTTGTAAGGAAGGGTGTGGGAAGGTCAGGCCTGAGGAAGGGAGGGGATAGATGGCTGTGGGTCTGGAAGAGGGCTAGTAGTCTTGTTGTGCTGCTTTCGCTGCTTGGGTGGTGAGGGAAGCTCGAGAGCCTCCTCGAAGCTGAGCTGCTCCTTTGATGACTGCGTAGAGGTTGCCGGTGGCTAGGCGATTATCTTGCCTGTGTGAGGATGGACACCAATGTGCTGCTGAGGGGCGTTGTTTGTCCTGTAGCTTCAGGAGGACTGGCTCCACAGAGCTAATGGTCGACGTTCTTCCAGCACCAAGGGTTTTGGCATCCGCACCAACCTTGTCTGAGACCAAAGGCTTTGGATTTGAAGGGTGTTTTGGCGCCGAGGTGGAGGTGATTGGTGCAGAGTGCGTCAGCTTCAGAATCTGTGCTGGCAAGCCGTGGCTGGGTGTTGTGTCCTAAGAGGATGTTCAATGGCGCAATAGCAAATAACGATGGAAAGAAGAGGAACCAAAAAGAGCACCGCAATGGCGTTGATACAGAGCTCTGTAACACATTTGAACCCGGTAGCAGAAAGAACACATTCTATGGGGCCGATGGCCATGCGAATTACCAACAAGAGGTTTAGTCACACTACAATTGAGAAGAATTCCTCGGAGAAGAAAACAAGTTACTTACCTGCAACTTTGGTTCTCCAGTATTGGTAACTTTCATAGATTCCTATTGCTTGTATCATTCCCTGTCATCGAGATGGGGTCCCCGGTATACATAAAATAGCCATAGACATAAGTACAAAAAAAGAATTAGGCCTAAGCCCCTTCTAGTTTTGTAGCATATCCACCTCTTTTTGTAAAAGAGACCAAATAAAATGAGCAGCCAATCAGAATAGCCTCACCCCATAGAACCTTCCTGAGAGAGCCTCAGATTTTCGTAGCCGTTGTGTAACAGTACAACAGAAGATGCTTAAGGCTGAACTTTCCCAGGGGAGGAGGGTGGGCGCATGGGAATCTATGAAAATTACCAATACTGGTGAACCAAAGTTACAGGTAAGTAACTTGTTTTCTTACTCCAGTATTGGAACTTTCATAGATTCCCATTGCTTGTATCAGAATAGCTAGCAGTAAGAATGCACATTCTGTGAAGCAATACAGTCTTATAAAACACTGCAAGATGCATCATGTTCAGTACAGATATTAATCCCACACAGTCAATGGGCAATAGAACAGTAATCAATCAGAGAAGAAACAGCAAAAGCATTTAGACTTGCAAAATGTGTGAAGAGCATAAGAAAACGAAAGGAAGGAGGGTTGGAAGGGAAAGCTCACCACTCATTAAAAGAGGTTCCTCAAGACTGCCTGTCCCACTGCAGCGTCACTACGCGTTGAGGAATCCAAGCAGTAATGCCTTATGAAGGTATGGGCACTGCTCCAGGTCGCTGCTCTGCAAATGTCCCTGATAGGAACTCCGACGAAGAGAGCCGCTGAAGAAGACATAGCTCTCGTAGAGTGCCCCCGGACCTGCCCCTCCAGGGGCTTGCCAGCTGCTTGGTGACAGTATTGGATTGTGCTGGCAATCCAACGAGCAATCCCTTGCTTTGAAAGAGGAAGACCTTTGCGAGGAACACTGAAGGCCACAAAGAGTTGTGTTGACCTCCTGAAGTCTTTGGTACGCTGTAGATAGAACTTCAGACATCTTTGAATGTCCAGAGAATTGAGTGCCCTCTCCGCTGGAGTAGTAGGCCGAGGAAAAAAGGACTTTAGAATTTCAAGTGAAAGTCTGAAGGTACCTTTGGAATACATTTAGGATTAGTTCTCAGAATCAAAGTCTCTTAAACTGCAGGAAAGGTTCCTGAACAGTTAGAGCATGCAGTTCACCCACTCTTCTGGCAAATGTTAAGGCGAGAAGGAGGGCCACGTTCCATGAGAGGAATTTAAGGTCTGCCCTATGAATTGGTTCAAAAGGATGCCTCATGAGCCAAGTAAGAACCAAGTTAAGCTGCCACAGGGGCGGTGGAGGCTTAACTGGAGGGAAAACCCTAAACAATCCTTTAAGAAAATGTTTCACAATCCTTGCCGACCAGAGGGAAGGTCCAGAGGAAGTCCGTCTGAATCTAGAAATGGCCGCAAGGTGTACTTTCATGGAAGAATGAGCTAGACCTGATTTTGCCAATGCCAGAATTTACGGCAAAATTTGATGGAGCAGAAGAGTAGGGATGAATGTTTTCTTGTCGGCACCAAAGGCAGAATCGTTTCCATTTCAAACGATATGTCTTATTTGTACTTGGGGCTCGAGCCTGAGCAAGTACCTCTCTACATTCTGACGAGATATTTAGATCTAGAAATTCTTGGTGCTCAGGAGCCACGCTGATAACTGAAGAGATCTTGGATCCGGGTGTACCACTTGGCCGTGGGACATCGTCAGCAGGGAAGGAATCGGCTGCAGATGAACTGGATGGTCCAGGGAGAGTAGAAGAAGCTCCGTAAACCAAAACTGGCGGGGCCAGGCCGGGGCCACCAGAAACATTTTGCAGGGCTCCGCCTTGAGCTTCCGGAGAAGTCTGGGAATCAGTGGGATCGGAGGAAAAGCGTAAACAAAGGCGCCTGACCAAGCCATCGAAAGCGCATTCTCCAACGATCCCGGATGGTGATGCCTGCTTGCTTAGAGTCTGAATTTTTTGTTCTCCAGAGTGGCAAAGAGATCTATGGGCGGAGTGCCCCAGAGTCGGAAAATCTCCTCCAGAGTGGCGTGGTCTAACTCCCACTCGTGACTTACAGATTTCAGGCAACTGAGCATGTCCGCTGTCTTGTTGAGGACACCTGGAAGATGCTCCGCTGAGAGCGATATCTCCTGTTGGATTGCCCATTCCCAAATCGCCTGAGCCTCTTTCGATAATGGACGAGACCTTGTACCTCCCTGCTTGTTTACGTAGTGCATGGCTGTCGTGTTGTCCGTTCGGACCAGGACGGATGACTGTCAAATCCGCGGAAGGAAGGCCTGCAAGGCGAGACGAATCACCCTGAGCTCCAACATATTAATGTGAAGTAGACTATGCTGGGGCAGCCATGGGACGTTTACTTGAAGGTCTTGTAAGACCGCTCCCCAGCCTTCCAGTGAGGCATCTGTAATAATTCTTAGAGGAGCTGGGGTGACCCTGAAGGTGAGACCCTGGGAGATGTTGTCCTTGTTTGTCCACCATGCTGCCGCCTCTCTCATAGGCTGAGTGATTAGGATCTTGTCCTCGAAAGAGGCATCTGCCTAGCGCCACTGCAAATCAAGTTGCTCCTAAAGGGGTGCATTCGTAACCTGCAATGGGGAATTAGAGGAATGCAGGACAAGATTGACCCGAGGAGGGACTTGTAGAGGCGAACTGAAAGAGACCCTCTTCGTTGCAACCGACGAGCTGAGGTTATCAGCTTTGTCTGTCTTTCCTTTGAAGGGAACGCTTTGCAACAAGATGTGTCCAGAATGGCCCCCAAGAACCGGGCCGATCTGGACGGGCACAGGACTGACTTTTCTGTGTTGAGCTGAAGCCCCAAGTGACTGAAAAGTTGTGTGCAGGTCTTGACAGATTTCTCTGCTGCGTGATGAGACGGAGCTTTTAGCAACCAGTCGTCCAGGTAAGGGAAGACCTGGAGCTTCTGCTTCCTGAGAAACGCCGCCACAGGGGCTAGTACCTTTGTGAAAATCCACAGAGCGGATCTGAGTCCGAAAGGCAGAACCTTGAATTGAAAGTGGCTCTAGGCTACTGTAAAGCGGAAGAACTTCCTGTGGGCAGGGTGGATGGGGACATGAAAGTATGAGTCCTTGAGGTCCAGAGTGGCCATGTAATTTCCTGGATTGAGGAGCCGCAAAATGTCCTGTAAGGAGACCATCCGAAAAGAGAGCTTGATGAGATAGTTGTTTAGCTCCCTCAGATCTAAAATAGAGCGCCATTTTTCTACGGTCTTTTGAACTAGAAAGAACTAGGAGTAGAATCCTGCTCCCCGTTGAGATCGTGGGACCGGTTCTATTGCTCCTTTGAGGAGTAGTTGGTGCGCTTCTAGTCGTAGAAGATGAAGATGTCTGGATTTGGTGGCGCGAGGGGGCTTGGATGGTGGTTGATGTTGAATTTCCAGAGTATGGCCCGATTGAACTATATTCAGAACCCATCAATCTGATGTTATTAGTTGCCAGCTTCGGAAGCATTGGGATATCCTGCCCCCTACTGGTATTACAGGGGACAAAGGAACAGTAGGAAGAGCCAACAAGCCGCTACTGGCGCTTAGAGGAATCCCTCCCCTGGCGCCCCGGTCGTCCTCTAGATGATGAACGAGAGAAAGACGACGAATGGCCCTGCCGTTGAGTATACTGCGGCCGGTATGATTGGGAGGGCTGCAAGTAGGAGGAATAACGTTGTTGATATCCGCCTCTGTAGGAGGGGAAGCCTCTACCCCTAGCTTCACGGAAGGGGACCTTGTGGTATTGTAATGTCCCGAGGGATTTTGCAGTTCCGTATTCTTCTTTATATGCTGCAGCACATCATCAATGTGCTTCCCAAAGAGCGCCTCGCCATCAAAGGGAAGATCCAAGATCTTATTTTGGACTTCAGGCGAAAACCAAGTAGCACAAAGCCAGCCTTGGCGTCGAAGGACCGCTGAGCCCGCTAGGGTACGGAAAGCTGTTGTGGCAATATCAATAGCACAGTCAATTATTTCAGAAGATGTTCTCTCTCCCTCTTGGAGGATTTTCTTAGCTTCCACCTTAGAATCTTCTGGCAACTGGTCCAGATAAGGGGACAGATCGCACCACATCTGGCGATCATACCGTCCAAGAATTGCTAAGACGTTGGCTGCTCTGACAAGGAGGCTAGACATAGAAGAGAACCTCTTTACGGCATTATCCAACCGCCTGCCCTCTTTATCCGGAGGTGTAGTGAGAGGGGCCGCCGGATTTTTAGATTTTGTTTGGGCCGCTTGAGAAATGACCAAATACAGTTTAGGCTGGCTGACTAGAAAAGCTGGGCTATCTTCAGGGGCCTTATATTTCTTCTCTAGCCAAGGAAGAACAGGTATTACTGTGGCAGGCGTCTTCATAACCTTGAGCCCTTCATCCCAGACGTGACCCACTATTGGGATGGATCGGACTGACTTAAAGTCGTACAAGAAACATTCCGATTGCACTGTTGGTATGGGCAGGTCGAAACGTTTAGACGCTCTTTCCATTAGATTATGGAAACCCCAATATCTGCAGGGGGGGGGAATCCGCCAGCTCTGGAACAGGAGAGGCGGGATCCGGAATGATGTAATCATCCCATTCCCTGTCAGGATCCGGAACAGTTGTCATCGTCTGACGTAACTACTGGCTGCGGTTCTGGTAACTCCGGCAATGAAGTTTGTGGAGGAAGTTGAGGCGTCTCCGGATGAGCAAGTGAAGTAGCTGGCACTTGCACTATATCCTGGGCAGGAGAGTGTGTAGGAAATCTCTGCCTGTAGGCCGACAGCATGAATTGTAAGTCTGATGAGGGAGGATGGCATACAGACCGTCTCCTGCTGATAATCTTCCTGAGACCTTAACTGGGGCTCATATTGTTGCTGATCTATGTAGTAATCTTCCGAGTCAGAGTCCTGGTATTTAACATGCAGCTGTGATGGGCGAACAGCAGCACCTTAAGGTCTGCCGTCATCATCAGAAACCTCCTCTTCTAGAAGGAAAGCAGGAGGCAGAGGTGTCACCTTCCTGGGAGAAGTCATCTCTGGTGTAATGCGGCGTCTACAAATTGAAATTGCCACATTTTGTATCGTCGACGAGGCCGTCGACAACGATGTTTGAGTCGCCGACGGAGCGAGGGACACCATAGACGGGACCGTCGTAGAGACAGTTCGTCATAATCATGCTCGAAGCAGTCGTCGTCATCGCCGTGGTAGCCGTCGACACCATCACCGTCGTCATCCTCGTTGACGTCGACGTCAGAGTGAACAGCGCATCAGCGCCGATCCCGTCATCACTGGTGGTGACGAGGAAACTCTCGTCAACGAGCCCGTCGACGGAGCCAAAGACGACACTGGCAAAGATTTGGAAGTTGACGTCGACGGAATAGATGTTGTCGTCGTCGAGGAGCAAAGTTTTTTCTCAGCTTTACCATCAGATGGGACAGAAGCTGGTTTCTAAAAGTTTTCGTCTTTTCAAGAGGAGGAGAAGAAGAAGAAGAAGGCACATAGCTCGCCTTCTTTTCCAGTGCCACTTCTGAGACAAGTCCTTCCCTCTCCTTTACACTGTGGTGAGGAGATTTGATGAGACTACGCCTGTCAGACCTATGAGAGGTTTTTTGTAAGGCATTGGAAGGGGGGGTCTGAAGAAGTAGAAGGAGAAGACCTACCCCTTTTTAGAGACCTCCTGGATGAAGTAGCAGAGGAAGCGTCATCACTGTCACTGGAGACAGGATCCTTTCTTGATTTAAGCCTCTGGAGCCAAGTTAACAGACATCCCTCACGGTCTCGCAAGGTCTTCGTGGAGAAGGTCCGACAGATTTTGCAGTCAGCCACCTTATGGTCAGGATACAAACAATAAATACAGTCTTTATGTTTGTCTTCCACATAATGTCTCTTCTTGGTGTAGGTGGCACAAGCCTTGGAGAGCCCTCTTCTCCTTGCCTGACATGTTGACCACGTAGTGTAGATTGTAGAGAACCAACAGGTTCAAGATAAGGGTAAATGGAAAAAAACTGAGCAGAGTTCAGTGGAGACTCCCTTGCACAACGTGCGGTAGAAAATCGGAGGCTCTCTCAGGAAGGTTCTATGGGGTAAGGCTATTCTGATCGGCTGTTCATTTTATTTGGTCTCTTTTACAAAAAGAGGTGGATATGCTACAAAACTAGAAGGGGCTTAGGCCTAATTCTTTTTTGTACTTATTTCTATGGCTATTTTATGTATACCTGGGACCCTCATCTCGACGACGGGGAATGATACAAGCAATGGGAAATTGGTTGAAAGTTCCAATACTGGAGTAAAAATAACTTGCACACATCCAGGCCCAACACTAGATGGCAGGAGTATGCACAGCATGTATATCTACAGCCCCACATGCCTCAAACACTTTTTTACCGCCCCCATGCAATCTTTATTTTCCATTTGTGGCAACCCAAACGCTTGCAATTTAGCTGGCCTGCTCAACATTCTCTCATGTCTCAATTTGGTGCATATAGTGCAGGATGCATTCTGACTGAAAGCATTCCTGCAATTGCACTTCACATTTTATCCAGTTCCTTTCCCATTGCCATCACAGATTTGTTTTCCACTTTTTCAGCTTCTATTATAAAGCTTCAGTGGTAACCATCATCTCCTTGTATAAGTCAACCAGTCTGCCATCAACTGATGGACATTTCTTAACCCTTTCGGTGCTCATGACGGAACCATTCAGTCATGTGCACAGGCGCACAAAATCCCTCTGCTTCAGACAGCAGAGGAATTTCCTTTTTAAAAATCTTTTGCCTCAAGAGGTGGAGAAGAGCTTTCCCAACCTCCCGAGGCTTTTTAATCTTTCAATATAATGATTATTGCGTGCATGGTGCGCTGGCGTCATTACATTGAAAATGAAACAGTTTCAGTTCCATTGTTTCAGTGCTCGTGGGGCTATCTCAGTTCCCTCCCCCCTGGTCCCTCCCAAGGGCCGAATTACATGAGAGAGGTATCGTTAGAAAGGGGAGAATCCCTGTTTGGGAATTGCTCCAGGAGTGTGAACCCCACGCAGGGA
The DNA here is from genome assembly GCF_964204655.1 of Triturus cristatus. Taxonomy (NCBI): domain Eukaryota; kingdom Metazoa; phylum Chordata; class Amphibia; order Caudata; family Salamandridae; genus Triturus; species Triturus cristatus. The sequence continues at coordinate 271,496,580 of NC_140590.1, read as the reverse complement.
TACACCCACTAGGCACCAGGGAGGGGGAGCGGCCTCTTGGGCAAGTGTCTTTGCATCCTAGACACCAGGGATTTTTTTTTTAGACTAGGGGTGGGGGCTGCCCAGAATGGGCATGCCAATTAACCGACCCCCCCCCCCAAATGAAGACAAATGTCTTTCTCCCCTGGGATGGGAGCAATAGCTCCTGATCTGCCCCCTGGGTGGGCAGAAAGCCCACTAGGCATCAGGACCTAGTTTTTTTTATTTATACCTAGGGGCGGGGATGGCACAGTGATCCCACACTAAAATGTATGAAAAAACGTAATTTTTTTCAGCTAAATTTGAGGTTTGCAGGGGATTCTGGGTAGGAAATCGTTGGGGGGGTCCACATAAGCCATACCTCCCTGAACTCCCCCGGGTGTCTAGTTTTCAATGTCTGGATTTGGTAGGTTTTCCTAGATGGCTGCCGAGCGCGGGGCCAACAACCCAGGTGTGCCCCTTTGCAAAACAGTCATTTTGTGATCGGCAATTTTGATATCTTCACAATATGTTTTGGGAACTTCCTTACCGCGGGCACTTGGCCCTCCCACACAAGTGAGATACCATTTGTATCGGGACACTTTGGGGAATGCGGGGTGGGTTGAAATTTGTGGATCCAAACACAGATTTCAGAACTTTTCACCACAGAATTGTGAGTAAAATCGTTTTTTTTTTTACAAATTTGAGGTTTTTAAGGGATTCGGGGTAATAGAACCTGGTGAGAACCACACCCTTCTGGATTCCCCTGTGTGTCTAGTTTTAAAAAATGTATAGGTTTGCTAGGTTTCCTTAGGTGCCAGCAGAGCTGGGTTTCCAAATCCACAGCTAGGCACTTTGCAAAAAAAGGGTCAGTTTTCACAGAAATAAATGTGGTGTGTCCACATTGTGTTTTGGGCTGCTTCCTGTTGCGGGCACTAGGCCTACCCACACAAGTGATGTATCATTTTTATCGGGAAACTGGAAAATGCGGATTGGGTGGAATTATGTAGATCCACCCAGATTACAGAATTTACCATCACAGAAATGTGAAGAAAACGTTTTTTTTCATCTTTTTTACAAAGTTCGAGGTTTGCAAAGGATTCTGGTGAGAGCCACGCAAGTCACCCCCTCCTGGATTCCTCTGGGTCTCTAGTTTTCAAAAAGGTATAGGTTTACTAGGTATCCCTAGGTGTCGGCTGAGCTAGGGTTCAAAATCTACAGCTCGGTACTTTGTAAAAATAAATAAAAAAAAGGGTCTGTATTCACAGTAAAAACGTGGTGTGCCCACGTTGCTTTTTGGTATGTTTCCTGTCCCAAGCACTATGGCCATCAACACAAGTGAGGTACCATTTCTATCGGGAGACTTAGGTGAACACAGAATTGTAGAGCAACTGTTATTACCTATTGACTTTCTATGCATTTCAGCCTTCCAAATGTAAGACAATGTGTAAAAAAGAAGTCACTTTAAAAAATGTCCTATAATTCACATGCTAGTATGGGTACCCACAATTTCAGAGATGTGCAAATAGCTACTGCTTCTAAACTCTATATTTTGTTCCCATTTCGGAAATACATTGGTGTCCTTGATACCTATTTTTCACTCCTTATATTTTACCAAATTAACTGCTATATACCCGGTACACATTGAAAAACCATTGCAAGACGCTGCTCAGTTAGTGGTTCTGGGTTCCTCGGGTTCTTGGTGAACCTACAAGTCCTATATATACCCACAACAAGAAGAGTTCAGCGGATGTAATGGTATATTGGTTTAAAAAATCTGTCATATTTAGAAGTTACAGGTGAAAACATTGGCACGAATGTTTGTTTTTTTTCCAACTAAATTTTCAATTTTTCATATATTCAACTGTTAGTTTCTATAGAAAAACCTTGAAAGATCTACACAAATGACCCTAGCTGAATTCAGAATGTTCTCTACTTTTCAGAAATGTATAGCTTTCCAGCATCCATTATTGCTTTCACACCCATTTCTACTACTAACTGGAAGGAGGTTGAAAGCACAAAAAGTAGCAAAAATAGACTATGTCCCAGTAAAATGCTAAACCTGAGTAAAAAGATTTGGTTTTCTGACAAAGGTCTGTCTGACCCTGAAGGCTGGGAAGATGGTGATTTCAGCACCACAAACCGTTTGTTGATACCATTTGCAGGGAAAATACCAGACGCTGTCTTCAATAGGCACTTTTTCCCCATTTAAAAAAATAAAAAATAAATTAGCTATATTTTGGCTAATTTCTGGGTCCTATTTAGGGGACTCCCCAAACCCATGATGTTGGAAGAAAAGGACGCAAATGTGGCGTGGATACCTTATGTGGCCAAAACGTTACAGGGGCCTAAGTGTAAACTACCCCTAATAGCCAAAAAAAGGCTTTGTGCGGGGAGGGGGGCTAGCAGCGTAGGGGTTAACATTATGGAGCACATGAAAGATTTCTTTATCAGCTCAACACCAAAGATGGCATTAAATAATAGTGCTAATTTCCACGTTTACTCACCAGCATTCAAATGATTCAGCTGCTGGACTCTGACAGAGGCCTACAGGAGAAGGGTAGGTCATTCTAAAGCCCCCTTGCTCTGACTTGTTCCCCTCAATACGACATCTAGTCTTATGGGTCACAAAAAGTGTGCTTGATACTTTGTCTTTCGCTGTGATTAACTCTGCTTCGGGTGTCAAGCTCTAATCTACAGCACTAGGCCAAACAAAGATTTCTCTGCAACATTTCAGCAATCTAGCATTCTCAAAGCCAACTCGGGAGGGAGAGACACATCCACACAGCTGTCTGTGCTACGGAGAGCAGGGTTGGGGGAGGGGTGGGTCTGTTTGCATTAGCAGATTTGGGAAAGAATCCAACATATTTATCTGGTCATTCCAGAAGCTCACTAGTCAATATCGGTGGGATCAGAAGGGAGAAATGGAGACCTGAGATGGAAACTCCAAGAGATGACCACAATTGTCGACATCTTCCTTCACTATTAGACATTTGACTTCCTGTATCAGCTGGCCCCAGTTTAAAGGACTTGACACTATCATGGGATATTATAAAGTCTTTGTGACTTTTTGGAAATCCTCTTTCCAAATCGATTGATTTCAAGGTCTTTGCCTAGGTATTTATCGGGAGCATGTGTTTCCAAACAGAGACAACCCAGTTAACTATATTAAATAATGAGACTCTTGCTGTTTGTGAATGGTCCGAGGTGGAATGAACATCCAAGGTGGTATTCTTATCGAGAGCTCACAAACATAATAAAAGAGCAGAAAGACAACTGTGCCTTTCCTGTACTACTCATTCACTCTTACAATCTTCCTGAAAATATCTCTTTTTTGTGGAAGATTCCTGAATTACTCTATAGACTTCCAGAAGCTCCGTGGTAGGGTCACCATAAAACCAAAGAAGTGGCTGCTTGAATAATAGTCGTACAGGTCTGACATACTTTCCCAACAAAGGATCGATTCTTCTCGCTTCTTAGGGCACAGCAGATAATCTAGAATCTATGGCACTGTGCCTTTGTGTCACTGCAGAACCTACAAAACAACCTGAAGTGGATTGTCACATCTGAAAAAATGGCTCTGAATCAGAAGGCTCTGCATTTCTTCACTTGGTGCTTCTTTTCAACTCGACATAGAAAAGCGTGACAAAGGTGTGCATCGTAGGCTGGAGTAGCCCCGGGACCAATGCAACCATTTTTGTATTGAGAATTTGGGACAATTGTCTCTAATATGACAGAATTCTTCCAGGTTAAGGCAATCAATCTGATATTGAGTTGCTCTGCTGTTTTGTTACAGGACTATACCGTACACTAGGGTTAACCAAATAAGAATGGAGCATGGAATATAGATGGAACACGCCCTCAAAGTGAAGATTCTTCTGTGAGTTAAAGAGGAGTAGGAGGGATGGCATCTCTATGACCCTCACACTAAGGCAAGGAATCCATGGACTACCTTCTCTAGACAGTTCCTAACTGGGGTGTCATGATTTGGGACATTCTCCTCTGGGACTTTCAGCTCTATGACATTTCTCTTCTGGGTATATTTTAGATCTCTAATCCCTTGGTGTCTTGATTCTCTCTTTTTCAGGACAAGGTTTTATCCTTCAGTGATTATAGGGCAGAATGCTGAAGAGGTTATGTTACTTCCATGGTGCTTATTGTTGGTTTCAATAGTTTCAGAGGAAGCAGATAATATGATGCTAAAATAAACAAACACTCTAGTCAAGGTAACAGTACAGTCAGATTATTGAACAGAGTTCTTACTTTTCCTGAGGACCTAATGCTGTGCAGTAGGCATGAGACATCGTAATGAAAAGATTGGAGGAGGGGCATTGGAACACTCACCAACTTAGACCTTAACATCAAGCATAACCTCTGTGGCAAGTAGTGCCAAAGACTGTACTGATGTCAAACATCAGGTATCCGAAACTAACCCTGTTGAACACCGTTATGACCGGCACCTTGACATTGACCACAAGCAATACTGATGTTAAAGTTAGTTCGAGGGTGGGTGAGCTCGAGGCTGCCAGAGGGCCAGACTTGAACTTTCGGACTGCTCAAGAGGAAAAATCATACTTTCATGCCCCGACAGAAGATGTGAAGCCAGAGGTGGTCTTTTCTTGACACCTGTAAAGCATGTCTCAATAGATGATGCAGTTTATAACAGTATGATACAGCTATGTCAGGATTTTCATTCTAGTATTTCTCCAACCCCAACAATAACACCAAAAAAAGAGAGCTGGCATGGTGGCCAGAGAAAACAGATAAGAGTTACATCAAGTGGAGAGAGAAATATAATTCTTAACTCGAGAAAAACAATTGGAAAACTAAACAGATTTCCTAATAAGCTGAGTGTGTACAGAAAACTCATCGAAAAAAAGAACTTTGTAATTAAAAGAAAAGCATCACAAACTGTGCTACATGATTGGACTGAGCAGCATCTGGAATTCTAAAACGTTTTTATGTTGTGACAGTAAAATACAGGCACACAATTTTCCTCTATTTTTAAAATGCTTTTCTCAATCAAATTTATTTTTATGACTTGTTTTGGTTTAACTAGTTACACTGAAAAGAATGTCAAAGGAATGTTGTCTGGCATATGCATATCTTATTTTTAAAATATTTTTGAAATTCAATATATATAATTCACAATGTGTTTTGAGATCCTGTGCAAATGCAGATATTCAGTTTGTGGATATCAGAGAGAATGACAAGAGATTAGCAGTTTACTGTAAGTAAACTCACAGCCCTGGGGCAAAGGCATACGAGGTCTGTGTATTGTAATAGCTGTGTAATGTAGCAGGCATACAACCAAGGAGCACAAATAAATTGAGCCTAAAATAAAGCAGAGCACATGGAGCAATACGTTTGAGCACAGTAGGTACATGTAACACTACAGTAGAGTTAAATTAATGCTGCACAACAAGATCTTGTTCTACAAACATGCCCAGAGGAACATTTATAGAGTTCATGGACAACAAGCACAAAGTATATGTTTACTGTACATAGATTCACTTGATGAGGGCCTGTGTTGCTATAGAAGTGGATGTAAACTAAGTGCAATGAAACTGAATACCGAGGCATGCACTTTAATAATGGTGTACTTGGCTCATAACCCAATGGCACACGTGGATGAGCCAGGATGAGGATGCTAGATGTGATGGAGTGATTAAGGAGCACACTCAAAACTGACATTATACCTCCTTTAAGAAAGGCGAGTCCACTTGTAGGTACTTGGACACAACGTAGAGACAGAAAAGGTGGCGGTCGATTCCGGAGCCAGTCATGGCATTCCTGTAGAGCATTTGATGTTTATCTGCAGCAACCTTGAACAGCTTGAGGCGATCCTCATTCTAGTGTTGAGAGAAAATTATAAAAACATTAAGATTAAGGTGAACATGAGAGTCTTTACAACACGTCCAAAAGCTCTTCTTTGTACCTCACAGGCAAAGGAGTTGTCTCCTGTTTTTACACCCTACAAAAAACATAAGCTAAAATAAGCACTGCCTCTCTTAATAAAAACAGAGTTCTCGCATATGCACTCCTCAGAATAAGGATATGCATCATGTCTGCGTCTCTAAGTACAGGGAATATAGACCGGTCTACACAACTCTGGCATCAGAGAGGTTGCCTGTCTCTTACTCTCAGAACGAGGATGTGAACACTGTACGTACATATCACTCTAGGTAAAGTAGTGTCTCTTATCGGTGCCCCTTAATATAAGGAGCGGTCTTCCTTGAGTTTCTAATGGTCAAAAGTACAAGTATCTATTCACAAAAACTGTCATCTTTCTTCACCTTTAAGAGTCAGGATGAGTTTTGTCTAAACTTCTCCTTTTCTTTACATTTGTATGGGTAAGTAACTGTCTTTTCCCGAGTGGCGAGCCCTCAAGTCACTGTAATTTTGATAACAGGGGCTACCTCTTCTCCTTGTCTATCATGACACATGTAACTGTTTCACCAATGCTCTCCAGATTAGTCCAGCTTAAACAGTATAACTCACCTTTTGAGATGGATCCATCATAGCCAACACAAAGTTTGAGGATTCAACAGTGCAAGAACGTACAGTTTCAGTTCTCCCCTCTCGGAAGAGGCGAGTCATAGAGGCCTCATATGTGAGACAGAACTTCCCTTTGTCCTGGGGAGTAGAAATGGGAGCAGTATTACGGGTCTGAAAGCTATGCACACCCAGCTATGCATGCAACTGTAATCTGCACCCTGGATACACATACTTAAATTTTCATGATCTCATAACACAAAAGCAACAATACAAGCTCCAAATCAGGCAAGAAAGATAAATACAAAACCAAAAATACAGTGTATGTTCCCTTCGCCCATACCAACTATTAGAAATATTTTTTTACCAACATAGGGGACGCAGAATAAATTCTAGTTAAATAAGTTTTGGAGTAAAGCATGACCAATCTAAGTGTCAAATCAAGATCTTCAATGCAAAGCACAATAAATGCAAAATGCATCACCTATGTGGCAGTCAAGTAAATGAGAATTAATGATAAAAGGCCACCAATGGCACTATTTTGGGATAAAGGAGGCTACCCAGCAGACAATATACATTTTAGTTCTTAGTTTCCGGGGCAAAATGCAATGTATGTAGGAATCACAATAATTGCGATTCCTAAATATTCCTTAATTGCGACTCGCAAATCGCAATTAAGGAATACCTTCCCATTCATTCAATGAATTGGAAGACATTCGCAATTTGCGAGTACCCATTAGTTACTCGCAAATTGCGAATGCAATTTCAAGGGTGTCAAAAGGACACCCTGCTGCACCCCTGAAATATGTATGTGTGCCTATGTGGCCCAGCGCCACATGGCACTTAGAAAAATGCAAAAAAGTGCATTTTTCTGAGAAATCGTTAATTACCACCAACCTAGAGTTGGTGATAATTTGCGATTTCTTAAGCCAAAATCGCACAACTTGTGTGCTTCCTACACTGCATTTAAGGAATCGCAATTTGCGATTCCCTAAATGCATTAACAAAATAGGAAATCGCAAATTTTGCGATTCCCTATTTTGTGAGGTCCTTTTGGGATGATACATCCCAAAAGGCTTTGTCCCGTTCGCAAACAGGCTGATTCTGAGAATTGATACATATGCCCCGGTGTGACTAAAGTTAGCATTCGCTGCACCATTTTGTATTTAGCCTCCATTTTGAGCCGTGATCGAAAACTAACTTCTGTCTCACTTTGCGTTTGCCTCACCGAGAAGCAGCTGCTAATGTGTGCTCAGTACGTGTATTTCTCCAAGGCTGAGATTGCTGTGCTAATTAATAAAATGTTTTATTAGTGCATACTTTTCTAACTAGATAAGCTTGCTCCCACTGCTCAGAGCGATGAGGGCAGGCAGAGTAACCTTGAATACAAGATAAAGTGTGCCCGGTCTCAGGATTGTAACTCATCCTTCTGTACCTCCTTTGTTCATTAGCTCCCAACTGGAAAAATCCAGTTGGGGCAGGTCTTTAGGGGGTGCTGGAAATGTACTTTACACCTTACCATGTTGTCTGAAGTCAGTCCCCCTCTGCAGCAATCCAAGGAGGCTGGAAGGCTGATCAAACTGTGCTTCACTCGAGTGTATGACTAATAAATAATTTTGGTTTGTATTCTCTGTCTGACCGACTCTTCATTTGTGTGGCAGGCTGAGAGGTGATCGCGAGTAACCCGGGTGGCCCTAATCTGGTCACTTCCTTCAAGGATTTGCAAACAAGTTACTTACATTTGGTAATGTTCTTTCTAAAGGAGACTATCTAGCCGCAGATTACTCACCTTTCGAATACTCCCCAGGCATCCGTCTGGATCCAGAAACTTTTCCATGGTATCTCTGTGCACTGGAAGGTGGCGCTGTGCGTCTCTGCTCTGAAGCCATTCAGCTCTGAAAGGGATGTGTGGGGTCTATATAGGTGCCACTCCTGCAAGCGGACATCAAATGCTTTCGAAACTATCAGTGCCCCTGGACGCGGAGCCCCAAAAGTAGACTGATAAACCAGTGTGCAGATTCCTAGACTGGGGTCTTATTAATGGGTGGAGTCCAATCACAGACTGGGGACGATGGGAGAGTCGGTGAGGAATCTGCAGCTATAGAGAGTCTCTACCAGAAAAAGCATTGCCATAGGTAAGTAACCTATTCTTCTGATAGATTTCTAGCTGCAGATTCCTCACCATGTGATTATCAAACCAGTACTGAAGAGGAGATGGGCTGTGAATAGACTCAAACCAGAAAGTCCTGCAGGACCCAGTGGGCAAAGTGCCCTTCTAGGCAGACTTAGCTGTCCAGACAATAGTGCTTCGTGAACGCATGTAGGGACGCCTACGTAGCTGCCTGGCAGATGTCTAGGACACGGACGTGGCAGGCCATTGCAGGAGTAGCAGCTTTGGCCCTGGTGGAATTGGCGTGCAGCCCTTCTAGGGGTTGCTTCGTTTCCAGTGCGTAGCAGATCTTAATGCAGAGCACAAACCATTGTCTAATTGTATGCTTCTGCACATCCTTGCCCTTTTACGCTCTGATGAACACCACAAAGAGCGGATTGTCCACCCGGTGGTCTTTGGTATGATCAATGTAGAAACCGGAGCTCTCTTCTGGAGACCAAGCGATGGGATCTCTCCTTCTACTTAGATGGCTGAAGGGGGAGCATATTACGCCTGCAGGATGATGTTTGAAAAAAGATGTTACAATTTTCGGAAAAGAGGATGCCAGAGAACTCATAACCAGAGTATCAGGGATGAAGGTGGTGTATGGTAGCCTGAGGCTCAATCACAGGCCGTGCTGAAGTGATGGCACCTAGGAACAAGGTTTCGCTGGAAAGGAGCCATAGGGGGCAGTAGTAGAGTGGTTCGAATAAAGTACACATTAAATAAGTAAGGACGAGATTGAGGTCCCACTGGGGTATCACTAAAGGAGAAGTGGGTAACGTGCTGCGGCCCTTTCAAAAACCTCATCAAGACTGGTGACATAAATTATGAAGGCTGATCAGGCAATTGCAGGAAGGCTGAAAGATAACCGTTAACAGTGCCCATAGCAAGGCCTTGACGGGTGGGAGAGAAAACAAACAGGGAAAATGTGAAGAAGGATCTCTGAGAGATGCTCCAGATCCAAAGAAGGTAACATATGTCAAGACAAAGGAGTGGTGCCTATATTGGCCTAGTGTGTCCCTTCAGAGAGGAATGGAGTCAGCGCAGAGGAACACAGCGCCACCTTCGGGACGCAGAGGTATTACGGAAAAGTTTACAGATCCAGCCTCGCACCTGGGTATTATTCAAAAGATAAGGAATCTGCTTCTAGAAGTCTCCATCAGAAATGTTTACTACAGAGCTTAGCAGAACTACAGACCTGGCAGACTCACAAAATCACTTGTGTTGATACTGCCTTTGAGTGAGAAGCTTTATGCCTTCACTCAGACAAGCAATACTGCTTTGTCCATACATGGTATTTGTATCGTGCAAACCTAGCCAAAAAGCAGTGCAGCACTGCAAGAGTCCTAGGTGGTGGAGACTAACTATTCAGGTATCACTGAGCCACAATCAAAGAACTGGAAGCAAATCACTAGCTCCTTCGGTTGAAAGAAGAAGATTCCTTTAGAAACAGAATGAGAGTTGTTTATCTACAAGTGGTTAGAATACAGGATTATTTGGAATCCCTAGGATAACTTGCACCCTTGCGCTAGTGCATCTTGTAATTTTCTGTGGAAAAAGAAGGTGGGGAAGCCATGTAGGAAACTCAAACTTGTTGAACAGAAAGGCATCACTCAGGAAACCTAGTCCATGGATATTCAAAAGGCCAAATTATGGCACTAGTTTTCCATCTACTGATCAAGATTTGGAAGAAGAGGGCCAAACTACCTCTCTGTGAAGCTCTTAATCATGAGGGGAGTCAGCAAGCCTACTAAGGAAATATTAGATGTTCCTCACCCCTGCCAAGTGTGTGGGTTGACAGACTGATGCTCTCTGAAAGAATCATGCTTCAGGTCTTAATCACACATATGGCATACTTTGGCATTGGTGGCGTGTTTTATTTGTAGGGAGGGAGAATCTAAAGCACCTTTGTCTTGAGAAGGGAGAAAAAATGTTATGGCCTTTAAATGGTTCAGTCAAAGTTCTAATTGGTGTTGAAGCCCCAAACAAGCTGTCCAGCAGGACTCTAAGAAGCCCTGCTGGAGATCGAAGCAGCAAAACACGACGTGACAGGAGACCCTGTCCTGTGTTACACCATAGGAAGTTGTTTTTCACCAATAACAACTTCCTTACAGTCTTTGTTGGACTAGTTTCACATTTCTGTGTTCAATGAATTCATAGATGGAGTTGAACCATTCTTAACCTGGCAAAGTGCTTTGGGAATTATCCTCAACACATTCCATACCATATTATTATAGATTTAAAGCATCTGTTAAACAGTAACTCTTAAACATTATTCAGGCCTTCTCAACCTCAGGCAGTAAATGAATGGGATTAGGCTTCTGCCCACAGAAGTCGTCTTCAGATCTTAGATCACAAATTTTGCTACACACATAATGGACCTCGCTGGGGTGGAGATAGGTTGTTTTCAAATAAATACTATATCTCATCATTGAAGTCTATAGCTGCATTTAGCAAGTCACCTTGCACATATTCAGTGGAGGTAATACGTTCTAATTCTGGTATGCTTTGTAGATGAAAGGTTTGTGTAAATAAAATGAGAGGGACACCACATCCCAAAGGGACAGGACTCTGTAAAAGACTGTCATGTCACAAATATTTCCCCTTTGGTGTCACAATACTCCACACAGATTCTACCAACTTTTCATTCATACATACAGCGTTTAAATGTCAATCACCATATATTCATAACACCAATCTTAAGTAAGGAAAGTACAACAAATGATCTAAAATATTTTTTTAAGATTTTGGTAACAAATCTTTACAAATATTACAATTGGTGTAACAAAAATAAGGACCATTCTGACATAAAAATATATCACATGAGGATAGTCATTCTCAAACATTCAAGGTAAAAAAAAATGCTAACATCAAATTACACAAATAAAAACAACAAATTAATCACAAAGCAAAAGAGAGAAACAAGGCAATTACAGTCTTATCTAGCTAATTTTGCAAATTAGTGACAACGGCACATGATTATGAAAAAATCCTCTTCTAATGCGTGTCTGTTCCTCAGATTTAGCCCAACATAGGCATCGAGGCATTTCAGTGGTTAGTGCAGTTCCTGACCACCTTCTTCAAGACAACAAATTTTCTCTCACAAGAATACCAATTGTTAAAATTCCAACTGAAACCAATCGTCTTGCAACTAGAGTTGGTCCGGCAGTCGTCCGGATCCGGCCACCAAGTCACTCTCGAGACCAATCAGTTCAATGTAAGTAGTAGAGTCGCCGTCCTTATCTGGCTACAGGGATCATCGTAACATGTGGCTGAACTTAAAAAAGCTTCCTAGCAACTCGTTCCACTAAAGGGGGCTTACACTCCCCCCCTACCCCTTTTAGTGGAACGAGTGACTTGGATCCAGATGACTGCTGAACCAACTCTAGTTGAAAGACGATTGCTTAGTGGGCAGCGTTGGGAGAGGATACATTCAGAAAAGAGCTCAGGGATAGAACAGTGAGCTTCAATGGGATTGAAAGAACGTTCAGGATCACAATCTTCCAATCCGTTCCCTCTGATCCAGACCCCAATTCTCTGTTTCCTATAGCTATTGCTTCACTTCTACAGCACGTAGCAGTCAACCATGAATGATCCACCAAGGATTCCAACCCACTCGAAGAAGCAACTCTAAAACATAAGAGCAGGTGGTGCCTACTGGCAGCAACAAGCATAAAGTGGGCACTGGACAAAAGAGCATCATAAGATCAAAATGTTCTGCTGTTCACTGCAAGGCTTATATACAAATTAACAGTACTCATCTTGGTTTCAGAAGGCCTGATATGTGCTACACAAGTGTCTAAAGTCCACAGAACTCAGTGGATAAAGGCAAGCCTTCTCTCTTTTCAAGAAAACTCTAAAAGATGTTTAGAGCTGGACTTTGTGGGCAAAGCTTCCTGGGGAGAGTCAGTCAACCTCAGAGCTCAGGAACCTCTGCACTCCCAGGCAGTCATTATTGCCAATGATCAGAGCAGCTAGGCTTGCACAAACTAAACCCTGGGAGCATCCTGAATAACCCTATTGCACCCAATACATTAAAGGGGAAGCACTTAAAGACATCTAAAAGACAGCACAATAAGGGAACAGACACTGCTAGACAGAATGCCCCTGAGATGTCATTTTGCAAATACTGAAATAAAAAAAAAAAAAAAAAAAAACCACAAATATGTATATATATTTGTAGTTATTCAACTGCTTCTAATTTCTCTCGATGCAGTAGAAAATCAAGCAGCACTGCAGGGTTAGAATTTCCAAGTTTCATTATAGCACCATTAATGCAATTACACAGGGACAGATGACGCGTTTCAGTGCTTGCCGAGAAAAAACACAGACACACACACACACACACTTACTGAAAAAAACCAACATAGGAAGTCAGAATTAGGCTTAGATTTTACTTGTACAAAACCACAGAAATTAGCAGTTATAGTTACCCGAGATAACTATAACCTACGCCCCCGCAATGGACTGCTTATGTCCTTAAATATTATATTACTCATGACATGGTCAGCGACATGAGTGAGTATCCAGTAATTGTGAGAGTTTTCTTTAAGTTTGAGTGTTAAAGCTACATAGCAAGATACTAAAATTGTCATCCAGTGATTGTTTTATTTAAGTTTCTGAGAGTTAAAGCTATAGAGTAAGGTACGAAAAATGTTAAATTAGTAAATATTGTGTACTACTAATGAGTGATACTATGTGTAACACATTATGTGAGTAGGTGTCTGAGTTGTTCTGTGTGTGTGAGTGATTGTATGGGTGTGTGGTTGTATGGGTGAGTGGGTTTGTCAGTGGTGAATGGGTGGGGTATGTGGGAGGCTGTAAAGGTGAGTTATGAGGCGTGTGAATGGCTGTATGAGTGAGTGGGTGCATAAGTGTTGCATGGGTAAGTGGTTTATGGGTGGGTGAGTGTGTGAGTGAGTATGGGTGAGTGAGAGTGGCTGTATGGGTGAGTGTGTGCTTGTGTTAGTGACTGTATAGTGAGTGCACGTGTTAGTATATGAATGAGTAAATAAGTGGGTGTATGAGTGAGTGGGTGGGTGAGAAACTATATGGGTGAGTGAGTAGGTGAATGAGTAGCTCTATGGATGAGTTAGTGGTTTTGTGAGGGGCTGTATGAGTGAGTGGATGAATGTATGAGTGGCTCTATGGGTATGTGAGTGGTTGTGTGGGAATGTGTGTATGACACATTCTACGGTGATGTGAGTGGTTCTGTGGATGAAATAATCAGTAATGTCAGTTGAGACGTCATCAGGGATGTCACTGCCATGTCATGAGTGATGTAATATGTGACGTCTTAAGCAGTGCATTGGGAGAGCGTAAGTTACAGTTAGCTCCTGTTACTATAACTGTTGAAATTCTATGGTTTTGTACAAGTGAAATCTGAGCCTAACTATAACGTCCCTATACCCCTTTTTCAATTACTTTCTATGTTTAAAAAAAAATCTATTTCCTAATTGTAACGTTTCTGTAACCTTTCCTTTTTCAGTGAATTTCTACAATTTAAAAAAATGTTTTAGTTCCTGTTACCTGTAAACTATGAGAATGGGTGTTATACTGGCTGCATGGGTCTGCGAATGGGTGTGTGAGTGGCTGAATGGGTCGGTGAATGGGTGTGTGAGTGGCTGTATGGATCTGTGAGTGGGTCTATGAGTGCCTTTGTGGGTCTGTGACTGGGTCTGAGTGGCACTATGGGTCTGTGAGCAGCCCTCCTCCATTTAAAAACAGGTTTGGCTAGCCCTGGGGAGGTGGTGGTCCCCGGTGCCAAGTTTGGCTAAGAGGAAGGGGGAAAAGCGCACCCTCTTCTCTTGTTTTAAATTTAAAAAATATGTCCTGGAAGCTGGCCCACCTGGGGCAAATCTACAAAGAAGCTTGTGCTTCTCTCTCTCTCTTTTTTTTGCAGCAAATTTGCAACTCTGTCGCAGTTTTGCAGCAAGATATTAAAAAATGCTTTTTGTACCCTGGCAGGGTCCCAGGGGGGCCCCAGAGCCATGGGACCAGGGCTTTCCTACCCTACCCCTTTTCTTTCTAACTTTTTTGGGGGACTCGACTGAAGCAGATTCCCAAGATGGCTGCCAACACTTCCAGGTTGAAGTGTTGACAGCCAATCCAATTTCAGCATGGGGATTGTCGGATCCTTAGAGGATTCAAGTTCCTACATATACAAATTTAGATTTTAATATCTCAAAACCTACTGAACAGATTTACCAATTCACAAAAAGGTCACTTTCTTGCCCAACTAAATTTGGTGCAATTCCGTTCATTAGTTCGGGCTGTAGTCGCGTCTAAAATTCCTATTGGAATTAACATGGGAAGCATACATTTTTTAGCCCCTTCCCCTTTTCTCGGCCCCGCTTGATGGATTGCCCCAAAACTAGAATCACCGGCACTCTTCATCTGGAAAAGTTTGTGAAGATTCATAAAACGGCGTCAAAGATATAGGCAAGTCAAAAATGGTTCCCTTCCGTACTCCACTAGACAAAGAGTACTCCATGATGACAAAAGACAGATTGCTTTACCCAGATTAAGAGAGCTTGTGTCTGCTTGTTTCCTCTGAGATCATCAATGCTGTGGCCATCATTTGGATGGATCTCTCAGGTATGCATGTCAGTAGAAACAGAGTTTGCACTGCGGTACTCTCCCTTCATCCCCCTTACAAATGCTTTTGTTTCTCAAGATGTGTGGTGTTTGGGATATACAAAGGGATTTACAGTGTGATCAAGCATAATCCTAATTGTTCTCTTTGGGGTGTATTCTTCCTTTTTGAAACATTGTGATGCAAGTCTTTAC
This sequence comes from Triturus cristatus, assembly GCF_964204655.1. Classification (NCBI taxonomy): domain Eukaryota; kingdom Metazoa; phylum Chordata; class Amphibia; order Caudata; family Salamandridae; genus Triturus; species Triturus cristatus. The sequence continues at coordinate 271,481,147 of NC_140590.1, read as the reverse complement.
CTAAACAAAGAATAATCAAATAAATGTATATTTATAACACCATGGCAGTGAAAATAAATGTGGTCCATTACCTCACTATATAAAGAAACCATACTAGTAAAAACACATTCCCACATTTATTATTTCAGTGCAAAGGTCAATTGTGAATTTATTACTGCAAAACAGCAAAATTCACTTAGGAAAACACAATGTTCTGCCTCACAGGAAATCTCCTAATGGTCAGAAGGCCTCTCCAATTTGATTTTATCTTATTGCACACATTTAGTCACTTGCATCCTGGGTTTGGTTAAACACCTTTTGTTAAATCAAATACATATGAAACAGGTCATGCAATATACCATATAAGCAGATGCACAGAGTGTAATGTGCTATTTATTACTTTTCTCAAGGTTCACTCTATAGAAATACCACATAGATTCATGAAACTACTTAAGGGCTTATGGGTGGAGTTCCCACTTGTGAACTTGTTGTTCAGCCATGTCAAGCTGGTCTGTAAAGTAATTTTCTTTTCCCAGCTACAGGTAAATATTGTTGAGGGTTGCCCAGTGCCAGAGTTCCTGAGTCAGTGCAGAGACATGGGTGAGAGTGCTCCCCTATTCCCCCCATTATGGTTATAATACATGGCTGTCATGTTGTCTATTTTTATTAGGCCCGTCTTGCTCTAAATGAGTCTGAGGAATGCTTTGAAGGTTAAATGTATAACTAGCAGTTCCAGATAGAGTATGTGGTACCCCTGGTACTGAGGGGTCCTGATGTCTTGTACCGTCCTTTTGTGGAGGTGAGCACCCCAGCCAACTGATGATTTCTTAATTGACGTGGTCCTTAAAAATGCTTCAACAGTGTGAGCTTCATTGATGGTGTCTTTCCTGATGTTGGAAGCATGCAACTGTTGTCGAATGGATTAGAACCAGTGTGAATACTCAGACGGTCAATAAATAATTGATCAAATTCAGGGCAACTTCTGAATCTCTAAAACCAGTTCTGGTTTCATTGACTGATAGTAGGTTGGAAGCAAGGTCAGAACTGATAGGGCTTAATGTTTGCTCACTAGAGATCTTTTAGGGTCCTAGTTGATGGATCTCCAAGGCGTGAGAGATTTCAAGATAATATCATAAACCATAGAGGAAAAAGGCCATGGGATATGAATAAGAAACTCAGGAGACAAGCAGATGCAAGAGAACATGGATCAGCAATCGTAGACAGGGTGAAACAAAAGAAACAGAAAAGAAAAACCCTAAACACAGGCAAAGGGATATACAAATTTGCATTACAAAAAACGAAGTGAACAAGAAACAAAAACTGTAGAGATAAAAAATGATACTCCGAGATTGAACCATAACTTTAGAGTCAAACAAAACTTAAAATGTACCCAAAATAAAAGCAAAAGGTATCAAAGGGATGAAGAATCAGAAATGTTTTATAGAAACAAATGAAAAACATTTCAGAAACTCTATAGATTGACAGAAACCATGAAACCATAAAGATGGTTAGACAAATGGGTGTAAGGATAAAAAACTAGAGAAATAGCTATGACAAAGAGGGCAAACAAATATGAATCTTTAAAAATAAAAGCTAACCATAAAAATACTGTAAGTGAACTCAAATAAGAAAAAGTCTAGTGATACAGAGAATCAAGACTAGGAAAACCAAAGACCAAAAATCAAGAGAGGCTCTTACCCTGTAATGTGCCAGCTGCAGAGCAATCTGAATGAATGCATCTGGGCTGGTCTTACACTTCTTAATTTGTCCTTTACCAAAGTCGTTAAATGGGAAAACATGGAAATCCACGTCATCTGCCAGTGCCTTCGCCACATCCAGTGAGCAGTTTATTTCATCCTGGCACTGCAAGAGAGAAAGGCAATTGGAATGAAAACTTGGAAATGAGAGAAAATGGTAAGATAGCAGGCATAAAAGAGGTTATAAAGCAGACACATTGCTGGCTCTGACATAACCTTTTGACATCCCCCACATCGCAGTTCCCCCCACATCATTGAGAACTGCTTTGTTTCTGCAGACAGGGCCTCAGCTAGCTTTGTTGGTGAAAAAAAAGTGTTGGGATCAATCTACCACAGGGTTGGTGCCTCTTCAACATATTGGATGGCCCATAATATCTTATGTGGCCTCCCAATGCTGATGTTTTCTGTTTGTAAGCACCATGCGTCATCTGTGCCAGGATACTCTTTGGGGTGAGGTGTGCATGTTCCAAATACAAATAACATAACATACAGGTTTCAATGCAAACAATAGCGTAACGCAGGCCACTTCAATGCCAGCCGGAACAATCAGAGCTCCAACTGGTTGATGTGGAGTTCGGATTCCATCGGAGACCAGAGTCCTCTGATCTCCACCTCTCCCAGATGGCTGCCCAACCCCAGAAGTGACCTATCTGTGACTATAGCCAGCTCTGATTGGGGGAGGGGAGGGAGAGGGGTTGCCACTGACCCAATCGCGGGCTGTTAGCCACTACTGCAGGTCTTTTGCAATTCCCTTAGAGAACTGGACCAAGTCAGAGAGATTCCTCTGATGTTGTGCCCACTAGAGAGCCCTCATATGCCAAAGGTCATGTGTTACAAGAAGGATGCAGGAGGCCTTGAGTCCCAAAAGCCTCAAAGTAAGTCTCACCGGATCCCAGGTTAGAGGCTGAAACATTGGTATCATATCCTGGATATCCTGTGTTTGCCGTTCTGGAGCATAAGCCAGAAACTGCACCGTTCTGGCTCCGATGAAATGGAGCCTCTGCAAAGGAGCCAGGTGTGAATTCGGCATGTTGACAGTGAACCTCATTGAGCTTAGAAGGTTCGCCTTAGTCTGAAGGAGGGAGACGACTGCCTTGGTCGAGCCCACCTTCAACAGCCATTGAGGTAGGGAAAGACTGGATTTCCAGACCTCCACAGATATTTCAGGAATACCCGAGGGGCGCTGGTAAGGCTGACGGGGAGCTCAGCAAGCTGAAAGTGCTCTTGGCTGACCACGAATCACAGGTTATGCCTGTGAGCAGGCAGAAGGGGGATGGGGAAATAAGCATCCTGTAAGTCCAGCGATACCATCCAGTCTCCTGGGTTCGGGGTAGACAGGACTCGAGCGTGAGCATTTTGAATGTCTCCTTTTTCAGGAAGAGATTGAGAAGACGCAGGTCTAGATTAGGATTAAGGCCTCCATCATTCTTAGGCACCAGAAAGTAGGGGAATAGCAACCACGACCTACTTCTGATGTCAGCACCTTCTCTATAGCTCTCTTGACCAAGAGAGCTAACACCGCCTGATGGAGCAATTAGAGGGGATCCTCTGTCAGCTTGTCATAAGTAGGTGGGATAGGTATGGGGTAGTCACATAAGGGAGAAAGTAGCCCCTTTGGACAAGCTGCAAAACCCAGAGCTGCTCCAGTTGTGCATGTGTTGGTGTATCCTGCCCCCCAATGGATGCCCATGAAGGTCGGAGGGCATACTAAGGGGATTTGGAGGATGCAGATGTTAGGGGTTGGTGGACTGGGTCGACCTCTGGCTGCCTGTCCCATGTCACTGGGAACCGCATCCTCTGCCAAGAAAAGATTGTGCAGTTTGCTTGCCGGGGTGGTTGGGTGTGTATAGACGCAGTTGGAAGCCACTCATGTGGCCACAAAAGACGGAAAAGGCGAATTGGGGTTGACGAGGGACCATGGAAAAACCCAAGGACTTGGCCGTAGCACTACAGTCCTTGAAACGCTCTGCCTTATTTCAAAAGAGATGAGTGCCATCAAAGGGCATGTCCATAAGAGAAGCCTGGACATCCCCTACAAAGCCAGTGTTACTTAGCAGGCATAGCGTCACAATGCCACAGACTATGAAATTGCTCTACCCAGCGAGTTGGTTGTGCCCAGAACACATCGGATGCAAAACGTTGCTGTATTTCTGCCATCTGCAATAGCTTGTGACAGTATGGCTTGGCCCACTTAAGAGACCTTTAGTAGCACTTCCGTAACCGAATCCCAGATTGTGTGGACATATTAGCCCGACGGGCATGCAGAGTTAACTGACCGCAATGCTCGGCTGGCCGAAGAGAAAACTCTTACTGAAGTTGTCCAGCCTCTTTGATTCAGTGTTCGGCGGAGTGGAATGGAACGCACAAATGTAACTTGGGTGCTGAATTAGGAAATTGGTATTCCCTGGAGCAGGGCGATGGTAACCAATTACCTTATTCACAGGAGTCCCTGTGCAGGGCCTGGAACAGGCCCCAAGAGGGACATCAATAAGTGCTTCAAGAAAAGGGATAAAGGCTCGTATGGAACTAAGTAATATCAACAATGGCCCCAGTCACAAAGCCGGGCACACGTTAGATATTATCTTTACTACCTTTCCTAAAAACATTAAAACTGCTCGTAGAACCCACATAGCGCAGCAACTTGAACAGGCAGGGAATGCCCCCAAAACCCTTTATCAGATTTTTTAAAATTTCACCAATCCCAAGGCATGTGAAATGAAGAAACACCCTCCCAAGCCTTAAGCGACAAACTAGCAACACACTTTACCCAGAAAATTGAACTGATTTATAATAAAATCACTTCAGCCGGAAGCCCTCAGATTGACTCCTTTGCAAACCATCCTGTGGTTATAGATAACGCACAGAGGTTAGATAAATTCTTGGCACTCAAGCCAGAGGATGTAGAGGCGCTACTTAAAACGAATAAATCAGGCTCCCCGCTGGACATCATTCCAGCCAAGACCACATCTCTGCTTGCCAAACAACTTGCTGCCCCAATTTGCTCAATCTTGAATTGTTCAATAGAAAAGGGTCTCATCCCCCTCCGAATGGAAAGAGACACAAATAATCCCCATCAGCAAAAATCTTAAAGCCCCTATGGAGGATTTATCCAACTACCGACCCATTTCACGGTACCTCTCCTGAGCAAGGTATTAGAGAAGCATATCAATAGAAATCCGTCTGATTTTGTCGAAGCCTCGAACTGTCTGGAGCCATCTCAGTTGGGCTTCAGACCCCGCCATATTACGGAGCTGCCCTGATTGAAGTTACTAACAACATTAGAATGTCCCTGGACAACGGACAAGTGAGGCTCCTGGTGTTGCTTGACTTATCGGCAGCCTTCGACACGATCTCCCACCAGACTCTGCTCAGGAGACTTGGGGAAATAGGCCTCCACGGGAGCGCTCAGCAATGGATGTCGAGTTTTCTGTCGGACAGAACTCAAAAGATAAATCTTGGCCCTTTCCGATCAAAGACTACTAAACTGACTAAGGGAGTACCGCAGGGCTCTTGCTTGAGCCCCACCTTATTTAGGAGGGTACGCGGACCATTGCAGGCTGGATGTGAAACAACTTTCTCCAGCTTAACGCAGGGAAAACTGAGATCATGTTGTTTGGCGAGGCATCATCGATATGGCCCTCTGGGTGGTGGCCAGAGGAATTGGGCACTACACCGACTCCCACACTAGTGGTTAAGAATCTGGGTGTCCGTCTGGACCAAAAATTGTCAATGAAAGAGCACGCTACTTCTACCGTTGGGTCATGCTTTCATGTGCTTGGTCTTCTTAGGAAGGTATATTCCTTTTTGCCTCTAAATACGCAGAAAACACTTATCCAGGCACTAGTGTTAAGCCGCCTGGACTATTGTAACTCCCTGCTGATCTCAGCAAATGAAGCTTCTTTAATCAGGCTGCAAGTAGTCCAGAACACTGCAGCTCACCTGGTATCTAATCTTCCCACTCGAACAGCCTCCCTCCCTAATCATGCTTAGGGGGTAAAGCTTTCTTCCACCTGGCTTCTACTTTTTGGAACACACTCCCTGTACATCTGTGACAATGCTCTGATCACTTACAGTTTAGAAGACTCCTCAAAACCCTACTATTCTAATCAGTTTTTTCTGGGGCTGGCAGTAGCAATCAGACACCCCTTGGGGGGTGATTCCGGCGCTTTACAAACAAATAAATCAAATCACATGGGGCAACTCCTGGCTGAAGCACTTCTGTCAAGATGTTAGGCTGGACTGTCACTGAGGTTAGCTGAAGGTTGAAGACCTGAGCCCCCCTCCTCACCACCATAGCAAATGAGGCTACCTACTCTGTAGCCACGGTAGTGGGAGAGACCAAGCCAGGGTTTGGGGAGGTATCCAAACTATTGGCATGTGCAAATTCCTCATACCAGTTGTTCTCAACTCCCTCTACAGAGTACTGGTAACCATAAGGGTGCTCTGGCCCCTCCCATTTGCCCCCAAGTCCAAGTTTATCAAAATAATAAGAGAGGTAAAACAACAATATCTCAACTGGTAGGTACATTGTGTTTTCAAAATATATGATGCCAAGTGCACTTTTTAAAAAAAAAATCAGAGTTTCCCTTTTTCTTTTCATGTAATGTGTTGTACATGCATTTCTAACTGTCCTCAATAATCATACCAGTTGAGATATTGTTGTTTTACCTCACGTACCTACCCACATCTCAACGTGGTCTACGGGTTATACTCCTGTCGTTTCATACAATACCAAAGTAATAAGGCACTGGCTCAGCTGACATGTGGTGTCTTGCCCCTGTCGGCACCAGAGCCGGCAATGGACAATGCTGGAGTCGGGGATGACCATGGTGATGCCACTAGGGCACAATGGTGTGTCCACCTACGGTTTCCACCCCCAGGCACTTACAGAATTAGTCACAGACACCTGGGCAGCCTCTTCAGAAATATGGCTCACACCAGCACTAATGTGCACTGGAAAATCCCCAGAGTGCATGACCTCTTTTATAAGGGTGCGTGACTCACAGCAAATGAGGGAATCCTTAACACCGTGCCACATTACAGACGCGGGTGCAGAGGCCTTCAGGCGGTGCACTGATTGCGTACCACACAGAGATGGTGCACAGTCAGTGCACACACCCAAGTATCCCACTCCTGATGCATGCAGTCACTCACTGCACCCACAGTGGGAGGAGAGGCATAAGAAATATCTCACAACACAAGAGCAAGATGATATTCCCAAGAGAACCTCTCCTCAACCCTAAATAGGGAACACGAAGACATTGTCTTTGTGGTGAAAAGTCCAGGTCTTTCTCATTAATTCAAGGAGGAACATAGCCAAGAATTCTGTTCTGAAGAAATTGGCCAGTAGCTAAATTTCCAGCTGATAAAAAGTGAATCAAGGTCCATCCCTACCTGTTTAGGTAAAACAAAGCAGCTTTGCAGTTGATTCCAATATGAACAACACTCCCATGGGGAAGAGGGAAAAATTATCTGACACTCAGAAATATTAACTTGAGATGAATGATGTGAAGAGTTATTTCCTCGAGTTCTGGACAATGAGCTCCTTTGCCGTACCGAAGGCAAGCTTGAAGTCATCATCTAAGGCGCAGGAGTTTTAAAAGTAAGACTCTTTTGGAAGGTTGGTCTCTTAAGACCATCAAATAAGAGTGATGGATGTCTTTCAAGACGTAAATGATCTTCAGTTAAAATTCTGCTATTTGTATACAGTATGAGGCAGATGGCGGTGACAATGACTTCAGATAGGTTGGTGGCGAGGTGCATGCAGTGGAGAGGACTTTCAAATTAGAAACCTGACAGTACTTTAGTAAACAACTTTAACTGAGCTGAGTTGAGCAAAGTGGTGGTATCTGCTCTGGTAATACTAACCTCTAACAGTGAGTATTATATGATGGCAATGCTCTTTCTTATTGAGGATATAAACATTGAGCATCCTGGAGATGCAAAGATGCTATCCAATCGTCAGCTATATGATGTCCATAATTTGGGTCAGTCTCACCATATGGACAGACTCCAACAGCACGAGTTGTATGCAACATCTGATATGGATATGGTGTCCTACATTTCAATGGGGGGTAATTAAGTACTGATTTTGAGAACAAATTCTATGGCTTCCAGATTATATTTTTGGCACTCACAGCATTTTCTGTGATATGTTTAAAGTCAAGGGTGGGACCGGAGGAACACGGAGGATAGTGTCCTTTTATTTTTGACAAGACTACATAGTGGTGGAAGGAAGATCTCTCTTGCATTGGTGATGTATGCTCCTTGATGAATAACCGAATTCTTAATAAAGTGAGGATGACCTCTTAGTGGATGGAATAAGTGCTGCATTATAGTTGGATTAGTGATTAAATCTATGGATCTTGTCATAAAGAGACTTTTCCTTTGCACACTGAACATTTGATGGCCCCTGCTGTTGCATAGGTCATGTGTTTCTTAATCTGCAACTGGCCTGGAGCTGGTACTTTTACTTTGGAAAGACAAAAACCTTGCAGCCTCAAGAGGTTGTTGAGCGCTCAACTGCTTCATAGTGAGGAAACTATTTTGATATGTGCATTTTCAGATTCACAATGCACTGGCTTTCTTGGGAGGGTAGGCGAGCAAATGTTGACTGGGTTGAAAGATTGTCCATCATAAAAAAAAAATTGAGATTTGATATTCTTCTCCTACGAAACAGGAAGAGGACTATAGAACATGTCTTGAAAATAGATCGAGGGTACACTTAGCTTTCGATATAACAGAATGTTAGGAAGCAGGAGAGTCAGTGGCCCCTTTAATAGACCCTTTTCTACAAAAGGATGCAGTATTGCTATTAGGTTTCAAGAAAGTGCCGAGGTCCAACTTATTAAAACCCTACTAGTAGACTAGGGGGGGACACCTACATTTTTTAATTTGAGCTGTCTGGCGGGATTCACTGGAAGGATGTGCTTATCTATAACTCGCCAGGTGCCAAGAAAAACGTTTGCATTCTTCTCGCTGAACGCACTGATCCTTTTGTTCTGTCCTCTAACAACTTTCTCTTGCTGGGGATTTCATCTACCATGGGAAAGAAGTTGTGAATCTTCAGGTTATCCAACTTCTCACTGATATGGAGGTGCTTTGCCTCCAACAATGCGTGGTTGGACCCATACTTTGAGCTTAATCTTTACTACGTGCATCTAGAAGCGGAAAGGTCGGTCCCTTTGACATGGACAGATCACTTTTTAATCAAATGGCAGATTGCCAAGATAGATAGACTAAATCATCATATCAAAGTAACGAAACATACCTACAGAGCCTGGAATTATATCCAGTCAGAGAAATGTTCCCAATCATTTGCCCCGGCGGTTGAAGACCATGTTAAGTTTGCCTTGACTATCAATCATCAGGCTTTCACTGTAGCATTAAATAGAGCAGCACAGATTAAGCAGCCCAAGCCCTTTTTCCTCCAGACCCCACGCTTCATGGTTCTCTATAGAATTGTGAGATATGAAAGCGGCTTGTAAAAAGCAGGAAGGACGCTGTCGGCAATCTAAATAGACCAAGGATAGAGCAGCCTATAAGTTAGCTCTTACGAGCTACCACGCTCATATTAGGAATACCGGGAGAACTTTCATCTCAAACAAAATTGAGAAGGCTGGTACTTCATCTAAAGAGCTCTACAGAGTTTTCAAGGATTTTACCAGCCCTCGTGCCCGCTCCAGGATTATTCCAGCTTCTCAGCAACTCTGACTCTTTGGCTGACTTCTTTGAGGAAAAGATAGAAGCAATCTATAAGTTTCCCACCAGCCCCCCCCCACATTAAACCAATGGACTACGCACTACCTCCACCTGAATCCTTACCTCTCCTAATCAAGTTTGAACCTTGCATGTTAGACCAATTGATGGGGCTTTTGGCAAAAGCGAAATCCAGTTCCCCAGATGATTTGTGCCCACCCAAAGCTAAAGCTAATCTCTCTTGCTCTTCAACCTTTCCTTAGACATGGCTAAATTCTACTATTCTGGAAAGTTGCAGTGGTCTCACAGATATTAAAAAAAAACAACAAAAAAAACAACAAATGCAGATCCCAAAGGCCTGCCTACCTATTGCCCCATCTCTCTGCTCCCATGGCTGGTAATAATTCTGTACAGCCTGCAGCTTTGATGTCATCTCATAAACAGATGACACCCAGCTGGTTATCTTGTTTGGACAAGATTATGACTGAGTTAAGCTCTGTTTCATGGACTGAGTGGGAAGGTTTGCGGCCTGGATGAAGGGAAACTGTTTGCAACTGAATGCTGATAAGACGGAAATATTGCTTTTTGGCAAAATGCAGGATCTTTGGTACCTTCAGTGGTGGCCTCCTGAAAAAATTAGGTGTCAAATTAGATCAGACATAGTCCATGAAGGATCACGTTTCTGCAATCTGCGGTGCTTGCGCTTCTACCATGCGGCTACTCTGGAAAGTTTTCCCCTAGCTGCCATCCTTTGCAGCTTCAGGCCCTGGTTATAAGCAGACTTGATTATGGTAATGCCTTGCTTATGGCCACTACCACCAACTTATTGGCCAAACTTCAGGTAGCTCAGAATACAGCCACCCGCCTTGCCTACAATTTGCCAGCAGGGTGCTGACTTTGAGAGTTTTTAACTGGCTTCTGGTCAGAAAGTGCATCATTTTCAAGATCTGCTGCCTTACTCATAAGGCTCTGATGGGGGAATGCCCCCTTCCACCTAAAGGACAAAATGAGTCCTGCAAGAACGCTTAGATCAAGCAATAAGATCACTCTTGACTGTTCCCCGCTACCAAACTAGGGAGAGCTTTCTCGTCCCTTTGGCCTGGAACCAACTTCTATTCCATCTGCGCTGCTGCTCGGATGTTGCCAAGTTTAACAAATCTTTGAAGACTTCGCTATTCTACCTGCTGTGGTGTAACTGTGCGGGCTCAGCTGCGAGTTACACCTCCAGGTATGATTCTTTGTGCTATAAAAAGAAGAAAATACCATAACAATGGAAAAGGGTGGGGAGGGGTGGGGGGGGGGGGAGATGGGGAGGCGTGGCCAGCAACATGGCTAGATAGCTGCATCTGCCGAAGCTCTGGGAGCCCATACCGAATCCTGTTAAATATTCTGCTTTCTAATTGACATACAGCAACACCAAAAGGTGCTACTTGTGGCTAATAATACCCTGCTTATGTGACGGCTATCAAAAAATAAAATAAAAGTCCCGAAGAGGCTCTGGTGACATATGACTGAGCTGTACCGCACTCACCCAAAACGGTGGATGGGACGTCGCTACCTCACTGCAGCAGACCCAGCGAGGAAGACGGGCATTCGGCGCTCAACTAAGAAAGGCGCCCAGCTGAGCCAAATTGTGGTTTTGGCTTGAGTCGAGAAGCCCAGAAGATCACAGAGGTGAGAGGGGTCGTGGATGGGCGGAATATCCGGTAGTAGCAGCCCTCTGGAGGCCGTGGGCGAGTTGCCAGAGGGGAAGTCCCAGGAACCCCTGTAACCTGACACCAGGGGTTGCCGAAAAAGAAAAAGGTGACAACCGGGCCTGCTGCGAAGGAGAGGCGAAGTAATGCAAATACGCACCCGAGCCAGAGCGAGAATATGCTGATTGGCCACCGATCGTGGGGAGTCGGGAGAGGCACGGGGGCTACTGCGAGGCTGCTCTGCTCCCGTTGTCTGGACCGCCAAGGCGTAGGCCGCTCCTGACACCCACTGGTACCGAGGAGTTGGTATTGCCTCAGGCAAAGAGGCTGCGCGCTTCAGCAGGCACGCAGATTAGAAGAGCGGCAGGGACACGGAATGCCTAGAACACTAAAGACTATCTCGGACCCTCGAGGAGGGGACCCGCACACTAGGAGTCGCTGATAGAACCCGTGCCTGGACCTTGGTTGGAGGAGGGAGGACTACAAACATAGGAGACCCACTGGAACAGGTGGGGCAGGTGAGAGAACACCCTTGGACTGCGGCCTGACTGGGGAAGAGGCTCCAGAGGCCACCAGAACCCAGAGATACAGGCGCCTGGGAGGCCCAGTGGGAAAACAAATCTCAGTTGCCGTGCCACCATACCGAGAGAGTGGATAAGTGGGGCAAGCCTGGGGAGAGGGTGTAAAGAGACGCGCTATGAAAAGGTGAAGTCTTCTACAGGCTGCAGCAGGAGAGAAGAAAGAGAATCCCCCAGCCCCATTAAGACTGAGCTGATCACCCCGAGCCCCAACCACACGCTTGCAAACCTGTGCCACGGGTAAACTGAGGAGGGCACAGGCAGATGAGACGAGCAAGCAAGGGGAAGCAGGTTATATGACCCGACCTGGCTGCGGCAGACAAGTCCAACCCCAGTGACTGCCACTCCAGGAGACACACTGGTACATAAGGAAAGGAGGAGACCGCAGAGAAGTGTTTTCATATACAAGCCCATCCGCACAACCCCGCTACGGCTAGGGATAAAGATCCTAAGCAGAAAAAACAGTGAAAAATGGACAGATATGCGAAAGTGCTACCACTAACAGAGGGGGATGGAGGGGCCACTGCCGTGCCTGATAACATTGCGCTCCTTCAAGCAATACATGCCTCCAGGAAAGTTCTGGAGGGGATATGGTCAGAGGTGACATTAATGCAACAGGATATCGGTATCGTCTCAGAAAGAGTAACCCAAGCTGAAAATCGTATTGCAGAAGCGGAAGACATATCTCACACCCTGCGCAAAGAAATGTCTGGCCTAACTGGCGACCCTGAACGAAGTATTCTGGAGGGTGGACGACACTGAAAATAGAGCCTGTAGAAATAACTTGCGCTTTATAGGCATTCCGGAGTTAATAGAAGGCACAGATCTCGGCTCCTTCCTGATAACATGGCTCAGAGATACCTTAAAGGCCATTCAATTCTCTACCTGCTTAATCACTGAGCGAGCTCATAGGATGCCGGTGTGAGAACCCCGCTCGGAGCCCCCCGTCCCCACCCCACAGACTCCAATTACTAGATTCCTTAATTTTCAAGGCTGGGACTTAATCCTTTGGGAAATTAGATGAATTGTAGAAGTTAAACATGCCCATGCTAGGCTAATGGTATTCCCAGATTACTCCTGAGAGGTGCAAAAGATGCGTAAAAAACATTTGATTCAGTTAAGGCGAAATTCAGAACACTGCGAATCCAGTATATGTTACTTTTCCCGGCGAAGGTCAAGGTCATCTTCCGAGATAGCTCACACTTTTTTCAGACACTGGAGAAGTCATGGTGCTGGATTGAAGGGCGTCCCCCATTAAGATGAACACTGAGTTCACTGGAGACCTCACACAGAGGAAGCCCCCCCCCCCCCCCCCCAAGGGACCGTTCCCTAAATGAAGTACGGAGAAGAAAAAATGTATTCCTGACTCAATACACAGAATATAAACCAGATGGAAATATCAAGTCCAGAAGTCACCAACCAGGAGATCCTGCAACAACAACTGTAAGAGTGGTGACAAGGGATGAGATCTTGGGGTCTGCCGGAGGCTGAGCAACAGTATGACAGCAAGCAAGGCCCAAAGACATTACCAAGTTAAGCCCTTAGGGGTGACCAGACTGGTATTATGTTGATATTTTTGGGGTTTGTTCATAAATGCTGGAATCAGATGGGGGTGTGGGCATACAGACACCTCAGACTTTGCCTACGCCTTTTTTGGTTCTATTGACCGGTTGAGGGACGGGCGTGGGAAGGGTGAGAGAGTGGGGGGGATGGCGGGGGGGGGGGGGGGGGGGAGTTTGAAGATAGATTTGTTGCACGTAGCAATGTTTTTTGTTTGTGGCCAGTCACTGGGATACCAAGAGTGGGGATGGGAAAGAGGGGAGGTCAGAGCCAACATGAGGCTAACTCTAGCCATCACAGAAGAATACTTAGATATGACCAATGGGCGAGGGAAAATACTATGTGTTGAAGTGGAACGTCAATGGATTAGGGAACAAAGTTAAGAGGGGGTTAGTAACATTTTAAAAGACTCAAACCGGACATTATCCTCCTGCAGGAAAACACACCTGATGGGAACCCACTGCGCCTTCCTGGGAAGGGGGACATACACCACATTTGCACATGAGGGATTTTCTTCGGAATCTAGGGGTGTCGCCATACTAATTAAAAAAACACCTCCCTTTCAAATGAATAAAATCTGGTCGGATCCTCAGGGCACATTAGTTGCAATACACGGGACTTGGGGGTCGAAAAACACACTAATTAGAATATATGCCCCCGCGTCTACAGACACAGACTCTAGACAGAGTGGCAGAGATACTGCTAGAGTACGGACCCTCCACACACATAATCGGAGGTGACTTTAATGAAGTAGCAGACCCATATGTAGACCACACAAGCATAACTACAGAATCACGTAGGTCTACTCCTCTGGCTGAGTTTGACCACCCTGGGCTTGACTGATCTCTGGTGTAGAACACAACTGGTGGATCGCACCTACTCCTTTTCGGCAGCCCATGAAGTTTTCTCTCGACTAGATTACCTCCTCACACCCACGGGAGGGGTAGAGACAGTGGAGAGGCCAGAATATATAGCGAGAGGCATATCAGATCACTCACCTCTGTGGCTAATAGTGGGAGGGGGAATTAGTAGACACAGACAAAAGTGTAGACTGTAATGGTACAGTAGTAGTGATTCATAAATTGGGCAAGCCCCCCCACTGACTGCGGGTCGCATCGCCCTATTTCACTACTCAACGTAGAAACAAAGATCCTGGCCTCTATCCTTAATTCCGGTGATAACTTTGCTTATTCATTGTGATCAATCCGGATTTATGCCTAAACTAGCCACACGATTCAACCTCTGTCGCCTAGCTAATTGGCTGGATATGGTGAAAGAAAGGTCTGCCCGCATGTATTTCTCTCACTAGATGCAGTCGTCCATTGGCCATATATGTGACAAGCATTGTTAAAGTTTGGATTTGAGCCACCATTAATGGGCTGGGTAAAGCTATTATACACCAACCCGAGAGCCAGAGTGAGAGTAAATGGTGAACTATCGACTGCATTCCCAATACAGAGAGGCACCAGACAAGGTTGCCCCCTATCCCCCTTACTGTTTGCTCTAGTAGTAGAACCAATGGCATGCTTGATTAGGGCCCACCCTGAACTGCGCGGGTTCAGAGACAAAGAGGAGCACATACCGGAAGAACGAATCTCACTCTACGCAGACGATATACTAATGTATGTCACCAATCCTAACAAGACACTCCCTCTGATCCTCCAGCTATTTGAAGAATATGGCAGACATGCACGATACAATATAAACTGTGACAAATCCAGTCTGTACACGGTGGACGGGTATTTGGACACTGATGCTCCCAGGATGCCTAAGAGTAGTTCGAGAGGGTTTCCATTACCTAGGTCTATATAAAACCACCAACAAAACAGTGAAATCTTAATCAGAACATCAAACGGGTCCTAGAGGAATTTCGTGATGATGTGAGACGGAAAAACGTCTGCCTTTGACACTCTTGGGAAGGGCAGGCATGTATAAAATGACCACACTCCCGAAGTTACTATAAGTGTTGGAAAACACGTATTGTAAGCTGCCATAGGGAATCTTCCAAGATGATTAACAAGGAACTATGCACGCTTCTGTGGGATGGGGACACCTGAGAGTAGCATTGAAGACTCTACAACAGTCAGTATAACGGGGCAATAGCCTTACCTGACATACTGTCATACTATAGAGCAGCGCGCTTGGTGATATTCAACGAATGGGAACACATATTGGGAGGACACCCAATCTAGCCTTGGAAAGGCTCCAATTCCAGATGCACACGTATCGACACTATATGTATGGTGGGCTGGACAAAGTCCTCTTTTACCGGCCATCCCAAGAACAATGGAGGCCTGGAAGGGAGCTGAAAAGCAAATGCAATGGGACAAGAGGCTAACGAGGGAGACGCCACTCTGGGAGGGTACAAGAATGCCAGAGATAAAAATAGGCTTTGGAGTTTTAGGCACTGGGACAAAATTGGGATCTCCAGATTGGGTGACATCTTAAAAGAAGGGGGATCGGATTTCCTTTGCTGCACTCAAAACAGAATACCAGTTGAGTGACACCTGAAGATATATATATATCTTCAATTAAAACACGCCTGGAGGGCGGAGAGCATAGAAGTCACTGATATCCCCGAATTTGCACCCTTAGAGGGTAGACTTTTACAGGGAGAGATGCCCAGCAAGGCAGTCTCACGTACCTATAGAACTCTAATTAATAATATCCTCGACAACCTGAAATCCCTCAGATCTAAATGGGAGACCACCACAGGAATGATGGAAGATAGTGATTGGGAAGCGGCGTTGATGCACCATCGAGAGGTGGCCATCAAGTCACGCCTTAGATTGATACATTTCAAAATACTACACAGAGTGTACTTTGACAGGGCACGTCTACAAGCAATGGGAAGGACACCCAACTGTGTATGCTGTAAGACAGAAAGGGGCACATTCATACACACAGTGTGGGAATTTCAACAGATTAAATCCTATTGGTCCCAGATACTGAAAGAGTTGAGTGAGATACTGGGAGCGCAACTTCCTATGGATCCCAAATACATTTTATTGGGGGTGCCCACCGAAATAGATCTTTCTTGTAGTAAACTCCTACTATGTAATTTAGGACTGGTTTGGGCGAGAGAGAGGTGGCTCAATTCTGGGGCACCACCAATCTCCCAACACTTGCAGAGTGGAGATCGAGCTTAGATCTGTATATTGTTGCTGAAAGGGTGACATACAAGGCAAGAGGATGCCAAAAAAGCTGGTCCCCCTGGTTGAGCTTCTATGGCCTTGAGATAGAAGAGGGAGGGGGAAGACCCCTGCTGGTACACCAAGGTCTGGAGGGAGAGAAGAAGGGGGGACTGTCTATTGCTACCCCCACGAGTCATGACTGTATGATTTTAAATTGTCATGTATTGAATATGCTAAATGTGCATCCCAATGTATTGGCAAACTGTGTTAGTAAAAATCGTTTAAAAAAAAAAAAAAACATAACACAATGGAAAAGGGTATGAAGTTTGTCTTCAGATCTCATGATGGAACATAGATTTAAGTGAAGTACTAAGCCAGTGTCACATTTTGTTGTAGAAGATGCACTCTTTTTCAATGTAGGAAAGGCTCTGATACAATAGATTTTGAAAAATATGCGATGTTCTGCTTATTTCAGGAGCAATGTGATTTGGTGAAATATTTTCCAATGAATGAATCAGCAAAGAAAATGATTCATTAATTTTAGGCATTGGAATCTCAGTTCAAGGGAGTCAAGATAGTGCTGTAGAAAACACATCAAACCACTGCCCTTGTTTGGATGGAAGGCACAAGTCATATGACAAAAGTTAAAGAGGCCTTCCCAGGGTTTGCAAAACATACTAAGAATAGACTGAGAGGAATTGGGATAAGGAATATGCTACTTACCAGTATGCATCTGTTCTTGGCATGTAGAGCTGCAGAGTCACACACTGAGGATAAGATCGCCATCTGGTGTTGGGCTCGGATGATTGCAGGTTGTTGTTGTCTTCGGAAGAAGCCTTTGGTCACGAGGTTGGTGACTCCTCCCCTGGACAACAGTGCGCATGGGCATCCACTCCATCGTCAGATTGTTTTTCGCCATGATGGGAAAAGATGGAGTGTATAGAAATGAAAGAAAGGATGTCCATGTGTAATGTCTAAGTAAGACGGATGCTGGAACAGATACAGGTCCCGGGGAGGCGGGCGGGCGTGTGTGACTCTGCAGCTCTACATGCCAAGAACAGATGCATACTGGTAAGTAGCATATTCCGTTCGAGGCATATGAGCTGCAGATCACACACTGAGGATAGATTATACAGCAGTGCTTCCCCTTAGCGGTGGTCGCCTGTATCCGTTGCAGCAGCTTGAAATAAAGTTTTTAGGACAGCCTGGCCCACGGAGGCCTGTTGTTTGGCCTGCACATCAACACAATAGTGTTTAGTGAAGGTATGCTTGGTAGACCACGTGGCTGCCTTGCAAATGTCTTCTAAGAGAATGTTACCTAAGAAGGCCATAGAAGCCCCTATTTTACGGGTGGAGTGCGCCCTAGGGGGAACTGTAAGTGTACGTTTAGCCTTGAGGTAGCATATTTGGATGCATTTAACTATCCACCGGGCTATACCTGATTTGGAGATTGGGTTGCCTTTATGTGGTGGTGCGAAAGCAACAAAGAGTTGTTTTGTCTTTCGAAAGGGTTTTGTCCTGTCGATGTAATAAAGCAAGGCTCTTTTGACATCTAAGGTATGTAGGGCCCTTTCAGCTACGGAGTCTGGGTTTGGGAAAAAGACCGGTAGCTCTACTGATTGGTTAAGGTGGAAAGGGGAAATCACTTTTGGAAGAAATTTAGGGTTTGTCCTAAGAACCACTTTGTTACGGTGTAGTTGTAAGAAAGGTTCCTCTAGTGTAGAGGCTTGTATTTCACTTACTCTGCGTAGGGAAGTGATTGCGATAAGGAAGGCTACCTTCCATGTTAGGAATTGTAATTCACATTTGTGCATAGGTTCAAATGGGGGACCCATGAGTCTTGTTAGAACCACATTGAGATTCCACACTGGTGCAGGTGGCAATCTTGGGGGAAGGATTCTTTTGAGACCTTCCATAAACGCTTTGATGGCTGGTACCTTAAAAAGGGACAGGTGTTGCCTATTTTGCAAGTAGGCTGCCAAGGCTGCTAGGTGTAAACGTATAGAGGAATACGCTAGATTGCATCTTTGCAAGTGTAGTAGATAGCAAATGATGTTTTGGATGGAAGCGTCCAATGGATGTATGTCATTATTAGCGCAGTAGATGGCAAATCGTTTCCATTTAGCGGCATAACACGCTCTAGTAGTAGGGCGTCTGGCTTCCTTTATGATATTCATACAGTCTGGAGGGAGATTGAGGTAACCGAACTCTAAGACCTCAGGAGCCAGATCGCTAGGTTCAGTGTTTGAGGATCTGGGTGTCTGATTTCTCCATGGTTCTGGGTTAATAGATCCGGGGAGAGGCGTAGCCTTTGATGTGGAACTAAGGATAGTTCTAGAAGCGTGGTGAACCACGGTTGACGTGCCCAAGTGGGAGCCACTAGTATTAGTGTTAGTGACTGTTGTTTCAGTTTGCGTACCACAAATGGAACTAGTGGGAGAGGCGGAAAGGCGTACGCAAATCTGCCTGACCAGTTCATCCATAGGGCATTGCCCTTGGACTGTGGGTGTGGAAATCTGGCGGCGAAGGTTGGGCATTTTGTGTTTTCGGGAGTGGCGAACAGGTCTATGTCTGGTTGTCCCCACTTTTGGAAGAAGGGGAGTAGAACCTTGGGGTGTAGTTTCCATTCGTGGATCTGCTGTGTGTGGCGACTTAGGAGGTCGGCCACTTGATTGTGGATCCCTGGGAGATGTTCTGCTAACAGATAGATGTTTTGGGGAATTGCCCATCTCCAGATTTGCTGTGCCAGTTGGGACAGTTGGGGAGAGTGTGTCCCTCCCTGTTTCTGTATATAATACATTGTCGTCATGTTGTCTGTGCGTATGAGGACAGTTTTGTTCTTTAGGTGAACTTGAAAGGATTTTAGTGCTAGGAACACTGCTAAGAGTTCCAGGTGGTTGATGTGGAGCAGTTTTTGTTGACTGGTCCATCTGCCCTGAGTGGTATGGTGAAGGAGGTGGGCTCCCCACCCCGTGAGAGATGCGTCGGTAGTTAGCACAACTTGTGGAAGAGGCTCTAAGAACGGTCGCCCTTTGGACAGGTTGATGGTGTTCCACCATTTCAGTGAGCGACTGTCCACCAACACCAGATCGGTAAGTTGTCCGTGAGCTTGGTTCCACTGTTGTGCTAAACATTCCTGTAAGGGACGCATTTGAAGTCGTGCGTGTGGGACTATGGAGATGCATGACGCCATCATGCCTAGGAGCTGCATGAACACTCTTGCTGGAAGAGATGGATGAGTTTGAAATTGAGAGATGAGATTTTGTATACTGGCTATCCTGGCAGTGCTGGGATAAGCAATGGCCTTGGATGTATCTATGGTTGCTCCTAGATACTGATGTAAGTGGGAAGGTTGTAGGTGGGATTTGGGGTAGTTGATAGTGAATCCCAAATCGTGGAGAGTTTGAATCGTGCGATGAGTGTGGAGAACGCATTTTTGGTATGTATTGGCTTTTATGAGCCAATCGTCCAGATAGGGGAAGACATGGATCTGTTGTCTTCTGAGGTGCGCTGCCACGACTGCTAAGCACTTGGTGAACACTCTGGGTGCTGTTGTTACTCCGAATGGGAGAACTGTAAATTGATAGTGTTGCCCATCTACCACAAATCGTAGATATTTTCTGTGAGCGGGATGCATAGGGATGTGAAAGTATGCGTCCTTGAGGTCTAATGTGGCAAGGAAGTCTCCCTGTTGTAGGAGTGGGAGGACTTGTTGGAGAGTGGTCATATGAAAATGATCCGAATGTATATACTGGTTTAGTAGTCTGAGATCCAGTATGGGCCTTAGTGTTTTGTCCTTTTTGGGAATGAGGAAGTATAGAGAATATACCCCTTTTCCCTGATGTTGAAGGGGGACTGGTTCTATCGCATGTTTTGTAACAGGGATTGAACTTCTTGTTTGAGGAGAGAGAGATGATGTGAGGACATTGGGCGTTGTTTGGGTGGTATGTTTGGGGGGGATTGTATGAGTTCGAGGCAGTAGCCAGACTGGATAATTTGTCTTACCCATCTGTCTGTGGTGATGGAAGTCCAGACAGGTAGGAATTGTTGGAGTCGCCCCCCGACCGGAGTGGAATGGTCTGGGGGGAGTGGTGGCAAGTCACTGTTTGGTGGCTGGGGAGGTGCGGGTGTTGTTGTTATTGCCCCGCCCTCGGCCTTTGTTATTGTTTCCCCTATAACCTCCCCGGAAATAACCTCTGTTAGGGGATGTTTGTCCAGAATTTTTAAAGGTGGACGTGGTCTCAGTTGATGTGTTTTTGGAGCCTCCTCTATAAAAGGAGCGACGAAAGGAACCCCGGTTTTGAGGAGACTGCAGTGCTCCCATAGACTTGGCAGTTTCATTATCCTTCTTCATTTTTTCTAATGCAGTATCCACTGCAGGGCCAAATAACTGCTCTTGGTTGAAAGGTTGAGCCAGAATTGCGGTTTGAACCTCCGGTTTAAAACCGGAAATACGGAGCCAGGCATGTCGTCTGAGTAAGACGCTAGTATTGACCGCCCTAGAAGCAGTGTCTGCCGCATCTAAGGCGCATTTAAAGGAGGCATTAGATATTAATTTGCCTTCTTGAATGAGGTCAGTGGCCTGGGACTTAAAGGGTTCAGGCAGATGTTGCATAAGGTCCTCAAGTTGGTCATAATGTGCCCTGTCATACCGAGCTAACAGGGCCTGGGTATTGGCAATACGCCAGTGGTTCGCCGCCTGTGCGGCGACTCGTTTGCCTGAGGCCTCTAAAAGCTTAGACTCCTTGTCTGGGGGGGGCGTTTCTCCAGTTGTCTGTGAGTTAACGCGCTTCCTGGCATTTGATACGACCAAGGAGTCTAAAGGGAGCTGGGCTTTATTGTATGCAGGGTCCTGCGGGGCTGGTCGGTACTTTTTTTCGATGTGGGGGTTGAGAACCCTCGCTCGAACAGGGTCTTTAAAGACGTCAGTGGCATGCTTTATAACCCCTTTAATCATGGGAAGTATATGAACAGTTTTTTGTGACTGCTCAAAGGTATCGAGGAGAAAATCCTCCTCAAGGGGGTCCGTGTGCATAGTGACACCATGGAACGTTGCTGCCCTATTTATTAGTTGGCCAAACCCTAGGTGGTCATCAGGAGGGGAGGGCTTGGAGGGGTAGGTAGTGGGGTCAGGCATGTCAGGCATTGGATAAGACCAGTCATCTACCGGTGCTGTGTCTGGAAAAGTAAACGGGTCGGTTGGATCAACAGGATCATTAAATAAATCAGGGTCCGCCCCTCCCCCTAAGTCATCATTATCATCCTGTGGAGGAGGTGAATGATAGGGAGGTGGTAAAGGTAAAGGTAAAGGAGAAACAGGAGGAGGAGGGGGGGACGGGTTAGAAGGTAAAACAGGAGAAGAAGGACGAAGTGGTGAAGTGGCACAGTCCTTTTTCCGTATGGGAGCTGGGGGAGGTGTAGTGTCCAGCTTCCGTTTTTTATATGGGATGGCAGTCACATGTCCAGTGTTAGGATTGATGTAGATCCGCTTTTGAGTAGGATCTGGTCGAAAAAGTTCATCTGGCTCCGAAGGTGGTGGCGGCGACGCCCGCTTCGGGTCTTTATGAGCCGTTTTTGGTGTGGACGTAGTTTTCGGTGCCGATGATGTTTTCGGTGCCGAAGGATGTTTCAGTTCCGATGGATTTTTCGGAGCCGATGGAGTTTTCGGTGCCGATGTATGTTTCGGTGCCGATGTATGTTTCGGTGCCGAGGGACTTTTAGGCATCGATGTCGAAGAACGTTTCGGCGCCGGTGGAGACTTCGGTGCCGAGGAACGTTTCAGTGCCGAAGGGGATTTCGGTCTCGAAGCCTGTTTCGGTGCCGACAGTGGTTTTTTCGGTGCTGAGGGTGTTAAAGGCACAATCACATGAGGTTTGCTCGAGCCCGAGCCACCTACAGGCTTAGATGTCTTCGGAGCCGGGCCCGAGGGCGGGGCTTCTGAAGAGGATTTCCGGTCGCGACTGGGCCCAGCTGGCGGAGTCTTGACCACTGTCTTTTTGGATGGGGCAGGGGCAGGGGGGGTGGTACTCACACGCTGCCATGGAGTGATCAGGTCATCGGAATCGTCGGCCTCGGACACGATCTCTTCGGTGTCGTCTTCGGGAACATCTTGAGCAAAGATGTCCTCCGGTTCTGGAGCTGGTTTGGCCATAATATGGCGTCGAGCTCTTCGGTCCCGGAGGGTCTTCTTCGAACGGAAAGCGGCACAAGCTGGACAGGTGGACTCGTTGTGTTCCGGCGACAGGCAGAGGTTACAAACCTCGTGGTGGTCACTGTGGGGGAACTTCGCTCCACACTGGGGGCATTTTTTGAAGGGTGTCCTGTCCATCAGCCGCTTCCGGAACCGGTCCGAGTTGATTTCGAAGTCGATGGAATGAAGATTAAGGAGTTAAATTGATTGCTAGAAGTTTTCTGCTGGAGCGGAAAAAAGTTCATCCGAACCCAATGGCGGAAAAAAACAATCTGACGATGGAGTGGATGCCCATGCGCACTGTTGTCCAGGGGAGGAGTCACCAACCTCGTGACCAAAGGCTTCTTCCGAAGACAACAACAACCTGCAATCATCCGAGCCCAACACCAGATGGCGATCTTATCCTCAGTGTGTGATCTGCAGCTCATATGCCTCGAACATTAAATTACTTTCAAAATCTGAAACAATCATGAATTGGGTACTGAAAACTGGATATCCTTAGCAACCAACGAGATGACCCATAAACGTTTAAACATGGCATCTAGTCTTACTGATACACAGAATACAATATTAAATTATGCTTTTCTCCTTTTCGCCTTACTACTTGTGTGTTTTTTGGGATGCTGCACAGTAGACTCCTCCAATGGAGTTTTGTACAGGTTTATTTTAAACATTGGATGTTTCGAGTTTTCAGAGCAGCTGTACTGGACCGTAAAAACACCGTGGAAACATGCCGAGGTCAGACCACTCCTCAAGAAGCCATCGGCAGACCCCAGTGAGCTCCAGAACTACTGGCCTATCTTGCTACTCCCGTTCCCCGACAAAGTTCTGGGGAAGGCCATCAACCTCCAACTCACTGAATATTTGGAGAAGAACAAACTACTAGACCCCTCACAATCAGGCTTCAGACCCAATCACAGGACCAAGACAGCTTTGATCGCCACAACAGACAACATTCACACCCTACTCGACAGAGGAGAATCTGCAGCCATGATCCTACTTGACCTCACCGCAGCCTTCGACACCATCTCCCATCACACTCCCACTCCTCGAACGACTACACCAGGTCGGCATCACAGACGACGCACTCCGATAGATTGCATCCTTCACCGAGAGATACACCTAGAGAGTCCGACTACCATCATTCACATTGCAAGCCAAGCACACCATAGTTCCCCGATGTTCTTCCCTCAGTCAAACACTCTTCAACGTCTACATGTCACCACTCACAGACATCATCAGATCGCAGGAAGCCAGACACTGCGCCAATTCAGGAAGGACCTCAAGACATGGCTCTTCGAATGACCCAAACAAAGCTGCTCACACCCACCCCTCAGCACCTCGAGACCCTAACGGGTGTGTAGTGTGCTCTAAAAAACCCTGATTGATTGAACGTTTCCTACGCTGACGACACCCAGCTCATCCTATCGCTCTCAGCCGACCCCACCATGACTATACTAACTTCCACAACTGCATGAAAAGTATTTTTGCCTGGATGAGGGAAAACTACTTCAAGCTAAACACGGACAAGACTGAAGTCCTCATCTTTGGCAAACACACCGCTCCTTAGATGATTCCTGTGCCTAAAATTTACACCTGCAACCTTGGCATCGTCCTCGACACTAAACTATCTATGAAACAAGTCAATGCCTTCGCCTCAACCTGCTTCCTCCCGCTCCGAATGCTCCACAATATCTTCATGTGCCAATCTATCAGCACCAGGAAGACTGTAACACAGGCCTTCATCAACAGCCAACTAGACCACGGCAACATAACCTATGCAGGCACCACCTCCAACCTCATGCAAAGACTTCAATCAATCCAGAATACAGCAGCCAGACTGATCCTCAACATGGACAGGGGGACCCACATCACCTAGCACCTGAAGGACCTCCACTGGCTTCCAATTAAGAAGAGATGCCACTTCAAGCTCCTGACCCCCACCTAATAGGCCCTCCACGACCTAGGACCCACCTACCTGAACCGCTGCCTTCATTTGCGCTGACCACCTAGGAACCTCTGCTCACCTTGCCCTTGCAGAAATCACTCGCATACACAGCACCCGCACCAGAGGAAGATCCTTCTCCCATCTCACCGCAAAAGCCTAGAACACCCTCCCACTCCACCTCCGCACTGAACCCTCTCACACTGACTTCAGGAAGGGGTTCAAGACCTGGCTCTTCGACTGGGCCCGGCAGCAAGCAAACGGGTGACAAGAAGCACTACACAAATTCCTCTAGATTGATTACCAATTGTAATGTACAGAGATCTGAAGGAAGGTTAGGTCAAACCGTCAACAAAGAATTAGCCAAAGGGTTATCTACATACTACCTGGGTACTTGTAAGACTCATCTGCCATGTACCAACCACTCCAAGCCTCTTCAGACTGGTACTAAAGCTTGAGCACTTCTTTGTGGCACCTTCATAATTGAGCCTGGGTAATCTAAAACGCTTCAACCAGAAGCATTATCTTTTTTAATGACATGGACAACCCGTTGATGGTCTCTGCACTACGGAGGTAATGTGTTAGACATCCATGGACTGTCCAAATTATTTAGATTATTAACTAGAAGAAATATATGAAAAAAGAAATTATAATACACAAATGTAATTCTTGGCTCAAAAGTCAACTCGATGGAACTCCCCTAGAAGGGGTTTAACATATCCCTAATTTGGCCCAGGTAAGACAACTTCATAGACTTTAAAGAGATTCCCCTTAGGATGGCCAAGAACAAAAACATTAATAGGTTAAGGCTCTTGCTGTTTGGACAAAGGTTTTCATCTCACTGAAGTCACTAAATATCTTGAAAGTGTTGAAAACTAACCTCATTGGAGATATCCCACTGTAGCCTCTGTGGAGCTGGCTGTATTCCATCTGTCTCTCCTTTGCAATGCCCTTCTGCGTTGTATCCCAGTTGGAAGCAATCGGTTGCCAGCACAGACTGATGAGAAGAGGTAACCAAAAAGTCAGACAGGTTGAATGTGCAAAAAGTATTACATGGGTGACAGGAAGCAAATTGTTTGTCAGAGTACAGATGATAACAATGCATATGCAACAACAACCACCCTCTACTTACCTCCCACAGGTGTCCGATAATAGGGGCGTCTGCCCAGGAGTGCTCTGCATTTAGACCAACCTTCCCATTCTTAAACACGATAAAGGTAAAAGATTTGTCAAACCACCTACATAGAGGGAGGAGATAAATAAGAAAATCAATGTGTAAAACCAATATCCTACTTCTCCAACACATTTACAGTATGTTCATGAAATCAAAGGAAAAATTGGACTTTCACTTTACAGAAGCAGTCACCACTCGCAACTCTAACAGAGCAACGACTAGTCTGCATTGAGGTCTAACACTTTTCTTAGAAAATAGAGATGGCTTCAATCACCAAAAGGATTATTTCTATAATAAAAGGTAATATAGTTGTAAAACTTTATAAGTCTGCAACTTTACAAGGTTTTTGAAAATCAACAGTAGACCCACGTAGGAGTCTAACATCACACTATAAAAAGAATTTCATTGGATTGAATCAAATGAGACTTCTGACTGACAGAAAACCTTGGACCCTGAAGAGTGTTACAAATCAGACCCAGGTTTCCAGACCAATTGGCGGGGTGGGTGTTATGGATCAGTGGAACAAGGCATATATCTGTGTTGGACCTCGAAGTCAGAGGTGTGAATCTCTGCCTGTCACTCAGTTTTTCATCCCTAGAAGTTGACAAAATGAGTATCAGCAAGTTGGATAACCGTAAACATCTATTGTTCAAAACCAAGATACCCTACAGGGTCATAGTACAGTATACAAATATTAAAAATATTAACAACAACAATGGTATGCCTCAATAGGAATACACGTCTTAGAGAGCTATTACTATTATTTCCCAAATCAGGAAGACTCCAAGATATGAGGCAGCACACAGAGGGATACTGATTCCGCTTGTAAAGGTGTAATACTGTCCTGACATTCCTGGTCCTCTTGGAAAATGCAAAAGCACTTTGAGGAAAATCAGTTTTCTTCTACAGAACCAGCTCAGGTGTTCCCGGAAGACATTTCTGAATTTTCCCTGAGAGATATGGAAATTATTTCTGCAACCTTGCAGGGCATGAAGGGTAAAATGAAGTCTTCTTTCTATCAAGGATGAGGAAACATCTACCCTCTAAGGCTGTCCTTCCCAAACATTTTAGAACTGTGACCCACGTTAAGCATGACAAATTTTCACGGCCAACCTAGCTTTCAAGGACATGAGGCAGGTCATTTTTAATTTAACGAAAGCATTATGTAGTAGCGCTCTGTCAATGGGCACTAAATTTGCACAGACCTGAGGTTTTACTGAAAAAACTATATTGCACTCAAAGGATAATGTGTGGAAATCTGGTTTCAGCAAATATTTATCATTCGCGCAACATCAAATAAAGGGTCTTGATGCTAATAAAATCTCTGGTTCCATCACACTTCAGAATTACAAATAAATGTTCTTCATTTTTCATGTCTTTCTGAACTGCTGAATGTGTACAGGCATTTACATGTTGCTGTGTGTTACAAAGAAATTACATCTTTAGCCTTTATTTCACTTTCTCTGTATCCCGGCAAGATTGTCACATAATTAACTTTGCTTTCTCTGACTGCAAAGTAAGAGGAATTTGTTAAAACCAATCCCCATGTTAAAAAACATATAAGCAGCAATTTGTCCGAAAGCAAAGCCTGATATTTGACCTTTGTCATTGAAGAGCAGCAAATGTGACAAGATAAATACAGAATGTAAAGGCATCTTTATTTATGACTTGCACTTTCACAACCCACCAACTATCGGCTCATGACCCATAGAGTTTGGGAAACACTGCCTTAAGGGATACCTTTGTTCTGGTTTATAAAGGAACGTTTATGCGCTGCTTCTCACATCTTATACAGAGTCAATGATATATAAAGAAGCTGTGCAGGAGAATGCCATGCTAAATAATTCTAATCACCACATATAGGCTGAGCCAAGTCTATTTTTCACAGATTAGAGGCATGACTCGGGCACTGGTCTCTTCCTTTTATATCAAAACAAGTATGCAGTTCCTTTAGAAAAATGAGAAAGAAGGGAGAAATTAAGTGGAGGGTCAATGTCCAAGTCGACAGCCAAGGGGTTAGTTTCTTTTGGAACTGAAGCCCTCACACACCCGAATTGGTGTCATGCTTCATCATAAGGCGCTGCTCCTAGTTGGGCAGGCGCTGCAATGCCTGACAGGCACCGCAAAGGGGCTTAATTTCTCCCTTTTTTCTAAGGGAACTACATACCTGTTTTTAGATAATTTATATTTTTGAGGGGTATGTATGCTGTTTTGAGGGGTATATATATACTGGCCCTACAAGCTCCCCTGGTCCCCTTTCTTTGTGATAGGCTGGTTTCCACATCCCAGGGTGGCCCTCTTATCACAAGCTCTGGGAGACCCCCATCATCATGCCTCACAATAGGTGGATGGGAGTCCTTAGAACCTTCATCTTTAGTTTATAGCTACTGAAGAAACATATGTGGCCACACTTCCGCTAATAGGCTTTGGATAACCATAACAATCCATCAACAAGTTTTAATAGAACCATTAATTTGCTTGTCTTGGCAAGATTGTTCCCACTGATCTGAAAATTATACATGGGTATTCAACAGTACGACATGCACTTGACCACATACCACAAGAGTATGCTAAAACTGACAGACAAAACACTTGGAAAATGGATGTCTGGTACTAATATCAGCTTGTACAATAAGCACGCTTTAGGACTCGTCAGCTAATGTTTATCAAACAATCTTAATAAAAGTCCAAATTACTCATCCTACATTTCATTTGAAATGGACTTTGAGTTTCATGTATACCAGAAAATCTATTTATTCACATTTTTTTACAAATTCTATTTCCAAAGGAGAAATGATACTGCACACCCTGGATGTTAACCACGCCTTACATTGTTCACTTTAATAAATGATTTTAGAAAGCACATAACTATTCAGACTTACGTAGACTCTCCACACAAACAGGCTTAATAGGTCTAAATTGTTGGATAATTTTGCATCCTCCAGAATATTCGATCTCCAGGCATGAAACAATCTCATTAGTAAAGTAGGCAGCTCATCTTTACTAACAAATATTACTTAGCTGTTGGCCCCGACAAATACCCAGTTTAGTCAAGTCATGCTAAAGGATGTATTTTGT
Organism: Triturus cristatus; assembly: GCF_964204655.1. Taxonomy (NCBI): domain Eukaryota; kingdom Metazoa; phylum Chordata; class Amphibia; order Caudata; family Salamandridae; genus Triturus; species Triturus cristatus. The sequence continues at coordinate 271,452,360 of NC_140590.1, read as the reverse complement.
TCAACTAAAAGGAGACAGATTCTTTCTTTTTCCTCTCTGTAAATGGTAACGCTTTGCGACATTCCCATGCATAGGACGAAAGGAATTGGAGGAAGCATTGCGAACTATTAATCATTATAGAAACTATAGGATACTTACCCCTTAAGTAATTCAAGGAATATGAGCCAACATCCTTTCCTTCATCTCTTTCATCGCTGATTATGAAACAGCACCAGTCACAGTGGGGAAAAAGAAATGCAGTGCAGTAGCATAGATGGGTTATAAGGGCCAGAAATAGGAGCATGCTGAGCTTCCAATTCCCAAACACCTGAAGTGAACCTCTTCGGGGGTTTGGGACCTGCTCTCATACTGCCTTACTGGAGGATTTCTCCTTGGTAGGGCTGTAAGGACAAAAAATATAATATTTACTACGGTGAATAACATTCTTTTTAGGCCCATGAATTGTAGTAGCGGAAACCTTTCAAGTTTAACTGATGCTTTTACAGAGATTACGCTCCCAGAACTCTTCAGCGTGGCCGTTCAAAAGAGCACACATCAGACAATGGCTAGGTCACATCACAATGTTGCTTAAGATGGGATGCCTTAGGGGTGACTCTGGACATTTCAAGTTAACTGTTGCCACCTTTCCCCCCTCCTGCCCAGGATGACCCATCAGTATGCAGATGAATGCAGATGCAGTTGAGTATCCTGTGTTGTGGCTGTCTAGAGAGAATGCACAAATGTAGGTGTCACCCAGGCCAGTCCAGGCTGTCGGGCGCATGGAGCAGTAAGTGCAGATATGTCCACTTTCTAAAAGTGGCATTCTTAAACTAGTAAAGTTAAATCCAACCTCACCTGTAAGTAGGATTTATCAATACTATTCCAAACATATGAAAGATCAAAAACGCTACTCTTCTCTGATCAGAAATTGAAGCTTAAAATATTTTTAAGGAATTCCCAATGCTGCCTAGGGCATACCTTAGGGGTGAGTTATAGGTAATAAAAGGGAAGTTTAAGGCTTGCCAAATAGGTATTAAATGCCAAGTCAAAGTGGCAGTAAACTGCCCACACAGGTCCTGCAATGGCCGGCCTGAGATAGGTTTGAAAGGCTACTTCTGTGGGTGGCACAATCCGTGCTGCAAGCCCACTAGTAGCATTTAACTTATAGGCCCTGGGTACATGGGGTGCCACTTATTACAATTACATTAAATAAGTCAATCAGGTATACACCAATGACAAACACGTTTAGGAAAGAAGCACATGCACTTTAGCACTGGTCAGAGGTGATAAAAGTTCTCAGAGTCCTAAGGCCAATAAAAACAGGGTCAGAAAAAAAGGAGGAAGGCAAAAGGTATGGGGCAATCCTGCAGAGAGCGCCATTTCTAACGACCGGAGATTTTACAACCCCTTCTACAGTCAATGACGCCAGCGACTTCTTTGTGTTTGTCAATGGTTTCGTGACAAGTATTTGATTCCTCTGTAGTCCAATGCTTGGATCATTTTGGGAACTTTTTTTTCATCAGCATGTGGTTTTCAACGTTACCTGCTGTTCTACTGCTACTGAATGGACATTTTGTACCTGTAAAAACAATTGTCTCAACTTTGGTTCATGAGCTACAGCCACACTTCTCATCTCAGAGTCAGAAGAGGTCACTGCGCTGCAAATATTATAGCCTGGGAGAAGGTTCCATACCAAATTATAGGACCCACTGAAACATTGCAATTGCCTTATATGATAAAAGTTTCACTGAATGATGTTATAATACCCGGTTTTATTTCAGATGATTGGGATATTCAGACTGTTAAAATTATGTCCGATTTACAGGCATATGCTACTTTGAATAATGAAGATCCTTATTTGAATTCAGCAAATTTCAAATAAATGTATTCTTATCACCACTATGCACATATTTCATACTTAGGACAAGCTACGCTAGAGAAAGTCACAATTACACACAGTGGGAACATTGTAAGGCGCCGCCTCCAGATCGTCATTCAAACTTCTAAAGAAACGTCCGTACTTTCGGAGTGCTAACAGATCACACCCTTTAGCCACAGCAGCTTTAAAAAAATCTAATCATTACCAACAAGTGGATTTACTCTACTGATGTTTAGTCAAAATCTGGCTATTCTAGGATATGAGTAAAGGAAAGCAAATGTTAATGAAGAGTATTTGGAGAACCAAATTTTGGCAAATCCAAAGCACGGAAGCCTTATTTAGGGACCATAGAGTACAGAAAGAAACGGTCTTTCTTAAAAAAAAACTATACGGCATACCACTTGTCTGAGTTTTCACTTCAAGAAATCTTCCATTCCAAAAGTCAACTTCATTACGTTCAATGATCGGCTATTTCAAATTAATATTTCTGAATCAGACATAAATAAGATGATACAAAATGAAAACTATAATTCAACTAAATTTCCTGTTGAAGGTTTAGCCTTATGATTAGAACACCTGTGTGCAGCGTTTCCTTTCCAGCACTCCTGGACCTAAAATGAATCGCCCTGACCCACAGTGTAATACACAAATACCTGTAGTAGTTACAACATATAGTGTGGGTAAACTGTGCCAACAATGGCTAGAACATTCTAGTTTTTCAGCAGTAAATTAACACTTTTCCTTAATTAATGAAAACATGGATTTTACATTAGTTTCAGAACTTGTGACCTTCCATTGTAACCCTTCACAGCAAAATGGGAAGGATCTCTGAGCTCGATGCCGATTGCCCCTTCTGTATTGCTCACGCTTTTGGGCCTTTTTTTTTTTAATAACATTGTTGACATTTGTATTTTAACCACAAATCATTGGTCACGTGCTACTGACATGACACCTCATAAGCTGTATTTACTTAGCTACGCTGAGTCATGACAATGTGACACAGCGATCCTTCGTAGGCTATGCCTGAGATAAGTGTTTTGTGGCTCATTTGACCTCATGCAAATTTTAATGTTTGAGTACTAAGTGCAATGAACTGTGAATTAGCAACAATTTTGTATGTATTTTATCTTGTTTTGTGTTAAACTTTTATGGCCTACGGCAGAAATAAAGTATATTTTTAAAACATGGATATTTCTGACTTTGTTCTAGGTCTGTGTCCTAAAAGAAATAAAAGATTCTTCGCCACAAGAATATATGCAAATTACAATTAATTAAATAAATATTCAGAGAAAGAAGCTGCAGACAGAATTAGGCAAATAGATCAGGAAAACACGCAAACAGTTTTTAAAGTTATCGACATGGACTCCATAAGTTTATTAAGAGGGTGTCCTCATTAAACCACACTCTGGCCTCAGCCTTAGATGTCCTGAAAGCAGACTTTAATTTATTACAACACAGATAGGCGCAGTTAAGAGCAATTATACAATTAAACTGGGTAATACAAATATTTAGATCAGGTTTTGTACCTTGGCAGCAACTTAATGAAACAGCCCTGTTTGAACCAAACAATTTGATGCTCACGCAAAAAACAATGGCCAAGAAAGAATCTACATACACAATACTAAGTATAGAACAAGCTGAAGGTGCACCATTTACAGTCAGTGATACTCCACCTATTTATTACTTGGCGAATTCACATAATTATTTCATTGCCTTTTACAACGCTTCATTTTCAAGACTTTAACAAATATAAATCTATTGGCCGATATGAATTTATACACAATTCAAAATTCTTCTATCCATGGAAGTTTCCTTTTCCCCACATCTGTTTAAATGAAAATGAAGATGACCCTTTGAACATTAGTACAGCAAAGTGGAGAAATCTCCTTGGACATTCCCTTCTGTGCAACATCATGTTACTGCATGGAAAGTGTAGCGCTTCGATGCTAGGGTTAAGTTGCTTTTTATCTGTTTCCCCATTGCATCCATTCCCACACATCATGAACTCATGCATAATGGTTCTCATTTATTTTTAATAAATGTTACTTGCTGTGGGTTGAAACAAGGCGCGCCATACCAGATAAGAGTTTCAAAAACAATACATCGTTGTGGAAGGGCCTTGCATCCTACTCCTTGCAATATCATTAGGAACACCCCTTGGCTAGGGACACGTCTTAAAGAGCTCCATAAAAGCTTCTTTGTGTTTACACCTGAGGCGGAAAGCCGGGTGTTAGGCCACTCGCAGCATTCTCTTTTTAATACAAATCCGAAAGTTCCCGTTATTTCTGTTTAGCGCCGTATTTTAATAGCCAACCTAGCATCTCTGCACTCCCCTGACCCTCGGATACATTGCCATAGACCCTGACGCTATACTAGATCAGTGGCGGCCATATTGGAGTAAGTAGCCAGTCCCAGCGCTCTAGTCCCCAGCGCCGAGACTACAAAAGGAGGCATCGCGAGCACTCGCGAGACTTGTGTTCTTTGTGTTTACACCTGAGGCGGAAAGCCGGGTGTTAGGCCACTCGCAGCATTCTCTTTTTAATACAAATCCGAAAGTTCCCGTTATTTCTGTTTAGCGCCGTATTTTAATAGCCAACCTAGCATCTCTGCACTCCCCTGACCCTCGGATACATTGCCATAGACCCTGACGCTATACTAGATCAGTGGCGGCCATATTGGAGTAAGTAGCCAGTCCCAGCGCTCTAGTCCCCAGCGCCGAGACTACAAAAGGAGGCATCGCGAGCACTCGCGAGACTTGTGTTCTTTGTGTTTACACCTGAGGCGGAAAGCCGGGTGTTAGGCCACTCGCAGCATTCTCTTTTTAATACAAATCCGAAAGTTCCCGTTATTTCTGGTTAGCGCCGTATTTTAATAGCCAACCTAGCATCTCTGCACTCCCCTGACCCTCGGATACATTGCCATAGACCCTGACGCTATACTAGATCAGTGGCGGCCATATTGGAGTAAGTAGCCAGTCCCAGCGCTCTAGTCCCCAGCGCCGAGACTACAAAAGGAGGCATCGCGAGCACTCGCGAGACTTGTGTTCTTTGTGTTTACACCTGAGGCGGAAAGCCGGGTGTTAGGCCACTCGCAGCATTCTCTTTTTAATACAAATCCGAAAGTTCCCGTTATTTCTGGTTAGCGCCGTATTTTAATAGCCAACCTAGCATCTCTGCACTCCCCTGACCCTCGGATACATTGCCATAGACCCTGACGCTATACTAGATCAGTGGCGGCCATATTGGAGTAAGTAGCCAGTCCCAGCGCTCTAGTCCCCAGCGCCGAGACTACAAAAGGAGGCATCGCGAGCACTCGCGAGACTTGTGTTCTTTGTGTTTACACCTGAGGCGGAAAGCCGGGTGTTAGGCCACTCGCAGCATTCTCTTTTTAATACAAATCCGAAAGTTCCCGTTATTTCTGGTTAGCGCCGTATTTTAATAGCCAACCTAGCATCTCTGCACTCCCCTGACCCTCGGATACATTGCCATAGACCCTGACGCTATACTAGATCAGTGGCGGCCATATTGGAGTAAGTAGCCAGTCCCAGCGCTCTAGTCCCCAGCGCCGAGACTACAAAAGGAGGCATCGCGAGCACTCGCGAGACTTGTGTTCTTTGTGTTTACACCTGAGGCGGAAAGCCGGGTGTTAGGCCACTCGCAGCATTCTCTTTTTAATACAAATCCGAAAGTTCCCGTTATTTCTGGTTAGCGCCGTATTTTAATAGCCAACCTAGCATCTCTGCACTCCCCTGACCCTCGGATACATTGCCATAGACCCTGACGCTATACTAGATCAGTGGCGGCCATATTGGAGTAAGTAGCCAGTCCCAGCGCTCTAGTCCCCAGCGCCGAGACTACAAAAGGAGATAGGCACACCTCCGCGCAGCGGACGCGAACAGCGGCGCCGGAGTGGCGCCGAAGTCAAGCCAAAGTCCTGCCCGTCTGCGCCCGTCCGCGCTAAGTCCGGGCCTAGGGCCATAAATTACGTCCCATTTACCCCTATGTCACCCACTAAAGATTACTTATCATTGAACACCCATTCTTTGAACTGTCCCCAAACCATCGTGGTAGAAAAATGGACTGAACCCTTTTCTTGCCCACAATGCAAGCAACACATATTACCCTCCACGACACAACGCCTTAAAAATACTGGGAGGACCCTTAAGGGAGCACTTATAAATGCACGCTCCATGTGCAAGAACGCTCAACATATATATGACCTCATTACTGAAATGGATCTCGACTGCCTAATGGTAACTGAGACGTGGCTCAAAGACTGGACCAATCCCGATATAGTTAATGCCCTCCCCTCGGGCTTTCTAATTCAGAGATTGGACCGACCTCATCAACGTGGAGGAGGATTAGCCATAATTTATCGTGACTCCTTTAAATGCACCACTGTGGAAATATCTGAAATAAAAGAAGCTGAATGCCTCAGTTTCAGTCTGCAAACCCATGACTCTTTCACCTTTTCTGGTCTATTAATATATCGACCCCCCGGACAAGCTACCCGCTTCTTGGACAGCTTTGGGGAAGCTCTCGCTAACCTAATTCTACGCTCGGCCAATTTCACTCTACTAGGAGATATAAATATACATTTGGATAACCCCAACGACCCCAACACGGTTTACTTTAAAGACATATTGACCATACTAGGCTTGACGATTCCAACTCAGGAGCCTACTCATAATGCCGGGCATATATTAGATTGCATATGCTCGAATATCAATACACTAACTGTTGATCCTCCTCTGACCCAAACATGGTCAGACCATAAACTTATGAGTTTTAATCTAAAAATAGACAACAATAAAGAAACTAAGTCAATTCCCACCACCACAAATCCCACCCCCTGCTGGAAAAAAATCATCGAGCACCCGGAATTAATGAACTGGGTACAGACAGCAAAACCAACACCAGTGGGAAATGTGTGCACTGATTACGCAAACTATAACAACTGGGTGAAATCCATTGGGGAAAAACTGACAACAGGAGGAGCCAAATCTAACAAAATACAAAGGAAAAAATCCGCTCCCTGGTACACTAAATCCCTAAAAGCCACGCTAAGAGAAGTGAAACTCCTTGAAAGAAAATGGCGTCGCCATTATAAAAAGGAAGATAGGGAAATCTATAAGAATGTTAGGAGGAATTACCATACCTCCATCAAGTTGGCAAAAACTAACTATTACACCAACTTGATAGAATCGACCAACAACAATCAAAAAGAAATATTCCAAATAGTCAATGGCTTCAGAAAACCCAAAATACTATCACAGGAAATTCCACCGTCCCAAGCCCTCTGCGACAAAATAGCGGAATATTTCGAACAGAAAATTACAAACTTTACAAAAGAGTTTCCACAGATCAGTCAACCAGCATTAAATACAGCTGACCCTACCATCCAAATAGACTCACCTTGTACTACCACATGGGGTAATTTTACTTTGATTAATTCTACCGAGTCTGCTCAAGCTATCTCTAAATTGAACTCAGGCTCCCCTCTTGACCCCTGCCCACCCCTACTGCTCAAGGCTATAAAAGATGAGGTCAACCCAATTATAAACTCAATCCTGAACTCCTCCCTACAAACAGGAGATATCCCCGCATGCTGGAAGGTCGCGGTAGTCAAACCCCTTCAGAAAAAAACTATTCAGGACCCTACGACACTGTCAAACCTCCGACCCATATCACTTCTTCCAGCACTATGCAAACTCACAGAGACATGTGTAAACAAACAACTCACAGCATATCTCGAGAACAACAATTTGTTACATCCCAATCAAGCAGGTTTCCGCTCTCACCACTCAACTGAATCTGCCCTTATTTTCTCAACGGAAACTATCAGGGCCGCTTTGGATCAGGGCAAAAGAGCCGTCCTGATCCTACTGGATCTCTCTGCGGCGTTCGACACGGTGTCCCATGATATTCTACTTCATCGCCTGAGTAGTGCAGGCATAGGGGGCACCGTGTTGAAATGGTTTACCAACTTCCTCAGACAAAGAAAACAGACTATTCTTCTAGGTCCACATCACTCTGAGGCAAGAGAAGTTCAATCTGGGGTACCTCAGGGCTCTAGCTTAAGCCCCATATTGTTTAACCTATATATGGTCCCCCTAATGGAACTTATCTCTTCTTTTGCTATCAGCTCAATAGCCTACGCCGATGATACTCAACTAGTTGTAATCCTAGATGAGGACGCGGCAATTGCTGAACGTTCCCTCAGAGATTGTCTGAAGGCCACTTTCGAGTGGATGAACACAAACCACCTGAGATGCAACACTGCAAAGACGGAAATTTTACCCTTTGGGAAAAATAATCTGTTTTCTCCCCAAACCTGCTGGCCACCTAATGCTGAAGCCCCGCCGAGTACCATAAAGAGTGCCCGAAATTTAGGAATTAAAATTGATGAGGCACTATCCTTCAAGCAACAGACCAGTGAAGTGGCTGGTTCCTGTTTCAATATCATCAAAAGCCTTCGGAAATTCTTTGACTTCCTCCCCTACCAGCAAGGAAAACGGTAGCGGTGGCATTGATTACATCTAGGTTGGATTATTGTAACGGACTGTATGTGGGTGCCAACAAGGCCCTTCTACATAAGCTGCAGATGGTGCAAAATACTGCAGCAAGGCTGGTGCTAAAAATGCCAAGAAAATCCTCAGCATCCGCAGCACTTGACACCCTCCATTGGCTCCCTATCCAAAAGAGAATCCTATTCAAACTACTGATCATCTCTTTCAGAGCATTCCATAAAAGAGGCCCTACCTACCTGACTAACAAATTTAATCGCTACCACCCCGGACGTCATCTAAGATCTGCTACGGCCAACCTAATGACCATTCCAAAGTTTCGATTGGCCACTAGAGGGGGAAAGTCCCTGGCGGTCAAAGGCTCTAGAGCCTGGAACACACTTCCACCTCAAATTCGTGAAATCTCCTGTGAGAGCAAATTCAGGAAAGCCATTAAAACCTGGATTTATAACCTAACTGCCTCCGCCTGCAAAACCCTGGTCTAATATCTACTTTAGGGTCTATTACATCTCCCTTCTGCCTTCGAACCACACAAATTGAACCTAGCGCCAAGATGCTCCTCGGAGCGATAGAGCGCTATATAAAATCCCCCCAAACATAAACATAAACATAAAAGGCCCCCCAAAATCTCGCAATAGCCTACATTCCACACTGGTATTTTCATCTACACCAACTGGCACGGACTACGGGAGTTGTTGGCAACTCAGTGAAACCAAGGTTACACCAACGAACTGACGGACAGAATGAATAGAGCTCACCTAGCAAAGGCTGAGCAGTTAGTCAAGCCTGTCCTCTGAGCAGCATTCGGCCCAGGCCAGGAACCGAACTCACAAGAGCCTCTCTACCGGACTGTGGTCATCAGAAGTGAAGAGTGGGCATCTGGATCGGCGCTCCCACCACCCTGCCGTGTGCAAGGCTGCAGGGGTGTAAAGAATCAAGTGAGGCCCTCAACCGTGGGACCGAAGACAGAGCGGAGGGCACAGCCCAAGGTGAAATGGCCAACCCAGCACGACTAGCACGGGAACCCTCCACCCTGCTAGCGCTGCTAGGGAGAGAAGCGGAGCACCGAAGGAAGATAGCGGCCGTAAGGGCGGGTGAGACCACTATGATCCAGATCAGGAATCCGGACGACATTCACAGTAGGAGAAGCCAGACTCTCTTCCTTGCGGCCCCAGCTCCTCGAACCTGATGACCGAGGCGAGATCAACGAGAGCAGGGGATCGGGGGTGCTGGACCCACGTACTGGGCTCGCTGCACCAGGAGGATTTAATCCCTCCCCACCCCACCCCACAACCTATGTACAGCTGGAGCAGCACAGAGGATCTGAACTAGAGAGCCCCCGTCTCCTCCCGGTTACACTGAAACTAGTCCGGGCACATGCTCAGTGCTGCGGCCCATCAATAAATACAAACAGGCACACAAGATCTACAAGCAACAAGATGGTAAAATAAACATGAGTGAAAATAAAGAGGCAAGGATCACGTCAAACTGCTGGTGACAATAAACACGAGTGAGCCCAAAATTTAGTGGATAAAATGGAGCAGTGAAGTGCAGGCTGATCTACGGCACATCAATATAGGCACCTTATTACCAGCAAACTAGCCTAGCTACTCCTAATATCACCGCCACAGTTGGTAATAACCTACCCTTCCATAACACAAGCAAGGTAGCACAGAGAAAAGCCCAGGGCGTTTATATATTTTTCATAAACTGCCAGGATGAAACCAAAATTGAGTAAGACTGTAGCGTCCCGGGGAGACAAACGCGGATCCAGAAAGAATATACATACACAATATTAAGAATAGAACAAGCTTAAGGTGCACCATATACAGTCAGTGAAACTCCACCTATTCCCTGTTGAAGTCACTGAATTATCTCATTCCCTATTACAAAGTTTTATTTTCATAACTGTAGAAAATATAAATCTATTGGCCGATATGAAACTATGCACAATTTTTCCATTCATGGAAGTTTCCTTTTTCCCCAAATCTGTTTAAATGAAAACAAAGATGACCCTGTGAACATTAGTAAAACAAATTGGAGAATTCAGACAGGACCCTGGCAGCCACACTTATGGACCATTCTCGCAAGTTTGAGGAACTGTTAGTGGCAGTTATAGACATGAAATCTACCTTTGACTCAATCAGCATCAACATGAGCATCCTACGAGAGGAACATATACAACTGAAAGATCGAGTCATGGAAACGGAGTCAACCTTTGCGACCTGAGGCCCACAGTGAAAGAATCAGACAAGCGGCTACAATCCCTTCAGATGGAAATGGAACTGAGGCGCAGACTGGAGGACCAAAAAAGGGCTGTCCCGGCGCATTAATGTGCGCATAGTAGGACTACCAGAGCGGGAAGAAGGCCCTAATATGGAGCTCTTCCTAGAAGACAGGTTTGTGAACACTATCCTGCAAGGAAAGCAGTTTACTTTCTTCTCAGTAGAAAGAGCCCATATGGTACCGGGGGGACCACCCCGTCCAGGCGCCACACACAGTAGTAGCACGTCTGTTCATATATAGGGACAGGGACCACATCCTTCAAGTGACAAGGTCTAAGGGACCATGGTATATTGAAAACTCTGCGGTGCATATTTACCCAGACTACACCCTAGAGATGCAGAAGCGCAGGACTTCTTTCCTTGAAGTAAAGAAATCCCTACGGGCCCTCAACATAGAATATGCACTACAATTTTACGGCAATCCTTCGGGTCCAGCAGGACGATACCACTCATTTCTGGATGACCCCAGAGGAGGTTTGTTCCTGGCTCGAGCGAAAGGGGCTGGCTCCTGCACAGAGAACCAAACCAAATGCAACACGCCCGAGACAGTCACAGCATAGGCGCAGAGTCCACCATAACAAGACCGAAGGGCCCTACCAAGGAACAAGCAGTGGCAGAAAGAATTAGGATGTTGAAAGATGCAGAGTAGCTTATGCCACCTCCCCTTCGGGCACGGACTCAGAGACACAGCAAGGTGAGCATTTGCCAAAATCAGCTATGCAACTCGCAGCAACGCTTGTAGACGGTCCTGTGGTCACACCATAGACGGCTGAAGAATGTGACTAGCCACAAATAGGTTTGGCATGGGGGGTGAAAGTGTATGGACATAGAGATGCCTGTAGCAAGGTATAACTACATTCCTCCATTTTAATGAACTGGAGTGGAAAGTAAGATTAATGGTGACGGCATACGGTGATCACCGTATGGTCAGCTCGCATCTGCACAGACGATCTATAATTGACTTACTATAACTGTTACATTATTCTAGCATTTTAGGCGAACAGCCGGCCACCCGTTGGTGTTCTGGCTACGGAGTGCGAGTTAGTGATTATTAGCCACAATGTTTTTTTATTGTTAAATTGGTTACTATTAGAAGAATTGGGGAGGAAGCGATGTTGGGGAGGGGGGTACTACACAAGGAACACTGAAGGTGCGCTGGAGATACGAAAAACTGATTTAGTGACTCAATTACTACAAATATTAATATGCAACCACAGGCGCGGACTGGCTAGGTAAACCAAATGCTACCGAATATACCAATACCTCTGGAGGTGCAAGATTCATATAGATTTCTTACAAGAGACTCATCTCACAGCACATTCATTGGCAAACATACACAGATGCTGGAGGGGTACCCTAATAGGAACTAATTACTCTAGTTATGCCAGGGGGGGTCTTGATATGGGTAGCTCCCGGGACTATAATGGAGGTTCAATACACAATGGTTATGTGGTATTGGGGGGGGGGGGGGGGGGGGGGTCGACTAGAAGGACACTCAATATCGCTGGTATCATAATATGCCCCAAACACCAACCAAACTGCGCTCCTCCAAACCTTAACACCTACATTACTGCACGACACATTAGCACCGGTGTACTAGGGAGGAGATTTCAACTGTACACATGTTCATGATCCCGGTGCGCAATCAATAGTACAGGCACAGGGCTTAAGGCAGTGGTCTAATAACCTACAGATACGGGAGGCTTGGAGGGGATTACTCCCTGAAGTTTGGGAGTACTTACACTACTCAGGGCTGCATAACTTATATACCCGAATCATTATGATATACGGCTCTCAGGAAGCTCTCGCTAGGGTGACCCGAGCGGAGTACCTGGGGCGCACGCTCCCAGATCATTGCCCTCTGCAGCTGTATTTGGCACGGGGAAGGACCAGGTCAAGTATTCCAACGTTGCGGCTCCCTGTGGAAGCGTTGATACACCATTACGTACCTCCCTATCTGTGAGTATTGTCTCCTATTTTCATGAAAATGCAGGAACTACAGCAACTTTAGGAATTGAATGGGATGCATTTAAAATAGTGTTGAGGGGACATATGATCAAGACACTATACACACAAAAATGATACTACACAAGTAAACAGCACACCTGGAATCAGAGAACAGGTGCCTAGAGAAGGGAGCGCCTGACACCCCACTATCGGCACCACACCAAACCAAAATCAAACTACAAAGAAGTAATAGACCGCTTGGGAGCTATAGATTACAGAGAATACATAGCCAAGCAGCACACAGAGGGGGGGGGGGGATCAGGCTGGCAGAGTGCTGGCATGGTTGCTAATCACAAACACACCTAGAAACTCAATATTGGCCATCAAAGACTTCACTGGACAAATAATGAATACACAACTTGAGATAAACAATGCATATTATACATATTACTCCACCTTATACAGAGCACAACAGGGGAATAGTATCTCGGGCCTGCAATCCTTTCTGCAGGGCATCACGCTGCCACAGATCCCACCGGCAATGCTGACTGAGCTGGAATCTCCTATCACGGAGATAGAAGAAACCATACAACAAAAGGTAAAAACCCCAGGAGCAGATGGCTGGCCAGTAGAGTTCAATGCAACCTTTCGCTCTTAACTAGTACCCCACCTACACAAAATGTTTCTGGAAGTATTTTTTTTTGTAAACTTGTTTATTAAGAGTTTAAATCGTCTAGCATCGCAAAATCAGTACAGATCCAACAAAATCCCAGCTCAGTACAACCATGGAGAGTAACAGTACAATGTAATCTTAACACTGTCCACTTATAATAAAAAATCGTATCGTAAAAAATATTCATAAAAGAAACCACACTGTCCTGTCTAGGAAGAATGGCAACAAATATCTGCACCAATACTCTTTACAGTGCACATAGCTCAGATTAAAATTTCTCTACAAACAAATCATAAGAATATAACTCCATAAACACCCCATCCCACCCAGGTCACATACATACAAGGACTCCGACTCTGCCATGTTTCACTTCAACTAATCACCCTTAATGTCAGGTTGGTGACCCGGTTCCCAACGTAAGAGTGTCTGATTGTTGTACCTCTATCGCAGCCTCAACTTGGTCAATTTGTGTTTCCCCCGATCCCTGCGTGAAAGAGGCCTCTCCCAGAGGGACCTCCGATATCAAAACATACCACGCTCTGGCATCCTCTTCTAACTTTCCATCCCTCCTGACTCTTCATTCGTATTAATTCTGCTGTTGCCCATTCCTTTAAATCTTTGGCCCAACTTTCCACCTTGGGACGAAGGGAGCTCACCAAGTGAATCGCTATCCTCCTTTTAGCGAGCACAAGTCCTATTTGGAGAAATCTACGAGTAAGTTTCTTCCCCTTGGGGTTGGGGAGAAGATCCGACAGTATCTGTTTAATGGACAGAGGCAGCATCCATCCGGTGACATGTCGTAAACTCTCAAGTATTGAGTCCCAAACACTTTGCAGCCTAGGGCGTTTCCATAACATATGTAAGAACTGGGCGTCAGTATATCCACATCTGGGGCAACACGAAGAATGATCTGGATATATTTTAAACCCGAGGGGTCAAATAGGTTTGATGAACCACATTAAATTGGGTGAGCCTAAATCTCGTATTGGAGCGGATTTGTTTAACCCCTACATGCACCCTTTCCCATTCGGAGTCTGTTAGGGTTTCCTCTAATACTGCATCCCCACTTGGCTTGGATCTGAAGGGAGGGTATTGAGATCCGCTCTTAACGCCCGATATATATGAGAGACCAGTCTACGGCCCCCGGCCAGAGTCACAAGGGCCTGAAGGGTGGCAGCTGCAGGCGGCTCCTATGGGAACATTGGCTATATCCCCCGTGCCACTGCCGAAATCTTTGCATATTGAAGTTTTGGCCTCTTCCCAAATCAAATGCTGTTTCCGCTTCTTCTCTGGTTAAAAAACGCTGATTCAAATATAGATCACCCATCATACGACAGCCTCCCTCCACCCATCTGGAGACGGACATAGTTTGACTTATTGTACGAGTTACTTACCTTCCGTAACTAAGTATCTGGTAGAGACGTTGTCTAGCTGCAGATTCCTTATCTTAGAATATTCCCAGGCGTCAGACTGGATCCGGAAAACGTTTTGCAGCAGCACCTCTGCGTGCCGGGGGACAGCGCCACACGACCCCATCCTGAAGTCGTCCACGTACTTGACATCAGCAAGGTCATACAAGTTCCTCCCGGCGCGCTGATGTCAGTTTTCTTTGGAGAAACTTTCCCGAGGCACAACGCGGAGCCACCAACAACAAACTGCGAAAGTATGGGAACAGTGTGCGAGGGATGAAAAATCCATGAAAAAGAAGGAAGATGGTGCAAGACACCATCGTAAATGACAGAATTAGACACTGACTACATAGAAGAGAAAAAGCTGTGAGAAAGAACCCTGCAAGCTAAGCGAAGACCCTTCCCCAAGTGCAACAAGGGAAGAATATCTCAACAGACAGAAATAGACTGTCATTACCATGTAGAACTGTGTTGTCTAGCAAGAACGGAGCACAGAGAGAACAGTCCACTGCAGGAAGGTATGAAAAGACTGGCATTGCACCTATAGTAATGAAGGTCTGAAACAGAGGTCAACAGATTCCCAAAGACGACTACTGTAGAGGAGACCAGAACCCTGAGTCAATAGAGAAGGCTGGAGGGAGGGAAGGCAGCAGGAGAAGAAAAGAAAAAGATGATGAATCTCCTGGTGAAGGTGAATCAAAAGGCACCATTTTACAGGAAAGAAACCCCTTAGAGGGAGTCAGCTATAATATGGCAATTCTCAAAGGGACGCAACAATGTGAGCACCCGTGAGAGAAAAACCAATGGCAACTGAAAGAGGCCAGCGGAGAACCCCACTTGGCAAGGTCCTCGCAGAACGGGGAGGCAGGGTGGGCGTTAAGGAATCTGCGGCTAGACAACGTGTCTACCAGATAGATCGTTACAGAAGGTAAGTAACTCGTACATCTGATAGAGACATCTAGCCACAGATTCCTTAACTTAGAATAGATACCACAGCCATACCCCAAAGGGGAGGTGGGTCTGCGACAGAACAACAGAAATTGCGAGGCACTTGATCCGGCAACAGAATGACGGACAATGGGAGAGGCTGTGGTGGAACAGCCAGACAGCAACCCAAATAGCTCGGAAGAGCAAAAGAGAACGGGATGCAAGAAATCCCAAAAATGCCAGAATGGCGCTACACCATACCTGTATAAGCATGAGAGGCAGAAACGGTACCAGCCATATACCAGAACAAAAGAAAGAGAGAGGAAGAAGGACCACTCTCAGCTTAATGGGGCACTATGTGAACACCGACCAAAGGTTGAGAAGAAACACGAAGAGATGCAACCAGAGCCTACCAGGCTAGCCCACGGAAGGAAGGCCGGAGAGGCTACAGCCAAGAACCAAAGGTCAAGAGGTAGAACTCGGCAATGTTTTTAGAATTGCAGGCGGAAACAAGAAACATGCCAAGTGCACACCCAGTCCCAAAAGGGGGAACAGGGGCGGACAGTAACAATCTGAAGCACGCTGATGCAGGCCACCACAGAAACATGCACAGTTACCATAAGGTGGCGTAGCTAAAATAAGCATAAGACTGCTCGACCAGGCAGCTGGAAGACAAAGGTGAGAACCAACACACAAAATACAGATATGCAGGGTGTAGACCTAGGACGACGGACATCAGAGGAGCCGTCCCGCATACCCAGCTGATATAATATAGGGTGAACCTAAGAAGGAGGCACATCCAAAGGAAGGGGCAGCAGAGGCACCAAAGTACCAAGGTGTAGAAACGGAGGAAGAATCTCAGAATTCTAGACCACACCCTCCGACTGGAAGGAAAGTAACCCTTGTCCAGAAGAGAGAATCGTTCAGTATCTAAACACGAAGAAGGGAGCAGTGTAAAACATGTGAACCACCCCAGTAAGTGGAGTGCAAAAAGGGACCTTACTGGCAATCCCGCATGCATCACTGAAAAGCTCCCTGACACATGGAGACATGGACCAGACCTTGCAGCCTCGAAGAGGAGAAGACGTAGGATAGATATATATATATATATATATATATATATATATATATCTCAAAGACGGATAAACGAGCCACAACTATGCAACATGGTTGTAGAGGAACACACCTAGTGCAGTAATGGCAGACAGTAGCTCCATTTAAAGCGTGATAAACACCCCGAAAATCTCCCAATGAGGAGAATGAGGCAAATAAGCAAGATGACCCATGACGTATAGAAGATGACACCAAGGCACAACACTGAGCACCATACAATGGCAGATAAGAGCACCAAGTGATACATAGAGGCCGAGGGATCTCTTAGGCCCAGTTGACATAAAGCAGAGATATATAATAGCATACAAGTACCCCACACGGAGTATGCACACCCCAACAACGGGGAACACCTCTTAGGACAAGCCACAGTCAGAGGACCAGACAACAATCTGTGGAACACTGTCACAGTAGGCTAACTGCCAGCTCAAAACACATAATGCATCCAAAGGATGCTAAATGAAAAGGTACCACCCAGATCAAACGCCTGAGGAACACAGGCCTAAGGGGGAGGGCGAAAGCCCGCAAGGAGGCGCTGAACAGCCGATTCGGCGTGAGCATCAAACAACAAAACCCCATAAAAGGGTAAATCAACAAGTCTCTCCCGGATACTCTCCGGGAACACGCTATTCCGCAACGAAGCATGGCGCCACAAGGCAACTGAGCCAGCCATAGCCCAGAATCAGCAGTATCCAAGGCGGAGCGGATCGTAAACTCAGCAAGGTCACTGCCATCCTGGAGAAGATGAAGGAGGTCAACAAGAGGGCCTTCAGTGGTGGCGGAGAGCAAAGACTCTGCAGAGTCCCACAGGGCAGAGGTAGCCCGAGTCAGGAGACACACAGTATTTAGTGACCGTAGGGCAGCACTAGTGGAGGCAAAGATGTTGCGACCCCATGACTCAAGCCATCTGGACTCCCGGGAGGGAGGAAGCATTAGCCGGGGCAAGGAAGGGAAGGCAGTTTGCAAAACAAACCCCTGCACGTCAGGATGCACAAATAAGCAAACTGATCATGTGGAGCAGGACGGTGGCGGTGCAAGACAGAACAAGCCACCGGATCACCGGAAGCTGGCAGAACCCAGGTACCCAAACGGGCATCATAAAGAGAAGCTTCAAAGGGCAGAAGCGGCTCCACATTCCCTAACCCACGGTGAAGGACATCAAGTAAAGGGTCCACAGACAAGGGTGCCGAAGGAGGTTGCATGTTCAAAATCTGAGTGGCCAAGGAAAAGCCGCACCAGCCTCAGTAGCCCTCCTTGGAGGGGATAGTAGCACATCAGTAGGTGAGGGCTGTAAGCCAACACTCCCAAGACACTGAGGGTGCGACCAATGCCAAACTGAGGGGAGCCCCATTGATGAATGGGGGTCCTGATGGGGCTCTTGAGGAGGCGAGGAGCCTGCCGGGTCCCGGGGCTCCTGAGGAGGCGGGGATCCTGCCGGGTCCACATATTCTAAGGGAGGCACAGGCAAGAATACATCCGGCGTCGCCGGGCGTGAGCCCGACGCCAAACTCTCTCCAGACGCTTCCAGAGAGGAGTCAACAACCCGGCGTCGATGCGGCGCCAAAACGACTTTAGTCGGCACCGATCGAGCCTCGTCCGGCACCGACTCGACTCCATCCGGCGCCGAATCCACAAGCTCCCCCTTCCGAAGAAGGTGCCGACTCAGCCTCAACCACAACAGGCTCCGACTCTGAAGAAAGAAGCGGAAGCAGAGCCAGGGAGGCGACCCCGGCTTCGGACAGGCAGTCACCTGCCCAGAAAGCCAGGCTTTGAGCACCAGCAACCACCTGTGACGCCATAGTGAGCCCCACGAGACTATGCGGCGCTGGAGGGGTGCAATGGGTCGTAGAGGGGGACCCAGCCGGGCCGCACCCGGACGACGCCATATGGATCGTAGAGGGGGACCCAGCCAGGCCGCGCCCTGATGATACCACATCTCCGACGTCCCTGGAGGGCAAGGGCTCATTTGGCGCCAGGGGCAAACCCACCAGCGAGTCCGTTAGGGACCCCGCACGTAGGGGAGGCCCCGAGGACGCCCCAGGGACAGGAGAGGACCCAAGGGAGGCCTGTAGAGTCATGGGATAGGCCTCCATCTGGGTCTGAGTTGGCACCGAACCTGGGTAGGACAGATAAGAGGGGGGACGACTGTCGGGGGCGCACGTTCGGAATGTTCCGGGAACCAGTGCCCCTGACAACAGATGAAAGTGAGGTCGAGGACCTCGGCAACATGCGCCGTGACTTACCAATAAGTGGTGAACGACTGCCCTGGGACCCAGACGGCGATCGACGGCGGAACTGGAAAGAAGAGGGGCTTGCCGGCGTTGACAAGGCTGGGGGAGGAGACGACTCCGACTGGGACAGCCGTGCCGAAAGAAGCTTCATCCGGCACTCCCGCCGGCACTTCAGCTTGCGGTGTTGGCAGGCGTCGCAGTCCGTGGAGTCGTGGTGCTCACCCAGACACCACATACAGATAAGATGTGGGTCCGTCGCGGACATTTGCAGCGAACAGGAAGTACAAGATCGCTTACTCCGGATCCGTGTTACACGCGGTAAAGAAGGAAACTGACATCAGCGCACTGGTGCTGCTGCAAAAAGTTTTCCAGATCCAGTCTGACGCCTGGAGATATTATAAGTTAAGTAATCTGCGGGTAGATGTCTCTATTAGATTGCCCAAACGGAACCACTGCCCATAGCGGGGCTTCAGGGGCGTAGGGCGCTCTACGTATCGCTATCTTAACTGCAGATTCCCAGATGGAGGCCACATGCCTAATATATGGAATCTGTTCAGGCACGCGCGATCCCAACATTAAGAGATCCGGGAGAGGAATATCCTGGTGAGTACCCATTAATAACTTTTTCCCAATTATCAGTCACATCAAACCACTGTACGGCATGTTGTAGCTGCGTTGCCATATAATAAAAATCCAATCTAGGAACCTCTAGTGCTCCCCGCTCCCAAGTTCTCTGCAAGGTGAGCAACCTCACCCTTTTCCTCTTATTTTCCCACAATAGGTCGATCAACAAGCGATCTAATCGGCGAAAGTACTCACACGCTATACGATTGAGCGAGTTCAGCATTATATACAAGCACCTCAGAAGGACCACCATTTTTATTAGGGCAATACGTCCCATCAGGGATAAGGGTAAATCACGCCAGAACTCCACTGATTTATGGATGCCTTCCACACATCGTCCCATATTAAAATCAAGATATGCCTCTTGTGTGTGCAGCAACCAAACCCCAAGATAGCGCACTGAGTCTGTGACCCAACTCATCCTAATAAATCGCTCAGGTTAACCATAGGGAAAAGCTTAGACTTCCCTGGGTTTAAAGCAAAGGCCCGATACCATACCAAAAGCAGTGAACTCTCGAAGGAGCTCCGGGGCCGCCTCTTTGGGATGGCGGAGATACACCAGCATATCATCAGCGTACATTGACACTACGTGTATTGTGGGACCCACCGGAACACCCCACTGTGCCATCCTGTGCCGCAACGCAATTGCCAGTGGCTCCATCGCTAGAGCGAAAAGGAGTGGCGACAGGGGGCAACCCTGTCTCGTACCCCTCTGGAGCACTAGACTGTCAGAGACTTGATTGGGAAGATGGACCGGAGCCGTCTAATATAAAGAAGTCTTAACCAGCTCAGACATTTGTCCCCCAATCCCATTTTAGCAAGCACTGCCCACATATACTCCCACTCAACCGTATCAAAGGCCTGTCTAAAAGATACAAGGCCCAATCAGTGTCTTGTAGGTGTGGTGCGTGCCGAATATGTGCAAGGCGGCATAAATTACATGTGGTGTTTCGACCAGGGATAAAACCAGCTTGGTCATGATGCATCAGCAGGGTCATATATGGTTGAATATACATTCAAACGAGAGATGGGTGTATAAGAATACGGGGACAAGGGGTCTCTGTCTGGCTTAGGAACCATAGACACCAGAGCTTCCATCATGGTAGGAGGAAGTGCCCTCCTATCAAGAGCCTCATTGTACGCTTCTAGGAGATGATCCACCAACTGAGAGGTAAACGTTTTATAAAACTCATTTGGGAGGCCATCACTGCCAGGACATTTAGCCGACTAAAGGTTCTTAATTACAGTCAACACCTCCTCCTTAGCAAGTGGTGCCCCTAAGGCCTCAGCATCTGACTCCTCAAGGGTAGGCAGCGTCACCGTGGCTAAATAGTCTGGCAAGGCTTGCGATCGGACCAGGGGGGGCCGCCGTACATGTCTGTTGTGAGTCGCAAATGATGTAAGTATCGCAGCTTTTGTGTGTATCACCTCCCCCTTATCATTACGAAGTTGAAGCACCGGTACCTGTTCTGTTTCAGTACGAATCAGTCGAGCTAGAAGTGCTCCTGATCTGTCATCCTCCATATAGAGTCATTGCCTATAAGTGGTGTATCTATGCTTCTCAAGGCGGGACCAAGCCTCAAGTATTTCCTTTTTAACCCGCGTCCACTCGGCCATATCAGCCGGGGTCTTATAGAGTGTGTTCTCTATGGTCTTTAGTCGCGTTTCCAAGGAATCAATATCGGCATTGAGTTGGTGTTGGACCCCATAGGTAGTCCTCATACCGACCCCCCCCCCCCCGCCATCACGACTTTCAGCACCTCCCATTCAGTGGCTATAGTGGATGCTGAACCTCAATTTTCAGCAAAATAATGTTGTATAGCCTCCTCCACCGTCTTCACATATGAGAGTCCGCACGAAGTTTCCAAAGTGGAATAGAAGGTCTTCCTGGTCCGCTGGACACTGTCAGCAGCAGCGGGGCATGGTCAGACAAATAGCGTGGTAAATAGGAAACCGCTTCCGTCGTTGCAGAAAGGCCCACCGAGAGGCAACAATGGTCAATACGGGAAAAGGTGTTAGCCGCTAGAGTAAAGCAAGAGAGCTTGCGCCTATTGGGATTGCACGCCCTCCATTCATCTCTCAATTGTATACCCTGAAGTATACTTGTGAGGGAGTTCACCATACAGGGTTTAGTATGCTCTTTGGGAGGCTGCATATCTAACTGGCCATCAAACACACAATTGAAATCGCCAAACAGGAGGATCTCGGCACCTCTTTCAAAACAGCCGGGTAAAAATCAGGGCAATCCAGATTGGGGGTATAAACGTTAATAATGCGGACGTTCCAGCTAAGAAACCTCAACGTCTGCACTGCCATGGTGATGCGATATCAAGTGTTGGACGAGTAATATACCCCCATGAGTATCCCCCTCTCGTGTAGTCCAGAAGCTGTGTACCATGGCATAATTCTGCGTGATCTTAAAAAATTCCCCAAACAAACCAACAAGTGAAAACAAAACATTGCGATCCCATCCCCCCACCCCCGGGCAGCAGTAACAATTCATATGCATAACAGATGATCCCCATAAGAATCAATACACACCGCCCCAAACCACCCCCACCCCCCCCATTCCCACTAATACTTCAATATCTGCACGTCCGCTCTAAGGTCGAGACCCATTTAGCCATATCCAAGATACCAATATTTACATCTAAATAAACGCTGTGCAAGAGAACCGGTAACGTCAAGGCGCGAGATTGCTCTCAAGCTACCCTGGTGGACCGGGTCTCTAATGGGGGGCGTCGCTGATCCGGCGGCCGCAGAGTACTCAAAACTGTATACATCGGGATGGCGCTCAACCTATATATGCAGAATAAAAGAAAAGAAAGTCAGAAGGCTAAAGAGCCAACCCTACATTCCAGAGTATAGACCTCCCAGGCATCCCACAAAAGAAGAAATAAAAAAGGAAAAAAGAAAAGAAAAGACGTAAAGCCCTCCAATATCTCAGGACTCCATATCTGTAATTACACGGGGAAACTCATCTGTACAGTTCAGCAGTCAGTGTTCCGTTGAAAGAAAGTTTTTCATGACCACTGCTTGGACCTCCGTCGTGCTGTGTAAGATCTGGTATTGGCTCCATAGAGTCTGAAACCACCTCCGAGTACGAAGCTTGTAATGTTCCATCTTGATGAACTATGACCCGGCCCAAGCTCATTGTTCTCCTTTGGGCGCTATGACCCGGCCCAAGCTCATTGTTCTCCTTTGGGCGGGTGGGCTCTCTGCGGCCTCTCAGTGAGAGTTGTAAGGAGGACATCCCAGCAGAGCTCGTAGTAGGGACCAGACGTCGTCCCTCCGGGGCCCTAGTATCCAACCAGTCTCTCGCCTCCTCTGCCGAGAAAAAGAATAGGGCGCGGCCCTCACTCTCCACTCGGAGCTTTGCCGGAAACATAAGGCTATATTTCAAGTTTAAGTCCCGAAGTCGCCGTTTGATAGCCACGAAGATCTTCCTCTGTTCCTGAACTCGTTGCGTGCAATCCGGGTACACTGTAATGGAATGGCCGTCAAAGAAGAACCACCAGCCGCTGCGAGAGAGTTGGAGCAAAAGGTTGCGTTCTCTGAAATTAAATAACTTTGCAATAATAGCATGAGGGGCGCTCTACGTCTGGGGGGGCCGCCAATGGTCGGTGTGCCCTCTCCACACTGAAGAATTTCGATAATTGTTGAGGGGCCATTCCTCGAGTGATCCAATCCTCCAAAAACAGGTCCACCACGGGACCCTCTGCCTTTTCAGAGAAACCCACAAAACGTAGATTCCCTCGTCGTGACCGCCCTTCGGAGTCGTTCGCCCGGTCATCGAGCCTAACTACTTGACGCTTCAGTTCCATCACCGTGGCGCTAAGATTTTTAACTTCCTCTTTCAAAGCGTCGATATCTTTTTCAGTGACCGTTACCCTGTCCGAAACCTTCGGGAGGTCACAACGCAGCAGGTTAACATCTATGGCCACAGCATCAATCTTTTTAATCATCTCATCTTTTGTGGACTGGATGGTACGTAGTACATCCATCAGTGTCGGCTCAACTTCAGTCTCTCCTTCCAGAGTTCTCGTGCCCACTGCTTGGTTCCCAGTGGTATCTTCAGGACCATGGAAGACCGGCTGGGCATAGTTCAGTATTTTATTGGTTTGTGATTTCACTGGCTTATCTTTCCCCATGGTGGTCAAGTGAAAGAACGGGAGCACTCCCTGCGTGGTGTCCTCCGCAGGGGGAACTACCAAAGCAACTCTCCAGTGATCCATAGTCTCTTCGGGAATACAATCGTGTCACCTCTCTGCGCAGCTTTATCCTCTTGTAGAAGTTCAGTCGCGGTTTGAGCTGGACTGTATGGAACTGGCCTGTCTCACCCAGTCACTCCTGTAAGTCACTGCCCAGCAGTTCCCGTCAATCAGATTTGGGAATGTGATCAAGGGCCCCAGGAGAGTAGCTCCCCCCACCTTCTATAAAGGATGGACCTCAAATCAGCAAAAACAGTGTCAACAGTGTCCAGCCTATCTTCCAGCACACACCCCCATTGTGTGCTGCCCTGGGATCAAGTTTCTCTAGGGCACAACAGCCTCCAATGTGCACCACAAGATACTCCCCACCAGCAGGAGCCGGCAATTTGGTCTCTTAGAGATGCTGGTGGCTGCCCCCTGATAGGATTATGGATATGCAGCTCTCAGTGCCAAAGCACCATCCAGGGGTCTGCTGGTACTAGGTGCAGTTCACCTCCGCTTTCCAGATTGCAGCATGACCCAGAAATGCAGCCGATACAGGAAAGTGCAGCGAGCTACAGTTCCTCCGTACAAGTGGGTGACGCCCGCCGCAGTTTAATGCCCGAGGAGCTCAACCAGTATGCAGTGGTGGCTAGAGCTGCGCAGGTACGGCACAGTCCGTGGGCCAGATGGAGCCCAGCCTCTACCCCCGTCCCATCAACTCTCAGGCCTCCGCTCAGGGGATCCACGCACCCAGGAGTAATAAGCAATGCCCAGGCAACGCCCCCTTGTCTCTTGCGGTCTCGATCAGAGGTTCCCTACTGCCCGACCCGAATAAGAGAAGTTCCATCTACTCCGGGTCCGGGCCCCCTCACAGCAGGCTTCAATTAACAGGAGCGCCACCCCTCACGGCAGCTCCATACAAGGGTAGAACCCGGATGGCTCCTCTGTCACTTGGCGACTCGCTGGGGGCACAGCAGCCATTACAACGCGACACCAGGATCCCTACTTGCACCTCGGAGCCCCAGATCCAAACACCTCACCTCGGCAATTCCCTAAGTCAAGTCCCAGGGGCAGCCAGGCACTCAGTAGTCCTTTGTAGATTCACGCCTCTGGCTTCCCCAGGTCAAGATGGTGCCGCAACGCAGTCCGGCCAGCTCCGTGACACCAAGGAAAGCATCAAACAGTCATCTCCGCAGGCATTATAGATTGAGGCACTGAATCTGCTTCAAGGTAGGGTACTACCCGGGATCGATAGAAACAAAGGATATAGCAGGATTTTGAATTACTTCGGCTGCCGCACGGAGCTCGTCTGAGACACGTCTAGGCAGCCATGCTGTCAGGCCACGCACCCTTCTGGAAACATATAATGTAGGCGCACTCCTCCCTCCAAGAGGCAATCCTGGTAGTACTCCCAAAACCGGGCAAAGACCCACTATTCCTTGGATCATATCGTCCATTGTCCCTATTAAATACCAACTACAAAAAATCCTGGGGAAAATATTAGCCAAGAGTTTAATGGATTGTTGGCGCACACAGACCAAAATGGCTTTATACTGAACAGGTGCACTTTTTAAATGTATGTAGACTGGGCAAAATCAAGCATCTCTAGTCTTAGAGAAAGTAATTGATACTCTCAGTTGGCACGATCTACGAGATGTACTAACACGCTATGGTATGGAGCCATACTTCATGAAGTGGATATCCCTACTGTATGTCTGGACTGGATCCATTATCTCGGAACCATTCAAAATCGAAAGAGGCACACAACAAGGAGGCCCCCATCAACTCTAATCTTTGCACTGGCAATGGAACCGCTGGCACACGCACTGCACAAGCAAGCCTTGAACTGGGGAATAAGGGCATATGATAGATGGCATGTGGTTTCATTGTGAGCGGATCACTCACTTATATACCTGCACAGTAGTGTTACGATCCTACTTGAACTGATGTTGCTACTAGAGCAATTTGGAAATATTTCTGGGCTTACGGTTAATTGGGAAAAATCTTTTTCCTAGGACCCCCTTAACGACTGAACAGAGGCGCGCTCCCGACCACACCGCTTTCATGGACTTAAGGACCCAGGAGCGGCAGACAACTGCCCGGGATGTATTGCCTCAGAGGCCACTTTTGTTCATATGGTATGGTCGTGCCCGAATATAGTGGAGTTCTGGACAAAGATATTGGAAATACTGACAGAGACCACGGATACACTAGTACCAATAAGTGGGCAACCTTTTATATTAGGGGCACCAAGCGCTCATCTAAACGTAAACCATTGAATACATTTTTAGACCTAGCTATGGTGGTTGCCAAGTGTAGATTGGCTATGAGCTGGAAGGCACACCTGCCCCCTCAAGCCCCCTCCTCCTCCCCCCCAATCCCAGGCAGGCTGCAAGACCCGCGCAAAGCAGTCATGGCCAAAATACAAATTGCCCACTGTAGGTGCCCAAGCCAATCAAGTACAACGAATACTCCCGACTGGAGGGCATATCTTACGGCCATAGAGGCCAAATTGGATGTAGCCCCATATGCCACACTCGACAGCCCGACAGGGCCTAAAAAAAGACACGACTAAGTGGCGCTTCCTGCATCACACAAGTAGGATAAGACTGTTCCCACACCCAATGTATCTGACCACCAGGTTACATGAATATACTAAGGACTTTGCGCTAGTGACCCCACATTATTCTGTGATACCCTGCATCGAGATAAAGGAAAGAGGGAGCATGTAATGACGGTTGAAACAAGAGTTATAATAACATAGAGACCACACCCATATTGCTCTTCCCCAACATATCTTTATTAAAATATTGTTGATGTTAAGTTGGATAGATCTTGTGAAATTGTAAAACGTGCGCAACCCACACCCTAAGTTGCACTAATGTATGCACGATTGAGTAATTGTAAAACATACGATTCCAGTACTAAACCCTTGCATAGTTGTAAACCTGTAATGACGAGTGGAAACACTATGCCTTGTAGTTATATACTATGTAAATGGATTTGTGGTGGATACATATCTAAGAAAAACTAATAAAGACATATCCATAAAAGGATAAGCATGAAATGTATGCGTTTCGATGATTTAACCAAAACTATTTTCTGTTCATTTGCAAAAAGAAGCCCCTTTGACTTGAGGTTAATATGCAGACAGCCAGAACGGCTTCAGAAACTCAAAGGCTGTTACATACACAATACCCGACGCATTTTGCTGATACTGTACAGACGATATTTAAATTGTCATAACAACTGCTGTTGTGCATCTTTTTAAGAACACTGTAGCTGGCCTGGTGACTGGATTTAAAGCAATATTTAGACAGATTCCATAATTTTTTCCATTCTTTGTTCTCCAGCCTTTTTGGAGTATTTTCAATCATAATACTGCCTATCCACTGTGGTATCATCAGTTTCTCCAATTGCGACAAGGAAATCAACATGGAGTACACAAATCCAGCTGAGCAAAGCTGCAGAGAGCATGCTACATGCTTGGCTATCTAAACTCAGTTAGCACTGGATGCTCCCATTTTGCAAAATAGATGCTACACAAGTAAAACCTGTGTTGCATCTGTGTGTGCCACACAATGCTGTAGATTCACATGCCTAGCATAAGTCTGCCATCTAGTGTTGGGCTCATAAGTGTGCAAGTTGTTTTTCTTCGACAAAGGCTTTTGAATCGGGGCATGGCCTAGCTCATGGCCAAGTAAGACGCACTGAATACAAGCTCCCGCCGGAGAACTAAATCCGAGCCTAATCCTGCAGCAACCCTTATCCAATCTCACCTCTAATCAGCTACCCCGAGGGGCTAACCCCCTTCGATGAGCTGTGGAGGCCCAACAAGCGCTTGTGATGGAGGGGAGCGTTGTTATTAATTCTGAGGCCGAACGGAGGCAGAAGAATTAAGATGGCGGCTGGTAGCACTGGAACTGCTCCGGAGGCCTCCTAATGCCGCCGGTGAAGCAAGCGGGCGACCGGTGGTGCACCTTCTACCACCGGCCCACGGAGACAATTAGACAGTCGGGGTGAGGCGGCCCCTTTCCCCTACCTCCCCCCGAACGGCACAGCGAGGGGGCGCCAGAACCCAAGAGGAGGCCTGTGTGGAGTGGCGGCTGCCCAGGACGTGGACGGTGTTTCCGGCTGCGCGCGTTGTGTGCAGCAGCTCCTGTGTGCCGGAAAGCGGCGGAGCGGTGTGTCGGATCCTCGCCCGCCCAGCACCCCATCCTGAGAAGAGACGAGAAAGGAGCGATGTTCTGCGGCCTCGGTGCGCAGCTAGTGAGTGCCGCGATTGTGGGATCCAGGGCCTCCTTTCGGAGACGCTGAGTGGCACAGTAAACGACCCGGAGAGGCCTGGCCGCGTTCGGTCCCCGGGTGAAGGACTGCAAGAAGAGGGTGAGTTGTTCCCGTATCCACCCCCCGAGCAGCAGAAAGTTATGCATCAGCAGGGCCACACAGCGGAGTTGAGGCTGCGCCCTGGAGTGTGCATCAGGGTGGCGCCCAAAGAAGCAACGGGCCCAAGAGACATCACGCTGAGTGGGGGGGTGAGAGGGACCCCCACCCGCAGCAGAAGACCTTTGAAACCTTGTGTGTGCTCACGAGTGCCACTACAAAAGAACCCGGCCTCCCCCGCCCTAGGCCCATTATTGCAAGACTGCTGAACTTCTTAGACAATGACATGATACTCCGCGAAATGCGTTGCAAGGGGGAAGTCCATTATGAAAACCTAAAGATCATGACATTCCCAGATTACAGTTGAGAGGTCCAAAAGCAACTCCGCACCTTTGACTCTGTCATGGTCAAGCTGTGGGCCCCTTCAACTTCAATACATGCTCCTGTTTCCGGCAAAACTGAAGGTCCTTTTTCAAGGGAAGGCCTTTTTCTTTCAGACCCCAGAAGAGGCCTGGGTGGAGGAAAGACCAGTGCCATGGCCCCAAGGAGGATCACAACTAGACAACTGTATGACGCGAAGCGGACTCAGCGGGGAGAGGTCTCCCCAGCAGCAGCGTCTAACGGCGAGCCGACCACAGAGACTAGGTAAAGGAACTCCATAAGCCCTGTGAAAACCCATGCATGACAAGGGATGTCAGGATCAACACAAATGCGAGCGCTCTCAATCTGAAACCAACACGGCACAAAGGACGGGATCCCCCAACCAGCAAACGGATTCTGAAGAGAATGATTTGTCCTCCGGACCAGAATCTAGACATCCATTGGAGGAGGCTATGCAGGCACTCGAACAGAGCGAAGAGGTTGAGAGGCCCGCAGATGGTGCTCCCCCTTCAGAGATTGACCTGAATGAACTGGGTACTGCATCATGAACACCGGCACGAAAGACATCTATCAGTATCAACCCCTTTATTGAAGCACCCTGAGCTTCGAACTGTGATTATCTTAGACACCTGAGCAGCAAACTGTAAGAGTTGGGGTTTTGGGGTTCATAACCGGGTTGGGGGGGGGCAACAGACTGACCTGCTCTCACCTGCCAAGGGCCACTTCCAGAGATGGGGGAGGGGGGGCAGGGGGCAGAAGGCCAGGGGGATGGAGGGAGGTGGGGTGGGGGGAGGGGAGGATGGGGTTTCGCACAGTTGGGGTTTAAATGTTTACATATTGGCTTGTTGAGCACAAGTGTCGTCACAACAGGACACTCCTACATATTGAGAGACACTGGGGGGGCCGAACTCCCACCTACCCTTAGATCTCAGTGCCATGATTATAATGCCGCCAGATGTAAAAGGACACAACAATCCAACTTCACGGTTCTGACTTGGAACGTTAATGGGCTCGAGGACAATATTAAACGAGGACTAGTGTCTCAACACATTAAGAGACTCTACCCAGATATTGCAATGCTCCAGGAAACGCACCTTAAAGGCACACAGTGTGGTTTTATAGGTCACAGGGCCTATACGGTCCTGGCACACTCAGGATTTACATCGGGGGAAAGGGGGTTGGCTATCCTGATTAAAAAGAACATTCCCGTTCAAACTCTGCTCCCCTGGCAGGACCCCCTGGGTAGATATGTTGGAGTTTCGGGGCTATGGGTTAGGACCGAGGTCACACTTTTCTGAGTGTATGCCCCACCCAGACTACAAGCGTCCACCATGACCAAGGTGAATGCTATCCTGATCGAGACACCCTCAGCCCTGCATATGGTAGGCGGCGACTTTAACGACGTCATGAACCCAGCACTGGGGGGGGGGGGGGGGGGGGACAGATCCATATAAACCACACCGTTGAGGCGATTCTCCACAACGATGGGCCTGACAGATGTCTGGAGGGAGAAACACACCCTAGTCAGACAGCTTTCTTTTCATTACGGGGCTCACAACACCCACTCCAGATTGGACTACAAGACTTAGGGTGCGCAGACTACACAGCTAGAGGCCTCTAGGACCACTCCCCGCTCCTGGTCGAGATGGGTATGCAGGAACGGGACGGCACCTGTAACTGGAGATTAAGCCCATGGGACCTGAGCAACCCCAAGTTGACTACCCTCTGAGGTGACGGTCTGGAAGGCATACAAGACTGTGCTATGGGATAGAGCCCAAAATAGTATAGCCTGGGAAAAGAAAGAGAGGGATAAATGCTTGGTTGCATTGGAACACAAAATAAGCGAACTAGATATGCAAGCCGCTCAGAGCAGCGACCCCGAAATGACTTATAGACTGACAACCCTGCGACTGGAATACAAGGAACTGGCCATGGACAACGCTAAGAAAATGCACTTGGAGACATTGCACAAGGCCAGGAAACTCCTTGCCTGGATTAGCAGATGAGATGTCCAAGACAGATGGGTGAGAGAGGTAATAGACCCCCAGGATATCACTCAGACCACAGAGGAAGGCGTGGCAAACGCTTTTGCGGAGTACTATAGGGACATGTACCGGGCTCGAACCCCCAAATCGCAGGCAGAGATGCAGGACTACTTGGCGGCCATACCCACCCCAGTGTTGGGAGAAGAGGAAGCTCAGGGTCTAGAAGAAGATTTGCCATTGACAGAAGTTCAGGCAGCAGTGGAGAAACTTCGACCTGGGATGACCCCTGGTACTAATGGGCTACACGCGGAATTCTATTGGTGCTATACTGATATCCTGAGTCCACACCTCCTCCAACTTTTCACAGACTTCCACGAGGAAGGTGTTCTCCCGCTAAACCTGCGAATGGCTACTATTGTGGTCATACACAGGGAGGGCAAGTCCCGTGATCAATGTGGTTCTTATAGACCCATTTCACTGCTGAACTCGGAAGTTAAAATCCTGGCCACCATCTTGGCGACCCGTCTACTGGGAGTGATCACGACGTACCTGGTCCACGAGGACCAGTCTGGATTCATGCCAGGCAGATCTACTCGCCTAATCTGAGGCGCACTCACCATTGCCTCATGAAGGTGAGAAACTGGATGAACCCACAGATGTTCCTGTCACTGGACACCGAAAAGGTGTTAAATGCCGTAAATTGGCTATTTCTAGACACCACTCTGGACAAATTTGGGTTAAGGCTGAAATTCTGCAGCTGGGTGGGACTCCTGTATAACCAACTGACGGCTACGGTGCGTGTAAATGGCCGACACTCTGCGCCATTCCCCATCACGAGGGGGACGCGGCAGGGCTGCCCCCTTTTGCCCCTCCTTTTTGTGCTCACCCTGGAGTCTTTGGCCTGCGCTATTAGAACGCACCCTTCCATCCGAGGCTTCTAAACCACGCTAGCAGATACAGGGGAGGAGAAAATCTCTAGGTTGACAATATTTTGATGTAAATTACTAATCCCGAAACGACTATACCGACCCTTTTTGACGTGACCAAAGACTATCGGAGTCACTCGGGTTACAAAATCAACTGGAACAAGTCTACGCTCTACTGTCCAACCAACGCACAGGAAGACTACCGCCTACCCGGAGAATTGAGAGTTGTGCAAAGAGGCTTCAGATACCTTGGTATCTTCGTTACTCCCCATCCAGGGACATGTAGGAAGGAAAGCCTTGGAACAGTCCTGAATAACTTAAATTCAGACGTGGAGAGGTGGAGGGATCTCCCCCTCACCTTGCTCGGCCGGGCAGCTATTTTTAAAATGATCATCCTATCCCAACTCCTATATGCCCTGCAAAACTCGCATCATCCCTTACCCAAAGCTATCTTTGCGGAAACTGCAAGCACAATTAGAATACTATTGTGGCAAGGGGGTCACCCGAGAATATCGCTAAAGACGCTGCAACGCAATCCATACAATGGAGGGATAGAACTTCCCGACAGAGGCCTACTTCTGGGCATCCCACCTGCTATCCATAAACGAGTGGATACACAAACATAGAGAACACCCTACATACCGCCCGAGAGGGAAGAAATGCCGCCACATACACACTTACACCACTTTTATGGGGAAGGGAGGTTCCTGCTTGCTGCCTGCGACCCAGGTGACCCTGACTGCATGGGAGAGGGCGACTAAGACCATGGGCTGGACGGGACAGATCACGAAGAACACACCACTCTGGGAGGGAGCCTGGTTTAGGGAGCCTCACAGGCTTAAGGGGTTCGGGACCTGGGATATCCTGGGCATCTCCACGGTAGGGGACATTGTCGAAAAAGGGGAACTTAAAATATGGGCAAAGCTCAAGCAGGAATACGACATGCTCAATTTCCAATTCCTTAAATACGCGCAATTGCGCCATGCCTGGTAGGCGGTGAATCTCCCCAGTGAACAACTCCCGGAATACGCACCACTAGAGGGCAGGCTCTTGCAAGAAGAGCTAACACATAAGGCGGTCTCTTTCACATATAAGACCATTAACAACATCCCAGACGGACTGGTAGGACTCCGGACACAGTCGGAGAGGGAGGTAGGGTCCATAGAAGATATAGATTGGGAGGCGGCGTTAATGCCCCCCAGAGAAGTTGCTATAAAGGTGAGGCTTCGGCTTATCCAACTTAAGATATTACAGCGAATATACTACGACAGGGATAGGCTGCATAAGATGGGCAGGACTGAATCACCATTTTGCTTGCCTTGCACCACGGCCAAAAGTGACTTTTTCCACAAAGTACGGGCGTTTCCTGAGCTTCAGTCATACTGGGCACGGGTAATCGAATTACTAGGAACGGTCCTGGGGGTGAAATTGCCGATGGAGCCAAGGTTTGTGATACTTGGGATACCGAGCGATGTGGATATCACCAGAACACAGCTAATTTTCACCTCCTTTGGACTGGTAGTAGCCAAAAGACATATAGCTAGGAGATGAGGGGTTGCCGAAAAGCCAACCATTCAGAAACGGACGAGGGGGATGGATGGATATAGATATAGATATATATATATATATATAATCTACTGGCGGTCGCCAGTAGATAGTTATAGTTAGGACCGTGTTTCCATAGGAAATCCGCAACATTCTATTTTGAATAACTTTGGCGCCGATTGACGAATCCTCGCGAAATTCTCAAAATAGGTGGGGCGCTCCGCTCCTTCCCTGAAAGTCTCGGGGGGATTCGTCAAGCGGGGGCTGAGAAAAAGGGGGGTCCCAAAACGCGTTTTCCCCATGCATTTTTCCATAGGACCTTTAGTCCGAGCTACAGCCCGAACTGCTGAACAGAATTACTTGAAATTTGGCAGAGAGGTAGCCCTCAGGTCAGGGATGTGCCTTTTGAAGGTCTCGTGTACATCTGTTCAGTATTTCCTGAGAAAATAGCATTTAAATCAATATATATATCTATAGGCGCGCTCCGAGCGCGTACCGTAAGCTTACCGTACACGCACGCCGCCGTGCGCGAGCGCGATTCTGATTGGTTGTTAGATCTTAGTAAACATTCGAATCGGTTGAAACCAGGAAGTGTCGGCCGCCATTTTGTCTCTCGCAGTCTGAGGGGTGAAAAACAAAGGTGTATAACGTGTAAAGGGGGCAGGCTGGACAGTTCCTGACCCCCTAGCCTTGGTCAGGGGGTTCCAGAAGGACCCCCAAGGGCAAAAATGTATTTAAAATTTTTTATGAAAAATCGTGGAGTGCGCGTAGCGTACGCGCACGGTAGAAACGGAAAAAATCCGCGAACTACATAACGTGGGCGCTCGGTGCGCGAAGCGCACCGAGCGCCCACAGCGCGCGCACGTAGCGAGAAGCGCACCGCGCGCGCACGGTACGCGCACGGTGAAAAACCTTAAAATAAATTAATTAATAAATACACAACTTAGCATTTAAAAAAACGTACAAATTCACTGAAAAAAACATAGGTTTCACACACGTTATAGTTAGGAATTAGCATTTAAAAAACCTTGCAAATTCACTTAAAAAACCATAGGTTTCACACATGTTATAGTTAGCTGGGCATTTCACTCGTGAAAAACCAATGAAATTCCCCTGTTATAGTTAGTGCAGGCAACTATAACTCACGCGACCGCAATCCTCTGCTGATGACGTCAGATATTACATCACTGATGACATATGTGTCTTTCTGAAAAAAAAATATTTGTAATATATGTATAGCTAAAAATTAATGGAAGAAGACATGGGTAAATAAGTGTCTAAATACAGTGATGTAATATCTGACGTCATCAGCAGATATATATATATTTCAGAAGATTTGGGAGCCATGGAGAAAACACTTCGGACTCGTTATAGGTGACGACACACAACAGTCCGTTACGGGTGGTTTGGAGCACTAAGAAGATGGCGGCTTGAGTCTACTATGGAAGAATCTCTCTAGGCCATTGATAACGCTTATTGCCAACATCAGAAGTAAATTCTTGCACCGGAACTGCTGAAGCTGCAGAGAATCGAGCGACACCACTACTACGGCGGTAAACAACCTGGATGAACAGCGGCCGGACCCTACCATCCATACTGCCACGTATTGGCTTTGAGGCAGCGGTGCGCGCCCGGACAGGTCCTTCCGCAACCGAGCAGTTCAGATGGAATTCTACGGCGTATACAATGTTTGCAAGTGCTGTGAGTATCTGTGCATTTCAGCCTCATGGAAACTACACAGAAGTGAGAAGAAAGAAGTATAGAAGTAAGTCGGTCCCTCATGCTTGGAGCGCCTGTCCTTAAAATGGCACCCATAATGATGGTCTCGCACAAGCTCTGTTTGTAGCCTTCCATCTTTGCGTTCCTGGTATCCCTCTGTCTAGCCTCATATGAAGCCCACTATATTGAACGAAAACAGGCTACTTCTCTAAAGCAATACAATAAACACAGT
Organism: Triturus cristatus; assembly: GCF_964204655.1. Lineage (NCBI taxonomy): Eukaryota > Metazoa > Chordata > Amphibia > Caudata > Salamandridae > Triturus > Triturus cristatus. The sequence continues at coordinate 271,417,406 of NC_140590.1, read as the reverse complement.
GCTTACCAGCAACTATTTGAGTTGGAGGTGCCTGACCCTAATATGGCCTCTATCAAGGTAGCCTCTAACAAGGTAGCCTCTCTTAATATGCTCTGACCAACTTACTAGTCAATCATCGTTTTCTCCAATGTCAGTGACATCTGTACTCTGCCTGTCCTACTTTATCTCCGCCTACAAATATGTATAAGATGTAAGGGGTCACGACGCATGCAAACAGATGCAATGATCTCTGTTTGCCTGTCCTCCTTGCCTCGCTTTAGTATGGCGAAAATAAGCAGCCACTAGGAACATTCCAGAAAGACCTCCTCCAGTGGCATGATAGCCCATAAAGTCTGTGAAGCCTCATCAATCTAGGCTATCAATTAGAAAAGGTATAGCCTTTGCCCAATGAGAAAAGATATTGCAAGTGCCTAATAATAATCTGATACGAACCTGTGGTGTGTCCTGCGAACTTGGAGTAGAAAAAGGAATAAGAAGAATAAAAATAACAGGACTCCTTAAGCAATACAGCGAGTATCTGGAGGGTATAAGCTAATACAACATAAACCACCATAAACCTTAAAGCTAATACAATATAAACCTTAAAACAGAGCAACAACTATGATGTCAAGAGGAACTTTAAGAAAACGAGAAGCGATACAGAAATATGAGATAGTGTGGGGACCTTATGGAGGACCTGTAAGTGCTGTTAAGTGGGCTGCCGCTCGCATTGCATTGCATCATCTTATTATTAGTCACTAGCCTGCTCATCAACGGTAACACTGGTAACACTCCATTTCGAGATCCTTAAACCAGACCTTTCTCAGATCATCTCATTGCTAAGACATTAGAAGGCATAGTAGGGGCAACCAGTCCCCTCAGTGCCAGAAGTTTCACCGGAACCCTGAAGCACAGCTACCGCGCAAAAATGACAAAGAATAAGACAAGTCTCAAAAGAGTCAAGGCCGACTCAAGGCCGACCCGCCTAACCCGGACTCTCCTGCTAACAGTAAGCAGGATATCAACTCCATTATGGAATCCATCCTGAATAAATCAGCGGATGTCCACGAGCTCGCAAAATCCACAAATGAAAACACTGATAGAATGCAATCCAAGATCTCCGCGATTCAACAAGATATAAGAGTTTCCAACGTTAGGATCACAGAAAGCAGAATCAGTCAACTGGAAGATATGGAGAACAAAATGAGCAATTATGTCCAGAGCCAAACTATCACTATGGACTTGCTCATTAAATGACTGTCGGGGCTGGAGGACAGGAACAGGAGAGGGAATCTCCGAATTTTGGGAATTCCAGAAGGAGAGCAAGACCTGGCCGGATCATTCCTGGAAAAATGGTTTACTCAAGCTACGAACCTGGCTTTCAGTAAGCCCTTCGAATTTGATAGAGCACATATGGTACCATCAAGAATACACCTGAATCAAAAGTCACCGAGACCAATTGCGTGCAAACCTCTCCGCTATCAACATGTGGAGCTGATCCTGTCCTTCATGAGGAAAAATAACCACATTCTCTGGAAAAATAATAAAATCTATATCTTGCAGGACTACAGTAAAGAAACTGTTGACACAAGAAAGGGTTTCCTGGTGCTTCGCCCCAGATTAAAAGCCTTGAACTATCAGTTCTCATTTGCAGGTCCAGGCAAATATCGCGTCATAATCCAAGGTGACTACACATGTTTTTACCGATCATCTAACACTGAAAAAAAATCATCGATGGAAAAGAAGAAGCACTCATGAACACTTTAACCCCTTCAGTGCCCGCCCCTTTCCCCGCCCAGTGCCGGCCGTTGCATTAGCGGGCGGGGTCTATGACGAGCTGGACTCGTCATGGGCACAGCGCCACCGCGGCCCATGACGAGTCCAGCTCGTCATGGGCACTGAAGGGGTTAATACCTGCTTCTTCCGTCACAAGCTCCTAGAGTTTTTACTTTAATGGGCAGAGCCCATCTTTGAAACTTTTGATCCAGTCAGTCAGTCAAAGTTACTTTATTCGGTTCATAGCAAAAACCATAAAAGTACGACGTACATAAAACAATACAACCATTATAAAAACATTTGACATAAAATTGCAGACATATTAATAAGAAAAATAAAAATTTTAGTCAAAATTCAGAGGTAATATACACTATGACCATGTGATCTTTTTCCTCAACCTCATTAAGATTACTAAAAAAGTGGCTATGTTAAATATCTCCCAAGGAGAACCCAACATCTGAAGATGCATGAGTGCAGGTTTTACCTGTCTAAAACCTTTATTTTTTATAAGAGGAATAATGTGTTTTTTACGAATTAAAGACAGGTGGCTACAAAAGAAGATAAAGTGCGTGGTATCTCTAATGGAGAATCTGTCGCATGAACAGATCCCTCTCCTTCGTCCAACCAGGGGAATCAGTAAGTAAAAGATGGAATTTGTTCATTCTGAACCTAGTTAACAAAAAATGATGGTTCATATTATTAACAATACCCAGGTAAGGCTCTAAGCTGTTAGATGTAATGATCAACTGATGAGCCCTTACTGTGGGTTTGAATAACTCCTTTTCTTCCCTTATTAGCATTGCTCTCTGTTTATGGGTAACTTTAACCCATTTTAGATCCCCCTTTACTATATTACTTGGATTTTCAAATAACTCAGGTCGGCCCAAGTACCTTGCTAGAAACTTAATATAATTCAACCACGGGATAGTTTTGCCATACTCTAAAGATAGGCAATCTTTTAAAATTGCGTGATTCAGTTCTAGTTCAGGGTTTAGCCAAATTGAAATCCATTTCAGGAGTGGGGCAATAGCTATACGGTCCGTTAGGTAGTCTATTCCACATTCTTGGTGGACGATATAGCCCGATGTTGAGCAGGGGAGGGATAGTAAAGATTTTAAGAATCTATCTTATACGACCTGCAAATCAGAGATGTTTTTAAATCCCCACAAATCAGCACCATACAATGCAATGGAGGTGCATTTGGCTACGTAAATATTCAACATAGCTTGCATGGGCTTCACCCCCAATTTGCGTCCAAACTCCAAGACGGCAAGTATGGCCCTAGCAAAAGCATTACGTTTGGCAGCTAATTGTGGGGCCCAGGTGGACTTGTCATCAAAAATGACTCCCAAATAAGGGAAACTCGTAACCCGTGATAAAACATGACCTTCACAAAACATAGTCTTTACTCTCTTTGATTTAGTGCCCACAATCATCACATGGGATTTAGAGAAATTCACTCCGAGATCAAGTGCAATCATGAATTTTGCAAAAGAATCTAAAAGATTTTGGAGCCCTACTGCCGTGCGTGCTAAGAGCGCGGCATCATCAGCATACAATAATGCTGGAATGGCAAATTTGCCCGCCCTGGGAATATCCTTGCATGACTTAATTAGTGTAGAACCCAAATCGTTAATATAAAGTGTAAAAAGCAGGGGGGCTAAAATGCATCCTTGCCTAACGCCGTTAGTGATTCCTATCTTATCCGTGGAATTACCAAGACGATCGTATCTGACCGTGGCAGTGAGATCTCTATGCAAATCCGCTAGGAAATAAACAATATTAGCATCTATTCCACATTTAAGGAGTAACCCCCATAGCTTTGAACGATTTACTCGATCAAACGCCGAGGACAAGTCCATAAAGGCCAGATACAAGGCCCCTTTTTTAGCAATGGTATACTTGCCTATTAAAAGTTGAAGGTTCAGGCTCTGGTCTATGGTCCCGCGGCCCTTGCGAAACCCATATTGTAGACACGAAAGAGTAGCTGTGTCTTCAAGCCAATCAGTTAGTCTGCCCAGGACCACACGCCCCAGAACCTTCACAGCTGAATCAATAAGGGAGATAGGGCGATAGCAGCTGGGATCCCCCCTGTTACCTTTCTTAAAGATGGGTATGATCACTGATTCGGACCAAGTGTCCGGAATGCCAGCGACACATACCCGGTTAAAAACATTGGTTAGTACTATGGACCAAGTCTCAGGATCAGATTTAAAGAGGTCCGCTGGGACGGCATCGGGGCCTGGTGCCTTATTACTTGTCATTTTACCGATGGCCTCAACCACCTCTGTCTTTGAGACTAATAAGGTATATGGGTTCACAATAGTGGAAGAAATACTCGATTCACCACAAGTGCACATTTCATAGACTGATTTAAAATGAGAGTGCCAAGATTGTTTCCCAATGCCGCAATCTAATTGATCATTACCTGTATCACAAAAGAAGGGTTTATTAACCACTGACCAAAACTTTGCACTATTTCTTATAACATCCACACAGAAAAGTTCTTCCCATGCTTCCTCCCTGATCTTCTTTTTCCTGGCATCCAAAGTTTCCTTATATTCTTTCCTCAGCCCAGCAACCATAGTCCTGTTCACTGGCTTGGATTTCAAGGCGGCCTTCAGCTTTCTATTTGCAATTGAACAGCTTTTATCAAACCAGCCTAGCTCAGCCTTATCCTTGTGATTACCTGGGCAGCTCAAATCTGCACAGATCTGAGTACAGATAGCAGAATATGCCACTAGAACCTCATCATCCCCTGCTTCGAGGTCCAGGCACGTATTTAACTCAGGTCCTACCTTACTTTTTAGATTGTGGTAAAAGTCGCCTGGAATTACTTTGCTCCATCTGATTCTACGGTCCTGATCTGATGGGCGGATATCGGATTTATCCACGGTTGCCTGAGGTTTAACAGGTTTTTTAAGAAGGTGCCAAAGACTAAGGATCACGGGATTGTGGTCACTAAAGTGGGTCCAGGTCGTCATGTAACTTTTAATATTAACCCCAAGAGCAGAGCTAACAAAAATATAATCAATGACTGAGTCTTTCCCAGTTCCTTTAAAGGTGGGGATAATTTCGCCCGCCGTAGACGGGAGAAACAAACCATGGTCTGCCAAAATCGATTCGAGAAGATCACCCGCCACTGTGTGTTCAAAATGTGCGACCCCTGATTCAAACGGTCCCAGAGGATCCGAGGGGAAGCATTGAAGTGGACAACCATGGATGTTAAAATCACCCATCATTATGGTGAGGCAATTCTTACTGTTAAGTTTGTTAGTCTCCTTGTGATCAGCTAAAAAGCTATTTAGCGCGGCCAGGTGATCAGTCGTGGCAACTCTGTCGTATGAATTGTAAAAATTAACTACTAAAAAATCAGATCCCTCATTCATCAAAATAAAAATAGCCAGACAATTTGACGAGCCAGTTTCTAGTTGAGAAAATGACCCGGGTATGGTTGCTGAAATTAAAGTAACCAGCCCCCCCTTCGCCCTCCCAGAACTAGTCTGGGTGGCAGATGAGAAAAAGCTCACATACCCATCAATATACAACGTATCCTCTGTGTCCCATGTCTCTTGCAAACCGATGATATTACCCGAGCCGATTAGTTCTCTCCAAGCAGGGTCATCTAATTTACTTTTTAGACCTGCTATATTCCAGGAGATCAATTTAGATAAAAGACCCGGTGATTCTTGATTTGATCCTACTGAGGTGGAAACATGATTTAGTGGTTTCACGGCTAGAGGGACAGGAACTCGTATGTCAGGGGTAACAATTTGATCACGAGTCCTTAGTCACTCGATTTCTTCCAGATTGGAAAAGACATCAAATCTATTAGAGACTGGGACAGCAAAGGTATTAATAGGACCGAATCTATTAGGTTGGTCAGAAAACGTTGGTCTAGTGTGGGATGGAGGATAAAAGAAACCCAAAGGGAGAATGTTCACGTAGTCTTTATGGATTCTCACAGACCCTGCCTGTCTTAGTATATCATTTACCAACCCTGGGGATCTAAAACTTACAACGATACAGTCTCCCTCTAGGTGTTTTACAGTCTTTCCTACCCATGGTACCCTTCTGATCATCATAAAATGCTTATGAAGGTGATGACCCAGAACCGTTTTGTTTGACAAGTGGTGAAGAGCCTTGTTTTTCAGGGAGGTCCAGTGTTCCTTTTTATCACACTCCAATTTGGGCACATTGGCTAAAATTATAGTGTAGGGGCATGCCTCAGCCGGTAAATGTAAGGAGGAATCCCCATTTTTTTTTTGTGGTACAGGGAAATGTGGGCCCCCCTCCTTTGTCTGCATTTGCCCTTCATTTCCATGGGTCTTACCTAAATTGTCTTTGGCTAATTGGGAAATATTAGATCCTAAGCAGTTGGGCACTACAGGAGGGACTGGTTGTTGTGATGGGGTGATCATGAAACTCAACAAGTTATCCACAGAAGCCGTAATTGTGCTCAGTGTATCCCCTACCGCAGTGTTTGAGCCTGTTTTAGGCACTTTACTGCTGAGGTGAGATTCCATAATGCTAATACGGTCCTCAATACGCTTTAGAGTAACTATTAGGGGCTGAATAAGTGACGTGAGATGAGCTTCCATGGTTGTAACAATACTAGACATAAGTGTCTCCCTACTCAGGTCCGCACCTAAATTGGAACTGGCACGCCTGCTCTCACCAGGATCCACACTTTCTAAGTGAAGAGAGCTAAGATTAACTCGCTCCGACCCAGAAACAGTGGTATTAGTCCTTGGTTGCTTTGCCTGCTTTCGATTTCCCACTGGGTTTTTATTAGCTTTTCTTTTACCCGTGACAATTTTCCCCCCATTAATCATAATATCGCTTTTAATCCTGGACTGTCTAGTATGAATGGCCACAGGTGAGGGGGCTATGCTATCTATGCTTAAAGGTGCAATAGCAGTAGGATGACAGTCTTCCACGATTGACTCATTAGGAATCACACGGGGATACAATACAGCCGGTGTGGCATTAGGGAAGGAAATATCGTCTAAGGGTAACGGGATACTTAAATGTCCAGTGGGCTCAAGAGATAGTCGGCGTTCAACCAGGGCAATTTCATTCACTACGGCAGTTTCAGCCTGTTTTAAATAATTGTCCAATGTCCCCATGCCTGCAGCCCTCGTGCTTGATTTAGAATGCCCCTTCGTCATGACTCGTACAGGTGATAGATGATGTCGCAAAGAGTGCTTTGTAGAACTCACCCCGGAACAGATGACGATGACGGTTCTGACAAGATGTAAGGGGATAGTCCCAACCCCACCTCCTTCGTCCTCTGACTGCCTCAGACGGCCCGCCCTTTGCCCGGGCTTAGCCCGGCGCCCGCCCGCGCGCGTCCCGCGACGCGGAGGAAGCAACGCTCTTTTATGCGCCTCCGGGCGCTTAGATGTCGTCAACGAGCGCCGGGGCACCTGGGAGTTGTGGTTTTCCCCGCTTCGGGCTGCGTGATGAAATGGCAAGCCTGCACCCAGCGAGGGAGCACCAACAGAGCCAGCGGTGAGGGAAGAAGGGCAACGACAGCAGCCCCGTCAAGAAGCAGGTCACTCCAGCAGATTTTCAAAATTGTTCGCGCTTGATCCTTTTGTATTCAGTACATCTCAGGTTGATTAGCTGATTTATCAGTAACAATCCTCCGATGAAATCCAGCAAAGTAATCCGCCAACGAAATCCAGTTAAGTGTACCACTGACTAATTTAACCGGTTAGTGGTCAGGTGCTCACATTGCTAGACATTGCTATTTTGTCAAAATGCTCTGCCAAGTGTATGGAAAATGATCTGATTTTGATTCTGACATCATAGTTTTGTCTTGGCCAAGAGCTCACATTGACAGACATTACTGCTCTGCCCAATTATATGTGAACTGTTCTGATTCTGTCACATCATTGTTTTGTTTATGTTTGTTTGTGTTTTGACAATGAGTTGACATTGCACAGATAGATCGTTTGATCACGGTCAGCGGCAGACCTTCATATTATACTCATAACACACATTACTCTGTACTCACCTGTACTCTCATCCCCTCGTGACCCCGTTCCGCCCCGGCTTGTGCCGTTTGTGCGGAGGGTCAGTTCGAGGAGCGTCACTTCCGCTCGTGACACCACTTCCGCCCTGCACGTAACTTTCGCAGGTTAGCGGTCTAGTGTTGCTGAGCCTACCGAGTATATATTGTGAGACTCTTGCTCCCAGGCCCTTTGACAATCGCGGCGAGTTAGGCTGCGTGTTATTGCGCTGTTGTGGATGCTGTTTATTATGATTTGTGTCTTTTGTTGCAGTTATTTTTTTAACTGAGCACGCTGAAAAGCATTTTAAAAAAACATTACTCTGTACTCACCTGTACTCTCATCCCCTCGTGACCCCGTTCCGCCCCGGCTTGTGCCGTTTGTGCGGAGGGTCAGTTCGAGGAGCGTCACTTCCGCTCGTGACACCACTTCCGCCCTGCACGTAACTTTCGCAGGTTAGCGGTCTAGTGTTCCCTCGCCCCCTAGTATTTAATGGTAGCATGGAGGAAGCGCAGCGGACGAGCGCAGCGGGAGCGCCGACTTCGCGCCGAAGTCGCGCACAAGTCAAGCCCGTCTGCGCCCGTCCGCGGCCGACCAGGCCCAGGGCCCTGTCGTAATGCCCAATTGTATTCTTATTCCTCCTCTGAGCTCCTGAGACTCAAATCCTCAGGACCCATACCCGCCCGCGCTGCTAGCATGGCCCAGGCATGTGACATTTTTGTTCCCTCTGGTTTTCCGACACTAGGCTCTCCCCCCAATTCCTCTTCTCCAATACAGCAGACCACCTCCTCTTTACTTATCTACTATCTTAACACCCGTTCACTTACCAGTAATCAGCTTGAGATCTTTCAGCTACTGCATCAGAGTTCTATTGATGTCCTCCTCTTAACTGAAACCTGGATCTCAGAAACTTCGGCCCCTGATATCCTTGCAGCAATCCCTTTGGGATATTACATCATTCAAGCTAACCGGCCTGCAGGGAAGTCCGGTGGTGGGGTGGCAGCTATCATTCGCTCGACCCACACCTTCTCCGAGATTGCCGTAACCCCGATTCCCAATACTGATTACCTGGCTCTAAAATTTACCTCTCCCAAGTTATCTTTTATTTGTATTCTTGTTTACAGACCGCCTGATCATATGCCCCTTTTCCCTAAACTTTTCAGCGACTCTATCGCCCAATTAGCTATTAGCCATGCTAATATTATGATAATTGGCGATTTTAACTATTGGCCTTCGGACACCCATGAAAGCCAATCGTCGCTGGAATTTACAGACTTATTAAAAGGAATGATTCTCTCTCAACACATTCACACTCCTACCCACCACAAAGGTCACATATTAGACCAGGTCTGGATGTCTGACCTCGACATCTCACCTCCTTTAGTTTTTCCCTGTTCTTGGTCTGATCATTACTTTATTTCCTTTATCCTTCACTTACACACCATGTGTCCTCCCCCCCGGATTAAGAATTTTAGAGCCCGAAACTGGAATAGAGCTAATCTGGCTGAATTCTACGCCTCACTAGCCTCTACTGCACCTACCCCTTCGACTACGCTTACAGTTCAGTCTGACAACCTCGATACCTGGTTACGTCAGGCCAGCGACAAAGTAGCCCCCTTCAAGAACATTAAAGTTAAGCGCCCTCACGACGCCCAACGCTGGTTCACGGACCAACTGAAAGCGGAGAAACTCGCCCTGCGGCAATCTGAACGCCGCTGGCGTTGCCACTATGACCCTCAACTTAAATTGGTTTACACTGAGGCGTTGAAGTCGTACAAACTATCGATCCTGGCAGCCAAAACGGCATACTATTCTAAACTTATTTTGGACTCCAACAACAATTCGAAAACCATCTTTTCTGTTGTAAATGAGTTATCCCTGCCGGATAGGGTCACTCCCCAGCCTTTGCCGACTCAATCCCTCTGTGACTCACTTAACTCTTACTTCATAGACAATATCATCTCCATAAAAAATAACATTCCGACCCCGGCATCCCCCACTCCGCCCCCCTTTCCCCCAAAAAACACTAGTTCCTTGTCTAAATTCCCCCCTATTTCTTCACAAGAATTCGCTTCTCTTCTTCTTAAAGTCAAATCGGGTTCCCCTAATGATTGTTGCCCCCCTCAGATTTTGAGAGAAGCCTTCCTAAGATGTCCAGGCCCTCCCCTTGCTCTTCTCAATAACTCTCTCGCTACAGGGGAGGTCCCTCTCTCCTTTAAGCAAGCATCCATCGTCCCCATCTTAAAAAAACCTAACACTGATCACCTAACACTCAGTAATTATAGACCTATCTCCCTTCTCCCTTACCTGGGAAAAATTTTGGAGACCCATGTCACCCGCTGTTTGAGTTCATTCATTGAGGAATCTGGTTTCCTGGACTCTCAGCAGGCGGGCTTCAGACCCCTCCACTCCACCGAGGCGGTCATAGTAGCAGTCATGGACACCCTTAGGAAGGGTGCCGACAATAACACCTCTCAGGCCCTTGTCCTATTGGACCTCTCGGCGGCATTTGATACGGTCGATCATACCATTCTGATCGACCGTGTCCACAATGCCGGAATCCAGGGAGTGGCCCTTGACTGGCTCAGATCCTTTCTTCATCAGCGATCACAGTCCGTCCATCTCTCCTCCTTCTCTGCCCCTTACACTTCCCTCCCTTGCGGCGTCCCACAGGGCTCTGCATTATCCCCTCTTCTTTTTAATTTGTATCTCCAACCCCTCCTAGCCTCCCTCCGCGATTCGCCAGTTACAAGCTTCAACTATGCTGACGACCTTCAGTTGATCTTTCCTATCGACTCGTCCCCGTCCTCCTGTCTTAATTTTCAGTCTACTATGTTGTCCATTGCGGAATGGATGTATCATAGTCACTTGAAGTTGAACCCTACTAAGACTGAGCCCTTCTTGGTTGGCAGCTCCAATCATCCTTGGAACTCCTCATTTTGGCCTTCATCCCTGGGGACCGCACCGGTTCCTGTGCGTTCAGTCAAAAGCCTGGGGGTGATTATCTCTGATGATCTTTCAATGAAGCCACAAATCAACTCGGTCACCTCAGCCTGCTTTTTCCATCTTAGGCGGGTCCGTAAGATCAGTAGGTTTCTTACTAAAGAAGCCCTGACCTTAGTTGTTATGGCACTCATCACTTCCAGGCTCGACTACGCCAACTTACTGTATGCTGGCATCCCGGCCTGTCATCTTCACCGTTTACAGCTGGTGCAGAATCAAGCCGCTCGCCTGATCTTTCACCAGCCGAAATTCCAGCATGTCACTCCCCTCCTTCACAGTCTCCATTGGCTTCCTATTTCCAAACGCTGCATTTTTAAAATGGCATGTTCCACCTTCAAGGCCCTCTCACATGCTGCCCCGGCCTTTATCTCCTCTAACCTATCTCGTTATACTCCTTCCAGAACCCTTCGATCCTCCTCTCTCAACCTTCTTGAGATCCCCAAGTATAAAAGGAAAAAGCATGGTGGCCTCTCCTTTTCTGTTTTGGCTCCCTCCACCTGGAACGCTCTGCCATCTGCTCTTCGCATCTGCCCTAAGTATGACTGCTTCCGTAGACTCTTAAAAACCCTGCTCTTCCAATCTGCATACGGCTAATTATTTCATCCTGGCTCTCTGTCATTTGTCATTCAGCGCCAAGAAACCGATGGTGAAAGTGCGCGGTATAAATATTTTAACATAACATAACATACGCACGACTAGAGGTAGAGCTTATATTGGTCATAGAGGCACTTAGTCTCACTCAACCTTTGGCTAAACAGCCGCATAAAAGCGACATTACATGGAGATGTGCTCATACTCGTATGTAGTGGAGTTAGTTACTACTCACTCTACTCACGACTAGAGGTAGAGCTTATACTGGCCATATAGGCACTTAGTCTTTCTAAGCCTTTGGCTACATAACCGTATAATTGCGAAACACTACCTGGAAATGTGCTCCAACACGTTTATTGTGGGATTAGTTAAACAAGTTTAGCCCTCTTACCACAGGGCCCATGCCTAAACTGATCTTATAGTTCAAATAATGTTACTTAACTCTGCAGACTGCAAAATGCCAGAGTAAATATTCACGTAGCCTCATGTCACAATGCAAACTGAAATAACTCGGAAGGCTACATCTTGTTCATCTGTTAATATAGCAGTCAGTTTTTCTCTAGCAGAGTTCTCTACTTACTATTGTTGTACATGTCCTAATGCAAGTTTGTCTCGAGCGTTCAGATTATTCTACTCTATTTTCCATGTGAGGGGAACTCTCTTCCCCTGTCACCATGCCAGTTCATTACTTTGGGGGTAGGGAGGGAGGGTTTGTGGGATGGAGGGGTTGGGGGAGGGTTTATGATCTTATACTTTATTATGTACTTGTTTTATTTCCCTTTGTTTGTTATTATCATTATTATTTCAACACAAGGAATTGCTGCAAAATTGTCATTCACAGATGGCCCTACAATAGGAAGAATGCCCTATATGTTTCCTAGACCCAAGGTACTCCCAATGATCCTGACGGTACTAATGAGCATAGACAAGGAAGGTCTACTCCTTACCCACATCTTACAAATCCGTCCCAACAAGAAGCCCCTAGGTAGAAAAACACTCACTATGATCATCCCAAAGCTCTCATGTCTCAGCCCCATCGATAACTATGACCCAACAAAACATCAAGATACTCTCACTGAATGTCAAAGGCATTAACCACCCAGTCAAAAGAAGGAAAATTCTTGACTATCTTTACAAGCAGAAGAGTGACGACATCTTATTACAAGAAAATTAAATCGACTCCACTTTAATTTACTTAGAAATAAGTTATACAACGATGTTGCAGGTTCAGATGCAATATGTGAAAAAAACGGCGTCCTTACTCCAATAGCTAAAAAAGCCAACATTGAACTGGTGTCAAGCTACGCAGACTCTCAGGGTAGATGGGTCACAACAAAACTGGCGAAACACAACTCGGAATTTTATATTACAAACCTATACACACCAACCAAGGACAGCTCAGTTTTCTGGGAAGAACTTACTAAACAAATTAAAACAATTCCAGATACTGCAACACACATACTTGTGGGAGACTTTAATCTACCCCTAGACCCAGCCTTAGATAGAAACTCACATTGCCCCTTTCGTGCCAATAAATCGCACTAAGCTCTAAAGAATTTATGGAAAACGATTTAATATGATTGACACTTGGGGATTACAGAACCCCACGGGTAGGAACTACACCTTTTACTCAACGCCCCATAACTCATATTCACCTATTGATTATCTATTTATGTCTGGCAACGCCGTAAACAGAATAGATCAGACCTCTATAGAGCCAAGAGTGATCTCAGACCACTCTTGTATCAGTTTATCCATGTCTGGCCTGACACCTTTTAAGAAACAAACCTTATGGAGATTCAACGATGAAGTTTTGGACTCTGAGTCAAACCGGCAAAGAATTGCAGACGCGATCCATAACTATCTCACTGAAAATAAAATAGGTGACACATCTGACCTCATGAGATGGGAAGCATTAAAAAGCACTCTAAGGGGTGAGATCATCAAAATTCGATCCAACATGAACAGAGAAGCCAATAGTAACCTTGAAAAACTAGAAAATGAAATCTCAACACTGGAAGGGAAACACATTGCCATTAGAGACACCACAGTCTTGAACGAGATAGTAGAAAAGAAGTAGGAGTATAATAAATTAGTAAGTAATAGGGCAGGGATTTGGATTAATAAACAAAAGAGTATTAGACTCTGCGAATCCAACTAGGCTGGTAAGAGTTTAGCTTCCCATTTGAAATTCAAACTGCAGAAAAATACTATCAAGACTCTTCTAGACCCGAAGGGCAACGCTCACTCGGACCCTGACAAAATTGCAGAGATATTTAAGAATTTCTACAGCCCACTGTATAGTAAAAACCTTGACCTGTGCCCTGGTAAAGCCAAAATTACCTAAGTAAATGCGACTTACCTGCTCTCTCAGAACAAGATAAGAAAGTAATTAATGGTCCAATAACAGCACACGAAATTGAAGTTACAATAAAACCCTTAAAACAGGGAAAGCCTGAAGGGTACAACGCAAAATTCTACAAAACTTACGCATCTGCTCAGATTCCTCCTCTCCTAAGCATGTTCAATCAATTTAGTGAATTGGGTCAAATCAGCAGGACCCCTGCAGAGGCTATGATTGTAGTGATACCCAAAGATGGGAAGGATCCATCACAACCTATAAACTATAGGCCTATATCCCTGATAAACAGATTGCAAAATGCACGCCATGATCCTTGCTATGCATCTCAGATTTTCCAGTGACAACACACAAATTTTATACCATGCCCTGGATAAGGCCAAACTATCGGACTCCCCTACAGTAGCAATCACGTTGGATGCCGAAAAGGCATTAAACAAAATAGACTGGTCCTATCTTAGAGCGACACTCGGGAAATTCAACGTGGGTGTCAATTTTATCCGAATGGTTATGGCACTGTATTTTAACCCATCCGCCAAAGTCAGAGCAGGTGGTAGTCTCTCCTCATCTTTCAAGTTAGAACAGGGAACCAGAAAAGGCTGCCCCCTCTCACCTTCCCTGTTCCTATTAGCAATAGAACCGTTCCTCTACCAGTTACGGAATAACAAAGATCTCAGGCATACGGTTCAACAATAACACGGTCAAAATAACCACTTACGCAGACGTGCTAGTCATTTCGGAAAAGGCGGAGTCCGCTATAACTGCCCTAATGTCCTTATTAGAGGATTTCTCCGCAGTATCTGGATATAGGCTCAACAAGGACAAGACCGAGGTCAAACTACTCAACAATATCGTCGATAAAGGTATAATTGGCAACTAGGGCCACAAATGGCAACCAAATTGCATCAAATACTTAGGCTTAGACTTCTCCAAAGACCTAGTCAACACCCTCCAGACCAATGAAAATGCCCTTCTCCAAAAAATGACCACGCTACTAGACGGTTGGTCGCCAACATTTTTATCCTGGTCCTGGTGGGGAAGAGCGGAGACATTAAAATTGATGATCACCCAACTACTGAATTACATGGCTAGTATGCTACCCATGACACTTTCCAATGAATTCTTGGACAAGGTTTACAACACCTTTAACTCTTTCCTTTGGCAAGGGAAGAGACCTAGAATTTCCCTGAAAAAACTCCAGCTATCCAAAGAAAAAGGGGGCTTGGGCCTTCCAAACTTCAGGAACTACCAAACTGCTTACTTTTGCAAACAGGGGACTAACTGGTTGGTAACAAATACTGAATATATTCCAGTGTGGGTAGATACTGAGATCACTCATCAATGAAATTCAGCTGTCTGCTCTCCCAACTATGAACATCTCCTTCATCCCCATTCTAAATATATCATTCTAAATACGAGAAGAGCCCTTCTGCGCCTAGACCAATCGTAGGCCGTGAAAATGAGCAAATCCAACTCAGCTTCCCTCTGGTACAACCCATATCTAAAGATGGACAGTGAAATGTTATTTTGGGAAATATGGTCAAAAAATTGCATAAACCTAGTCAAACACCTCATTACAGAGAAACTGCCCACCCCCGTCTTCGAACTTCAAACAATGAGTGGCCTAGAGCCGTTAGATTTTTATAAATTCCTCAAACTAAAAACTCAATTCTTGCTACACTCAATACTATCCTCAAACCCGCCGATCCTTCCAATGATATCTCAACTCCTAAAACTCTGGGCACATTGTATCTAAAATCTACAAACTACTGCTCCCAAAGCCACGGAAAACATTTGCGTAATGAGGTAAAATGAGAATCTGAGCCTAACACTAGATATATTCCCTTTGACTGGCGTAAGATACATAAAACTCCCTTCTCTAAAACAATCTCTTCCGTACTATCCCAAACAAAACTCATGCTAATAAATAGAACATACTGAACCTAAGTCAGAGCCCAACATGTTGGAACTGCAAAACACAAGACGTCAATGTAGCCCACATGCTCTTCCATTGCCCTATCTTGCAAACATACTGGGATAAAATATACAATTGTATAAAAAGCACATTCAATATCGATCCACCCAGGGAATTCTCATATATCCTCCTGGGATTCCTAGTCCTAATGCTGTCGGATGAGAATGACCGCTTCCTGTTAGACCTAATGTTTACGCTTGCCTGCAAAATTATACTTAATAACTGGAAGAGTTCAAAGGAAGTTTCTTTCAGGTAGTGGCAAGAATGGCTGTCCTTTCTCAGAGGGGTGGATAATATCTCACTCCATTCTTCGCCCTGGCGTCCTTCACACAGGAAAATATGGAAATCCCTTGACGCCTTTTCCTTTAAATATGACCCTCCTTGAACCTAACGACCGCGCAGGAGTCTCATTCATACACTTTATTGTGCTCATTAGAGGATCTCCAGAACACGACGACTTGCGAAAGGAAATTCTCCCTATAGGTTATTTCCAGAACATGCATCCTCTCATCTGTCCCATCACTCAGGGAACGCAACGCATTAGACAGACTTCACGTTATCCTCATAATGTCTTTAATATAATACCATAGATAAGATATAGGAAGATATGTGGATCACCTGCTGTTTTGTTATTCTAGACTAATAGCAGGATTGTCCACAGGATATGGGTTTATGAATGTTATAATACTCTAATGGATGTTCTGACACTATATTCTTGACTCTGCTTTTTCAATCATTTATAACTGCAAATGTATATATCACCTACCGTATGGTCAGTCAATATAAACGTGACGGCAAAAAGGATGTACTGTGGCTCCAATCAAACCGCAATTCTATTTGTCACTCCATTTGTAACTTTATTTTATAAACTTTCTTTCTCTTTTTGTAATTAATTATCATTTACAATCTCATTTGTAATTGTATATCTTCTCATGACGGTTTGTGTATTTCTTTATTTTCACTTATGTTCTCGCTTTTCTTGAAAATCCCAATAAAAATTATATGAAATGATAAATATATGTTAAGCCAGAAGCTCACTGACCCATCTGAGTGAAGTGACTGCAATGACAAATGGGACATTCCAGGATATGAACGGGAGAGGACATGAGTGTAGAGGCTCAAATGGGGGACCCATTAACCTTTTCAGCATAATGTGGAGATTATAAGCAGGGGTTAAAGGCCCCATAACTGGAATAACTGTTGAGGCCTTTTAAAAAAGCTCAGATAGAAATTCTGAATATAGAGGTGTGTTCTCCATTTTGCGGCTATGCGGCGACTGCCGCTAGATGTAGCCTTATGGAAGTGAAAGCTAACCCAGAGATGTAAATGGAGTAGGTAACAGAAAATGTTTTGAGCATTTGCTGTTAAGGGGTCAATTTATTTTGAATGGCAACAGTGAATGAAATGTTTCCACTTGGCCGCATAACAGGCTCTAGTAGTGGGTCTTCTGGCTTTCTTAAGAAAATCCATCCACTGTTGATGTAGATTTAAGTAAGCAAATTCTAAAACATCAGGAGACAGATCGCAAGATTGCGAGATCTGGGTTTTGGATGCCTTATTACCCCCCGGTTTTGAACTACAGAAAGTTCTAGTAGTAAGGTGAACCATGGTTGTCTAAACCACCAGGCTGAGTATTAGAGACGTCAGTTTAAGTTTGTGAATTACAAAAGGAAGCAGTGGGAGAGGTGGAAAAGCATTAGCAAATATCCCTGACCAACTCATCCATAGTGCATTACCCTTGGACTGTGGGAACCTGGAGATTAAGTTTGGGCATGTGGTGTTTTCTGCTGTGGCGAAGAGGTATATGTCTGGGTGACCCCATCATTGGAAGAATGTGAGGAGGCATTGTGGGTCGAGGACTTGTGAACTTGATGTCACTTCCTGAGGAGATCTGCAAAGGCATTGTCTATTACCGGTAGGCACTCCGCTAAGAGGTGAATGTTGTGCCGGAGAGCCAACCTCCAAATAGTCTGTGCTGGATAAGATAGCTGAGGTGAACTGGTGCCCCAGTTTTTGCAGATAATACAAGATAGTCATGTTGTCTGTTTTGATGATGACCACCGTGCCTGTTGGGTGAGGAAGAAATGCTTTCAGCGCCAGATGAACAGTGGGCATCTCCAGGTGATTGATAGGGAGAGTAGTCTGACTGGGTGTCCAGTGACCCTGTACAGCCAACTGAGAGAATGTACCTATTTAAATGTCTGAGGTCGAGGTTTGGTCTTAAACACCCTTCCTTTTTGGGAACAAGGAAGTAAAGGGAATAGACTCTGTGACTACTTGGTGTAATGACACTAGTTTTATCACTCCCATTTGACGAGCTTGAACCTCCTCTATAAGCAGTTGCTGATCGTCTGTTGACAGTCTGTGGGTGCAAGGTGGAATGTTTGAAGGAGTACAGGTGAGCCCCAGGTAATAACCATGTTGAATAATATCCAACACCTACTGGTCAGTTGTGATATTTCGCCATGTGGGAATAAACTACTGAAATCTTCCCCCGACAGGTGTAGTGTGATCGGGGGGCATGTCTGGAAGGTCAAGGCTTGCTGGTGGAGGCGGAAGGTATGGTAAAACCTTCTTTACCTCTGCCTCGAGAGTTGTTTCCCCTATTTGTAACCCTATAATACCCCGTTAGGGCGGATGTTGGAGTATGGGTTTCATTATAGGAGGTGGATGCGTCAGGGGAGGTTGTTTTGGATCCTCCATGATCAAATGAGTGGCGAAAGGAGAACGTTGTGATGGTGTTTCAACACTTACATCGCTTTCGCCATCTCGTTATCTTTATTTATTTTCTATAAAAGTGTATCCACCTGGGGACCAAAAAGATGTTCCCTGTCAATGGGGAGGGCTACAAGTTCTGCTGAACTTCAAGTTTAAAACCTGAAACCCTTAGCCAGGCATGTCTCTTGAGAAGCAGGCTTGCATTTATGCCTCTAGCCGCCGTAATTGCCTGTGTAGAGGGCACAACGTATAGTTGTCTTCAATAGGAGATTTGTCCTCTGGGGCAATCTGGTATGCCCTTTTGTGTTATTTTTCTGGGAGATCCTGGAGAATCTCCACCATCTCATCCCAGTGGGCCCTTTCATAGCGTGATAAAAGACCAAATGGAGCTTACAGTCCTTCAGTGGTTGGCAGATCTTAGCTGCAGCGCGTATATTACTCTCTTTATCTGGTTGAGGTGCCTCAAAAGAGGTTTGAGAGTTTGCCCTTTTACAGGTGGTGCCCATCACTAGGGAGTCAGGTGTAAGCTGTCCCTTAATATATGTAGGGTCAACAGGAGAATGTTTATATTTATTTATTTTACATCGATCCTGGGGGTAATAACCCTGGACCCAACTGGGTAATTGAAAACGTCCAAAGAATGCCTGAGCATACCCTTGAGCATCGGCAGGTATTGTGCCGAACACTGAGTGGATCAGAGTCTTGAATAAAAAATCATCCTCTAGAGCAGAGGTCTCCAATCTGTGGGGCGCGAACCCCAGAGGGGCATTGGAGTCCTTGAAAGGGGGTCGTGTGTTCCCCAGCTTCACTTGTCCCTTCAAATCCAAAACCTTTGCTTTCCTTTTGAAAAAAGGCATTCTATAGCTCCAATAGAAAGAGGAAAACACCTCTGGATAGTGTTTGTGAAGGAAGGTGCCCCTTCCTGTATAAAAACAATCCTGCCACTGTTGGTGCTAGGCAGCAATTTGTGCACCAACGCAAGAGAAAAGGACAGGAATGCACTGTATTACATAAATAGGGTGTATTCCTGCCCTTTCAAATTGGCATAGGGCAGCGCAGCAAGAACACTTCAGCGCTGCCCTACGCCAATTCCTCATAAATGAGGCCCTTTGTTTTTAGCTACACCTTTGACTACACCCCCACGCTCACTGACCTTTAGTTTGCTAAACACTGTTTAATTTAATTTCCCCATCGTAAAAATTATTTGCTGTGGTAATAGGGGGTGTTTATGGTTGTTGATAGTGGTCGATGATGAGGACTACCAGGTTCTAGAAATTTCTGTCAGAAGGGGGTCCTTACGCCTAAAACGTTTGACAAGGGGTCTCGGCATTAAAAAGTTTGAAGACCTCTGCTCTAGAGGCTCAGTGTGTAGTGGTACTGTGTGGAAAGTGGTTGCCCTACTTGTAAGGTCATGGTAAGTAGTGGTGTCATCAGGAAGATCTTGATGGCTGGAGATCCAGATCATTTATCTTGTGGAGCTGCACGATAAGAACCCCAGGCGTCGTCATGAGGTGGGATTGAAAACTGGTCACCATCCCCATTCCCCCAACTCCCTCCCAGTCCAACCATGAAAGAGTGAAATGAACCCTCAGGTGATTCAGTAGTGTGGTGAACTGGTGAGATGGAGTTTGCACAACAGGGAGTGGTGATGAACTGGTGTGCAGTGGGCTGGTAGCATTATCTTCCTCCTTCCTTTTCTTTGGAGGAACAGGAAAGTTTTATTGTCTCCTCAAAAGAAAGTTGCCTTTTAGCAGGCTCTGTCCTTGAATGCGGGGTCCTGGGGAAGATACGTCCTGTATCTGTAGAATCAGGAGTTCTTTTTGGTGAGAGTCCAACTCTGATGAAGTCTTTCTAGTACTGGTTGCACAGTCTCTGAAGAAAGCCTGCAAGTGAGTTTTTACGTCTCCAACGCCGGTTTGGGCAAAGGCATTTTCGGTGCCGAAGGCTTTGGTTCGGATGTTGATTATTTCAGTGCTGAAGTGGTGAGTTGTCTCTGTTCTGAAGATTTCAATGCCGAAGCTCTGTTTGAGTTGGCTGGGGAGGATTTCAGCACCGAAGGTCGAGTCAACTCCGATGTGGAGGACTTACGACTGACTACCTGCTGTTGAGGCTGTTTTTTCGGGGTCGAGCCATAGCTGGACATTTCCAAAGCAGCCGGTCGGTGCCGACCATGGCCCAAAGGCAATGGTGGTCCAAGGACAGACTTTGTATTATGAGGTGGAATCGGGTAAGGCTTTGTCGGCTGTGGTCGAGGTAGAGGTGGCAGGAGCACAGTACTCACGGGTTGTTGCCCTGGAGTGATGTCCTGCAATCCCATGTCCGACCAGGAGCTGTCTTCTGGAGAAAGGTTGCCATCATCAGCAGTTGATGGACGTGCCACTACCCCAAGTTCTGAGTCTACCGAACCGAAAAAGTCTGGCATCTCTTTGACGCGGTGTTGTGACATTTCTAGACTTGTAGCCCTTCGATTTCTTAGTGTGTTTTTTGATCTAAAAGACCTGCAGGCCTCGCAGGTTGCCCTCCTGGTCTTTGGGAGATAAGCACAAGTTAAACACCTGATGTAGGTTAAGTTTGTGGAAACTTGGCGTGACAAGAAGGGCAGAAACGGAAACACAAAGTGAACGCTGAACAGAAATTCCGCCCCAAAGGGGCCGCAGTCGAATTGAATCTCCTGGATAAATTTTACATCTAGGATATAAGCAGGAATGGAGGGATCAAGCCACGAACTAAAACAATACTGACAGTATCAGAGAATAGCGGGACGATGGTATCGAACCAGAGCAGAGGAGCACACATCCAAAGCAGATAGCGGAAAAATTAATTTGAGAATGCAGTCGAGAACCATACACATTGCAAGCAAGAGGAGTCACCACTACACCTGGTGACTCAAAAGACTTCTTTGAAGGAAAACAACTTGCACACTTCCGAGCCCAACATTAGATGGCGGACTTATGCTAAGAATGTATCTATAGTCTTACACACCATTCAACAGTCTAATTTCTAGGATTTAGTACATACGGTCTGCCACTTGACCACTTGTCAGGAGATGTCCTATGACCAGATTATCACCCGAGATTCTGCCAGAGACTGTCTCACCCCCTGTCATCACACTTTATTTTATTTTTTTATTGAATTTTTGTTGCAGGTAAACAGAACAGGTTGTAACCCAACCATACTACACAGCTAAGTACAGGCTTTAAAAATAGAAAACAGTTAGGACTAATAGCCAAAGATACTTCTAGCGATTACATAACCGGTATAGCAATGACAGTTCATATAGCACTTAGCACCCCACATTGAGAGTTCACTCGTGTCAGTTTTCCCAGTCCAGTCCACGGCCTCGCCATCCCCTCTCATTTCACTTTTGTCCCATTTAATGATCATTCTTTGACACGTGTGTGTGTGCGCGCGTGTGTGTGTGTGGGGCTCCCATTTTCGGCCTCAGCAGCGTCTGAGTGTTCTAGTAGAACCACAAAGGATCCCTTATGTCCCTTGGGAGAGACGTGGGTGGCATCAGCTCAGCATATGTATTCAATTGTTCTTGACAAAATATGAGGTCATTTAATCATTCTTTGAACTTGGGTGCTCTTCCCCACCCCACCTGCAGGCGACCCTGTGCTTGGCTAGCATCAACCTTAAGGAAATGTATCTTCTGAGTGGGGCCTCTAGATCCTTTGTGTATCCTAGTAATGTGACAAGCGGCGTGTCAGGTATGTGCGATCCTGTCATCTAGTCCAGTGCCTTTAGCACCTCGGCCCAGTATTTCCGGACAGGGGAGCAATCCCAGACCAGATGTATAAAGTCAGCTCCTCCCCTCCCACATCTATCATAGTTGTCATTGTCCCTTAAATGGAAGCGCAGTAGTTTTGCGGGGGTATAATACAGACGATGTAAGTATTTGTAGTGGATAATACGCAATCTGCTGCTGGCTGATATTCGCCCAGTTTGTTACAGCAGAACGCCCACTGGTCGTCGCTAAGGGGGAATCCCGGTTCTTCCTCCCAGGGCGTCCACGCTGTAGGGAAATCGTATGGACTGTCTGTTTGGGTGGTGCGATATAACATGGAGACAAAGTGTGCGGGCGTGGGCTTCTAGAGCAGGGCATGTAAAGGGGCCATGGTGGGTGGTTAGTTTGGGAATTCTGGGGTCAGAGCTTTAATATCTTGCTGGAGCCTAACATACATAAAGAGCTCAATGGAAGTTGGTGGTGTATCCCCAAAGAATTCCTCCCGGGTACGAAATTTCCTGTTCTTATATTAGTCCCCCCAGGTTAATGCTGTAAATTTCCAAAGCATCTGTCAACAGCCCCCTTTGTGTGTGAAGGGGATGTCCAGTTTCCCCTGGAGAGGCAATAGGGGAGAATACATTATATTAAGTGTGAGGCGGTTGGCTATATTGCGCCAAGCTCTGTTTATGCAGTCGACTGTGGTCAGATCTTTGCATTTGTGGGTGGTCGGCGAGCTTAAATAGGCAGAGTAGGGGATTGGTGCCATGTACGCATTCTCGACGGCTAGGTGGGGCATGTATGGCAGTGGGTGCATCCAATATGCAGCGTAGTGGGCTTGGGTGCATCAAAAATATAGTTCCATGTCTGGTATTTCAAACCCCCCGTCGGTGAATGGGTAAGTAATGGTCTCCCATTTTAATCTAGATTGTTTCCTCCCCTCCCCCCCCCAGGTGAGTCGAATGAGCTGGGATCAAGAAGTTTTAAAGAAATGTTTACTGGGGGCATATGAAATGTTGATAAAATGATATAGTAACTTGGAGAGAATTACCATTTTTATCAGTGATGCTCTCCCTGCCATCGATAGAGGCATGGCGATCAATCTGGTGATTTTATCTTTTAGCGCTTCAAGCACCGGCCCATAGTTCATTCTCATAGGATCCTCCCCGTCTCTGGTCACTACAATTCCCTGGTACGTGACTTCACTATCGCACCAGGTCAAGGGGTAGTCTGGGTCGAACCTTTTGGCAGAGTCAGTGAGGGGAAAAATCTGGGATTTTCCCCAATTTATATTGATTCTTGAATACCTTCCAAATTATATGAATTCGCGTAGTATCAGATTGAGGCTTACTTCAGGGTCTCGAAGGTATAGGGTGAGGTAATCCGCGTATAGTGAAATTGAAATCTGTCGCTCGGGATATATAATAGCATGCTCTCGATGGTGTTGGCGAAGTTTGGCTGCCAACGGCTCCATCGCCAGCGCGAAGAGGAGTGGCGACAGAGGAAGGCGCGGTGCGTTCATTGCGGGCGTTGGGGCACCCGCCCGCGCCCGCAGCTCCCTCCTCGGTGTCTCTGAATTTAGTTTACTTAAGTTCAGAGACGCCGAGGGTGGGGAGAACTGACAATGCATGTCAGTCAGCATGACGTCGGACCGTGGGCGGTCCGGCGTCATGTTGACTGACATGCATTGTCAGACAAGCCAGGGAAAGGCAGCACAAGTGCGCATGAGTGGGCATGGAGAGTAATTTTTACCCCGTGCCCAGTCATGCGTACTTGTGTTTTTACTGCCTTGCGCATGCCTATTAGGAACCCCTCGGTCACCTAATGGGCAGGCGGCGGGCGTAGCGTAAGCTGTGCCCTCAGCCAATCCTGGCGCTGCAGCAGCGGCAGGATTGGCTGAAGGGTTGCCAGTCACTCCAGTGCTGACGTGGTGTTCCGGTTTGAAGGGGCAGAGGCGCCAACGCGGACCAGGAGAAGGGGTGGTCAGGTAAGTTTGTTTTAATTTTATTCATTTGAATTTCTCCCGCTGCTGGTGGTAGGGTTGGGGTGGTGTTTAGGGTTGAAATTTGCTAGGGTTCCCGGAGTCTAGGGCTCAGGGCCCGATTCAGGTTCGTGCATAATGGTGTTGGGAAGGTTTTAGTGTGGTTTGTCAAAATTCCATCCAGATTTGGCTGATTTTGGGGTGTTTTTGTGGGTTTGCGGGGGGCGCGTGTTTGGGTGAAAAGTCGTACCCGTTCCAGTGGATGGATTTGTGTAATTCTTGCTGAGATTGTTGGGAATCACGGGAACTAGTGTCCCAGTGAGTTTGAAGATGATCGAAGTAGTGGAAGTGCCAAAAAAAAGCATTTTTTGTGAAGGCCCGAATTGCAATGTTAGCCAATGGGCGGTGTGGGGTGCGTGGAGAAGTGGTTTTTAGGGTGTTCCAGTGGATCGACAGGAACGGGGCTGCTGTGAGTGGTAGGGAGGGGGAATTGATGGGTGTGCAGGAAGTTTGGGAGGAATCGATCGATGGGAAGGGTGTTTTTTGGCAAAATCGAGGAAGGGAAGGAGCTGCCATAGGAGCCCATGTTAAACGTGAGTTTTGCATGTTTTTGGGGTTCGATTGTAGGGTTTTGCAGGTGGTTCCGGGTGGATTTGCTTAGCTGGGATGAGAGTTGGGAAGGTCTAATTTTGATTGCAAGTGTTTTGAAGAAAATCCATGGAGGGGAAGGGGTGTTTTGGGCCTAGTTTCAGAGTGCGTTTTGACGCGACTTTATGTTACGGGGCACTCCTCCAGCACTTTTAAGCCCCGCCATTTTCAAATTTCACCAGCCGCCCCTGGACAGAGGGAACACCAGCCTCGTTCTTCTAGTGACGCAGAACCCAGAAGAGCAAGTCCCGTTGATTAGTACTTTAGCCTGCAGCTTGGTATAGAGCAGCTGGATCCAGGCCCAAAAGTGGGTGGGGAATCCCATTCGTCTAAGGACACTAGCTAAGTAGTTCCACTCTAAAGAGTCAAAGGCTTTAGCGGTGTCTAATAAGACTGCCACTGCGTTCGCCTCCGGGTCAATGTCCTGTAGGACATTAAACAGGGTCTGAAGGTTGTGCGATGTTGCTCTCCCAGGCACAAATCCAGACTGATCCAGCAATACCAAGGCATTCATGAGAGGGCTAATCCGATTTGCCACAATTTTTGCTAAGATTTTAGCGTCACAATTAATGAGGGATAGCGGCCTGTATGAATCGCAGCGATCTCCTGTTTTCCCCAGTTTAAGTAGGGATATGATGAGTGCCTCGCGCATTGTTTGGGGAAGGACGCCCGTTTCCCTTGCTTCCTCATAGACATGTCTAAGGATTGGGATGAAAATGTGCTAAATGCTTTATAAAATTCTGCTGTTAGCCAATCAGGGCCTGGGGCAGGTCCAGACCGCAATTGCATGATCGCTGCACAAATTTCATCATCTTCAAAGTCTGCCAGGAGAAATTCTCTTTGGGCCTCCCCCAACCACCCTGTGTTGTTTCTTCGAAGTATGATACAAATTCTACCGGCTGCGTCCTATGTGATGTATATAGTCTATTGTAGAATGTACAAAAAGAGGACAGTATGTCTGAGGTGTTTTCTGTGTAGCGGTCCGTCGCCATAGGCTATCTCAATGAATTGGATGAGAACCTAGGTGGTCGAGTCAGTTCTGCTAATGCCTTTCCTGGTCTCTCTCCCTACTGCCAGGTTTGGTGGCATTTCTTTGAAAATAAGGAGAGGGGCTCTATAGATCCAGAGGGACAGAGCTCCTAAGTAACTTAAAAATTAAACCTGAATTTTCCCTCTGGGACTCCTTTTACACACTTGGTCATACACTCATCACACATACCACTCAACATCTGATGTATCAAAGTTTCCCCAAAATTCAACTTAGAGACTCTAATGAAAGTATATAAGCACTCTTGTGCGCATTTAATAGATTAAAAACCCAAATAGGTACAAATGTATAATACAAATACAAATCATCACAAATAATTAGACATTTTAAATATCAACAAATCAATAATATAAAGAAATATATAAAAAAATATTAAAAAACAATAAAAAGCCAAAATTCTCCTATAGACATCAATTACAAACTAAGTTTTCTCATTGGACAGGAAACAACCAGACAGTGTAATTAGTCTTGTAACTGTTAATTTGAACACTAGTGTAGACAGCACCCAGCAAGGGAAGAGATTCCCTGGCTATATTGTTGTTGCTGTCTCTCTTCAAATATAACATGAATCTGTTGCGTCAACGCGTTTCGGTGGAGTTGTCTGAATGTAACCACCTTCCTCAGGGCTAACTTATCTTCTCTTATCCAAGTTATATATTGATAAAGATTTTTAAAGAAACACCAGTGCCGGAGCACTCAGGGGAGGTGATGTTTCTCTATGCAATTGAAGATTCACACTTCAATGATGTGGATCCAGGTTCTTAATTTTATCCTTAATCTCCTATAATCTTTATTCCTTCGTGCCTGATATTCTTCTACTCTTTTTAGATGTAGAGAATGGTGCAACTGATATGCACACAGTTCAGATTAAAACACCCCCTTAATATTTCCTTTTCCTGCTTACTCTAGGGTCTCTTCTTGGTCACGTTTCAAAAATACATCTTTGATACATCAGATGTTGAGTGGCATGTGTGATGAGTGTATGACCAAGTGTGTAAAAGGAGTCCCAGAGGGAAAATTCTGGTTTTAACTTTTAAGTTACTTTGGTGGTATTTCCTCCTGAATTTGTAATCCCGGTCTACTGTCTCCTGGTACTCCGTCACTGCCTCTCTAATTCGGTTTTGTATGTCAGTGGTGGGTTCAGAGTGCATTTGGGTTTCTAGGTGTTTCAATTCCTTTTCCAATTTCTGAAGCGTGTTGCGTATGTCTTTCAATATCCCACCACCCTTAGCAATACATATCCCACGAATAGTTACTTTAAATACCTCCCACACTGTAGAATATTGTGACACTGAATTTATGTTGCATGGAAAGAACTCTTCTATCTCCTGTTCCAACTTGGTCCGGAAGATGATGTTGAATAAGGTGTGCATAGGCAGCCGCTAGGACTCATATGGCGATTCCCCGCAGGGTGGGGTGAGAGTTAGGAGCACTGGTGAGTGGTCAGAATAGGTGTGTGGTAAGTGCAGTGATTGGGTTAACCATGTTTTCATCCCTCTGGCCAGTAACTATCCATCTATGCGTGACCATGATGAGTGTACTGTGGAGTGACAGGTGCCCTCCTTTTCAGTCAGGTGCAAGTCGCGCCAGGCAACCATCAGTCCGTGCTCAGTAATGATGTCTCTTAGTTGGCGTTGGGCACCCGTGTAGTGGTGTGACTGTGGGTGTGATCACTCCATTTTTGCAACTAAAGCCTGTGTCAGCACACACTCTCCGCAGTGACTTCCTCTTTCCGCGAGGGTGCCTCGGCTCATGTGGTTTTATTTATTTATTTGCGAGTTTATACCGCGCTGGAATCGACTCCCACAGGAGTATCTCCGCGCCTTTGGCCAACCATAATACAAGAAAAGAGTCCAAGCAGTATATCATGTTAGTTTTGAAATAGGAAAGTTTTTAATTGTTTCCTGAAAGGGAGGTGGTTGTCTTCAATGATGCACTCAGCGGGTGGCGGGGTCGGCAGCACCGTCCCCAATTCAGCCGCGTCGTGGGCATCGGCAGAGCGCTGTAGGCTAGGGAGCGGGGAAGGCAGAGAAGCTCACTCACAACCCTGCAGCCACCCCACGCACCGCCCGGTCGTCGGTCACTCAGTGTCGCGCTCTGGATCCCTTGAGCACAGATTTCTCCTGCTGATCGTGGGAGGAGAGTGGGGGGTGGGGGGGGTCAGCAACATCTTCGCCTGTACTAGCGCGTCCCACCGCAGCAGCACATTCACTCCGCAAGTGTCTCTTGGCTCTCATGGTACTCCTTCGTGGCAGCGGTAGCTAGATCGGGTGCATCCGCCATCTTGGGAATTGCCCAGGGCTCATCATGTTTAGGTTTTCTGCGCTGATTAGGCAGCCTCCGCCAGTTTCTCTGGTGTTACACGGTGCCGACAGTCTTTCAGTTGCGATTTATTCACTTATTTCATCTGACCTCCAGCATTTGGGCAGGATATTAGCGATTATGCCTCCTGAGCTGCAAGAGTCTCATGCAAGTACGGCTATCTTGTTGTGCGCCCTCTAGCCGCCCCTCCTCCCCCCCCCCCCGGTAATAACACTTTGCACTTCTACAAAGTGCTACATCTTGCCTGACGTCCCAAAGCTGATAAAGCAGAGTCCTGGAGGAAGCGCAGCGTGTCTTTGTCCTTCGCTGGGAACAGGATCTTCACACCTCTGTTGATTAAGACCGCCTTTGCAGTGAACAAGGTATGCAGTGCGTCTCTTCTCTCAAAGAAACTCTAGGGTGCAAGTTGCTCTGCCTTCCATGCTCTGATAGTATAGCACATAGAAGTAGGAATTAAGCTGTTAGGTTTCAGATAACATTTTAAAACATGTTCGAAATTTTTATTTTATTCTCGTTATTGATAACAGGTCTTCATGCTGTTTTAACAATATGCCTCGCAGTTGTTTTAAATTTACTGAGAAACAGATTATTCCTGTAGTAATAAATACTTTTAACTTAAAACAATGATCATTCTTCTTCGTACAGTGCGTGTGATTCTCGGACTAACAAAATATGGTTTGTTACTGTTAACATAATGCCCCGGATCCCTTTATGGGATTGTTAGTAACCCAAAAGCAATAACTATCTCAATTATACACCGAATAGTGTTTTGCGGGACTTCAAAAAGGAATATGCTACTTACCAGTATGCATCTGTTCTTGGCATGTAGAGCTGCAGAGTTGTACACTTAGCATAGATCGCCATCTGGTGTTGGGCCCGGATGTTTGCAGTTTGTTTTTCTTCTTGGACAGTCTTTGGAAGTCACGAGTTTGGTGACTCCTCCTTCGGTCCGTACTGCGCATGGGCTTCGGCTCCATCCTCAGATTGTTTTTCGCCAACAGGGAAATGATGGAGCTTGGTAATCACAGTGAGAAACCCATGTGTGTAGTATCTAAATAAGATGTACTGGAACGGATACAGGTAGCCGGGGAGGCGGGTGGGCGTGTACAACTCTGCAGCTCTACATGCCAAGAACAGATGCATACTGGTAAGTAGCATATTCCGTTCGAGGCATATGAGCTGCAGATTGTACACTTAGCATAGATTATATAGCAGTACCCAACCCTAGCGGCGACCACCGGTATCCGTTGCAGTGGTTTGAAATAGTGTCTTTAGTACAGCCTGGCCCACTCTAGCTTGCTGCTTGGAATGCACATCTACACAGTAATGTTTTGTGAAGGTGTGCGGTGTAGACCATGTGGCTGCTTTGCAGATGTCATCTAAGGGTATATTCCCTAGAAAGGCCATAGAAGCCCCTAACTTTCTTGTAGAATGGGCTTTAGGCGGAACAGATAATGTTCTTTTAGCCTTTTGGTAGCAAATCTGTATGCATTTTACAATCCACCTAGCTATCCCTGATTTAGAAATGGGGTTGCCTTTATGTGGTGGAGAGAAGGAGACGAACAATTGTTTAGTCTTCCTGAAGGGTTGCGTTCTTTGTATGTAGTATAGCAAGGCCCTTTTTACATCGAGTGTGTGTAAGGCTCTTTCTGCAACAGATTGAGGCTGCGAGAAGAAGACAGGTAATTCCACCGATTGATTGAGATGAAAGGGGGAAATGACCTTGGGCAGGAACTTCGGATTTGTGCGAAGTATGACCTTGCTGTGATGCATTTGTATGAAGGGTTCTTGTATAGTGAACGCTTGTATTTCACCAACCCTTCTAAGGGAAGTGATAGCTACGAGAAAAGCTGTTTTCCAGGTGAGAAACTGTAGCTCGCATTTATGCATTGGTTCGAAGGGCGGACCCATTAGTCGTGTAAGAACTAAATTTAGGTTCCATACAGGGGAAGGTGGTGCCCTGGGAGGAATTACTCGTTTAAGGCCTTCCATGAAGGCTTTAATAGCGGGCACTCTGAAGAGAGATAATTGCTGTCTGTTTTGTAGATAAGCAGCGATCGCTGCTAGGTGTAGGCGTATGGATGAATATGCCAGGTTACACCTGTGAAGATGGAGCAGATAGCATATGATGTGCTGTATGGATGCATCTAAAGGGTTGATTGTATTGTTACGGCAGTAAATAACAAATCTTTTCCACTTTGCGGCATAACATGCTCTAGTGGTAGGACGTCTGGCTTCCATGATGATGTTCATGCAATCAGGGGGAAGGTTAAGGTATCCGAATTCTAGGATTTCAGGAGCCAGATCGCCAGGTTGAGCTGAGCTGGGTCCGGGTGCCTGATTTCTCCATGGTCCTGGGTTAGGAGGCATGGGGATAGGTGCAGTTTTTGATGTGGTACCACTGATAGTTGTAGTAGCGTGGTGTACCACGGCTGCCTGGCCCACGTCGGAGCTACCAGAATGAGTGTGAGGGAGTGCTGTTGTAGCTTCCTGACCACTAATGGAATTAGTGGGAGAGGTGGAAAGGCGTATGCAAATCTGCCTGACCAGTTCATCCATATCGCATTGCCCTTGGACAATGGGTGTGGGTATCTGGCGGCGAAGCTTGGGCATTTTTTGTTTTCGTGGGTGGCGAAGAGGTCTATCTGAGGATGCCCCCACTGTTGGAAGAATGGTTGAAGAACTTGCGGATGCAGTTCCCATTCGTGTAGTTGTTGCGTTTGTCTGCTGAGCAGATCTGCCATGGTGTTTTGTACGCCTGGAACGTGTTGTGCCAGGAGAAAGATGTTTTGGGGAATTGCCCATCTCCATATGCTCTGGGCTAAGCGGGAGAGCTGGGGAGAGTGTGTCCCCCCCTGTTTTTGGATATAATACATTGCAGTCATGTTGTCTGTGCGAATGAGGACTGCTTTGCCCGAAATCTGTTTTTGGAAAGATTTTAGGGCTAGAAAGATCGCCAAGAGCTCCAGATGGTTGATGTGGAGCAATTTTTGCTGTGGCGTCCATAGACCTTGCATTGTGAGGTGTAGGAGGTGCGCTCCCCAGCCGGAGAGCGATGCGTCCGCTGTTAGAATCACCTGAGGAACCGGGTCCAGGAACGGCCGCCCTTTTGAAAGGTTTGTGGTGTTCCACCACTGCAGAGAGTGATGTGTGCGGCCGTCCACCAACACCAGATCCGTCAGCTGACCCTGGGCCTGGTTCCACTGTTGTGCTAGGCACTCTTGAAGTGGACGCATGTGTAGTCTTGCATGGGGCACTATAAAGATGCAAGACGCCATCATTCCTATGAGCTTCATGAACACTCTTGCTGGAAGAGAGTGTTGGGGAAGGAATGTTTTGCGTAAGGCTTGAATGCTTGTGATTCTGGCTGTGTTTGGATAGGCAATACCTTTGGAGGTGTCTATAGTGGCCCCGAGGTATTGCTTTGTGTGAGATGGTATGAGGTGGGACTTTTGGTAGTTCACCGTGAAGCCTAGCTGGTGGAGCAGTTGGATGGTGCTGTTTGTATGCTGCACGCATTGATGGTAAGACGCGGCTTTTATCAGCCAGTCGTCTAAGTAAGGGAAGACGTGAATGTGTTGACGTCTGAGGTGTGCTGCTACTACCGCTAGGCATTTGGTAAACACCCGTGGTGCGGTGGTGACCCCGAAGGGGAGAACCGTGAATTGGTAATGTTGCCCGTCCACCACGAACCTGAGGTATTTCCTGTGAGAGGGGTGTATTGGAATGTGAAAGTATGCGTCTTTCAGATCCAATGTTGTGAGAAAATCTCCCTGACAGAGGAGCGGGAGGACTTGTTGTAGGGTGACCATATGGAAATGGTCTGAATGTATGTAGGCATTTAGAGGCCGGAGGTCCAGAATGGGCCTGAAGGTCCCGTCTTTCTTTGGTATTAGGAAATATAGGGAGTAAACCCCTAGATTTTGCTGATTGATGGGGACCTGCTCTATAGCGTGTTTTTGGAGGAGGGAGAGTACCTCCTGTTTGAGCAGTGTGGAATGTTCTTGAGACATTGGGCGGTGCCTTGGTGGGATATTGGGTGGGGTAGATGTTAGCTCGAGACAGTACCCTGACCGAATGATTTGGGTCACCCATTTGTCCGATGTTATGGACTCCCATGCGTGGATAAAGTTTTGCAGTCTGCCCCCGACCGGAGTGGAATGGTCTGGGGGGAGCGGAGGGAAGTCATTGTGTGGGCGGGGTGGCAGAACGGGTGTTGTTAGTTTTGCCCCTGCCCTTATTGTTGTTGCCTCTGTAACCACCCCTTTGGTTGCTCTTTGAAAAGGTATTTTGAGGAGGGGATTTGTAGGAGGTAGAGGTGCTATCGGTGGAGAAGCCTCTGCCTGTGCCACGAAAGGAGGAGCGTCGAAAGGAACGTTTAGACGCTTGTGTTTGGAGTGCCCCCATAGACTTTGCTGTGTCTGTGTCCTTTTTCATCTTTTCCAACGCTTCGTCTACCTTGGGCCCAAAGAGCGTTTGTTGGTCAAAGGGGTGATTGAGTATGGACGCCTGGACTTCAGGCTTAAACCCTGAGATCCTGAGCCAGGCATGGCGACGAAGCAGGACACTGGTATTTATGGCTCTAGAAGCAGTGTCGGCTGCATCGAGGGCACACTTAATGGAGGTGTTTGTAATGAGTTTACCCTCCTGTATTAGCTCATGAGCCCTACGCTTGTGTTTCTCGGGGAGGTGCTGCATAAGAGCCTCAAGTTCATCGTAGTGTGCTCTGTCATAGCGCGCAAGTAGCGCTTGTGTGTTTGCAATGCGCCACATGTTTGCAGCTTGAGAGGCGGTGCGCTTGCCAGACGCGTCTAGGAGTTTGGATTCCTTGTCTGGCGGTGGGGCTTCTCCTGAGGACTGGGAGTTAGCCCGCTTTCTAGCTGTAGAGACAACTAGGGAATCTAAGGGAGCAGGGCCCTTAATGTATGCAGGGTCTGTGGGTGCCGCCTTATACTTTCTCTATTCTAGGGTTTAGTACCCTTGCCCTGACAGGGTCTTTGAACACCTCTGCGGCATGCTTGGTGACACCCTTAAGCATGGGTAAGATAGAGGTGGATTTGTCCTGTATGTCGAATGTATCCAGTAAGAAGTCGTCTTCCACTGGTTCAGTGTGCATGTCCACCCCATGGTAGTGTGCTGCTCTCTGCACTAAATGATGGAACCCTAAGGAGTCCTCTGGAGGAGACGGCCTGGATGGGTATAGGTCGTCCTGAGGAATATCGGGTACATCAGGGTTATTGTAATCCTCCCACGGGTCTGGGGTCCCTGGTGGAGTGGGATCCATTGGGGCGTCCGCCGGGTAATTGTCCGGGTCCCCGTCGTCCGGATCTGGGGACGTGGCCGGAGAGTAGTGAGGTAAAGGTGGCGGAGACCTGGGAGGGGGAGGGGGTGGAGGAGGTAGGGGAGGTGGTAGTGGGGAGGGCACTCTGAGGGGAGAAGTAGCAGAGTCCTTCCGTTTGGGTGGTGGAGGAGGAGCCGGAGTATCAAGGCGTCTTTTCTTGATAATTAAAGTCAATAGTCCAGTCTTTGGATCTTTGGACAGAGTCTTTTGTAGAGGGTCTGGTGTAAACAGAGCCAGTGGCGTCGAATCGTCCGTCGGCACCGGTGATTTCGGAACCGAGGACTTCGATGGTTTGTGTGCGCCATGCTTTTTTGGGGCCTCCGGTTTTTTCGGCGTCGAAGGAGTTTTCGGCGCCGGAGCGTCGGTGCCGACAGATTTATGTTTGTGTTTGGTCGGCACCGAGAGTCCAGGCTTCGGCACCGGTGGCTTCGGAGTCGAGCTGGATATTGCTTTCTTCGGTGCCGGATGCTGTTTTTCGGCACCGGGCGTCGGCTGGCTCGATCCCGAGCTGCCGTGAGACTTTGGATGCTTCGACACCGAGCCCGAAGGTGGGGTGATCGAAGCTTTGGTCTTGGTTTTGCCCAGGCCGGCAGGCGAGGGAGTAACCTGAGTCTCTTTGGTTTTGGGCGCGGGGGTGGGAGGGGGCACAGTACTCACGGCCCGCTGCGCCGGTGTGATGTCCTCCACGTTGGAGTCGTCGGCCTCGGAAGCGCTGACGACGTCTTCTTCCTGCTCGGTGTGTGTTTGCCCCGAAGCTTCGGCGCCGTCTCCGAAGATGTCCGGTGGAGCTGCAGACGATGAGTGCGCCATGGTGCGTCGAGCTTTTCGATCCCGGATGGTTTTCTTCGATCGAAAAGACTTACAGGCGGGGCAGTCTCTGGCCTCGTGTTCTGGAGAGAGGCAAAGATTACACACCTGATGGAGGTCGGTGTGGGGAAATTTAGACCCACATTTTGGGCACTTTTTGAACGGAGTCCTTTCCATAGGCCGGGACCGGAGTCGAGGAGGGCCCGAAGGCCGGTGCCGATGTACGGGATGGAGAAAAGTGCCGCTTCGAGAGATGAAGATGATGAAGAAACTCGAAGAAACGAGGATTTTCCGTCGAGGCTGGAACCGTAGAAGTTCGAAGCCGGAGCACGAAGTATCACATCCGAGCCCGATGGCGGAAAAAAACAATCTGAGGATGGAGCCGAAGCCCATGCGCAGTACGGACCGAAGGAGGAGTCACCAAACTCGTGACTTCCAAAGACTGTCCAAGAAGAAAAACAAACTGCAAACATCCGGGCCCAACACCAGATGGCGATCTATGCTAAGTGTACAATCTGCAGCTCATATGCCTCGAACCTTGTCTTTCACATTCATCATTAGTGCTTTGAACCAAGTTCACTTGTGTCACCCGTGGGTGGGCACACCTTGTAGAGTTACGCCTAAGTCGTAACCTACACAGCAAAACAGATACAATGCCAGAATCGGTGATGAATGAAAGAAAGCAGTACTTCCAAGGTCTAAGGGTACAGATCCAAAACCAAAAGAGAAGTTTCCTAGGAAGAAACAGTTCAAACACAAAGCAGGCAGAGGATAGTATAAAGAAGCTCCGGTAACTCTCCTTACCGGTCATAACATTTCCCATGCAGCAGCGACTTGGCATAGGCATCCAACGACCCAACAGGGTCCTCATTGCGCAGCCCCTGTTCACTGTCATCCAGAGTGAGAAAGAAGGCTGCCTTTTCCACCATATCCAGAGCAACTCTATTTTTTCCCCTCTTGAAAAATGACTTTCGAGCTTTGGCCCAGGTGGTCCTAGAAAAAAAGAGCACAGCATGTTACGCGAATGTCTATGTAAACCATAACATTTAAAGAAAGCTACATTATGGGTCTCCTCCTGTTCTTAAAACGATCAAGCACAGGTCACAGTATTACATGAGCATGTGTATTCTCTAAGAGAAAATCAATTGACAGCATAATTAAATGTCTTACATAAGTATTATGTTACTTATCCTGTAAGTAAATATTTGCAGCATGTAGAGCTGTAGATTCACATGATGTGCATACTCCTGCTAGCTAGTGTTGGGCTTGGGCATTTGTAACTTGTCTTTCTTCTAAGAAGTCCTTCAAATCTTTAAGTACTGGGGCTCCTTCTCTTCGTGGTAATGCGCATGCTCATTAAATCCAATCTTAGATTGTTTGTAGGGCATCAGGGGCACAAATTAGAGCAGTTTATAATAGTGCATGATGCAGACCACACATTGCAAGTGTATACAGTAAGAACAGTATCTGCGACTACCAAGGACTTCCAAGGAAGAGGGTGGGCATATGTAAATCTACATCACAACATGCAACAAATAGATGCATATAGGGTAAGTAACAAGATCCATTTGTTCATGTGTGTATGCACTGTAAAGCAGTTCTCCTTAGAGGGTGGCAAATCATTTGATTGTGAGATGCTTGAAGTAAAGTTCTGAATACGGTCTGAAAAGTTGTTGTACACACCTGGGAGATACACTGCCAAGAGGTGAATGTGATGGTGAATACCCCAATCCCATATACTCTGTGCTAGCTGGGACAGCTGAAGCAAGTACCCCCACCCCCTGTTTCTGTAGGTAATACATGGCTGTTATGTCTTTATGAGAACTACTTTGTACTGAATATTTGATGAAAGACTTGGCACTAGTTGCATTGCTAGTAGTTACAATACATTTGATAAGGAGGGTCTTTTGCAGAGCAGTCCGCAACCCTTGTACCAGCATGTCCATCACGTGCGCTGCCAACTGTCGTTTAGTTCCTATAAACCTATATAGGATCTGCGCGTTTGGACAACATACACTGTAGGATTGGTGTCCGGACTGATTCTAGACACCCCTACCGGGTATGTTAGCCTGTATACCAGCTAGATCACAGTGCCACTAGAAACCCCTCTTACCAAAGAGAGAATAGTTCTTGGCAACTATTGAACATGGCAACCCTGTCCCATCAGGGATCGTGGAAACTGTGTGATACTTTTCGCTCAGTCACTCGTGCTCACTTGGTCTCAGAGAGATACACAGAATAAACGGTGTGGACGTTTTTCAATAAGCATTTTTTTTTTAGCCAGTGTCATTCTAGTGTAAAATAGGTGTGCTGAAACAGCCACTAGACAGTAACAGATATAAATGATTATAAGCACTAAGAATAAAAGGATGGTAGATTTCTACCATCTTGCTAAAACAATGAATACAGACAAGTATATAAAATACATAACTGTAGTAAATGCGTACTCCTACGATGTGACAAACTAGATGCACCTAAGTGTACCTAGCATGTATGTGGGTGCAAAGCCAAGAATCCCTCTAGGATAAAGTCAACCCCATTATTAGAAGTGAGAGACTGTGGGACCCCGTCTTGGTCTGAGATGGACACCCCGCAAGGGATGTCAGACCACTGCGAGCTGGAGTGTCTGCATGCAGGAATGTCAGCGTCTCGCATCAGCATGGAAATCCTTTTCTCCTATGACTACCTCAGCAAGATATGGTGTATATATACCCAAAGTGCTACCCTCAGGGGATATACCTTGCTGGGTCATGTCGGACTAGGATGACGGAAGGAATGACCCTTGCACATAGTTATTACGTAGGAGATGGTGTCCTGCTGTGATTCCAAGAATGCTCATGCATAATGAATGAGGCTAGTTTTCAGAGAAAACCCCATGTCATTTAGGCATTCCTGTAACTAGGTAAAAGGTCAGTACTAAAACAGCTCTGTAGTGTAATGGTAGGGGAGAATATAGGTGAAATGTTAGGTGACTACCTCAGCCTATATTGGGGTGCCTATATGAAACAACACCCATTCAGACTAGATGACATACTAAAAATTCTAACGTACGGCTAAATGTACGCAAACTATTAATAAGTCCTTTTAAATATAGTACTTAAAAACGTTAGATTACAAAAAAAGCTTTGCATGTGATAGAAGTCTGTACTAAATATGTTTGTATATATAGTCCGAACAATGAGTGACTGAAAGCCATGCAGTTTAGAAAAAGTGTCTATTGTTTGAAATTCCAAATTTGGTTGTTTTTGAAAAAGCCGAATTTTCCTAGCACACGATGAGCCAAATGTTTATGTGTCCTGGCTGGGAGACGCAACATCACTGGTGCCTGCAATCGCAGACGACGGTCCCTGGAACACCTCGCAGATCAGGTCAATCGAGCACAGATGTTCCTCCGTATTCTCCACAGCAGCTGCTGGGGATGCCTGTGTGACAACCAAGGCCTGAGTATTTGTTGAAGAGCCGGTATCCTTTCTGACAGGAGCTGAAGCATCCTGTGGTGGCTTTAAGAATGCAGACATCAACATTGGAATATGCTGAATACACAGCAGAACATGGGCTGTTTTCGGATCCAGTAAAGCATCAACATGCGGTGGCGCAACTGATGGAAGTGTTACACAGAGGTCAAACAGGCATTCTTGTCTGCAGAAAAGGCATTGGAGGACAGGCAGAGTATCAAACCGTAGAAAGGAAACATTCAAGGAAGGCCATAACTGCGCCTCCCTGACTGTATGGGTCGGTGGCAACAATGCTTGCATACAGCAAGTAACCATGGAGCTTACAGTGACAAGATATGCGATGCCCGGGAGCATCCCACAACAACCTTGATCATTCAGCATCAAGTAACTCCTATTCGAAAGCAACTTGAACACCGGATTAATCACGGCAGCTGTGGACCCTTTCCCATCTGCCCGCCTGTTGATGTACAAGGCAATACTAAAACTGGAAAGTTGTGACCAGTAGTGTTATATGGCCATGGATTAACCATTCTGTGGATGGTGATTCTGCCACAGTAAAAGGTAATTTGTCGAGTTTTTCAATACGCAGCATTGTATATTTTGCTCCCCTTTGTGCCGTCGTTATTTGCTTTTCAGTTAGATTGTATGCAGAAAAGAGGGACGTACGGTTGATAAATTGCCAAGGCACATAACCAGTGCGCAATGATTGCAGCGTCCAGCTTAATAACATAACAGAACGTAGTTGAGATTGTCCGTGTTGTAGTATGGACAAGTCCTGTTCTAGTATATCAATAGCAGAAGATCCAATGTTGCCCAGTGAATAAATCCTGGATCTTAATGTAGTCATACCATTGTCAACTACAGTGAACGCATTTTCTAGGTTAATTCTATTTCACGAAGTCTCTCCGCAGTTTCTTGTTGAGAGGCTTTCCAGATTTCATTATAGACAGCGTAATAGAAACGTTTCTGAAATTGCTTTCTGGGACCTAATAAAAAATCCCTAAGTGTTGTTTTACTTGGGACAGTGTTGAGGTTTTTTAGCCAATCGAGGCATAACTTCCTAACACTGTATGATGTCACTACCCCTGGATGTTCTCTTTGTACATAGCGTTGGTCTGGCCTATGGATACTAAACCCTTCGGTTGTACCATTGAATCTTGATGGACATGTTGGTGTCTGTGGGCCAAACTAACCATCCCTTCCAATTAGGGTCTGATGTATTGCCACTCCTCAAACTGTGATGGTGTTGGAATCCAAGGCATGTTGAAATCCTTATTCTTGGCTACTCCAGAAGAGGAAGTCTGTTGCACAGTGTCATTAAAAAAGATGATTTGCTGCGGAATGAGGCATGCTTTAATTAGTGCCTCTGTTCCCTGAACTTGCCATTCCTTTGAGCCCCAGAGTGATTTTGTGTCTATAGTGTCCTTCCATAAGCTGAAAACCTGTTCAGTTGGGAAATAAAGGATGCAGAATAAATCTGTTTGGTGTTAGTCAGCATGTTTTTCTGTGCAGCTGTAGGCGCAACCTTATAGTAATATGAGGTCGGTTCGGAAGAGTTAAACCCTGAAAAATAAGACAATTTCTGTGCAAACGTTTTCGAACTACTTTTTGGTGGTGTTGGGCAATGTTCCCATTGGTTGTAAGGAAAAACATTTCGTGGGATACTGATTTGTGTAAAAAGTGATGACCATAATGACGGTAACAGTACATAGTGTTATAGTATGAAGTGCCTTCAAACATTTCAATGCTTGAAAATGCAGCAGATTGTTCTAAATCAGACAACATATCATTTACAGTTTCAAAATCCTAATCATCAGAAGATGTACTGAGGTAATGATATCATTTAGAGAAATTTTAAATAAATGTGGTATTTTCAAAAGTTCAATGGGGCCAAATACATCATAATCAACTTTGTCCCAAACTATACCATCTGGATTTGGAACAGCTGTAATGTTCACTGAAAACAGGTCTCTTTCTTCACATTGAGATGATGTATGAGGTTTCAGGACCAAGTTCACATTGGATACTGCAGAGCGTTCTGGGAGATATTTTCCATTCAGAAGTAAGCAAAAAACAGTCACTAGGCTAATCCAGAACAGAAAAAACAATATTCCAGTTATGACCCAGAGCTGGAGCCAAAGTGATACTAAGTAAGTCTTTTTCAGAAAAGTGTAGAATTCACAAATTGGTTGCTTATGGAAAACTGGAGCTGGCGTGGTCTCACATTCACTGGGATCAAGAGAGAAGGTATCAAAATCGATGAAGTAGCCAGATGCAGTTCGATCTATTTTTGGTAGCTCAGCAGGTTTTGTTGAACTGGCAGCTGTCTCATGTTGAGGAATATTGACGTAGACATCGGTTGAAGGCCGAATTGAAATTTGTCTTTCATTTGTATTTTGAAGTTGTTTCCAGAGGAATGAGTTCCATTTCATTGTTTCAAATTCCATCATGTTGTATTGGGGACTCTTCGAATGTTACAAGTCTTTCTGTCTGAACTTCCTGTATAGTAGCGAGATGAGAGCGTAGGCTACCCAGGAGCCCACAAGGCTTACTATTCAGTATCGGCCACATAGTGTGGTTTGATCAGATCAATGGAGACTAATCTCTTTTCTTTTTTTCCAGCAAGAGGCGGAAGTAGTACTGTTCTTGTTCCTTCGACAGCCAAGGCAGGAACTGGCTTTCTGTATGATGGCCCAAATTCTTTCTTGTCCTCGATCATTTCTCTGACCAGATCCAACTTTTGGGATCCAGACAAGTATTGCCTTGACTGATTTGACTTCCCCAGTGGCGAGGCAGTTTATCTGCACGTTGCAAAGTAGTGCCCGGGATTCATTCAGATCCTGTAAAACAGCCAAACGTTTATTGATATCAAATGGTTTTTCATCCGCCACTGTGCTTTCATAATCGAGATACCCACATTCTCGTCCCAAATAGGACCTCGTAAGGAGTGACACCCTCTAGAGACCTTCGTGGCATGTTGTTAAGGGCTCGTCGTACCCCTTATTAGTTATTGACCCAACCGCCACCCGAACCGAATACTCTTGCTGTTAAAGATTGCTTTAATTCTCGATTTTTTCTCTCCACGACCGAATTTCCCTCTGGATGAAACGGAGAGGAGTACCGCAATGCTACACCCAAACCTTCCATGGCTTCCTTGTAAGCCCTAGAGCTAAACGCAGGGCCACGGTCAGAATGTAATGTGCCAACTGCGCATGTCCCTATAAAGACTCGCAAATCTTTTATTACAGTTTGAGCGCCAGCCGATCACTGAGGCCATACCCATAGGAATCTTGAGCATGAATCCACTGCCACCAAGATGTACTTGTAAGCCCCATACGATTGTAGGGGGCCGCAGTGGTCCAAATAGACACACGCGAGAGGTCTGTCTGAAATTCGTCAAGGACTCTGCGCTGAAAGCGCCACGGTGAAACCCTTCATCTGCTGGCAGATGTCGCAATTCAGGTATTACTCTATCCCCCACTCCTGGAATTTGAGAATATGGAATGTTTGCATCTAACTTGTAGGAGTATTTGAGTGGAAAGCCTTTAGGTAAGGCTGGGCTGTTTTTGCGTGAAGCAAGGACAGCATCCATTATCTGTCTGTCTATTCTCATTTTTGAACGAGTGATGCAGTGGTGTCCTGCTGTGATTCCAAGAATCTTCATGCATAATGAATGAGGCTAGTTTTCAGAGAAAACCTCATGTCATTTAGGCATTACCATAACTAGGTAAAAGGTCAGTACTAAAACCGTTATGCAGTGTAATGGTAGGGGAGAATATAGGTGAAAGGTTAGGCGATTACCTGAGCCTATATTGGGGTAGCTATATGAAACATACCATATTACATGAGCATGTGTATTCTCTAAGAGAAAATCAATTGATAGCTTAATAGTCAAAATGTCTTGCATACATAAGTATTATGTTACTAACCCTGTAAGTAAATATTTGCAGCATGTAGTGCTGTAGATTCAAATGCTGTGCATACTCCTGCTAGCTAGTGTTGGGCTTGGACATCTGTAACTTGTCTTTCTTCTAAGAAGTCCTTCAAATCTTGAAGTATTGTGACTCCTTCTCTCCGTGGTAATGCGCATGGTCATTAAATCCAGTGTTAGATTGTTTGTCGTGCATCAGGTGCATAAATTAGAGCAGTTTGAAATAGTTCAAGATGCTGACCACAGATTGCAAGTGTATACAGTAATAACAGCATCTACGACAACCAAGGACTTCCAGGGAAGTGGGTGGGCACATGTAAATCTACAGCACAACATGCAACAAATAGATGCATACAGGGTAACACGATCCATTAGTTCATGTGTGTGTGTACTGTATAGCAGTTCGCCTTAGAGGGTGGCTAATCATTGGTTTGTGCAGATGCTTGAAGTACATTTTTGTATACGGTCTGCAAAGTTGTTGTCCAAGACTGGGAAATCCACTGCCAAGAGGTGAATGTGATGGTGAATACCCCAATCCCATAAAGTGTTCTAGCTGGGACAGCTGAAGCAAGTACCCCTCCCCCCCCCAACCCACCCACTGTTTCTGTACTTAATACATGGCTGTCATGTCTTCATGAGAACTACTTTGTGATGAATATTCGATGAAAGACTTGGCGCTAGTTGCTTTTCTAGTAGTTCCAATAAAGTTGATAAGAAGGGTCTTTTGCAGAGCAGTCAACAACCCTTGTACCGGCATGTCCATCACGTGCGCCCCCAACCTGTGAGTTATAAGTCTGTAGTGATGGTTCCTTGTGTTGTAGGAATCATAAAAGGCCTGCCCTGCAACACGTTGTTCTTATTCCACCAATGCAGAGTGATAGATCCTGGACTAAATCAATACTAGATCCTGTAAATTGTCCTCAACTTGAGACCACTGGGACGCAAAACACTCCTGGCACTAATGGGTGCCTATGCATTCTGTCATTCAAGACAATGGCTATGCAGGACACTATCATACCTAGGGGACGCATTTCCGTCTTGGCTGTCAGGTGACAATGTGGCTGAAAAAGTGCCAGTTGGTTCTGGAAGTTCAGAACCTTATGTGGATTGGGGGAGTCTTCGCCGCAATCAAACTGAGAATCACTCCATGGTGAACCAGAAGTAGTTCTAGGTAATATGTTATCACGTTTATTGTAAATCCTAGCCTGTGGAAGAGATGGATTGAGGCTTGTGTATACTCTATAAACTTGGGTTTGTCTGAATCCTTTGTCAGCTAGTCATCTAGATAAGGGAAAACATGAATGCTCTGTCTCCTTAGAAGTGTGACTACTACTAGCTAGGCATTTTGTGAATACCCTTGGAGCTGTAATGACCCCAAAAGGTAGAACTTTGAATCGGTTATGGCGTCCTCTTACCACAAAGCCCAGATAATGGAATGAGCAGGATTGATGGGAATGTGAAGTATGTATTCTCTAGGTCGAGAGCAGCCATGAAGTCACCTTCCTAAAGAGTGGTATGACAAGCTGTGGTGTGACCATATGAAAATGTTTTGACAGTGTACATCTGTTGAGAGTATAAAGAAATGGGACCCTCTGGTAATAGATCAGGGTTCCAAGGGCAGGGAACAAATCAGCAACGTAATAAAATACCCCTTGGCAACCACTATTGTTTTCATTGCATAATAAAGGCCATATGTGAACATGAAATTAGTAATATTTAGAATATTTTTTATTCATTGTTTATTACTTATTTCTTTCAATATATAAATTAATTACAGAATCAGTCTATAGGGAGACTGTCAATTGATTAAGTATACAAGTCGTGATAGACAATCAAATAAAAAAAAATTTGAAATAAGAAGTAAAGAGAAAAGCCACAACACTCCTAATATAAATACAATCAGAATGTACAATATCTACATTATACAATACAAATTTGAGACAATAACAAACCACAAAATACATATACACAATAGTGTAAACATGTAACATCTGACATACAAATAAAATTCATGAAATATATACAACTAAAATCTCAATGTATAAACGACAATGTTCTCTATTGAATTGTTTCTTGGTATAGACAACGTACTGAACACTCTTCTACGCGCATTTCGGTGTGAAACCACACCTTCTTCAGGAAGAGCCACATATGGAAAAGCGCTGTGTTAAAGTAGTAGCTGTTTCTGTTGAGAGGCCTGAAGTCTAAGATTGGCCTTAGTGGTTAGTCTTTCTTTGGAATAAATAAGTACAGGGTCCATCCCTCTGCCTTCATGTTGTTTTGGAACGGACTCGATAGCCCCCTTTGCAAGGAGTGCTTTTATCTCTTCCAATAGTAGGTGCAAGGGTGTCTGCGTGGAGTCATGTTTGGTGGGATTGATGCGAGTACGAGACAGTAACTATGCTTGATGACTGACAGCA
The DNA here is from genome assembly GCF_964204655.1 of Triturus cristatus. NCBI lineage: Eukaryota > Metazoa > Chordata > Amphibia > Caudata > Salamandridae > Triturus > Triturus cristatus. The sequence goes on along the minus strand of NC_140590.1, from coordinate 271,373,311 downwards.
ATCATTAGTCAGAAGTTATCCTCTGCCAATAACCCTTGAAGTCTGCCCGACGGGTGTTGAATGAGGGAGCATAGTGAGGAAGTCATTGTTTGCTGATTGAGGCGCCCTTTGCAGGTGTACCTCGACTCATTTCCTTAGTTCCATCGTCTTTATAGGCCCCTCTACTGTAGCCTCTACCACCTTGTAGCAGATAGGATTGTTGTTGCCTTTGCTAAGACTGTCCCTGTTCGGAGGTGGATGCTTTGGCATTGTTAGTTCCTTGGGGCCTACAACATGGCTGAAGTGGATTTGTACACTTAATTGCCGTTTTTTTAATAGTATTTTCGTCCACATGAACTTATTTTACTTTGCTTAAATCGTCTAACTATTTTAATCTGCTCCAGCAATTTGACTTACTTTTGCTGCTCTGTGTTACTTGTAGGCTGCTGTGTGGGGGGCAAAGTCAGCAGTAGTCAGAGGCGCTGGCGCGACCGCGCAGCAGGCGCGCCTAAGGCAAGCCCGTCTGCGCCCGTCCACGCCGGGACGCCGCCAGACCCCCTGCCCAACTTACAACCGCCCCAATCAGGTATTCTCGCACCGAGCTGACGTCGCTGGATAAAAAATGCCGTAATTTGATTCAGGTTCCCCTGGCTGGCTCCTCTAAGTGCCAGCATTGCTCTTTCCAACTCCAAATAGAAGAGTCAGACCCACTCCCACCTGATCTTACCGAGTTTAAGTTTCTTAGTGTCAATTGTCGGTCTCTTGTGAAGCACCACAGTGAGATCTTTGACCTATTAATGGATGAGAAACCAGATGTTTTATTCTTAACGGAGACGTGGCTTACGCTGGACTCTGTCGCGGAGTCATGGCTGGCTCTTCCGCAAGGTTTTATCATGAATCAAGTTAATAGTTCGGGAAGCAGAGGGGGTGGCATTGCAGTAATTTTTAAGGAGTCTTATCACTGCAGTTTTATTAAGGAGGACATCCCAGATTGCGAAAGCGCCCTTTTCAAAATAACGTTAAACCACAACCTTACGGTAACTGGCCTTCTTATCTATCGGCCTTCTGGGCCGTCTAAAGTATTCAGGGAAGAATTGCTGAATAAAGTTACTCTCTTTACGAGTAAAGCAGCGAACTTTACGATCTTAGGTGACAATTTACATTTAGATAATGTTGGCAATTCCGAGATTGCCAGTTTTCTGGCAGATTTAGAGGCTTGTCAGCTGGCTCAATGTGTTCCTAAGAGTACACACGTTGCAGGCCACTTATTGGGCCCTATATTTTCCAACTTGGGTTCCTTACAGGTTGCGTCACCGATTCCCATGGTCTGGACAGACCATTTTCTCATTTCTTTTTCCTTGCGGTGGCTAGGAAGACCGGTTTTGAATTTAGACATTAATTATTTCTTAGATGTACTGTTAAGCAATAAGCCCCAGTTACCACCTGACATCGAGGAAGCAAATTCACAATTCCAAAATTGGTTGACGCTAGCTTTAGACAGCTACATCCCTGCTAAATTGAGTGCAAAAAAGAGAGGGCAATCTAATCCTTGGTTTAGTGACTCGCTGATTAAAGCTAAAAAAACACTGCAAACAACTGGAGCGCGTCTGGAAGCACACTTATGATGCGGAAGCAAAAGATAAATACAGGGCATCCATTAAGCTCTATCATAAACTAGCCCGGAGAGCCAGGGCAGAGTTTATAGCTGGAAAAATCTCGGCGAGTAATAACCCCTCTAAAACTATCTTCTCCCTGCTCAAGGTCATGAAGAGCTCTGGGCTTAAGGTGTACTCCAATATCATCTAAAATCTTCAGTGTGATGACTTGACCCGTTATTTTGTGAACAAGGTGGAGAACATATATGAGTCTCCCCCAGCCATTGGCACCACGGATCTCATGGAAAGGCACGGCAACATTAGACCCACTGGGGTCAGTGTTCTCTCGTTTTTTCCCTTACTGTCTTTCTCTGATTTTTAGTCCCTCTGTCTGAAAATTAAATCAGGCTCTCCAGCCGACACTTTGATACCTGCTCACTTTCGTCAGTTTCATACTCTTATTGCGCCAGTGAGCAGGGATTTGGTCAATCTATCTTCTGCGTCCGTACCATCTGCGAGGAAGCACGCCAAAGTCATACCTCTTCTGAAGAAACCGTCCCTGGATCCATCCGAGTTGGGTAACTATCGTCCTATATCTTAGTTGCCCTTTCTTGCTAAGACGGTAGAATCTCATGTAAATACCATCCTTACTGAGTTTATTGAGAGAAATTATATCCTAGACTCCTCTCAAAACGGTTTCAGGTCTCGCCACAGTACCGAATCAGATCTGTTGGCAGTGACGGAAGAAATCCGTGGTAACCTTGATGTCGGAAACTCTGCAGCCTTGGTCCTTTTGGACTTAAGTGCCACCTTCGACACGGTTTCCCACGTGATACTTTTAAATCGCCTTCAAGAAATAGGAATTAGGGGGTCAGCCCTGGCCTGGTTGCATTCCTTTCTGTAGGGTAGATCTTTCCAGGTCCTGGTGCCTCCTTTCCGCTCTCGGGAGTATGCCCTGCAACAGGGGGGTGCGACAAGGCTCAATTCTGAGCCCCTTACTTTTTAACATATATGTTCAGCCCCTAGCAGTGGTGGCTAAAAGTAGAGGGTTGTTGTTGGTGTCGTACACTGACGACACCCAATTGGTTATCGCCTTTTCAAAGAAATGTAACCACAACCTTGTGAAATTTAAGGAGGATTTGCTGGTGATTGCGGACTGGATGGCTTCAAACTATCTACAGCTAAATGCCAGTAAGTCTGAAATTCTGCTGTTCGGGAGGGACCATGATATGTGGTCTGAGCTATATTGGCCAGATCGACTAAAACCCGCACCCTCGCCTAAAGAGGCAGTTAAGAATCTTGGTGTCTGGATTGACAGCGGTCTCTCCTTTGAGACCCAATCAAAATCAGTAGCAGGGACCAGTTTTGGGCTCTTGCGAGGATTAAAACCTCTACTTGGCTTCTTCGATTCGAAAATTCGACAGACCATTGTTCAGGCTACAATCTTGTCTAGATTGGACTACGGCAACTCTTTTTATTTAGGTGCCAATAAGTCCAGTACCCGACGTTTGCAGAGAAAACAGAACACAGCAGCCCGTATTCTCTTGGCACTCCCAAAATCCTGTTCTGTGTCTAAATTCCTACCTAAACTCCATTGGTTGCCAGTGGAAAAAAAAGAGTTCAGTTCAAGACACTATTTGTTGCTCACAGGATCTTAACTCCGCATGCACCACCGGGGCTGGCGGATCTACTAGCCTTTTATGTTCCTCGGCATTCTTTACGCTCCGCTGACCACGGGCTGGCGTGTATTCCACGATTCTTAAGAGCCAGAGCTGGTGGCCGCTCTTTTAGAGTGCTTGCGGCCAGACTATGGAAATCACTTCCTGCCTCCATCAGAGGGATTCAGAATCATCTTGCCTTTCGCAAAGCCATAAAGACCTGGCTTTTCCCGGCCTACACCCCCTTCAACCTTTACAATCTCTAGTCTTTTGTTGCACTGGGACGCCCCGTTGCTGAGGCAGCCATTCGCATTACAAATCCGACAAATAAAATAAAATAGTCTGCAATGCTCCGATGGGCTTTTCTGTCTCACTATCTTTCTGAATAAATGCTCACCATCAAACGGAATGTTAAGTATGTACTGCTGTACCTCTGGCTTGAATCCTGAAATATGCAGCCATGCATGTCTACATAAAATGATAACAGAGTTTATAATCCCAGAGGTGTTAGCAGGCTCTAGCCCACACCTAATTGGTGCATTAGATATTCGTCTAGCCCCCTGGTACTCATAGTACGGCCCACGGGCCGCCGGACCTTCCTTGGCGGCCCGCAGATCTTTTCAGTCAATGTACTCGTACTAGTGTTTTACAAGAGGGCCAGTAAATACAAAAGGGGGAAGCTGGAGCATGCGTGATAGAGCTTCACTGTGCATGCTCTAGCGGCCCTCCTCGGTTTACCGAGAACCTCTGTATTTGGTACAGGTTTGGGTCAAATGGTCACAGGGGGCACAGTGGCAAAGGATTTGATGTGCAGTGACAGGGGTAGAGTCTCCGAGTCATGGTGCAAAGTCCAGGGATGAAAAAACAACAATTTCTAGAGACCTCTTGGGTAGTAACCGTCTCTGAAACCACCTGAAGCATTCCTGGGAGACGTAAACGGTTAACGATCTTGGGATGAGAAGATATTTTAAAGCTGGAGGCAGAGGGGATGACTCATTGGTGATCTGAAGAGAATTGTACTGAGTGGAAGGAAACCCAAGCATATTCCTAGCATTACCGGTGTAATCGGTGTCTGTAAGACCGTAAAGGGAAGAGGGAGGCGGCCTCGGTGCATCTTCTCTCTCTGCACATTATCCCTTCGTCCTGTTTTAACTGCCTCCTTGCTAGATGGGGCACCCATTCAGCCATTCTCTCTGGTGTGGTTTCAATAGCCCTTTCTCCACCATCGGTGCCAAATTTATACCTGCCCAGCTCGTGCATTTATGAAAAAATACTACTGGTTATAATGGTCCCTTACACTGATATATAATATGGAGAACTCAAACTTATGATCAAAGAGGGGAACTGATGCAACACTTTCACAAGTTAACGTTGTTATCGGTGTTTGCAAATAAGTAGCCAGAAAATTAACGCACCCCTACTTATAACTAAACCTCTACTGACAGTGAGAAAAGCGACCTTTCCAAGAATTGTTCCACCCACCCTCCTTTCATGCATCCTTACACTTCTCCATTTTTCTATCAGTTCACACTTCCATTCATCCTTTCCCCATTCTATGCACATTTAGCCGTCCTTTCACTCATTCATCCACCAGTCTAATACCCTTCCTTCCATCCATCAATCCATTCATCCATAGTTTCATTCATGCTTGCCCCATTTCTTCCTTTCTTCTTTTACCCTTCTTCCTTCCTTTCACATTTTCTCACTTCTACCCTTTCTTTTTGCCTTTTCCCAAGTGTCATTTCTGCTTTTTAGCTCCATTCTTTCTATCTTTTCTCATCATCTTTTTCCCTCTTACCTATCTCTCTCCTTTTGCTCTGCTTACTGCCTCCCTATTTACGATGTTTTCTCAATTATTTTCTTGGTCTCCGTAACACGAATGCATTATGTCTTTGCACGTAAGCCTCTTTAATCGGTTGCCTGCTGAATTTGACATAGATGCCTTAACTATTGTCACCCCAGGAGACAAAAAAGCTGTTCCCAGAAAGCCCCTGTGAAGTACTAATATTGTTACAAATGTTTACAAAGTATGTGTTGTGTATCTTTGGGGAGAGGTTCCTTGGGAAGAGATTTCCAGAACTATTAATACTAAGTAGTATAAAATAATGTCTAATAATGTTGTGAAAAGGTGGTGATTTCTTTTTACTCCACCCTTTCCCCCACCTGCAGGCCCATCTGTGCGGCCCTCAGCCACAAACCAGACTAATTTGGGCCCCCGAGAGAAAGTTTGTGAGTACCCATGGTCTAGCCTAACTCACTAATTCCTCACCTCTTTTTTAACGCTCCTCTGGGATATGTTGTAGGAGATCCTCTATCTCATTGCAGTGGGCTCTGTTGTACTGAGAGAGTAAGCCCAGGGACTTAGCAAACCTCCAGGGATTGTCATTTCCTATAACCACCCTTTTGCTTGCAGCATCAATGCATTTACCTTCTTTATCAGAAGGCGGGGCACCTCCTGTTGCCTGAGCTGCAGCCCTTTTTCGAGAAGTTGCAACGACTAATGAGTTAGGGACAAAGAGTGCCCACGTATGAGCAGTGGGTCCGAGGGAGGATGGTTTATACTTTCTCTCCACTTGTGGAGTAAGCACTCTTGCCTTCACTGGGTCTTTGAAGATCACTGCAGCTGGTTTCAGCATAGACTTTATCACAGGTAAGAACTGAACTGACCTTTCTGTCTTGGATAAAGACTATACCAAAAAAATCAAACTTCGGCGTTCTATGCATGTGTACTTTATAATACGCTGCTGCCCGTTGGATTAAAATACAGTAGTCTGTAGTGCAATCAGGTGGGGATGGCTTAATAGGTGCAGGTTCTAGGTCAGTATCGTCTTCGACATCATAATCCTCCCAAGGGTTGCCATGAATATGGGAAAGGTATATTGGCTCCCGAAGTACTCTGCAGGAGAGTATGGGTTTTGACTGCCTGTGTCTGACTACAAGTGTGCAGACACTCTGGGAGATTGTAGTGGAGGTAGTGAATAATGTAGAGAATGTTGTGAATGAGTCTTAGATGGTGGTAGACTGGTGCCTTTTTTGTGCCACAAGTTTCTGTTTTGGAAGCAATACGTAGGCTCCGCCAACTTCAGCCTCATCTTTGATGAGGTGGTGAGTTTTCCAGTCTGGGAGATCAATAACGATTATCCTTTGAACTTGGTCCTGTAATTTTTCAAGGATTGGACCTTCCTGTTCCCCAGCAGATTATTTTTGCAGCATCTACTTGCCACTTGATGCAGACGGTTCCTTGTGTTCATCCATCTGTACCTTTTTCAGTGCTGGAGTTTTTGGCACAAAGGATTTCAACGCCAAAGCGTGTGTTGGAGCTTATGGTGCGCTTTGTCTTGGAGCCCTCTCTTGGTGACCAGAACCAGCTGATTGTAGAGTACCAAGACACGTGTGCTGTGTAGCCACAGGGCTACCCTGCTACCTCGCCCCACCCTTCCACCCAATAGGAAGTGGCTCTCGCACCTCCTTCAACCTTAAAAGGCGTGTTTGGACACAACTGCCCAGAGTACTCACAACCCTTAGTGTAGCCTCCATTCTTGCACCAGATCCCTTTCTTGCGCCGATATCGTGGGCGCTGAAGGACGCTAACGGCTGTTCTGCCTTGCTCTCCTCAATTTTGAAGTCGGTCTTCTGAGACAAAATAATGCAGACTCAATAAAAGCACGCCTTCCTAATTTTCCTCGGTGCCAACTGGTTCCTCCTCTCCTGAAAACATTGCCTCGGGCTTCCATCTCAATCTTGTAAGTAAGGCGATCTCTTTGATACCTCAGAGTATTTTTTAAATTAAACTGCAGACATGCTGAACAGTCTTTTTTGCTCTACTCAGGATACAGACTTGAGGGTGGTCGTTGTGAGGATATTTTGCATTGCATTGAGGGCACTTTTGGAATGGAGTCCGATCTATCTCCCCGATGGCACATTCGCTGGCCAGGAGTGGAAGATGATTGGGCCCAACACAAGGCAGATGCTTTGTGGCTCGGATCCGGTGACTACAGCGCCTTGAGACCCCCACGGGTGAGTAGCACGCTATATAAACCCCCTGATTGATTGATTGACTCCCCTTCTGTTGCTATTGAGTTAGTGAGGTCTTCTTCAAAGAATCGTTTCGGCTTGGTGGTCGTTAGGCTTCAAAAAGGCGATGACAACCAGAGCTATAGCAAAACCCGTCCAAGCCAAATAGCAGAGAAAAACAACCTAACAATGGGGTGGATGACCATGCACAGTATCACGGAGAGGAGGAGCCACAATACTTTGTGACTCGAAAGAATTCTTCGAAGGAAAACAAGTTGCAAATGTCTGAGCCCAACACTAGGTGACAGGAATATGCACAGCATGTGTATCTACAAACATATGCTCCGAATTTTTTTTTTGACCAACTATATAACGCACATCAAATATTGAACTTACCAGTCACATAGTCGAAATATGGCAACGGCTTGATTACATTCCATCTTGCGTGTTTTAAGTTTATGTTCAGAAATTATAAAGGTTGATAAATTTCACTCAATAGAATAGGTTTGCAAAGACAACTGCAATGGTATCCCCACTATTCTCCCATTTTTCACTGCTGACTGAGGACCAATGCCACACTCTAATTAAGAAGAGTAACCCAACAGGTTCAGGAGCAGATGCTGTTTCAGCAAGGTGACAATTGCTGATCCAATCTGTAAACTAGATATTAACACTTCTCTGAATATAGGAACTGTGGCAGATTTTTATTTTTTTTAAAGCGCAATCTGTCCTAGCAACCTTTTTTCGAAGTTTAATTTGCAAAATAGGTGGATATACGTATACTTCAACTCTGGTCATTCCCAACCTACGGTGTAGTCCTGAGAAGTTCTGCTGACATTCACTACTGTTTTATCTTTATACTACCCCTTCAGCAGCACTGATTTCTGCACACGAATCATCAGTCCTGATGTATGCCCAAATTATTTTGAAAATTGAGAGGGATTTGAAAATGAAATCAGGCAATATCTGTAACTGCCTCCAAAGGGTTGAAGCATGGATGATTAGGAATCAACTCAATTGAGCCCTTGATATAAGATTTTTGTTTTTTGCCAAAGTTGTTCGGAGAAAAGTCGACCTTAGTTCAAAATGTGAAACCTAAGGGTCAAATATACCAAACAACTTACTATGACTGAGCCAGTAAATGTGATGGTAACAAGTTGCATATACCAGTTATTCATCTTTAAACTTCTGTAACAAAGAATTCACTTTTTTATTGTAATATACCATCAAGAGTGGATTACTGCAACAACATTTACCTTGGTCTTCCTGCAAAACCGCGAAAGAAATTATAACATGCGCAAAAATCAACAGCTAGACTTATTTATCACTTGAACATTTTTTACTCCAGTTCATTTATTGGTATTAGTTAAGCTGCACTGACTCCCAGTTAAGCAGGGGATTATTTTAAATCACTTAACCATAAAGCATTCTACAGCAGAGAACAGAACAAGTTGTCAAGAACATTCTTGATGTACAAACCAAAGTGCCATCTGAGTTATGAAAAGGCTTGTTTGACTTTAATTCCAAGATTCTGCCGTACCCCTCTGATTGGGGAGACATTTTCTGTTGCCCCATCCAAGTTATAGAATAGCTTACCATATGCACTCTTTCCAGTAGTTTAATGGATTCCTTTTTGTATGTAGATAATCTTCCCAGAGGTTTGAAACCTCCTAGATATTTTAGGGTAATTACTGTGCTATGCAAATACAAACTACAAACACGTAATAACTACGTTGATAGAGGCTGTCAACAGATGTTGACGACTCATCAGCAGAGGCATGGAAAAAAGGCAGTTTGTTTTTTCTCTTACAGAATTTACGTATTGGGGTTTCTGGTATTCTGCTAAATATGTTGGTCTTTTCATTTATTAACCCCTTCCATGCTGCGCAAATTCCGCCGCTGTGCTGACGGAATCTTGCGCGGGCGTGGTCATGACGGAACGGTTCCGTCATGAGCACAGCTCAACCGTGGCTCATGACGGAACCGTTCCGTCATGAGCACCGAAGGGGTTAAGGAAAACTCCAACAATGCAAGGTTGAGGCCAAATCTGAATTCTATGTCAGGACTGGTGGCGCAGGTTAGGCTGGTCTTTCTCCACTTTATTTATCAAGCAGCCATTAGTAGTTCATAACCATAACAAAACTACATTTCCCATGAGACTTCAGGAAATGGAAAGAGAAAACTTCAACAATAATGTCCAATCAGGAAATGGGTCTTCCAACAACTTCTCCCGAGGACGCCCTATCCACTTCTTTCTTCTTTGTTCCAGCAGCATCAAGCTAAGTGTTTTCCTTTTTCCCTCATGTCATGCTGTTATATATTGCTGTAAACGGCATTCATGTCTGTATATTTCCAACGCGCATACTTATGTTGTGCATAGTGCTTGCCTTTGTTTATTCTATCAGCACGTTTCTGATGGTTTTATTGCGGTTTACCATGTAACGGCCACTGGAGCATTTCTCGCGTCTTTCACGACCGCTGATACTGCCTGCCGGCTCTCCCTGTGGTGCGGCCCTACGGCTGCTAGAGGAACCGCGTGTTTTCCTTCATGTGCTAAAGCGCATCTTTACCCCATGTGAGGCTGGCGCAGAGAGACGTGCACGGCTGCTACCCTAACTCGTGGGAGGATACAGATACGCTTTCTTTGGCACAATTAATCGAATGTGGGAGTCCTTGCCCGGAGCAAAAACACCTGTGGTATTGGGTAAGATCAGCCTTGCTAGAGTGACTAGCCCAGACAATCGAGACCCACAATAGAAGCAGGGGGGGTGGGGGGGGGGGGGGATGTTGGTCCCAAGCCCTGAGCCTTCTTCATTAACCCTTTGGGAAGTCTATTACAGGGGAATTCCCCTCCATTATCACCCATCCTCCGCAGTCCTAACTAAACTATAGCATGGAGGACTTTGATAACTACTATGAGGAGGAGGTTACTTACCTCCCCATAGACTATCACTTCTGCCAAGTGATGGATACCTCTATTTTCAAGGCGGTTTCCCAGGTGGTTGTGCCATTGGAAAAGAAAATCCTCCAACTCAAGGCCCAGTGCCAAAAAACCCTCAGGCAGAGGGAAGACCTTTCAGGGGCCCCAAATCCCCTAACTCCAGGGCAACCCTCCACAACTGCCGCAGACCCCAAACGCAAAAGCATTGAGGAGGCAGGGGTAGATATTGATGCGTTCGCATGCCTGAAAAAAGCCTATATGGACTTCAGGCTCCTCCTAGTCCCACTCGCCCCTTGGGAGATCGGGGGAGGGGGGTGGGGACCCTCTTGGGAACGTGATACCTCGCCCATGGGGGATCCAGACAAGTCCCCCCCAGAACTCGGATGGGGATTCAGGCAGACCCTGGCTCACGGCAGCGGCAGGACCAGTCACAGAATCCAGGTAATAATATGCTGAGCCCAGACGATCTTCTGCACCCACGGCCAGCAGAATGGGCTCCTGCCCCTAAGGTGGCGGCTTATAAGGCAGCCAGGCTGCACAAACCGCTTGACAAAGAGGTAGCTGTCTCTGCGCAGAGTGCCCAAGGCTGGCATTGGAGGGGAATGTCTCCCTCACGCCAGAAGTGTATGCTAACATGGCTACCTTCTTGGCTAAGTTTATTCTGGACCCAAAGAAAGGTATTGATCGGTCCTGGCGGGCATGCCAGGACAAGTTGTTGGACACCGCTGGGCCTTTGGCAAAGATTCTGCATATGGTGGAGGGGGGTAAACCTCAGGCACGTTAATCTCTCCAGAGGAGCTTTCTAGCTGGGCGTAGAGGGCAGTCATTTTCTTGGGGAACGCAAATGCCACGATTTCCACAGAACTCCTTTAATAAAGATAGACCCTAAGCTGGGCGAACTGACCCATAGCGGAGGGCAACCTTTTTGGGGACCCCTTCCGTCAAGGATTTAGAACATTTGTAAATACATTTAACTCCCTCGACCACGCTCAAGCGTCAACAAAGCTTATCTTTACCCCTTGTGTTTTATTGGCACAGCCGGTCATGGCAGGGGGCTTACAACCAAGCTCCCTATATGGCTGTGGAATCCCGCAGAGGACAGTGGCCGGACCCGACTAAGTTTGGGAACATCTATCCCACAAGGTCATAACCGCACCACAGAGGTGGTAGAGCAAGAGGCAATGGGTCTTACAACTCCCAACAAGGCGAGTGTTCAGAGGTCAGTGCGAATAAAATTAGGGGGCCGACAGTAATTATTCTCTCACAATTGGTCCTCCTTAACATCAGATGCTTGGGTCCTACAGACAGTAGAGGGTTTCCAAATAGAGTTCTTTGATTATCCCACCCAGGCATCCCACCCCAGACCCCTTACTTTCCCTCCAGAGCAGATGCGACTGATAGATGGGGAGATTTTCAATCTTTTGTCGAAGGGACGATTGTGCCCTTTACCATTCATCCCAGAGGATTCCTCAGCAACCTATTCCTGGTGCAGAAGCGGGACGGGGGTCATCGTCCAGCAATCAATCTCAAAGAGTTCAAAGAGTGGCTGGTTTATTGCCACTTCCAGATGGAAAAAATCCACCTCCTCAGAGACCTTCTCCAGGGTCAAGACTGGTTGGTCCGCCTGGACCTCAGATGTTTACATCACTATCCCCATATTTCCCCTACACAGACCCTTCCTTCCGTTCCAGTAGAGGTCCCAGATATTCAAATTCACCTCCCTCCCTTTTGGTCTATCCTCCGCTCTGTGGTGTTTCACCAAGGTGATGAAGCCCGTCGTGGAGCACTTGAGATCGGGTGGTGACAGACTGATAGTTTACTTAGATGACATCCTCATCATGAACCAATGCCCTCAGCTTCTGCTTTCTCAACAGCAACAGACAGTGAATCTGCTAGAGTCCCTGGGTTTTGTGATCAAAGAATCAAAATCAAGTCTCATCCCCTCTCAGAGGATTTAATTTTCGGGTTCATGGTGAATTCAGTCAGGGCGAACCTAAGCCTTCCCGCCCGCAAGCTATCATAAATCAGACAACTCAAACGCACATTGTCCAAGCCCACAATAGCCCTATGCCATTTAGCCAGGGTGGTGGGCCTCCCATTGTCATCAATACATGCCATATTTCCGGGCCCCCTTCATTACCGGGCGTTTCAACGTCTCAAGTGCTTCCACTTGCGCAAAAGGCCTCACCTTTTCCCAGTTTGTTCCACTCTCGGAGGAGAAAACCGAACTGCGGTTGTGGATATCTCATATGGAAGAGTGGAACGGTCGGGCCATTTTCGGTTCCAACCCTATATGGTGATCGAGTCAGATGCCAGCGGTTCAGGCTGGGGTGTTAGCTGCAGGGCTGTCTCTTCCAGAGTAAAATGATCCTCCATGGAACTGGACCTTCACAAACTGCCTGGAATTAATGTGGGGGTCCTTTGCGGAGAAATGCTGGACCAAGGACAAGGCCCAAAACTGCCTGGAATTAATGTGGGGGTCCTTTGCGGAGAGATGCTGGACCAAGGACAAGGCCCAATGCTGCCTCCTTCTCAAGATGGAAGGCGGCGGCGGTCAGCTATGTCAATCACCTCGGCTGGACGAAGTCCAAAGCCATATTGGATCTGGCCCGCGATCTCTAGGGATACTGGCTGGCTAACCAGATCTCACCTTCGGCGGAGCACCTTCCTGGCGTCTCCAATCAAGTGGCAGACTGGCACTCACGTCATTGGCAGGAAGCTAGGCTCTGGAAACTACATCTGATAGCATTCGAGGACCTTCAAACCCGTTGGGCCCCTTCTCGAACAACCTCTGTGCCTCCCGGCTGGACGTCCAGAGGTATTGCAGCTGGCGGCCCTACCCGGGCGAGGGCAACAGGCAGATCTAGTGGTGATTACCACAATTTGGAGATTGCAAGCTTGGTTTCCAGTTCTGATGGAACCTTCTTGGGATTTTCCAATCCGTCTACTTCAGTCCCAGGATTTCCTTCGGGACCCCCACAGGAATCCCCATCGCCTGCTTCTCACGGGCGCACTTCAACTAATGGCCTAGTGGATTAAGGGGACGCTGGAAAGTGCCGAGCTTTTCAGCAGATGCGGTCTCATTGCTTGCAAAGTCTTGGGCCGAAAGCACCAATAAGGGTACCGCTCCGCCTGGTCTCGTTGGAGGGGTTGACAACAGGTGGATCCGATGGGGGCCAACGCTGTCCACATTCCAAACCTTTTGGCCTCTTTGTTGGCAGAGGGATTAGCCTATAGGTCGATTAATACATTCAGATCGGCCATCTTGGCCGGATACACTCCAGTGGACGGCCATCCAGTAGGGGGGGGAACATCCGCTGGTATGCAAACTCTTAAGAGGTATCAGGTTGTCTGTTCCCCATAAGCCCCGATACTGTTTCCCATGGGATGTGAACAGAGTTTTGAATTCGTTTAGTTCATGGCCATCTAATAAATACCTATCTCGCAAACAGATGTTGGCGAAGTTGGCAAACCTCTTATCCTTGATTTCTTGTTGCAGGGTTTCGGAGGTGAGAGCTCTGAATCTAACAGGTAGTCCGCTGGGTTATGCAAGAAGCAGGGATCGATATCTCCCGGTCTGGTACTCACTCGGTTCGGGGGGCAATGGCATCTAAGGCTTCTCAGGGAGCGCGGCTGGAGGATATCCTAAATGCAGCAGATTGGCCCTCAGACTCGACCTTCAAGAGATTGTACTTTAAGCCGGGCCCAGCTTTGACCCATCAAAAGGGTTTATTTTAACAGGTCGAAATGCAAGGTTTTACTCTGTTACATCAACAATTTATCAGGAGAGGGAATTAGAAGCAGACTGGGGTCCCACTCCGCTTCCGAATATATTCCAAAGAATCAAAAAGGAGTGGAGCCCTGAGGCCTCGAGGGATCTTGATAAGAAATGTAGGACCCTCAACAGCCATGGTTGATAGCATCATCATCGGGCCTTGTTGGCATCCACCAGGAGGTGAACCAGAGGAAATAACTGGGATCTACTTTGTAAAAAAGTGAATACAAATTATTACCTCTTTATCATAGGATTAGATGTATTCATAACGATGATAAGGGTAAGGTTAAAAACAAAGGTGAATGTGAAAAATAGGACCTGTAATTTGTCTTTCACATCATTACAAAAAGGTTAAAAAAATGGTGTACATGGTTCAGCTGACATGCGCCCCTGCCGGGTCGATGGCTTTCGTCAGGATCAACTTTAGGGGGAAAGGATAATCCCCCCCCCCCTTGTTTTTTTGTACATTACTCATGTCAGGTGGAACACTATCTCCTGGACCGGATTATTCAGCCGGTTATATTCATTCCAACAAGTGAGATTGCATTTGCGCTCAGCTTTTTAATTCACTAAATGTTCCGCATAGGGTGGTGGGAGAGATGCGTAGCCTGCCCTCTTGAGGTGCAGCTTGTAGCCTCTGGTCTGGTCCCTACCCTCCTTTACAAAGCAGATCCCAACTATTTCCTCGGGATCACCTCCTGGTGGAGGCCAGCAAGACCCGATGATTATGTTATCAACCATGACTATGCCGATGGCCAAAGACATAGCAAAGGTAGAAAATGGCTTTTAGAGTCCTACATATTTCTTATCAAAATCCCTCACGGTCTCAGGGATCCACTCCTTTTTGATTCTTTACTCTGTTATAGTCAGACCACACTGGCAGGCCTGAAAACATGTTCTACACTGTCACTAAAATGAAATGACACAATAGGTGCCCAGTGGTGACATTAAACTTACAGGCCCTGGGTACATTCTATATTATATACTTGTGACTTATAGGTAAGTTAAATATATCAATTTGGAATATATACCCAGTTTAAAGGGGGAACACAGACACTTTACCATGGATTCACAGGGGTAAAGTGCACAGAGTTCGAAAGCCAGCAGAAATATAGGGTAAAGTAAAAGGTGAAAAATACAGGCTGAGCAAGCAGAAAAGGTGATGAGATATGCTGAGGACTGTAGGATGCCATTACGGGGTGCCAGTGTGGAGTCTGGGAGGCCACGGAGCAGGGCCTTACCACTATCTAGTTGCCAGAGTACAAGTTGTTTCTGGAGAAGCGGTTTCACTTTTTTTAGGAGAGCTGGTAGTAGGCCACTCATAGTGTCAGTATACTTTGCATTGGCTGATGTGATGAGATGTCTGCATGGGCGGGGAACTTAAGTATCAAGAGATCATCAGAAGCTCAGTTTTTCTTTCAATTTCTTTCCTGTCTGCGGCTATGCCAATGATTAATACGTAAGGGATCTGCAGGCACGGAAATATGTAATCTCAAGGTACATGAGTTTGTGGCTGTCTTGTAACCTATTACAATAGATCATGGAGTTGAGATGAACATGTATTATGTGCAGTTGTTGGCGGCAAAAAAAGGGAGTTAAACAGAAGGTGGGGAGAGACCGGAAAGGAGAGTGTAACAATGCATAAAATGCTATGGCATGGGTTTTCAAAGCGAAGTGTTACAGATGTTTGCGTGTGAGTTGTCTCCAAATGATAAGGAATACAAAAAATAGAAAAGTATGTAGGGTGCTTGGCCAATAAGATCATTTCACCAAGTTGTGTTCCAATCAAATTGAGAGTGAAATATTAACAGAGTAGTAGTTGGTTGAATGAAAAACAAAAGTTAATGCTACCAGGGGAAGAGGCAGTCAAGGAGGAAAGTAGCAAAGTAGTGCACTCCTACATGATAAAATGTGATGGTGTGGTGATAAAGGTTTTGGCAGACTCTAAATCGCCTTATACAAAAGATTAAAAAAGTATAAATAACACAAAGTCAGTTGAATGCTGTCTAGCCTAAGAGCTCTGGAGAGAATTCCAGGTGCATAGCATTGCTGGAAATGTTAATGGAAAAATTTCATATGATAGCATGTTCTTTGCATAACTAAGCTCTCCGAAGATGTGTGGCGCTTTACCAATCACTTACAATCAAAAACTTAAGGTTCATAAAAGGTTCTAGGACTTCACCTGAAGACTGATAATTCTTCATAGAATCAAAATCTACATAGATGCATTTAAAAGGAAAAGTATATTCGGTCCAGATTCAAGTGGAAGATCAGTGTGACACAAGCAGGTTCTTGTGAACCTGTTATGAATTATTAGGCAGGTTTTCAAAATTTGAAGAGCAAAGATCTAGAAAATGTAACATGAAACATACTACAGATCCTTCTAATGCAGTGACCTGGGATCTCCTCTCACCTGTCTCCAGCTGTCAAGGCTGCCAGCTTCTCTTCCCCTGGTTGCGGGGGGCTCTCGTCATCAAGGATGCGCTGGAATTGTACCTCCAGCTCGCGAGGCTTCAGGAGACGTCCGCCTACATAGACCCAGACCCGAAAGTAGCGTCCTCGGTGATACACCACAATATGTTCACTGTCTGTGTAATGTTGAATGACATCTACAGAGGAAGACCAAGTCAAGAAAGGAACAAATGCAGCGGGACAGTACATCAGCTGTGACCCCACACATACATTTCCTCAAAGTAAGAATGTACTCCCAGATGTACTGTTGCACATAGTTAGGGAAATGAGAGCCTAAACAGCGACTAGTTTCTCACAGTCACTGTGCTTTTAGGACTAGCCTTATTCAGAACTCTTCAGAATAGAACCCACCATCACCTTATGCCTAGCCGACCTGATACTGCAAAGTATTTTGAACAGGCTGCTCCCTCAACTCCCTTGCCATGTAGGCAGAAATGTCACTGAATGCCATAAGCCAGATATCATTGTTGAACAGCTAGGCCTATGAAACAGCATGTGGAGGAGCTTTCACCTAGTACGTCAAACTCACACTTCATATGTTGAATCCACAGTCAAGAATTAGTTCACTAGCATCAAAACAATCACATTGTTAAAAAAATGTATGAAGGAACTTAGAACAGAATTACATTTTGGATCGAGAGAATGCAGGAATTCTGTAAAGCTGGAATTCCAAGCTCCAAATGGGAGCTTTGTAACTATAAATAAAATATGAGACTGAGTGCTCGTATGTTATGTTCTAAATGAAAGTTTCATACCAAAGCATATGTACTACCTTTTGTGAGTCAGGGACGTGAAATTACACTATTTGCAGCAGAGCAGTATTTTACCTGCACTTAAGCAGTAGTCTTGCTGCTCTCAGTTTACCTCTTTACTGAACCAACCAAATTTATCTTCAATCCCACAGTGGACTGCACAGGTATGGTTTGTTCTAAGGAACCTCTTTATTTTCCTCACAGTGGAATCTTGGCACTACTGAACACTAAGGATACGTTATTTTGAAGTTTTGCTAGTTCCCAATTAACAGCATCTCTTTGGATTCATAAACAGCAGAATAACTTCTCATACATTGGGAACCTAAACATGTTAATAGATATGTTAATTTTTGAAAATATGCTTACAAGAATTAGTTATTTCAAACTTTTTCTTTTTTAAGAAATAGCCAATTAAATTCAAATTGTAAACCATAAAACACAATTATCTGAAACCCCACTTGGATTCTTCTCTTAAAAATGTGAAAACAAAACAGGGAATTGTCACACTTGGATACTAAACTACATATGGGAATTGTGAACTGCTTCAATAAGGAATTTAGTCCAACTTCTCTGTTTAAATGTAATAACCATGATGGAGAACTGCATTAAATTGGAGGTAACTTTCCTTTTTTACAGGGTTCTTCTTGATATGAATAAACAAATAGATATGCAAGCACATTCTTCTACTCTGAAGTTAAGTAAACCAGGAAAAACAGAGAAAATCAAGGTATTCTAATCCTCCACAGCGAGCCCTAGACTATAAAGGTATTCATTCACTTTGGAATCAATGCAGTAATGTTTAAGCATGGCATGGGCATGCCAGCAGCTAGGATTGGAACTTTCAGAGACAGGGGCATTGCAATAAGGGTAGCAGTGGATGCTTTGCCTCTTTGTTTAGCCAAAGGGGTTGGTTGATTTTTTTTTTTGAACAAGCAGGATTGCACTACTTTAGCCAATATTATCCTTGATTTCTGACTTTTTCAAAATTGGTTAACACGGACTCATCTTAGACATCAAAAAACTTTAACTTCATGACCAACTTACATCCCATGTCTTACGGCCCCCTTCCAAGAACACGCTTTCAGAAATTCATAACAATGCATCCGATCAATAACAAGGATGTGGATGCTTCTGCTTCCTCGCTCCCTACCAATCGGGCTCCCTCAAGGAATACTGCCTTGAAACTGGCAACACTTAGGATAATGGGGGAGACATTCTGCACAGTGGATGGTGGGACTCCTGCTAGCACATATCTCTGAATCTCTCCACTGTTTCAGATATGGATGATCACGGAATACTCATGATTCTCATGGTTCTCGTCTGGGACATTCCATTTTGACACAACATGGACAAACTAATAAAGATATGCGAAACACACATACTGTTCCTTAAAGGATCCACTCTAGCACATATTATTTTAAATCTGTACACAGAGCAGCTGGGTCTCCAGTTGGAGGACACAGTGATAACATCTATCAGTATGTGGATGAAACCCAGTTATGTTGGAGATATCAAACTACATTGTAATCCGATACATTCTTTGTTGTCACTGAACTTGATGTTCAACCCGAATAAGACTAACCACTGACTCATTACACCAAAACACACTACCAAGTGGAACCTGTCATGGCAAGCTAATCTTGAAAACAACATCTCGTAACAAAGGTAAAATCCCCAAGATTTATGTTAAACCCCTCCTATCCGAACATGTGCATGTTAAGTACATGCTGCAGTCTCTAATTATTTCTAATGAAACAAAACTGCTTCTCAACCTAAATGTCTTTCGTACTGCTGTTCAAGATATGGTTGTGTTACAGGGCATCTTAAAAAATAACCAACTGTTAGCAGTCTCACACCTAGCCTGGCTCTTCTAAAACTAGTAATTCAGAAGTATTTGAGCACATTACCACAACCCTCAAGGACATTCATAGGCTTTCACTGAATGCAAGAATCTATTTTAAACTATCCTGAAGACCTACAAGACTCTAGACTCTCATACTTGCCCTTCGCAGGCCAGCCTGCCTCTGCATTCAGGGATTTCAGGAAACCCGGAACCAAAGATTCATACAGCTGAAGACTAAAAGTCTGAACCATGCAATCTTCAAATTGGTCTTTTCCAGCTGTTTCAGCCAAAACAATTAACTCAATACCATTAAGCCACTGTTCAAGTCTCTCTCTGTGTTTGGTAAAAATATAAAAACTTTACTGTTATGAAAATATGTTCATATCTGAGATGGTGTACTAACCATATTTGGATCAACCTGCATTACTCTCTTCTCAGTTTCTCTTTTCTCTATTCAAAATGTATGTGTAAAGACATAACAACCAGACAGATGTCTACTAGTTACTTTGAAAGATCTTTTAATTTGCTACTTTTGGTCTGAACATAAATAGAGCTGTGGATTATTTTGAGAAGGCTGGACCATTACAAACAGCCTCATGACTTACAAATAGCCATTTTGATTTTCTATCTTTACCTACAAAATTATATTTCAGACGTTTATTAAGGGGCTAAATGTAGAATTGGACTTTGGGATGATGAGATTATGAAAAGGCATACAGCTACGGAGACCAAGACAGGAGATCTGCCTGGTTGTATTGTGTGAGATTCAACAAGATTAAAGGTATTTCTAGTTTACCAGGCTGTATACTTGCTGTACTCCAAAAGATATGCTTAATTAGTCTGCCTACGTCTTCTAAAGGCCTGTAAGGTGAACTACTGTTATTTAATGAAGTTTACATTTAGGATCAATTGGATTGTGATGGTTTTAAGTTTTTGGTAGTTAATTTCAAGGCAGAGAACACGTACAACTTCTACGGCTTTGTATAAATCTTACGTCTCCTGGAACAAAAAAGGATTTTTTTTTAACTAGTCATCTAAATATGGATACACTATTTTCCTTTTACCATCTCCTACTACAAACACATCATTGAGGAGAACTTTGTACTTGAAGTAATGATTGCAGATCTTGAAGCAAAGAGGTTTCCTGTGATTCTTGATGGATGGTATGTGCAAATCTATGTCGCACATCCAATCCCACGGCTCTAACAGGTGGAAAATTTTGAGTAGTGCAATAATCCAGGCTTCTTCATTCCTGATCCATTTGTTTGGGTTTTTGACATCTAATATGGGTGACGTACTAGTTAGCATCTCTTTGTTTTGCTATAAATTAGAGCAAGTTGTTTCCTGACTGCCTCCGCATTCTCTCTAAAGCCCTTTTCTTGATCAAATTATGTACTTAATGGTTCCAGTATGTGGCGGATGAAAAGTTATGATGGGTCGAATGCTACTCTGGAACTTCGAAATGTGAGCTAGCAGCCACTCTGTACAATATTTGATCAACACAAGTACCCGTTTGTCTTTTTTTTTCTCCTATTCAGTCACTCTGAACGGTAGTTTGATACGTTTTCTCCACTGGGTTGGCAGTTGGAGACAAAATGAGAGTCACTGCCTTCCAGTTACTGGGGATTTTTTACAGAACTGCAAAATGCCGATTTCCTCTGCCCCTGGTATCCACCATAAGTACATGCTTATGACAAATCCTGACCTTGTATGTGCTTATGAGGAGATCTTTACGAGATTTTAAGTTTCTAGTTTATCATTCTTGAGGTTGAGTGACCTTGGCCCAATGTCACCTTGAGATGGAGGCGCAGGTAAGGGCAGTAGATGGGCTTCTCTTTAGGCTACGACAGCTGAGATGGAGGGAGGTAATCTTCCAGAGGAGGCAGAGGGTTGGCATTTTGGAACTCTGTTGCAGATCACCTGTCCTGGTGATACTGACAGCATGTTCTTTCTCTTCTGACAGAGTGCTTTCTAGTATCACTGGTCTCAAAGCAGAGTATGATCTTAACAGACCAGCAACTAGAGCCTTGAAGTCTACTCCTAAAAAGGCACAGCTAAGTTGAGAGATCCTTGCACTAAAGAAAAAGTAATTGTGTAACTAATACTAATATGCATTTTTGGGCATAGGAGCTACTTGATTCTCCAACATTGGTAGGTTTCACATATTTGAATGCTTGAATGTACAGAACAAGAAGATCACAGGCTGGAGAAATGCACCAGTCTGTGATTTGTTTTGTTTTTCTTTCTTGGGTATGGGGAAAAAAGTGGTATTTGAATAAATGTGTTTTATCGTTTTAAAATACAATTCTAATTGAATTCTTACAAAATCAGAAAATCCTGTCTTCAATAGGCATGCTTTTTCTAACAGCTTGTTTATAAACAAAAGACAATTGTATATGTATATTAACATGTCAAGTGATTCTACACATACATGGAGCTATTCTAATGTGTATGAATGTGAAGATGAGCCCAAGATGTAGAAGTGCTTTGGCTCATTGCCTTACTTCCTCTCACTCTCCCCGCATGTACACAGCTAGCAAATTGTTCTACTTAGTGACAGAACCCATAGCATTGCCATCATGCAGAGCAAATCACCAATTAGTATAGAATCACTGCAGAAGACAAAAGGTTATCATGGATAATTCCCACTTGGTGATAATTAGGCAAGGACAAAGATGAGGTAAACGGAAGCTATAGGAAGGAGCTATGTGGTCCAAGACCCTTTTTGGTGACTTAAAAGCAATGTATCTGGTGTGATGTTCATGTCAAGTAGTTGAGTGTTGGAAGGTTTGTGAAGATTAATATAGGTAGTGGAAAACAATGGAATGTTCATGCAGAACTGCAACAGGTGATGCACTAAATGGGATTTCAAAAAGTGTATCTACAAGGTAGTAAAGGTTAATGAAGGGAGAGAACAGCTCTTGATTGTTCATGCATGGCAGTGAAGGTTAATGCAGAGTGTGAAAGGTCTTGGTACATTTCCTTCATGGCAGTAAGGTGAATGCTGGGAACTAAACGAATCCTGTGGTGGTTCTAAAATGTTGTGATGGTAGGTACCAGGAGTGGATACCAGACCAGTCTCCAAGATTGTAGGAAAGGTTAACCTAAGAGAGGTACTCCATTTATGTTATTGAAAAAGTTGTAAAAGATGGTGCATAGATTAGGTAGGTGTCCGGTTTTCCTACAGAGCTGAAAAGGTTAGTGCAAGTAGTGGAAAGCTATGAACTGTTCATTCAGAACTGTGAAAGATTCAGGGTTATGGAGTGATCGTGGTGGTCAGTCTACCTATTAGTTCACAGGAAAGCTCCTACCTGTGTTGATTCCAGGGATGCGTGTTGTATTAAACATGTGCTCGAACTGGGCAGAGCACATAGGTATGGAGTCTTGGATCATCAGCTGTGAGGAGGCGGTATAGAAGCAGGAGAAGTGGGTGTATAGCAGAAAACAGATGCATGCAGAAAGGGCAGGCAGAGAGAAAGAAGAATGTTGCAAAACAAGTAGTAAAAGCAAAAGAGGAGTGAGCAGTAGGGAGAAGGAAGATGGTGAGCAAAAGGCGTAAATTATTGAAGAAACAGCAGAACAGTAGAAAGTGTAATAGAGACATGCAGAAATACAGAGGTAAAAAGACAGGGAGGGGAGAAAAGAAACATAGAATCAGTAATAAGCAAAATGCCAGAGTGTCATACCGATATTAATTCAAATAACAAAGATGAGAAGGCCTAAACAGGACAGGCAGGTCAACACACTTTTGCAAAGCGCCAGTCTTGGAACTCCAATTCTCAGTAGATTTTGTTCACTCAGAGACGAGCTTTGTCGTTGTTTTTAAGTCACATGGCACACACTGCCGTCCCAGTCTGCGCTTACTAAGCAATATGGATAGTGTCAATTATTAAATGCATTTAGATTTCATTATGGAAAGGCATTTTATTGTAAATGTTAATTTCAGCCAGAGAGTAACAAGGACTTAATATTCCATTAAAAATGGGTTTCAATGATTTAAATGGATAATGTGACCAGGGCTTCAGCTGATGCCCACTGGACTTTCCAAGGTCCGAAAAAAAATGAGTGTCTATTCTTTAAATATTAAAAGAAATGTATGTAAATAGTAGCACTTGGGTAAATGTGGCCCTTAAAAGTTGTATCAGAGCCACCCTAGACCCCAAGGTATTTTCGCAGTGGGGAGCCACAGTTTCAAGATATACTCACATACATAAAAAAAATCGCAATTCACAAGTTTTCATAGGCTGCACTTTATTTGTATTTCAAACACAAATTCTACACTGTACAAAACATTCTATTTAGTGAGACAACTTGGTTTTCAATATTTTAGAACACTAACGCGTTCTCCATCCTTTTATAACGATGATATCATGAGTCACTTACAATAATAATGTCAGAGGCAATCAACACATATGCATCACTCTTAATGTGAAGACCAGCTAACATGTGTTTCACAGTATCGAAGTCCTGCTTATTCAGGGGTGTGTAAACAAATTAGCAGAATACATTCATTATTATTGTTTAATATTACAAAGAAACAACAAACAACTATCCATATATGACCAGACAAAGTAAAAATAGAGATTTAAATCATACATGATTCAAAATTCTAGTATTCATTGCACACTTTTATAACATCCATCTGCATTGTGATATAAATACTCAATGTCATCATTAGCACTTATTTCCATGCAATTACATTATTAACTTAGCAAATAGTCATCAAATTCATTACACATTATAATCTCTTTCCCATATTGTACAAAAACTGCCTTCTATTTCTACTTTTCTGCAGGTTTTACATAGCATACATCATTTATTTAATCATTTACTTAAATCCTATAGAGGCTGGCAGACTTGTCTGTTAAAACAAAGACTGCCCTCAATTACAAAAGGTAACACTAATTTATTTATAGACCACTTTACAACAGACTCTTCAGTACTCTAAATCTTCCCAAAGGTACATCCACATCTTTAAAGAAGAAATGTTCTAAAGATTTATTCCGTAGCATGACAAACATATAAACAATTAAAGCTTCTGTTATTGGTAGTACTTTGTACTACTGTACAAGCACTTATTCTTTGTGAGACTGTACACAGCATTAAAAGTACTTTAAGAACCTTGGAAGTATTCTACATTAATCACCCAACACTTAAGCTTCAGGATTTCCTTTCGAAGATGCTGGTCTATGATATGATTTGTTCAAGCACAATTGGCAGGAGTGTGCCGCACTTTCAGTGACTGTCGCCACTGCTTCCTGGGTCATATTTATTCTCATTTTGAAAACCACCAATGATATGGTGGTGTGATATAGTGAACACACAGCACAATCCAAATCACTGCTTGAATTAGTCAGCAGTAGATTTTGAACTACCAGAAGGGTAAACCTAGTTAAAATGAGATCTATATTGTGTTTACATTTGAATTTAAGGTGACTTCACCATAGGCCAACACCTTTAAAACAAATCCTGAAGCTTAATATTTAAACATTGAGCAATTACTATAAAAGGCTGTCAGCGTCCTGATAGTACTATCTACACTCTCAACAAGTTGAATAAGGGTAGTATTCCAAGAATAGTAGATATTAATCTATATATCTAACATTGAAGGAAGGTTGTAATGTTTTTCATATTATTGTCCTGTAAATGTGGATATAAACTTAGGGAGATTTATGACTGCTTAAGATTCTGGAGTAAATTGTTCTATAAATAAATTAAAAGGTATAGTGTGGATTATTTATTGCAAATTACATGTAAATGTATTTTATGCGGCCCTTTGCATTAATAATCTGATAATTCCCACAGGATTTAAGTAAATGGGTAACTACATGATGAATGCTATGTAAAACCTGAGGATGCCCAAGAAGAGTGGAAACAGGATTTTCTTTTTTTATACAATCTGAAAAGACATGACAACGCACAATGGTTTAAATGATGTTTTGCTCAGCTAGCAATGTAATGGTTTGGAAAAAAAGTACTCTGGCTTGTATTGTGTATTTGTATCACATTCGGAACAAAGTGTGTTTAATTTCATTTTGATAAATGTGTCTTTTTTAAATAATTATTGGTTTTTACTGTTTGTCGTGTCTGGAATGTTGTTTCTTTGCTATGCTCAACAACAATACTGAATATCTGCTGTTAAATGTTTTAAACAGTCTTAAAGAGGCAGGACCTCGATACAGCGAAACGTGTTGGCTGTTCTTAATTTTGACAGTGTTGCATATGTGATGGCTGCTTCCAATATGATTAGATTACCATTGTTATACGCGGATAGAGAATGAGTAAATATTTTAAAACATTGAAAGCTGCATTGTCACTGTAAAAGCAATATATTTCGTACAGTGTTGAAGTTAAAAGTGGTTATACATTTTGAATACAGATGAAATGCAGTGTATGAAAACTTATTTCTGTGAGTTGTGATTTTTGAGCTAATTGTTTTTTAAAAAGAAATTCCCAGCTACGAATGTACCTATGGTCTAGTTCAGTGGGATTCTAGAAAGGGAACTATTTGATCCTCCCTTCCCTTTTACTCTCTTCAATAAACCCACAGAATATTGTATTTATTAATAGCTGTACATTTGCATAGAACACAAGCAAGAGAAAATTAGATCAACTCTGTCCAAAATGTTTAGTGGCTTGGCTATTTGGTTAGTTATGAAAACCCATGACATGTCCTGACTGAGAAAAATCAGGTAAACTCATCCTTCCTTGGCTTATAATTACTGTAAAGAAGAGGTGAGTACAGAGGCAGATGCATCCGACAGCTTTGACACATATACCACAAACTAACAAACGCAGCAGACTCTGGTTAGCACAGTTTGAGGGAAGATCCAGCAGTGCCTTCTATAATCAAGACAAAGCCAAAGTGTATCTCCAAGTGACAGATGAATATTTACCATGTGATTAAATGTACAACATCTGAGGAGACATGCAAGTGAGGAGTTAGAGTAAAGCCATTCCCGTCTGAAATATCTATCCTTCAGATACATGGCCATGTAACTGACAGGAGACCAGAAAATTGCACTACATCAATATACCTCCTTGATTGGTGACAGAACATTTACAGACACCAATTTTCACCAAAGAAAACTTGATTACAGTATGACAAATGTGTGACATTTCTGAGAATTAACACAGTTTACAGCAGCATAGGAAAGTCATCTTGCCATCCTAAGACAAGCTTATATTGATGTTGTTCTGTTAATCATTTAATACATCACAACTGCAGCCAGATACTAAAGCAGTGGTAGATCCCATTTTAACAAGACGTGGAGATTAGTAATCTCACAAGTGATATCCCATGCAAATTGTAATCCAATTCAACATGTATTTATTACAAGTGAACAAGGGTGACTTAACACGGTACACAACTGGATGACTTAAAGGACTTAGAGCCTGCACATCTACATGTCTGAATCAGATTGGAATAATCTTCTAATTAGCAATTAGTGGAAGACACAAATATTTAGAGATAGTTAAATTATGGAGTACATTACAGAACTTGGATGCAGCAATATCCCAGTTCCAAACATGCATCCTAATCCTTCTGAGAATGGCTTGACATTAATTTGCAAGTAAACAGTAGATCTTTAATTTGCATGCAAAAGTTTGAGGGACTCAGTACAAACTACCCTTTGCACAATGCATAGCAGTTTAAAATAATCTACTTGGCAACAAGAAGCAACAAGTTGAATAAGGCCAAACAAGGCTCTGGATGAGGCATGTTTGACCCTTCAATAATGTGGCTCAAAGGGTGTTGTGAGATTCAAGATGTAGGCTATTACTGTAATCCAGTCTGGATAAAGGTTTTTGCAGTTTAAATACGCTGTCCAGGCTCAAGGAGTGGTAAGCAGCGATTTAGAGAGCAGAGGCAGTAAAACAGGGTGCCTGAACTGCTCTACCCTGACACAAGATTAAGAGTTGACGACTGAGGAGGATGCCAACATTTCTCATTGTAGAGACTGATTTGGAACCAGCTCTTATTACAATTGACCACAATTTAGCCTCCCCAAGATGGGGAATCTAAAGTTGTGAGTGAGACCTCTGTTTTAAAAGGGTTAATCTTCAGAAAGATACTGGCCAGCAGCAGGCTGACCATTGCTAAATATTAACAGAAGGGGATTTTGAATCATAACAGTCACAGTAGTATTAGCATCCATAAAAGCAGGCCTGATAAAACTTGCAATAATTTTGCAAGTGGGAGCATTTAAAGAGTGAACAATATGGTTGTTAATATTGAAACTTGAGGTTCGCCCCAGTGGATCTGTTAAGGACTGCACTAAAATGGGAGAAACATGATTGTTTGAGATTTTTTTTAACAGGAAAGGCTTCGCCTAATACAGAACCGCAATGTTACAGTAAGAAAGTCTCTGTGAAAGAGAGGGCCACCAATAATTACCAGAGTGTTTGTGCTCTACCATTTTGGTGTTCTGTCCCAAAACTCTTGATCAGCAGCAGTAGATTTGAGTAGTTTGGCTACATACAGAAGCAGGGAAATAAGTGAAGATTGTCAAAGTCGAACTGATTCACTGAAGATTTGGTGAGACCCCCTACTACTTTCCAGTCATCAGGAAGTATGACTAAAACAAGTGAGCATTATGTAAGATTTCATTGATCAAAAAAACGATCACAAGTACTAGAGTCTGCAAAATCATACTCAATTATGCTCATGGGTAAACTCACAGATAAGCAATTTGGGAATTTCCTTCAATATAATTTCTCATACTTGCCACAGATAAGCACTATCACATTAAAAGTCCTTCCTGAGTGTGTGAGTTAATCACTCTTGTTTCTCGAAATGCTCTCGCACTGCTCTTTTTCTTAATTAACCATACACGTCTCCTAACAGTCTAATTATAGATACAACCTTGTAGCACAGAAAATCTGTGCCAGATGATTTTACAGGACCAGCGCAATCGTGCTCTATGCATTGCATATCAGCCTTAGTCAAGCCGTATGAAAATATTTCCTTATACCTGTGTATAGTACACTGGGTAAACCCCGGAGCTTAAATTACTGCATTTAGATAGGGGATGGTAAATCCGAATAGAAGCAATATACTATGCTTTTTATAAAAACCACCTTGAAAAGAGGCCACAACGAATCAATTATTGGGCTTTGTTCTCAAGCATCACTAAGATTCTTAAGTTTAAAAGCGGACCAGGCTATATACTGGGAACATACAGAAACAATGTAGTAAACTGCACACTATACAACACTACCTGTGCTTTTGTCTAGCCACTCTACTTTGTTTTTCTTCTTTTCCCCTTCCCATTTTATTAGTGTGCCCACCTGCAGTCACATCTGCCTATGAAACCTTTCTTGCTATTAATTCATATTATAAATACACATAGCCTAGGTATGTAATGTAATACTCCAATGTGCATATTTTTTGTAATTCTGATTTAAGCTAGACATTTATTATCTATACATTTATGTGCAAACAGTGTTTCACTTTTTTGGTCAGAGTGTATGAAGTTACCAGTCGGTTGAATGTGCTGCATGACAAGTGTGCTTGTGAAGAAGATCTAGGCTCCAGCCATCTTACTTCAAGCATTATTCAGACTGCCAGGGAAGTGGACAGTGTGATGGAACATTCATGGCATGAAGGTAGTGGTAGACCCGTATGAATCCAAAACCCTGAGAGCTTTCGGAGATCTGACATTAGACACAAGAGTCACGGCATGTCAGGTAATGACTTACGGAGTCTTGGTGAAAACTATGGATTCATTAAAGGGAGAGGGAGGTTTCTGCTGAACTACGCACAATCAATTGCCTACAGATGCTTCTCAAGGAAGGGATGCGCAGGACGATGGGGACATTACAGTACAGAAGATTTGGCCAATGCATACACTGATCATATGGACTTAAGGGATAAATGGTCACAGGATGTTGGTCTAGACCAAATGGAGAGAGGCTGCATACTGGGCCGCACTACAAGGTGGAATTTCTCCATTCGGAGAAATACAAAAGATGCAACAGCACAGATGCCACAAGGGCTTGGTAAAATATACTACTTTCCTTTAATAATGTAATGCCAAATCCACCATTAGCTTGCTTATTGCTGGTGGTCAAAGATCTAGCATGAATGACTGGGAGAAAGGGAATAGGAAATGTTGAGCATCGCACCCAATCGGCTGGAGTGGGAACCCTCACTATACGAATCATTCCCAAACATGCACACAATATGCTGTCATGGCACATGAACTCCTGCTCCCCCCACCCCCCATGACAGCAATGTATGTGCCACCCTGAACAGACATAGATACTGATAACCTCTAGCAGACCCCACTCACATTGTTTAAGTTGAACAACAGGAACGTGAAAAATTAATTTTGTTCTGCAGCGGTTTGGAAATATAGGGTATGACGTACTACTAAAGAATTCTGGAATATATTACACGCATCAAGTTATCTTCGTCAATGATGAGATACTTGGAACAACTGCTCTGACATGTAATTTCTTGTTTAAACTGAACATTAATAAAAACGGCTTCTTACAAAAAAGTGATTTCGCCACCAGAATTAAAGCATTGTGTATTCTGAAAGAAGATTTCTATGGAACGGTTGTGTGTTGTGCCTCACTGATTAAGTAAAAGCTTGTAACCAAGTGAACAAAACCTAAAGATAAAAAGAAGAAAATGGAACAGCAAAAGATAGAGGAAAAAAAGAGAAGAAAAAAAAAAAAGTTGAATCCAGCTTTTTTCTGAACCACCCACCACCATTGCGGGGCCTCAATCACCCCTACTTGCACTCACCTGTTTCTTCTCTGGGAATGCGGGTGGTGTTAAAGGAGCGTTCCCACTGGGCGGAGCACAGCGGGATTATGGATCCAGGGACCCTGTTCTGTGCTCGGAGAAAGGGGGCAGGGAATGGTCATGCAAGGTCAACGCCGAAAAGGTGCCCATGAAGAGGAGATAACAGAATGCAAATAATTGACATTGATACTAAGTACATTTTCATAATAGCGTCAAACCTCCCACAAACCCCTTGTCCTGATGACTGCCCTGACCCCTTACTCCAGCGGATAAAAAGAATCACTTTAGAATGGAATTCTGCATGTTTTTATGGGCGACACAGGAACACTATTTCACTCATATTGCACAAAAAATGTACATTATGTGCAAAATATCAACAAAATATTTTCAGAGAAATTCTAGGATTCCGGGCAATTACCATGCAACATTCTACAGATTTTTTTCAGGAAAAACAAGCAGTGTCTAAGATTGCTTCTTTTGTGACTTTAAAAGAATTTTGGACATTTCAGAAAAACAGTACAAAATACAACATTTTAAAAATAAATGGTCCCATAGGCTTCTAGAAGTCTTTTAATGAGAATTACACTTCTGATCCAATAATTATTAGCCACACAAAAGTTCAACAAGGGCAAACTTCGTTGAGACAAAAACGGGGTTTAAGGTCACTAGTTAGAAGGCAACTTTAAGTACCCCTCTTTCTTGCTACATAGACCTGAATGTCATACGCCACTTGAATAAAAAGGGAAGTGCAAAAGGTGAGAAATTTTAAACTAAGATATCTGCTGTTTGGACCAAGGTGTTTACACTGACACGTTACCATTTCCCAATTTATAGGAAGGCCCAGGCTAAATGAGTCCGAGTCTCTACAGACAAAATTGACAGACCGTATTCCAAAATAAAACTAGCTTTAGGAAATGCAAGATCAAGATGTCCGGTCCAGTCCATGGCATAAATTTGGCAAATGAAGCCCATCTAGGAATGGACTTTGCTAAAAGTATGTAATCCATTCTGTTACAGGTCAAAGGAGACAAACGACTGAATGTGCTTTCAAGTAATTTATTACTAGAATACCATACTAGGTATGTATGCAACTCTCCAACCCTAGAAGCTGGATGAATATTTCAACATGAACAGCACAGAGTAGCAAGCCATCACTAGTATCGACACACAGCATATGGGGATATGTCCTCAAACAAAAAACTGTGTAACTGCTCTCTCTCACAGAGAAAATGGGCTTTGGGGGAAGAAAAAAAAGCGCAACAAGATAAGAATCAAAAATAAGAAAAACAGCCTACACCTTAATCTCCAAGAATAAAACCTCTGTCGTTCTCCATGAGGAGCAAATGCTCAAAATATTCGGGCCAGTGCATGACTAACATTTAAGGGTATTACAAGAAGCTAAGATGGATATGGCTGAATGAGAGAATCTCACTTTTTAGAGCTCTTTACCCAATCGAGAAAACATCTGGCTTGTTCATTTTTCGGAAAAACATTACTCTTCCTTTGAAGAGTCCCCTTAAGTTTTGCTGGTTAGCAGACAGTGGCATGGATGTTCAGGTTCTGGACCTCTTTGTAAATAACCAACAGCGTCCTGATCAGTCATTCATCAGATCAGGATCTATAGATTCAATAGACTGACCATCCCACACACATTAAAGCTTTTTTTCCTGCACAGCTGCTCGCAATTTATCTCAAACTTCAGGTGATCTCAGTCACCAATACACTTCCACCACTAACTTCACCATCTGGGCCTTACTTGGTAGACTAAAGGTCTTCACCAGATAAGCCAAACGTGTCATCTCTTGTTCAGCCAGTAGCTCTTCAGTCGGTTTGGTCAGTACATCCTTATCCAGCAGATCAGAGAGCCCCTCTATAACGGGCATCTGTGCATTGTGAAAGCTTTCAATCTATGATTCAAGTCCCATTTCCAAGATATGTTGTTGGAACTACACTGATGTCCTCTTGGTGGTCTCTTTTGCAAACTGGATGTGCTTGAGAGAGCAAATTCTGCATTTTAAACAGCTTTGCTCCAAACCGTTCACAGCTAGTATCTCCATTTTAAATTTCACAGCCACAATAGTCTATTCAGTGTTGCTCAACATGGTGGTGGAATAAGCTTGCAGATGATTAATTGATTTCAGAAGCATCCTCGCACCCTTCTACACCTCTAGTAATGTCCACTGTTTTATATGGGCCCCTCAGTTTCCCCTCGCTATGTAGAATGTAGAATTTTGGGCTTCAAGAATTAGTCAGCTCCAGTGTCCTTCTGCTTGTATGACATTTCTATATGCCCATAAAGACTACAAAGGATGGCCCTACTAAGATCTAGTGGCTCCAGTACAGAAGTACTGGGTTAATGCCTGTTCATCGAAAGCACGGTCATGGGCCCGATCATCCGCGGAGGCCTCAGGATCATTCATAGGCAGTGTTTACTTTCTGTCTTTGTGGATCAGCCATTTCACACCTTTTTATTTTGCCACACTGCACATCTATCACCATGGGGCTAAAAAATAAGCTAATGTAGGTTGGTGGTGACCAAATAATCTTCACACAAATATCTGGTGACTGCCACTATCCCCCCCATCTATATGTTCCCGGCTGGCCACCCTCTCTCATGAATGGTATCTGATGTGAATAACATCTCTGTCAGCACCACTACTATGGAGTTACTGGGGTGCCACAACAGGTTACAGCATCATTAGCAAGTATATCGGTATCACTTAATGGATACTCAGTAGTTTTCTATGTCTATAGAGCAGAAAATACTGCCTCGCTGAGCTCTAGGACTGGAACAAGGATAGAGGTTCAACATGGAGGACAGGCGATTGCAGACATTTTGAAGGCCGGCTGGCTCTGGGGATGTTTTTCATACATAGCGAGGGAATACTTTCATTACATACATAGGAAGTTTGTTTTCCCTGTATGACAGTTTCTCTATTTAGTCAGGGGAGGCAGTTTATATGTTAAAACATACAATATGTTACTCTTTAAAGTCAAGGTCACAACGCTTCTCTTTACATAAAGAGAACTATTTTTGCTTCCCAGAAATGTGCAGTCGCGATTAGAAACACTTCCAAGCTTGCTTACCGGCTCTATCTCCTCTCTGGAAAGCTTGCGTCGGTATAGCAGTAGGGCATGGACTGTGTTACCTGCTCGAGCCGCCTGGATTGGAGTAGGAGTAACATAGAGGAAATCCTAAGAATGGGAAAAGGTAAATTATTAACCACAACTGGTACAACTGAAAAAGACGCGACATACACGTTGGTATGCCTAATGTACAGAAGTCCTGCAATTCTGAATTATTCTCTAGTTTGTTACCCATATCATTCTAGCTATATGCTGAAGCCCTTATAACATTTGTGAAAAATGTCCTATAAACCTGTATTTGCCTAAAATATTTGGTCACAGAGGTTCCCCAAGAAAATACAGAAATAGAGGAGTGGGTTAGATGTTAACCGGCATGAATTACAGAATAAATACAACTATTTCTTTCCATCCCATACAGTCTACAATTTTTCTAGATTGACCTAAGCTTGGACGCACACCAAAAGATTGCAGCTGAACAAAATGAAGTGGGCGGAGGCATAGAAAACAATGCTTTAGAATACAAGACTCTGGGAGGACTGGCCCGGTGGGCAGATGAGTAGATCGACAGCTTTCTTCTCATGTAGTCAACAGGATTTGTCCACCAAGAGGAACCAGCAGCATACACACTACAGCCCTATTGTCACGTGGCCAGTGTCACAGTTACCATTTTCTGTAGCAGAGAATGATTCAGCTGTGTGGTTAACCCCTTCGCTGCGGCGCGAATTCCGCCGCAGCGCTGGGGGGGTTTGCGGCGCCGCTATGCTCATGACGGAACCACGCCGTCATGAGTCACGGGCGAGCTGTGCTCATGACGGCGTGGTTCCGTCATGACTCCACCCACTGCGCTAAT
Source organism: Triturus cristatus (assembly GCF_964204655.1). Taxonomy (NCBI): domain Eukaryota; kingdom Metazoa; phylum Chordata; class Amphibia; order Caudata; family Salamandridae; genus Triturus; species Triturus cristatus. Next base: position 271,339,589 of record NC_140590.1, on the reverse strand, counting down.
CGCCCGCACAGGCGGGCAATTAGCGCCGCGTGGGAGGAGCGGCCGCCAACGGCCGCAGCATGACGGAACCACTCCGTCATGAGCACACGGCGCCCATGGCTCATGACGGAGTGGTTCCGTCAAGGGCATGCAAGGGGTTAATACATGGGGTTATTTTACTGCCTATCTCACTATCTCAGTTCACAGCCTGCATGAATCACTATCCAGTAGGTAGGTTTGAGCCCCTCTGCAGTATATTTATTCATGAATTGTGGTTGCTGCCATTCACCTACAGATGTTGCGCGGATAAGGAAATTTCTTACTTGGGAGGATTGCGATTCCACAGTGGGACATTCCTTAGTGTGTAAACAAGCTAAATTGCACAGCACCTGTAACGTTTCAGGCCCTAATCTGGTTTGTTTTTTTAAAAGGTACACCAGTCCCAACTATTATTCCCGGACTAACTTCGCTTTCTAATGGCAGTGATCTTATTTTGAATAACCACGATTGCTGCGGCTTATGGGCCGGCATCCCGTATATAGTAACGGTTTCACAACATGTTACATGTTGCAGCAATGTCCTGTTTCCACCCGCGCATGGGATTATAGATGGAAGACATCCATTACAACGCAGTCTTCACACCGCGATACGTTTACAACGACTTGCCCTGGATGGCGTCATACACTAAGGAATAGTATGATTTACTATTCCAACACCTTCCCTACTGTTACGTAGGCTGGAGTTGGACTAGTAAATCATACTATTCCTAAATCCAGCGCCTCTAGCGCAAGTCGTTGTAACGACTTGCGTAGTAATGACCCCGTTGTAAACGTATCGCGGTCATACATTCATTGTAGATAGTTCACTTTGGCCTTCCATTCCAACTTTGAAAACAGATTTCAATAAACTAAGCAGACTTAAAGCGACATTTTTTCAACAAGAAGTGGCTCTCACATCAGCGCGAGAGACCTTCAAATTACAGGTGGCGAGAACCGCAAGTGAGATACACTCACTGCTAAACACGAATCTCCCACTCCATTGTGGAGCATTAATACACCAACTATTTAATGTTTCTGATACTGAAGGCCTTGCCCACTTTTTTAAGCTTGTGGGATCCGGCCTTGTTTCTTCTTTTTAGACTATTTTTGGAGTGATACCAGCCTTTATCCATTCTATTTTTTCCAGCGCCATCGGAGGGTTTCCCTTGGTGCGCCTGTTGATTTGCGGTGTGCTTGTTCTCTTACTATTGCTTTGCAATGGATGCTCGATATGTGGCTATGCCAAACCCGGTCCAGCTGCTGCTGTACCATGATTGAATGTGGCAGCTTTTTGGTCCTATGCCAATGACGTCCTTTGCCAGCGACTACTGGCTAACCTTCCGTTATGCCTATTTCACCTGCGTGCAACCAGTGTTCCACTGCCTCCGGTGCCCTTTTCAGTGGGCCCTGGATGTCTGCCTCTCCAATACCACACACGCTGCCCTGGATTACGATCTGTTAAAGGCCCGTGACCAGGTATGTGCCACGGGTAGGCGTTCATTGTGCGGTCCTTTGCTTGGACCAACGGCAGACTTGACTGCCTGTGCACAGCGCCTCATCGAACGGAGTTTCATCGAAGTTGTTGCAGGTTGCCCTGGCATGCTCCTAACAGTCTCTGGATATGAGGAGCATGTGTGATCGTTTGATCTACTAAACTGGAAGGCATACCTTTTTACTATGGAAGGAACAGCTAACATTCTGGAGTTCATGGCTTTCCGTTATTCCAGCCACATTTTCGACGCCCAAGACTACCTATGAATGGATGGGTGTTTAAGTGCCCAATTGGCGAAATTGTTCACCCAACATTTTTAATTCGCCGTCATGACTGTCCTAACTGGAATACTATTTTGACGCTTTGCCTCTGCTTATTTTTAATTTTTTATCCTAGCATAGAGCTAAAGACCTGGCCAAGGGGAGGGTGTCACGTGGCCCATAGGGACATTGTCGTTTTACACTAACTTAGCACGAGCACGTTGCAGCTTGCCTGCTGCTTTTGCACACGTTACTACACGTCTGTTTTTGCAATGACTGCTTTCACATGAGAACTCTTCGCAGTGTTCACACTCTGCATGTTCGTCGGATTTTAACTAAACATTATGTGCAAGGTCAAACAACAATGCCCCTTGTTTTGTTCTGGCAAGACCTTAGACAAAACATACTGAGGCAGCTGTTGTTTGTACAACATACTTTGGTTTTTAGTGGGGTACACAAATTAGGTGAGACACACCTGGAGAGGGACCTTTCCAGGGAGAAGAGTGAGACAGCACCTATGATGTAGATCTACCATCTATAAGCTGAGGTATGGGGTCTGCTGACAAAGCCCAGAGATCTTCTAACATATTATAATACTGCTTCTTAGCAAGGGGAGGGAGGATAGGCTCCATTTACTTTTTATGATGACATCATCCTTCAAGATTGATGGACTAGCTACTATGGTGACTGTTTTTATACTATACATTTTCCTGCTTATCGTGGCACGTATACTGCATGCTAGGGCACGTTAGTTAAAATAAATATTTTAAACTATTTTGTGTCTCTGTCAAATCTTATTGTGGATGAGTGCAAGAGTGCGAGCAAAAGGGTGTGTCTTGTTACTGCGATTCCTGACAGATCTGGGAGTGTTGTGTTCTGGGGTGTCCAATCATTTGCTTCTCTATGGGTGAGTAGGTTAGCAAATGAGACACTATAGCTAGTCGGTCCAGGGCTCGTGGGTACTAAGGTGGTAGGAAGACTCAGTCCCTATACACCAAGATCACATAATCCTACGCTTAGTTCTGTGTTAGTGCAGAATCCCTGCAACACTATCTCGTGTGATGCCAGTGCAGCGCAGCAACGTCTGAACCAGACGTTTTAGACGGTGGGGGTAGCGAAGCAACGTCTGAGCCAGATAGATTAGATGGTGGGGTAGGTGTGAGGCGATATAGGGACGTAAAGTGATAGCGTAAAACAAAAAGGTACACACACTGATGAAAAGTAGCAGCAGGATTTGTAAATGTGGTGAGAAAGAGGCAGAAAGAAAGAGAGAAAGAGGTGTGGTCCACTACAGAGGACTGTTGAGAATGTTTCCCTAGGGGACCATAAGAATATCTTGCTTGGTAAGAGCCAGGAGAAATGCAAAGCTCATCTGGAACCCAATTTACGAAACATCGTGTTGGAAAAAAGTACACGAAGTGTAAGCAGAAAGGAGCTAGATGTGAACGAAAACCAAAATGTTATTAAAAAACCCAATTTCAAGCAGGGGATGAGAACAAGCCCAAAAGTGACAAAATCAAAACCTTGAGGATAAAACAAAGATTTAATGTTTGCAATGGAAAACCTACATTTGGAAAAAAACTTATTGCATCCAAGCCAATCTGGTTTTCACCCCAGTTTCAGTATGGAGATGGTGCTAGTGGCAGTGGTAGATTACATCAGGGGTGCCTAGTATGTCAGGGGCAGAGAGGTGCTGATTATGCTTGATTGATCAGCGGCCTTCGACACGGTACCCCACTTCACTCTGCTGGCATGTTTTCAAGTCATTGGAGTTAGGGGGCTCACGTAGGACTGGTTTGCTTCATTACTAGAGGGAAGAGGTCAGGAGGTATGGTGCACCACCCTGTTCGTCTGGGTCTAGTGAGTTGCAAGTAGGAGTGCCACAGGGCTCGGCTTTGAGCCAGACTCTAACATTTATCTCACCCCCCTTGTTTATTTTGGCCGTGGCCCTGGGAGCAAACATTATTTCTTATGCGGATTACACACAGATACTATTTTCATGCGGCGGGGATGAGATGTTCCTGGGGAGAACAAAAAAATCAGAATCTACATAACCGCTATCTTTCAATGGCTGTCACACCATCAGCTTAAGTGCAATGCAGAAAAAAACAGAACTACTGGTCTTTGGAGTAAGGGCACAAGAGTCCTGGCAGTCCGTCTAGCCAGTTGAAGCTCCTCCTCCACTACACCAGGCGAGTGAGCTGAAGAACGTACGCATTACATTTCATGGTGAGCTATTCCTTTTGTCTTAGGTCAATCCAGAGGTTGGAACCGTTTTGGTCTGCAGCGTGCTTTGAGAAAATTCCTGTACTTTCTCTTTCAGCAAGGAAACCGGTATTTCAGGCCTTAACATCGAGGCTTGACTATAGTAATGCATTGTATGTGGGCCTGCCTAATTTTCTGATTACAAAATTACAGGTGGTCCAAATATAATCAGCCAGACTCTTCTCGGTCTGCCTTCGAGAATACACGACTGCCCCTATGTAAGGGAATTGCACTGGCTTCCGATAAGGAAGAGGATCCTCTAAGACCCTGCTGCTAGTACATTGGGCTCTCCATAAGTGTAGGGGTGTTTATCTTCGAACAAGGATCGGCATTCATGTTCAAACCACACGTTTGCGCTCTGCCAATCATTTTCTGGCCAAAACTCCAAAGATCTGGCGGTCCAGGACAGGAGACCAGTCCTTTTCATTTTTAGGACCCTCAACATGGAACAAACTCCCTCAGGAGTTACGCAGAATCTCAGCCACCTCATAGTTCCAGAAGAAACTGAATACTTGGCTTTTTAATCAAGATCAATAGGGAGGCCCCTTAAGTGCTGGTCACCTTGGATGCAAAGTGCCAGGACACTTCTATTAGTAACAGAGCACTTTCTAAATCGATATTACATTAAAAGACAAGCACTTGCAACACCAATAGGTCTGGCTTTAACAAGTTGGTGAGATTTTTTTTTCAACAGCAAAGCATATAGCACGAAAGAGAAAAAAATGCATACCATTTAAATGTGAAGCCACATGCTTGCAATTATAATTAAAAAAAATAATCATTATATATAATTTTAATTGCATAGTATGGGTGCTTTCTAGCAGGCAGCTTATTTTGTTCATTTCAGGAAAGGAAACAGTTACTTATACCTGTACCTAGTTTGTGGTGTGTAGCGCTATTGATTCAAATGCTCTGCATACTCCTGCCATCTGGTGTTTACAAGTTGCTTTTCTTTGAAGATTTGTTTTTAAATCACAAGATCTGTGGCTACTCCACCCTTAGCCCACAATGCATCAGGGCTAAGACTCCACTATTGTTTTCCATACAGCACGTGAGTACTATAAGTGCAATGTAGTGTTGAAGACATAACAGTAAAGTACTCTGCATTGTGTAATATGAAAGTGTTATAAAGCATCTGAGAACACTGCCAGCGTCCAAGTAGGAGGAACGTCGCAAGTGAATTTACAGCACAACATGCTATGAAAGGAAAATGCTACTTACCAGTATGCATCTATTGTTGGAATGTTGAGTTGTAGTTCCACACTTATGCATAGATCACCATCTGGTGTTGGGCCCGGATGTTTGCAGTTTGTTGTTGTCCTGGAAAGTCTTTGGAAGTCACAGGATAGGTGGCTCCTCCTTTGGACAATAGTGCGCATGGGCATCGAATTCATCGTCAGATTGTTTTTTCGCCAAGAAGGGAAATGATGGAGTTTTGTGAGAAACAGAAAAGATGTCCATGTATGTTGTATCTAAATAAGATAATACTGGAACAGATAAAGGTAGCCGGGGAGGTGGGTGGGCGTGTGTGGATCTATAGCTCTACATGCCAAGAACAGATGCATACTGGTAAGTAGCATTTTCCGTTCGAGGCATGTGAGCTGTAGATCACACACTTATGCATAGATTGCATAGCAGTACTCCTCCTTAGCGGCGACCACCAGTGTCTGTTGCAGTAGTTTGAAATAGTGTTTTAAGTACAGCTTGGCCCACACTAGCTTGTTGTTTTGCCTGCACATCTACACAATAGTGTTTTGTGAATGTGTGCGGTGTAGACCATGTAGCTGCTTTGCAGATGTCATCTAGGGGAATGTTCCCTAAGAATGCTATTGAAGCCACTATCTTTCGGGAAGAGTGGGCTTTAGGGGGAATAGATAGTGTTCGTTTTGCCTTGCGGTAGCAAATTTGTATACATTTGACGATCCACCTTGCAATGCAATGCGAGAGTTTGATATGTGATTGTCTTTAGCCCCTTCGACGCGCATGACGGAACGGTTCCGTCATGCACGTCGGTTGCGCTGTGCGCATGACGGAACCGTTCCGTCATGGCCCCGCCCGCGCACGGAATGTTCAGCGTGGCGCGGAAATCCGCGCCGCGCTGAAGAGGTTAAGCGGCGGTGAGAAGGATACAAAAAGTTTTGTTTTACGAAAAGGTTTTGTTCTGTCTATATAGTGAAGGAGTGCTCTCTTTACATCTAGTGTATGAAGAACCCTTTCTGCTCCGGTTTGTGATTGCGAGAAGAACACTGGCAACTCAACAGACTGGTTCAGATGGAAGGGAGAGATAACTTTAGGAAGAAATTTGGTATTTGTTCTGATAACCACTTTGTTATGATGGAGTTGTAAAAATGGTTCTTGAATGGTTAGTGAAGGTGAAAACAATATATCAATATAAAAAGGTTGCTTATCACGCATACCGTTCTACTGAGCATAGTATAACGGTATACATGATAAGCAACCTTTTTAATTTGAATAAGGTGCACAAAGAAGGAATAATAAAGTTGGTATCGTGAAAAGTGAAACCTTCTTCAATTTTAGATTCACTTTGGTCGCATCGTGGGATGTGATTATTTCACTACCTAACACCACATTTATTTGTTTTTGGACACTTTATATAATTTTTTAGAAGCGAGATGACAGCCAATGATGATAAAAGTGGGCATAACTGGTGAGTACCAACCAGCAAGCTCGATTGGTGGTGCGGACTTGGTGTCATCTTGCTTTTTCACAATTTTTTGGATAATTTACTTTATTGATTCCTCCTGTATTTTGGACAGGGGAGATAAAAAGTGGGGACTTTCAATTGTAAAAGCAATTTTTAGTTTGTTTTAAAATTGAAGGTATAAAGCTTGTGGTGACTACCTCATATTGGAAAGGAGAGGCGTATATGGTACTAAAGAAGTGTGTATCTGCACCTCAGCTTATATTGATATATTGTTTTGATACCTTCTAGAATGTATTTACATTGTCAATTGAGTGGAGGGCGACCCGGTGTCTCTTTTCCCTCTGTAGCTCCTTGTTGTTTGTATGTGCATCTTGAATGGTTAGTGCCTGTAGTTCACTGACTCTTCTGAGAGATGTAATGGCCACAAGGAAAGTGACTTTCCTTTTGAGGAATTGTAGTTCGCATTTATGCAGAGGTTCGAATGGAGGACCCATTAGTCTTGTGAGGACGATGTTTAGATTCCACACGGGCACCCTAAACAGTGATAGGTGCTGTCTATTTTGTAAGTAAGCTGAAATGGCAGCGACATGTAACCTAATTGATGTGTATGCTAGGTTACATCTCTGAAGATGCAGAAGATAACATATGATGTGCTGAGTGGAGGCTTCCAGAGGGTTGATGTTGTTACTGTTACAGTATATAACAAATCGTTTACACTTGGCTGCATAGCAGGCCCTAGTGGTGGCACGTCTAGCCTCTTTGATAACGTTGATGCAATCAGGGGGAAGATTGAAGTAACCAAACTCTAGGACTTCAGGGAGCCAGATCGCTAGGTTGAGCTGTGCTGGATCTGGGTGTCTGATCTCTCCATGCTGATGTGTTAAGAGATGTGGGGAGAGGCGTAGCTTTTGGTGCAGGACTACTGATAGTTCCAGTAATGTTGTGTACCAGGGTTGTCTGGCCCACGTTGGAGCAAGTAGGATCAGTGTGAGTGACTGTTGTTGCAGCTTGCGTACATCTAATGAAATGAGTGGGAGAGGCGGAAAAGCGTATGCAAATCTGCCTGACCAATTTATCAATATTGCATTGCCTTTGGACAATGGGTGTGGATATCTGGCGGCGAAGCTTGGCCATTTTGTGTTGTAATGTGTGGCAAAGAGATCTATCTCTGGCTGCCCCCACATTTGGAAGAATGGTTGGAGAACTTGTGGGTTAAGTTCCCACACGTGAATCTGTTGTGTCTGTCGACTTAACAGATCTGCCATATTATTTTGAGTTCCTGGGAGATGTTGTGCTAATAGGAAAATGTTCTGAGGAATGGCCCTTCTCCATATGCTCTGTGCTAGTTGAGAGAGCTGGAGAGAGTGCCTTTGCTGAGGTGTCCATGTACCCTGTATGGTGTGATGAAGTAAATGAGCTCCCCATCCGGTGAGCGATGTGTCTGCTGTTAGTACAATCTGTGGAACCGGCTCCATGAACGGTCACTCTTTGGAAAGGTTTTGAGTGTTCCACCACTGCAGAGAGCGATGTGTACGGCCGTCTACCAACACCAGATCGGTCAGCTCACCTTGAGCTTGGTTCCACCGAGGTGCTAAGCATTCCTGTAAAGGGCGCATCTGGAGTCTTGCATGAGATAATATGAATATGCAAGAGGGCATCATCCCTATTAGTTGCATGAACACTCGAGCTGGAAGTGAATGTTGCGGTTGGAATCTTGCTATAAGAGCTTGCATGCTTGGTATCCTGGCTGGACTGGGATATGCAAGGCTTTTTGAGGTGTCTATTGTTGCGCCCACATATTGTTGGATGTGGGATGGTTGGAGGGGAGACTTTGGGAGGTTTATGGTAAACCCCAAGTCGTGAAGTAGTTGTATTGGGGCGTGTGTGTGATTTACACACTGGATATGTGACTATGCTTTTATGAGTCAGTCGTCTAAATATGGGAAGACGTGAATCTGTTGTCTTCTTAAGTGGGCTGCTACCACTGCCAGACATTTTGTGAAGACCCTTGGTGCCGTAGTGACTCCGAACGGGAGGACCTTGAACTGGTAATGCTGGCCGTCTACCACAAACCGAAGGTATTTCCTGTGAGCAGTGTGAATGGGAATGTGAAAGTAGGCGTCCTTGAAATCTAATGTGGCAAGGAAGTCGCCTTGTTTAAGTAACAGGAGGACCTGCTGAAGAGTGACCATATGGAAATGGTCTGATTGTATGTAGAGGTTTAATGGACTGAGATCCAAGATGGGTCTCGGGGTTCCATCCTTCTTTGGAATGAGGAAATACAGGGAGTAAACCCCTGTGTTCTGGTAGTGAAGGGGAACTGGTTCTATGGCATGTTTTTGTAGGAGGGAAAGTACCTCCTGTTTTAGAAGCGTTAAGTGTTCTGCGGACATTGGACGCTGTCTGGGTGGAATCTGCGGGGGAGTGGAAGCGAGCTCCAGGCAATAACCGGATTGGATGATTTGTCTCACCCACCTGTCTGTGGTAATGGTGTTCCAGACAGCTAGCAACTGTAGCAATCTTCCCCCGACCGGAGTAGAGGGGTCCGGGGGGAGTGGAGGGAAGTAATTGTTTAGGGGTGGAGGCGGTACGAGTGTTGGTAGTTTTGCCTCTACCCTTATTGTTATTGCCCCTGTAGCCGCCTCTGAAATAGCCTCTTGCAGATGAGGTCTGTGTTGGACTTTTGTACGAAGTGGAGGGGTTTTCTGTGGAAAAGCCTCCAGAAGCGCCTCTGTAAGAGAAGCGACGAAAAGAACTTCTGGGAGCTTGCGATTGCAAGGCTCCCATTGATTTGGCAGTGTCGGTGTCCTTTTTCATCTTTTCTAAAGATGAGTCTACGTTGGGTCCAAAAAGGTGTTCCTGATCAAATTGCTGATTTGATATAGTGGTTTGGAGTGGACCTCCGGCTTGAAGCCGGAAATGCGTAGCCATGCATGTCTGTGTAAAAGGACGCTGGTGTTAATAGCCGGGGAGGCTGTGTCTGCAGCATAGAGAGCACAACGAATGGAGGTATTTGTTATGACTTTGCCTTCCTGGATGAGATCATTAGCTCGTGTCTTGTATTGATCTGGAAGGTGTTGCAGTAGGGTCTCTAGCTCATCGTAATGTGCCTTATCATATCTTGCAAGTAAAGCCTGTGTGTTGGCAATTCTCCACATGTTAGCTGCTTGGGACGCTGTTCTTTTTCCAGACAAGTCCAGCAGTTTTGATTCTTTATCAGGAGGTGGGGCATCTCATGTGGTTTGCGAATTGGCCCTTTTCCTGGAGTTGGAGACCACTAAAGAATCTAGGGGTATTTGCCCTTTAATATAAACAGGGTCAGATGGGGCAGCTTAGTATTTTCTTCCCTGGGGTTAATGACTCTGGCCCGTACAGGATCCTTGAACCTCTCGGGAGCATGTTTGATTACCCCTTTTAACATGGGGAGAATGGCACTGAACCTTTGGGATGGTTCAAAAGTGTCCAAAAGGAAATCTTCCTCTATAGGGTCTGTATGTAGGTTTACCCAATGGTATTCTGCTGCCCTGTGTATCAGTTGAGTGAACACTATAGTGTCCTCAGGACGGGATGGCCTAGATGGGTAGATGTCGCCCTGAGGTGTGTCTGGGACATCTGGTGTGTCGTAATTTCCCCATGGATCCTTTGGGGGACCAGGAGGACTGGGTTCCCCTAAAGGGTGATCATCCCCCATGTCTTCAGAGGTGTCATTATCATCTGGAGGTGGAGAAGATGGTGGCGGAGGTGAATACGGCATAGGAGAGTGGTGTGGAGGGGGAGGAGGAGAAGGAATCCTTAATGGAGAAGTAGCAATGTCTCTTTTTCAAGGGAAGTGGAGCTGGTACAGGTTTGTCCATTTTCCGTTTTTTGAAGGGCTAAGTATGAGTTGCCCTGTTTTAGGGTCTCTTTGGAGAGTTTTTTGGGTAGGATCCGGTCTAAAAAGTTCGTCTTCCGGCATGTGTTCTTTCGGTGCTGACTTTGTGGGTGCCGGATGTGTATTTGGAGGCTTTTTGTGTTCTTTAAGCCTGGAATCGGGAATTTTATTCGATCCCGATAGTGGTTTCGGTACTGACAGTTTTTTCGGTTCCGGTGGTTTTTTCAGCTCCGTAGGTCTGTGCTCAGAAGGCTGAGAGCCCGAGGTTTTTGGAGCCGGGTGTTTGCTCGGTTCCGAGGATTTTTTCGGAACCGGGGCGTCCGTGGCAGTGGGTTTCAGCGCCGAAGGCGTCGATGAGGAGGTAGGCTTCGGCAGGGAGGAAGTCATCTGTTTCTTTTTCAGTGGCGGGGATGAAGTTTCGGCACCGACTGCAGGCTGGCTCGATCCAGAGTGGCCTGAAGGCTTTTGTACTGGCTTCTGTGCCAAGCCCGAAGGCGGGCGTGAGAAGTCTTGTCCCGGTGTGCACCTAGACCCAAGGGCGAAGGTGTGACCGAAGCCTTTTTGGGAAGGGGGGTGGAGAGGGGTTGACGTCAGTACTTACGACCCACAGCTCTGGAGTGAGGTCTTCGACGTCTGAGTCGTCGACTTCGGAGGAGCGGACGGTGCTGTGTTGGATTTGCTCCTGCTCCGGTACATTGATACCTTCCTGGAAGATGTTGTCGGTGATGGATGTCGATGATCAAGCCATTGTTCTTCGAGCTCGAAGGTCCCAGATTGTCTTCTTGGAGCGGAAGGAGGCACAAGCTGGACAATCTTTGGCCTTGTGCTCAGGTGAAAGGCAGAGGTTACACACCTCATGAAGATCTGCGTGTGGAAACTTGGATCCACATTTAGGACACTTTTTAAAAGGAGTCCTTTCCATGAGTCGAAGGCCCAATGGCACAGGTAGGCCCGAAGGCCTGCGTCGAAGACCGGAATCGAAGATTTTAAGGTCTGGTAGAGATGCGCGTCGAAGGGGAACGCGATCGAAACAATACTGAAGTATGGGTGAGGATTTTGCATCGAAAAGATGATCGGTAACGACACCGAACTGGAGCGCGATGAACACATCCGAACCCTGATGGCGGAAAAAAACAATCTGACGATGGAAGCTATGCCTATGCGCACTATTGTGCAAAAGAGGAGCCACCTATCCCTTGACTTCCAAAGACTTTCCAGGACAACAACAAAGTGTAAACATCCGGGCCCAACACCAAATGGCGATCTATGCATAAGTGTGTGATCTACAGCTCATATGCCTCAAACAGAAGGTTATTGTGAACTGTTTTCCAATAGTAGAATTAGTGGCTGTAGGTACACATGGTCTGCATAGACTGTAAAGCAGCTCGACCCAGTACCACACATCAGTGGATAGGCAAATGCCTTTAAGTGCTGTTCACATAACCACACTAAAATGTTTAGCCACACACAATTAGTGGCTCCTAGCTGTGCCATACAATATGGCAGTCAATGTGCTTCCTGTGTTACTGCTGCCTTAGTCAAGAATAAATGGGCCCAGGTTGGGGAGAGCGGACTAATTGTTATGGTGGCGGCTGGGCCAGGTTAAGTTACAATGTGTCATGAAGTCCTCTGTCACAAAAAACAGGAGAGCAGTATCTAGGAGCAGCCTGCCTCTCTCTCCTCCTCAACACCCGAATCCATCTCATCGATGTTGCATACATATAAACAATGACAGGAGACCAGACCAGCAAGGTGGATCCGATGCCTTTTTGGGCCAGGAGTTGTTGAATGGCTGCAGGTTAACATTTTTCCTGTGCAGCCGCTCCCCATCCGGATTAGGTGGTGTTACGAGACACAGCACCTACTCCAATCTACTTACTGAGTGATGGGTGACCCAGGAGCATGGTGTGTCATTCATCCAGTTTAATCCCATTCACCCAGGATTGGAGTCTCTTCCCACCCGAGGTCAGTCTCAATCAGACCCTGCAGCCACCTGTCTTGATGATGATACAGCCTGAGGCCCAGGGAGGTGAAGACATCTCTCCATAGGGTGCCTGTGACCGTGACTCCAAAGCATGTTGAAGCTACATGTTAGCTATGACCATGGTGCTCAAACACACTGGCAAAGCGGTAAATGCTGAACCATTTCATTTAGTGCTCAGAAGAGAGCAGTATGGACAGGCTATTAACTGGCTATTGACAGTGGTACAACATGGAGCAGCTTTCCAGACCAGCCTTGGCTGCATGTATACGAGTAAACTTAAAAGTTAGTAGCATAAAATCTTACCAATACTGTAAATTATATGTAGTTAGACGTGGCACCTCCACATCTCAGTCAACACCCCACCCTTCACCCTCTGGTTCCTACTCAAATTCGTCTCTCAGTCTTTGCCATATATTTCAACTTTTTCACTTACCAAGTTCAGAGAGACTAATTTGGAGGATGGGCCCACTGTAATCAATGGAGATGAATGGTGATAAAATTGTTTCTGGGGGCTGAGGATGGTTTTTCAGGTGGTTGATCCTATTGAGAGACATTTCAAGGGTGAAGATGAATCCGAGAAGGGCGACATCTTCAAGCCTTGGTACCACACTGGTTCTCTAGTGTTATTGCTCTATTGGTTCCATTTAAATCCTTCTGCATTTTACTTCAAGGTTTACTAGACTTTCTTGTAGTAAGTTCCAGTTTCACCCTTTTCCATCAAACCACGTGGCCACAGTGTCTGAACAGTGTTAGCTGTTAGCAGATGCATGCTTGTGGAGCTAGGCAGGGCTGACCTGCAGAGCTGACACACAAGTTGACCATTCCGGAGTTAGCCCATGGGACAGTATGGAGCAGCAATGAAATGCTGACACCAAAGCCAGACAGGATGCTATGCTAAACAAATTGTATATTGTATTGATGCCAGACAAACATGAGTTGAACATTCCAGAGTTAGTCCATGTGACAGCACAAACAGTAACTGAATGCTGACAGCAGAGGCTGCCAGGATGACACGATTAGCAAATTGCATATTTTATTGTATTTATATAGCGCTTACTACCCCTGACAAGGCGTTAAAGCACTTTATGGCGAGTAGCACACCACTCTATAACCCAGGGTTAGCAGTTAATCTAGTGGCTATTGCGATTAGCCATGTGCACTCAAGGAAAATTGCATGTGTTTACTCCAGTTACTTTGTGACACATTATATTAACACCGGTTAGATGTGTTCATTAATGGGGGCGATGTGATTTCAGCTGAATGGATGATGAGATAAACAGGCTGAGAGGAGGTCATGTTAAATTTAAGAGATAGGGTTTTTAAAGAGGTTGTGATCTATGAAATTGGGTATTAGCCAATTGCAGAAACACAATAAGAAGGACCAGCATAAGACCGAGAGGAGGCTACACTCAGAAATAGAAGGCATGCAGAGGATGGAAGGAAAGGGTCACTCTGAAAAAACGTCAATTTTCCATGCAGGATTTTAGCAGTATAGTGGGAGAAGGCTTTCTGAGATAGCAAACACTCAAGAGGATATAAGCTGTAGACCATTATACATAGTGCACCATATCCAGGGCAAACAGCTTAAACATGCAATTCCGAGCGTACACATCATGTAAACATTGCCCTAGACTGTTGTGTGCCAAGCCTATTTAAACATTGTCTGGAGTATCACAACCTTGGTGCAGGGTCTGTATGCTGCATAAACAGAGTTGACGCTGAAACAAAGAAAAGATCTTATTTAAAGATCATCCCACACTAGGCTGTAATTAAAGGTTTTTTCACTTACAAAAAAAGTTATTTGGCACTGGCTGAGAGGGTCTCGCCAGTGCACAGTTAAATTTAAAGTGTATGTTGTGTGTCTTTGTGTATGTGGACTGCACATACACGTGCAACAGGGATGGATGTCTGTGATTCCATTTTCAAAGCCCCTGACCTGTTCCTGTGCACAAGATTGGAGTGATGCTGTTTTCCCAGACAGTGTAAGTGTATTAGGAGAGATACAGGAGGGAGGAGATCTAGACAGTAGAGTGAGGACAAAGGAGAAATTTGATTAGGTCTTTTTGAAAAGAGTGGCACCTGACTAGTCTTCCTGTAGCATTGTCACTTGGTGGATAGTGAGGAAGAAGGGAGCTGCAGTCTCTATTGTTCAGAGTGAAAATGGTCTTTAGGTACGACCTTTTGCCTCCTTCCTTGTCACGGTCTTTATAGCCGCTAGCCAGGTGCTGATAGTTCACACCTCTTGGTGCCTCTGCTGTGGGTGCTCCAGGCTGGAGACTACCCTGTTGTGAGGAGCAACACCCCCACACAAAGGATGTGTATGCAGAACAGGGTGGAGAGGCAACTGAAACAGAGGTCATCCCAAACCAGTTCTCCTGCCAGCAGATTTCTGAAAAAAATAGTACATTCACCTGCTCAGGTACGTTGGATTTGGTCAGTGAGCATGTTTTGCTTTCACATCTGTCTGGTGAATGTAAACTCCAAGCCTGGAAGTCGGATGTTTATTTCCAGCCCTCAGCGAGGGCACACGCCTGGTTGCCAGAATCAAGAGGAATGGTTCATTTTACTCGTAAAACAGACTTCCTTCTACAGAAATGCTGCTTTTCAAACCATGAAAGTAAAAGCAACCATACAGAAGAACACGAAAATGCATGGAACCAGACAACACAGGACTCAGAAGGAACTGTAACACTAAAGAACAGGAGAATGCATGCAAGCAAACATTCCAACTTACCCACCATTCAAGACAAAAGTGCAAAGCGAGCAACAAGGTCAACATGGGGAAACTAGCAAGACATGACAGACCCAAGCGTGTTGTGAATTTAACACACAATTTACAAATCAACTTCATGAGAAGATGTATTTTTTAATTCTAAGTTTAGGGAAACCAAACTCTAAATCTCGATCTCTTCCCAATTGAAAGTTACACTTGTAAGATGTTACATACTTAAAACAAAGACAAAGCAGCAGCGTTTACCCTTTTACAAAACTAAAATCCAAGAATACTCTAACCCAGCCTCTCCATTCCTTCCAACACATTTCACCCAATGAATTTATGGACCTGGTTAAAGCAAGCAGACCTGTCGGCAGTCCTTCCCTCCTGTGTCCACCACAAACCTTAAAGACAATTCTAACAACCTGTGCTGCCACTCCAGTAAGAAGAATCATCGATGACTTAGCTACTGGAATAGTTCCAAAACTCAAAATGTCATACATACGCTCATTACTGAAGAAAACAAACTTGGATCTGCTGAACCCGGACAACTACAGACCGATTACAAATGGACCTTTCCTCGGCAAACTGACAAAGAGCCGCGTTCGCCCAGATGTCACAGTTCATTGAAGACAATGCCATACTTTTAGACTTCCAAACGGGATTCAATCCCGGAAGAGGCACAGAATCTGCCCTCCTTGCCATCTGGGATGACCCGAAGAACACAGTAGACTGCAAGGGGCTGCTGCGCTACTTCTCTTGGATCACTAGGCTGCCTTTGACACGGTTGGCCATGACACTCTGATACAAAGACTATGAAGCAGGCATAGAGGGGACTGCTCTAGACTGGATCGCATCCTACCTTTGCAACAGAACTACTGTCATCCATACCCCACCGTTCTCGTCCAAACCATACTCCACAAAAACAGTGGCCCCTTAAGGATCTATCATTAAGCCCATGCTTTTCAACATCTACATGAAGTCATTACCGGTACCAATTAATGAATTTCACCTCACGTTCTATAACCATGCAGATGACATGCAAATACTCCTTCAACTGGAATGCCCCAAAGACATTGGAAACTCGACAATTTTAAGTTGTCTCAGCTCCGTGGATCAATGGATGACGTGGAGCCATTTCAAATTGAATGCTTCCAACACAGAAATACACGTGTGGCGATTGGAAACACTATGACCCGCTTGCCGCCTGGCCTGATGATGTAGGAACACCGCCTACAGTATCAAAGTAAGTAAGAAACCTCGGAATGACCATGGACTCCAAGCTATCGATGAATGCCCAAGTGGACAAACTAGCAAGATCAACCTTTGTTACTATAAAAACTCTGCGATGAATCTTCCTTCATTTGGGATTTCTACACAAGGTCCAAGGTACCATCTCCCTTGTTCTGTCCAAACTTGTTTCGCCAATAGACTCTACCACGGATCACCTTTAACAACCAGGGGTACTTCAGGCCTAACCTTGCCAAGTGCAGCAAGTATGGAAGAATCACTTGCTCTTGACCTTGAGTCGGATCAAGAGCGTTGTCCCTACACCAAAGGTGAAATCTCTTCCACTTGAAAGCATAAGACTTTCTAGTGGAGGGCCTCTTTGCTTCACTAAGAATGTCCATACAGTCAGCCAAAAGGTCTAGATGTCCGTACTGGATGACATCAGGAGCCATGCAGTCAACCGGAGTGAGGGGAGGTTGGGATGGAGCACTCTCCCCTCGTTCTTGGTCAGTAAGTCCGGGCGGCAGACCATCTGCTTACTGTCCTTCTCTGGGGGGACAGAAGATGGCACAGACGCTGAGTGAGACCTCATGGCTGCTGCCACAATGACGGAGTCTGCTGGTGGATCAGCTCTGAGAAATAAGGGATCCTCGGCTGGGGCCTTATACTTTTTGGCAATCCTGGATGGTACGGAGCCCACCATAGCAGGGGTGAGGAATGTGGCCATAGCTGGTTCCAAGAGTCCTGGCACCAAAGGAAGCAGCAGTGTGATGGTGTAAGGTGTCGAAGATGATCGATGTGGCAACCACAGGGGTATGCAAAGTGATGTCCAGTTTCTGCGCACCCCTACCCAGGACATCTGAAAAGGTTGCGAGGTCATCGATGGGAGACACCCGCGATGGAGGAGTCGAGGAGAAGGTCAGAGAATAGTCCCGGACCAAGGACCTTGTGGAGGAAGACCATGTGGGCGATCTTGTGCATCTTCTCTTATGGGGACGGTCATGATGAGAGCTGCGACGACCCCTGGATCTTGATCTGTGCCTAGAATGTGATCTTGGTCTTCTGGAGGGAGACTGACGACCCCTGGACCGTGATTGGTGCGTGGAAGGCGATCTTGGTCTTCTGAGGGGAGACTTTCTTCTCTGAGGAGAGATCCCAGAAGGCGAGTAAGTGCGAGAGTAGTCCGAGCCCGGACTTTTGCAGTCACCTGTCCCAACACCTTCCAGCCAGCGAGGCGACAGACCGTACTTCTCTCCAGCTTTAGGAGATTTCCCAGGTGAAATCTGCACAATATGCAGTCCTGGGGATGACGACTGGTCCCCAGATGACATCTTCTGAGGCCGCTGCACTTTTGTTCCTCGACGTCGAATGCCTCGACGTCGATGAAGTCTGCATCACCATCGGCGTCGATCAAGGGGATCTGCTATGGGAACGCCGTCCCGCTCTCCACGGTGGTTTCGACGTCGATCACCTACGGCAATGTGCAGACCTACGCCGTCGGCCTGGCGATCTCGACGTCGATCGCCTACGGTGATGGGGCGATCTCAACGTCGATGATATTGACGTCGAGTGTTGGGACTTCGACGAAGCTCTCGATGTCGACAAGCCCACTTGCAGCGAGATGTTCGCCGTCGTGACTCTCGACGCCGACCACCTCGAGGGTGGCGGAGAGTGTCTCGACGTCGACAGAAGCCTCGACGTCGACGGAGACTTTTCAGGTCTGTCAGGACCCACAGCCTTTGAGCCCGAAGTGCTGTGCCTCAACGCCGACTTACTTGCATGCGGCGGAGAATCTCGACGTCGAGAGGGTGATTCGTCCCTCGACGCTGAAGAGTGTCTGGGTCTCTTCGCCGGCGAATCTCCTGTTACCTTCTTCTTTGCGGACTCAGGAGAGGTGGTATGTCGCCGTTTTCTGTGTTGTTTGCTTGAAGAAGGTGGTTTGAAGACTCCATGGTCACCTCCATGATGGCTTCTGTCCTTCTCCAGCTGGGCATGAAGTTTTATGCGCTGTCACGCAGAGTCCGCCTGGAAAATTTCTGACAGTGGGGACACTGGTCAGGATTGTGTGAGGATGGAAGACACACAATACACAGTGTGTGGATCTGCCAGTGCCATCTTATTGCCACAGGAAGGGTATTTCCTGAATAAGGCAGGCATTCTGACTGGAAAAAATTAGGAGTCAGAAAATGTGGAGTTTTCTGAGTAAATATCAAATAAATCACTTTCAGTCAAAAAACTGAAGAGCTCAAGCTCCAGGATCCTCATAGAAGGAGTCGGAAAAAAGAACTGACCTAACTACCACCTGTGGTGCATCATGGGAGCAAGGGGTCTCCTGCAGGTCTTAAAGGCACGGTACCCCTACTCAAATGCCTTAAAGGCAAGGTGTCAGTTTTCTTTGTTTCTTAGTACTCTGCTGCAGCCTACAGGCAAATGCCTGCAATTACAAGTTTGCTTTATGGCAATAAAGCACTATTGTATGACAGTTGTTTAGTGCTTCCTTTTTTCCTTATGGGTTGGGGGTACTACAATGCAAACCTATGTACTTTCAGCATTTTTGCCATGTTTGAAACATCTTAGGGTATATATGGAATATGCTACTTACCAGTATGCATCTGTTCTTGGCATGTAGAGCTGCAGATCTATACACTTTTGCATAGATCGCCATCTGGTGTTGGTCCCGGATGTTTGCAGTTTGTTTTTCTCCTTGGACAGTCTTTGGAAGTCACGAGTTCGGTGACTCCTCCTTCGGTCCGTACTGCGCATGGGCTTCGGCTCCATCCTCAGATTGTTTTTCGCCAGCACGGAAAAGATGGAGCGTAGTGATAATAGTAAGAAACCCATGTGTGTTGTATCTAAATAAGATAGACTGGAACGGATACAGGTAGCCGGGGAGGCGGGTGGGCGTGTAAGATCTGCAGCTCTACATGCCAAGAACAGATGCATACTGGTAAGTAGCATATTCCGTTCGAGGCATATGAGCTGTAGATTATACACTTTTGCATAGATTATATAGCAGTACCCAGCCCTAGCGGCGACCACCCGTATCCGTTGCAGTGGTTTGAAATAGTGTCTTTAGTACAGCCTGGCCCACACTAGCTTGTTGTTTGGACTGCACGTCTACACAGTAATGTTTTGTGAAGGTGTGCGGTGTTGACCATGTGGCTGCTTTGCAGATGTCATCTAAGGGTATGTTCCCTAGAAAAGCCATAGAAGCCCCTAACTTTCTTGTAGAGTGGGCTTTAGGTGGAACAGATAATGTTCTTTTTGCTTTTGATAGCAAATTTGTATGCACTTTACAATCCACCTAGCTATCCCTGATTTAGAGATGGGGTTGCCTTTATGCGGTGGAGAGAAGGAGACAAACAACTGTTTAGTCTTTCTGAAAGGTTGCGTTCTTTGTATGTAGTACAGTAAAGCCCTTTTAACATCAAGTGTATGTAGAGCCCTTTCCGCAACAGATTGAGGTTGGGAGAAAAAAAACGGTAATTCTACAGATTGATTAAGATGGAAGGGAGAAATGACCTTGGGCAGAAATTTGGGATTTGTGCG
Source organism: Triturus cristatus (assembly GCF_964204655.1). Taxonomy (NCBI): domain Eukaryota; kingdom Metazoa; phylum Chordata; class Amphibia; order Caudata; family Salamandridae; genus Triturus; species Triturus cristatus. The sequence continues at coordinate 271,319,543 of NC_140590.1, read as the reverse complement.
AAGTATCACCTTGCTGTGATGTATCTGTAAAAAGGGTTCTTGTATAGTGAACGCTTGTATCTCACCAACCCTTCTAAGGGAAGTGATAGCTACGAGGAAAGCTGTTTTCCAAGTGAGGAACTGTAGCTCACATTTATGCATTGGTTCGAAAGGCGGATCCATTAGCCTTGTAAGAACTACGTTTAGATTCCATACAGGGGAAGGTGGTGCCCTGGGTGGAATTACTCGTTTAAGGCCTTCCATAAAGGCTTTAATAGCAGGCACTCTGAACAGTGATCAATGCTGTCTGTTTTGTAGGTAAGCGGCAATTGCTGCTAGGTGTAGACGTATGGATGAATATGCCAGGTTACACCTTTGAAGATGGAGCAGATAGCATATGATGTGCTGTATGGATGCATCTAAAGGGTTGATTGTATTGTTACGGCAGTAAACAACAAATCTCTTCCACTTTGTGGCATAGCATGCTCGAGTGGTAGGACGTCTGGCTTCCTTGATAATGTTCATGCAATCAGGGGGAAGATTAAGGTATCCAAATTCTAAGATTTCAGGAGCCAGATCGCAAGGTTGAGCTGAGCTGGGTCCGGGTGCCTGATTTCTCCATGGTTCTGGGTTAGGAGGCATGGGGACAGGTGCAGTTTTTGATGTGGTACCACCGATCGCTGTAGTAGTGTGGTGTACCACGGCTGCCTGGCCCATGTTGGAGCTACCAGAATGAGTGTGAGGGAGTGCTGTTGTAGCTTCCTTACCACTAATGGAATTAGCGGGAGAGGTGGAAAGGCGTATGCAAATTTGCCTGACCAGTTCATCCATATCGCATTGCCTTTGGACAATGGGTGTGGGTATCTGGCGGCGAAGCTTGGGCATTTTTTGTTTTCGTGGGTGGCGAAGAGGTCTATCTGAGGGTGCCCCCACTTGTGGAAGAATGGGTGAAGAACTTGTGGATGCAGTTCCCATTCGTGCATTTGCTGCGTTTGTCTGCTGAGCAGATCTGCCATGGTGTTTTGTATGCCTGGGACGTGTTGTGCCAGGAGAAAGATTTTTTGTGGAATTGCCCATCTCCATATGCTCTGTGCTAAGCGGGAGAGCTGGGGAGAGTGTGTTCCCCCCTGTTTTTGAATATAATACATTGCAGTCATATTGTCTGTGCGAATTAGGACTGCTTTGGCTGAAATTTGTTTCTGAAACGATTTCAGGGCTAGAAAGATCGCCAATAACTCCAGATGGTTGATGTGGAGTAACCTCTGTTGTGGCGTCCATAGCCCTTGCACTGTGAGGTGTAATAGATGCGCTCCCCAGCCGGAGAGCGATGCGTCCGTCGTTGGAATCACCTGAGGAACCGGGTCCAGGAACGGTCGCCCTTTGGAAAGGTTTGTGGTGTTCCACCACTGCAGGGATCGATGAGTGCGGCCGTCCACCAACACCAGATCCGTCAGATGACCCTGGGCCTGGTTCCACTGGCGTGCTAAGCACTCTTGGAGTGGACGCATGTGAAGTCTTGCATGAGGCACTATGAAAATGCAAGACGCCATCATCCCTATTAGTTTCATGAACACTCTTGCTGGTAGAGAGTGCTGAAGAAGGAACTTTTGGCGCAGGGCTTGCATGCTTGCGATCCTGGCTGAGTTGGGATAGGCTATAGCTTTTGAGGTGTCTATAGTGGCACCGAGGTATTGCTTTGTGTGAGACGGTATCAAGTGGGACTTTTGGTGATTTACCGTAAAGCCTAGCTGGTGGAGTAGTTGTATGGTAGTGTTTGTATTTTGTACACACTGGTGGTAGGACGCGGCTTTTATGAGCCAGTCATCCAGGTAGGGGAAGACGTGAATATTTTGTCTTCGGAGGTGTGCTGCCACTACTGCCAGGCATTTGGTAAACACCCGTGGTGCAGTTGTGACCCCGAAGGGGAGAACCTTGAACTGATAATGTTGGCCATCTACCACAAATCGGAGGTACTTTCTGTGAGCAGGGTGTATTGGAATATGAAAGTATGCATCTTTCAGGTCCAGTGTAGTGACAAAGTCGCCCTGACGGAGGAGTGGGAGAACTTGCTGAAGAGTTACCATATGAAAATGGTCTGAATGGATGTATGCATTTAGAGGCCGGAGGTCTAGAATGGGCCGTAGGGTCTCGTCTTTCTTTGGTATGATAAAGTATAGAGAGTAGACCCCTAGATTTTGCTGATCGACGGGTACCTGCTCTATCGCGTGTTTTTGCAGGAGGGAGAGTACCTCTTGTTTCTTGTGTAGTATGTTCTTGTGACATCGCACGGTGTCTGGGTGGAATATTTGGGGGGGTAGAAGTTAGTTCGAGACAGTACCCTGACCGAATAATTTGGGTTACCCATTTGTCTGATGTTATGGCCTCCCAGGTTTGAAGGAAGTCTTGTAGCCTGCCCCCGACCGGAGTGGAATGGTCTGGGGGGAGCGGGGGAAAGTCATTGTGTGGGCGGTGTGGCAGAACGGGCGGTGTTGGTTTTGCCCATGCCTTTATTATTGTTTCCTCGATATCCAGCTCTTTGGTAGCCCTTTGAGAAGGTATTTTGAGGAGGGGACTTGTAGGAAGTGGAGGCGCTATCGGAAGAGTAACCTCTGCCAGAGCCTCGAAAGGAGGAACGGCGAAATGAACGTCTAGGGGTTTGTGATTGCAGGGCTCCCATAGACTTCGCCGTGTCTGTATCCTTCTTCATTTTTTCCAGGGCTTCATCTACTTTTGGGCCAAATAAGTGTTGTTGGTCAAAAGGGTGGTTTAAGATAGATGCTTGGACCTCTGGTTTAAAGCCTGAAATTCTGAGCCAGGCGTGACGGCGAAGCAGGACACTGGTGTTTATAGCCCTGGACGCCGTGTCTGCTGCGTCAAGTGCACATTTAATAGAGGTGTTGGTAATAATCTTTCCCTCTTGTATTAGCTCATGAGCTTTATTCTTATATTTCTCTGGGAGATGCTGCATGAGAGCCTCCAGCTCTTCATAGTGTGCTCTATCGTACCTTGCTAGCAGTGCCTGCGTGTTGGCGATGCGCCACATATTGGCAGCCTGCGAGGCAGTGCGTTTGCCTGACGCATCTAAAAGCTTGGACTCCTTATCAGGTGGTGGAGCCTCACCAGATGACTGAGAGTTGGAGCGCTTCCTAGCTGTGAAAACCACTAGTGAGTCTATGGGCGCAGGTCCTTTAATATAGACAGGATCGGTGGGGGCTGCCTTGTATTTCTTTTCTATTCTGGGGTTCAAGACCCTAGCTCTAACGGGGTCTTTGAAAACCTCTGTTGCATGCTTGGTCACCCCTTTAAGCATGGATAATATAGCGGTGGATTTATCTGCTATGTCAAATGTGTCAAGCAGGAAGTCTTCCTCAACTGGATCACTGTGTAATTCCACCCCATGGTAATGTGCCGCCCGTTGTAAGAGGTGGTGGAACCCCAGGGAGTCCTCTGGTGGAGACGGCCTGGATGGATAGAGATCATCCTGAGGCACATCTGGGATATCTGGATTGTGATCCCATGGGTCAGGTGTTCCCAGGGGAGTGGGGTCCTGCGGGGCATCTGTGGGATCATAGAATGGATCTCCGTGGTCATCAGGGTCCGGAGACGGTGTTGGGGACCGATGAGGCAAAGGTGGAGAAGGTGGGGGCGGAGATGGAGGGGGTGGAGGAGGGGGAGGAGGAAGAGGAGGAGTTGGAGGCGGTGGGAAGGGTACTCTGAAGGGGGATGTGGCAGAGTCCTTACGTTTTGGTGGTGGAGGAGGAGTTGGCTTGTCCAAAAGTCTTTTCTTGGAAGACAAAGTTAAATGTCCAGTCCTGGGATCCTTAGTTAAAGTCTTTTGAAGAGGATCCGGTCTGAAAAGCTCCTCCGGCACCGATTCCTCCCTCGGTGCCGATGTTTTCGGAACCGAAGGCTTCGTCGGTTTATCCGCGCCGTGCTTTCTCGGGGTGTCCGATCTTTTGGTCGGCGCCGAGGCAGGCTTCAACACGGAAGCGTCGGTGCCGAGGGATTTGTGTTTGGTCGGCACCGAGAGGCCAGGTTTCGACACCGATGGCTTCGGAACGGAACTTGTTTTCTTCGGCGCCGAAGAATGTTTGTCGGCGCCACTAGGAGGCTGGCTCGAGCCCGAGCCGTCAGGAGACTTATGATGCTTTTTCACCGGGCCCGAAGGTGTGGTGATGGAAGCAGTATGCTTGGCTTTCCCTAGGCCCGGAGGCGAAGGGGTAACCGGAGTCTCTTTCGGAATGGGCGCGGGAGGGGGAGGGGGTAGAGTACTCACAGCCCTCTGCGCCGGTGTGATCTCCTCCACATCGGAGTCGTCGGCCTCGGAAGCGCTGACGACATCTTCCTCCCGGTCGGTGTGCAGCTGTCCCGATGCTCCGGTGTCTTCTCCGAAGAGGTCAGGTGGAGCAGACGTCGATGAGTGCGCCATGGTGCGTCGAGCTCGTCCATCCCGAACAGTCTTCTTCGATCGAAAAGACTTGCAGGCGGGGCAGTCTCGGGCCTCGTGTTCGGGAGAGAGGCAGAGGTTGCACACCTGATGGAGGTCGGTGTGGGGAAATTTAGACCCACATTTTGGGCACTTCTTGAAGGGAGTCCTTTCCATCGGCCGAGACCGGAGTCGAAGTAGGCCCGAAGGCCGCTGCCGAAGAGAGAGCTGAAGAAGTCGATTCCGTCTAAAGAATCTCGATGGACGAGGATTTTTCGTCGAAGGTCGAACTGGAAGGGTTCGAAGCCGGAGCACGAAGTATTACATCCGAGCCCGATGGCGGAAAAAAACAATCTGAGGATGGAGCCGAAGCCCATGCGCAGTACGGACCGAAGGAGGAGTCACCGAACTCGTGACTTCCAAAGACTGTCCAAGAAGAAAAACAAACTGCAAACATCCGGGCCCAACACCAGATGGCGATCTATGCAAAAGTGTATAATCTGCAGCTCATATGCCTCGAACATATATTTTCTATATGCTCCAGGATCCCGCACATGGGCGGGGATTATTCATAGATTATGACTATTGATGAGTATCCCCTGGATGAGAAGGTTTACGTACGTTGGTGTCCTTTGCCAATGGCAGAGAATATAGGGTGGTTTCTCGAAGTAGAACAGTTTCAGCTGCTGGAACCTCACCGGAAGGTTGTTGCTTCTTAAGGCTTGGCTTGCGGCTCAATGCTATGAGAGGGATGGTGGAATCCCGTCCCTTCCAAGCCACCATAACAGCCAAGATCGCAAATTGCACCCTGCCTAATGAATAAGGCAGGTCATTCTGCAAATACCAGCCTTTCCCTGTTAGTACATATGCAAGTATGTAGTATTTCTATAGCACGAGCCTAGCCACAAGATAGTAGAGCATACAGGGTCAAAAACACCAACAAGTGACTGGAGATGTAGCGGGTTTGTGCATGGTTAATGCATTGTTCTTTAAAGAGGTGCATCTTCAGCTCTTTCCTAAATTGAAGCAATCTTGGGGCGGCCTTTTGGATACAGGGGTATGGTTCCAGATCATGGGTGCATAGATGGAAAAGGACTTCTGCTTTGATTTTCCTTATTTATATTTCCAAGTCTGCAGTCTGAGGGTGTACTGACTGCGAATGAGCAGAAACCACAAGAGACTTGTCTGCAAGATGGGAGGGAGCTCGTCAAGAAAGCTTTCTCAATACTGCAGCTAGTTTTGAAGATGGTGTAGGCTAGCATGGGAGCCAATGGAGTGCCATTGGTATGGGGATGAAGTGATAATTTTTCTTCCAGGCCTATTTTGCGAACTCTGCTATTAGTACAAGGGTTGGTGCACAAAGGTCAATTCTGGTTGCGCAAAAATACGAGTTACTTACCTTCGGTAACGATGTATCTGGTAGAGACTATTCTAGCCGCAGATTCCTTCACGTAGAATTATCCCCAGGCGTGAGACTGGATCCGGAAAACTTTCTTTGCCCAGCATCCCCGAGCGCCCGGGGGACAACATCACGCGACTCCGCCCAGGGGTCGTACGCGACGTCAGTGAGGTCACATAAGTCCCACCCCAGCGTGCCTACGTCAGTTTTCTTCAGAGAACTTTTCCACACCACTACGCGGAGCCGGCAGACAAAAACTGTGAGAGTATAGGAACAGTGTGCGAAAGAACAGAAAAAGGGTGGTGAGGAACAACACCATAAAGAGCAGCGCCCGGCACTGCAGTACCCGAAGCAGGGAAAGAATAAGGAACAGAGCAGCAACCCTGCCAGTAAAGAGACAGCCCCCCCGGAGACAAGGGACATATGTAAAAATATCCCGAGAACACGCAACAGGACTACGACCCCAACCAAAGCAAGGAAAGGGAACCAGTCGGGGACACACAGGGAACGACAAAACTCCAAGACATTCCAAACACAGAGTGTGACAAGCCCCATCAGGAACAAGGGCATTGGCACAGCCAAAAGACCCCAACCTCAAGGATTGCAAAGAGCCAGAAGGACCAACAAACCTATCCTCCCCTGTGACAACGGGCAGGCAAAAAGGGGAAAAATGTACTCAGAGAAGACACAGCCACCCACAGGGAAGCAAGTGCAAAAGACCAAATCACAAGCCCTCGCAGAACGGGGAGGAAGGGCAGGCCGTGAAGGAATCTGCGGCTAGACTGGTCTCTACCAGATACATTGTTACCAAAGGTAACTCGTACATCTGATAGAGACTAATAGCCGCAGATTCCTTCACGTAGAATAGATACCCTAGCCATACCCAAGGGGAAGGAGGGTCTGCGAGACGACCCCACCCACCAGGGCATAACAGAGGGCCGCATGGAGGCAGAGTCCAAAAACAGGACAAGGAGCCCCGTCCCCCAGGCAAAGGGAAACCCCCGCCAGCAGGAGGCCACCAACCCAAAGGGGGGGGAAGGGCGCTCCGGGAAAAGAAGAGGAAGAAGATAGCCTGTCCTCACTCAGCAGAGGAAACCAGGCAAGGCGCAAGAGGCCAAACACCCCACGTCCACGTTGGGCAACAAAACCTCCGCCCAAGGCCAAGGCAAAGAAAGTAGCACAGAAAGAAGAGCAACCTAGAGACTCCAAGGAGAAAAGGCAGAGCAAAGGCGCTCCCAGACAGGATGGCGCTGGCAGCAAGAAGCAGGCGGAAGCCGAAAAGGGAAACTCAAGGTCACAACTCCCCAGCACATACCAGGGCTAAATAACAGCCAACCCTACCCCACATAGGGCATGTTATATCCCAAGACATGGGAACCTCTTAGGAAGAAACATCAACAAAAAAACTACGACCAAAAAAAAAAAAAAAAAACCCGCATGAGGCCTATCAAGCAGCCAGAGGGGAAACGCAGAAGGCCCAATCTCAGGCCCAGCATGGGGTTCAAAACCCAAAGGAAAGAGACACAGTCAAAAAGGGCTGGCCAGCAGCCAACAGAACCACAACCTCAACCAGACAACCGGGGCGACCCGCCCCAACGGAAGAACAGCTCCAAGAACCACACCAACACGCAGGTCACTGAGGAGGAGGAGAAAGGGGGGTGGGGGGGGGGACAAAGCCCCGCCAAGAACCTCTGGATGGCTGAGTCCGCAGGGGCAGGGAACAAAAGAGCACCATCGAAGGGAAGGTCCACAAGCCGTTCTCGAACATTCTCCGGGAACACACAGTCCCGAAGCCAGGCATGGCGACGAAGGCACGGCCCAGCACCTCCGAGATGTCCAGAGCGGATCGAAGAATAAACGCCGCCAGCTCCCGCCCATCCAAGACATGGGCACCCTCTTGAGAGGCGGCAGACATAAGGGACTCCGCCGAGTCCCACAAGCAAGAAGTGGCCCTAGCCAAAACACACAATGTGTTAAGGGCCCGCAGAGCCGCACTGGTGGAGGCAAACATATTGCTCCCCCAGGAGTCCAGCCAGTGGGCCTCCTGTGAAAGGGGAGACAACAGCAGCGGCAAAGCAGGAAAGGTACACTGCAAAAGGGGGCCTCCGGTCGAAGGGTGAAGAGAAAGGCACACTGGATCACGCGGTGCCGGATGGTGGCGGTGGGGTGCACGGGTCCCCCATGGCAGGACGGCCCCAAGTCCCCAAGAGGGAAGAGTGGAGTGAACCCTCAAAGGGAAGCAACAGTTCCCTACCACCAGAGCACTAATGGAGAACCTCCAGAAGATGATCTGCGGGGAAATGGGAAGTTGGATCACCCATGCGCAAAGTTCCCACAGCCATGGAAACAGCGCGGGCGAAAGCTGCACCCGCCTCCGTAGGGCCCCGCGGAGGGGAAAGCAGCTCCTCGTTAGGTGACGGCTGCAAGCTGAGGCGGCCATCCCCCAAGCCAACCGGAGGAAGGAATGGCCAAGGCCGAAAGGAAGGAAGAGGGACCGAAGAGTGGGGGACTTGCGGCTCCTCCGACGAAGACCGAGGTCGTGGGGAGGGCGAGGAGCCGCCTTTAGTCGACGTCAGGGAAAAGGCCATAACACGGCAGCCAGTCTCCGGCGAGGATGACACCAGCAACCGCCGAACCTCTGGAGAAGAGGAGGTTTTCCGAAGACGAGTCAACGACCCAACGTCGGACCGGCGCTGAAGAGTCCGCAACCTGAGGCAGGACACCGTCGCCAACCAGTGCCGGAGGAGACGCCGGGGCAACCTCGAACACAGCACACGGCGCAGGAGACCGGAGCTGGACCGGAGGTGGGGTGGCGACCGGGCAGCGCCGGAACGGCGCCGACCTGACCTCCTACGAGGGAGCCGCCTGCGCGGAGGGACGAGATGGACCCGGGGAGGGAAGAGGAGTCCCCCGCCAGCCGCGACTCGTGACAGGCCCTCTGCCGACCCCTGTGGCGCCGCCAGGGCCAGCAGCTGCCGGCGCCGTAGAGGCGTCACCTCGGCCGCGGACAAGGCCGCTGCCTGTCCCGAGGCCCGAGAGGGGCTCGGGCGAGAAGGGCCCTCTGCTGACCCTTGCGGCGCCGGCAGGGCCAGCAGCCGCTGCCGCCATGGTGGCATCACCTCAGACAAGGCCGCCGCCCGTCCCGAGGACCCAGAGGGGCTCGGGGTGCGACCCGAGCCCCGGCAACCTCCCGCGACACTACAGGGACTCCCGCTGGAGTTTGCGGCAAAGCAGAGGCGCCATGGTCTGAAGGAGGAACCCCCGAAGGGCCGCACCCCAATGGCACCACATCCTCCGAGCCTGTATCCGAACCAGTCTGCTCTGGGGCCGGAGCAGTCGGCGACGCCGCGGATGGCCCCGCACACTGCAAGGGATCCACTGACGTCCCAGGAGGGGAAGGAGGAGGAGGAGAAGCCAGCGAGACCTGCAAAGCCGCCGCATGTCTCCATCTGGGCTCTGGTCGCCCCCACGCTGGGAAACGGCGGATAAGGGGACGACACGCGGGCCGCACCACCCGCGGAGAGCCCACGCCCCCGACAGGCCGGAACCCGACCCTCAGGGACAAACTGTGACACTTACTCAGAGGTGAGCGGCACACTTGCGACCTGGGAGAAGATCGAAGTCGGCGAGGGAAGCCGCGGGTCAGTGAACCCTCCTCAGGGGCCAGGCGAGATGACGACGACCTGGACACACAAGTCGAAAGAAGTTTCATCCGGCGCTCAGGCCAGGACTTCGGCTTCATCTGGTGGCACGCCTCACAATCAGTGGAGTCGTGGTGCTCCCCCAAACACCACATACAGATTTATTTTATTTATGGATTTGTATCGCGCTAGAATCGACTCTTGGAGAATATCTCTGCGGGTGAGGATCCATCGCTGACATGAGGTGGCCACACAACGAACAAGTTTTAAAGCCCGAAGGCATTCGCACACTGTTCCGCAGCAATAGCAGAAGGAAAAGGTCTAAACAGGCCCAGAGCAAAAACCGGATCCGCGTTGCACGCGGAAAAGGAAAAAACTGACGTAGGCGTGCCGGGGTGGGACTTATGTGACCTCGCTGACCTCACGTACGCAGACAACGCCTGGGCGGAGTCACGTGATGCCGTCTTCCCCGGCGCGCAGGGATGCTGGGCAAAGAAAGCTTTCCGGATCCAGTCTCACGCTAGGGGATAATTCTACATGAAGGAATCTGCGGCTAGTAGTCTATCAGATGTGGGTAGCAAATTGCAACCCCTTTTTGAGTCCATGATCTTAGTACATTTGTTTCCCCTCTTGGAGCACTAAACAAATGCTATAGTGGAAGGAAGAAAGAAAAATAGTTACTTACCTGTAATCTGTGGTTCTCCAGTATTGGTATCTTTCATAGATTCACATGCCTGAATCATTCCCCGTCGTCGGAGTGTGAGTCCCACGGTACATAAAAAAGCAATAATTATGTACATAATAACCATAACATAGGTAACATAGAACCAGGAAGTAAAGTAGCTAGAAACTACAAGGAAAAAAACTTCCACATTTATGACTTGTCCAAGTCATTATATACAGTCCAAACTGCAGCCAATCAGGCGACAGCACCCTCCAGAATGTTCTCCTCAGAGGCTCAGGCTCTCAGATTTTCTCACACAAGAGTGAACCAAAGTGAAAAAGAGCATAAGCGAGCCTCTGAGGGGAGGTGGGCGGGTTGCATGTGAATCTATGAAAGATACCAATACTGGAGAACCACAGATTACAGGTAAGTAACTATTGTTCTTCTCCAGTATTGGGATATCTTTCATAGATTCACATGCCTGAATCAGAGTAGAAAGCAGTATATTCATAATAATGAATATTGGCAGTTTGACACCACATGCAAAATCTCATCCATGTAAGCCTGTACGTCTTAATAGTGGAAGGCGCTCGAGCATTGGCTAAAACTTCCTTACAGTCCGCAGGAATGTTTAAAGGAGCGAATTCAAGGTGCTCAGGCGACAGGCCGCTAATCTCAGAGATGCAGGGTCCGGATGGCAGATCTGTCCGTTCTGGATGGACAGAAGGTTCGGTATTGGTTGAAACTGAATGGGATCGCATTCTGAGAGAAGGAGGAGTTCGGTAAATCAGAACTGGCGAGGCCACCTGGGAGCAATGAGAATTAGGCAACAAGGTTCTCTCTTCATTTTCCGGAGAACCCTGGGAACCAACGGTATCGGAGGAAAGGCGTAAGCATAGATCTGCGACCAATTAATCGAAAACGCATTCCCGCGTGACCCCTTGTGGGGAAGCCAACTTGCAAAGAATGGGCATTTGCTGTTCTAACTGGTCGCAAACAGGTCTAGATCGGGACGACCCCACTCCAGAAAAATTCGATCCAACGTTGGTTGATGTAGCTCCCACTCGTGATTGGATACTTTTGGTCTGCTGAGGGAATCCGCCAGGACATTGGAAACTCCCGGAACATGCATCACTGACAAGCTGCTCCTGTGTCGTATCGCCCAGTCCCAAATTTGTTGGGCTTGTTGAGAGAGCAGGGCAGACCTTGTTCCTTCTTGTTTGTTCAAGTAGTGCATACTTGTTGTGTTATCCGTCCGGATTAATACTGATACCCCCAGAATAATGGTGCGAAAAGATGTTAGGGCCAGGAAGATGGCTAGCAATTCTAGGAGGTTGATATGCCACGTCCGCTGCTGGACGTTCCACTTGCCGCTGACCGTCAGCCCTCGAAGGTGTGCTCCCCACCCCTCGAGAGATGAATCAGTGGTGATGGTGAAACTTGGAGATTCCACTAGGAATGCGCACCCTTTTTCCACGTTCCTTTTGCGAGCCCACCAGAGTAAGGCTTCTCGCATTCGGGGAGTGATGCGAATGAGATCGAAGGACCCTGAAACCTGCAAACATTGGTCGTTGAGCTCTTCTTGTAGGGGCCTCATTCTGAGACGGCAGTTGGGGACTAAAGGAATGCAGGAAGAAATCATCCTCAGAAATGACTAACTGCCGGACTGAAACGCACCTTTTTGATCGCAACAGGTGGGCAAGTCTGCAAATGTTTTGTTGCCTTTCGTTTGAGACAAATGCTTGTGTCAGTTGAGTGTCTAACATGGCTCCCAAGAACGTCTTTCTTTGCGATGGGACGAGATGAGACTTGTCGAGATTGATGGAGAGGCCCAGAGATTGGAAGAGGGACAAACATCTCTGAATGTGGGCGCTTGCGACTGCGAAAGAATTCGCCTTGATAAGGCAGTCGTCTAGATACGGAAAGATTTGGATCCCCTCCAGACGAAGGTGTGCGGCCACCGGTGCTAGAACCTTGGTAAACACACGGGGTGCGGAACGTAGTCCGAAAGGAAGGACTTTGAACTGGAAGTCCCTGCCAGCCACTCTGAACCGCAAGAATTTTCTGTGTCTGGGTAGAATTGGTACATGGAAATACGCATCCTGGAGGTCGAGGGTGGCCATGTGATCCCACGCAGAAAGGAGTTGAAGGATTTTTTGAAGAGTTAACATCCGGAAAGATAACTTTTTAAAATATTTGTTGAGGGAGAGAAGATCCAGAATGGGGCGCCATTCTCCCGATTTTTTCTTTATCAAAAACTTGAATAAAACCCGGTTCCTCTTTGCAATTGAGGGACCATTTCGATTTCTACCTTTCGTAGCATCAAATTTATTTGGGGAAAAAGCTCCTTAAGATGAGCTGGAGGAGAGTTTGGAGGAATCTTTATGAACTCTAGAACATGACCTCTGGCCACAATGTCCAGGACCCACTTGTCTGATGTTATAGCGGACCAGTTCGAGTAAAATTGGGAGCTTCTCCCTCCAACTTTTAAAGGGGTAGGCGGTAGAATAGGTGGCAGGTGGTGGCTGTCACTGTTTTTTAGATGTATCTCGTATGCGATAGGAGGGCTTTCTCTTATACTGTGAATAGGAGGTATTTCGTTGTCGGTAAGTCTGTTGGCGTTGAGACTGGTATCGTTGGTTACTTTGAAAGGACTGGTATGACCTTTGTTGGTTATATCCTCCTCGACTAGAAAAGGATCCACGGCCCTTAGCGCCACTAAAGGGCGGCTTCTGAAACTGGAGATTACACAGAGATCTTGCTGTCTCGGTATCTTTCTTAATGGCCTGAAGGGCCTCATCCACATGTTGGCCAAACAGTGATTCACCATCAAACGGCATATCAATTATCTTTGCCTGAACCTCCTGTAGATGCGGCATCCACGGCCGAATCCATTTCAGCAGAGATCCGCTTTCCTTCTTGCAGGATTTTTAAAGCTTCCGATTTAGATGGTTCCGGCAATATGTCGATGTAGGGAGAGATGTCAGACTACATCTGTCTGTCGTACCGGCCTAAAATGGCCAGTGAATTAGCAGCACGGACGGTCGTCACTGCCATGGTGGAAACCTTTCTTCCAATAGCGTCCAATCGTCTGCCATCCCGATCCGGAGGAGCTGTGACCGGAGAGGAGGGGTTTCTATCTCGTCGTTGTGCCGCTTAGACAATAACAGAGTCAGCTATTGGTTGACCTATGAGGCATGCAGGTGAGTTATCTGGTGCCTTATATTTTTTGTCGAGGCGAAGCAGGACGCAGGAACAGAAGCAGGAGCTTTCATGACCTTCAATCCCTCTTTCCAAATGAAGTCAATGATTGGGATAGTTTGTACCTGCTTCCTCGGCTGATCTTTAAAGTCGTATAGGAAACACTCATCCTTTTTTGTTTCTTTAGGCAGGAGGAACCTTTGTGTTGGCCCTTCCATAAGAAGATGAGCACCTCAGATGTCAACTGGAGGAGAATCGATGGGAGCTGGAGTTGAAGGAGACGGAGTTTGTATCTGGTAATCATCCCACTCTGTAAGAAGCGATCTGTCATCCAATTCTCCTTCCTCCCTATCGTCGTCCGAGGTGTGAGCATCATGGGAATGATGAGAAGGCACTGGAGAAGGTGGTCAGGGTGACCTCAAAGCAGAAAAGGACGTTTGAGGCACAGGTGTCGGTGGAATGGACGAAGCCGATTCAGATGGAGGGAAACGGCGATAATAATCATCTAACATGAGTTGTAGATTGTTTATTAGAGCCAAAGGCATTTGTGCCGTCGGGATCGCATCTGGAGCTGGACCCACAGTCTCTGCCGAAGGATTGTCATCCTGATCCTCCTTGTGATATTTAATGAATAATTCTGAAGGGCTCTGTCATCCTCTTCAGACTCCTCATCATCCTCCCCATAATCCAGTAATTGTTCAGGTAACTCTAGAGGTACCTTAGTAGGAGAAATATGCAGTGGAGAGAGGGCTTCTAATGAATAACCACGTCTGTGCAGCAAGGAAGATGCTGTTGTCAATGGTGGTAATTGCACAGACGTCGTAGACGGTGCAGAGGGTGCCGTGGCCGTAGACGCTGACCAAACCTGAAACTCTGTGCGAGAAGATAATTGTAGCGTCGACGAGGGAGCCGTTGACGGAGATCTTTCTAATCTTCGTCGTCGGAAGGGACGTCGACGGTAGATCTAATTTCCCTAGTCGATGAGATTGACCTCACGGAGACGGAAACCAGCGTCAACAGTGATAATGCAGACAACATGATCATCTGTGGTCTCGGCGACGAGAAGGTGGCAGTCGACGTCGTTGTAGCGTCGACGATGAGTTTCGTCGACGAAGTCGTCGTTGTTGACGGAACTTTTGTCTGAGGTAAATCCTTCTCAGAAAGTCGTTTTGAAGCCAGAGACTTCGCAGTTTTTCCCGGGGGCGTAGTAGGCAGAGGCTTACTTTTAGGAGGTGGAGGAGCCTTTTTTGAGGTGGAAGGCAATTCAGCACCTTTAGAGGTCTTCTGTTTTCTCAACACCTTAGCCCCAGGAGAAGACAAATACTCCTCACCAATCCTCTTCCTAGAGGACATAGTTGAGCCCGAGGTAACACTCCCCACATCAGATAAGGGGTTGTCCTGATCCTTAATCTTCTGTAGCCACAGAAGTAGAGGTCCTTCTCTGTCTGAGAGTTTTTTGAGGGAAGGTCCTACAGATCTTGCAGTCTCTCACTTAGTGATCAGGATACAGGCAATAAATGCACATCTTGTGGGGGTCCTCCGAAAACAGCCGAAGCTTCTTACAAGGTCGAAAGAGAGATTTCTTAGATGAAGACATCCTGAACTGAAGAAAATTCCTGAAGAAATAGAAGAGTACTGAGCAGAGCTCAAGGAGACTCCCTTCACACGACGTGCAGTAGAAAATATGAGAGCCCGAGCCTCTGAGGAGAACATTCTGGAGGGTGCTGTCGCCTGATTGACTGCAGATTGGACTGTATATAATGACTTGGACAAGTCATCAATGTGGAAGTTTTTTTCCTTGTAGTTTCTAACTACTTTACTTCCTGGTTCTATGTTACCTATGTTATGGTTATTATGTGCATAATTATTGCTTTTTTATGTACCGTGGGACACCCACTCCGACAACGGGGAATGATTCAGGCATGGGAATCTATGAAAGATACCCCAATACTGGAGAATAGCGCATTTCACACTTGTCTTAAGAGGGGATACTTTTTGCCTGTAAGACTGGAAGTAAATTGCTGAGCAACGTCAAGTCTAATGGCATAGAGGTCCAGAACGATGAAAGCACGTCTCAACCGAAATTGGCAACTTCAATACGCCTGACAAAATCATTTACAAAAGCGCTCTCTCCAACTATAAAAAACTCATAAAAACAGAGAAAACCACGTATTACACAAACCAAATTAATCAGGCTAAAAACTCCTCAGGGAAACTATTCCAAGTAGTAACATACCTATCTAACCCACCTGCTCCTCAGTCAGAAGGATCTCAAGCACTTTCTGATGCATTAGCCAACTTCTTCGAGGACAAGGTCAGAACCATCTTCAATACGTTCACACCCGACGTTGCGCCCATTCCCTCTGACTCTAGCGTTGATACTGGCCCCACATTCGCAGCTTTCGAACCTACCACCTGTGAATTCATCCAACCCCTGATCGCTCGAACCAAATCTGGTTCACCTCTAGATCCTTGCCCCCCCCTAGCATCCTCAACCTCATCCCGGAAGTTATTGCTCCACCTCTAACCACCATCTGCAATGCAATGTTTGCATCTGGTGTTTACCCCCCGGTATGGAAAAAAGCAATAATTAAACCTCTACTCAAAAAACCCAGCCTAGATCCTCTCCTTCCTGCTAGCTACAGGCCCATCGCATGCCTCCCATTCCCCGCAAAGATCTTTGAAAAGATCATGAATATCCAGCTGTCAAACTATATTCACCACAACAATCTACTGGATGACACCCAATTTGGGTTTCGACAGGGCCACGGAACAGAGACGGCACTGCTAAAAGCAGCAGATGAGATTAGATACACGATGGATAACGGAGGAGCCGCAGTCCTGATACTCTTGGACCTATCTGCGGCCTTCGACACGGTCGACCATGCCACCTTGATCGACCGTGTCGAGGCCATAGGAGTTACAGACAAAGCAAAAAACCTCCTGGCCTCATTTCTGTCAAACCGTCCGCAAACTGTGAAACTAGGCAATTTCACATCCCAGACCTTCTCCCTGCCATGTGGAGTACCGCAGGGATCCTCGCTAAGTCCGACACTATTCAACATCTATGTGTCGGACCTGGCGAGGGTCATAATATCCTGCGGAATCTCCCTCACTACCTACGCCGACGACACCCAACTGGTACTGTCGATATAGAATGATGGAATCTCAGTGGCAGCCAATTTCCAAACGGGAATGAAGGCAATAAGCGCCTGGATGTCATCCAACTGTCTTAAACTCAATTCTGATAAGACAGAAGTGATGACATTCGGGAGGCTTCAACCCACCTGGTCCCCACAATGGTGGCCCCACCAGATGGGACAACCCCCAGAACCTGTAACGAAGGTACGCAACCTGGGAGTCATCTTCGATAACAAGCTGTCATTCCAGCAACATGCCAATTCAGTGGTTTCCTCTTCCTTTTACATACTAAAAAGGATAAAAAAATTAATTCCATACCTTCCTCCACATGCAGGCAAAACCCTGGTCAGTACATTAGTATTTTCCAAAACTGACTACTGCAATGCATTGCTACTCAATGCACAACAGAAGGTCCTCAATAAACTGCAAACAGTGCAGAATGCAGCAGCTAGGACTCTGCTTTCCATCCCTAAATTTGCATCTGTCTCACCCTACATCCGACAGCTACATTGGCTACCGGTGAGGAGCCGTATCAAATTCAAAGCTTTATGCATAGCATATAAGGCTATTCATGATCACGGACCGCTATTCCTAAGAAGAGCCTTTCGACCGCTTAAACACACAAGAGCCTTGCGCTCATCCTCTGCGCATCTACTCATGGTCCCCCGTACAAGAAGGGCCAATTGGGGTGACAAACGCTTCTCCGTGGCTACAGCCATACTATGGAATACACTTCCTCTATACATCAAGTGTGCTCCGACCCTTCTCAACTTTAGAAAAAAACTAAAGACATGGTTGTTCCCTGCCTAATCCTCCCTTCCTCCTGAGAGTTCCGCAACCACAGCGCCGAGACACCCTTGGGTATTTGCGCGCTCTAAAAATCGCCAAATAAATAAATAAATAAAATAAAATGATTGGTGCTATGTTTTATTCTAGCTTTGGTTATTCTTACAGCTTCAATGTTTGTTGCAAACAAAAATGCAAGAATGTCTCTATGCAGGCACTGAAAGCTGTATCAATACACATAACAAAACCTTGCTCTCCACTCTGTCATATTAGGTAGGATGTGTGTTTTCGTGAGTTTCCAAAAGGGTGGATCAAGGGGACCCTTGCACAAGATCTCAAACAGCTTTAAAATACCATTTCTTTCCAAAGAAGCATTGTTCAGTCTTGCCTGCCTGCACCGCAATTCACAACCAGGTGTGAATGAGGGTAAGCGGAGGCAGAAAAAAAAAATCCCACTCCATTATAAAGTATGGGCTTCCTTATCTGCTTGTCAGACACTGGCACCTTAGAAGTACCAGGGTATGTTTGACAGAGTATAGTACACACAGACTGGGATACAAATAACTCCACAATGATAAACTGCAAAGGAACAAGGACTAAAGTTGTGTTATACAATGCAGTATTAGAGAGTGGGGTGATTCTGTCTAGAAAAAAGCAAAGGACGATAGAAGAAATAAGTCTTACCATAGCATAGTAATTGCTGTTTACCATGATGGGACTTCGTCCACGCAGATAAACATATTCTTCCCACCAGTCGCTTACCTGAAATAAACTAAAAGAATTAATTCAAGCAAAGGAACAGGAAAAATTAGTCAAGTAACAAAGAAGAAATAAGAGAACAATGAACAGCAACAGATACAAGTTAAGAATCACAATAAGCAGAGATGAGAAAGAGGAATTTAGACGTGGCAAGTGAGCATGACAATTTAAGAAGATGTTCACAAACAAGACAGAAGATAGATTCTTAATAGGTAAGAACTTTGAAAGGAACAAATATAGGAGTGAAGAAACAGACAAGAGGGAACAAAGCAATGAGAGATGAGAACAAAAAGGATAAGCAGACACGAGGTAGAGTGATGCCAACACACAGGCGATAGGGGAAATTCTGGAGCAAGGAGGAGCAAAATGCATTGAGATAAGAGAAAGCAAGAAAGAGAACAAAAGATACGGCCTGATACAGGAAAGGGAGAGCAAAGAGTCAGAGAACCATTAGGAACACATCAGCAATGAGGAACATAAATACAGACAAAAAGGGAATAAACAGAGGAGCAAGCCAGCCAAACACTAGGGGGTGAAATGTAAAATATTAAAGGGACTGCAAGAGAATGTAAATAAATGGTTAGGAGTTTACAGGGACAGGTGTAACTATATCATATGGCAGAAAAGGCTAAGTGCAAATGATAAAAGGTGGCAATGGCAAGTATGCTCCTGTGACAGAAGACCATCAGACCCTGACCAATGAGCATTTTCAACGGAGGCTAAAAGGTCAACAGATGCATGCTCCATTGGGCATAGATGCCCTGTGCCATCCATGGGTGTAGACGACACTTGTGATTAGCAAGACAGCACCTGATGAGTTTGTGTGCACATATATTGAGGGATTGTGCTGGGAGACTGACCATCAGGGAGATCCCAAGAAGTGCCAGCCAGCACCATTGGCTCAACGCCTCCAACCAGAGAGAACCTGAGCCCAATCAACCCTGCCTGTTCCAATACAACATGACAGTCTTGTCAATTGTTAGCATCTGGATCGCTTGCCCTTGACTGAAGGCAGGAAAGGTTTGACAGCTAGGCACCCTGAACAAAACTCCAGAATATTTACACCATAGCACTTCTCCACCGAAGACCAAAACCTCTTCTCCACGTCATTCAGGTAAACTCACCAATTGAGAGATTATGTATTCATCACCACAATGACCTGTCAGAGCGTCAAGGAAAATGGCATGCTGCACCTTCAACTTGATGTACATCAATCACTTAACGTCTTGATCGCCTTGGACACGTGGATCAGGTCCTAAAGGCACTGCAAAGACAAGTTCCTCTGAAGGGCTCACATGTGCCACTGAGCATAAGGCACCAGCAGAATGCAAGAGGTCAGAAGGGCAAGCAGCTTAAGAACTGTTAAAGCTGGTACAGCAGCATTTCACAGCAATATCGGGATCACAGCCTCAAAATCCTGGACTCGCTGAAGAGAAAGAAAGTTCTTGATGGAGTTTAGAGGAATATGTTCAGAATGCTTACATATTGGCTGTGTTTCTAGGATAATAAGGAAAAAGAGTGGCACTGCTAGGTACCAAAAGAAGATACCCAACAATGTATGACAACAGACTCAGAAAGGAGGAATATATAATTGATAAGACACATTTAGATCTGCTTAGCCTGATTATGCACAACACAGGTACTACAGTTCCTTCCTACCTTTGGAGTCAAGGGTCTAGTGTACTTGAAAATAGAAAAGATTCTACCATATGTTGAAACAGAAAGAGAGGGGAGGGAGCCCTCATACAGGAAACCAGACAGCAGTGAAAATAGAGTTTGAGTAACTGAATGTCTAGTGTTGCCAATCAGCATTGCCTTTTTACACCCACTCCTCTGAGTCGGAAAAACACAACAATGTGCTAAAGGGAAAGTGGTAGCATGACAGCTGCCAAGCATGAAAGAGACAATAAACGGCTGTCATACTATTATAGAAGGTTTGTTATGACGATATGCCATAAAATGAACATGAGAGAAACGTCACAGAATGAACTAGTGTAAAGGAGCATCCATTATTTTGAGAGCTGAATAAAGAAGGGAAAAATACACAAAAGAAAGTTTAGTCTGAAATTATTCCTCTTACGTAGTTAGACGCCCACCAAGACTTGAGCCTCAGGTACCACTGCAGCCGTGGAGCTAGGTTCACCTCAAAGTCCTTTGCCAAGGCAGTCATCCTTTTGAACTGCTCATCATCCATCAGAGGCTTGATGGACTCCAAGTACTGTTGGACAAAAAGATTCCCATCAGGGTACACCCAGAACACGCCACTCTGCTATCCAGCAAGAAACATAGGCTATTTCAGTACCAGGACATATTTTTTTATACATTGTTACAATGATCCTGATGGCAGATAATTACTATCAACCTCATAAATTCTGAGGGTCAGCATGGATTGATTATTTTGAATCTCTATTCATAACGCAGTGAGTGGGCTTAAGTGAGCTGCAAGGAAGGACTAATGAACAACAGAGTGAGAGCGGCTCCCAGGGCCGTATGCAAGGGAAATGTAGGTCATGATTGAAGTGCACTGATGTAGTGGTTTGTGGGTTATACCACTCGAAAAGCAAGAGGGCTCGGTGAAGATTGAGCTGCATCATCAGAGCTGGGTGTGGATGGCTAGCATGGACTATTAGGAAAGGTTGGGGGCCAGGACTAAGGACATGGGATCTAGCCCTAGACCTATGCATCACAATGAAGAGAATGTACTCCGGGGATCAGAAATGCTTGAAACCCGATTATGTCATTCAGTGAAGACCCTCATGCAGCAGAAGTACAGTACATCTTTTAGCAAGAGAGGGATGTATAATTAATCTACAGATCACTTAATCCTGCATTATTCGCTTTACTACTTCAATGTTCGACAAACTATTACTGCCTCAGAAATAAAAGTGTGGCATGATTGAAAGGTTACTTACCTGCAACAATCCAGCAAGTGACCGCCCTATTCAGCTATCTATGGGTTTGTTTTTTTAGCCAATCGTACTTTTCATGTTGAGAATAGTAAATGTAAAACCAGACGTCACATGAGGTAAATTGTTGTGGTTAAAAATCCAGAATGCATAGCACTTTCAAACATTACATAAGACCACCAGGAAGCCTTGTTTGCAGTCCCAGCCCTGTTGCAACGGAGGCCATAGAGAATGCAAGGCTCGGTTGGAGCTGGTAAAGTTAATTTTCACAGCAATGATATTCAAATCTAAGTACAAGTAGGAACTCCGAGTAGCATAGGAATCTGGAGAGGATGTCCTTGCTGGAGGAAAATACATCCTACAACTATAGGTATGCAGCATTGGTAATTTTTAAACATTTTCACATAGATTATTTTTTTCCTATTTGCCAGTGTCAAGTCAGGAATTTCTGGAACCTCCTCAGTAGCAGTCTGATTAGAAGCACATCCACACCTTTGGGTCTCGCATGGAATCCTAACTTAGAGATCAATGGCAGGAGTTTGCTACCAGGCACTATTATAACTGAAGCTCATTTCATGGAAAACAAGCTGGGATTGGTGTGCAATTTTATTGAGGTTTCAAAGCCATAGTTGGGTATCTTGGAAGTAATCCTGAACACCCAGTATATGACGCTCATTCCTTTCCATTAGTTACAAGGGGTGGGAACTACCTGCGCCACAGGATGAACAAACTCTATCCTTTTCAAATTTATCAGACTCCATTCCCTCTTAAAGTACAGGTGTGGACACCCTACGTGTGAATCACGAATCATCTCGGCCCAATTCCATTATGTTTCTTTCCGGCAGGCAAAGTTAGAGCAAAAAACACACAGAATGCAAGAGAGGGAGTGTAACGATCATTAATAGTAATGGAATTACTGTGTGGTAAATATTACTTATCTTACATCCAGCTCTCCCAGCTTTCCAACCGGCTGGAAAGATGATTTTGCAACTTTAAAAATAATGGGGTGTTATAAAGGGAAGGCAAAGTGAATATATGCTGGATCCGACTCCAAGCACGAAGATTGGGTAGAACTTTGTGGCTGATGCTGAATATTTTCAGCAGGGGCAGCATTGTACCCTCTGATCATTTTGGGAAAGGAGGTTGTACACAGAAACGCAGTCTTACAATTCAGCAAGCAAATGCTCCACAAAGTTGAACGTTTGCAAGACTTTAAAAAAAAAAAATCTTTTACCTTTTCTATAACTCATTAACTTTATGTTTGTCTCTGACCCTTTACAGCACTCCGCTGCCTTTTGGCTAGGTAAACACCGTAAAAATAGCACATACATAATGCATGCTTATTTTTACGTATTGTGTGTGCACTGTGAGTGTCCAGTTAGATGGCAATTTATTTTCTATCTCCTTTTGATATTTAAATGTTGTTATAAAGTGGTTATTATTACATTGTAATATTGTAGGTGCTTTCATTATGAGTGCTTGGGTAGGTCACGATTTAATCTTTATTTTTTATTTATTTATTGGGTTTTTACAAAAAACAAAAACAAAAGAGAAACATAAATGGCATCTCTGCCTTGCAAGGCAGCGCATTCACACAATAAGAACAAACAACTCGTGACTGATCGAACTTCAGTAGCAACATGAGCCTGTGCTTCACATATCATACAATGCTATCAACTTATTTGGTTAAATCATGATAACGTAGTAGTATCACTCCTGGTCAGGTGATGATTGTTCCTGGGCTTGCAATCGAAGGTATTGTCGCAATGGCTTCCAAATGTCCTTGGGTTTACATGAGGATGGAAGTTCTTCTGCATAAAGTTAAAGATTTTCTTTGCAGTACACTAAATCTCTAAGCCAATGATCCACTTGAGGGGCGAGAGGGCTCTCACATGTCAGCACCACTCGACGTTTTGCCATCAATAAAGCAATTCTAACAAACCTGCCAGTGATACCTTTTAACTGAGGCACATAACATAATAAACAAGCCTGTGGCAAACATTGCAGCTGGGTCATGATCTGTATGCGTTGCACTACATCACCCCAGAAGCTAAACACAAGCCCACACTCCCAAACTAGATGCCAGAAGTCTGCTTCCGCTTGGCCACAACGCTTGCAATTACTTGTATCATGAAGGCCTTGTTTATGTAACCGGTAGGGCGTGTGGTACACTTGGTGAACATACATAAAATGTATAATCCTCAGATTGCCATTTGGTGTAAGAGAGCTAGTTAGGGTGCATACCTGTTCCCATTCAAGTAGAGTATGAGGAGGGGTGATCTTTTCATTCCAGCGGCTCATGGTGTTATCTGGAGCTGAAACCCTCTCATCCCGTACTGCTCTATATAATTTAGTCACCAGTTTACGGCGTGTGGGCGCAACTAATAATAGCTGTAAAGAGTGCAAAGCCGATGACTCACCAGGGAACGTAGTGTAGTGCACCCAAAGGGCAAGCTTCAACCTGTGTAACGTAAATTGAAACAACATGGTTGGGTTGGTGATGTATTGAAGCTCCTCTGGTGTTATAAAAGTTACCTCTGGGTACACGTCTTGCATTGTATCTATACCTGCTTTGCGTAGCGAGCGCACTGGGCTCACCTCTTGTGCAACTGATAGTGCTGCGTGATGCGCTAAGGGTAACGCTGGAGCATATAGGGGTAATTTGGCTGCCAGTGTTCCAATTGCCTGCCACGCGGCGATAGTAGTGTCCAATGTATTAATTTCGATCTTCGGTGTGCCTCTTTTTAAATGTGTGATGATGCCAGAGAACGGAGTAGGGTGCGCGTCGCCATCTTCAACCGCCACGTGGGGGATGAAGGCGTGAGGGCGGTACCAATAATACGCATATTGCGCCTGGGCATATAAATAATAAATATAAAAATCCGGAACACAAAATCTAATGTCAGCGTTGCCCATCCCACCCTAGCTTGTTTGCCACCCCAAATGAGTCGTAACCGTGATGATCTAAGCGTTTTGAAAAAAAGTTTAGTGAGCTTTTTGGGAATATTACTAAAAAGATATAAAAAACGCGGTAGAACTATCATTTTTATAATAGCAATTCGATCCGCCAGCGACAATGTCAGCGTTTGCCATTTGTCCACTTGGAGGTCTAAGGCTGTACATACTCTCCCATAATTTTCACGAACGATGACCTCAGGGTCCCGATGTACCCAAATACCAAGGTATTTAACTGGGTCAGTGGACCACAGTAGTGGATACTCCAAACAAGGGGGGTTGTGATCTCTGTGAGGGGTATTATTACCGATTTGTCCCAATTAATGGTCAGCCCGGAGAATAGACCAAATCGTATATATTCACGTAACACGGGGGCCAGGTGGTTTTGAGGTTCTCCAATGAACAGCACCATATCGTCAGCGTACATGGAAATTCCTAGAGGGCGATGAATGAAATTGAGAGCTGTCTCGCTACGCCGCTGACATATTATGCACGCCAAAGGTCCCAACATTTAAAAAAATAGTAGGGGCGATAAGGGGCAGCTCTGGCGGGTACCATGCCCTATCTGGAAAGCCTCCAATGTTAACCCACCCACCCTCACTCGTGCCGTGGGGTCAGAATATAGGAGCCTTACCCAGCCTATAAACATCAAAAGAAATCCTATATGCTGTAGAATACGAAACAGGTACCACCATTCGATAGACTCAAATGCTTTTGCTGCATCCAACATTACAGCAGCTGCAGGGAGAGCAGGATCCAGAACGTGGAACATGGCAAATAAAGTGCGGAGAGTGTTAGATGTAGATCTCTCCGGTATAAAACCGGATTGATCGGGAGGACCAAAAGGGGCACAAGAGGTTGGAGTCAATCGGCAAGGATTTTTGCATCCAGATAGTGGTCGGTATGACTCACATGCCGAAGGCGATTTATCCTTTTTAAGTAAAGTTATAATCAAGGCTTGGCGAAGCGAAGGAGGAAGACGTCTGGTTTCATATCCTTCACCATAAACCTCAAGCAGATCTGCTGTGAGGCCATCCGGCCCTGAAACTTTGTTATTCAACAGAGCGTAACACTTCTTGGATGTCGGACGACTCAATCGGCTGACTTAGATACTCACGGTGGCCATCCGACAGCCAGGCACATGCTATGTCTGATAGGTATTCAGCTAGATACATATATCCATTCATTGTACTCTAAAATGGATTCATGAATACGAGCAGGTGTAGCCGCGCATGGGTCTGTAGTGTAATCTGTTTCAAGCTGCAATAATTTATTTATTTATTTATTTCTGACATTTATTGAGTGAGAACGAATACCCATGGGCGTCTCGGCGCTAGACAAAGCAGCTGACTCTCCCCTGCAGTGGAGGGACCAGGGCAAAATTACTGGTTAAACAGCCAGGTTTTCAGATTCTTACGAAACTGAAAGAGTGAAGGACTGGTTCTGATTTGTTGTGGCAACGTGTTCCAGATCTTGGGTGCCGCAACTGAAAAACGGCGATCACCCCAGGAAACTGTTTTAGAGCGTGGGACCACTAGTTGGTTGAGAGTCATAGATCTAAGTTGTCTAGTCGGTCGATATTGTATGAGCTGGTCTTTGAGAGGGCGTGGGCCTTGATCATGGAGAACCTTATAAACTATACAGAGGGATTTGAACTTGATCCTGTTTTTGATTGTTAACCAATGGTATGTCCTGATGGTATCGGAAATGGGAGCAAATTTGGGTATTCCGGAGAGGAGGCGGGCTGCCGCATTCTGTATTGTTTGTAATTTATTTGTGACTCTGGTTTGGGCATTTAAGAAAAGTGCATTACAATAATCTAGAGATGAAAGAACCAAGGAGCTAACCAGTGTTTTGGCGGCAACATCTGGGAGGAATGGAATAATCTTCCTTATCATTTTCAGTTTGTAGTGGGCTGTGGCTGCTACTTTATTGGCATGTGCCATAAAGTTAAGATGGTCATCAAAAATGACTCCCAGATTCCTGACCTTGGAAGTCGGGCTAGGTGGAGTGCCGAAAGCTGGGGGCCACCAAAGAGTGGGCCAGGTCGGAGAGAGGGGTCCAAAGATGCCCACCTCCGTTTTGTCGGAGTTATGCTTCAGGCAGTTACCTGCCATCCACTCTCCGATCGTGCACATTGCATTTTGGAAGCGCTCTGCCACTTCCATCCGTTCACCCTTGATGGCCAACACCAGTTGCGTGTCATCTGCGTATGAGGTTAGGCTCATCCCAAATGCTTTGATGATACCTGCCAGGTCCGACACACAGATATTAAATAGTGTCGGACTCAGGGAGGAGCCTTGAGGAACCCCACACGGGAGTGACAACTTGGCTGATTGATATGGTCCTAATATAACCATCTGTGTTCTGTCGGCCAGGAAGGAGGAGAGCAAATCTCTCGCCGTATGGTGAATGCCACATCCTACCGACACGATCGACCAAGATCTTATGGTCGACCGTGTCGAAGGCTGCCGAGAGATCCAGCAGTACAAGTAATGCTGTCCCGCCCTGATCACGGATGATTCGGATGTCATCAGCTGCCTTGATGAGGGCGGTTTCCGTACCATGGAATTTACGGAAGCCATACTGTGTATCGTCCAGGAGCTGGTGTTCCTCTATATACTCTGAGAGCTGCTGGTTCATCGCTTTTTCTGCCACTTTAGCTAGAAAAGGAAGACTAGCTATGGGCCTATAGTTCTTAAGCTCCTCCTTGTCTAAGCTAGGTTTCTTTAGCAGGGGTTTAACCAGCGTGTTTTTAAGGCAATCAGGGTAGCTCCCGGAGGTCAGTATGGTATTACAGACATGTGTGATGACCGGGGCAATGGTGTCCATGACCATAGAGAGAACTGCGGAAGGGCAGGGGTCCAGAGCCGAACCAGATTTAATAGATTTAATGATGGTTATTGTTTGATCAATAGAGAGCGCCCTAAAACTGGACAAAATATTACCTGAGGAGGTATGAGCGAGGAAGGCTTTACTAATGTTGATTTTAGAGGTGAAGGCTTGGTATATGTCGTTAACTTTAGAAAAGAAAAATTCAGACAGCGCGTCACAAAGTGGTTGTGACGGTGGAGGATTGAGATCTGGTGCGTTACCAGTAAGGGTTTTGGTTATACTGAATAATTGTCTACTGGAGTTTTTAGCGTTTTCAATTTGCCCCGAGAAAAATGTTTTTTTGGCTGCGAGAATCATGGATTTATAAATGGCCAATGATTCTTTATATATGGTTTTACTTTTGGCATCGTAGCTTCTGCGCCATTGCCTTTCCCTGTTCCTACTTATTTGTTTTAGGACTCTTAGTTGTCCGACGCTGTCATCGCACCCCACCTGAGAGACATCATCAACACATCCTTCGACACCGCCATCTTCCCTGAAAGCTGGAAACACGCCGAACTCAGCGCTCTACTCAAGAAACCAACAGCGGACCCCACCGACCTCAAGAACTACCGCCCCATCTCGCTTCTCCCGTTTCCAGCCAAAGTCATCGAGAAGACCGTCAACAAGCAGATGGCCGCCTTCCTCGAGACGAACGAATCCCTCGACCCCTCACAGTCCGGCTTCCGAGCCAAACACAGCACCGAGACCGCCCTCATCGCCGCCACAGATGACATCCGAGCCCTGATGGACAACGGAGAAACAGCGGCCCTCATCCTCCTAGACCTCTCCGCGGCATTCGACACGGTCTGCCACCGCACCCTAATACGGCGCCTCAGCAACATCGGAATCCAGGACAAGGCGCTGGAATGGATCATCTCCTTCCTCAACGGAAGAACACAGCGAGTCCGCCTACCACCGTACAAGTCAGAGGCCTCCGAAGTCATCTGCGGCGTCCCCCAAGGATCATCCCTGAGCCCCACCCTCTTCAACGTCTACATGAGCCCCCTCGCGGCCATCGTACGCAAACACCACCTCAGCATCATCTCCTACGCCGACGACACACAGCTGATCCTCTCCCTGACCAACGACCCCGCCGCCGCCAGAGCCAACCTGCACGAAGGGATGAAAGAGGTAGCCGAGTGGATGACGACCAGCCGCCTGAAACTGAACTCGGACAAGACGGAAGTCCTCATCCTGGGCCCTTCACCCTCCGCCTGGGACGACTCCTGGTGGCCCCCCGCCCTGGGCACCGCACCCAAACCAACTGACCATGCACGAAACCTGGGCTTCATCCTGGACTCCTCCCTCTCCATGACCAGACAAGTCAACAGCGTCTCCTCGGCGTGCTTCAACATCCTACGCATGCTACGGAAGATCTTCTGGTGGATCCCCACAGAGACCAGGAAGACCGTCACCCAGGCCCTCGTCACCAGCCGACTGGACTACGGCAACGCCCTCTACGCCGGGACCACCGCCAAGCTCCAGAAGAGACTCCAGCGGATCCAAAACGCCTCAGCCAGACTCATCCTCGACATCCCACGATCCAGCCACATCTCCGGACATCTGAGAGGCCTTCACTGGCTCCCCGTCAACAAGAGAATCACATTCCGCCTCCTCACCCACGCACACAAAGCCCTACACGACCAAGGCCCGAGCTACCTCAACAGCCGAGTCAACTTCTACGCTCCCAAACGCCACCTCCGATCAGCTAACCACGCCCTCGCCGCTGTCCCCCGCATCCGAAGAGCGACTACAGGAGGAAGATCCTTCTCCTACCTGGCCGCCAAGACCTGGAACTCCCTCCCGTCCGACCTGCGCCTGACCCAAGACCACCTCTCCTTCAGGAAGAAGCTGAAGACCTGGCTGTTCGAGCAGTAGCGGCACCACCCCTCCCCAGCGCCTTGAGACCCTACGGGTATGTAGCGCGCTCTATAAGTGTCACTGATTGATTGATTGATAGTTCTTCGGTATACCACGGAGCGGTCGGTGTGCTTCTATTCCTAGAATGGCACTTGGTGGGTACCAGGAGATTTGTGGCGTCGCCAAGCCAATCGTGAAATTGGCCGGTGGCGATAGTAGGATCATCGGATAGGGTTGGGCAGGTTTTGTCCAGTAGTGTTATAAATTGATTTTGGTCTAGATTCTTCCATACTTTGAAGGGGCAGGGCTTCATAGCAGTACCCTTCTTCCTACGTGGTTCCTTAATTGTCAGGCTGCTGAATATGGCAAAATGATCTGTCCAAGGCATTGGCAGAAAATTTAATATATGCAAGCCCTCTACGTTGGAAAAGATACCATCCAGCGTGTGTCCTGCCTTGTGGGTGGACGCGGTGACCAATTGTCTAAGGCCTAATGTTTCTAGGTCTGATATAAGGACAGCGGTATCCCTGTCATTCACTTGTTCTAGATGGAAATTCACATCGCCCTTCATTGTGGTAGATTCTTCAGTGGCAATTGATTCAGTAATTGCGTTGAGGTTAGAAAGGAAGCCTGCTTTAGTCCCAGGGGGACGATATAATAGCACTCCCTTAAAGTTAAAAAGGGCTGTAAACTTTATTTTAAAGTGCATGGCTTCACATGAAGTGGCAGGGATAAATGCTGTTCGGCCCTCAAACCGATCTCTGATTATGATAGCTAAACCCCCTCCCTTTTTGCCGACCCTATCCTGTCGGTAGGCTTTATAGCCTGTTCTATTTTAGTTAATTGCTCTCTAATATCTTTAAGAATACCTACCGTGGCGCTGATGCAAGCCCCCCGGATCGTGACCTTAAAGGCCACCCATAAAGTAGCAGCACTATCCACAGAGCCCATATTTATCTAAACTCTGCACAATTTATTTTCTTATGGTTTCTTTGTAAACCGGGTCTAGTAAGGCTTCGGATCGAAATCTCCATGTGAATGGTCTAGGAGTGTTAGTGGGTATAAGGATGGTGAGTCTACCTGGGTTATGATCGAATAGCATGCGGGGGAAGAGAAGTTATTTCCGTGACCCAGTCATTAGCACCCTCACTTAACATCCAGTAATCCAATCTAGACCAACTTCCTTACGCCGGCGTGGCATGTGTGCCCTCTCTTGTGTCACAATTGCGAAGTCGCCAAGCAGCTATCAATCCAAACTCAGACATGGCTTCTCTAATGCATTTAGCGGCTTTAGGAGTGCGCCCACATTGTTGACTAGACTTCTCAATCAAGATGTGTATTAAAATCCCCCCATAATACTTCGGCATCCAGCCAGTCTTGCAGTACATTAACAATACGTGCAAACATTTCAGGCTCATCCACAATGGGGACATAGACATTCACAATAGTCACCAGTGACACCCCCAATTTACCATGCACTAAAGCCTATCACCCCTCGTCGTCTGGGTGTACTTTAATTGGTGTAAATAGCAAACCTTGTTTTAGCAGGATGAGAACACCCATAGCATAGGAGGAATACGACAAAGCAAGCTTATAACAGGCCCATTTAACAGCAATCTTAGCCTCAGTCACTTTAGTTAAGTGCGATTCTTGAAGGAGAGCGATCTGGACTCCGTGTCTATCCAAATAGGCAAAAACCTGCCGGATTTTCTTGGGGGAATTGAGCCAACGAACATTACACGTTAAACATGTAAATTCATCACCTGTGGGTTCCATGAAGAGTGAAGAACAAAAACATATCATGTGCACAGCTTTGTATCAGTGTGTTGTCACATAGGTACCAATACTCAATTATCAGGTCAATCACTGTAAACAAATCCCCTTGCGTAACAATAGAACCCCCCTCTCCCACCCACTTTAGCACCCCCAACTTGCCAAAGCCATCCCTTAAATTAACACATACCCCCTCAGTATAAGACATATGAGAAATGTGATGTGGGGATTACCCGTCGGGAAGCGCTGTAGCACTTTCTACTTCCTAGGTGTAAGGGGAGGTGGCCGGCCACTACGCGATTTATACCCACCGCCAGCCATCCATGAACAGCAATAATAAAGGTGCATTGTATAGTACGCATTGGTCATAAAAAAAACAGAAAAAAGCAAACTAAACAGGTGTACAACGCATGAAGGGGAACACATGATCGAATATAAACTACAGTGATCCTTCTTATTCCCTGTCGGTATCGCTGCAAGTACAATTCAACAGTCAGCTTCCTCAACCAAAGTAACCGATAGCGACCGATGTGCTCGTTCCACTAGGTGTAGTTGGGAAAAATTTTCGGCCCCAAAAATCTACCGCAGCATATTTTCAACATATGTTTCCTGACTAGCCACATTTGTCGATTCTGGCAGGCCTGTGATGCACAGGTTATTGCGACGTGACCTCGCCTCAAGGTCCTCTTTTTTGGCTTAAATTACGGTCAACACTCTCTCCATATCAAGGGCCTTGGGCATTACCTGCTGGAGGCCATCTTCCGTGTCTGAGATACGCTGTTCGGCCTCGCCGATCCTTGTGGCTTGCTTGTCTAATTTGGCAGACATGTGGTCCATGCGTCCATTCAAGGCCTCAATCTTACCATCTATAGACTTTAAACTAGCTTGGATCGCCGATAGTGTCTTTTCAAGTGCGGTTGCTGATTCAGCAGGGGCATCGAGTTCAGAGTCTGATGTAGCCCCACGAGTTGGCCTATTAGACTTCCGTTGCTCGTATGTGAGGCGCGGCTGGGATTTGTCAGATTTCCCCATCGTAGAGGATTGCAATGGCGGGCCACAAAGTGTGAGTACAGCTTGCGCCGAACACGTGGCAGTGAGCAATGAGCTAAGGGCACCCTCCCCTCAAATGTAACCGTCAGCAGGCAGTTAGTGATGAACGCTAGGTTGAAAGTATGCTTGTCACATCAATGTGCGCTTGTCGCAGTTCCTTCGCACATCCACATAAAACCCATTCGGCCAGGGCTGGGCAGAGAGCGACGACCAAGAGCAGTTCAGCCATACAGCAAAGAAGGACTCAGTGAGGTAGTGGTGGCGATCAAATATTGAGCCTAGGGATTGCAGCAGCCTCAATCTTACGTCAGTGTCCCCAGAAAAAGTATCTCAGTGGCTCACAACGTGGGGGGGCATAATATGGAGTTGGAGCTTCCACGTGCTCGGAAAAACCAGGATTATAGGTAGGGTGCCCCTGCAGTGGTTCCACACTTGCTCAAAGGGGAGATGAGGAAAAAGGGAGAAAAAGGCCCCACACAGCAAGGCAACACAGCGATGTGGGCGTAGGGTCATGATGTCAAACAAGCATGCTGTTTCATGCGGGGTTAGCAGGCCTCAACACCACAACTCGCGCCAGCGCGCACCAGTCAGCCTTCGACGAACCACCACAATCGCTTATATACTGTCCTCACTCTGACTCCAAACTTGGGCTGCAACTGCCCTGCGCTCCAACGGTGGATATCTTCAATGGCAAGGTTCGTGAGGGAGGGTGGCAGGGTAGCTAGGCCCCAGGCAGAGTCCAATTGCAGATCATGGCCCCCGCTCCCACCGTCCACCTCACCTCATGCAGCAGCAGGCCACGGCATACAACGAAGGCAGAAGGGGACGCCGGAGGTACTGGAGGCTCCAGACGCTGTGCGTAGTGGCTTGATCTGGCTCCCAGCGGGCCCCTGCAAAGATTGCGTCTCCTCGTCCTCTGCGATCGGGCAGAGCGCCGCTGTGCGTGCGCCGGCTTCAGGATGTGCAGACATCCCGGGGGAGGCCGCAGAGATCACACACGCAACACCCCATTCCGGAACGCAGAGTGAGTGCAGACACCCACCGCACTACCTCTATAGGCCCTCCAGCAGAGGCTCAGTCATGCCCGCCAGACCTCCGCGTCGGGCCGCAAGTCTCGGCTGAATGCCCCGCCTCCGGCCGACGATGGAGTTGAGCTGGCTCACGGAGGTCGCAGTGGAATGCTATGGGTTCACGCAGGCCTCTCTTGGACCAGTAGCGAATGGTAGCACCGCAGAGCCGTCCGTCCAGCGAGGCTGTGGGCGTCAGCAGGGGCAGATCTACTCCACGACTGCCGTGTTGGTTCGGCCACGTCGTGCCGTCAGCAGGTCTAATTCGGCACCAGAACACCAAATTACCCCTGGCTATAGCACCAATCAACGCACCACGTCGGCAGCAAGACGTGCCTCCCGAGTCTGGTCACGGATGGCGGCTATGGAAGAGGATAATTAAGGATTTCCATGTGCCGGCCGGTGGAGCTGCACTTACAGCGCAGCCATCTCGCCCCAAGCCATGCCCCAAGGTTTGCAAGACCTGTTCATAAAAGAAACTATGATCAAGGTAAAGCCCAATTGAGGAGCTGGATATTTAAAGCAAAATGCTTCTCTAGATTCACATTATTTAGGGAGAAATTATCAGGCAATCTATAAAATGCTTTTGATAGGCTCAAATGCTGTGAAAACGAGATTCGAAAACACTGTGTAGGCTATCAGGATAACGTCACAGTTGCTGGCGTTCAAGAAATTCCTGTGACTTTTATAGATCAGAAGTGTGACAATAAAGGCATAAAAAACCTACTGTACTACTTTAGAATAAGAGTACCCCCTTGAGATCCTTTGGCCTTTAGGCAAAAGGAAAAATGGAGATTCTGAGAATTCTACTCTGTGGCAAAGACTACCAGAGTAAAGCTCTATACCTCTATCCTACCTTCCCTACATATGTGCCACCTTTTACTTGGGATGCAAATAATAAGCAGCACGGTAAAGCCTATTCAGTATATCGACGTTCATGTTACACTTTCCTTCGGATTGGAATGGAGAGCGAGAGGACTAACCTTCAGTTGGATTGTAAGCAAGAAAACAGCCTACATTTAGGTACTTCCCTGAATACTCAAACAGTGGATGCGCTGTCCATTCGTATACAAATTTCCCTAGGAGGTGAGGAAGAAAGGAATTTAGCTCCACAAACATTGTCTTGAGATCTGTGATTCTAACCTGTAGGAAAAAGCCTTGAACAGATCACAAGAAGTGTTTGTAAATGTTGGCATTCTCTATCCTTCAACCATACTTTCAAAAGCCTGTTAAGAAATAACTGAGAAGGTGGATCCACAAGTAGAAATCTTGTGAGAAACCCAGACTGTGTTTGATGTGTCTCTTTATTGAAATAACCAAAAAGGGGAGTGAAGAGTAAGAGGAGTGAGACTACTCAACCTCCAAATAATAAACAGAGTTAATCAAAGAGGAGTGGGACCACTATAACGTCCTGCTCATCCTGAAAAACCTTAAGAGTTTTTAAAAGGACTCTTACCCACTGGAGTTTCCTCTTGTGGGTTAGATGAATGTTGACTCAATGAACCATGCCACAAGAGGAAACTCCAGTGGCCAAGAGTGCTTTTAAGAACTCTAAGGTTTTTCTATATAGGAAGGACATTGTAGTGGCACCACTTACCTTTGATTAACCTTCTTTATTTATTGGTCATTCCATCAATCCACCGTAATCACAGGTGATGGAAAAAGCAGAACCCTACCTGGCAGCAAACAATGTCTGCAATGAAAGCATGAGAGAAATGCATTCCCTAAAGCAGTGCTTCCCAAACGTTTTAGATCCACAGCCCAATTTTTAAATCGCCAAACTGTCACAATCCACTTAACTTTAATGAGTATGAGACAGGTGATTTTTGTAATGTAATTAAAGCATCAGGTGGTAGCGCACTGTCGTATACAGACAGCACAGTTTCCATTGAAATGGGCACTAAATTTGCAGATATACAATAGTTTTACTGATAAAAGTATACTGCACACAAACAATAATGTGTGGAGATAGGATTTTAGTGAAGTGTCATGATTTGTTTTGATCCTGTTAAAATCTTTAGTGCCATCACATTTCAGAATTACAAACACTTTGCTTCATTTTTGTTTTTCCTAACTGCTGAACGTGTATGGTTCATTTACAGGTATTTACATTATGTTGCATGTTCTGAAAAACATGACATCCTACAGACTTTTCTTTCTTTTCCTGAATGCCAAGTCAGAGGAGTTTATAAACACCAATTCCCGTGTTAAAAAAACATAAGCAGAAATTTGTCAGAAGACATAGGTAGACATTGGACTTCTGTCTCTAACGCGGAGCCAAAGTGACAAGAAAAATACAGAATTAAAAGGCATCTTTATTTATTGTTTGGACTTTCATGGCCACCAAAAATCTGCTCATGGCCCAGTTTGGAGAACACTGCCCAGGCCAACTTCCTGGAAAAAAGTTGCACATTTGTTGCAGCTGAGTTGGAACTTGATCCATATCAATGGTGGGACAACATACATTTTGCAACATGTCACTCTCAAAGCTTAAACAGATTAAGGCCGGGAAATACTTTTAGAGTGTTGATTGGATGGCATTCAATTATGTAACTGTCAAAACACCCTCTTAAAGTTTTCCAAATTTCATTAGTTAGGAAGGAAAATAATGTCTTCCCACACAAAAAGTAAGCTCATTGTTGTAATGGATTGGCAAAAAGTGTGGCGCAGACAACTTTCCAATCATAGCTGTAAAATTACAATAAAAGGCTATTCTTCCAGTGTATAAAATTTGACGTTCGGGGTATTTTGTTATTGCAGTCTTATGACAAGGCCAATTCAAATGGCAGAGGGAGCAAGTCTTCAAAAAAGATTTTGAGCCTTTTATGAGTGACCACACGCACCTTGCGGAACCACCATGTTGTGGTGAATCACTTCGCTCTAAAGTGGTACCAATACTCTTGTTGGATAAAAAAAAAATCAGATTTTGCTGCATACACAAAGCAAGAACAAGGTGATCTACAGTAGCAACATAAAATAGATTTGAAAGTAAGAAGTTTTAATTAATCAGCCATTTCTACAGTAGTGAAGTATGGAACCCCATCCACTTGAAGCTGGCACGTACCATTGTTTAAATTATGGTGAAACAATATGATGTAGCACTCGGAGAATAACCCAGTTGTATTTAGCCCAAAAAACGTATCTGTGCAACTTCCAGATGGATATATGAAGTGCACATTTTGTAAATCAATACTGCAGAGGCCATGCCCAAGTAAAGGGAGGCAAGGATCTTCAATGGAGGCCTCATGTCAGAAGTTGCCTTGTTTAGGACAAGGTTTAAGAGGTGAGGACAATTTGTACACTCACACATCTTGCCAACAGTAAAGAAATGACTCCAGAACTCTGATTTCTAAGAACTTGTGACTTTAAGCAATAGCGCTGGTGAGGCTGTGTGAAAATGACTTGTGGGAAGGAGAATGGAGTGTAATATGGAGAGGGACCCTCAGCTCACCTACTGAAAAGAAAACAACAGGGCTAGCTGATTGACAGGTGAGTAGGAGTCGATCCTCTACACTTTCTGAGATGGGAGTTCAAAATGAATATGTGCACTAAGCAGAAAAGTCTTGGGACATCCTTCTCTGTAGGCTGCAGAAATAGACTAGGTTGGTACATGGTGGTAAAGAAACCTGGTACACAGACATCTGTAAAGAAGTATTTTATTGAACACATCCCCTTTGCTTTCATTCTTCTCAAGGTTTCGTTCAGTTGTATTAAAACCATATAGGTCCCACAATGTTATCGCCTCCAAGAATCCTTTAAAAATCCTAAAGAACAACAGTTTAGTAAACAACCAGAAAGACATTTGCAGTAGGAGCCTCGGTTCACCTACGGCAGAGTCAAGTGAAATTGGACCTCTAAGCTCCTAACATTTTTACAATGTATTGTTATTGTATTATACCATTTGTATAATGCTTCAGACCCTTAAAGATGCCACAGAGCCCTATCTGAATACTCGCTTTGTTGTTCATGGTTGGATGAATGTGGACTTACAGTGTAGCCGATATGCATAAGGTTAGATGTCGACATAAGGTTTGGAGTTGTATGGTCACTGGCAGACAGTTTGCTACCAAGTCTACAGTAAAAATGTATTCTGACTACAAAGTAATTCTAAAGTGTAACCCAAAACTTAGAACCCAAACATGTTGGCATGTATTTCATGCAAAACTATAATGGTGCATAAATATAAATATAATTAGTGCTCCCGGTTTTATGTTATTTATCGTTTTAACATTTCCGTCAGCATGTATCCACATACTGTCAGTTTTATTCATATTTATTTTGTGTTCTCTGAATGGCTGAAGTTGTAATATAGTATATTTCCACATTTATTTAACTAATAAATATGTGCTCAAACATTGACACCGGTCATGTTTTAGTAAATTAAGCAGCCAAATATAACAAAACAATACACCCACGGGTAAATATTGGCATTATACTACAAATGGATGTTGTCGTTATTTAATTAAACCTAATCCTGCTTTTTAACTCCCATGCCATCTATCGGCTAAAGCTGTTGGCCTGGAATTAATGAAAGACAGCATGGATAGGTACTTAAAAGAAGCCAATTTCTCTGTATTTTTCCATTAAAAAAAAAAATGCTGGCAGGAAGCACATTAATGTCTGTCTGTATTTACCTGTAAAAATCAGTAAAAACGGGGGGGGGGGGGCGTTGTTTGCCGCGTAGCGGAATGGCCGCTCTGAGTGAGCTCCGCCGGCCGGGGATTAATCCTTTTGATATCCTGTCACACGGAGAGTTGCTGAGCTGTTTCACGTCACTATACAGCCGCGGAATACCTGTGGACCCAAGCGCTGCTCCTTTTGTCATCGCCCGACGCTCCGAGGCTGAGATACGCGGCTGCGTGCAGGCAGACCGGCCGCTTGAGGAGCTCGAGACGTGGTGTGGGCGGGCTGCCCCGAAAATCGAGCCCGCGGCTGTCGGCATGCTATGGGCCGGTGGTGGGACGAGGGGCGCCGCTGCATCTGCCGACACACGCGCCCTGATTGGTGCGGCACGGCCCGATGGCGGTGCGAGGAGAAGTGAGGCCTGGTGCAGGGTGACTGCCATTTTGGGACCGCGTCAGATCTCGGCTGTATTTGTGAGAAGCTGCGGGAGCTAGCCCCTCCTGCCGAGGATCGCCCTCGCTGGCTTGCTGCCCCTGGGCTGCGGCCGTTACTTGTATTGCTGCACGCCCCCTACTGGATGCAGTGATGCATGGGGTAAGTTATCTACATCCTGTGGCTCATTTCAGCTGACCTGGGACTGGACGCGGCTGGGAGGACTGGTTGTTCCTGCTGGGATGGTCCCCGCCGGCGCGCTGTCCCTCGGCTGTGACCCTGGAGGACCCTGTACGGGCCGTGCACATCGTCCTGCGCTGTGGTGCCTGTTGAGTGGCCTCTGTGGTCCCCTGCTCCGGAGGTCTGGAGGAAGATATTGGGGGCTGTTTACACCGGACAACGTGGCTGCTTGGAGGTTTGTGAGCGCAGGTGACCTACGTAGCTGTGGAGGTTTAGATTGGTTGGTAACGAGGGGAGCTTTGTCCGGCCGAGGCCGAGGCAGCTGGTGCGCCCCGGAGGAATTACAGGTGCGCGCAACGCTGATCCTGGGAGCTGAGACGCGACGTGCTGCTCTGGGTCAAAGCAGGCCCCTCCGGACTTCCACACCTTCAAATTGCATTTGTAAACATGGGAAAACAGGATGCTAAACAACCGAAACTTACCTTTGAGAATAAAAGAGCCATGCGACATACAGAATCAGACCCAGACGCGCTCACGGAGAGCCAGCATAACACGCAGGCGGAGGATCGTGGAGAAGACCTACGAACCCTCATGCTGGAAATGCGTTTGTGACTGCGGAATATTGATACCAAGTTGGATACCCTTGCCGCGCAGCTGGACTCGGTCAAGACCCAAGTGGCGACACACGAACCCCGCCTCGATGACCTGGAAAACCGAAACACCGATTTCCATGACTTTCAAGTGGAAACTAAGGAATAACTGCTGATTATGGATAAAATGTTGGGCATAATTAGAGCCAAGAACGAGGATTTAGAGGCGAGGTCACGCAGAAACAATCTACGCATTACTGGTATCCCGAAAACGACTGCCATATCCAAGATGGAGACCTTTATAGCAGACCTGCTTCATGAACTCTTCGACCCCCACTTATCACCTGGCTTTGTGGTGGGAGAGGGCGCATAGGTCGCTGGGACCGAAACCTCCGGTGGGAGCAACACCTAGGCCTATCTTGGCGAAACTCCTGAATTACCAGGACGGAGACCTTATACTACGGCTGGCAAGAGAAAAGGGTCAAATTTTACATAAAGGCAATACTATATCGTTCTACGCCGACTTCACTCCGGCTGTGCAGGCGGCACGGCGTGAATTCCTACTTGCAAAACGTATCCTACTACAAGCACAAATTCCCTACTCCTTGCTGTACCCTGCCAAGCTCAAAGTCTCCCATGACGGCACAGCTCACTTCTTAACCGATGCGAAATCGGCTTTGAAATTTGCCAAACATGTTGGTGGAAAAAGAAATAAAGACACCCAGGGACCTGAGATGTCCGCAGCCGACCGCCTCAGTGACAATGACTGAAATGGGTACTGTACTGTTCTAAAGCCTGGATGCTCGGCTGTGATAGGATGCGGGCTTGAGTGATTTTGTGTTTTGAGCTGCAATCGCCCTTGGTCTCCACAGTTTGTTCAGAGTTTGATCTGTTGACATGGTCTCGCAACACTCCGCAACACTCCTGGCCACCCTGTATGAACAGGGTAGTTTACCGGTCTCGCTGCGCCCCCATGGGGAGATTTCCCTGAACGGATATGTACCTATTGTTCCTTTGTTCATTTAGGGGGGGTATTCTACAACCTGATTGGGGGGGGGTTGGAGGGGGTGGTGGGTGGAGGGGATTGGTTTATTGCCAGTATGGTTGCATTTTGTTGGCTGGCCTGCACGGTTTGGATCGAGAAGATAACACGCTGCCATTGCTCACGCTCTTTTCTTCAGTGTACATTGTATACCACCACGCCAACACACTGAATATTCTCACATGGAACATTAGAGGTCTGAATGATAGTCGGAAGTCTAGACTTGTGCATGCTTACTTATCCCGACACAATATCGATCTATGTATATTGCAGGAGACACAACTCAATGTAACACCATCCCCGCAAATCAGACATAACAGGTGGGGCTATGTGTACTCCTCCATATACTCTAATTATTCCCGTGCGGGTTAAGATACCTTCTCATACGGGGCACACTGGGTGGAGTTCCCTAGTCATTGTAGTGGTATATGGCCCCAACGTAGATTCCCCAGACTTCTTTCAGGCTCTTTGGACCAGGGTTAGAGCGACTGGTTGTAGAACAATTATATGGGGGGCGATTTTAATGTTATCTTAAACGATGCAGTGGATAGGAGGGGAGCGGCC
This sequence comes from Triturus cristatus, assembly GCF_964204655.1. Taxonomy (NCBI): domain Eukaryota; kingdom Metazoa; phylum Chordata; class Amphibia; order Caudata; family Salamandridae; genus Triturus; species Triturus cristatus. The sequence goes on along the minus strand of NC_140590.1, from coordinate 271,279,628 downwards.
AGATCAGACAGAGACCTAGTTGACATATGGCGTCGGAGAGGGTACCTGTATCTCTGACCATCATAGTGCTTGGTCCCGGTTGGACTTCTGGTTGGTCTCACGAGATGTGGCCTCGTGGACCTCTGATGTCTTGCACCTACCGCGTTCCCTATCGGACCACGGACCTTGTCTGTTGAAATTGGCACTCCCAGACTCACATCCCCGAGCATTCTCCTGGCGTCTCCCACCACACGCCCTGTTTAAGGAGGAAATCCGGACGGATATTATAGATTACTTCACTCTCAATACGGTTCCGTGGCTACTGAGGCGTTCAAGGTGGTTATTAGGGGACAGTGCATAGCCCGCCAGGCAGGTGTCTTAAAGGCCATTAGGGGCACACTTCCCTCACTGGAGGCCCAAATCAGAGAGCTTGAGGAGCCTGCCACTATAGCTCTCCTGAAATCTAAGTTATTAGATTACGAAGTGGAGGCACAACGTGAAGTTAAATTCCTAGGAAAGTATGCGGAGGCACGAAGGTACGGGGAGGGCGATAGACCGGGACGGACGTTGGCCGGTCTGATCCGACCTCCCAGATCCACTGCGTACATCCACAAATTGCTCACGGCACAGGGGACTGCTGTCAGGGGACAGAGATAGTTTGAATGCATTCTCCATGTTTTATTCTCAGCTTAACACTGCCACCCAGGAAACTTGTCCCGAGTGAATGCAACCCTTTCTCGATTTGTTGGAACTAGTTTGGTTCCATTAAAACCACAGAGATTACATGGACTTCCCATTTACCGTGGAGGACGTCGCCAAGGTCACAAAAAGATTACCACTTGACAAGGCGCCTAGGCCTGACGGCTTGACCACCTCCTTCTATAAAACATACGTGGAGGAGCTGGCGCCTCGACTGTTGGCATTGTATGAGGAGGCCCAAAACGATGGTGTATTACCCCCGTCCACGAGGGAAGCGATAATTATTACCCTATTGAAACACGGTAAGCCAGAAACGGAGCTGGATTCCCATCGGCCGTTATCAATGATAAACGTGGATGTTAAAATCCTTGCCAAGTTGCTTGCCAATAGGTTGCAGCCCTTGCTTCCCATCATTGCACGCCCGGACCAGTCAGGATTTATTCCTGGACGGTCGACCTCGCACAACTTGCGGACTGTCTTCTCGGTGCTGCACTACTTACACCCCGATGTGCGAGCCGCAGTAGTTTTTTTAGACGCCACCAAGGCGTTTGATACGCTCGAGTGGCCATATTTATTTGCTAGATTAGGCCGCATGGGGTTTAGCCTGGGGGTTAGCCCGCTCTTCATCAATCGCATCCGGCTGCTCTATACACAGCCCACTGCCCGGATTAGGGCGTATGGCCTGCTCTCGGAACCCTTCCACATCACGCGAGGCACCAGGCAGGGGTGCATCCTTTCCCCCTTGCCTTTTGCGATGGAACCCCTGGCTGCGCGTATCAGGCAACATCACACGGCTCGGGGTATAGGGTTTAGCACCAGGAGCCTCCTTATTTCGCTTTATGCGGACGATGTCACTCTTTACATTATAGATCCCGAGGTGAACTTGGACCCCATTTTAAGGGAATTTATCCGTTACGGGGGCCTGGACGGTATCTGTATTAACTGGGCAAAGTCTGTGATATTTCAACTTACAGATGGCACACCTCAGATGACCTCTGAATTCCCTCTGAAGTGGGAGGCTGAGGCGGTCAAATACTTGGGCATATGGCTTGTGAGAAAGTGCCATCTTTCTTGCATGGTATGCCCCCACTTTTTGCTGAATTGCTGAATGTACTTTGAGTGTGTCCTGGACTCCTGCCAACCAGGTGCCCAGGAGCCCAGGGCCTATGTTCCTTCCCTAAAACCTAAATTGGCAAACCCTGGCCACATGTCAGCCCCTGGTAAACGGTACCCTAGGTAACCAGGGCCTTGTGACCAGGGAAGGCCTCTAAGGGCTGCAGCACTTATTGTGCCACCCTTAGAGACCCTGTACCCTAACACAAACACACTGCCCTTGCAGGATGAGTGTCTGGGTACAAGACAAAACAGAGAGTCGACATGGCACACTTCCCTGTGTGCCATGCCCACAACCTACACTGCCCTGGCATACATCAGCCACCCCTCTAGCTGGGTGCCCTATGCCAGTGGTGTGGGCACGGGAGCATGAGCCCTGTGCCCCTACAGCACCCAGGTCCATTCCTGGGCACTAAGTGCAGTGCTGCCATTTAAGAGTATATGGTGCTGGAGCTCGTCAAACACGAACTCCACAGCACCATGATGGCAACACTGAAGACTGAGAAGTTTGGTATCAAACTTCTCAGCACATTAAACCCGCACTGATGCCAGTGTGGGATCTGATGTACAATGCACGACAGAGGGCATCTTAGAGATGCCCCCTAAACCTAACCTACAATCCACGTCTTGTCTGAGGGGCTGCCAAACAGCAGACATGCTGGACCACTGGGTAGGGAGCCATCCGCTCTCCTGGGCCTGCAACAATGCACATCCTGGGCGAGGTGCTAGATCTCCTCCCCCAGGATGGGCAGGGAAAGCTTCAAAGGCATGCCGCCTTTGTAAACTTCTCCAGGACACTTGCTCAGCAACTGGCCCCTACCGGTTCTAAACCCCCACTCTGGCGGGAAGACTGACCGGAAACCCCAAGTAAGGACAGGGGATGTGCCAGCCCTGCCAACCCCACCCCTCAGGTGGGGGAGGCGAGGTGAAGCACATCTCCGGGCCCTCGCCATCTTGAAGATGGGGAGCCCTACCCAATCAGGACTAGGCCACTGCCCCTCCCCCCCCACAGTAGAGTGGCAGGATAGGGGGTGTACCCACCACAGGACAGGGACCCAGTGGTCCCTGCCCTTTACCTACCTCTAACGCCTCTAAATTTAGTATTTAGGGGCACCCTGAACCTTCCTTCCTTAGATTCCAGATTCTAAAACAGCAAAGAAGATCAAGAAGAAAGAAGACCTGCCGTGCAGCTGCTAAGAAGAGGAAGACACCAACTGCTTTGGCCCCAGCCCTACCAGCCTGTCGACCCTCGAACCTGCTCCTGCTAAACCCCGGCACCTCCTGTGGCCAGCAACCTCACAAACCCAGGAGGAGCTGGCTACCTTGTGACTGAGCACCTGGGACTCCCACGAGCAGTGGCTCTTCTCCAAGTAAGTATCTAACCCCTGGCACCAGCCCGGAACCGCGAACCCTGCACACTCTGCACCTGCCAAGCCTGGCCTGTGCTGGAGTGGACAAAGACCCAGAGGACGTCCCCCCCAGCGACTGTGACCCCGAATTCGGCACCCAAGGACCTACCTCGACGCTCCTGACGACGCCTGCAGCCTCAGAACAAGGGACCCCCCCCTACCGCGATCAACAGAGGGTAATAATTCTCTTGAAATTTCTTCTAAGTGTGGAGTTTCTAAACTTTAAAATATTCACCTAAAATCAACCGAGTAACGAAAACGGAAATACTCACCTGCTATTAGGAGAGATCCCAGTGCTCGATCTTGGTGCCCAGCACTGACCCTGAAAAGTACTTTAGACCGTACTTACCACTAACTCACTTTTCTCCCATAGGATACCATTGACTGTTTTTCTGTGAAATTTGTGTCGATTTTTGCAAACTACAAATATTCTTTAAAAATCGTACCAACTGTGGAAACGTAATTACTTACCTGTTTTAGATAGATGTCCCAGTACTGCGCCTAGGAGCCCAGCACTGGATTACAAAAGTAACGAGAACATACTTTACCCGTAACTCTCATTTTCTTCCATAGGAAACCATTGACTGTTTTTCTGTGAAATTTCTTCTAAGTGTCGATTTTGCAAACTTAGAAATATTCCTTAAAAATCCCCTGTATAACTTAAACGCAGTTTCCCAACTGCTTACAAGTGGTACACTAGTGCTGGATCCAGGATCCAACACTGACCTAGAAAAAGTAACCATAAGGATTAGTTACTTACCTGTAATCCTAGTTCTCATCCAGGGGTATACTCAAAGTCATAATCTATGAATAATCCCCGCCCATTTGCGGGATCCCGGAGCATATAGAAAATATATATATATACATATATATACATATGTGAAAACATAACTGCAGCCTAACAATGTTCAAAACCTGGCAATGCTGTAAATTACATATATTTGCATAGTAGTGCACCCCTATCCCATAAGGAAACAAGCATTTACAATGCAATGGTCTCGGCATTGTTAAAGTTAGAGCTATTGGCATTGCTCATGACATTATTTTTGTTTTTGTTTTTCAAACATTTAAAGAAACGGCATTGTTATTTACAATGTCAATAGCTTAATCCCTCTCAAATGCGAGACCTATTGCATTTGCACCCACACACAGAGCCACACACACAAAGCCACCCACACACACACAGAGCCACCCACAGTCACTCACATAGAGCAACCCACACACAAATAGAGCCACCCACAGAGCCACCTACACACACACACAGTTACCCACACACAGACAGAGCCACCACGCATATAGCCACCTACAAAAAAAGCCAGCCACAGACACACAGAGCCAGACACACACACAGAGCCTCCCACACACACACACAGAGCCTCCCACACACAGAGCCTCCCACACACACACACAGAGCCAGCCACACACACACACACAGAGCCAGCCACACACACACACAGAGCCAGCCACACACACACACACACAGAGCCACCCACACACAGCCACCCACACACACACACTTCAATGAAAGACAGCTACGATTTCTAATACAGCATTATTTAAATAATTATTATTGGCTCCGTTACGGAGCTCTCAACACAAACTAAATTGTTGCTGATAAAGATCAGGAATTTAGTTGCTGACTCACCTGGGCATCCTTCAAAATAAATTGACGCCGGGACCCCGAGGGTCTCACTTAACCCAGACAGGAGCGTAGGGTGCGGGGGGGGGGGGGGGGGGGGGGGGGAGGAGGGGAAGGAAGAGTCCAGGAGAAGGGAGGGGCTGAGAGTTGATCTTTTAGCACAGCCAACCGGACACAGCCTGATTACCCCATAGTAATCAGAAACGGGGCAGTAAAGTATGTATATACACGCGTTTGCCTGGGAATCATTCGAAGAGTTTTTAGGACGCTGGGTCAACATAAGTGAAAAACAACAAATACCAACATGAATCGGGATTGGAAGTTTGATAAGATAATAAACTTGTAATCGAAAGGAATCAAATGCAGGAGCTCCAAGTTACGGCATACAAACGTACACACATATTCCGGCATGCACACGCGCCCCTCGATCTAACACTTCCGGTGTGAGCATTTCACAGAGACCCGGCTCGCGCTGTGGAGTTCAGTCTACCCGCCGTCATGGGGTTCAGGTGCGAAAGGTGATACGTCACAATGAGAAGTGGGTTTGGGTGAGGCGATGGCTCGTGACCCGGCCCGCTCTGGGAATGTCTGCAGCTGCACGAGCGCTGTAAGAGCCAGGGCCGGAGCGGGGCATGTGAGGGGTGGGCACTGCGGGCCGAGCTCGTCCCTTGGCAGCAGCGTCACCCCCTGCCCAGCGCTTGGCCTTTAGTGCCGCCACATTTCGTGTATCGAGGATGCCAGTGTTCCAGGTTCTAGTAAACTTCCCCAGTCAATTAAATTCAGCATTAAGCGCGGGGGGTGGGGCTGGTTAAATGCGTCCCGGTCAGTGCTTTAAATGGTACTGAGCACCGGCCGCTTTTTATTTTGATTGTGAGAGTACCGGCAGTTGTCAAGAGTTTGGACAAACAAACACCTCACCAGGGTTGGACCGTAACTCGGAAGAGCTGTGCAGTGCGGGAAGGAGGTGTGAAATCCACTCATGCAGGCAAGGGCTGGCCTTTCGCACAGGCGGGGGGAGGGGGGGATCATGCCCATGGCGCCCGATCTGCGAAGCTTCCCCTCATCTTGTTGGTGCCGGAATACAGGGTGTAGTCGAGTGACGCGGAGATGTTATTTGTGGCACCAGCGTCTATCTATTGAACTCTTCCCCCTAAAGCACGTCCTCAACTTTAAGCCATGTGTGCTGTGCAGTTTTTTTACGAACATTTCTCTCCAAGATTAAGTGGCGTAATGTACAATGAGTTAGATGGCTGCAAGTCCCGTCAATCAATTTAAGGTGAGGGAGCAACGCCGGGACACCACCGCCTTTCTCCGAGGCAGAGAAGAACTGCCTCGGAGAAACGCAGCCTCGGTTTCGGATTCGGGGGCGTGTTTCTTTTTCTCTCCTCTTGCCATTGGCTGGAGGAGAGAAAAACACGCCCTGCGAAAAGCAACGAAAAAACACGCCCCCCGATCCGAAAAGGACGGGGCTTCAACGGAGTGACTGGACCTCTTCTCCAGTGGCTGGCCAGCATTTAAGAGGCCAGCCAATGGAGAACAGGAGAGAAGAGGGGCGGGTGCAAGCCCCTCTTCTCAAAGTCACTCAAAGTCATTAAATCTCGGAGCGAGACTGCGCAAGCGCAGCCTTCGCAGCCGAGACCTAAAAAGGGGACCCACCCAATATCCCCATATATGACAGAACTTTCAATGGTTGTCTCCGAAGCAAGCTGATTGAAAGAGCTGCCTTTGTGTCCAAGCAGGATCCTGCCAGAAAGAAGCAAAAGATATGCACAAATCGCCATATAGGAAAGCGTCGAGCTCCCTGTGGACTCTAAATGGAGTAGTGACATGCCTGACGCCTTTGATATGGTCCAACAACCCACTCTGTACCAGAGACTCGAACTGAATGAGATTCAAGGTGTGATCAGGGGCTTGAACTCCTCCCTGACCTGTCAACTTAACCAAGTAACAAATGGAGCCTTTTATTTGATGAGATGGCTACATCAATGTTTTCCTTACTTGAGATTCCATCAAAAGGTACGAACTACTTCAATCTAGCACTCCGTCTGCTAGACTACACCAACAGTAGATGCCTTGGAACTTCACTTTAAGTGATCACACATTGGAATAGCCAATAAGTCTGGCATTGGCAGTCAGCATTTTGGCTTATTTAATGCCTGCTTTTGTCAAAGGTTTTGAGAAATGTTACCGTTGGGAGTGCTGCTAAAAGTAAAAGTACTTTTTTTAACTCCGAAAGTACACATTGCTATAGAAGTCCCTGGCATTTAAAAGAACTACTTTTGTGTGCCCATGTTTTACTTGTGAAAGACAAAAATACCATTATTTACATTGAAGTTAGCAAATGGCTTGAGTGGACTGGCCGATTCCCATGCTGTAGTAGGTGGAAGAAAAATGTAAATTGCACATCAACGGAACAAAGTATTAAGAAGCCTGGCTGAAAGCCCCAATACCTATTTGACTTATACATTTTTTAAAAAACACAAGGTCTTTGGATAACACCAGATTATTAAAAGAGCTATAGAGAATCCAGAATGCAGCGAGATAACTTCTTAACCTTAATATCAGGTCGCATGTTTCTCCAGCACTTCAATTTCTAAATTGGCTGCTCTGGGGGTACACCTATCCGTTTCAAATTAAAGTGCAAGTATAATTGTCCAATTGCCCACTTAGGATCCGCACTTCCGCCAGCAAACACTGTGAGACAACCAAGGCAGATCACTTTGATTAAAGCTCACTCTGCTACCATCTCCCGTTTCCTTAAATAACTTTTAGGGGGGGGGGGGGGGGGGGCGGGGGGCGGGGGTAGAAATCCTTCTGGCTCCTAATGTCTAAAATAGAGAAAAAAACTTTTGCAGCAAGAATAGGAGTCATTTATAACCATCCTAAATTCTAGATAGCACTTAAAAATTGGCTCTACCAGTGCTATGTTATTATAATTAACTCAGGAATTAGAATCTTATCCCCATCCGCAGACGTGTCTGCTCTCACATTATTCATCAACCCCTCATGAGCAGGTCAGTGCAGCAACGCTTCCGCGCCATGTTTAGAGTCCATCTCAAAAAAACAGGCCCCTCCCCCAAACCCCCATACAGCTCAATCTATAACTTAACTGGCACTCCAGAAAGGATGCCCGGGATACTGGTGCGCGTTGGCGTGCTTTGTAAGCCCCTAATTGGTAAAAAACGCTTTATAAATGCTGTGCAGCGTGTGACTCTTGAATCCACTGAGTAGAAGGTTGTGCTTCAAATGTGAGAATCGCACTGAGAGAGACGGTGTAGCAGGAGTGATGCTTGCTTTCAGTGAATGAGACAGGGTTCCAGGAGTGAGACTTTCATCCAACGAGAGGCGACGCACTCCTGCGAGTGACGCGCGCACCCGCTGACTGACACTGCCCTCCTGCGGCTCTTGAGGGTGAGGCACGCATCTACTGAATGACGATGCCGCGCAGTGTGTGACACTGCGCCAGTGAGACACGAGGGTGAGACGCACAAGCATTGAGTGAGGTTTCAGGCATCGTTTGGGAATGAGCGCTGAAGGCGGACAAATGAGCTCCTTTGTAATTCTTCCGCTAATCCCCGCGCTCCGGGCAAATTTATTGCACTGATTCAGAGGAAGTAACGGAGAAACCTGTGCCTGATTTATCTGCCAAGTTTTTTCTTCCAAAGAAGGCAGACAGAAGCATTCCACCTCAACTCCTGACACCAGGGCCGGAGCAGCCGCGGCTTAAGCTCTTACTACAATGTGTAGCACACACTGAGCAGCTGGCATCGCAGCGTTCGCCCGAGAAACCCCCTGAACTGTCCGCACTGAAAAGATGCTGCAGCCTGTCCGATAGGACCTTTGTCAAGTTTCACCGGCGTACCAGGAGCTAGAGGTCGCGAATTCAGAAGGGAAGATAGCGCCGCGACGCCACACAGTCCCCGCAGCCACCTGACGCAAAGCGAGGATCCCTCCCTCCCCCTCTCTGCCCCGTTCCCGACTCCACACACCTTCCCTGTGCAGAAACTTTCCCGTCAATCAATTTAAGGTGAGGGAGCAACGCCGGGACACCACCGCCTTTCTCCGAGGCAGAGAAGAACTGCCTCGGAGAAACGCAGCCTCGGTTTCGGATTCGGGGGCGTGTTTCTTTTTCTCTCCTCTTGCCATTGGCTGGAGGAGTGAAAAACACGCCCTGCGAAAAGCAACGAAAAAACACGCCCCCCGATCCGAAAAGGATGGGGCTTCAACGGAGTGACTGGACCTCTTCTCCAGTGGCTGGCCAGCATTTAAGAGGCCAGCCAATGGAGAACAGGAGAGAAGAGGGGCGGGTGCAAGCCCCTCTTCTCAAAGTCACTCAAACTCATTAAATCTCGGAGCGAGACTGCGCAAGCGCAGCCTTCGCAGCCGAGACCTAAAAAGGAAGCATAGACAAATCATAACACAGCACTGCTTTATTGCCATAAAGCAACATGTAATTGTAGGCATTCGCCAGTAGGCTGCAGCAGAGTATCAAGAAACCAAGAAAACTGACACCCTGCCTTTAAGGCATTAGAGTAGGGGGACCGTGCCTTTAAGGCCTGCCTGAGACCCCCTGCTCCCATAATGCATTACAGGTGGCAGTTGGGCCAGTTCTTTTTTGGCGGTGCCTCCGCACCTGAGTAGATCTGCCTTCCATACATCACTTATTTAAAGAGAAAACAATGCTCGTCCGGGGAGGTGGGTGGGTCGCTTATGACTTTGATGAGTATACCCCTGGATGAGAACTAGGATTACAGGTAAGTAACTAATCCTTCTCATCCAGGGGATACTCATCAATAGTCATAATCTATGAATAGAGTAGCAAGCCCATACCCAAAGTCTCGCGGACGAGCAACAAAGCAGTTAAAACATACATTAAAAGACACATCTTGCATTACAGTTATGCAAATAGGTTCCTCAAAGAGGCCTGCCCCACCTGGGCGTCGGCCTGCGCGTCTGAATCTAGGCAATAATGGCGCGTGAAAGTATGGACTGAGCGCCACATAGCCGCTTTACAGATCTCAGACATGGGAACATTGCGAAGGAGTGCTACAGTAGAAGCTTTCCCTCGAGTAGAGTGTGCTCTAGGTTTACCCTGCAGAACTTTGTGGGACAGTTGGTAAGCCAAAGCTATACAAGAGACAATCCATCTAGAGATAGACCTCTTGGCCGCAGCCAGCCCGGTATTAGTGGGCCCATAGTTAACAAAGAGCCTGTCTGACTTTCTAAGAGTAAGGGTCTTAGCTAGATAGAATTTCAAAACCCTCCGGAGATCAAGAGAGTGTAGAGCTCTCTCCGGGGGAGTGGTCGGCTGAGGAAAGAAGGTGGGCAACGTGATCACCTGATTAATATGGAAGTCCGAAACCACCTTGGGCAGGAAGCTCGGATGAGTACGGAGCACCACCCTATTAGCATAAAACACAGTGTAAGGTTCCTTGCAGCAGAGGGCCTGAATTTCACTAACCCTACGGGCCGAAGTGATGGCTGCTAAGAAGGCAGCCTTCCAGGTCAGATGTTGCAAGGAGGCCTTATGAATCGGCTCAAAAGGAGCTCCCATCAGCTTAGAGAGAACGATGTTAAGTTCCCAGGAAGGGGAAGGAGACCTCACTGGTGGGTAAACTTTCTTAAGCCCTTCCAAGAAATCCTTTACCACTGGCATCTGGAAGAAAGAGGTCTGGGTAGGAGACTTCCTATAGGCTGTAACAGCAGCTAAGTGTACTCTGATGGAAGAGTATTTTAACCCAGACTTCGCCAAGTACAGTAAGTAGGGGAGAATAACCTGTTCTTGACCCCGGATCGGATCAAGGGCGTTCTCTACACCAGAAGCAGAATCTTTTCCATTTAAAGCCATACGACTTCCTCGTGGAGGGCCTCTTTGCCTCCCGAAGAATGTTCATACAGTCCGGAGGCAGATCTAGATGTCCGTATTGGATGAATTCAGGAGCCATGCCGTCAAGCGGAGGGAGGGAAGATTGGAATGGAACACCCTCCCCTTGTCCTTGGTCAGCAAGTTCGGTAGGCACGGCAACCTCCTGTGTGGTACTTCCGACAGCTGGAGTAGATCCGGGTACCACCACTGACGGGGCCACTCCGGGGCTATTAGGATCATCCGAGTTCTGGCTCTGTAGAACTTCTGTATCACAGCCGGGATGAGAGGGAGAGGAGGAAAAGCGTAAAGCAATGTCCTCGACCAGCTGATCAAAAGCGCGTTCCCCTGCGACCCCCGTTGAGGGAACCTGGAGGCGAAGACGGGGTATTTTTTGTTGTCCGCGTCTGCGAACAGATCGATGTCCGGTGTGCCCCACAAGCGGAAGATGTCTTGAGCGACGTCTTCGTTGAGCACCCAGTCGTGCGCTTCGACGAAGTCTCTGCTGAGGCCGTCTGCCTGCACGTTCAGGGTCCCTGGCAGGTGAACCGCGACGATCGTCAGGTTTCTCGCCAGAAGCCATCTCAGTGACCACTGACTGTGTCGGGGGCGCCTGATGGAATGGGACGCCGTGAAGCAGATGGGAGTGCTTCATCCACCACCGGATGGAATCTTTGGCGGCTTGATGAAGGGTAATGCGATCCTCCCAGCGGCCGGACCTCTGCGACCACTGATCCTCTAGATCTTGTTGCAGAGGACGCAGGTGCAGACGTGCATTGGGCACAATGTAAATGCACAAAGCCATCGACCCCAGAAGAGACGACACTTGTCTGGCCGTGGGGCAGTCCATGCTGAGAAGAGTGAGGCCTTTATGAAGCATGGAGGATAACCTCTCCTCCGAAGGACACACACTTGCGCTTGAGGAGTCTAGAGAGGCGCCCAGGTAGTGGATCCGCTGAGTGGGATTGAGGACAGACTTCCTGTAGTTGACCTGAAGGCCCAGCGAGTGTAGAAGGTTGAGGCAAAACGAAAGATGACTCTGGAGTCGAGCCGGAGTTGAGCTTTTCAAGAGCCAGTCGTCTAGATAGGGGTAGACGAATATCTTCCGTTTGCGGAGAAAAGCAGCCACCACCGCCATGCACTTTGAGAATGTTCGTGGGGCGGACTTGAGGCCGAATGGCAGGACCTTGTATTGATAATGCTGGCGAAATATCTGAAATCTGAGAAACTTTTGATGTTTCGCTGAGACAGGAATGTGGAAGTATGCATCCTGTAAGTCGATGGCACACATCCAGTCCCCCTGGTGAAGATGTGGGAAGATCTGGTGCAGTGCCAGCATCCTGAACTTTTCTCTTGACAAATCCGTTGAGTAGACGGAGATCGAGGATGGGTCTGTACTCTCTAACAGCTCCTCTTTTCTGAACAAGAAAATACCGGGAGTACACTCCTTGATTTCTCTGCCTGGTCGGAACTTCCTCTATGGCGTTTTTGGAGAGGAGAGTGGTAACTTCGTCCTTTAAAAGTTTGTTTTGGATGGGAGGGAGCGACTGTCTCCGTGGGGGTACCTGCGGAGGGGGAGATTTGAACCTCAGCAAGTAGCCACTCTCTACAATACTCCGCACCCATCTGTCGCTTGTAATGGCTTTCCACTCTTCCAGGTGAACAGTGATACTTCCTCCCACCGGAGTGGCGAACGAGAGCGGAGGAAGTAAGGTTTCACTGTTTGGAGGGCTGCTTGTTAGAGGACTGCTGCTGTTTTGTACTTCCTCTTCCTCTGCCCCGACCCCTTTGCTGAAACAGGGACCTCTGTTGGTTCTGAGAGGACCACTGGGGTGTTTGAACGCGCTGGTGAAAGGCACGTTTGTCGCCCTGGCGAAAGCGCTTCCGGAATTCTTTGCGCTTTTCCAGCCCCACAGCCTTCACGGTGTCCAACTCCGCCTTCATCTTGCTCATCTGGTCATCAGCATGAGCCCCAAACAGTGATGATCCATTAAAAGGCAGATTGAGAATTCTTTTCTGCGCGTCCGGCTTGAGGCCCGTTAGCCTGAGCCAGGCTGAACGCCGGGAGCAGACGCCATGGGAGTAGCCATGCGCGGCTAGGTCCGAGGCATCCGCCGCTGCGCTGATGATTTGGTTGGCCACCAGGCCGCCTTCTTGTAGGATCTCCGTGAAGTCCTGCCTGTCGTCTCTAGGCAGTCTGTCCACGAATCTGGCGGGGGAGTCCCAGAGGGAGCGATCATACCTCCACAGCAGGGCTGAAGCGCTAGCCACCTTCATGTGCGAGGCTGAAGTGTTGCACATTTTCCTGCCGTAGGAGTCCATCAGTTTACTGTCCTTCTCAGGGGGGACAGAAGAAGATACTGAGGCCGAGTAGGATTTCATAGCCGCCGCCACGATTACGCCACTGAGGGTCCGCCCTCAAGAATAAAGGATCCTCGGTCGGAGCCTTATATTTCTTTGCTATCCTCGACGGCACAGAGCCCGCTGTAGCCGGAGTGAGGAACGTGGCCATTACTGGTTCCAACAGTCCTGGCACCAAAGGAAGCAGAGGTCTGGGAGCCGACCGATGATGCAACGTGTCAAAGATCACAGAAGTGGGCGCCTGAGGAGTGTGCAGCGCGATGTTCAACTTCTGCGCCCCTCTACCCAGAACGTCCGAGAAAGTTGCGATGTCATCCACAGGGGACACTCGCGATGGAGGTGTTGAGGAAAAGGTAGGAGAGTAGTCCCGGACTGAGGACCTTGTCGATGAAGTCCCAGTGGACGACCTGGTGCGTCGCCTCTTGTGGGAACGTTCACTATGGTGAGCCCTTGACCTTGATTTGCGCTTGGACGGAGATCTTTGAGGTCTTGGCGCGGAGCGACTGTCTCTGGAACGAGACCGGCGTGGTGAAATTGGCCTTGGCTCCCCCGGAGGAGACTTACTCCTGCGCGGTGGGGAATACATGCGGGAGTAGTCCGATCCCGGACTCCGACATGCGCCAGTGTTCCCATCTCGTAACCAGCGCGGTGACAGTCCGAATCGCTCTGGTGTCTTGGGTGATCCTTCAGGAGATACTTGCATGATGTGCAGTCCCGGCGATGATGACTGTTCTCCTGGGGACCTCTCCGTGGTCGCTCCAGTTTTTGCCCTCGACGTCGAACCCCTTGACGTCGACGACGTCTGCGTCACCATCGGCAACTGTGGGGTGTGGCGTTCTGGTCTCGACGGCGGTCTCAACGCTTATCGCGGAGACCTCGACGTCGACCTCCTCTCCTCTGGCACCTGCCGTCGGCCAGATGACCTCGACGTCGGCCGTGACCTCGACGGCGACCTCCCTCGACGTCGACTGGGCGACTTCGACGTCGACCTCTCTCGGCGCCGACTGGGCCTCGACGTCGACCTCTCTCGACGTTGGCTGGGCAGCTTCGACGTCGACTGAGCGACTTCGACGTCGACCTTTCACGGCGTCGAGGTGGTGGTCTTGACGTCGATCTTCCTCTCGACGCCGACCTTCTATGTCGCCGAGTGGGGGTAACCTTCGACGGCGACCGGTCCACTCGCGGCGGAATGTACGTCGCCGCATCTCTCGACGCCGACCCCCTCGAGGGTGGCGGAGAGTGTCTCGACGTCGACGGAAGCCTCAACGTTGACGGAGACAGCCCAGACGTCACTGTACCAGCAACCTGCGAGCCCGCAGGGCTGCGCCTCGACGCCGACTTACTTTTGCGCGGCGGAGAATCTTGATGGTGGGATGAATCCCTCAACGTCGAAGTTCTCTGCCTCTTCGCCGGCACCCTCGACGTCGAACCTCTTGGACTCCTGTTCTTTCTGGAGCCAGGGGAGCTGGTGTGTCGCCATTTTTGTACTTGCGTAGCTGAAGAAGGAGGTCTTGATGAAGAGTGCTCGCCTTCACGACGGCTTCGTTCCCTCTCCAGTCCTGCATGTAATTTAATGCGCTCTCTGTCCCTCAGAGTGCGCTTAGAGAACTTCTGGCAGTGGGGACACTGGTCAGGATCGTGTTTAGATGGTAAACACACGATACACACAGAGTCTGGATCCGCCAGTGCCATCTTGTTGCCACAAGAAGGACATTTCCTAAATAAAGGAGACATTCTGACTGGAAAAAAATCGAAAATTCACTGGACACCAGCAGAATTATCCCTTAGAAGTCAGAAAACGTCGAAAAAAGCTTGAAAAAGCTGTATTTCAAAATTTCTGTCAAAAACTGAAGAGCTCAAGCTCCAGGATCCTCGCAGAAGGAGCCGGAAAAAAGAACTGGCCCAACTGCCACCTGTAATGCATCATGGGAGCAGGGGGTCTCAGGCAGGCCTTAAAGGCACGGTCCCCCTACTCTAATGCCTTAAAGGCAGGGTGTCAGTTTTCTTGGTTTCTTGATACTCTGCTGCAGCCTACTGGCGAATGCCTACAATTACATGTCGCTTTATGGCAATAAAGCAGTGCTGTGTTATGATTTGTCTATGCTTCCTTTTTTCCTTATGGGATAGGGGTGCACTACTATGCAAATATATGTAATTTACAGCATTGCCAGGTTTTGAACATTGTTAGGCTGCAGTTATATGTTTTCACATATGTATATATATGTATATATATATATTTTCTATATGCTCCGGGATCCCGCACATGGGCGGGGATTATTCAAAGATTATGACTATTGAGGAGTATCCCCTGGATGAGAACCCCACTTACCTGCTAAGTGAATTTCCTTCCATAGGATAACATTGGTAATTTGATTAGAAAAAGTTTCAAAGTGTCAACTTTTAAAATAGCTAAATATTGCTTAAAAATCACAACAGTAACTAAAAAGTATTTACTCACTTGTTTCCAAGAACTGTCCCAGGACTGAATCTAGGATCCAGTCCTGGAGAAAAGTAATCCTGAAGGTAATCAATTGCATATAACTTAAAATTCCCATTGAGCTCAATGTATTATTGTGTTGCCTATTGCAACTACAACTATTGCTTTCCAAGTCAATTGTCTTTTGCAAAGTATTTAACTAAAGCATCTCATTCTGAGAAAGTATATTTTGATACTTATTGTTGGTTCTAAAATAAAACAACCATATATTTGTATATACAAACCATTGGTCTAGAGTTTAGTTCTTGAGTGTGTTAGACCATTTGCTGACTGAGTGTGTACAACAAATGCTTTACACTGTCCTCTGATACTGCCTTACTGCTCGACCAAGCTACCGCTTTAGAGAGTAAGGTTATATCTAACTTTAGCCTCTGCCAAACCTCTGGGGACTGTGGACTCTATACACACTGTACCTATTTGGGAACAGTATATATAGAGCCACTTTCCTACATGGCTCAGTCACGCCTCGCAGGAGATATGGAATCTCAATTACGGACGCGCGGTCATATGGTTGGAAGAGAAGGTTAAAATATGGTCTAGGCTTCCGTTACCCTTGGCAGGGAAGATTGCGCTGGCTAAGATAGTCGTCCTACCATAATTTTATTATTTATTTGTTAACATCCTGCTCCCTCTCACGCAGCACTTTTTCCAGACCTTGAGGTCACAGCTGGTCTCCCTGGTGTGGGCGGGCGGACAGGCCGGAGTCTCCTGGGATTTATTGACACTCCCGTTGAAGCAGGGAGGGGGGGGGATGGGGGAGGGGAGAGGCTAAGGATATGCAGCTCTACGCACTTTGCGCTCAGGCCCAATTCCTGCACTACGTATCAGTTGAGATCGATGCAGTGGCACCTGCTCCCCTCAGGGTGGCACTTTATCTGTCGTCACAACGCCCTCGCGGCGACATCGATACCTTCGAGACACTACGTTGGGCATGGGACGAACTGCGCAAGAGAGCGAATATTCCGATTTTGTACGCCCCATCCATCTCACTAGCACACAACCCCATGCTGCCTTGCATTCAGGATGGTATCGGCAAGACAATGGCACAAAAGACGAAGCTACACACTTTCGCTGCCCTGTATCCAGGAGATACTTTCAGATCCCCACCGGTCACAGCTGAGGGACAGGGGGTACCATTTGTCGAGCTGTTCTTATATCATAAGCTGCGTGCAGCCTACCGGGCCCTTTGAGGGTTTCCCGACGGCCCCACCATCCTTGCCTGCATTGGAGAACCTGTTGCGCTCTCCATCTCCCTGTAAACTCATTACACGTCTTTACACACATGCAAAACACCGCCCCGCTGGTGAAACCCCGAGCCCTCCAATGGTGGAATGCCGAGCTTCCTACTCCGTTAACTGAGGCTCAATGGTCCTTCTGATGTGGCCAACTTACTGAACTCTGCCCTAACTACAGGCTTCGCTTCATTCATTTCAAATATTTACATAGATTTTATAGGACACCTGTTGGTTTGCATCGTATGGGGCTCAGGGACAATGAAAGTTGTTGGCGATGCAGGTTTACTCCAGCCTCTTTTCTCCACATGGCGTGGGATTGCCCAAAACTTGCCTATTTTTGGTCCACAATTTTTACATCAGTGAATCAAATTATCGGAGCGTCACTTGCCCCATCCCCCATGTTGGGCTTACTGAGCTACGTAGAAGACACTCCACCTAAGATGCGCAAATTACATGCACTTCTGTTATTTGCTAAACGACAGGTTGCAGTACATTGATGGAAGAAGAGGGCACCTTCCGTTAAAGGGTGAATCAGAGATGTCACATATGGTCATAAACAGCTGAGCCCTTTTGGGAGCTCATGCCGCCTACTTCAAGACGGCGTGATATCTGAGAACTGTTTATAGGTTGGGCTCAGGAGCAACAGCGACTGACTGCAGAAGCACAAATGGGTGACGCTCCGTTGGGTAATTTGTTGTGATTTGGTAATGGTTTTATTCTCTTTTGCTGTTTTGTGTCTGTCTACTCCTAGGATTGGCATGCATGGTGAGATATGGCGAACGAGTTTTAGACCCTCTATATGATTTTCTGTACTGTTTCCTCTTAATGGTTCAAAGAAAAGGGTTGTGCAAAGATATGCTCCTTTCTCGGTGTGGGTGTATGGATCGCGGCTTGGCCGAACACTGCTTTGTAATGTAAGAACTGTGTTGCTTCCACCTCCTGACATATATTGCTAACATGCTGGCCTGTTGTGTTGTATGTTTTGAGTTTTTCAAAATGTCAATAAATACAATTTAAAAAAAGAAAAATCAGTAAAAACGGAAAACTGGGAGCCCTAAATATAATACATGGGAGCCTGCCATCCCTGTGCAAAAAGGCAATTTCTAATTTTCTTATTAGAGGTGACTTGTGACATATTTAATCATTTTTAATAAAGAAATGATATAGCTGAACAACTGTAATAAGTTATTACAGTTGTTATGATGTCACAATGCCGGTTGCCAGAAGGAAATGCAGGACCAGAGCATAATTAAAGTTCAAGTTTAAAGAATGACAACTAATCCTAGCTTATTCTTCCTCTGATCTGTTTTTCAAAATGAATAGTGATCATCAGAAAGGAGATATTATGGAAATATGTTTGTTTTTTGCATTACATTCTTTATGTAATTATAAGAAAGATACTGCATTTATCTAAAATCTGACTTACATCGAATATCTTTTTGCAGTAAATATCGAACCGATTTTTGATTACATTATTTTTGCACTACAGATTCTTCATTTCTTCAAACATCCTATCTATTTCACATGAAAGAGCAACACACTAAGGATTTAAGCAGTTTGTAGGAAAGGTGATGTTGTGACCATTTATTAGGTAGGAAATGATACATTTATAGGCAGAGTTTATATGGTCACATAACTTACAATATATGTATAATAAAACCAAAGGGGTACTGTATCCTATATATAAAAACAATAAGAAAAGTGGATGCATTGTTGATTCAGCACTATTCCTGCACTGGGGCTTTATGGGGCTCTAGACTCACCCTCTGCATGGTGCCCTTGATGCTAGGAACAGGCAGACGAGGAAGACAAGCCTGAAAACTGTACAACATGGGCTTTCGACCGGAGAAGATTTTCACCATAAACTGTGGAAAGAAAACAAGAACATTAGAACATCACAGAATTATTTTTCCTCAAAATATAACCTCTTTCTTCCCATAACTCTGCCCTGTGTCTTCAGACAAAAACACCGAACCAGACAACATATGCCCATCAAACTATAGAACAAGCTCATGTTACTGCCCACCCAACTAGAGATCAGTTCTCTTGCCATTTCAAGACCAGACTAATATCTCTTCTCAGGAGTTTAATGGACCGCTAAATCCTTATTAACCAGTCTCCTAGAGCCTCTGATCTGCCTGCATCCAACAATCCCTTTTACCCATCTACACCCCAAACCAACTAACCTCTTCCCACCCAACCACAAACCATCAAACATCTCCATGGTTATCCAGAGCATCTTTCAGCCTCTTCCAACCCAAAAACTAAACCATCCACAATATTCCTGCCCAAGCTATTCCCACGCAACCACTGAGCCAACAGACATCTTCTCTCAACCACCAAGGTACAGATTTCTTCCTATCCAGTCAAAGAACCATCACATCCCTTACACGCAGTCCTAATGGTCTAACACTGTAGTTAAACATACACTTCCTTCACGGTTTTGATAATTTTGTTTTGTTGCCATCTTGCACTTCTAACATATATAAAAAATAAACATAAGATTCCAGCCCCTCTAAAAGCTGTGCTGTAGGTCTTATGGTTAGAATGATTTTTATAAATATTTTAAATGAGTCATACTAACAATAACAAAACCTTTGTGAAATGACTAAGAAGTTTGTATATGCCACTTAGAGAAAAACACAGATCAAAGAAACGTACCAGCCATAACTTGGTGCCAACTGACATATGCCCGTGTTGTTCGAACATCCAGCCGTGGTAGGACAGGAGCTGCTTCAAAATGAAGCGCATAGTTAGGATGAGAGCCAGCCACAGACCTGTGGAGAAGAGCAGGGCACTCAGGATACTCTGTCCTTGGTGAGAAAAATAGGTGCTGCAAACAAAAGAGAAAATAGGAGAAATATCAAAGAAAAGCAGAAGGAAAAAGAATTAGGCACATACAGGATAGAAGTACATAGAATAGGGCATCACAGACTGATCCACTTGAATTCAAGAGATGAGACATCATAGACCTATTCTAGAAAAAAAAGGAACTGAGAAAAACATATTTGGCCAAGAGGGAGAATGTATCACATGTGGTCTGTCTGAAACAAAGGGAGAGCAGAGACCAAAGTGCCTGAGAGGTAACCAGATACCAAAACAAAACAAGTTACCTGGACTGGCTTACTGAAGCATAACAGACTTCAGAGACATATCTGAATGGACAAAGAGTGACAGACATCTGTGACAGGTCAGGTAAAATTACAGGACAGTCATTGAGACCGTGGTCTGCAAAGATGGAGAGCAGGCTTAAAGTTACGTATGATGAATTTAAAAAAGGATAGCACAGATGTGGAAAGGGTAAAAGTGAAATATTGAGGAAAAAGAAAAAAAAAGATAAAAAATATTCTGAGGCAAAGAATTGAAATTAAAAGACAAGGCACCATTAAAAAAAGGTTTCAAAATCGAAGGTAACTAATATCCAGCCCTGACCAGACCCTGTCACCATGTCGATTACATCTAACAAGACATTACTATTCTCTTCTACATCTTATGTTTCATCCATTGTACCTTCATGCTGGTAGCTCGCCTTCCTGTATTCATAACTGTTAATATCGAGAAAGTAGATGTCAATCTGAAGAACGATACATTCATGAATAAAAACAAAATTGCATCTTTATTAACCAATTTGTCTGTTGTGAACTCCACGTCAACCCAGACTCAAATTCGTAATCACGCAGGCTCTGAGACCTAGGCCTGAGGTCACTGATTGGCAGGTCACAGGCGGGGTGGCACGTAGCAGGCAGGCAAACGTACAAACAGGACACCCCAGGGTAATTTCACGGATAGGCAAAGCAACACCACAATGATTGAAGGAAAATGGCCCCAATAAAGTACACATGGCCAGAAAGGTACACCCGATCCCAAAACACCATTAAGTCAGATGCTACATAAGTTAGGAACAGATGCCAATCAGGACACAGTACAGGCCAGACACTCCCTATGTCAGACACCCAGAAAACGTTACCCATCGGCCACATTGTGCCCACGCATGGTCTGGGCCCAGATTCCCCATCGAATAAGTCGATTTACAAATCCAAAGGCAGCCTTACCATACAAGGATCAGTGGAATAATTTATGGCATTCAATTAATTATATATAAATACATCTCAGATCGATTGTAAGTTGAGACAGTCCTCAGACCCAATGCCTGTAACTATTGTCCCGTCTCATTGTTTAATTAAACTAACTGTTCCTGTTTTGCCAAACGCCTCTTGTGTTTTTCAAGGTATTTCATGTTCAAGTAACATTTTGGCCAGTCACCATCGGAGCCGATTGGTGCCTACAACCAACTGCAGCCAAAGGAAGAAGACCTTGCCCAGCCAGATTCACATTTGCACAGCAAGGAAGGTGAACAGACACCATAACTGATTGGAAGTTCTGCTAGTCACAGAGGGTACGAGATTACATCAGAACCTAAGTAAAGCATTTGGCGTATCGCAAACTTTATAGCTTCCAGGACGCTTTTTGTGTGATAAAGCTATCCTGATTGAACGGAGTTGGCACCTCAATCTTATTTTTTTTTGTCTAAAAGGGTTTCTCAGTTTCCCCGGTTTCTTAACACCGTTGGTATTTGAAAGTAGTGAGAGGTGTTGCTCGCCTAGACTACTGGCCATGACACCGATGGTATGCTTTGTCCCAGAGTGGGATACAATGTGCAATTAGGACATTAGGAGAAAAGATTTGGACCTGCGAAACTAGAAGTAACAAGTGTGTGGCCAAGAGGGGCCTGTGGTTCTTGAGTTATTCCTTTTTTTCTGTGAACTATTGCTATCACCTTTGTCTTGGAGCTGATATTGGAAGACTATCAGGCTCACTTAGTTCCGCGTCCAGTTCAGAGCTTCTCCTGGTCACAGGATAGCATGCGCTATGATCGGGTGAGGAGATTTTTGACAAAGTCATCATTTTTGTCAGTTTTTGTTGAGATTGATGTAATGTATATGTTATGTTATGGTGCTTTTGTTAATTGCTGTTTTGGTACAAGAGATGATCAAACATTGACCTAAATATTGCCTTTGGTTCGTCGATGACTCAATGTTTCATATGAGGGTGCTGTTATTTCTCGCAAACTGTAATTGACGGCAGAAGTTGATATAATTCAGATACTTTTTTTTATACTGTCACACTTTTTAACCAATGTTGCAACCCTTCACATGCATTCTCATTTGTGTTGATGAAATGTTCATATTGAATTGTTTGATGCATCTGTAGATAGCGCTGAGCTCGTAGAACATACTTATAAGAGTGCAACCATGTAGATTTTTTGCCACGATTAGATCAAAACACAGATTCCCCAAAAATTAGGTAAGTTGTATTTTGTCCACTAAAAACTACCAGACTTATTATGGATTCCACATTAAAATCACATGCAAACCAGGTTCCCCACACAGGCTTAAAATACTAATAGGTTTTGACATGAATGGCACGCGCACACATTTTCCTGACCAAACGAGGGAACTTTTGACACCAACGCAATTGAACATATGAGAACACACCTGCAAACTAAATACAAAGGTCAAAAGAAAGGCAGGAGAGAGGCATTACTAGAACTATAAGCCATCTTCGAGGAGGCCCAGATCGATAATCTTACAGGAGAGCAAGCAAAGCTTCTGCAGTTCCCTACCACATGCAGGTATGGAGGTGCTCATGCCAGTTACCCCCGCATTAGGATATTCCAATTCGCCAATAGCAGCAGTCGGCGGGCCCCCCAACGAACAACGAATAGGTCCAAACACGAGCAAATAACAGTTCAGCATGCCCAGACAATTCCAGCGCAACCCAATTCTTGTGAAAAGGCTCCCAGATACAAATACAAATCGCCCCGTCTGTTATGTCTGACACATAGAACCCCAGCAGCACAGAGAACACGCACTCCCACTGGTTCAGGCTAACATACACAAGTGACAAGGAGATTTTTGGAGGTCCTAAACAGTGATATAGCAAGTGAGGGTGGGAGCCCCAGTCCCCGGGAACCAATGAGGGTGAGGCTACAGGATTTGCCTAGGTAGCTGAGGAACATAAGAGCCAATTTGACAGTGAAGACCGACCAAAGAGAACAAAGCATAGCTCAGAGCGAAGGAGGCAAACTAGGCATGATGAGGAAGAAAGGTGCAAACCAAGGGGGGGGAAGAGAGAGAGAAAGAGCTCGCACTCAGGAAGCTCAGCGAGAAAACCGAGCAGCTTGCCCCCCACGTAAGGAAAATAGGGGTAGATAAAAGGCACCGATTGGGGAAAAATCGGGGGTAGAATTAGATGGGAGGCTTTTGGCAGGGATCCGAACATCACCAATCATTCAACCTAGGAGAGGGGCTGACCAGAAAATAAGACCAAGGCAGCCTGATACTACCCCAACTAATAGACAGGACAAATAGGATGGCACCTTTACGTGTGCACAAGGGAAGCATCGACGAGAATGTATGCTGCTCCACCCGAACGCACGGGAAGGACAAACTGACCCCAAGGGAGATTATAGCAATAGAGGAAGGTGAGATCTTTGTGCGCCCATTCTGCCCTTCTAGTCTGCTGGACCGAGGAAAGAGAGCAGTGCGATAGGCCTTGGCCGAAGAAACGATCCTTCAAACCAAAGGACATGACCATAGTGAAAGATTGCATCAGACATGGGGGAGGAGATCCCAAATGGAACTTACCTTACCTGCAGGAATGCCTACAAAGAGGGGAACGCCATGTCAAGAGAGAAACCCGTAGAGCAACACAAATAAGAATGTACCAGTTACTACAGAAGGGCATGTCAGGGACCATCTACGTGCCATGAGCTCAGATGGATAAAGAGGGGTTAAGGACAAAGTTGCCGCCATTGCTGAAAAGAATGGGGAAATGGATCTCATGCTTTGAGAAAAACACTGCTGGAATAAACCTAGCGATAGACAATATTAAAAGTCTGCTAAGTAGTCTTATTGGAGAACAGACAAACGCGGTGTTTGCCAAAGCTTGCATCCCAGTAATTATGCTAACAGACACTGAGCATGATGGGGACTCATTCAATTCATACAGGTACCGGATATGGACAGCCCTGAGGGATATGTTCTCTGACAACCCATAATGGGAAGGGATAATAGCAGAGACTATGAAGCCAGGGAAAGATTATAACTGATTCTCTGGATAGAATGAAGGAAAATGAGGACATGAGACAGAACAGCTGTGTACTGATACGGGCCCACAAGTAGCGTTCTTTTACAATATACTGAAAAAAGAGATACAAAGAGGACCGGAAAGTGTGATTGGGTTAGACACCAAATCCTGGCGGGATACACAAGCCCATATGCATTACCACAAAAAGAAGCAAGAAAATGATAGAGAAAAACCAGAGCAAACCCAGTGAGACACTGCTAAATTGGTCCATCACAAACTGAAAAATACTGCCCTCGAAGGGGGCACGTTGGCCGTGAGCGTGCAAATGGCACCGGTCTTAAAGGAAGTTCCATAACAAAACCCCAGAGGGTTACAACCAAGCTGTGGTGGCAGAGGCCAGGGAGGTTGGCAGCACCCACACCTTAGGGTATGCTACTATAGCCACAGGATGGGCCACATGGCAGACAGATGCCGGTTAAAGGCAAACCATGAGCAGATATTGATGGGTCAGGGCCAGCCACCAGAAAACCCTATGACTATTCATCCACAAAGCCGAGCACAGGGGAACACGAATGCACTTAAATTCAGCCACAGGGAGTTCCGACAGCCACTGCACTCCTGCAGCGGCGATCAGGAAGTTGGACAAAACCGTGGCAGCAGCAACCACAGGCATGGAACTCAGCCCAACAGGGACCAGGCCCACAACCTCGGCAGGGAGGGATAACTGCCTGGGGAAATAATGCATTCACATAAACAGAGTCCAAATGTGCAGTAAGGAACGCCCAGAATAAATAGCACCCCTTCACCCACATCCCCAAAAACTGTACCAAACCAAAAGAAAGAACAATGAGACAACAGTGGCAATCCAAGCTTTTACTTGTGTTTAGGGATTTAGAGCTCCTGTATGTGCTCTGTCGACCAGGTATCCACACTAAAGGTCGCCATCAAAGGTACCTGCAGGAGCCAAGGCCCCACTCAGCTGTTGATACCGCCGGGGCGAGGTTAGCTGGCCACACCCCAGAGGGAGGGCAGTCTGACAAGGGAGTGGTTGTCTCCCAGATAAAGTACTTAAAACCCAGCACCCAGGTCCCCATATCCAAAAAGTCAATAAGGACAGGTTCTAATCAAGTCGAAAGGCCTCCATTCTTGGGCATTCAGCCCATGACCAAAGTTTCCACCGTGGAATGTAGCCCCAACAGCGCCTCCAAAAGCTTTTGGTCTCCACCCAATCGAGACCCCCCTTTCGGTTCTGAAACGAAGCTGTCCTCCAGTGGGGGGGAGCATGATGTTGAAGGAAAGCCCTTGGGGACTGGGGGTGTCCAGAGTTGTTAGGCGGCCCAGAATTGTGGGGACAGTCCCGGTTCAACACCATCATTCGGCAGACTGCAG
Source organism: Triturus cristatus (assembly GCF_964204655.1). Lineage (NCBI taxonomy): Eukaryota > Metazoa > Chordata > Amphibia > Caudata > Salamandridae > Triturus > Triturus cristatus. The sequence goes on along the minus strand of NC_140590.1, from coordinate 271,254,355 downwards.
CATACATTTTTTGGCCTTAGCCCCAGGCTCTTCACCTTATGTTACCAGCAAGGTTTTCTTTCTCTTTTTCCCAATTTTCAAAGTCTGACCAAAGTGCTATACTTCTCCCAAATAGCGATAGAAGCATGCCCGCGTATAAGAAGTCCTTAGCCACAACCCGGGAAGAGCAGGTACAAATGCCCTGAAAGGCAGCAGGACGTGGTCAGAGGGAGAGGGGTGTGCCTGGGCAAGGCGGAATCCCCAGTGTCCATCACAGATTCAGGCGAGAGTAGAACACCGAATCCGATCATCCCCATTTCAGGCCTAGCAACTAACCAACGCCCCAAGCGTCACATACACCATGCTGAAAAAGTAGTAGACCCAGACCTCAGACACCATTGCATAATCAGGGCTACATGGGGGCCACGGATCAAATTTGCAACCCCCGCCGGAGCACGATAAATGAGGTAGCAGATCGCGCCGAGACCTAGGGAAATACCCAAACAAGCATTTGCAATGCAACAGGTCTCGCATTTACACGGGTTTAAGCTATTGGCATTGTAAATTACAATGCCTTTTATTTATGTTTTAAAAACGGAAACAAAAATAAAAGGCATTGTCATTTGCAATGTCAATACCTCAAACTCACGTAAATGCGAGACCTATTGCATTGCAAATGCTTTTTTTAAAGGACGCAGCGCCACGCTGCAAAATTGCTCGCAGCGCTGAGACATTTCCCAGCAAACATATCCCTGGATCTTGCAACAATAGAGTTTTAATGAGTGAGAATCAAAGGACAGGACGTTCAACCATGGGCAGAACCATTGTTAGTGACTGACTACAGTATGTGTAATGGTCAGTTTGTTTTCGTGTATAATCATTCAGACTGCATTTTTTTTAGAAATTCACTTTGAGAAATAACTCCGCGAAAATAGTTTGCTTTTTTGGTCGAGGTGCATAATTTCATGTTGTTGATTTTGTTTCAAAAATTGGTATTTGTTGTTTGCCGTTTTTCCATTTTTCTGAGGCTACCCAGAGAGACTCTATAGCGTCTGTGCCTCTCAAGTCACCGATGCGTGATTACCTTTATCATTTTCTCTTTCCCTTTTTGTCAACGAGCTGTTTACGCGATAGGCATTGGCTATAGGTTTGTCGTTTTTTATAGTTTGATGCTAATTTTGTCAATGCTGTCTCTGAAAGATTTTGAACGGGTTGTCTTCTTGCCTATAATCTCGTTCCAATCCAAATTTTCAGAGACTCCATTGGACTATTCTCGTTTTCGGAGGTAGGGGCAACTCTCAGCTCGGCTGGCGCTTTAACTTAGAAGAAATATTACCGTGGGAGTCATTTGTTTCCGAGCGCCAGGCAAGGGGCTCGGTGCCGGTCCATTCCTCAAGTCTGCCTAAAGCATGACTCACAGACGCAGACGTGGTCCGAACTTTCCAAACAGCTCGCTATACTGCTCTCTTAAAGCTGCACGCCACAATAATCAAACTGCATAAACTGTCATGAGGACATGGACCAGCATAAAATAAACTCAAGCGGCATCAATTGTCCAGTTCATCCCGCCTGTTCTAGGCACGTTAATATTCCATTTAAAGTATGCAGCCTCGTTTTTCATACAGAACGTCTTGTGATAGAAGCTTTTAAAAAACAAGAAGTTCCAAGGTGAGTACACTGTAAACCAAGGCTTACTTAATATGATGCATAAATATCCTTTTTACAAAATTACAAGATTTATCTTCAGTGATATTTATCCCAAAAACTAAGAGCGGACCATCAGCTCGCAAGGAAAGAAAACAAGCCCGAAAATGGTGCGCGCGCCACAGCAAGACATCTGGTTTCAATTATCGCGCCCGTGTCTGGGCACGATAATTGAAACCACATGGCAGCCGTGCGGGTAACCGACACCAATAGGCAACGGGCGGAGCAATGCGCCTGCCTTTGGCCAATTGTGGGCTGTCTTTGTTAAAAAGACGCACACAAAGGCCAATAGCGTGGGAAAAAACAAAAAGCACACACACAAGCCTGTGCGATTCTTAGGTTAGTTATCGAGAGCCCCTACATGAAGTCTTTGCCAAAACAGCGCATGCGCTCTGTTACAGGCTCGACCTAAAAAACAACAAAAGAAGCCAAAAGTTAGCCCAAAAGAAGACTTTAGAGAAAAGGTGAAGTCGAGATATCTGGTGCCACAAGGGAGTGTCACGGAGCACACTGCATGCCAGTACACTTGGAGACACACACACAATCTTGGGGCACATTGCAACCACCACCAACACTTAACAGCGACATGCCCCCTTCTCGCAATCACGCACATGTGTAGGTTGAAAGACGCAGCCCACACCAACAGAGACTTCGTGCACAAATCGGAGAGACATGTTCTTGCAAAATTGGTGGCACCCGTAGAACCCTGACTGAAAACTGATGCGATCCATCCTTATGTACTGCGAGACCACTCCATAAACAGTATGCACTAGTCCAAGCACCCAGTTAGGTATGAAGGACAGGGTGGTGGGCTTAACGGCTCATAAAAGGGATTAATCTATCAGATTACCAATAAGCCACCTCTATTTTTAAACTACTAAAAAGATAACCCCTCCCTTCCCTTGGGAAGTGGGGGGGGGGGTTGTACTTCCCTTAGGGGTGGAGAACACACCCCTAAGGGAAGTACAGGAACCACGGAAAAATCACCAAGACCTGCAATGTTCAATAACAAGTTATGTATTCCTGCTCTTCTATGTACCCTCTGTCTATGGAGTCTTGGCCAAATGGAGTCCGTTCAGAAACTGCCACAGGGCTTGCGCAGGGATCTATCCCATATCACTTACAATTACACCAAATCATACACTAGCCTCCCACATGCACTACACAGCATCTTCTTGCACAACACGTGGTATTAGCTCATAACCGCAGAGAGCTCTCAGACATCAGCCGGGTCTAGTTACGTCTGTTCACAGATACCGCATGCAGTGGGCACAGACAGACTTTACTTACAAAAACACCTTCTTAAATTATACCTATGCAGAATTAGAACCAAAATCCAATCCAACAAAGTAGATCCCCACAGGGTAGTAGTGAATTTGGACTGATACAAAACCAACCCAATGGCTCTATACTGTTTCACCATGCCTAGCGATATCCATACTGAGCTGGATGGGACGCGCAGAAAAGCACCACAGGGTAGGATACTGTTTAGCCCCGAGACTTCCCAAAGAGATTCTTGAAGGTAGCAAAACTCCCAACTCAATGCACCAACAAGTCCGCTTCCACCTCAATTTGTGGTCGAACGGTGGCCCTTAGCATATCTGTGGCGATCTTCTTTAACAACAAGTGGACTCCTGACATGGAGTTCCTGTGTAGGGCCGCCCAGTTCGAGGATAGAAAGGGGAATGAGTAACATGGGAGAGGGTTGAATGAGAGCATGCCCACACCATGTCAGGAAAACTGGGATACCAAGGTGGGTGGATACACTTGGCTAGAAGGGAAAGGGCAACCCCTAGTTTGTCTGAAAACTTACACTGTAGTCCTTATTTTTCAGAGGTAAAGGCAAGCTTCAACTGGGCATGAATGAGAACTGCAGCACGATTATGCACATTCCGGACATGCAATGGGGCATCTCCACACTGATGGATTATTACTGGCAGTGAGGCAAATTTGCCTACACTCAGCTTGTCCGCTAATGGCGCTGAATTCTTTCCCCAGTAACCAGACACACGGACCCTGGTCATTCTCAGAGAAGAACTGTCGAATTTGTACCAAAACCTGTTAAGGAAAAAGACAACCTTGTTGCATCAGGTTTGTGAAAAAAACTGCAGATTATTTTGGCTGGGCAAGGATATTCCAGAAGAATTCAGACTGTTCACAGACAAGTATCCGCAGGAAGGGCAGGAAGGGCTATACCTATCTTCACAGTACAGACAAAAGGGAACGCCCACTAGTTTTAAATAGCCAGGTGGGTGATGCAGAAAACCGGAGAGAAATCCGCATCATGGTGATACAGCATTGATATGTGTTATACTTAATGACCGTGATGGAATGAGGGGGTGTGTCCTGCGGATAGGGACAATGGAACACTGACTCCTGCCATCTAAGCACTTCCCCATTTACAAAGAGACATGTGTGAGGAGGTAGGTGCCCCTGACCAGAAGTGGTTCTCCAATTGGTTCTCCTGGCTCCCACGGTGGATCTCCTTTCTGTGCAGATCGTTGTTGCCAGTTTTCATTGCATTTTTGTGTGGATCTGTACAATTGAGGATTTCCTGCTGTAAGAACGCAGTCCTCAAACTGGATATAATGCAAGTAACTAGGAAAGTAGTAATTGTCAAAAGCGAGTTTAAAGAACAATAGGCCCCCAATAAAGTAACTGTCACGAAGTATGGGTTAGTGTAGTTGAAAATTCAACTAGAGGGGGAAATGTTCATATTGAGAAAGTCAATGTCATTATGAAGAACAATACATTCATATATGAAACCAAAATCGCATCTTTATTACCCAATTCGCCCGTTAATTCCATATCAACCTGACTCAGAAATAAGTAGTCAGGCTGGCTCCAAGACCTAGGCCTGAGGTCACTGATTGGCAGGTTACAGGTGGGGCGGCACATAGCCGGCAGAGAAACTCAAAAACAAGAAATTCCAGATCAATTCCACAGAAAGGCGCAGCAACACCACAATGGTCCAAGGAGAATGGCCCCAATAAAGTGCACATTGCTAGAGGGGTACGTGTGCTCCCAAAACACCATTAAGTCCTATGTAACATAAGTTAGGAACATATAGACAATTAGGACACAGCACATACAGTACACGCAGTGATCACACACTCCCCATTACCCACTGGCCACATTATTTCCACACAAGGTCAAGGCAAACAAGGATTCCCCATCAAATAAGTTGATTTACGCCTCTAAAGGCAGCCTTACCATACAATAATCGCCTGAACAATTTATGGCATTCAATGAATTGTAAAACACATTTCAGATCGATTATAAGTCGACAGTCCTCAGACCCTATGCCTGTAACTGTTCTCCTGGCTGCATTGTTTAATTAAACAAACGGTTCCTGGTTTGCCAAACGCCTTTCGTCTTTTGTGTTTTTTCAAGGTATTTCATGATCAAGCAATATAATCTCTTCTTTTCCCATATCAGGATCATGAACCCTTTCACTATTCTGACCAGCACAAAAAGAGTATCTACCAATTATTTCGAGATTCACCCTTTTTTTTGTGTCTCTATTCCATATTGGAGCAAATGTTCCACCTTTCGCTCCCAAAAGATGAATTTCTTTTTATGAATGCCACCAATAGATCTCATAAAAAACATTTTCCCATCAATGTCCCTATTACGCAATTTTCCACCTTATATTTTTACTTGTCTCTCCAACCTGCAAAACTTTTTGCCATTCATCACATTTATATATTCTTGGACTGCTACGTTTTTAAATTTTTTATTCTAGCTTTCGATCAGCTCAATCCGCCAAAATCCACTTCTGTCAAAGTTTCTGCATTCACTGCATCAGAAGATCATCTCTGATTTTATACTATCTTGGTTCTCCTTTAGCTAGATGATCTTAGTAAATTTCTCAGACTGGTCATGATGGTTTTGTCTTCCTCTTTCTTATGGGTCTACATGGGGAAGAGTGTTAACTCCTTGGACACCAATCACTAAGTCTCATGGCCTATCCTGCCACTTTTATGCAGATGGTTCACAAATCTTTCCTTCTTTTTCTCTTCTTTGTACCATTTGTAATGGTTGTTCCGCTGTTAAATCCCGAATCTCTGCCCTTAGATATATGCAGTGCAATTAATCTTTCGGCTCCCTTCTTCTGCTCAGATCTTCATTTTTCTCATCTCTTTTATTGACTCCTTGTTCTTCCGTAATTTCCGCTTCTTAGTGTTTTGAAAATATGTTCATCCTCTCAGGCACCTTTGTTAGTCCTCCAAATTTTCTAGATGTACTATTTTAGGTCATGTGATCCTGCCTCTCTAGTTCATCTTGGTGGTCCCTTTCTACCATGTGTCCAGTTTCTCTAAGTCATGCCATGTAATGGTCCTTAATACAGCAATTGCTGGCATGTCTGTTCCGGTAGGCCATTATTTGACCAGTTTAGTTTCTCTTGAAAAATCACTTGCATCATTTGCGTTTCCTGTGTGCTTTACTTCAGAATAATTTCGATTTAGCTTTATTATTTTTTTGTTCTTGTTTTATCTATAGAATGGGATTTTAAAAGAAATTAAGCCATGCTCCTATATTGAAGGTTTTTATTATCTCACTCTTTGTCTTCTTATGATACATGCACTAGGGTCTCCAACTATATTAAAGTTGCAATGGCTATTAGGAAACAGTATTAGTCATTGTAACTGAACCCGAACAGTGTAATTCTCTACCACACAACCAAAGTATTGATGTATTTTTATGGAGGGAGCTGCACATTGTAATGATATTAAACCGAATAAAGTTACTTTGACTGACTGATTTAGTCAGAAATATTGGACCACTGACACTTTTGTAAACCGTTTTGACAAAAGCTCTATATTAAAAATGAAATAAAAAAACTTAAGAGTAAAAAATGGGAATTAAGAAAAGGAGGGAGTACTAAATTAGAAAATAAATAGCACAGAGCCACATACCTGACAGGCATATGTTCCTTTATCTTTCCAATCATGCCCATGGACGGATCCACACGGGCATACATTGTCGCCATGATGGTGATGACAACAAAAAGCCAACTGGAAGGACTGGCAGGATATACGCCGGTAACAAAGGTATTCTGAAAACAAGAGCACCGAATTAAACACTTCTTGTTGCCAGCCTCACACCCTAGAGCTCTCTAAAATTTAGAAGTAGTGACTATATATGATTAACATACTTGCAGGTCACCCAATCAACATCAGAGTACAATCCCCATGCATCATTGGCCATTGAGACAGATCTTCCAACATTAAGACATTTAGCAATATCAATGGAACATAATGCGTCTTCAAATGTTAAATATCCCTCAAAATATTGCAAGCTATATTGAATCAGCATAAGTATCCACGTCCTGTTTTATTTCGTATAGGGAATGAGATGAGTACAAGGCAAAAGATCACAGGCCATTCATTATTTAAACGAAGTTCTTTACCCAGTACAACACCGAAGTGCGGTATTAACACAATAACATGGCTATACAGTAAAAATGATAAAATCTGGATGAATAATTCCTGAGGTGGGTATCCCGTGGCTGCCTCCTAAGAGGCTGGAGGTCACTGCTACCCATCCCCTGGAGCATTCAATTTAGAGTACTGAGGGACAGGGAAGAGAGGAAGGTGAATACAACCCAGCTGACATGACTCCTCTTTCTCGAGTCCCAGGGAAACAGTGGACAAATGCTTCTTTCGATCTAGCCAACGCTAAGCACAATAAGTCAGGCAGGTGTGGCAGGGAACGGGGGCATGAAACTAACTTGGTCAAGTTCTATAAAATTAAGAATAATTGGATCAGTCGGCACAGTGGTAGATGACATGAAAAATACTGCTTTTAACTCCAGAATTCGGGGAATTGGGAGACTGGCAGCTTTCATGAGGACTCTGGGTCTTAGACAACACAAAAACATACTTGCCTGTTGTCCAGATGATTGTATAATAATGCCCATGTAGGTATGTGCTAATACCCCACTAGGACAGGCAGAGGGGGCGGGTGTGACACCCCTACAGTCCCTGCCAATGAGTACCTATTTTCCAGCTCTGGTCTTTTTCTCATATGCTCTGCATGTGTAAAAGTGTGTTTTCTCGTGGGCTGCGTATCAGGTTTATGTACTGCATTGTGCGTCTGTGAATAAGATGTTTCTTGTAATGGTGAAAGAACGAGAGGGAGAAGGAGAGGAGGGGGAGAGGGAGAGAGAGAGAGTTTTTATGCGGTGCAGTGAGTTTAATTTATGCGATGCAGAATGTGCATATGTGGTATGCTCCCTTCAAGTGTACAATTTGTTCCACTTTACGAAGAATCTCTCATGTCTCACCTTAAGTCGTGCAAATTTCTTCTTCCAGGAGCGCAGTCCAGAGAGGTAGATTTGTTTGAGCACCCCTTGGCTAAGCTGCAGGTCAATGCCCTCTGGGGTGACTGTGAACTGGAAAGCCACGGCCTGGTGGGCTTCTGCCATGATGAAGATGCAACGTCCTCCCTGCTGGGGTAAAGTAGGAAGAGAGTTAAGCCGAGCAGACTTCAAGATCACCAGCATGTGGTATCAGAAAGCAGGCTGTGCAACCATCCCTACACAACACCACAGCAATGCAGAGGACCATGTGGAACAGGCCCTGTTCTAGAGGGTGGGCCAGGCCCACCCAAGTAATACCCTGGCCCACCCAAAGAATACCCTGGCCCACCCAAGGGCATTCAGAACAAAAAAGCAAGCATTTTCCACCTTAATGTTTTGCAGGGGGTTGCAGCCCTGTGGACTCTCCTTTATCGTTGTTTTTAATGAATAACACACGAATGATTTAGGGTACTTTCAGGCCTAGGGAGAGGTATTAAGTCACCGGAGTTTAGTAGCTGCTATAATGCACAAATGACCAGCACTGATATCCTGAAAACTGAATTATGAATCATTCTCGGCATATTGCGTCGTATTTTCAAATCTTAATGCTTTGCCGCTTTTCGTGTTCTGAAAAAACTTTGGCAGCTTTTTACTTTGCAAAGTGGCCCTGTATGTCGACAGAAACATTTGTGACTGCACTTGACCGGGAGCATGCTGCAGTCTTACAGTTCTGCATCTCAAAGGTGAGACAAGCAGCGTCCCTCCCCTTCCCCAAAGCCGGAGGCACACCAGAGAAAGCGAAGTATGTAGCACTTTGGGTGCTGATTATTCTGTTAAAAATGTAAAAAGAAGTCAGATATCAATACTTACAATATCAGACCGATTAAATACTTTGTCGTTTCTTGGCTAGTGCCCGTTCATCTTCATGGCCCACCCAAGCTTCTTTACGGCCCTCCCAAAGAACAAACCCAAGAGCCGGGGCTGATGTGGAACGGCCTGCACGCGAGCCATGCTGGCTCAGCCCATCGCTGCTCCGCCAATCCCCGCTCCCGCAAGAGTCCTGGGTGCAGGAAGCGGGCAAACCTTAGAGTTCAAGCCTCCTTGGGTAACGCACCGTCTGAAAAGCCTCGGTAAACATTAGACGGTATCGACATGGGTTTTACTGCTCTGCTTTCGCCGCTGGCTCCTGTGGAGATATGCTATCGGCTGCTCAAGGCCAGCTCAAAACATAAGGCACTGACTGGAAAGAGACGGCCAGCAACCAACTGCCAGGGAAATACTGCCGATAAGGCAGCGATAAAGCACCATGGCGGGGCTCCAGCCCGAGCAGGGAACGGGCAGGAGGCTCGGTGCGCAGTACGCAGCTCTCCCTAGGATACCTTGGACAAAGGCAGCAACGTGTCAGAGATTAAAAGAGGGCAGTATTGTTTCATGAGAAACGTCGTTTTCAGGAAAAGTACACATTACTGGACTGTAAAAAGGCAAAACCAAATTCTAAAAAATTTGCGAATTAGGTAGATGTTTGCCTAAATAGGGGCATTCTTGCCTGCTTCCACTAGAAATCAGATTAGGGAGAAAAAAGTACCGTGTAAAGGCGATGCCGTTTATGATTTCATGCTGACACCCTCTATAAAGCAATGCTTAAAGCAGCCAAGTGATCAAGACATCAGCAAATGGCGCAGAACCTTTCACCAAGAGGGGTATATCTAGGATGCCCTATTTACGTTTATTTTATTTTATGTGATTTTCTATAGCGCGAACATTACCCGAAGGTGACAGAGCGCTTTACAAAAGAACCAGTTGCGTTACATAAGGATTTTCGATTACAGGAGTTACAAAAGAGATATAAACAGGAAAAAATTGCAAATGTATAAGTGGAGTGAAAAATTGCAAATGTACAAGTTGTAAAGTCACTCAAGGAAGAGATACAAACAGATAAACTCTGAAATAACATAGGAATGGTAGTAAGTACAAAGGTCTACTACATATACTAGTGGTTAAAGATATATAGATATATACACACATATATACACAAATTGCAAATTCACTCAAGATGTAATCCTGCTAAGATGTAATCCTAACACCTCCACTTCCAGATCCAGACCTGCCCCAGCACCACGCTACGCGGCACCCTCATCTACAGACCGCCAGGACCCCGCGCACAGCCTGCAATCACCATCGCCGAGCTCGTCGCACCCCACACCATCACCTCCACGGACTACATCCTGCTCGGGGACCTGAACTTCCACCTCGAAAACAGCCAGGACCCAGACTCCACCACACTCCTCGAGAACCTCGCCATCCTAGGACTGAAACAGCTTGTCAGTACTCCCACTCACAGAGCAGGCCACAACTCCGCAGCCAGGGAATTCCACCGATGGGTGGTCGGATGCGCCGACAAGCTGGCACCTCTTCGCCGCACTGCCAAACTACGCCCTCTGAGGGCCGCCTGGTTCACCACCGAACTCCATGAAGCCAGACGAGCCTGCAGACGCCTGGAGAAAACCTGGAGGAGCCACAAAACCAAGGAAGCACGTAACAGCCATAAGAGCGCCTTGAAAGACTATCACCAACATATAAGGGACACTAAAAGGACCTTCATCAGAGACAAAGTCATGACCAACTCATCAAACGTCAAGGAACTGTTCAACGTCATTCAGCAGTTCGCTAAACCCACCTACGAAACCACTGACATCACACCCTCCCAGGAACTATGCAACAAACTCAGCTCCTACTTCCACCTGAAGATCAAGGCCCTTTACGACAACTTCAGTGAGCCAGCAGAAATCACCACAACATCACCCACCACCGCCGAGAAACCGATCCTCTCCTCCTGGGCACCCGCGTCCACCAAACTCATCTCCTCTACCATGAAGAAGACGCACTCAGGAGCCCCAACGGATCCCTGCCCCCCTCATATCTTCCACAGGGCCGCCATAGTCATCGCGCCCGAACTAGGACGAACAATCAACTCCTCCCTCTTATCCGGCATCTGCCCAGACAACTGGAAGCGTGCAGAGGTTAAACCCCTCCTCAAGAAACCAACGGCTGACCCAACTGAACTGAAGAACTACCAACCCATCTCTCTCCTCCCCATCGCAGCCAAAGTAACTGAAAGACTCGTGAACGCCCAGCTGACCGCCTTCCTCGAAGAAAACTCCATCCAAGACGCATCCCAGTCTGGCTTCCGCCGCAACCACAGCACCGAGACCGCCCTCCTCGCCGCCATCGACGACATCCGCATGCTGCTTGACCAGGGGCACACTGCAGCCCTCATCCTCCTAGACCTCTTCGCGGCCTTTGACACAGTCTCACATCGCACACTAGCCGCCAGACTCCACAACGCAGGAATACAGGGGTCCGCCCTCGACTGGATCCAATCCTTCCTCTCCGGCAGAACCCAGAGGATCAGACTCCCCCCAACCCCCCCCCCCCATTCTTGTCCAACCCCACTGACATAATCTGCGGAGTACCTCAGGGATCCTCACTAAGTCCGACGCTCTTAAACATCTACATGGCCACCATCGTCAGACAACACGGGCTCAGCATCGTATCCTATGCAGACGACACACAAGCTCATCCTCTCCCTCACCAAAAACCCAGAAATCACCAGGCTCAGCTTCCAGGAAGGAATGAGAAACGTAGCTGCTTGGATGAAGGACAGCTGCCTAAAACTCAACTCCGAGAAGACCGCGGTCCTCATCCTCGGACCGTGCACCTCCGGCAGGGACAGCACCTGGTGGCCCTCCGCCCTCAGGAGCCCACCCATCTCTACAGACCACGCTCGGAACCTTGGCATAATCCTTGACTCCTCCCTCTCCATGATCCGCCAGATCAACGCGGTCGCGTCCAGCAGTTTCAACTGCCTCCGCAAGACCTTCAAATGGATCCCACCCGACTGCAGAAAGACCGTCACCCACGCTCTCATAACCAGAAGACTGGACTACGGCAACGCCCTCTACGCCGGAATCAACAAAACCCTTCTACACAAACTCCAAACCATCCAGAATGCCGCTGCCAGGCTCATCCTAGGGACTCCGCCAAGAACATATGACCCAACACCTCCAAAGCTTCCACTGGCTCCCCGTCGAGAAGAGAATCACTTTCTAACTCCTCACCCACGCCTACAAATCCCTCAACAACATCGGACCCAAATACCTCATCTACCAATTTTTTTTCCACGCACCCAAGAGGAACCTCCGCTCCACTGACCTCGCCCTGGCAGAGGTCCCCTAAATCCGCAGAAAGAGCCGGCGGGAGAGCGTTCTCCTATATAGCAGCCAAATCCTGGAATGAGCTCCCGTCAACATCAGACGCTCCCCAACCCTCCACACGTTCAGGAAGGATCTCAAGACATGGCTCTTCGACAGACCCGGAGCTGCCCCCTCCCAGCGCCTTGAGACCCTCGCGGGTGAGTAGCGCACTCTACAAACCACTGATTGATTGATTGATTGATTGATTAGGCTTGGACAATTCTATATTACATATTTACAGAGCAGCAAATTCTTGCCATCGTTCAGCCAGGTGTTCAGGTGGTGTTGCACTCGAGGGTGGTGGTCTTGGGTCTGGAGGGATTCCTGAGTTGGAGATGTCCATAGGGGTAGAAGGCCGGATGGTGGTGGGGGAAGCAGCAACACAGAAGGCAGCACAGTGTTCTACAAGAGGGTCTGGGAAAAGTGTTATCCAGCGCTATATGCTGTGCCACTGTGTATGTAGTTCACCAGTCCTGGAGAAGGAGAGGGCTTGAGGGGGAGGAGAAGTAATGTCTCTCGGGATTACCTTGAAAAATCTAGCAAAACACAACATTCACACAGGTGTGACAAATGGCACTTTCAGAAGGACAAAATAGCTTGGGTTAACCCCTGTTCCGGTGAGTGAAGAGCTCCTCTTCGTATCTGCATTTATCAGTGGTCGAAGTGGGGGGAAAAAAGTAGGGGAACTGGCAAGTCCTTAGGAAAGGTCAAGACAACATCTTGGGCACCGACTGGTATTTCAGTCTTGTGCAAATCTCGAGTTTCCCCTTTCAGGAGCGGCTTGCTCATCCAGCCCAGTTTTTTTTTTTTTTTGCTTTCCGATACTATAGTCCCGTGGTTACAATGAGAAACAAACAAATGCCAGAATGCAGACACGTGCAGCACTAGTTAGACTAATCAAATCTGGCATGGTAACCATTGTTCTCTCTGAACAGAGTAGAAGTTTAACGCCTAATATATGTAACATAACTTAAGTCAATAAAGGACACTGAATTTTAGCTAAAAGGGACTTCGTGTGGTTATTTAGCTTTAAAGCATGGGCATTCACAAATATTTTTCCAGGGGTCAAAAAGTTTACTCCAGCAGGTCTGAGGGCCGCATTGATGCCAGTAGGGTGAGGGTCAGGGATGGTTTACGGTGGGCGTAGGGGATGCGAAGCATGTACATGACGCGGATAGGGAACAAGGGTGTTATTTTGAGGATCAAATCATACGCCTCAGTCCCCTTACTTGCCATTATGTGATAGAGCTGGATGAGCCACAGAAGGCTAGAGTCCAGCACGAGCAAGATGCCTGGATTTGCTCATGGCTCCCCTTGATCCTCAAGCCCAAAACAAACTGAGCCTTCATGTTGTTCGTTCGCCACCCACACTTTAACCTCAAGACTTAAAGACAAAGAATTTACTTTTGCTCTAAACCTTGAAAGGAAAAGAGAAACCCAACTAGTGGCCGAATTGTACCTTGTGAAACCAGAGACTGCGATCAATCCCGGTAATCCCATTTGACCAACTGTGTGAGGCTAGGCAAATATTTTATTTCCCTTTGCTTCCTTTTTCTTGTTTATCACATAAGAGCACCTTGGAATATTCGAGTTCAGGATGTGTGCTGTACAAAAACGTCTCGTGTTTGATTTAATAAACTATAATGCTGTTCCAAGTAGAACAACCTAGGCCACCCAGAGGGTGCACACGACAAATGACTTGCCTCTTGGTTCACTGATGGCATTGTTGGGGGGGCAGAAAGAGGTATGAATGTCTCTAGGTTCATGTCTGAAAACTATCACTTCTAATAAAGGCCTCTCAATGCAGTGATAGAAGCGTTTAACCTTAATATATCAGATTAGAAGTGTTAATGAAATACACTTTTTCAACAGACTATAATTTTTACATATTTTTTGCACAATATCTTTAAAAACGAATGTGTTCCAAAATACAAGACGTGCAGGACAACTTCTCTCCTTATTTTCCTTTACTTCAGTTAGCGCGTAAATAAATGTATGTTTTCAGAATGTTCGCATTTAGTTAAGTAAACAGCAGCCCAGTGCTGCTGTTCACCAGCTGGCTGCATGTAAAAGGTCAGGGGGAACGCAAGAAGCGCACGGGCCGCATTTTGAGAATCCCTTCTTTAGAGGAACTCTTGAAACGCTTCTATGTTCTAAATAAGTTGTACACTTTGGAATCTCAGGGTCAGTGAACTGTTTCTCTAACTGCATTCTTGCCAGGTCAAGCACGTCCTAGCACATAGTGCGGCACCACCCATGCTTCCATACCCAGGGGATAAAGCTATCTAGGTCTCTATTACAGAGGTACACCTTAAGCAGCCTTGGGAAGCTAGTCACAGGGCTGGCTCGCAATGCAGGACCATGTTACGAACGTTTAAGTAGGGGGAACCCCAGGGTGCAATGGAAAAAAAAACTTGATTTAAACCAAGGCCCATAGCAGGGCCCACCGATTTCAAGAGCCCTCGCTTTCCTGAGATGTTCTCCAGGTGGCCTTAGCACTCTAGAGGCATATATGAGTGATTCATCAGAGCTTTCAAACTACTAAACCACACTAGAAAACAAAAAGACGACGAACGGGTACTATGGGACTAAAGAGTCCACAGAAAAGGGTTGGTGGTCAGCATTTGGGGGAAACAAGGAAGGATAATGAAGTGATCAGAGAAGTAGGTTTCTAACATCAGCAAAAAGGAGACCGTCATGGAAGCAATGGAGTAAACGCATAAGAACAACAGACTGATGAAGAGGGAAAGTCTTGTAGGTTAATATTATACAAACAAACCCAATGGCCTTATCGTGAGACTGATTGGCAAGGGGAAAAACTGCACAAATAAGGAATGTGTTCACTATATGCCCAAACAAATGCAAGAATGAAAGGGGTCAGACAAACAGAAGAGGGGGTGGGGTGGAGAATGCAATATTTTTTAGTCTGGATTATCTGGTCGAGCCATCATTAAATAAAAAGTTGACAAGATTGTACAAAATGATTGCCCGTCAGTACAAGACAGGTAAAACATATTGGCCAGATGAGATTTAGAAGGTTTTAACCAAATACTTGCAGATACCTACATTTACTTAGTGACAGTAGGACACAAATTGAGTAAACTATATATGCATATATTTATTCAAAGTTAGAAAAACTTCCGAAGCCATAAAGTTTGTTTCCCCCGCAAAGTCCTCATCTGCTCAACTTATCAAAACGACTTTATACTAATCATACCATCGTTTTCCATCTAGATGACAATTTTAATTGTGTACATGACACCGCCTACTCTTCTACAAATACTCAGTTTCATTGATTGTCTAATGAGCACGTGCTAGTTACTCACAATACTAGTGAGAACACATTTTGTTTCGTTACACAATTCGTATCATTCATGTGCAAGGGTAGAAAACTATAAAGAACTGTTGCTCCAAGCAAGCAATACATTCTGAAGAGGAGTCTGCAACTTAGGGCTGGTCCTGGACCTACAGATGGTATGTGCCAGTAGACAATAAACTCAAACATTTCACAGCTCAGTATGAGATCCTGAGCCCCATCCCTAGAAAGGAATGCGTCAGTAAACATACCTTTACTTCACTTGCATACTCCTGGGTGCGGCGAGGCGAACCTTTACCTAGATCGAGGACCGGAGCTCAGTCAACACCAGGAGAGGCAGGGCACGGACAGCACCGCTGCCTCACTACTTGGAAAAGGGAGCCCAGGCAATGCAAGCGTATTTATGTAGCTCTCATTATCCCCCTAATGAAGCACTTTTCGGCAAGTGGAGCGCTACTCCAGAAACCGAAGTGGTGGATTACTACAGGGAAATATAAATTGTTATTGGGAGTGGTAAATATGAAAGTTTGTTAGTTGGATGACTAGGATAAAGGATGCATAGAGGAGGGAAGAGTTTAGAAAGGGTTATTTGGGAGCCGTGTTAGGAGAAGGTGTTTGGGATGAGTCAGAGTGCAGGTAGGGGATATTTTGGAAGAGAAATAGGATGAGTCAGAGGGGTGGTTTGGGAAGGAGTTTTTTTTCTCTCTGCAATGGGACGAAAATATATAAATATGTAGATACATAACCACGCATAAGAGGTATACATACATAAAGATTTAACATAATATGCAAATGAAACAGTCAGTCTGATCATTCGATGCCCAAGGACACCACTTTTCACCATCTATCCATCAGCTGTTTCATATTAGTATACCTTCTGCATTTCTCTCCTGGCAGCAGACAGTGCTGCATCATGGTGCCCCGTCCTTCTGAAAGGTTTGCTCTAGCACATCTCTTTTCAACTTGATGCTGGATTGCACATCGGCACTAGCATTCTGTAGGCAAGTTGAAATGCTGCTTTTATTTTTTTGAGGTAGGGCACTTATTTAATGCACCTGTCAACTTGCTTCGACCTCTTTTGCTATCACATTCATCACCCAGCTACTTACACATCACTCTAGATAGCATGAAATATTCACATCTATATCCAGGCTAGGGTCAGACTTGATCATTTATCCTTGACAGACAATTGTTATAGGACTAGTGTCAAATGAATGCCCTTTTCGGCTGTACCTCCCAATATATTAACTTGTATTTTTAGGTCTCGCCTGAGCCAGCGCATGCTCTGTTCTGCGAGACATTTAGTAAGTGGGTTTTCAAAGTGCTACCCACAGGCTTCTGCTGGCCTAAAGCTAGCGTTCACGTGAACGTGCACAGCTGCCAGCTTTCAGGGCCCGAGGCTTCATCTGGAGCGTGATTACTTTCACTTTTGGCGCTGCTGCGCGCGCACCACTCGCATGTTTGCCGGCGCGCACGCACCCCTGCTTTCACTTTTGCCATCTTTTTATTTTACCGCGCACCCCTGCTTTCACTTTTGGCGTCTTTCCTAATTTCTGACTCTTCAAATGCAAGGCACCATGAAGAGATCTTGTTTCAAATTATTGTGAAACAAAAATATGTTGCATGTAAAACCTGTCCATGGCATCGCCAGCTGTGATACACGTGTGCACTCCAGTGAACAATTTTTACTCCGCATTTTGAAAGAAAAAAAAAAATTACACAAAAACTCCCCTTAAAATGCCATATCTTGCCTCCAACGAAGAATGGAAAGTTTTGTTGAAGCCCCTGCCTTTTGCATCATCAGCCTTGGCAGCGCGCCTTCCGCACCCACAGCCTGCTTCCTGCACGGCATCCATCAACAGCAGGTACGGTTAAAGGAGCCAGGCACCCCCCCCCCCCCCCCTAATCAGGCCTTGTCCCAATCACAGGAACAATACCCGTTTTGTTTCCACGGAATCTCCAAAGCATCATGCTATAGCTGGTGTGTCCTCTCAGGGAAGTGGCTTGCGCTCTTTGCGTGTATGTAAAACGTACATAACACGTGTGCTCGCGGGGGCTGAATTTTAGGAGATAAAAGGACTGTTGGTGAAAAGATGTTAGGGCACAACGGATAAACACTGTTTCACCTTACATAATCACTTGGCGTTTTAGGGTGCACAAACACTAGGCTCATACAGATATGAAACCAGCACCTTTGGTTGAACTCTGAGACGTTTTAAGGCATAGGCAAAGTGGGCTCTGGCCCAGGGCCCCAACCTTTAGATAGAGTCATCTTTGTTCTGCAGACAGTCTTGACCCGATGGCCTTAACTAATTCTTAAACATTTTTTTTTTAAATACCGCTTTCCTTTCATGTATTTTTAATGTGCGGTGTGTCAGACTACTGCAGACATTTTGCAGAGAAATGAGTTTATGTTTCATACACCGTCCATAAAAAAAGTTTTTTAGATCAGATCAGGACCTCACAAATGACAAGCATTGGCATAGCTAATAGGTCTCGCCTTTGAGGCCTTATAAGTGTTTAGTTATCCAGCACAATATCCTTGGTACAACAACATCAACTGTTGCATAGCTAAATGCTTGTTTCATTACAGCACTTGTGTGACATAGGGGAAGATAAGGGAGATACCATAAGGACTAGTTCACAGTCTAACATACTTAGAAGTGACATTATAGGAGGTGGGATGAAAGACCGATGATACCAAATCATTTCAACGGAAACTGGTAACTTGGCTGGGTTTATAAAAAAAAAAAAAAGCATGATTAAAGAATCACAGAAGTTTCAAATTGGGTTCAACTCAGTCAAATGGAAAGTTGTGCTTTATGCACACAACAATCGATGCAACACCACATGAAGGGAGAAGGTTTTTGAGATAATAGAATGTAAAAAGTCTTCAGGTTATGTTAAGAACATACTAAACAGCAGCTATATTGAGAAGTATGTTTAGAGGCCATCAGCAAAGCATAAGTTTAAGAGGCTTCAGCTATTTACCCATCAGAAGCATAGCCACAGAAAGCGGTCAAAGGACGCTTCTTAAAGGCAACTATTTAAAAAAGAAAAAATCATGTGCATACACATGATACAACAAACCAGACTTTTTGATAGAAAACAAAAATTATGCATCCAAAAGCTATAAAAACTGTAGAAAGAAAAACAGACCAGCATAACATCTGAAATCCGTCTAAATTCAAGAGCAAACTAGCATTTTCAATGCAATAGGTCTCACATTTGGGAGCGTTTCGCTATTTGCTTTGTAAATGACAATGTCTTTTATTTATGTGTTTTTAAAAGCAACACATATATAAAAGGCATTGTTATTTTTAATGCAAATAGCTCAAACTCTGGCAAATGTGTGACCACTTTAATGGCGGTCACATCCCCTTTCTTTAGAAGCTGCTCCCGTATTCAGGTTACAGGGAGCAGCGTCTAAAGAAAAGGGAACGGCCAACATTAAAGTGAAAGCGCACATGGGGCACTTTCACCCCAAGTTAATTAAAACAAAATAATTTAGAAAGGTTCTGAGGCGCAGCCGCTAAAGTGAAAGTGGCCAGCACTGTTAATTAAATAAGCGTGGCTACTAATGTGAAAGAGGCCAGCGCTGTAAAATAAATTAAATAAGCGTAGCCGCTATAGTTAAAGCGGACGCGCTGTAATTTGAATAAATACATCAATAAAAGCGTGCTGCGATGTCATGGGTAGAATAGGGGAACTTCATTATACTTCATTATAAAGCAGAAAGTGTAACAACAAGTAAAAAGTCCAATCGTTATAGGAGGTTACAAATTCAGTCAGGCGGTACCAAGGAGGGACTATTAAGCCTATATACAAATGAAAAGCAATGATTTCGCAAGGACAGTAACAGGAGCCATTTGAAAAGATGGGCGTGAAATGGGCGGAACGTCTATGCCTAACCATAATACAGCATGCCTCGCAGAGCAGCGCATGTGCTGCCCAGGCTCGACCTAAAAAACAAACATGATAAAACATTGCTAAACACTGCAGCTAAGTTACAGAGCCATCGTATTGGTTGGCACACTAAAGTGAATCGCGGATGACAACTAGAACACAGGATGTGGTCACCAGGTGTAGGGTTAGTGACTTTAAATTATTAGATTACATTGTGATCTAAGGTTAAGCGATTGGTTCAAGATGCTGTAAACTTGCATAGTAGAGAAAAGGGGGTGACATTTTCAGGGGTGTGAAATTCCTATAGCCCGACGCCCAGGATATATTTTTGGGGGTCAGGGACACCAAGTTTTTAGGTTTATTTTGTCCCTGGGACAAGTCGTCCTAACCCTCTCCAACACAAATCCTTTGGTTGCCAATCTACAGTACCACATTATGAAGTGGGGTAGGGAATTGACTGTAGCTGAGGTTATCTTTGTGTCCATATGTTAATGCTGTTCGAACTTGTATTTATGGTTTATTATTGCAAAGCCTTTATTATTAGGGTGAGTCCAAATGTTGTAAGCTGGGACTGCACTATTAACAAAACATAACATGTGTATTTGTAAAGCGCACGTTCATCCAGAGGCATCCTGGCGCTGAATAACAAATGTTTATTGCTACTCAACTCGTTAGTACTCATTTTATCGACCTCGGATGGATGAAAGGCTGAGTGGACCCACCGAGATTTGAACCTGTGACCATGAGGTCGAACATAGGCCCCTGGAACCACTACTGACCGCGGTTCCGGTAAAAATGTGTACACACATTTGCAAAGTTTATCAATGTGAGGTTAGCAATAATGCTCCCAGAATTATCTCGGATTAAATGAAAATATTTGCAGAGGCTTGAAAGCAAGATTGATGATTTTCTGCTTTCGAAATAAAATTTTCATAAAAAAAAAATGCAACTAGGAAAATAAATGTTTTGCTAAACAACTGTAAAATATTAGGTACCATTTCTTAGAAGCATCATTCGGCCACCGTGTCAGGCGGAGTGGGGACATCGGCGCTCCGGCCCCCCCCCCCCCCCCATGCCACACTTCTTATCTGGGGACGCCTCCCCGAGTCCACCGGCCTGAGGTCGCATCGGCCCGGACTGATCTCATCACTACTTAGCTGCTTCCCTCCATCTCCCACTGCTGCACCGGAGCGCCGCGGGGGCGAAGGCCTCCTTCTTGCCGCTGGGCCCGCTGGCCCCTGGGTCACCTGGTCTCCCGTGGTCGCCTTGGGCATCCTGTAGCGATCCGTGGACGCCGCCCGAGGGGGTCTGCCACGTGACTGCTGCTGCTCACGTCAAGGGGATCTGGTGTGTGGGGGGGGGCACGGCATCCTTCTTCATTTCGGCCTCACTCTGCCCCCCCCACCCGCTCTAGACAGTCCGTGTGGGACGCGGACTCCATCGCGGACGTCGGCTCCTCCCGGGGCCCCCATTGCTCCAGCTGTTCTCTCGGAAGTGAGGCCATCCACATCGGATCTTGAGGCCGGGCTGGAGGACTGTCGCGGTGGTGGGTACTTGGCCTGGCCTGACCACCCTTCGTCCGATGGCTCCACCTGACCCTGTGGGAGGCGCCGAGGCATAATCAACTCTTGCCCCCTCTGGGGACCTGAGAGGGTGGACCTGGGCGCCTGGGCCCGAGCATTGACGGCCTAGGTGTCTGGGGGCCCCCATCCCCCACCCGTCCCTCTGCAGATACCTCACTTGCCCCGGCCGTACAGGGCCGAAGTGTACTTCTGGCGGCGATGGGCAGAAACCGCCCCGTACAGAATCCGGACCCCCCCCCCAATCCAAACCATCACAGGCCTCAGTAGAAAACAAGATCGGCGAGGTGAGGGTGGATGTAGCTCTCATCCGCCAGGATCTGCGCAGTGCCACGGTGCGCATCACAGAGGTGGACTCCCGTATCTGCACGGCGGAGGACGACATCAGCCAACTTAAGACCCAGGTGGCCCGTCTCCAGACCCAGACCTCGGAGCTCCACCGCAGGGCTGAGGATGCCGAAAACAGGTCAAGGAGAAACAACCTACGTCTCCTAGGATTTCCAGAGGGAGTGGAACAAGGTCACGCCGACTCCTGGATGCCTAGGGACGCCTTGTCACCCTGGTTTGCTGTTGAACGGGCTCACCGCTCCTTGGAGCCTAAACCTCCGTCTGGGGCCCCTGCCCGACCCATAATCCTGAGGGTTCTTAACTTTCGGGACAGAGATGCCATCCTTGGGGCGGCCAGGGCTCAGGGGCCATTACATTATCAGAACAGCAGGGTTATGGTCTTCCCAGACTACACAAGGAGGTGCAGGCCCAACGCCGGACCTACGACGAGGTCAAACAGAAGCTTCGCACCATGGGTCTCCGTTATGGTCTCCTCTTCCCGGCCCGGCTCAAGGTCATCTTCCAAAACAAGACTTTTTTCTTCGATATCCCTCAGGCGGCGTGGATCTGGCTCACGGAGGAAAGGCCCCTCTTGTCCCAGCCGGCTCCCTCCCTTGTCCAGCGGGCTCCCCAACAGCCGCATCGGACCCACCCTAAACCCCAGAGGAGTCGGACGAGGTCCCGCAAGAAAAACGACCGCCGTGGGGAGGCATCCCGATCTCCGGGCACAGCGTCCTCCATCCCGAGCCTCGGTCTGGAGATCCACCACTCCCAGCTCGACCACCTCATTGATTGACTTGAGTGATCTCCCAGGCCCATCGGACAACTTACGTCACGCGATTTCAGACTCTGATCTGTCTAGGAGCCCGGCGATCCGAGGATCCGGAGAAACAGACTACTTCGGAAAGGGCTGCCCTTCACCCTGACACAGGCCGAAACAGACGCACAAGGCCGCTACGTGGCCCTGACGGTAACGATCGAGGGACACCCCTTAATCTCCTGTGCACATACATTCCCCCCGCCATAATGGCCCCGGCCCTCCGCCGCCTCACCCTTGTGCTCTCCTCCTTCCCACAAGGTCTGAAGGTGGTAGGGGGTGACTTCAACGCCATCCTACAACCCTCACGCGACACGACAGGTACCCAATCGGCTGCCCGCCTTGCCTCTGCAAAACGCCTATCTGACTGGTCCTTGGCTCTGGGTCTCTGTGATGCCTGGAGGGTGTGGAATCCCCTTTAAGGTCCAGTACACCCACACTTCGGTGGCTCACCGCACCCACTCTCGTATCGACCTGTTCCTATTATCTGCCGTGGACTGTCAATTGATGTCAGGGTCCACAGTCTTACCCAGGGGTATCGCAGACCACTCCCCTGTCTCCCTTCGTCTCAGACACCCCCGTAGCGGCGCCCGTACAGTAGGGCGAATGAACGCCTGGTTCCTACAGGAAGCGGACCTCGTGGAGTCCCTCGGGCAGGAGATGAGGCAATATTTTTCGACGAATGCGGGTTCGGTCCCCTCGCCGGGCACGCTGTTGGAGGGCAGCAAGGCCGTGATGCGCGGGGTGGCTAGAGGTCTGGTCCATGCAAAACGCCTGGAACAATCAGCCCGACTCACGCAGCTGGAGGCCCAGGCGGCGCAGCTTGAAGACGCCCAGGCTACCATGGATAGCGATGACTCCGCCTGACAACTTAAACTGATCCGAGAAGAAATTTGCAGATCTCACTGGAGTCTGCTAAAATACTTTGGCGCTCCTCTGTGGCGCGCGTGTACGGATGGGGTGATAAAAATGGCAAACTTCTCCACAACCTGGTGTCCTACCCCAAAGCCAATCGCATCATTCCTGAGATTCGGGATGGGACCGGGGTCCACCATACTACCTCCCAGGACATTGCCCAGACGTTCGCGGGTTACTACGCAGCCCTCTACGCGGCTCAACCCCCTCAGACATCCCTGGCGGCTTTGCTGGCCGAGACCGGGACCAAGCTGCCCTGCCTTTCCCCGACGGACTCGGAGTCCCTGGATCGGCCTTTTACCCCGGAGGAGATACATGGGTCTATCTCACTGTTGCACTCCGGCAAAACGCCCAGGCCCGACGGTTATCTCCAAGAGCACTATGCGGCCTACCGGGACACTTTGGTCTCACAGATAATGGACCTGTTCAAACACTTAGTCGAAGTGGGGTCCTTCCCGCCAGAGACTGATGTGGCCACTATCGTAGTCCTCCCGAAGACACAGCCGCCCTCCCTCGCGCGTACGGACTACCGTCCCATCGCCCTTATCAATACGGAAGTTAAAATCTTCGCCACCATGGTGGCCCAACAGCTCCGTCCCCTCTTGCAAGAACTAGTACACCCAGATCAATGCGTCTTCATGCCTACCCGGGGGACCCGGCACTGCATACGCCGTCTCCATCTTGCCCTTGCGCATCGCCACCTCCTCACCCCGAATCTGGCACTGCTCTTCATAGACTTTGAGAAAGCATTTGATATGGTAGATTGGGATTACCTTGGGGATGTGTTGGAGAAGATGAGCTTTGGCCTCCCTTTCAGACGCCTCATCCGGGTCCTTTACTCTACGCCCAAGGCGAGGTTCCTCATCAACGGCGTGGTTCCGGAGGCGTTCCCTATTCAGAGGGGCACCCGTCAGGGCTGCCCGCTCTCGCCGCTTCTATTTGCACTAGCAATGGAACCCCTGGCTTCCCTCATCCGCCAGGACACCCTCATCCGCGGCTGGGCCTGAGACCCGAACCAGGTTGACAAGATTGCCCTATACGCCGACGACGTCCTCCTTTTCCTAGCTGACCCAGAGAGCTCTGGCCCACGATGTCTGGATGCCCTTTCGGTCTTTGAACGGGTCTCTGCCCTCAGGCTCAACCCGGCGAAGTCCACCCTAGTTCCCTTGCACTCTTCCCGGGCGTGCTTTGACTGGCAAATGACCATCCCCCTGCGGAGGCAGTCCTTCAAGTACCTGGGGGTGTGGGTGGCCCTCCTCCTGGAGCTTGAGTGAATATCACACCCCTAGTCACCAGGGCCAATGTGGACCTCAGAAGATGGCAGACCCTTCCCCTCAATCCCCTCAGTAGGAGTGCCCTTTTCAAAATGATGGTCCTCCCCCGCTTCCTGTACATCTTACAAAATGTGGCCACTCATCTCCCAGGCAGATGGTTTTGGGAGTTGGATGGCGTCCTCACACAATTTTTATGGGGAGGAGGGAGGCCGCGCATGTCCCTAGCACATTGCCACATACCCCCATACGACGGGGGAATGGGGGTGACCAATCTTCTCCTCTAATACCTAGCTACGAGGCTCATTGTAATCCACGACTAGTTCGCAGGCGGCTGTTCCGACCCAGTGTACCGGGTGGAACTCCGGTCGATGGACTTCGCACAAATCCAAGCCTATCTGTATGGGTGCCATGTACCACAGGCCCCCGTCACCAGAACGGTGCTCATGGCCTGGCGAACCGCCCTACGTTACGTAAAGTGGGACCGGAAACTCACCAGGCAGATGCCTCTGGAGTGGGGCCTGGCTGGAAGAGGTCTCGTCCCTCCAGAACTTCCGTAAATGGGACCACGTTGGGATCTTGCTACTGGGAGACGTCTGGGTGGGGTGACTACGTCAGATCGTTTGCAGACCTACAACACCGCCATTCCCTCCACTCCTCCCAATTCTACAAGTACTTACAGCTGAAGCATGCCCTCCAAGCCCACATTCCGTCCCCCACCTCCTTCCCCGAATTTAGCGCCCTGGAGGCCCAAGTGATGATGGATGGAGAACCTGGGTATTTGGGGGGGGGGGTCGCGGATTTATCGCTCCTTGGTGAACGGCCATGCATCTCTAGACCTGCTTCGTGTCCGGTGGGAGGGGTGGCTGGGCCCCCTGGAGGACGTGGATTGGAGGGACGCCCTTATGGCACCCAAGACCCTGACGACCTCCTCCAAGTTGCGTCTAGTCCAAATCTACTGCCTCCACACGGCATACCTCACCCCTACACGCCTTTACAGCGCCCGCCTGCGGCCCTCCCCATCCTGCCCACGCTGCAACCATGCCCCAGCTGATTTTTACCACATGGTGTGGCAATGTCCCGCCCTAGCGCCGTTCTGGGCGGGGGTGGAGCTTGAACTTACACAAACCCTAGGGTGTGAGGTTCCCCACGACCCGCTACGCCTGATCCTGTGGGTGTTCGATGGCCTCGATGGATCCCGGGTGCTTCCTGGGAACGGCAGTGGCAGTGGCAAAGCGCGACATTGCGGCACTCTGGTCCCAGGCCAAGCCACCAACCGCGTGGAGGTGGGGTTTGGTACCCAAGAAGAACCCCTCTTCAAGGCCCGGGGTTGCCCCGAACCCTTTGGCAAAATATGGGGCAAATGGTTTAACTTACTGCCCGGTTGAAGAGTCCAAGTGGGTTATGTACGTGACGAGTAACAGGCAGGGGGAGTGCTCCGTCCACAAGTGCCTTATGAGCTTACGTCGTCTTTTTTAATGTACTGTACCTGAATAATGTGTCTGATTGCTACCAATTTATTTTTTTGATCTTTGAAAATTTTATAAACTTGATTATCAAAAAAAAATACAAGAATAGGAAAACCCAATAGGTCCAACATTGGTGGTCATCATTCTTTTGGTTTTGTCAAAGCGTGTCTTGTTTCGACATGGCTCTTATAAAACGTTATTATTGCGGGAGCTGCTGGGCCTAAACATTGGCAAAAAGCAAGAATATTTTCTGGTCTCAAAAAGCACACACTGCCACAGTAGTTGCTGGAACTGAACAAAACTACTTTGTGTGCCGATATGCTCCTTGTGAAAGAGCAGAATGCTATCACTCACAGTGAAGCCAGCCAATAGATGGATAGAGAGAGAGAGAATTTTAATAAAAATAAACACCAGACCTAATTGGGGGCCCAGTTCTTAAAGAAAATCATAAAAGTGTACCCATGGTATATGTCTTAGCATTAGTGCAGATTTATATATTTAATGAATTCATAAGAATTTACAGAGGTAGACCAGGAAATTGCTCGACTAGAAAATATTTGTAAACTGTATTTTAGCACGAGCAAATATGCATCTGTGATTTGCTCATGCAAAAATATGTTGAGCGTTTACAAGCTCACTTTTTTCCCCAACTCTGGAAGAAGTTTTACTCCTGCCCTTGTCAGGAGTAAATGTCCAACCCTTTCTCAGTATGGAAAAATATTAGAGAAGAACTGGTGAAAAACTTACAACATGCAAGTTATTATTGCACAGACTCAAAAGGGCATTTGATCCCTGGAACTATTGCTTACTGCTTTCTCCAGCCCCAGTATGTAGATCTGCGGAAAAGTGGTAAAATAAAGAAATTGCTAGTATTCAAGCCCTACTATAGTATTAGCCCGGGCATAATCAGAGAGGCCATTATCAGAGCTCTTATATATTAAAATTGCTGCCATAATTTGTTGCTGCATTACATAGCACCAAATGGACAAGTAGATGTTTTTAAAGAAAAAGTAGATTTATAAAGCAACCTGTCCCTTGGACAGGTAGATATTTTATTAAACTCCACATCCTTGCATTTTACAATGTTCACTTTACAAACATATGATCGAATCAGTAGATTAACAAATTCTCTTACATACTGTTGGAATTGGCCCTTTCTGGCTAAAGTTCCCTAAACTTCTTCCTTTCCCCCTAGATCTTTTTCTGACATGGAGTTGCCAACTTAGATGCTTTGGGCACTTTGCCACTGCTGATCAGTGTCAAAGTGCAAGTTGTCCCTGTGTAAAGTGTAATGGTAATTGGTTGTCCATGATTTGTATGTTTGCCTTACTAATACAGTCTCTAGTAAAGTGCACTACGTGTGTCAGGGCTGGTAATGCAAATGCTACTAGTGGGCCTGCAGCACTAATTGTGCCACCCACACAAGTAGCCCTAAAGAAAGAACTCAGGACTGCCACTGCAGTGCCTGCGCGTAGTTTGTTAAACTGCTATGTTGGCCTGACAAGTGCACCCACTTGCCAGGCCTTACCCTTCCCTT
The DNA here is from genome assembly GCF_964204655.1 of Triturus cristatus. Lineage (NCBI taxonomy): Eukaryota > Metazoa > Chordata > Amphibia > Caudata > Salamandridae > Triturus > Triturus cristatus. Next base: position 271,226,977 of record NC_140590.1, on the reverse strand, counting down.
TTTATGCACATCTGCCACCCCTATGGTAGGTCCAGGGTACCCCCCTGCGCAGGGTGCAGTGTATGTGAAAGGTAGGACATGTACTGAGATGTGTACCATGTCCTAACAGTGAAATACTCTCCATTTCGTTTTTCACTGTTGAAAGGCCAACTTGCCCATAGGACAGACTGGGGAAGGCTGGGTAATATGTTTTCAGCCTATCTTCCCATAGGCTTAAGATGGAGAGGTGAAGTTTAGTGTGCCTGAACTCACAATTTAATAACACATCTTTTTGTGAAGGTGGTTTTTGCATTGTATATTTAGAAACCACTCTTTGGCTGACTTTTTGTGCTCTAACATTTCTGTGTGTCTCTGCCTGGTTGTGGATTGACTATCTGGATTTGAATGTGATAGGCTCTGGGGAATGTCTCGACCCAGGGGAGGAGGTGAGACAGCAACAGGCTGACCTGCATCTGGAGTGTAGTGGGGGTGGGGGGAGGAGTAGCCCCAGGACGTGAAAAGGCCTGGGCTACTGCCATAAAACAATGGTTCCATCTCCTGCTGAGTTATTGAGGATCCAGAGCCCCACTATCAAAGGAAGAAAGTGTCACTGGCAGGGAGACACCCAGAACTGGTTTGGACAGGGGTCAGTGCCACCGGAACACAAAGACTTCAAAGACATTTAGGGGTATAACTATGAGAGCTGAAACCCCTGAACTTTGGAATGGAACTGTTCAAGACTGAAAAGGATTTAAACTACTTTGTGGTCAAGAGGTACCACTGCCTAGGAAGAAACAGCTGACGAGACTGAAGGAAAGGACTGACCCTTGCTGTGTGTTCTGGGGCTGATTTAACCAACGGAGAGGCTAAAGGGACTTTGCTGTGTGCTGTGTCCCCCAGCTTGAAAGGACTTTGCTGTGTGCTGTGTCCTGAAGTAATTTATCCCCAAGGGCCCGAGGAGAGCTGGCTCCCTGTTGTGGAAACTCAGGAACACAAAAGCTTCCAGGTGTGTCTTAGCTACGCAGTGTGCATGTGCTTTTTGCAGCCTGAGACCCTAGTAAGAATTGCCCTGTGATTGTGGGCACCTGGAGTCCAAGTGAGTCTCGGCGACACTGTATGCGTGTGATTTTTGCAGCCTGAGACCTTCATGAGGATTGGCCTGTGATTGTGTGCACATGGAGTCCAAGTGAGTCTCAGCGACGCTGTGTGTGTGTGTGATTTGTGCAGCCTGAGACCTTCGTCATTGCCATCGGCCCGGACCGGCATCACCAAAGGAGCTGTACCGCCGGCCCGAGCTGGCCTTTGCCAAGGAGGGACCTCGAACCAACCCCGTCGTCGGGGGGTGAGCGTGTTCCACTGCCCAAGATCAACGGAAGTCGCATTGGAGGCCCAAGTCGCGAGAGGAGAGTGAGGTCGCACCCCCCAAGTAACGCTCAGCGAGCATGCATGTGTCGCCGCCTGAGGCGGGGTGCGGGCTCCGAGAGAAAGGCTCTCGGCCTTTCCCATTCTCGCCGCGTGAGGCTCCGCTCAAGCTCGTATTGCGGCCCGTACTTGCCGAGGAGAGGCAGGACCGGGGCCGGAGTGTGGAGCTGCACATTGTTTTCCACCATACCAGTGTTGGGGGCATATTTTTGGCAGAAGCTGACCGCGAGTCAGTAAGAGTGGGATAGAGACCGACCAGAGCACCATGATCTGTGCCGAAGTACATTATTTTTGCATTACAAACTGCCTGATTGTTGCATTACGCATTGCATTATTTTTGCATTACGAACTGCCTGATTGTTGCATTACTCATTGCATTATTTTTGCATTACAAACTGCCTGATTGTTGCATCACGCATTGCATTATTTTTGCATAAGGAACTGCCGGATTGTTGCATTACGAGTTGCATTATTTTGGCATTACGAACTGCCTGATTGTTGCATAACAAACTGCATTATTTTGACATTACAAAGTGCCTGATTCTTGCATTACGAACTGCATAGCATTGCATTAGGACTGCATTGGATCAGAGAATCGCTCATTAATACTGCAAGAACCTACCAGGGCTTGCTGGCCTAATAACCAGCAAAGTGAAATATTACAAATACGCATTTGATGGATTTTTATCGTGTGGTCTGATCGTATATCTTGTTTATAAACATATCATTTTTATGAAACTCGTGTGGAGTCCATTTGTGGTGTCATCATTGGGTTGTTGAGAGCGTGGTTGCAAATACTTTACACACTTGCCTTGAAGATAAGCCTGGCTGCTCGTGCCAAACGACCGAGGGGGAGAGCAGGGGCTATCTGAGAAGGTGTCCTTCCCTTTCCCTGACTTAGTCCAAATCGAGACCCTTGCTTCTAAGGTACCTACCTCAGCCAACTAGGGACCCCCAGTTTTAACAACTACTAAGCATATTCTCTCAGAGTCCGTAACGCAAGTTCATGGCAGCAGAAAAATGTAAGAAGATCGACTATTGAAACAATTGTTTGTTTGCCCGGTTGTCTCACACTAGGAAATACTTGCAATGCATGAAAGAGCCTTATGGAGCAGTGAAGGCTCATCAAGCAGGCTGGACCCCACCTATAGTGTAAGCGATGTTGCACATGGCACCTGCCACACCATCCACAGACAGTGACCAAAGTCTTGTAAACATCACTATCACTGGCCTACCGGCAGATCATAGTTTACTTCCCGTTCAACCAGGTACAGTTTTTCCTCAAGAAAACGAGTCGTAGTTGGAGCTAGTAAAGGATGTGACGTTTTCCTTGAAACTTTGAAACTGGATGGATGCAGGCAATCTGATTTAACCTCAAGACAGCGTTAAAGGGGTGCACAAATCTCAATTTTAACATAAAACAGAAATCATCATGAACCATTGGTAATAAGAATAACATCTTCGAGATTCGCGGGAAGCTAGCAACAGAAAAAAATACCTCACCATTGAAGACTCCTGAACGGAACAATAAGGGCATTTCAGTATTCGGAGGTTTATTGTTTAGTTAATAAAAACCACTGCAATTGAATAAAATCAGATAAAAGACTTACTGAAAGTGAAATATGCAATGATCAGTTACAGTAGGCAGTCAGTGCTTCACTAAGGCAGCAAGCGACCCGGCCAGGGTCTTACATTACAGCAGGGCCCGACATGACTTGCTGGGTTTTGGCCGGATCATAATAAAACAGCATTGAAATCGTAAGTCCCCCAAGATACAAGGCAGTTAAAATATTCAAAGTGCCATGTGCAAAGGACCAATGTGCAGTTACAGTGGGCAGTCTGTACATTTTAACTGCCATTAGTAAAGTTCTAAGTCCAATGTGCAAGGACCAGAAACACTCGGTCAGCAAAAGCAGAATCGATCACCAGGAACCAGAGTTATGCAATGGGACCCAACCTAACATGTAAAAATGCGTTGGGATTGTTTGGACCCCAAGATCGGCGTCTCCCTTTAAATCTTGTTCTTCCTGACATGGACTGTGTACTTTGCTATTGGGTTTTGCCCTTCGTTGAGGCAAGGTGCGGTTATGGTGGATGAGGCAAGCTGTTGCCCAAGTAGTTTGATGAATTTGGCACATTTTGTCAGCACCCAGGGAGCAAAAGTTTGAAAACAGATTGAAGAAGATTCTTGACATATGCATGCCCATAGGAACAAGAAGATCTGTTTAAGCAACAACCTCCTTTGAGGATGCAAAGAGGGGCAACAGCACAGCAGATGCAGCCAAGTTTCATGCATGTAATAGCATAACCTGCAGTCCCTTTTAACAACTCGACCAGCCCAGGCTAGATTGAAATCTTTTACTGGGAGCACAAGTAATCGCATGTGCAGTATCTGTCTGCGCATTTATGCGTTTATGGCTTCCAGAAAATAGGGTTGCAGCTTCCCAACGAGGTAGGTGTCATTCAGGGGCTGCACCATCACCAAGTTAATACTAGGTCTTGAACCCTTGAGGTCCCCTTCAGTTGTTGATAGATTGCTTTTTTTGCAGACTGTATATGGAAAGTCCCGGACTTTTAGGGCTGCTTCATTGATCTGGAGGGACGTAACCGCACTGCTCACTTGTTTGAACCAAGGAAATTCTGGGGCTTCAAATATAAATTTCAAGTAGTCCTTTAATGAGCACATTGGGGCTTTCCCAGACCGGACATAAAATTTCAGCAAGGAGGCTTTAAACTCTAATAATTGATTCACAATGCCCAATTATATTTTTAATCTTGAAATGCATGTGTTTCGTGGCGGTTGAAAGAATTTTCTGGAAGCACTACAACTAATTTGCTCCGAGGCTGAGTCTAGAGCCCCTGGGTATGCGTGAATTGTAATGCTGAGAGAAGTGTTGCCTTCATTACCCTTAGAATTGGGGCAGCCGAGACGCAGCTTAATAGTCAAATCAATTGACCAACCCGATACGTAATGGCAGCCTCTTTCTTAATAGCTCTCGCAGGTGTGCCATTTTCACTGAATCTCACACTGAGGTATCTGTACTTCATGGCTGTATTAACTGTCTTGCTGCCCAAGCACCAGGTCACATTCTTTTCGTTCTGATATCTCCCAAAGATGAAGACTTTTGTTTTGTTCCGTTTTACCTGGAGATAGTGGGTCACATTGAATGTGTTCAGCGCATTTAATGCCCGTTGAATACCAGTTTTAGTGTGGTCCATAATTACAATATCGTCCGCATACTGAATTATTTGCATATTGGGGGTTACCTAGTTTGGGAGGGACCAAACATCCAGGCTTCAACGACATTCCCAGATAAGCAGTATAAAGTTTGAACAGCAGGGGAGCCAAGACTTAGCCCGGCTTTAGGCCTCGATTAGTGTCAAGTTCGCGAGTAACATTGAAGAGCCCAGTTTTCACATGGACCCATATCTCAGTATCTAATGAGATCACATCTCTTAGCGGCAATGGGGGTATACCCCAGGCGCCGAGCTTTCTCCATAGAGTTGCCCGGTCAACCCTTTCAAATGCTGCACTGTAAAGTAAAAAGAAAAGAAAAGAAATAAAAATCAATAAAACAAAATAAGAGAGGCAATTTGTTCTTTTGGACAGCTTGGTGTCTCAGGAAGTATAGCGCTAGAATGTTGTCCATGGTTGACGCCCTTGCCCGGAAGCCAGAATGAAAAAACAGTAGGATGTCCTGCTCACGTCCCCAAGCTTCCAGCTGCCCTAATACGACTCGAGCATAGACTTCTGCTTCTACGTCCAGAAGTGCGATCAAACAAAAATTTGGAGGCCAGTGTCCTATCCCCTTTTCTGTATTTAGGACAGAGAGTAGACCCGCTCCAGGTTTTGGGGACGGCTGCCGTTTGACAGGCAAGGTTGAAAAGCAGAGTTAGGAACCTGGGCCAGTTGTCAGGGGCGCATTTGAATAGGCTAGCAGGTGAACCGTTGGTGTCGGGTGCCCTATCCTTTCTCAAGTGGCTAATTTGGCAAGCAACTTTCTTGTAGGTAGTGAATTCTGCTGTAGCGCTCTGTTTCACAACAAAATTGAAGGCCGGTTCTTGCCCTGGTTCAGCTCTGTTTGACAAACAAGTGGCGAACACCCCAGTAACTGGTTCTGGAATGGTAGTGGGCTTGCAGTCCACTGTTGCAGCTTGACTGGTCATCTGGGAGGCTACAGGCTGATCCACATATTACTCTGTTGCAAGCCTGGGCCCGTGCTGCATCTGAAACACCGTTCTCCCTGGTTGCTTTGCTGTTTAATTTGTTACGTGGTCCCAGAAGTATGCTTGGTTTGGATCTTTGACCAGCTGAAAAATAGTAGCCCATTATTTTTGGTTCCTTTCCTCCTTTTGTTCCCAAATAGTTTTTTTGTGAGCTAATCTCATGAATTTTACTGCTGTGATATTAGAAGGCTTTGGTCTGTGGACCCACTGGGCTTGGCAGAGAGCTCTTCTTGCGGAGATGATGGCTTTGTCATACTGGTAAACCACAATTTTCCTATCTCGACTAGCCTGTTGGAAGTTAGGCTTGGTCCAGTTTCCCAGCAGAAGCATTCTGAGATCTTCCACACAATTTGCCCACAACTGAAGAGCTGAATCAGTGATTCAGAGTTGGTAAGGGCTTTTGTTTGTCTAGCCAGGCGATGACTATTGCGGTATGTTCTAGCCTTCATTTACTTCTTCTAAGTTCAACGTGGAAAGAGAAAGTGAAGGGCCCACTTGAATGCTCTCAACCAATGGTTGTGATGAACAATTCAGTGCGCACTTTAGAGAGTTATGGTCACTTCTGTTCTGGCTGCAAATTGAGAATCTGCAAGCTGGACTGCTAGGCGCTCAGAGAGAAAGACATAATCGATAGGCTTTTACAAGTCAGAAGAAGTCTTGCATGTTAGATCCAACTCTCAACGGAATGTTACTTTCTGATGGCTGCCCTAAGCCTCGAGTATTGAAGTCTCCTACAACTATAATTTTGTGTGATCCAATAGGAGCTACTCCAGGCTGTTGAGCAGATTACTTTGGTGCATTAATTTAACAATTGACCAAAATCAGGCAGAATGCTTTCTGATCAAGTTTAAGGCCTCTGATGGAAACTGCTTGGGCCGCCGTGCAGCCAAGATCCAAAGCTGTGCCCTCCGATTTGCTTATGTGCTTGATGAAAATAGGCAAGCCCCCCTAAGGGCAGCCAAAAAGACTTGTATGGAGTGTGGGTGTGAAGGTCTCATGGAACTCTGGCACGGTCGTTGGGGCCAAAGCCTAAGTCTCCTGGAGACATAGAATGTCACTTGACTCAAGGTAGGACATGGCTTTCTGCTCACAATAACCCTTTTAAGGCTGGCCACATACCAAAAGACCACTAAGAGGGGGTATTTAATGCTACAAAACACTCCGTGCCCCTTTCCGCGCCCGTGGTTCCGGGAACTGGATAAGATGGTAATTAAATTTCTCTGGGGCGGCGGCAGGCCCCGGCTGGCCTTAGATCGCTGCAGAGTCCCCTCCTATGACGGCGGCCTGAGCATGACTAACCTATATCTCTATTACCTGGCCACCCAGCTACTGGTGATCCATGACTGGTTCTCGGGTGGATGGGGCGACCCGGCTTATCGACTCGAGGTGCAATGCCTCGGGTTCTCCTCTATCCAAAACATGCTCTATGGAGCAGCGGTCCCCCTGTTGCTCCCCGGCGTCGTGCGGGCCCCTTTTCTCGCGTGGCGCGCAGCTTTGAGGCACACCCAATGGTCGGGGACGAACACGCAACTCACACCGCTTTGGCACGGGACATGGCTGCGGGAGGTGGTGGGACTAGCGGGCTTTCGGCAGTGGGATCTTCTCGGGATCTCCAGTCTGGGCGATATATGGCGTGGGAGCCACATGTGTTCCTTCCAGGAGCTTCAGGCCCGCTTCTCGCTACAGCCTTCTCAATTTTATCGATACCTTCAACTGCGCCATGCGGTCCGGGCCCACGTCCCTTTAGACTCCAGATTGCCTTCCCATAGCCCGCCTGAAGCTCAGGTGATGTTAGGGTGTCTGGGGAAGGGGGAAGGGGGGTATATCCCGCATTTACAAATCCCTGATTAACAATACCCCGGTAGACTGGAGCGGACTAAAACAGCGATGGGAGGCCTGGGTGGGACCCCTAGATGACGCGGACTGGAGGGACGCCCTTATGGCCCCTCGGTCGCTTACCACCTCCGCTAGGCTGCGGCTCATCCAACTCTATTACCTCCACACCGCTTATCTGACTCCAGACCGCCTATATCGTGCGGGCCTCCGCGTGGACGCCTCCTGTGCTCGCTGTGGGGTGGCTCCGGCGGACTTTTTCCATATGGTGTGGTCTTGTTCCCGCCTGGAGGACTATTGGGCAGCGATTGAAGCCGATCTAGCGGAGTTCCTGGGATGGGAGGTCCCCCATGAGCCTAGAATGGCCCTGCTGGGCATCACGGACGGGATGGATGGGTCCCGTAACGACAAGTACTTTCTCACTACTGCCCTAATGGTGGCTAAGAGGGATATAGCAGCCGTGTGGTCACAGTCAGACCCGCCCAGAAGGGCTACCTGGAGTAGAGGGGTGGATTGGTGTGCGGCCCAAGAGCGGTCGTTATACGCTGCCCGGGGCTGCCCCAAAAAATTCCGCAAAATATGGGGGAAATGGCTGGGGGGCCTGTTTTGAAGGGTGGGGGCGCAGAGGGTGGGGACGGGGGATGGGGGAGGAAGGGGGGGTTTTTACATTCGTTTGTCGATGCTTCCCTGATTGAAGTTACTGATGCCATGTTCAATGCACTGTTGTATATCATTCTTGATATTGTCCTTTATGCCGAAAAACACAATAAAAATTTGTTTATTAAAAAAAAAGGAGGGGGTATTTAGCCCCTGGGGGTAATGTGGTCGGCATCTCTCTGGGCTAGGGAGGACAAGCCATTCTCCTGGTTGTGGGTTGTTGAGACTTGCCCTGCTCTATATATGTATTACTTAGGATGTCAGTGTACTTCACTCCGGTTGTGTGGGAATAAAATTTAGGGCACGTGATCCCTCGGTTGTTTCCTTGGCCTAGCCTCGATTGCCTCCTGTTGTGCCCTTTAGGACACTTATGGTGGATTGTCTTGGGGGTGGGTTAAGAGGACATAAGGATATTTCACTGGTGAAGGTTTGTGAAGGTCTATCCCACATTAAGCAAAGGTGGCCTTTTCCACCGCACCAATTCTCCTTGGACCTCTTTCATCCATAACAAGGCAGTAACTTCCCTGTTCGAGTTTAGGAGTGGTGGATCGAATCTCACCCATTTGAAGTCCTCTGAGATTATATGTTTTAGTGCAGGAATGAGGCTGAACAATCGCAACAGATTTCCTCTATTGAGCATATCCTGGGGGCCTTTTGGATAATAATGGGGTATGAAGACCAGTTCTGAGTGTTTGCACCCATCCTCCTCTCTTACAGCCTGGGTAACGGACTGCTGGTACTCAAGATGGGCAAAAGGGGTCTTTTTACGGGTTCATAAAGGCTCCACTGGATTGCTGCTGGGGAAAGGACCACTAGCCTCGCTCCCTTCAAACAGACTGCTTTGCTCTTCAGTGGTTAGTCTCCAGCTGCCCGCCTATGCTTATCATGGGAGAGATTGCTTGCTCGGTTCTGAGCCACACCGGTTTAAATTGGTTCAAAAAAGAGCAAAGCCCAATAGACTATTTGCCTTTAAACTGGCTAAGTGTTGCTTCACTGTGGTTAGTCTCCAGCTGCCTGTCTAAGTTTAGCACAGGAGAGGTTACTCGCTCACTTCTGAGCCACCCGAGTTCAAATTGGGTAAAAGGGCCCTTAGTTACACCCCCAAGGGTGTAACTTGATGCTAGTTCTGAGCACTTCCAGTCAGACTGTGTGCTTTGTCCATAGCCTCCCAACGTGTTCATTGAGGCTATCCTGGACCGATCTTCTGTTTTCCCTGTGTTGTAGAAGGAACCTGCTGCTCAGCTGCAGCATCCCAAAGATGTTTCAAAGGAGAAGTCGCTGCATTCAGGGCCATCTTTTCGTCTGGTACCCTGGCTTCCTTGGTCGAACTTTTCTCCTCACCCTCTATGAGGTAGAGGAGCCAGTTGCTTATACCTTCTCAAGTTTATCACTGGTTGCTAACGGCAGAGGTGCAGACTTAAGTTGAACAAATATGGGGAAGCAATTTGTTATATTTTATCCGGCCTGTCTATCATTAGCTTTAGATGGCTTGATCAACAAAGTTCTTTTCAGTAAGCGTTATTCTTAGATTATTTCTTTAACCTTTTTTTTGCTCTCCTTGATAAACTAGATGTTAACGGGGGGTCCAGTGTGGTCAGAATAGCGGAGACCTCATACTGCCCTCTTGTGTCTGCTGACTTATTAGCAGGCTGGATTCTTCTCCTCTTGGGCTCAATCTGATATTTCATGGAGGTAGAAATGGCCACACTACTGTTTACGTGAATCGGGGTGGCGAATGACTCAGCTGCGCCCTCCGATGTGGTGGTTGCTATTTCCTCTTTCGAGCCTGGTCCAGCATTAAGGCCTGCAGTAAGGGGCGTTAAGATAACAATGAACCATTATCAGGCCAACTGCTTTCCGCTCAAGATTCAGGCTTCTGATGGAAACTGCTTTGGCCACAGTGCAGCCACGATCCAAAACTGTGGCCTTCAATTTGCTTAGGTGCTTGATGGAAATAGAAAAGCCTCCCCCCCTACTCCCCACCCCCGATGGGTGCTCAAAAAGAGCACCAGTCAGAAGGTCTCATGGAACCCTGGCACGGTTGTCGCTGCCAAAGCCCAAGTCTCATGGAGCCAGAGAAGGTCACATGAGTCAAAGTAGGGCATGGCTTCCCTATTCCTACTAACGCTTTTAAGGCTGTCCAAGTTTAGAGACCACTGAGAGGGTGGTATTTAGCCATTTGGGGTAATGTTGTTGGCATCTCTCGGACTAGGGATGACAAGCCATTCTCCTGGTTGTGAGGTGTACGACTTCCACCGCTCTAAGTAGTACTTAGGATGTCAGAGCCTACTTCTCTCTAGTTGTGCGAGCATACAATTGTTAGGGCATGTGAACCCTCGGCATCTTCTGTGGCCCAGACTCAACAGCTTTCTATTGTGTCCTTCAGGACACTCATGGTAGATTGTCTTGGGTGCAGCTTCAAGAGGACATAAGGATATTTCACTGGTGAAGGTTTTTTGAAGGTCTATCCCCCATTACGCAAAGGTGTTTTTTATCACCCACACCCAGTCTCTTTGGACCTCTTTTGTCCAAACCAAGGCGATCACTTCCCCCATTTGAGTTTAGGAGTAGAGGATCGAATCTCACTCATTCACGCACCTCCAAGGTTGTAGGTTTTAGTGCGAGAATGTGGCTGAACAGTCAAAACAGATTTCCTCTAGTGAGCATACCCTATGGGCCTTTTGGATAATAACGGGGTATGAAGACCAGTTCTGAATGTGTGTGTTCACAGGATGGGCAAAATGGGGCTCTTTATGGGTCCATAAATGCTCGGGTGGATTGCTGGTGGAGCGAGGCTAGGGAGCCTTTCCCCGTTTAAGGAGACTGTGTGTTGCTCCTCGGTGGTAAGTCTCCAGCTGCCCATCTAAGTTCATCACACAAGAGGTTGCTCACTGGCTTCTGAGTCGCACTGGTTCAACTTTGTTCAGAAAGGAGGAAGACCCACTAGACTCTCTTCCTTTAAAATGACTGAGTGTTGCTCCTTGGTGTTTAGTCTCCAGCTGCCAGCCCAAGTTTATCACAGGAGAGGTTGCTCGCTCGCTCCTGAGCCACAAACGTTCAGCTTGGTCCAGGTCCGTAAAAAGGGGCCCTGCTACCCAGCTGCAACATTTCCAACATGCTTCATAGGAGAAGTCGCTTTATTAAGACATTTATTGATACCACCCTGGAGTCTTTGGAGACAAAATGTACTAACGCTATGGGGAGGGGATCAGAATTGTTACATTTTCGTCTAGTTGACATCTGAACATCAGAAGAGGAACAATGAGGAAATATAATTCACAACATTTCGATGTAGGATTCAGAAGACTTTCTGGCACATACAGAGCGTTTGTGGGCTATATCTGTGACTGTATCAGATTGTGAGCATAGGTCAAATGTAACTTTCGCTTGAGCAAATAGAGGTGCATTTCTTGTCCAGTTGCACTCGCCAGTTTATGTCTAAGGTCAGTCACAAGAGCACGGACAGAGGGGGACGAACAATTCATGGGGGTGGACAGGGAGGTGTGAGCCAAAGACAGAGAAGATAGGTACATGCATCTAGCATTCCGGCTTACATTCTTGTCATGGATGTTAACTGGAGAGGTCGAAGTGGACGGGATCAGAGGGTCACAATATGCCAAAACTTTTTTCATTTATGACAAACCGTTCCCCTACTTTTTGTAAAAAGACATCCATTCCGGGACAGTTAATTCCAATAGTTCAAATGCTTCAGCTAAAGGGTCACTCAGTCTCCTGTGCTGTGAAACTGAAGCCAGGCAGACAGCTAAACAAGCCTTCCTGCCAGGGTGCCTGCTTGCCTGAAGGAATTGCGCACCAGTTAATACTGCAAATTTAAAGATTAATATGCAAATATAAAGGATGCTTGGGAGCCGGTACAGGCTTTAATTGAAAAAATCACTTGAAGCTTGGTGATGACAAAGATTTTTTCTTTTTGGTGGTAGTGCAAAGAGTTAACAACTGAGCTGGGAAGTGTGTGCTTTTAATTGGAATTGTAGTTATATAGCGCCATCTACCCCTGATGAGGTGTTGAAGGGATATTTATGTACAAAAATTGCATTATGTACAGTCTGAGTTTTACTAAAATCTATATTACGGAAGCACCCATTTATCGTAAACCTTTTTACGTACGTAATGCAGTCCATCTTATATTGTGTGTAAAGCAAGTTTAAAATAATGACTTACAAATTCACAGTGCTTTCTGTCACAGGCAGTGACCTTGTAGCACTAAAAATGCACAAGTCACTATTCTCCACAGCACCAACCAAGATTTAATTCTTTGGCTCTCTGGTTAGACAAAGACCTCTTCAGTGTATTAACTAAAAGGGTTCATAATGTACTAGTATTGCCCACATTTTTTAATTTGTTTTTCATTTAAGCTGCACATTATATGTATTTACCACACTGTGAACGATTAAAAAAAATTACAGAATATATATTTTTTAGCCACACTTTTGACCCCGGCCCCATTGCATGCAGTAATGCAGTTCCCATACACTTCAACCGCTAGTTAACTGCTATACAATACATGGGATTCTACAATCCATGTGTAAACGCCCGTCTCTCACTTCTTTATAATCACACAGTCACCGATTATAAAGACATCAGAAGTCAACTGCAATAAGTTCTTACAGTCGACTCTTGACAGCACGAGCCAGAGCCAGAAGCCGAAATGAAAGGCAGGTCTGGTCAAGGAGCAGCTGGTTAAAGCAACGAAAATTAAACATTGCTTTTCTTTCTTCTGCTCTATTTTCCTAGTTTTCAGTGCCAAGCAGAAAGAAAATATTTAGTTTTAGCACTCCATAGATAATTATAGAAAATGTGGAATCTTTCTGCATGTTTCGACACCTACAGAGCTACTGCAGCTTTTTTGATTTTTAAAAGAAAACTGACTTGCATTGAACTGTTGCTAATATCCCCTTGAAACAACTGTCGAACAGGTTTTTGATGTGTTTATTTTTCATGTTTACAAACATGCTGTCTCTTTCACATGAAAAAGCTTTGAACCAACATTTTCAGTGGTTTGTGGAAAAGGAGATGGTGACCATGTATTATATGGGATAAAGTACCCCTTGTCGTTCACGATAAGGATATTGCAAGTCACGACTGAGTTCCATAACCTTACAAAGGAACTTGGTCTTGGGCTTCGTTAATCTATAGGTTTATAGAACTCCTCGGTGACTTGCGAGATCCTGCTAATGAATGGCAGGGGTTAATATGAATTCCTAAAGAGAGCCACTTAGGTAGTCTCCTGGTGCCGTAAGTCTTGGCACCTGCACTAAATAAACAAATGTAGTACAGCACAAACCACAAAATATTATGAACACAAACATGTTGTATTTGGTAAATATGTAGAGAGGGTGAGAGTGCCCTGGTCTCTGGAATATCCCCAGTGTTCTGATATGGGTCACTGGACAGCAACAGCTTGGAATCACCTCCACGTGGGCCTGTACGGAGCTATTGGCAACCCAGTTCTGATGGACTGTGGAAGTCTCCCTGCCCGGCCAGCAATCGCTGCAAGGTGGGCACCTTCTCCAGATCAGGGCACACAGTCCCAACCATAAGATACTCATCTCAAAGGGAAAAGTGTTCCCTCTGACGAGAAACACCCTGATGAGAGGAGAATCAGAAGAGTGTGCCCTGAACAGACTCTTGTCAGCACTTCACAAAATGCAAACAAACAATAACTTAAGGTAAGTGAATGCTTTTGGCACCGATAGAAAGGCTAACATACTCTAAAGAAGGCAACTACTGTGAGTTGCTATGCATTCCGTTGGCACCCATAACTTAGCTGTGTTTTTTTCTCTAGAGAAGGCCCTGCTAAGGCTAGTAGAGAGGTTCTCGGCGCAAGTAGGGTGAAGATAAACGTCTGCTTGTAGCATGAAATAAGGGGTGTTTTTGAATTTTCAAGAGTGCGCAGACAACAGTCTATCCGTTAGAAAGAGAAATTGCAGTAGCAATACCGAGCACCGGAATAGTGAGGGTTGCAGAAACTCTGCAACGTTTCCTACATTTGAATAAAGACCTTGGACACCACCTGCTTGTTTTATGTTTGCATAGCGTGGTCAGGGACGGCTTTAGTGCAGTACAACTGGTACGGCCGCACTGGGTGCTGACCAGTGGAGCGGGCGCCGACCTCAGGGTTGGGTGCTGTGTTTAGCAAAAATGTAGGATTGCAGAGATATGGGGTAGTTATGCTTGGTCGTAGTGAGAGATTCCTAGGAGGCGTTCATGTGGTGTGGGGGCGCCAAAAATGATTCTCGCACCAGGCGCCACCAGCACTAAAGCCGGCCCTGATCGTGGTATGGGTGGAATCAAAGCCTGCTGCGCTGCATTCCGCAGGATATCAGTACTAGCCACATTGGCTTCAAGGAGCAATTCCATGGCCACGCAAATGCACACAGGCCAGAGGGTCATTCCCATAAATCAACCTCCAACTCAAAGGTTTAAAAAATAGCTCATAGCTCACCCACTCCTCTCAATCATAAGAACAACCCAGAGGATAGACCCAATCATCACACTGTACACTAATCTGAAAGACAGCCTCATGACAATCCCTCCAAATTTACACTGATCAAGAGGACACCCCCAGGATGCCACCACACATAGCAATATGTACAGGTATGAATGTCAGCACTAGGTTTCTGCCAACCTCTTTAAATGTGAACAGGTATGAATGGAATCCCAGGGGCTCAACCTGCCTAACAGAAGCCTCAACCCGCCTATCTCAGGGGCCCCACCTGTTTATTCTAACCTACACAATGATGAAGACAAACACCAGGGTTCAACAAACTCCTCTCAATCCAAACGAAAATGAAGGGCGTCCCCCGAGCCAGTCCCCCCTTTTCAAATCTGCAAAGGTCTAGTTGACTTCCCTACAGAGGAGGTCCAATCCCAAATGTAAAACCCACCCCGACCCTGAGAAAGGACGGTCTGAAATGCATCCTACGGGTTAAACCACTTGATTGGTTAATTCCTCTAATGTGGGCCGTTACCCCAGGAACAGGGTGTCCTGACACTGAAAACTGACATAATACGTGAGATCATTACTGCTGCTGAAACAGCCAAGTGTTCAATAGCTTTGTAAAAGAGAAGTAATCAGACGAAAATCTCAAAGAAGCGGGACAGAAAGTTCCAGAAACGTGGTGGTGTGGTAAAGAAGGAATGTCCTCCCCCACGATGACAATCTGGGAACCTGAAGAAATCTAGCTCCAGTACAATGGAAAGTGCGTTGAAGTAGGCACAAACAGCTCTTTGTAAACAAGTAAACCGGGCCAACATCCTTCATGGATTTAAAAGCCAGACAGAGTGCCTTAAAAGACACCTCTGCCACTTAGGTGGACAGTAAAGCTTAGGATTCACCCAAGAACTGCGAGCAAGATTGAGAATAACTTGAACCGTCACATTCTGTACTATTTGTAGCCTGTCAAGATTAGCTGGCAGATCTAAATAGAACACATTAGCATAGCCCAGGCGACAGGACTGGGCTGTACTTTACGAGCAGAAACAGGTACATATTGAACATTTTACAGATGTCCCAGAAATAAATACGTCCAAACTACCATAGTAATATGTGCTGTGAATGAGAGATCAGTAACAAACAGCACACCTTGGTTTCTGCACAGAGGGTGAAAGTGGGCCCAGTTCTACAAGCCACCATTTGGAACACCATAATGGACTCCTGGCTCCAACAAGAAGTATCTCTGTTTTCTCCATTTTACGCTTCAAAAAGCTGTAGTTCATAAATTCAAAAACAGCCCACATACACGTTAAAATAAGACTCTGGGTTTCAGCCAGATTATCAGAGATGGAGACAATCAGGGTATCATCCGCATTTGCCATGCAGGAAAAGACAAAAAATCTACTCAGGGCTGCCAACGGACACATATATACGTTGAAGTCATTGGATATGAAAGGAGGGGGAAAAAAATGCATCATTCTGAAAGGAAGAATTTAATATGATTCAAGGCCAAACCAGACACCCAATGCTCACTAACGGCTCTATAAGCACCAAATGAGCAGATGTGTCAAAGGCTGCAGACAAGTCCAACAGGATCAGTGCATGAAGCCACCCTGATCAGGTCGGACTGCCAAAGGTCTGACTGACGAATCCAGAGGGCTCAGTACAACTCCTCCAAATAAGTGGCAAGACTATTGGTTATCAGTATGAATCAACTTTGCCAAAGTAGTTTATAAACACAGAACTCCTAAAGAACAAGCATTGGCATAGCAAATAGGTCTCGCCTTTGGGACCATATAAGTGGTTAGTCATGCAGCATAGAAGCTGCGAATTTACAAAAATTACTAAGAACACTCTGCGTATTGCTAGGCGCAAGCAGGCAGGTGTGGGGAACGAGAAGAGGTGGCGGGGTGTGCGAGGGGGAGGGCAGGGGAAGGAGCAGATGGGGAGAGAGGAAGGGAAATGTATTGGTACGGAGGAGGGGGAGAATAGGGGAGGGGGAAGTGAAGGGCGAGGAGAGAGGGTCAGAAAATGAAGGTGCGTGGCAGGGAGCTGAGAGAACGGGGGCAGAGGAGAGAAGGGAGTGTGTATGGGGATGGGTTAGTGGTGAAATTGGTGTGATCCTGCAGGCGCTGCTGCGTCTCGCGGGTCACAGGGGGGCTCCCTGGTGAACCGCACAGAGGGCGCCAAGCCTCTTAAGTGATGCCTTATTTTTCACGGATAACAGCCGCCATTAATATCCCGAGGGCCCCTCCAACAGGTGTTTGTCATCTCAGAATGGTAAACGAATAATAAAGTTTTAAAAAATAGCACCGCCATCTTAGAATGCATTTTGTTAAAGCACAAGAAAATGCATTCAAAGATGATTGTAGCAGATTCATTAGGAAAATCCATTTCCGCCAGATAACTGCTGCATTGCATATTGAGGACCTAAGTGATAAACAACAACACAAGACGTTGCCTTTTACACTGTACTACACTAAGGGACCCACCGATACGTTAGTCTGGCCGCTCACACAGTGTGGTTGTACCTGTGCCACACCACACGTGCGAGTCCGGCATGTCTCCCTCTGGCCATACAAAAAGCTGAACATATAACAGAGCAGCATGGGTGCGCGCAGACGTCAGGGTGACATCTCTCACATACACCAGAGTATACCTGGTCTGTGTCTCACACACCCTTGGGTAAGCTCCACCACTCCAACACATTTTCTTCATTGAACTGTTGCCTGTCATTATAACCGTTGAAAATCACAATTCCATGCTTCACTTCTTGGCGTTTTAAATACATGTTTAACGGATGACAGGGGCTTGTGAGGACAACTGGGAAGCACATTGGAGTATACGGCATACAATAAGGAAATGAGAGCAACGGGCAGAGACGAGTGTCAGGGCACTGCACCGGGATGAACTGTAGTAAGTGGGGCCAGCGGCTCTGCGCACACGTGGCGTCTGGGCAGCGCTGGGACTAGAATGCAAGACAAGCAATGGAAAAAAAAATAAGAGCAGACAAATGCAAAAAGCTTGTGAAAAGTTTAAATAAAAGACATTAAGAAGGGAAAGCGATGGCACAGCGACGGCAAGACTAACAGTTAAGAAGGGATAGCGAGGGAAACCAGGCAAATGCAAAAACAGCTGTTTTCAAGCACTCCTGCTTGTGCTGGCATCCACCTTGCGGGAGCATGCAGCGGCGCGCGGGCCATCTGTTTTCAATTAGCGCGCGCGCCGCTGCTCACTCTCGCAAGGTGGATGCCAGCACAAGCATGAGTGCTTGAAAAGAGCTGACCAATTTCTAAAGGTCATCTCCTAGAGCAGCGCATGCGCACTGCCTAGGCGAGACCTAAAAACTACAAGAAAATGACCATTTACAAACTGAAAACCCGCTTTATTTAATCCCTTCACTGTCTTACAGAACAAAATGATATCTTTTAACAACTTGTGTTCCAGTAAAGTGGGAAAGCGCCTTTTAGCAGATGCATTTCATAAACAACAGTCTCTTGGAAAAACTCAAGCCAACATCTTGGCCATTGGTATTTCACACCCATATAAATCCTTCAATCTCCTTCTCAGATGAGGCTCGCTCATCCACAACTGTTTTTTTTTTTTTTTGCGATATGATACTTGTAACCCTGTACTTAGAATGTGACAATGAAGCACGAGAGTGAAAAGCACTAGTTAGAAAAGCCAAATCAGCCGTGCTAAACCATGGGTACTCACAAATTTTTTCTTGGGGCCAAAATGTACAGTTTGGAGTGTGCCTGAGGGCCCTATTGTTGCTGTGGCATCAATAAGGAGTCAGGTAGGGGATGATCAAGACAAATGAAAAACTCGCCTTTCCAAAGATTACTAGAAAATGCTCATTTTGAAGTCTTTCATGCACTTTTTGCAGCAGTTCGTGTTATACTGTGTGGAGCCTTTACATTTTTTCGAATTGTGCAGGCTATGTAATATTGTGCAATACATCTGTAAGCTAATGACTTGCATATTCACAGTGCTTTCTGTCACAGGAAGGGACCTCCGAGCATTATATGTGCACATCACTTTTCTAAAGTGCAATCAACCACGTGACATCTCAGTGACCCTGTAGTTATATACACAGACGTGAATTCTGTAGAGATAGCACTAACTAACTCAGCTATCCTACCAAAACCATACATTTCCACAGATCAGTCTTATTTGCACTATTTTTTTCATATGGAGTGTTCACATTATTTTTTATATTCAGGTACCCGTAGGTTAAAAGACCAAACAAAAACAGTTACAGACTATTGTGTACTTTTTAACTACCTCTCTACCACCACTCCCCCCACTCACCATGCCATTGTAATCACGGCCACATTTCCCTTAATTTTTTTAAAGCACTTACACAGTTCTCTTATCTAAGGTTTCACTAACACGCAGGGTTGCCTTGTTTAAAGTACAAGCTACAATAGCTGTAAAAACAATGCCCATAACCAAAAGTGCACTAAAAAAAAGTGCCTTTGCAACATTGCTTTTTGATTCTAGGCTTTAACGGACTATAGAAACAAAGCCCAGAAGGACATAATGTTGATGGGCTACCAGCATACTTTGAGATCCACTGTGCTAAACCTTGTAAGAAATGTATTATAATTTAAGTCAATTAAGGTCATTGAATGTCAGCCCACAATTCAACAAAATAATTATTGCAGTGTGGTTATTCAAACACTGAGAAATAGACAGACAGCCAAAATGAGAGGTATTTTTTTTAATATATATTTTTTTAAAATAATTTTTAAAAAGCTTATCGATGTTTACTTTACTGGGAAAGGTAGGATGGTAGACTGCGTGACAGAGATGGAGGCTAAAGACACAGGTCAATTATGGAGAATGCTACCATAAAGACATGGTAAACCATAGAGGAAAAAATATCTGGGCCAATCTCAAAATAAACACAATTACTAGTTCAGTAACGCCAGTCTCAATGGGCAGAGAGTCCATCACTCACATAGGCGTGCAGATCCTGGTATTTTACTTTCACCTTTTCAGAACAAATTGTATGGATAGATATATACACACACACACACACACACACACACACACACACACACACACACACACATATATACATATATACACAAACACATACACATACAAAAGCCATGTTTCCCCAAATTTCGATTTCCGAACGGAAAAGGGTACGGACTCCTCTTGCGTGCAGCAATCTTTGTTTATTTAAAACCGCTCCAGCTTGCCATGACGCGTTTCGGTTACTGCCGTAACCTTGAAAATATATAATATTCTATATATATCTCAAAATCATGCTCTGTATCAAGATAACAAATAAAAGTAAAGATGTCTTTACGGTTTCCTTTTCTAATAGTGCAAAGAGCACGCCCTCTAAGAGTGGAATATACATTTTTTTTTTAAAGTATTCACGATGAGATGAAAAACTGATTTTCTGTTAAATGTGTACTGATAACTAATTATCTAATAACTTAGCAGATAATGGAGCCCATTTATATTCTTTAAAACTATTTTTTGTTTTATGAGAGTGGGGAAAATCCACTGTCTCCCCTTCAACTTTACTCACCCCCTGGCCACTCATTTACTCTCCACTTCAGCTTCCTCAAGGGCCATCCCTTCTCTTTGATCATCTCACTGCTGGACCGAGATGGCCTGTAGCTCTCTCATGCAGAGAAGCGGACATGATCTTGACCAGAAAAATTATTTCCAGGGTCAAGAGGAATAGTGGACAGCTGTGAATTGGATCAAATGGGGTATACATTGGAAAAGGGAGAATCAAATTCAAGTCTCACCGTGGAATCACAAAGGGCTACCGTGGAAGTTTCACACCAAGTGATTTAATAAAAGAATGCAGATCCTGCAACTTAAAAATGAAGCAGGTATTAACAAATAGCGTTTAACAACGCCAAACCAACGTCCTTCCTGAGAAAATGACTAAACAAAACAACAACACTTCAGATAGCTTTGCTTGTAGTGGGCAAATTTCAAAGATGCCCCACCAAGCCACAAACTTGTCCCAGCACTGGGCATACCTTGCTTCCGTAGATGGGCGTCTGGATGGCAAAATCGCATCCACAACTTAAGGAGGAAGATCGAGGGAGACTAGCTGAAGCTGCTCATTCTCTTAGCTTGGAGGTGCAGCTTGCTGTGGACAGAGTGCAGGAACCTGCCTGGTTGTTGCAACTGTAGATACTCCCGAAGAGGCAGCTTGAGGGGAGGACAGATGCTGATGTCAGAGGCTCTAGATACTGAAAGAAATGGCTCCTAGGCAACACAACACCTGGCGAAAATCAGGTAATGAGCATCAGAACAAGGACTCCGTGTACTAACAGAATATGTTTAAAAACAATGCATTTTATTCTTTATCATAGTTTTAAAAGATTTTTTTTTTTTTTTTTATAAATGTTAAATCAGAAAAACAAATAACAAAACAATGACATAATTATTAACCCCTTCAGTGCCCGCCCCTTTCCCCGCCCAGTGCCGGCCGTTGCATTAGCGGGCGGGGTCTATGACGAGCTGGACTCGTCATGGGCACAGCGCCACCGCGGCCCATGACGAGTCCAGCTCGTCATGGGCACTGAAGGGGTTAATAAGGTCATGCGTATATTACAGAATCTTTTGTTGTAAGAAAGACCTATAAACATTACATAAACAAACAATACATGGTGGCTAAATCTAAGTAGATGGAGATGTAAGTCTCTACGCGTGTTTCGGCCTAACAAAAAACGACTTCTTCAGGAGAAGCCACTTGATTTTCTGCATGAGAAACATAAAAAGCCATGTAACATAACTGGACAACACACATGACATGACAAAACAGAGCCTAAATTATATTCAAGTACACCGAGTCCAAAGATATAAAACAATGCGCAATGTATATCAAAATAATTCCAGGTGCTAAACCGTTTCATTTGATCTAGAAAAATAGTCCATGGACCAAAGGGATAAAGAAAAAGGAGAGAAAAGAAGAAAGATAATAGAGTGACTAAAGGGAAATTGAAAATATATTACCCAATTGTGAAGTGAATAGTTAAACTGAAAAGATAAGTGACCCAAAGTATTAAGATTTAGCCAAGACAAAAGTGAAGGGTATAAAAACTAGGAGCTTACCTAGAAACAATAAATAGTGCAGATTTTGGTAAATCTGGCACACAACGATAGAAGCGAACTAAGACACTGGAGGGGAATATGAGAATAAGGAAAATCTCTAAATTATATGTTCAAGATTTTGTCACAACCTGGCGACATTTTATAGTTAAGATATGAAGTAGTGATACCTTTCCTATATTTTGTATGGCCTAAACAAGGATGTTTGTAAAGGTAGGACAAAGGGTATACAGCAGTGTCTCATATATATATCTCTAGAAAGAATGATATATGATAAAATGTGATTAAGCTAGTTGAAACAACAGATATAACAAGCATTGGGATAGCCAATAGGTCTCGCCTTTGGGACCTTATAAACGCATAACTACAGACTTATAAGGTCCCAAAAGCGAGACCTATTGGCTATGCCAAGCGGCCGTGCAGCCGCGAAAGTGAAAGTGATCCCGATCAAACATCAAAGCGGCCGTCCGGCCGCTAAAGTGAAAGTAATCACAGTAAAGCGCGGCTCGCGCGCCCGCACACATGCACTGTACTTCTAGGCTGGCCTGGTAGTACTTTTTGGAGCCCTCTCTATAAGTCTCGCCAGACCAGCGCATGCGCTGGGGCAGGCGAGACCTAAAAACCAGGGGTAAGGGCTTGGTTGGATGGAATTACTCATACCCCTGGATAAAATCAATTCTATGAAACGGAAATCACAATGCCAAATACGGAGACGCTTGAGCCCAAGACGTCTGCACGACAAGAATCATATGTAGAATGCTGAAGCCAAAGTAGATAAAATCAAACCAGTAGGTGGGCAGCAATAAATTCTAAACCTGAAAGAGACATGAACAATGTGGCTATTAGAGTTAACTTCTCATGTGTACTAAAGGGATTATCAAAGTCATATGTAGGTGTAAAAGTACCTGTTATATTGGGATGTATCATATATAAAGATTGGTACATCAGGGGCAATGGATGCTTAAAGATGGAGACATGCCCGTTAAAACGGTGTAAACCGCTGCTTGACATGATACCTGTTGGATATACCCAAAAATTAGAACTAGAGGCTAGATAGGCTCCAATGTAAATGACTAACTCTAGTATATATTCAATTAAGAAATGGCTATAGATTACAGCATGTCGTTCGTGGAGGCAAATGAAGTGAAAAAAACAGGCCATTGATAAATGCAAAGCAAAAAATAATCTAAACTTTAATCACAGCAAATGGGAATTCATGCTCAACGAGCTACGTGATGTGTGTCTAATGCGGGATCGAAAACCGCGTATTTATTAAATAGCTAATATACACCGCAAGCAGAAAGACGACCAGACTAAGATAACGCAGGTGGTACCATAGTGGTGCGCTAACCAGATTAAATCTGTGATGATTTCGAGTAGGTAGTAATCCAATACTCACACGTCGTGAGATGAAAACGGCTCCTGTGCTGCCTCCAAGAATGGGTAGAAAAGAGCAGGCGAATACAGCGTCTATATATTGGTACTCCAAAGCGCGCCATGACGCACTGGATGCGGATATCCTGGTCACGTGGTACGACGTACCAGGAACGTAGACCGAAGAAAAACAACTAGTCTGCTAACTGGTCATATTGCGAGCAGGAAAAGACCCAGACCTGGGCCATAATACATCGAATAACGATAGCTACAATAAATAATGGAAAACACAAAGGAACCTGCCTGTTATAATAAATCTAACCATATCTACGACGGAAGAGCACTGATCTGGAGGCTTAGAGTTCCTGAAAACAAGAGACCTATGGAATAGAAAAGGGTATAGTAATCAAAGAAATAGATAAAATAGTACCGCTAGCTAAAAAAAGGTATGATCAGTAGTGACCAAAAGAGGAACATGAGTCACAAATAAAGACAATGAAGCAAAGGGTGAAAAAATAATCGACAATTCTAAAGAAATACCAACTTGTCTCAGGTGCCATAATTATGAGAGATGATCACGAATGCCACAATATTTAAGATCTAAGAAAACCTCATTTAGTGTTGTATTTTATGGCATTCTCCCAAGGAATTTCGTTGTTTAGGCCTTTTTTATGGGATGCTAGAGTAAAAATCCAATATACCTCACGTTTTTTGCGGATGACTTCACTCTTGTCACCGCCTGTATTGTATAGATTTTCGTTGATGAACCAACGTATTTCATTTGGTTTAGGTTTGAATTCTAAACAGTGCTTGACCAAGGGGGCATTTATTTTAGATGTATGAATAGCTGAACGGTGTTCAGTGAGTCGGGTACAGAAGGAACGTGAGGTTTCACCCACATATCCAAGTCCGCATGGACAAATGAGCAAATAGATGATGTTCTTAGTTTTACAATTCGAGAACCTGTGAGGGCGGATAGTATAATTTTGGTAAGTATAGCTCTCGCCTTCAAGTGCAGTGGCACACGCTATGCAGTTCATGCATGTGTATGTACCTTTGATCGGAGATGTTCCATCAATAGAATTCTGAACCAACGGAAGGCCTTCAGTGAATCTCGCCTGGGTTATGAAATCCTTGATGTTTTTGTTTCTGCGATGCCCAAACAAGGGTTTAGGCAATTTCTCATGATCTTCTAAATTACTATTGAGGATATGCCAGTTGGAATTGACAATTTGGCGTACCTTGTTATTCATAGTGGAATTTCTAGTAATGCATACAAATTGATTTGCGGTAGTCACAACTTTAGGTTGTAATAGACAGTCAGGATCATAGAAACCTGCTCGTTTAAAAGATTCTCGGACTAGTCTGTGAGGATATCCTCGGGAGAGAAATTTGGTTTTTAAGGGACTTGCCTGAGAGTCGTAGTCCTTGATGTTAGAACAATTCCTGCTCTAGATACTATACTCTCCTGGCCCAATATGGAGCCACCAGGAAGACTGGGCTGGTTAGCCTTGATCCTCTCCAGAACTTCAGACAGTAGGGACAGGAGGGGAGAGGTGGAGGGACAACAATCAGTTTCCCAAGCTCCACTCTAGACAAAATGCATGTCTGAGAGGAGCCTCCTTTGGAACTTCAACAAAAACAAATGCCGACATTACATATTCTCTGCAATTGGGAAAAGATCGAGCCAGGATTCTCCCCATTGCTGGAAATGACCTGCACAACTCGTGATCTGCAATGTGTTGGTGACTGTGTTCGTCTACCATGGCGTTTGGCGTCCCCACCAGGCTTTTCACAACAAGGGAAATGGCCAGGCGAGTCAGCCATTTCCAGAGGCGCAGAGCTTCATGGCGCAGGACCTAAGACTCCACCCCACACTACTTGTTGCAATACTACAGGGAGATAGTGAAGTCTCTGAGCACCTATTTATGCCCCTGCTTTGATAGATGGTAGAAAGGCCTTCAAAGCCAAGTGGATCAACAGACTGAGGTGGCGGCAGGTTTCTGCAAGAGATCAGAGCCTATTGATCTCCACCTCTCCCAGATAGCCTCATCAGACCAACAGTGATGCATCCATGACCAATGTCTGCTCTGGCTGGGTTAGGGATCTGCCACTAAACCATTGGGGGTCCATTACCAATCACTGCAGATTTTTTGCACTCTCTTTTGAAACCTGGATGGAATCCAGTGGGTTACCCTAGTGCTGTGCCCACTGGGCCTTCAGGTCCCACTGGTCACCGAGAACCAGGAGCGAGGCTGAAACATTGGTATCATAGCCTGAATCTCCTGGACTTGTTGCTCCAGGAGGCAGACACAAAATTGCACCATATCCACGTGGCACTGATAAGGCACCACACATAGTAAGAAATGAAATTAATTCTTCGTAAAATCATGCAGATTATAACCGTTATTCAAACTAGGCTTTGCTAGTTAGGAGAGAGCAGCAGAATCTGTCCAATAGGACCTTGGTTGATTGGAATAATGCACTTGCTTGTATTTTGTCCCGAGGAGCTCAAATGAAAAGATGTAGGTCAAAACATGTCAACAGTTCAATAAAGAAAGAAAGATAAGGCTATAAAATAATACCTGCTCTATACTGTTTCATGGCTGGAACAATCCTGGGGTGTACTACGGATAGTATATAAATTTGGAGACCCCATAGTTTGTAAATGGAGTACAAGGACTTTTTTTTTTCCAACATTTATTTAATTTTATTGACGTTGCACATAAACGGAGTACAGAATATGCATGAGAATCAGCAGTTTACACAAGACCATGGCAAAGCAATTGGCGGGTACAACAGCGATATTCAAATCTGTACATTCACATTGGACAAGCCGCTATCCTATGGTACACTATTATGGTATCTTACAAGAACATCACATGTGAGGAATGTCATATAGCACTGTATTGGTAGATAAGAGGGGTATCATACTCAAGGAGGTACGACAAATACAAAAATCGGAGCATGGATTGGTAAGGCCGGATCACATATTATGCGGGTGAGCATCAGGACTCCTGGTCAATGGTAGCTAGGTGGTCCAGCAGGTATGCCTGAAGTGGGCCCCATATGTCCCGAGGGTGCGAGGACATTGGGAGAAGCTCAGCATACATACATGTTTGATCCTGCCATAATGTCATATCTCCAATCCATTCCTTAAATTTAGGTGCCCTTCCACAATCCCATCTACAGGCCACCCGCCGTTTGGCCAAAACTAGGTCAAAGGACACAAATTTACGATGTCTAGCCGAGATCTGCTCTGTATAGCTGAGTAAGGCCACCAGAGGAGACCTCGAGAGGGATAGAGATACCATGCAGTCTAATGCTGTGAATGGAATACAAGGACTGCTTTAAAAGTATGTGATGATTTTATGCATAATGTGGTGAAACTTTGAAAATGTGCTGCTAATAAATTGGCAAATGAACAACTATTGAGTATTTCCTATAGTCTGTCATACAAGCCAGAATACAAAGGCATCAGTTTGATGGCAGGCGGAATATTCACAAGGTGAGGAATCTGTGGTTATAAATATTAATCAGGAAAACATTTAGTTTTAAGTAATGAAGGGGACTACATCAGCTTCAGGAGATGTAGACCGGCTGAAAGCCCCTGCCTTCCCTAAAGACAGAAACTTGATACTAGCAGCAGGAATCGAGAGAGAGAGAGAGATGGAGCGAGCAAGAGAAACACTGACTGGAAGACAGAGGATTACAGGTATGTGTGACCAGCTGGTTACACAATAGGATGTACGTATAAATTTACAGTTTACTGGCTTTGGCAGCAGGTGTTGCTTTGGTGTGTTGTGATCAGGTCCAAACTGTCAATGTTTTCACCGGGCATTTCCCTGGTGGGCTGGAGCCTTCGGAGACTGATTTTTAGAGCTGGGTGGTTGCTGCTGGTGCCTGTCATTTTCTCCAGCTTCCCTGGATAAATACAGCAGGCATGAGGGCAGGGGGCTTCAAGAGTGAGCGGAAAGAGATCGAGATAAGACACGAAGAAGAGGAGTGAGATGAGAGAGCAACATGGAAGGGAGGAGGTTGGTTTGAACACTTTTGGCAGGACTGCTCTTGGCTCCCAGCCCAGCCCTGGCCTTGAGCCAACTAAGACTTCAGCGGAGAGCCCCTTGATGCTTCCGCAAACACACAGAAACTACAACGAAAGGGAGACAGCCACCACACAATACATGAAAAGGCAGAGGCGGAACTAACCGGGGAACAGAGACGGAGGAACAATTCGGGGGGGGGTCCTTTCTCTCAGGTCCTGCACAGCAGTAGAAATCGTAAATTAAAAAAACTGCAGCTCCAAGCAAGACCTCACTCAGGTCGTCTCACTCCTAAAAGGCAGCCAGCTAATAACTGCAAAAATCCAAACTCAGTCATGAGTGCAACTTAGAAGCACAGTCTGTCACAGCAGCAAGGAAACAAAAAACACTTTTTTTCCAAAAGGAACTAGCAGAAAGGTGGGGGTCAACGGAAAGACCAGCTTCAACTCCATTACCTCCTCGTCCAGTCTTCCTCGCCACAGTATTCACAAATGAGCCTCAGGCTCCACACAGAACTCCAAGTAAAATTAAAAGAGCAGCACTCTAGTCTCCCCTCCCTCCTCCAATATGGCCCCCAGTGTCTTCAGCCAATCCCATAAAGGGATACAAACCAGCCAGCCCGATCTGTTCTTTTTTTCTGCACTTCTCCGAGTGCTGTGTTGCCTGTTGATCAGGTGAGTGGGGCTGGGTTCCTGCTTGAGCAGACCCGTTATGCCCTGGGGTATCTAGTATGGGGGTAGTAGCGAGTTGTTTTTTCACGATGAGTTGTATGTATTGTTTTTACCTCCTGCTTCTGCCTTTGCGCCTCTGGTCCTGCTTTAGCGGACTTTCAGTGGCGTTCGTTTTGTTTTTAACATGTGTCGTTGAATGTAATGCTACACATGCTTGGTTGCCTAGCGAGGTACTATAACGCTCTAACGGGGACTAACTCGTGGTTTGTTTGGTTTCCCGGCCGCGCGTCCTGCTAAGCGGGCATAGAGCGGCCGGATGCGTTTGATATGGGGGCCTGATGCTCCCGCTCTCATTCTTACCTCCTGATGATGCCGCGTGTGCGTGCTGTGGGGGCGGGTGTATCCCGTCCGCGTTTCTTTAGTTACTGGGTCATTGCGCGTTCATTGAGGTTCCACTCTGTATCGGTCCTCACTTGAATGTCTTTGAGCATGCGCGCGACTGTTTTTCTTCCGGCATTTATGCTGGATTGTCTGAATTGCAGGTTCTGGCTTGTTTGGTTGCCTAGCAACCCCGGGGCCTTTTATGCCAGGCGTGTTGTCTTCACCTATGCCTGTGTTTCTCTTCATGCGTTCACTGGTGTATTGATATTATGGAGAGTGGGTCTGTTCCTGATTCTGCTCCTGGGGCTTCTGGTTCTGGTATCCAGATCCCATCTATGGAGGTGTTACAGCAGATGATCAATTCTGCTGTAGCTGCTGCTATGCAATGTCAGACGCCTGTTCCTCCTGCGAAGCGGGCTAAGGTGGATGAAGCTGCGGCTGCTGATTCTGACATTGAGGAGGATGTTGATGTCAGAGGTCGTTTTGTGCAGGGTGCCGACCTGAAGGAGGTGCTGGGTCACATTAGGGAGAACTTGGTGTTTCCTGCTTCTGTTGTTCCTCTGGAAGACGATCTCTTTGCACAATACCAGCGTCCTGAGCCTGATTCTTTGCCTTTACACTCTTCGGTCTTGAAGGTCCTGGAGAATTAATGGAAAGATGTGGACAAAGGTTCCTTTCCGCGCTTTTTGAGTAAAAGGTACCCGCAACAGGACTTTGATGTGAAATTCCCTTCTTCGGTGAAGGTTGATTCGTTGTTGGCCAGCATGGTGTCTCATGGAACTGTAGTGTCTGAGGATTCTTCTCCTGCTGACCCGGTTGACCGTAAAGTGGATGGTGCGGTGAAACGCACTTTTGCGGCTGCAAATTTCTCTATCAGGGCGGCTGCCTATGCGTCTTACACTATACAATCCTTGCTTAAGGATTTTCAGTCTCTGTCTGAATTGATGGACCAGGGGGAGGATGTTTCTTCTACCCTGGCGATGATGGAGCAACAAGTTCGGTTGCTTTCGGATGTCTCCTTTGACTCTTTAGGTGCTGCGGCTTCCGCAGCTGGGTCTTCAGTGGCTGAGAGGCGACAGTTGTGGCTTCGTTCGTGGAAGGCTGATGCTGCGTAGAAAAATCTCCTGATGAAGATTCCTTTTTCTGGGGTTAAACTTTTTGGGTCTCTGATGGATGACATGGTTAAGAAGACGGCGGAGGACCGTAAGCTCCTGGCTCCTGAGAGGGCGGGTCACTTCCGTTCCTTTGGTTCTCAGAGGGCTTTTGGCCCTTCTCGGAGGGGTCGAGCTGGTCAGCCCTTTCGTGGGAGGGGGCGTGGCCGGGGTGCTCCTTCCTTTGGAAAAACCCGGTTCTCCGGTTCCTCTTCCTCCTCCACTCCTGCACCGAAGTCGTGACTGGATCGCTCCTGGTATGGGTCCGGTTGGGGGTCGCCTCAGTTTCTTCCTGGAGTCTTGGAGACTGTCTGTGTCGGACAAATGGGTGCTGCAGGTGGTTTCAGAGGTTTTGCGTATTGGATTTTCCTAACTCCCCCAGACTATTTCAGGGCTACTCCTTGTCCCAGAGATCCTGTAAGGAGATTGGCGCTTTTGGAAGGCATCGACTCCCTGGTGGTAAAGGGTGCGGTGATTCCTGTTCCCATCGATCAGTTGGGGTTGGGTGTGTATTCCATCCTATTCCTGGTGTCGAAGCGCACTGGGGATCTTCGCCCTGTGATGGACCTGGAGTGGGTGAATACTTACATCCCTCACCAAAAGTTCAAGATGGTTTCCCTTCAGTTGATCCTTCCTCTGATATCTCAGGGCGACTTCCTTGCATCGATAGACTTGAGGGATGCTTATCTACATGTCCCTGTTCATCCGGATTCTCAGAAGTTTCTCCGGTTTTGCGTGATGGGTCAGCATTACCAATTCCAGGTAATGCCGTTTGGAATCTGCTCTGCTCCCAGGGTCTTTACTAAGGTTCTGGCTCCTCTTATTGGCCTTTTGCATGGGGAGGGCATTAGTGTGTTTCCTTATCTGGACGACATTTTAATTTCTGCTTCTTCTCTTCCAAAGGCGGAGTTGCATGTCAAGAGGGTGTGCCATGTCCTGGAACGTCATGGGTTCCTCGTGAATGTACCGAAGTCCTCCCTGGTTCCTGCACAGGAATTGACTTTCATTGGGGCTCTGTTCAGGACTCAGTTGGGTATGGTGTTCCTTCCTCCTCCCAGGATTCTGTCCCTGATGTTTGCTGTTCGTGCCCTGTTGGTGGGACATTCTCATCCTGTGAGCCTATGGCTGAGGGTTCAGGGTCTGATGTCGGCGTCATTGTTGACGGTGCCATGGGCTCGACTACACATGTACCCGGTGGTATCGCATGTTTTGTCGCATTGGGACCCCTGTTCCCTAGATATGACTGTTTTGATTCCTATGTCGGAAGATGTTCGGGTGGTCCTGAGTTGGTGGTTGGACGAAGGTCATCTGTCCAGGGGCCGCCCATTTTTGATTGTTCCCACCCGCGTGGTCACTACCGATGCCAGCCTGCTGGGGTGGGGTGCTACTCTGGGGGATTCAACGACTCAGGGGGTTTGGCCTCAGTCGGTGTTGTCATGTTCCTCCAACTACAAGGAGCTGAAAGCCGTCCTTCTGGGTTTGTTGGATTTCTCGAATCTGGTTCAGGGTCACCATGTGCAAGTTCGAACGGACAATCAGGTTGTGATGTCATATATAAACCATCAGGGAGGGTGCAGAGTTCAATCCCTCAGTTGCCTCAGCCGTCGGATTTGTTGTTGGGCGGAGTTGAATCTGGAGTCCCTATCTGCCATTTATCTTCCTGGCGCGGAGAACACTGTGGCGGATTGTCTGAGCCGGGTGTTTCCCTCTATGGGCTCTTTGTCCCTGACACATGTGATTTTCAGGAGATTGCGGCGGATGTTTGGTTGTCCGATTGTCAACCTCTTTGCTTCCCAGGACAATTTCAAGATCCGTTGCTATTGCACAATTATGCCTTGCCGGGATGCATGGAGGGTGGATGCCCTGTCGTTCCCTTGGCCGAAGGGTCTGTTGTATGCCTTTCCTCCTGTTCCCCTGATTCCGGCGGTCTTGCAGAAGATCAAGAGGGAGGGATCCTTTGTGCTTCTCATTGCTCCGGGTTGGATGCGTCGCCCTTGGTATCCCCTGATGTTGGAATTAGCTGTGTCTCCGGGGTGGGCCTTGCCATTCAGTCCTTATCCTCTGTTGGGTCCTCCTCTTCCTCTGCCTGTGTTCCGTTCATTGGGTCTGCGGGCCTGGCTCTTGAGAGGGATTCGTTGATGCGAACTGGCTGTTCATTGGCTGTGGCTGGGGTCATTCAGCAATCCAGGAGACCTTCTACTCTTAAATCCTATGCTAAACACTGGGATAATTTTGTTTCTTGGTGTCTGTGTCGCGATCTGTCGGTGGCTTCTTTGGATCCGGCTCGCATTTTGGATTTTTTGAATGATGGTTTTGTGCTGGGCTTGGCCATTTCGACTCTTCGGGCTCAGTGGGCTGCGATTCAGGCGTTCCATGTCCTCCCTTTGATTTCTGTTTCACCATTGGTTGCTAGACTTTTTTAGTCTCTCTCTTTCCAACGCCCCCGTCCTATTATGTGTCCTCCACCTTGGGACCTGCCTTTGGTTTTGCGCTCCTTGCAGTTGGCTCCATTCGAGCCTTTGGAGTCGGTGGAGTTGAAGTTTTTAACACTCAAGGTGGTGTTTCTTGTGGCGATTGCTTCTGCCAGACGTATGGGTGAGTTGGGTGCATTCCTTCGTTCTGCTCCCTTTTTGTTGGTTTTGTCGGACAGGGTGGTGTTGCGCCCTCATCCTACGTTCATTCCGAAAGTGGATTCTTATTTTCACAGGTCTTCTGAGGTGGTGCTTCCATGTCTTTGTCCTGATCCTTCCTCGGATGAGGAATCCCTGTTGCACCTCTTGGATGTTCAGCGTGCTTTATTGATATATTTGTCGCGCACGTCTTCATTTTGCAAAGTGGACAACTTGTTTGTCAATTATGGTTTGTCACGTCAGGGACTGAAACCCTCCCTCTCGACGATCAGTCGCTGGATTAAGGAGGCCATTTTGTTGGCGTATGCTTCGGTTTCTGAAGTTCCCTCCCTTCCTGTTCAGGGGCGTTCCACCCGCTCTGTTGCTGTGTCTTGGGCCTCCTTCAAAGGGGTGTCCATGGAGGATGTTTGCCGGGCTGCTACTTGGTCTTCACCACATACATTCATGTCCCATTACCGCCTCCAGGTTGGGGGTGGGGGTTCTGTTTCGTTTGCATCTTCTGTGTTGACTGCGGGGATGCCTTGAGAGGTTGTCTTTGCTTGCTGTACCTCTGTATATTAAATATAGTTTTTCACTGCACTTTGATGTGGTCTTTTCCTTACATGAAGCTGATTGCTTTGGTATCGGCTCATTTGTGAATACTGTGGCGAGGAAGACTGGACGAGGAGGTAATGCCCCGATTACTTACCGGTAATCTTCATTACTCCGAGTCCTAGTCTTCCTCGCCACAGTATAGTTTCCCTTCCCTCCCGGCCCTGGTGGTGGCTTCATGTCTGCGGCTTTGATTATCAGATCGGGCTGGCTGGTTTGTATCCCTTTATGGGATTGGCTGAAGACACTGGGGGCCATATTGGAGGAGGGAGGGGAGACTAGAGCGCTGCTCTTTTAATTTTACTTGGAGTTCTGTGTGGAGCCTGAGGCTCATTTGTGAATACTGTGGCGAGGAAGACTAGGACTCGGAGTAATGAAGATTACCGGTAAGTAATCGGGGCATCTATGGTTACACAGTATAGGCCAACAGATAGATCCATTGAGATTATCATCCTCTGTTATTGCCCACCTACCAGCACCAAGACATACGAAGAGCTTGAGTCGATGAGGGGCCCTCTTGCTCTTTCGGTTCCCCTGTACTCAAAGTATGACCCGGGTGCTGCATGTGGCCCTGCTAACCGTGGCACACCCCCGCGCCCGCCCCACCACCCCCTCGGTCAAAAGCAGCACTAGTGTCCCTATTTTCTCGACTCAGCACTAACATTGAAAAATAAGTTAAATAAACAGGTAAGCCTTCATGTAAAGGTTGATTGAAGTTAAAGAAACGAAGTAACTAGGTTATCCTGCACTGCTTAACTTAAAAACACCTTTATTTTTAAAGACATCTTACAGCAAGTGTAAAAATATGATAAAATCTCTTCAAATTGAAACAGTGTATTTCGTTAACATACATAACCGTTTCAGCTGAGTACATTACATGTCAGTGCATTGAGAAGTATATATTTTTTAAAGGGATAGGTTTCAAACATGAATGTACAGTCATTCTTCCCCACCCTGTCAACAATGTCAATAGTGAACTAAGATGCAGGTCAATTGTTAAGTACACTCTTTGGCCTGAGTTCCTACTATAGGCAAACATAGTTTATTAAATCAAACACAGGAGAAGGTTTTGCACATCCTTAAGTAATGTATTTGGCATCGTTTTATATCTAATAATGGAAAAAGGAGGGAAAGTGAAATAAAACAATTGCCTAGGATCACACAATTTGGTAAAGTGGGGAGCTTTGGATTCAGTCCAGGTTTTCTGGTTTCACATTGTGCAATTCAGCAGATGTTTAAGCTGCGCTTCCAATACTCCCACCTTGCTGGCACCACCTCCGGAACCTTCTTCTGACCGCCACCCTGCTGGCATCAATGCCACCCTCGATCACATCACAGACAAAACATTTGGGATCCCCGGAAACATGTGAGTACCCATGCTCTGTGCCATAGAGGCTGGGTGAACCCACTAAGGTGGCAGGGAAAGGAGGAGAAATTAACAGAGGGGAGAAGGTAAACATTTCGGAGAGAGGAAAACGAGGACGCTCTACTAGTCGTTAGACCTTTTTCATGATCAGCTTTATAGTGCCGAATTACGGAGACTAGGACAAAGGGGTTTAAAGTGAAAGAGGGAAAAGGAGAGAGTTTCTGAGGAAAGAAGAGTTGATTGGGATCTGGGCAGGAAGGAAGACGGGCTCAGTCTGTCATGACTGAGGAGGGCGCGGCCTAGAGATGCAGGAGAACGGAAGGAGGGATTGTCAAGGAACGGAGAGGTAATCGGGGTCAGGCTGGAAAGAGAATACACAAGCTTGCCCATGTAACTGGAAACCTCTTCTGCCCACTCCAGATATGCAGCACAGATGGAGAGCAACAGCTAGAACAGGGGCCGGAGGGACGGAGCGGTATCAAAGGAGGAACAAGAGAGTGGGGTCAGGGCGGAATGAGGAAAGACGGGATCATCCGTCACCCTGCCACCATAATGCACCGTGAGCTACTGGTCTTTTGACCTATTCTGCTTTGCAGCACAAGTCTGACGCAGCCGGAGGGCGACGGCTAAAGACGCAGTGAAGAGGAGGTGGGCGGGAAGAATGCTGCTAAACAGAGATCAGGGTCAGACTGGAATGACCGGCTCCAGCAGCCCGTCCATGTTACGCCACTGGTCAGGGTAGGCGGGACTTCAGTGCAGTCTGGCGGTGCCCGAAGGGCTGGTCTAACAAATGAGGGAATGGGCTGGTTTGGGGGGAGTTTGTGTGCCTGTTTTATGGTCAGGTGAGCCGGTTTTTATCATTGATTGCTCGGATATTACCACAGACCATGCCTGCAGCAAGCACATATGTATGCAGTCTACCACACTATGCCCAAACGCATATACACCGTGTCTTTTAAAAGTACAAAACTTTCCCAATTTGCCAATGTGGGAAACGTTTCAGCTATCTAATTCGCAAGTGGATGCCCCTTTTATTTTTATGACCGAGCCTATTTTATACACCGGTCCAACCCTGCCCAAGGTCTAATGACCCGGACAGATTTATAGCACAGCATGGAGGTTGCTAAAAGGGTGAGAGGTAGAAATGTGCAAGAGAGAAGTCAGGGCGGATGGGATGGACCTACAATTCTACTCAAGTTAGGAGAGCATTTGAAGCGGAACTTTCACCGAGGTGATGATGGACATGTGCAACAAACGCTACTTTTTTTTTTTTTTTTTTTTTTTTTAAACTGATTGCATGCTCCAAAAAAACAATCGAAATTTCTATTTTCACTAAGAACGAAACTATACATTTCCCAGCGGTCTGTGAAACAAGAGCTTATTTCCCCTTCTGATAAACGCCTGTGAACGCTTTTGCAGTTGGGTCTGGCTCGGAGTAATTGTTCGACGGCCTCCTTTCCAGCCAGGCGACACATCTATTTATGGGCACTCCGCGGAAACCCGCGCTGCCGACAGGCCGCTGAAAGTCTCACCCACGTCACGCGTGGATGAGGTATGCGCGCCCGGCGTGGGACGGAGGCTGTGCGAGAGGTGAAGTGCCAGGGACATGGCGGGCTGTGACGGAAACTTAATGGGCCCGGAGGCGGCACAGAAACGTTGCCGGCCTCTCGCCCGTGACAAGCTGTACATTTATGAATGACGTTCACTAAGCTGGTAAATCATTGTCCACAAACCACGAGGAAGCAGGCGACAGCAGCCGGTCCCAGGCACTGGACTCTGCCAACCCTTGAACCGGTCTATGCAGAACCGAGTGGCAGGGGAATGTGGCGAGGAAAACGGAGACCTCTCCTAGCCACAATCCACTTGTTGAATGGAAACGTGAAGGCGAAGGAAGAACTGTCTGCCAAGTCAAATCAGGGCTGGCCAGCTGCCACGCCTTCCTATTTCACTTTTGTTTACAATCTTTAGCCTGTTCAAATGTGAACTCCAGCGCGCGCAAGGATGTGGAGGGGTCAGGCCAGGTCTCCGGGCCTTCCGGGATCAAAGACGGCTGACCACTGTGCCAAGTAGACACGGTGGAACCTTAAATTATGTAAATTCACCGAAATGCCACGGCAATCATTGAATTTTGGCTTTCAAAGTGTAGCAAGGACAAATAGTAAATACACGATGTTTTAGTGTGATACAGGCAGCACAAAAATATTGGACAATAATACTGTTGTCCAGTCAGTAGGAATATTATTCCTAAACATGGATCACTAAGTTCGAATGTGTGTTAATACTGTTCTATATAGCTCACAGTAGACAACGCTAAGATATATCATAGTGTCACTAGTGTGAAACACTGAATACTTTATGTGCATTAAGAAAACAAACTGGGTTACCTCGGGCCCACGCCGCTCCAACTAACCACACCTGCAACCCCAGCATCATTCTGGACAGCAAACTCATCATGCGCGCCAGGTCAACGCAGTCTCCTCCGCCTGCTTCCACACCCTCCACATGCCCTGGAAAAATCTTCATATGGATCCCCTTTCACACAATGAAAACCGTCACACAAGCCCTCGTCACCAGCCTGATGGACTACGGGAACACACTCTACGCCGGAAACATCACCCAAGTCCTCAAAAGATTCCAGACCATACAGAAAGCAGCGGCCAGACACCCTCTACCTCCTCAAATTGACCCCATCGCCCCACCTCAGAAACCTCTACTGGCACCCCGTCCCGAAAAGATGTCGGTTCAAGATGCTGAGACACTCCTACAAGGCCCTCCACGACCAGGGTCCGGCATTCATTAACCACTGCCTGAACTTCCCCCAACCTGCCACACAACTGCATTCTGCCTCCCTCGCCAACGTTCTCGGCATCCCCGAAGCTACTGCAGAGGTCGTTCATTGTCC
The DNA here is from genome assembly GCF_964204655.1 of Triturus cristatus. Lineage (NCBI taxonomy): Eukaryota > Metazoa > Chordata > Amphibia > Caudata > Salamandridae > Triturus > Triturus cristatus. The sequence goes on along the minus strand of NC_140590.1, from coordinate 271,190,198 downwards.
TCCTTCGCTGCTAAATCCTTGAACAACCTACCCCTGCACCTGCGACCTTGACCCTCACCGGTGGAGCGCAGAAGGGGACTCGAGACCTGGCTTTTAGACGGAGACCAGTGAGACTGCGGCACCTGGATATTCGCAGGGTGAATAGCTGCACTCTACAAGTACTGACTGATAGCTTGATTACCTATGCAAGAGAGCCTAGACATAGTGCTCAGTTTGTGTGAGAACAACAGAGCAATCAGCTGAATGTCTGGCACATTCCTACTAAATTTGCGTATATGTACCAGTGTGATGATGTTTCTAGTGGTGACAGTGGCTAGCGGTTGCCAGTCACAGTAGCTGAGCGTGGGGGGGCAGCAGAAAGCATTATCCTTCCATGGCAGTATACCATAGATCAGACTATACAAAACTAGCCTCTGTGAACTGGTTGGGTGCAATGGGAAGGGGATGCAGCAGCGGGCAGTATCCCACAGTGGAAGAATACCGTAGATCACGATCAACAAGTGCACAGGATGCGAAGAAACAAGAGGCTGGGCAGCCACAAACTGATGCACCTTGGTGGTCAAGTGTCACAGCACAGGGCTAAACAACAATGGAAAGGCTTGCCATTTTTGAAGATCCACAAAAAATGGGGGTCTGGTTAATCAACTGTGAACCAGGGGCAGAGTCAGTCTTTGGTAGTGGTCTGCCCTTTGGGCAGCTTGAACTCCTCCCTCAATCACATAACTACCGGCAAATATGTATGCTTCAGACCTCTCTTGGGGTGAGGAGTAAAAATGGTTGATGTGAGTTCATCAACAATTACAACTCTATGTTCGGGCAAGACCGTGGCAACAGGCCTTTGAACACGAGCACCTCCCCTTCCCCCTCCCCCAACCACCCCGTAGCTAGGCATTCTTACTGCATCACATGGAGCTGCTGGGCCTGTAGTAGTGGATCGAATTGAACATTTCTCTGCACACCAGGCAGCCTGCGTCTGGTTTATTCCTTTCCACAGCACGGGAAGTTCTTCCTGAAGTAAAGGTAAAGTCGAATGCATGGCTCATTGGGCCGGTTTATATTCAGTAACAGTGGGAAGTTTGGGATAAGCCAAACGGAAACTCCATGGCGGTATGCACATGCTAAGGTGCACCCTAACCTGTGGCATCAACAAACCGTGTTCCTGCTGACGGGTGTAACCAGGTGCCACACGGGCGTCTGGCTTTGGAGGACATGCGACTACAAGCCTCCGCCCCCCGCCAGGATCCATGGTGTAAGGGTTTCCTACACCTTATAGTCGTAACGCTTTCAGAAGTCCTGAAGGTGCCACGGCAACCGTAAGTTGTGCGGTTTGTTGATGCCACAGGTTAGGGTGCACCTTAGCGTGCGCATACCGCTGTGGCATCTGGTCCTGAAGAAAGCCTCGAGAAAGGCACTAGGAGGCTGAAACATGTAGACCATACCTCACCACTATTAGGAGGTGATTGACCAATCTACCCAGTTTTAAAATCCACTTCACTTTATTTTTTAATCTTGCCTTACTGCTCCGACATTAAAAAAAATTTGGGCCTGATAAAGGCAATTTTAACCTTTGCACCACCACTTGCACCTCCACAAAAACAAAAACCCCCTCTGCTGTAGTCAGGCGTCGTAGCACACCAGAGAGGCACTCAGCCTCTCTGATGGGAACCCAATGATGAAGAAGGTCACCAACTAGATTGGTGAGTGAGGGTTCTTCTAAAAACAAGCATTGGCATAGCCAATCAGTCTCACCTTTGGTACCTTATAAGTGTCTAGGCATGCAACAGTTGAGGTTGTTGCACTAAGGATATTGTGCTGGATAACTAAACACTTATAAGGTCCCAAATGCGAGACCTATTGGCTATGCCAATGCTTGTTTTCTACAAGAGGTACCTTTGGAGTAGCATGCGCACTAGTGTGAAAAGATGTGCACGTGCTCAAGTTTCACTAATGGAGCAGTTGCATGTGAAATCATGATCACACCAGGTGAGTGTTGAGGCAGGAAGGGGATCCTTTAAAGAGAAATGTCGTGTCAGTAACAGAGGAAATCAGATCGGAACCACCTCGACCCTGCTATGTCCACTGGAGTCGGAGCCCACAGTAGACAACCAGCAGCATCCAACCTCAAGTGTGACCCTGCTCTGCCCTTTCAGAGCAAGCGACCGGCCTGCACACTGCAGTGGAATTCAGCCACAAGGGAGCGTTTCCGCCCCCCCAACAGAATCTGCAGAGGAACCAGCCTGCATGATCCCGTCCCAGCAACCCTAACAGCAAAAGGAATTTTCAACTCTAAGCAAAGATTTGGATATTGTGCCGTTTATATTCTTGCCAACTTCACGGTGTATCTCACTTTGTATGCATATTCCTTTTATAGATTTTTAGGTATGACAAATACTCATTTTGCAGTGACACTTTATGTTTTGAGTGTATAGCTCTTTCATCAGTGCACACTACATTGTACGTTTTATTTAGGTGCAAAAGAACACCAATTTTGTTCCTGGCTGTGCGTAGGCAGTAGTTTGTCTATCATTTTCTCTTCACCTTGAGCTAACAGTTTTTCCGTCTGAGTGTTACCACAGTTCACTCAACCAAAATCAATCAACAACAGAATTTCTAACTTAGCATGGTGAAATCACAAAAGTAGAGCAGGGTTAAAGGATCAATACAAAAAAAACCCTACTAGAAATAGGTAATGGAAAGTCAAATATGCCATCCCACTTCGCATAAACGCTGGACCATCTCCTTTTTTTGGACACCACTGTCCGTGTATCTTTATTCAGCATCCTGCTCACTGCACTTCAATAACCAACTACTCACACACTTTAAAAGCAAACATGTACCCCATGCACTGGGCTTTCTTTTATCATCCTTTGCTGAGTGATACCTCATGATTTTCTTAAGCACACAATGCTGGTTCCCACCATTTAGGCCACGCACCTAATTGGGTTAGCCACACCCCTTTAGCAGGTTTGTCACACCCCTTTTAGAGACCCTCCAGTTTTTTCATCCCTCTTAAAGCCCTGACTAAATTACAGACCAACATATAACACCGTCACCTGCCAAACATGTACGTCTGCTTGTAATCGCTCCGGAACATCTGAGCGCTACGATGCCGCACTAGTGAAATTTAAGCGCTACACGCATGCTAGAAACTAGACCATTAAGTTACAGACCTATATACCAGTGTTAACGTATGGACAATGCCCCCATCTCTTCATGACACAGAACTCATATGACAGCTTTCTGTCACCAGATCCGCTCAAGTCAATGTCCCCTGGTTGAAACCGCCGCGCGCTCTACCAGTGGTAATTAACAATAAAACAATGCGCAGGCATTCCTATATTCATAGCATGGGCACAGTGACAACAGTGCAGTGCAAGAAGCATGCAGCTGGAGGCGGCACGATGCCCACAGATCAGAGAAGTTGTGCCAGCTGGGCGGGTAAGACATACCACGCTCAGACAGATACGCTGCCACCCTGATCAATGAACGAGGGTCGTCATTAACATTCCGAGGGGATTTAGTAATGCATCAGAGCGAGGCTTCCCTTCCCTTATTAGACCAGAGAGAGAGCGGTGGTGCCCGCAGCCGGCCCGGGCCGCATCGAGCTGTAAGGGCAGACAGTAAGGATGCCTTCACAGCAATAACTCGCGGCTGGCACCTGAGGGCGGGAGCAAAGCGCTGCCTGCAGCACAGAACCGCTGTGTTTACACCACGAAGCGACCCAGAGCCAGTACAGAGAAAATGAACCACGACAACGTCGTGAACCGATAACAAGCAGGTTGCGAGGGCAAAGCCCCCATGGAGGGCACGTCTTTCTTTTATGTGTGTTATGTTCCAGAGTGAGGGGGTGTTGTCTAGTGGTAACGAGCCAGAATATCATTTTAGTGGAAGTAACAAACCCAGCCCAAAGCAGCAGTGTGATCTTGGGCTTAATTGAGTTCTCAGTTTCCTGTTGTTTAAAAAAAGAAAAACTAATTATTAACCCGTACTTGTATAGCACAGCGCCTGGCATGGTCATGGCTGAGCTCTGCCATGAGATAAAAAATGATTATATTGCTTAACACGTCAATGTTCACCCTGCTATTAGGAGCTATCGTTTCGACAGATGAAGAATGTGATATAAAAGATGGCTACCCAAGAGCACACATTTTCATGATAAGTTGAAGAAGCTAGCAATAGAACCCGCATCTTCACTGCTCTGAAGTCTCCGGTGTAGCTAGCAGAGGAACACAAATTCAGCATTCATCCAGACAGTATGGGCAATATATCCATAGCAAGCAATAAATCAGATGCACAATAACTTTTAATATACCTTTGCCACCCCCTCCCAGCAGCTAAACCAGTTCCCATCAATACTTGTCACACAAGATAACCTGAGCGCACAGAAAGAACTAAAGTTAACAGCACAGCTGCTGACTTGCGCAGACGGCTCACTCCATGAAGCGGACGCAATAGGGGCTAGACGCTAGAGGAAGAGAGAGAGGGTGAAAGGAGTGATGTACAGTGTTCTTCTGGAGTGAATAAGGGCACAGCTGTTTATCATTCGATGCACCCGGCTGCCCGTATCATTTTCAAACGCAGGCAGTCTGTAGAGGAAGCCAAAGGAGCGAAAGGGTGGACTGGACACGGACACCCGCAGAATATGCCTTCTACAAACAATAGCCCTCATTCACTAAAGTTAGTGCAGCGTCACATGATTCGGATAAATGTAGCGCTGCAAATGAAGGCCTTTAGTCCATAAATAGACGCTACCTCCGGGGTCGGTTTCGGTCATGTAGGCACCCAAACAAAACTTTAGTAAATGAGGGCCAAATGTACAAACATGACTTCCAGTGCACCAATTGGTGTGACACCATGCTGCCTCTGTGCACCGCAAGTGGGGGAGGTGTGCTGTGTCTGCCTGCTGGAATTTGGAGCACTTGTGCTTGTGCTGGCCTCCGCCTTGCGGGAGCGAGCAGCGGCGGCGGCGCGAGAGCCATATGTTTTCAATTAACACGCGCGCCGCTGCTCGCTCCTGCAAGGTGGATGCCAGCACAAGCATGAGTGTGGGGGAAAGGAGCAGACCGATTTCTAAAGGTAATCTCCTAGAGCAGCGCATGCGCGCTACCTAGGTGAGACCCAACAAGAGGGAGTCCTCTTGCTAGCCCTTCATCTATTTGGCTTCACTCTTCTGTTGTTGATTTGTTATTCTCTAGGGGGACTAAGAGTGGTCCCAATAATTTTCTCCCTCTCTCTCGTTGTTTATATATACATAAAGTCTAACACAGCAGTACAATAGATACCCAGCCAGCGTGTATACTGAAAACGATTTAGCACTTTACCCCAACAAATTTGCACAGTAAAAATACAATTTAAAGAAGGTTAAAATGGATGTGATGCAATCACTTAACAGATAATACCATAATAGTTTAGAATCTAAAGGGATAAAATAGGAATGAAGTGCAAGAACAGTGGCCGAAATTATTCTATGCAGTAACGTGTTCTTTCAAAAATAGTATTTTGTGAATTTGTCTGAGGTACTGACATAATATTCTATGACCCAAAGCTGGCATATGGTTAAACTGGCTGTATTTCTTTCTGGCCGCCCCACACTTGTTTAAGAACTACCAGGCGGAGAATGAACCAAGTCAGTCAGCCTTTTTTCAGTACTAGCTAGCCCAATGCGCAGTTTCCGTTTTTCACGCCATTTGCTCCGCTCTGTCACTGGCCCACCACCAAGAGCCCCTTCCTCCCCAGGGCCTACTTAATGGAGGCAACAGCACAGCCCCATTGAGCAGGTCCTGTGCCAGCTCCTCCTGACCCCTCCAGCTGCTTCTGCCTTGTAGCGGACCTCCATTCACTGCCGTGTTCAAGGCTGTCACTTCCAGCCCTCCAGCAGGTGCTCCCGCTTGCCTGCGCGACCATAAGGGTCACAAGTGTGCCCACACTGCCCACTGTCTTCCATTTTAGCCTCTGTGTCCCGGTTGAGCCACTTTACCTTTATTTAGTAGTATCGTGCGTCTTTGTTTAGCCACTGTACCTTGATTGAGCAAAACAATTTGTCCTTATTTAGTCACTGTATCTTTATTCATCAGTATCGCTTAGCCACTTGTGTCTTAACTTTTTCTCCCTCTTGTTGTCCATCAAAAGCCGGTCCGCCTTTGTTCTGTACTAGTTAGCTTCCTGCGCCACTCCAGTTTTGCTCTGCTCTGCCGCCAGCCCGCCTCCCATTATCCCTCCCTCTCCCAGGACCTACTTAATGGAGACCGCTGCGCAGCCACGCACAGCAGGCGTGCCGAAGGTCCATGCCAGGACCGTGCCCAGCGTCAGGAATCCTGGACCTCCAACCACCTGCTGGTACTACACCACCGAGCTGCAGGCCCTAGCCCATGGAACTCGCCAACAACTGCTGCTGCAGTACCTCTCCACAATCCACGGATCCCATTTGCCTGCCACTGCTTCACCTGCAACACAAAACAACCGCAGGTCCTACACCACGGACTCCTTTACCTGAGGAACAGCTCCTATCCTTGCTACTCAATGACAGATCCCTCCGCAGACACGCCACTGAAATATGGGACACCTTAACCACCCTCACCCTCAACCGGGACATGATATTCATCAGAGACCTGGCTCACCCCGCATCAGATCCTGACATCACAAGCACAACCCCTCAAGGCTACAAAATGATTGCCATCATCTACAAAGACAACCTCCAATGCACCACATCCGAAGACGACACATCACCCATCATGGAACAGCTCAATTTCCAAAGCCGAGCTGACGCCAAAACAACCATCAGAGGAACCCTCACCTACAGACACCCGCGTCTGCAACGCCATCTCCGACTTTATTTCCCTCCCTCCCGCCATCGACTTCACTGCATCTTCTATGAGACTTCAACTTCCACCTCATAGACCCCAACACCACCAACTCCGCCAACATCTTGGACAAAATGAGCAACATCGTACTCAAGCAACTGGTCACCAGCCCAGTGCACAACGCAGGACAGGACACACCCTGAATTCCATCTACCCAGCCAGTGACAGAATCAAATTCTCCCACACGACAGAGTTAACCTGCATCAACCACAGCATTATATACTTCACCATAACACCACCATCGCTACTCCGCACCTTCGTCCTCCCACACCACAGGTGAGAAAAAAATCACGAGACCCAATGGACCACCGCCCTCAACACCAACAGACCCAAGCCCTCAGATAACCTTGAGCAAGACATCTGCAACTTCTCCAACTGGATTCTCAACTGCGCCAACGCACTAGTCCCTATAAGGAAATCTGACACCAGCAGATCCAGCAATCACACCAGGTGGTTCACACCCAAACACCTACCAATAAAGAGAGCCTGCAAGCAACTAGAGAGACTATGGCGCACCAGCAAAAAGCCCAACAGACCGCACTACCTTCAAAGCGTCCCTTGGCAAATATCACACCATCTCAGGGAGGTGAAGAAGGACGCCCTGGTCACCCACATCAAGACCAGCGCCAACAACACAAAGGAACTCTTCGACACTGTCAGAGTTCGCCTGTCCTTAAGTCACCAAGAGCACGATCCAAACCTCTCAGGACCTCTGTGACACTCTAGCAGACTACTTCCACAACAAAATATCGGACATCTACTGCAATGAAGACCCTCAACCAACCAAACTTCTGACGCCGGCCGACACCACCCACACCCACCTGCGCACTGACTTGAATCCGCTAACAATGGACACCACAGCCATCATGAACATGATCCACTCCGGAGCACCTCCCGAACCCTGCATTCACCATGCCTTCAATTGGGACAGAAGGAAATCAGCAGCGCACTCCCTCCCATCCTCAATGTTTCCATCACCACGGCCACCATTCCCAACACATGGAAGCACGCAGAGGTCAAACCCCTCCTGAAGAAACCATCCGCCGACCCCGGCAAAGAAAAAAATTACCGCCCCATCTCCCTGCTACCATTCTCTGCCGAAGTTCTGGAAGAAGCCATCAAACGACAGCTCTCCAAACACCTGGAAAAAAGCAATCCACTCAAACGCCTCCCAATCCGTCTCCGCGCCAACCACAGCACAGAGACTGCCCTGATCATAACAGACGGCATAGGATCCTTCCTCGGCCATGGAGAGAAGGCAGCCCTAATCCTCTTTGACCTCGCAGGGGCGTTCAACACAGTTTCTCATCACCAGACAGAGCAACGCCCTCAAGTGCATTAACTCCTTTCTCACCGGACGCACCCAGAGAATCCACTTACCATCTTTTACCTCAGAGTCCAAGATCATCATCTGCGGCGTCCCCCAGGAGTCCTCCCTCAGCCCCACCTTCTTCAACACCTACAAGACGCTGCTTGCCGACATCATCCGCCCTCTTGGACTCAACATCATCTCCTAAGTCAATGACACTCAACTCATCCTCTCCCTCACCTATTACCACGCAACCACCAGACCCAATTTCTGGAACGCCATGACCAGCGTCGCCGATTGGATGAGGTCCTGCTGTGTGAAGCTGAACACAAACAAGACAGAAGTGCTCATCTTCGGAAACAACACCTCACCATGGGACGACACCTGGTGATCTACGACCCTCGGCTTAAGTCCGAACCCTGCCAGAATTCGCCCCCAACCTCGACATCATTTACAGCCAACTCATCCTCAAGCGACAAAACAACGCAGTGTCCACCTCCTGTTTCCACATCCTCCCCATGCTACTAAAGATTTTTAGATGGATCCCCCAACACCAGAAGAACGGTAACCCAAGCCATCGTCTCCAGCCGCCTCCACTAAGTAAAAGCACTCTACGCTGGAACCACCACACAACTCCTCAAGCCCTCCAAACTATACAGGGCATCGCAGCCAGACTCATCCTACACCTTCCCAAATGGGCCAGCATCACCCCGCACCTCAGAAGCATCCACTGACTCTGTGCAGAGAAGAGAAGCCAGTTCAAGGTAACAACCCTTGTATACAAAGCCCTCCACAACATCGAACCAACTACATCAACCACCGCCTGACTTTCCACCAACCCGCCACAACCTTCCTCGCCCACCTCCCATGCATTCGTCAAAGCCGCTGCAGAGGTCATTTCTTCTCCTTCTTCGCCACCAAATCCTGGAACGACTTCCCCCTCCACCTGCAAACCGCACCCACGCTCTCGGACTTCAGGAGAGCACTCAAGGCCTGGCTCTTTGACTAGAGGCCGCCAGTTTCCTAGCGCCTGTATGCTCCCCGAGGTGATAAGCCACGCTATACAGGTACTTAATTGATTCATACACACCAGGTACCATAGGTAATTTCTCAGAACTTCACTAGTGCTTGTCATCACACAGAGGCCGCAAGGCAGTGGATACAGGCAGATCATTCTCAGACTAAACAAAATGTCAGAGGCTCCAGGGTGAGCTTCTTGGCACTCCTTTAGCAATAGCTAACAGTACGTAAAAGCAAGAGGGCAGATCTGTCAGCTTGTTCTCTCTCGGGATGCCACAATCAGGAAGTTGCCTCGCAGGAAAATCCAATGACCTCTCAGGTTCAGTAAGGCTCTTAGAAATAGAGTAGGTCCAGGCCAATGGTCAAACAGTGACCAGTCTCTGGAAGTCTCTTCCAATCAGACAGCAGCACAATTACAGCAGTGTGGCATCTATATAGTGCAAGAATAATTCATTGAGCAAGAGGACTGGCATTGAAGCAAACTTACCTGAGGCTGTAGGCAAAACAGTCTTTCAAGATGAAATTTAATTTGTGGCTCTAAGCAGACAGTCTCATACTTTGTTTTCAGATCAAAACAGAGAAACAGGCTCTCATAGCAACGACCAACCTGTGAATAACGAAGAAACAGAAAGTTAACTAGAGCCTCTCTCCCAGCATCCTTTGTTTACAGCAAGAACTTAAAGGTTTTTTTTTTTTTAAAAGCATCTGGCAAAGCCAATAGGTTTCTGCAGTGTGAGCTATTGGCTTTGTAAATGTCAGTGTCTTTTAGCCATGTTGTATAGCTGCACGGATGCTGTTAAGCATGGCAGAAATTTTAGGGGAAAAAAGAAGTATGACAAGGGTAGTGCTAGTTGCATCTTAGCGCTTTTTTGTGTAGCAGGAGGGGCAAGACAAACAACACAACACGGGAGGGAGTGGAGGACTAGTGGGAAGAAGGTAAATAAGCATTGGCATAGCCAAAAGGTCTCGCCTTTGGGACCTTATAAGAGTTTAGCCCGAGTTACTGGCTTTGCTAATGTGTCTAAGCGATGTTGTAGAGTAGTGTGGGTTGTGTGCAGCATGTTGATGAGTTATAAGCATTTTTGTTACCTCATCTATAAATCAGATATTATGTATAACTGCACGACTTCGCTGGCAAGCTCTGTAAAGTGGCGCAAATGTGTGTGGTTGTCAATAAAATCTGGCCACTTTGCAACCACCCTGTCTTGCATTATGTAATTTATTTATTTTTGGTATTTTTAACCTTTTAACCCAGGGTAGAACTACTGTCTTTGGATATGTCAATATTTGGAGCCTAGTGCTGATGCAAATCCTGATAGTTCTATTTAAGGATCTCTGCAGTTAAATACATAACGCAAGGCAAGTTTGAGATGCACTGGGCGAACTCTTCATGTGTGAGTGGTAAGGCTGCTTCTTATGCTGCAGGTCAGAAAATATCTGCATTATGATAGTTCTGCAAATGGGTATTCACTCCGATGTCATGGTTCATGTGAAAATATGATAGTTGTGACAGGCCATGAGGGGTGTACCGGTGGATTTGATTTTTTTTTTTTTTTACTGACCTGACACTCTACCAGTGTGTCAGACAATGTAACTAGGCTATTACTGAAATGTATTTGAGAACGGACTTTGCCATTTTAGGCATAACCTGTGCATCTAAGGTTCTGCTTCAGCATATAATAACTGTCTGGCATATGATAGCTGTACCCTCGTAAGTGATGGATGTGGCCCCAACTTGAGATTGCGGCAATCTGTTACAGGGGACCACAAAATGTAATGGGATTTTCCTTGGTAGCGTTTTTGTTATTATAGTAAATTGCTCTACTTTTTTTGGCAGTGTTGTTTCTTCCTGTGATCTCATCAAGGATAAAGTCCATGTAATATTATTTCATTTCTTGTTGGGGTCAAAGGTCAAGTGGCATGTCATCGGGGTCAAAGTGCATGTAATGTCACTTCCGCTGTCCCCTGGTATTTTTTTGAATTTACATCTATAGCCATAAATGCATTGAACTTGAGCCTTCCACATAAGAGTCTTTTTAAAGGTGGGCACAGGTGTTCAAGACCGGACTGAGAACCTATATCAGCCTAGCACAAATGTTCAAAGCAGCCCCACATTTCTTCGTGCGAGTGAGCCTAGCGATCTTGTCTCTGTGGGAAATGTGAGTGTGGTGCGTATTCATGCCCAGAGCTTTCGGGAGAAAATAAGGCCCAAGCTTAGAATAAAGCACAGCTATTCAAATATATTAGCTAATCATTTTCAGATCTAGTTCATAGCACTTCATCCAGCTCTGAAAGCAGCCTCCTATATAGCAGTCCACCGAGGATAAGCCAGCGTTCGAGTTCTTACTTTTAGCAAGGAATACACGCTTTCAGATTTCTACTAAAGTTCATATTAAAGTCAAAACACACTTACTATCTGATTGGGTTCCTTCACATCACAACTGATGACTTATTTAAATAAAAATTCCCCTGACATGCCAATATTATGAAAACTTTAGATGTTGTTGTGGATGCTCCAGCGTGGGTCGGGGTGCTGTGTGTGCGCCACAGCTACAAAACTTATTTAACAGTAACTGCTTAAGTGGATTTCCGCAGATTACTATTAAGGATTTTGGCAGAAGGATCAGACTCTGTCTGCATGGGACACAGTTAATGTAAGCTTATCATGAAGTAACAACGTTGCACAGCGCTTAGCATGAGTGAAGGCACAATAAAAGCATTCTTCCTAAACTAATCAAATCATTAGCATGCATCTTAGCTGAGGGCGCCATGATATGTCGGGCACTGCTGGCACCCATTCAGCACAAAGACAATTTTCACTGACTCTTCTTCCATTTATTAAATCCGATTTAGCTTCCCTACAATCCCAAACCTCTGCATCCCTCGGAGTGTACGGCACTCCTGCAAATTCTAAGGGGACACGCTGGCTTATGTTTAACTACTCCTACGGATTCCAAGGGAACACACAGGCTTATGCTTAACGATCGAAAACAATAGATGGTCTGGTCAGTTTTCAAACTAAACTAAAAAAATATACTGAAAGGCCGCACTGAAAGAACGCGTGTATCTACACTTTCTTTATTTAGAAGGGGCTTCGCTTTGGCTTTAAACTAACTAACAGAAAGCAGATTAAACAGAAAGCCTGACGCCGCAACCCCGACTGCACTGCGATTACTTAGCAGGTCAGAAGTCTGAGGGAATGTTGACTATATTTCTGAAGTCATTATTTCATGCTTCCAATTCCCGCTCACAGCTGAGAGCCTGAGCCGCCTTTAAAGTGTCTTCGGCTACAAAGTTTGTGAAGGGACTCCCTAGGCTCCCTGGAATTGCCCAACTCGGAGTCAGAAAGGGGGGGCAAGAGGCATGACATCACAAATCAGTTCAAGATGCTCCCCGCGCCGACGCTCGATGGCCCTCGCTCCTGCATCGTGGCACGCGCTCATAGCACTGCTCACAGGCATGCAGAAGAGGGGATGCAGGGACGGGAATGCGTACTGAAGAGGGAGAAAGGCGTGCGTGCTGTAAAGGGAAGACAGGGAAGGCGTGCAGAAGAAGGGGTCAGGAAAACAGTGCTGAAGGGGGGGCGAGGAGACAAGGAAAGGCGTGCTAAAGAGGGGGGCAGAAAAGGAGTGCTTAAGAGGGGGGCAAGGAAAAGTTGGCAGAGATCAACAAGTTGACAAGGGAGAGCGAGAGTGAGACAGGCAGTGGAGGAGCAAGCACGCGCAGCCACACTAATTGAAAACAGATGGCCCCTGCGCGCCGCTGCTCGACTCGTGCTGGAATTCCCCTTGCGGGAGCGAGCAGCGGCGCGAGGGCCATCTGTTTTCAATTAGCGCGAGTCACTGCTCGCTCCCGCAAGGTGGATGCCAGTGCAAGCACGAGTGCTTGAAAAGAGCTGACCAATTTCTAAAGGTCATCTCCCTAGGCGAGACATAAAAAGCGCTATGAGACGGCCAGCAATGTCCATGTCATAGAGCTTTGTTGGTTATAGTGGCTGGGACTTTAGGAGTGAGGGGTAACACACAGAAAATGAGTGGGAGGTAAGAAGCTAACACTCCAACAGGAGGGATAGAGAAGACAGACATGGGAAAAGCCAAACATGAACAAGGGCAGGTGGAGAAGAAATTGACAGGGACAGGAGGGTGGTAGGGACAACCAGCAACATGGGCCAGTGGTAGGTGGGAATAAAAAGCAGCAACATGGATGGGGATATGGGAGACAGCCTGAAAACACTAGCAATTATATGGACAGCTTGAACACAAAAAAATAGCTCCAAAAAGCGGGAGCAGTGGAAGGACACAAGTAGTTGATTCATGATCCAGGGAAGGACCAAACAGAAGAAGGGGATATGAAGCATGCCATGCCATCACAAGCGGAAATAGAGCGAATGAGAGCAGCGCTGAAGCCAACACCAATGATAATCTATGGGTGGGCTGTAAGCCTATATATGGAAACAATGTCTTGTCAAGACCTAAACATTGCTCATGCTAATCTGTAAACCAGAACTGGAAAAGAAGGTATCCAGAAGCTAATTGTAAGCCAGATGTAATTTGAAGACACTAGACACATTCAGTTGAGCTCACAATATGTGTGCTTCGAATTCAGAGCAGCGAATTGCAGAGGATGAGGGAGGCCTCTTATTTTCAGATCCAGCTAAGACCAGCACAAATGTTTCAATTAAAGGTCCATCAGCACTCCTTTTGCTCAAGTATCATTCTGGTTGGTAGTTTCTGGAAGCCTGACTCATTGATTCAATGCCATCAAGGAAATAAACCCAACTAGTTAGTTAACAAGTGCTTAGGATATAAACTACGGGTTGGAGGCAGGTGTTTTAGTTCTCCAAGCCCTGTATGTAAGAAATATGCATGTCAATATAAGGGATAATGCAAACACAATAAGATGATGGACAGAGTGCTGAAACTTTTCAGACACTCACCCCCAGTCAATATTAGATCTGAACTAAATCCATCATCGTTATTGCGCTCACTTCGCCACCCCAGTTCGACCCAGCCATATGCAACTCAGTCCTGACCCTGTTTCTCATGGGAACAGTCCAGCCCGAACTATCAAGCCAGGACTTTCCCTGGACCGGAAACAAATATCCTGGGACCGGTTTCGAGGTAACACCCCTCATCAGCCAGGCTAGCTTGAATCCAGTAGCAAAGTGAGAAAGGGACCCATGTCTTGGAATATCCTGCCAACTGGGGTGAACAATGCAAAGACAATAAGGGATTACACCAATACCCACTGAAATAGCACTTACAAATAAGTGTTCGTTACTATACATGACCCCCTTCAAGCACCCTTAGAATAAGGAAAGACTGATAAAAAATTATATGTAAGTATCTAAGCTTATGACTTGAAGTTTGCACACAGGCTCTGATGGCGATTCATAAATTCCTAAACAACATAATCAGAATTTTAACTCCAGACCTGAAACTAGCACAACATGAAATAAGAAATAGAAGACCTATATTTTGATTCTGAGGTGGGTTGGGGAGGAAGGCAGCTGGGTCCCACAGCTGTGGCTTTCATGTCTATAAATGATGGCAAAGAAATGGCAGTGTTAATCGTTTTATGGGGTGAAATTATTTCGAAGTAGTTTTCGGTCAAAAACAGAGGTTGGAGATTAGGAAAGGAGATACCCGTAGGATTCCAGATGAAAATGCACACAAAGAGGGCACCCAAAGCACATAGTATTTGCAGTTAATTGAAATTGAAGTGGTGTTCACCGTACCAGAAAACTGAATTTGTATTCCCAATTCTTCATGCAGCAAATCCTTGGCAATCTTTAGTCCAAAATCTAGTTGAGATGGGTTATTAACATGCATTTCCTGCGGCAGGTCTTTAAAAAATAGCTTACCTATTGGGCAAAACTCAATTAGCACACTTATTCGGTAAGCTTGTTTGCAGTGCCATGATGTTATGCAATGGTATTAGAGTCTTACTAAGCACATATTCACATTTACTGCCTTTGCTAGCACTAGGTGATGCAACAGCAACTGACTGCAGTCCTAACCTAGCACTTGCAAAAGCAATACGTCTGGCTTGCATTTTGAATCCAAAGTAAAATATGAAGAAAATCACGCTGCAGTGGGAAGAAAATGCTCTCTGTATACAATGCATGTGTGAGACAAATAATTTAAACTGTGATGTTACGGTGTATTTTTGTGGTGTAAAATAGTTCTCCATGCATCGAAATTCAAGTACTTTGTAAGTGGTGGCATACTACACTGAACAGTCGTCAACATGAAGGGGCGAGAGAGATGATCCTCTGAGCAGAAGCAAAGCAAATTTTGTATAGGTCAAGTGAGAATAAGCACAAACTGTATTTAAAGAGCTACATCATAAAGGATTGGTGGAAGATTATTAGAGCGGAATAGGGAGGATGTCCAAATGGAGTAAATTCCACAGTTCAGGAGTTCAATCGGAGGACCTGTATCCACCAATCCAGACTATATTTAATTAAGGAATTATAAGGGAAGAGTGCTACAAAATCTCAGATGACTATTAGGTGGTTATAATTGAGGCCTGTCTTTAATTAAGGTGGGAGAATGGTTATACTGTGCATAGAACTTTGAACAGCAGGTACACAGTCCTTGATTGGCAACCGGTATATCCTAGCCAGGAGAGGATTTATAAGGCAGAATCGAGAGAGGCAGCTACAATTCGAATAGCACAGATCTGTAGCACATGTACATTATGAACTACACATGAAGGTTAACCTAAGTAAAGAATGCATCACCAGCTCAAAAAAGATATCATTGCTAATGTTTTGCAATTTTTAGGTCTCGCCTGGCGTTAGCAGTGCGCATGCGCTGCACTCGCCATGCGAGGGCTTCTTGGAATCAACAAGTATACCAAAAGCTTTCATAGGCAGACTTGAAGCCCCACCGATCTTTTTTATTCGCTGGCGTCATCCTCCATGCAAAACACTGGCTCACGATTGAAAAGGAGGCTTCTTAGTCCCTCCATGTTACCGCCCTGTCCTGATTTTGGCCCCGCCCCTGGGACTGGATACTTTACATGCAGCGGTACACTCTCTCCTTGATTAGTCATGTCGGCACTATTTTTAATAATAGGGCCTGACACAATGGCGGGGGCTTAGCCCTCATTGATTGGAATGGGATCCGTGTAGGTGAGTAGATTTGTTAACACCACAGGCTTAGTCGGCTAGACCTGCACAACAGCCTCCGTGGTGCAGCCCAGGCGACGCCCGTACCAGCATCACCTGCTCCTCTCTGCTCCCTACCTCAGTCGTGCACAGGCACTCTACCATCCCGGTCTGTGCCGCCCCTGAACGCTCCTGTTAGCTCCCAGTGCTGGGCAACCTCTGCTGTTACCCTCCGAGAATGCTCTGCTGCGGTCCCCATCTCTCCCACTAGCTGCTCAGATCGCAGCCTCCCCTTTACCCAGACACCACAAGCTTCCGTACTCCCGCTCATTTTAAGTGTTCCTCCTTATCCATGCAACCCGTTTTGCAGGCGTTCCCCTTGTCACCTTCGGTTTGTAGTTAAGCAATGTAACGCCTTGTTCTGGAACTTTAGGCTTGGCTCTAACCGCACCCTGGAGCACGAGAGGGGGGGGGGGGGGGGGTTGGGGGGGAGACCAGGGAGTGCTGAAAAAAACGGACATTAACATTATCCATCTTTAGAATTCTTCAGCTTTCGTGTTGCCTCTCCCTCAGCCTGTCTGTATGGAAACTGCCGTAGGTGGTGATAGCATTCAGCATAACAAAGTCCATTATTTACCACAATGCAAATGCAGTTAATTAACTCACTCCTCCCTCCTCACAACCCCCTCTCCATGTGTGTTTTTTGGTTTTATTTTTATTTTTTTTAAATGGCAGGAAGGGAATCCTATTACTCTTCCATGTTGCTGTGCTGCTGTCTCGCTCCCAGCATTACATTGCAGCTGCCCGAGAACCCAGCTCGGGAAGAGGAAAGAGGCATGGGGATGGCTTCTCCCAGTGCTGTCTACAGACATTAACCACTGCTAGACTACAAGGTATTTCTAGCGCACTCTTCTCTTTCTCTTACACCGTGCTGCAGCAATTGCACTCTAAAGTGCTTTATATAATTTTACAAATCTGCATGAGCTACACTCCAGGCTGGATGATTGTTGCTCCACCCACTTCCCCTCTCATCTCTCCCACACTCCCACTATACACACTTATCTCCCAATACCACCGTCCTCTCACCCTTCCCTCACCACCTCTCTCCTCTCTATACTTCCTACTCATACATACTACCTTCCTTACACTGCATTAGTTCGCCTCTCACCTCCCCCCCACCCCCAGATCGTGAAGGGTATAACTGTCTGATTGTGTAGTCGCACACGTTAATTTCGGGTGATGCTGTCTGCGACGTACATTGTGTGGCCTTGGGCTGTGCACACATTGTGAATGGAGCTGCAAGTGCTCTGGTCGCAGTCGCATGGTGCTGCAGGCACACGTTGTGTGTTGCTGGGGGTGCACACATTTTTGCGTGGCGCCGACACGGTCGCCAGTAAGGCTGCACCGGAAGCCTTGCAGGACAGCTGTGAGTTACAAATTGTCTGCCACATGTGTTGCAGGCGCATAGCAGCAGTGCGGCCGCCTTCAAAAACAAGCATTAACAATGCAATAGGTCTCGCCTTTCATTAAGTTAAAGTCATTTGCTTTGCTCTACAATACCATTAACAAAGCAAATGGCTTTAACTTAATGAAAGGCGAGACCTATTGCATTTTCAATGCTCGTTACTCAAGAAGCCCCTCACCTTCCGAACGGGGAAAACCTGCAGAGGTTACTTGAGAGGGTAGGGTCTCAAATTCTAACTTGGAGGATGGAAACCGATCAGACTAAGAAAGGACCTGCGGCAATTTCAGGGGGGCAGTAATGTTCCACTGATGAGTCCATACCATGGTCAACAGCTCTGCGGTGCATAGAGCACCCTAAAGCTTTAAAAACTTGCACTGGGACTAACAAGCATGGGGGCCAATGTAACATGGAGTACAGGATCGCTGGGCCCATCAATGTGACTGCTCAAGAAAGTGGAGGGGAGGGTTTGAATGGTTCCACCATACTACTACATACATCAGCCGCATGCTCTGAATTTATAGGTACATGGCTATTGGTATGGGACTGTGTGACCAAAATTTCAGAGTTACACAAAAGGGCAGGAGTATTGTCATGAACTGTAATCCAGGTCTGAGGTAAGAAATGACTTTTTGTTAAAAAAAGAATACTCAAGAAAAAAAACTTCTTAAAGGTGGTATATTGAAAACATTGTATGTATTTTAATTCACATAGTATACAATGCGATCCACAAAAACCAAGCAGCATCGTTAATACGATGCACCCTAATAAGAATACTAGCAATTCCCCCATCTCAGGCATGAACCTGTATCAAAAGATAAATTGTCTCAGATTCTTGAGCAAATTGTGTGATGGATGGCACTAACCAGGGTTTGCCTGGGTCACACGTGCACATACCAAAATGTGCCTGGAGTAAAAACCAGCCACCCAATAAATAAAGAATCAGGGTGACGACTCATAGGGATTAAATAGATGCAGGGAAATCGTCAAAGCTCTCCTGTAATCACTGTTTTTGAGGAATGTTGCCTTTTACCACTCATTTTGATCAGATTGGTCATAAGGAGATATGGGTCATCAAGCTCAGAGGTTTACCAAGACGGCACAGTAAGCGTGAACCTTTCCGTTTAGGCCTTAGAGAGTAAGAGATAGAATCTTAATTGTAGCCCTAAAAGGAAGACAATGGGAAAAAGGAAGAGACCAAATGCCACTCTCCACAGGGTTTTAAAGAAACCTGGAATGATTGCAGCATGCAACAAGCTCTGGCAAAGCCAAAAGTTCTTGCCTATACAAGAGCTATTGGCTTGCCAATGTGTTTTAGCAATGTTGGAAAAAAGGTGCCCTTCTCTCTGGAAGAGTCAAACCTATAGCACTCCTGAGCGAGACTGTCGCTATTTACAAATTGCTTCACTCCATTCTTGAATTTCAAAATAAGTTTATTCTGTCGTTGTTCAGATCATAACGTATCCGAATATTTAATATAACCATGATGATGTGATACATATCATAAGTATATCCTAGTGCATTTGTGAGGCATACGTATAAACTGTTGTTACTTCACAGAAATTTTATATAGCCCCAATGCATTTCGGGACCAGACCTTTGTCAGGGTGTAATCCCTGGAAAAGAAACAAACTGGGTGTAAATCCAAGAACATGGCGAATGCGAAAAGATTGAAGGTGCTCTTTGCTAATTAGTGGGAAGGGTGGAAGAGGACACAAATGAATGGAACATCGTGTACTCAATACCACCGGGTGTCAGATAATGAACGTGCGTGTGAAACATAGAAAAGATAGACTGTCCTAGAACCAGCTTGAAACATGGGTGAAAAAGGGTTAAACGGCTTAAACGGGGTGTCAACGAATCAAGGAGTGAAAGTGGCTCTATGCCGGTAATACGAGCGAGGTGCCTAAAGTGAGTGGCTGGGCAATGTGGTCACACCACTCAAGATATAACAATCTGTGATAAAACCATGCAAAAACGTACAAATAGCTGTGCCTAAGTTTCGCATACCTGTGAAGCCGGTCACTGGAGACGCCGTGTTCAGGTGAACTTCAATGAAATGAGGCTGCGAAGTTCCCCGGAATTATAACAGACTGTGGCCTGGAAGTGAACTCGTGATTAGACTCCAGCAGTGTGAAGGAATTAAGGCCATTGTCCCGGTGACTAGAGACGCTAAGCAAAGGTTCTGTACCCGCGTGCATGATGGTCAAGTGTGGAATGTTAGACCGAGTGAAAAGACTAAGAGTGTTGCTGGGGCAACTAGAGACGCTGGTTAAGCGCTCGGTTATGTACAGGTTATTGTCTCTTCCTTCATATTCTGTTACTTGTTCCAAATCGTGTACCGAAGTTGGCCGATATTATGGTTCATCTCAGAGAAGTGAGTGGCCACAGTAGATTTAAGGTTCTTTGTGCGTATGTTGCTTTTATACTCTGTCAGCTGAAATTTGATTTTACGTTCCATGTTGCCCACATAGGCCAAACCACATGGGCATTTCAGCAGGTATATAACGTTGCTTCGGATACTTTATGATCTGAACAACGACAGAATAAACTTATTTTGAAATTCAAGAATCGAGTGAAGCAATTTGTAAAGAGCGACAGTCTCGCACAGGAGAGCTATAGGTTTGACTCTTCCCGAGTGAAGGGCATCTTTTTTCCAATTATCAGGCATTCGCCTCAAGGACAGGAGGCGACAACCCGTAGCACCCAGACCTTAGGATCAACTTTCTTAAAAATAGTTTCATTCACGCCAAAGTATTTTTGTCACAAAGGAGTGCGACTGACACCTCCATATTGACATTTTAGCAATGTTGTACACCAGCGCGAGTACTGTTCAGAATTAATAAAAGTTAGCGACAGAGACGAGTGCCATGGAGTGTCAGAGTGGAATGGCAAAGAGTGGTGTAGAGTGTCATGGAGTGGAATAAAGGGTTGTGCATAGAGTGGAGTTGTGTGGCTTACAGTGGAGAAGAGTAGAGTGGACTGGTGTAAAGTGCATTGACGTAGAGTATTGTAGAGTGCAGTGGCGTTGAGTGTAGTGCCACAGAATTTAGCAGTATACAATGCAGTGGCGTAGATTCAAGTGTGTGCATAGTAGAGCGCAGTGACGTAGAGTGCAACGGTGCAGAGTAGAGTGACAGAGTACAGTGCCGTAGCGTGGTGCGGCACAGAGCGGTGTAAAGTATAGTGCCGTAGAGTGCAGTGGAGTACTGCAGAGTAAAGTGGTGTAGAATGCAATGGTAAAGTGCAGTAGTGCAGAGTGGAGTGGCACAGAGTTCAGTGGCGAGTGCAGTGTTGCACAGAAGAGCAGCATAGAGTACAGTGGTATAGAGTTGCGTACGGTGCATTGGCATAGAGTGCAGTGGCATGGTGTAGAGTGGCGCAGAGTAGAACAGAGTGCAACGGAATTGTGGCCAGGAGTGGAGCAGAGCGGACTGGTGTAGAGTGCATTTGCGTACAGTGTTGTAGGGAATGCTAATAGAGTGAAGCAGCATAAAATTCAGCTGTGTATAGTGAAGGGATATAGAATGCAGTGGCATAGATTAAAGTGGTGCATAGTGTAGTGCAGTGGCATAGAATACAGTGGCTTGGACTAGTGCGGAGTAGAGTGGCATGCACTACAGTGGTGACTAAGGGTTCAGGGTAGTGTGGCGAAGAGTGCTGTGGCAAAGAAAGCTGTAGGGTATAGTGGCGTAAAGTGAAGTAGTGCAGAGTAGAGTGGCGGAGTTCAGTTTTGTAGAGTGTAGTGGCGTAGAGTAGATTGTTTCAGAGTAGAGTGGAGTGGAGCGGTGCAGAGTAGAGTGAGGTGGTGTGGTGCAGAGTAGAGTGAGGTGGAGTGGGTGAGGTGGCAGAGTAGAAAGGAGTGGAGTAATGGCATAAAGTGGTGTAGACTAAAGTGGCATAGAGTGCAGTTGTGCAGATTAGATAAGTGGGATACAGTGGTTTGGCATAAAATGCAGGGAGGTAGAGTGGAGTGAACAGAGTAGAGAGCATTGGCCTTGAGTGTATTGGCATAGAGTGCAGTGGCGTAGAGTGAAGTGTTGCAGGGTGGCGTAAAGTTGAGTGTCGCAGAGTGGAGCTGTGCATACTAGAGTGAAGTGGCCTGGCGTGGAGTAGAGTGGCGTGGCGTAGAGTAGAGTGACGTGGAGTGGTAGCACACTCATTACAGACAATACATCTTCAATTGAAATCACCATTACATTTGCAGACATACAGTTTCACTGACAAAAGTATACAGCGCACAAACAATGTGTGGAAACTCGTGTATTGATTTTTCATCACCTCGTGTATTCCAGCACAGTTCAGAAATACCACAAAATGTGCTTGGGCTTCATTTACAGACATTTAAATGCCCTGTGCTAGAAAAAAAATAACCTCGTACAGCCTTCCTAGAGCACTAACACCCCCTCCCCCTCTCTGGAGCCAGCAAGATCGTCACATAAATGCTATCACTCTATAGTCAGAGAAAGAGAAGTAAACACCAAATTCCCCGAAAGAGTCTGACATTTGACCTTTGTCTTTGAATGCACAGCAAATGTGACAAGAGTCAAAAGCCTGTTTTCAGAAATCGAGCACTAGTGGACCAATACAATAAATAGGGTTTGGGCAAAGGAAGGGACGAACTCGACTGGGCAGCTTCAAAGAGGATGTGGTCCGCCGGCTAGATTGCCGACTTTGGTGCTGGAAACCAAGGTTCGAGCCTCGGGGTTGCGTCCACATCCAGTGATTCTGGGCAAATCACATAAACTCCCCGTGCCTGAATGTGTCCTTGTGTAACGTAACCGGTGCTCATGTAAAGCGTCCCAATACCTTCGGGTCGAGTTTGCGCTATATAACTCTGCTTCCCGCACGACTGTCAATTCAGAAGTTTATGCTGAGATTTCAATTGCACAGAATCTGCAAAACACTATAGTCTAGCGAAAATAGTTCCAAACCTAATTTTCATATACCGAAAAACGAGCCAGCAAACATTTGAAAAGGTCAACAGGGTCACTAGGCCAAAACAGTCTGGTAAAGCCGCCCCTGCATAACAAATCGACAGGCATGGGTGCCAGCTTCTGAGCAACTACTGGGTCTGTCAACAGAGAAAAGCATACACAAGTCAGCCAGCATCAAAGTTGCATTCAAATAGGTGAGCAAATAATAGAGTTGGCACAAATATATTTGCCAGTAATTACTCACAGTGATCTCTGCAAATAGAAAATCTTAGGCTGCCAGAGACAATAACTGCAGACACCAGGAATCACCAACATGGAGAGCTGTGAGAATAAAATATCCGAGGCCGATACAGAAATGTGGACCCACTAGGAATCACAGCGCCAAGAGGCGGAAGCATTGCCATCGTGAATTGTACAAAAATTACCCAACAACTACAACCGTCACAGAAGGCAGCGACAACCCCAGATGTTAGTTACACAGAGGCGTTAAAGCACAAGGTATTGGAACGTAAAGTTGAATGCAAATACCAAGTATCAAAATGATACATACAAAGGATGCAAGAACCGGGAATCAGAAGGTCTTTCAAATACAAGATTTGAGACAGTCGCAGATGTGACTGTTTGCAGCACCAGCAAATGGCATTCAGAGCTTTATGAGCAGCCAACATAACACAAACCAAAGAGGTGAGCAAGATCGGAGACCAGTACATCACCAACAGCAATGTCTGTGCGTTGCTGCCAACCGTTTTCCTCCCCCCCCCCCCCGCCACCCCCCCCCCCCCGTTTTTATATTGCGCGAACTTGACCCGAAGGTATCAGAGCACCAATTTGGTTACACAGGCACAAATTCATTTTTGTTAGGCACGGGGAGATTAAGTGATTTGACCAGATTCACAAGATGTGGAGCATCATTGCAGAAACTTGAACCCTGTTCCTAAGATGAGATCCACTGCCCTAGCCGTTAGGCCACATGCGTGTGTGGTCAGGGTTTTACAAGCGTTATTGCAGTGGAAGCTGAGTTGGCCTCATCAAACGAAAAATACATTCCACCGCCCCCCCCCCTGTAGTAAAGCCAGCAAGGGCATGCACCCACCCAACATACCCGATCCTGTAGATGTAGAGGGTCCCCTAGAACGAGAGACTTCAGGCCCTGGAGTAAACGCCGCACCGCAGACCTGCCCTCGCACGCACCTCCCTGCTCACGTCTGCAAGAGCGAGAGCGGCAAGAAAGGCCGGCCCCCGGTCTCTCTAAACAGGTCTGGCGTGTTTGCGTTAGCAGTCAGCGACGCCTCAGCCTCCGCGGGGCTCTCAGGGATCAGGAAGCAGGTAAAAGGGGACGAGGCGGGGCCGCAGGGCGGGGAGTCACCTCTGGAGATCTGGCAGCAGAAATACTACAAGTACCTGGCGTATGTTTGCTGAGGCCTCAGTGTTGATAAGTACCGCATCTCATGCCAAGTGCAATAGTGGCGGCAGTGCCAGGGCGCAATGCTAGAGCTTGGGTGCCACAGGGAACCCGCTCTCCCTGCGGCATCGCGTTCACATAGCCACTCGAGAAACAAGCATTGGCAAAGCCTATACAAGAGTTATTGGCTTTGGCACTGTGTTTTTTGCCATGTTGTACACAAGCGTGGGTGCAGATCAGCATGACTAAAAGTTTGTGGCGTGGAGTGTCCTAGAGTGGAGTGGTTTGAGTAGTGTCGAAGACTGGATTTGATGTACTAGAGTGTCCTAGTGGGGAGTAGAGTGTTGTAGAGGGGGCAGAGTTCAGTGGCAGAAGGTCGTAGAGTGCACTGTTAGAGTGGAGTGGATTGAAGTAGTGGGGTGGATCGATTGGAGTGAATTGGATTGGGGTAGAGTGGGTTGGAGTGAGTGGGGTGGATTGGAAAGGGTGGACTGGATGGGGTGGACTGAAATGGGGTGATTGAGATGAGATGGACTGGAATTGAGTGGGGCGTATCATTTTGGATTGGAGTGGGGCGTATCGTTCTGGATTGGAGTACGATGGATTGGAGTGGGCAGATTGTTTTGGACTAGAGTAGATTGGAGTTGGGCAGATTGAAGTGAAGAAGATTGGATGAAACTGGAGTGGCATGGGTTGTGAGGGTTGGAGTGTGGTAGATTGATTGGATTAGGGTGAGGTGGATTGGATTGGTCTGGGGTGCACTGGATTGAGTGGGGCAGATTTAATTGAGTGGGATGGATTGGGCTGTACTGCACGATTGTGTGCTAAAGCATCATTTCAGAAAGTACACATAATAAACAAAGTTGCTTTGCAATAAAATAATCCCCATCTTTTGAGAACAGCGCCCACAAGCAAAAACAGAAGAACACGAGTACAGAGAGAGCAAAGAAGAATTGGCAAATACAAGAAAGTTAACAATAGAAAATAAACCTTTGCAATTTTGTTTGTCTTGCTGGGCACGTTTTTGCAAGACACGCCTTATGTTTGCAGGGCACTAAGAGTTAAACAGAACAAAATAGTACCTCAAACAGGTCAGGAGCAGCAGACGAGCACTGATTGAGATGAATCAATCAGTGCTTAGTCCGAACAGAAACGATGTTAGGCACGCCTTGACAAATTACAAGGCTGTACAGAAGAGTGCCTCACAACCCAACAAATGGTAAGGAACGGGTGGGCTCCAAGCCCTTTTCGGATACAAGAGTGTCTCACATGCGCTAGTACATGATCTTGCAGGCTTGACCCTAAAAATGCTATTTCATTCCTCGTTCTTTCTCGCTGCTATTATTTAATGCAGAAAGGGCCAACGCAAGGCCAAATTGTTAATTTTGAAGGAAATGTAAAAAGTTCAACAACAGACTGCTATGAAGGAATTTATATGCACAAGATTTAGGGGAAACAGTTGTAAACAGTCGGAAGAAAAACATACATAGGTGTATAATAAATAGAGGGACTTTGGATCAGATATCTTGTTTTGGCCTGCTCAACTGTCAGTAACATTTTGCTTCCACCCACCACTGCAAAAAGCAACCCCACTTCAGCCATGAGCTCCATTTCACTGTGAGGGAAGGCATTTACCTACTCACATTTTGCATGCCCACAAAAGGAAAAATGCATTTTAGTGCCAGGGCTCAAAAGAGGCCAAAACTTTAACTTGCCAATGCTTTTTAGGCTTTGCCTAGACAGCGCATGAGTGGTGTCTGCAAGACTGATTTACATACAGTTGGCTTACAGCCTGCCCACAGGTTACCATTTGTTAGTTTCAGTGTCGCTCTCATTTGCTTCGTTCCCATTTGTCACAACATGCGGGCATCAGGTCCTTTTCTTGTGTTTGGCTTTTCCCTGGAGCATGGCCCAAGTACTTGTGTCCATCCACTGCTCCTGTTTTTAAAGCTACATTTTTCTTTGTGTTCAAGCATTCAATATGAGTGCTTGTTTTTTAGTCCGTCTCCCATACCGCCATCCATGCAGCTTCTATTCGGTCACGTCCCCCTTTCATGTTGCTTCTTTCCTACCCATCCCCCCTGTACTCTGCTCCACTGCACTCTACGTCACTCTGCACTTCTCTACACCACTTTATGCCACTGCACTATTCCACTACACTCTGTGTCACTATACTCTACTCTTCACCACTGTACTCTACTCTAGGCCAATCTATGTCAAACTAATCTACTCTATGTTACTGTACTCTACTCTGCACCACTGATCCCTACTTTGCATTACTCTACACTTACTTTAATATACCTAGTGCTTTACACACCACTACACTCTACTCTGCACCATTCTATTCTAAGCCACTTCACTCACTGCCACTCTGCTCTAAGCCACTCCACACTATTTACTATACGCCACCTCACTATGCCTTTCTAGTCTACTCCACTCCACGCCAAGCCACTGTACGTCACTGCACTCTACGCCAGTCCACTCTACTCCACTTCACTCTACGTCACTCCACTCTATGCCAGCCCGCTCCACTCCACGATGCTGTACAACATGGCTAAAAGACATTGTCAAAGTCACTAGCTCTCGCGTAGGCAAAACCTATTGGCTCTGCCGCCACTGATGGTCTTTCCATCCTTTCTCTTTTATTTTTAATTATCCTTGTATGTTATGTTTAAACTAGGCCTTCAGATTTCAGAAACTTAAATCCAAAAATACCTTTTTTGATACAATAAGAATCATATTTTCTAGTAATATGCAGTAAAACATGTTTCTATACCCGTTACTTAGAAACACACATATTGTTCCATTAAAATTATATGCAATAGTTGATACTGCAAGCAAATACATGTGGCGCATGTTTCTGTATTTTTATTAATTTGTGGGATGCTTGCAGAGAGAGATATTAATGCCAATCCGAGAGATTAATGCCAATCCAGTTCCATATCTTTAATGCAGGAAGGCTGGAGTATTCCCATTCCCTCCTGCTCCAGCCCTTACGGCACCATTCTCTGTATTGTCAGTCTTTGCAATAAACCTTTAAAGGAGGTTAGATAGGGTATTGCTATTTCACCATCTATGCCTTATTTAAGCATTGTCCAGAATAGTCATTCCTTGCTCCTTCCCCTTACTCCAGCATACAGGATACTGAAACTTGGTACTCTTTCTACTAACTACAGTCATACTGAAATTAATTAGCATTCTTTGACTCATTTTTCCCTGCAGGCATTCTCGAGTGATGCCCGTGTCAGACCCTATATCCTCCCTTCAGACACTCTGGATTATGGATATCTCTTACAACAGCCCTCCTGGACCTTTGCAAGTCATTTGTTTCACTACAGGGCATTCCTAGCTCAATCGTCTTACTCCATTCATGCTGAAGTATTGCATTCCTTGTACCTGCCCCTTACTGCAGCATGCAGTAGAAGATCTAATACCTGAACAAGGCACTTAATGCATTCATGCTGGAGTATTGCCATTCCATATTCCTCTGCTTACAGTATTCAAGCTCGAGCAGGGTCGTTCCTTGCAACCCATACCCCTTAACTATGTCATGTTGTACTAAAGTGGTTAGCGTTCTCCATCCTCTTAATGCAGGCATGTTTGAATGCCACTGTTCTCTGCTCAGTACTTTCCATGTCATCTTGTACTTATTGTGGACATTACCATTCCTTGCTGAGACATGCTTGAGTACTGACAGGACTTTATAAACTCCCTTACTGCATTCATACCATGGAAATGTCATCCATGTGCCATCTATTTGCATGCGTGCTACAGTACAAGTATTCCTGCCTGCTCACCCTTACTACGGGTGGCTTTCCATGCAGAAGAAGCAGCAGAGTTCATGCGGGTGGCAGTAGTCGAGTTAAGATGGATAAAGGTAGTGTAAAGGCTCACATCCTATTAAACCGTAAACCATTCCATATTACTATCTCGCTTGGAGAAATAGTAATGAAGTGCGGCTCCTTGGTGGTACCTACCACCAAGCCTACTGTATCATCATATTATTCTTCACTGTCTTAGCCTATAACGTGCAGTGTTCCTTAGGAATCCTCCCAGGTTTCGCTGTTAACTAATATTTATACTCAGTCTTGAGTTTAAATCATTCTTAATTTAAATATGTTTTATGAAGTAAGCAGAGGACACTTCTCAAGATGAAACTCCAGGGCTCAAATGTGATTTTTCATGATACCCTTGCAGGGCCATCTCAATCACATTGATTACTAAATGCCAAAAACATCACCAAAGCAGAACGGAGGTGAATCCTCTTCAAACTTAACCCTCAATTTGACTTGTTATTTTGGGGAGGCATGTGCTAGACCGCGTAAAACATGTGTTTACCCATCCCCTCTACTGTGGTTTAAGCTTTCATGTAGTACCGATTGAGAAGCAGTACGCATTACTACTCATCAGCGATATCTTAAGCTCTATTAAGGGTGCGAACATCATCCCCACATTAGATTTGCTTCTTATTTAAAAAAGGAAACACAAAAGATTGCTTTCAGGACTTCATTTGGGCAGTACAAGCAGGGTGTTATGCCCTTCGGATATTGCAAGACCCCTGCTGTGTTGCAGATTCCTCAACTAAGTGTTTGGTGAAATACTCAGTTTTTACCTCAACAATATTCGTCCGCACACGTCAAGGAACATATAAGAGAGATCTTAGGATGTCTCAGACAGGTCCATTTATCTGCGATACTCGAAAACGTGACCGGAGGCTAGGTTTATACTTTCTTCCTCCCCATTTATTTCCAACAGGAGGCATTAAACAAAACTCAAACTATGTTGCCCATTAACCCTTGAGAAAATGCAGTAGTTCAAGGTCTAGAATCACCCGTGGGGTAAACTGCATCAGTCCTTGTAGTATGACGAGATGGAGACCATCGGTCTCTGTATATATTGGGGTGACAATATGCCCAAAGCATCTCGCTGCTGGCTCCTGTAGAAAGTGCAGTTGAGTTGGAGTTATGCTAGATCATGCCAAGAAAGCCTCCTTGAGCCTGTCAAAGCTGTCTGCGGCATCGGCTTGCTCTCATTTTTGTTTAGCTTTCGCCTTGGCAATAGTCTGTACCCGTGACCTCTTAGGGTTCAAAGGTTTCCCGGAGGAACCCAGAGCTGCACCCCAGTAGAATTGTTCAGGGTGGCAAGCTGCTAATAGTAGTTGCTTCCCAAGAGCTAATAGGGTTTCGTTTACTGCCCTCCTTACCCAGGTATCTACTAAAAAAACCTTGCTCTCATGAAGTGGCATCTTCCACATCTTCCTCTGGGAATATTGAGTCAATGCTTCTCTGTACGTTGAGCAGACAAGGATCCCTTCTTTAAAGGACTTCGGTAAAATAACTCTGTGTTCTCATGTTTGGCTGGTGTAGTCACAGTCACCCCACATAACTGAAACAGGGCTCCCACTGCCTGTGCCATATTCTTAATCTATGTTATAAGTACCTAGAACCAGAGGCATTTGGAGTATAGACATGGTGGTCAGATGAGGTGCCGTCTTTTTTCCTTGAAGAACACTTTATAGTGTCAGATTCAATGGCAATAGATGCATAGCGACTGCCAGCTTTAAAAAAATAGTCTTCGCTGGCTGCACGTGGGACCCGCATGCACCACACCTGGTAAGGTGACCACATGCACTATATGACTGCCAAGATAGGCCACTCTGGGTCGCCTGTAACAAAGCCCCGGCGGCCGCCAGCTGAAAGAAGCTGGCTAGCACAAGCAACATGATGCTGGTAAAATAGTTACAAAGCTAAATATGAACAAGATACAACGTTATCCAAGAGACACTGGAGTAAACATTCTTGCAGCCCCCCATCAGTCTTATCCACTGCATACTTGCCAAGATTAAAGAAATGCATTAGGACTATGGATTTTGAATGTCTTGAATTCTTCCACAAGACCATGGCAACAAAAAGAGGAAGAAATGTATTTCAACAATCCTTAAAAGTCATGTCGGGAACTACATGTAGCCTTGACTATGTACCACAATCTCTCTGCCTCAGATCATCACATGGTTAAATATATTTTGGAATTTGATTTATGGTCCTTTTGGTAGCACTCCTTAATGGAGTATACAGTACAATACAAGCCCTCTTGTGTAGAGAATGCTCAAAATAAATTCACAAACATCAGTCATTCTGGCTTCCTATTTCGCTTTCCCATTGCTTCCAGTCTTAAACCGCAACTGCTAGAGATTTTAGTGTGCATTCACCAGTCTGATAGATTCAAGAAGATCATGGTAATGGTTAAGACATTTTCGACAATGGGATATTTTTGCCTTCTCTTAAAGATGCCCACAGCCAGAAATGTCAAGACACTTCAGCTCTAATATACTCCGACTACTCTCGTATCTGACCAAGGTTAACAATCCACACCTTGATTTTGCAACCTGCAAGACTAGAGAGCATGTCCTATGCTCTTTTGTTCTTAGAAAACTGATTAAACAGAATGCGTAAATCAGATCGTGTATCAAAATGTATGTTGTTTTCACAGAACAATAGGATCAACTTTCAAAATATGGCTATATTAATTCTCAAGAACACCAAGGTTACATCATTTTTCTGCATAATTGGGATCACCACCTAAGTGTTTGGTGGTGACCCCCCTTCTACCATTTGCTCCCAGGCGCAACAGAACTTATGAGGGCTATTCAAGCATAACAAGAAGATTGCAGGGTTCACTTGCCAGGCTAAAGTCTATGAAAGAGATGCTCACGGTAATTACCTACTGGCACCGTTGTTTTCAGTAAGGGATTGTCTCTGGTTGTTTTAACATTTTTGTCCACCCACTTATCCTCCATAGCTGTTCAATTATAGCTTAAACACATTCAGTATACCATGCTTCTAAACTCAAACCATTTGCAGAGGACCTTTAACATCATAGCTCCCTATTTTGAAGAACTGACAGCTGGAATATAAGGTGGCTAAAATGTGTGACTCACATTTGCTGCAGAGGCACTAACTTGTTATTTATCGCACTGAAACAAAGAGCCTTTCAGTGAACCTTTCTGGGGGGGGGGGGGGGGGGGGGGTCTGCTGCCTTTGTTCATGCTAGGTTTTGGGTTCGAGTGCTGCTGTTCTCTGCAAGCTGGAGTACTGACAGGACTTTCAAAACTCCCCTTCTGTATTCATGCCACAGAAACATCATCCACGTGCCATCTCTTTACTGCATGCGTGCTACAGTACAAGTATTCCTCCCTGCTCTTTCTTACTACAGGTGGCTTTCCATGCACGGAAGCGGCAGAGTTCCTGCTGCTGGCCGTAGTCGAGTAACGATGGATAAAGGTAGTGTCGGGCCCTCATCCTAGTAAAACCGTAAACAACTCCATATTACTATCTCGCTTGTAGAACCAGGAATGAAGTGTGCTCCTTGGTGACTTTATTCAGACGTTTTTCCACGGTAGCCAAGTTCTCCTGAAGGGCATATACTGCAATCTCACGGTTGCTGTGCCCCCAATATACTAAATCTCTGCACCTGACAGTGTCATTAGCTTCTTTCCATGTCCAAAACCGTAGATCCCAAGCTGGTGCTGCCATTCTCCACTCTCTGCATTTGAGGTAGGGGTTGAACCTCTGTAGGAACAGTGTCTAGGGCCACATGGCGAATAAGGCTATTGGCAGACACATCTGAAGCAGATGTGGGACAGCTCAAACGTCTACGACAGAGGCATTGTTTGTATAGCCTAAACTGAGATTGCATGCTTTAAATTAAATACACAAAAGACTTGGCAGTTTGGGTGGAACTGCTCCTTTTGGAAGAGACTAAAAAAGCTGATTTGTATATGGCTAGGAGGTGGCATGGAGGGGAATGGAACAATGGGTTGGAACGCTACCGCAAGCAATTGTCAGTGGTTAGATTATTTTCAAGTATTTCTCCCAACAACTTTTGTGTGTGTGATCTAACGCCTTAGGTGGCTACGGGTAATCCCATAAGTGGGTCCTGTGCTCCCTGTGCCACAGCAACCAAGCTGCACCAGATTGAAGAGGCCCAGACAGGCCGATACTGGTCTTTGATTGTTTGTGTTATGGTTCACAGGAATATGGTACGTTAGTCCGCATGTGTTTACAATGCATGCCATTACAACGCGGTTGTTACAACAACCGCGTTGTTACATTGCATACCTTTACAACGCAAGTCGGAACACCGACTTGCTGTAGGGGGCGCTGGATGTTGGAATAGTATAATTTACTATTCAAACTCCAGTCTGTGCAACAGTAGGGAAGGTGTTGGATTTTAAATCCAACACCTTCTGCCCCCTAACGCAAGTCGTTGTTCCGACTTGCGTTGAAACGGTATGCGATGTAACGACCGTGTTGGAATGGCATGCGTTGTCTCGCATGAGTGGTAAATGCTCTTAACAGTTCAAAGAGGACCTGGCTAGGCAGTTGGGGCTGGACTGTTCCTTACAGAGCAGGTTCAAGGCTTATTTGCATATGGTTGGGTTTATTCTGGGGTAGCAAAGTGGGCAGACAAACCAATGGGCTTGGAGGTGTTACTGAGTAATTTCCAGTGGCTGAGATGAATTCAAGCATTCCATCCATCACTTATGTATTCCTCTATGTCTCGCCAGGCCACCATCTACATAGTGGCTTGCCTTCCTGCCTTAAATTGCAATCTGAGCTTGAGAGATTGCAGTGAGCATCTGCTGAGCACTCCTGTACTTTAATTTTCTTGACACTGACCATTGTTTGGCTACAACAGGGGTTGAAGGGCATTTAAAACAAAAAAAAAATTATGGAAACTGTTATCCTGAGTGTAATGGGAGAGGGGTTAGAAAGTGAGGGGGGCAGAGTCAAGAGACGTGGCTTAACAAACAATACTCTTAACTATTTTGTTCACCTTTCATCTTCAGGGAACTGCATATAAAGTATAACATACAAAACTTCAATGAAAAATTAATGCAAGATAAACTAGTCGATCGGAAATGCATACTTTTACATTATGAAAGGCGTAATGGGTTGTGACTGCAGATGTCTGTGTGTGTGAAACTAGAGTATCATAACTGAATCCTGGTTGGTGTTGTATAAGGGATATGTATTTACAGAGCTACGAGGTCCAAGCCTGCAACATAAGGCACCGTGAATAAGTTAGTCTTATAATTTAATACAATTTTAAATTGACACAAAATGTGCAAAAATATACTTTTTTGTAATACAGACTATACCTAGTGCAAATCTTTTTTATAGTCTTACAATGAAAAGATGAACTCCAGAACTTAGCTAGTAAAACCTTCATGCTGCCTCTCAAAAAGATTAGATCTTTGATGTAGTAGACTAGTATTACAGGTCTTGCTGCTCAGTCAGAGTGGAATGTTGGTGCGTGGTTAGAATGGAGTGTTGGAATGCCCGAGTGTGAGGATCAGTCGAGGACGGGCTTGAGCAGCAAGTGGGCTGCTCCTGGTGGCCCCCCCCCCTTGATAATTATCTTCTGATTAATAAAGCATTCGTCATATGCTACACCTCGTCGACTTCATTTATTTCATCCTATTACAATCTTGATCAACATCAAGATTTAAATGGCTTAGTTAAACAATATATTGCCTCCCAAGCACCTTTGAGATCTGCTGATTAACAAGGGCACACATTTAAAATGTCTTTCAGGTGGCAGGCACCCTGGCAAGAAGGTTTGTTTCTTCTTTAGCTCTCTCTCTCTCTCCCCCCTGGCTTTACAGTGCAGGATATCACAACAGTTCCCTTATAGCAGGAGGCACCTCACAATCGTCATTCACCGTTCAGGAACTTTTTTTTGTACAAAAAGTGGAACTGTATCTGTAAAATTATAAAGCTTTGGAACGTTGTTCCCTACCGCCTACTTCATCATCTGGGCTCCAATTACCTTTCCAGAAGAAAAGAAGAAATTACTGGCAAAGATTTTGTACAAAGTGAAGGACTATGGGTCATCTATTTCCATACATCTCGGTTCTCTAACCGGATCTGCCTGAAAACACCCTTTAAGTGTCTCATAAACATGGAAATAACCAGATTTCGGTTCAGCTCTTTATAAACTACTGAATAGTTATACTGTGCCCTTAGGAAGAAAACTGTCAGTTTATATTAAAATTACAGCATAATGAATGTAAAAAGTGTATATGGGGAGGCAATAGGCATCTTTACTTTATGTTGATCCCTTTTATCTATTCATACACCATGTTTGAGAGATCAGGTATTAAAAGCAGCTAAATGCCCACATATGTATCCTTGTGCTTTTAAATTGTCACTGACCTCCTCAGCAACTTGAAGCAACCCATTACGTGCAGTTGTTTGGTATTTTATTTAACTAAAAGACACCGTAACTCTTCACACATTTACTGATGTGCTTAATCTGTGTCGCACATTTAAATCTTATGCGCGACACCGTTTTTGTTCTTGAATTAGGTGGGCACTACTGCAAATTCTTTGCCAGTTTAGTACTGAAGATAAGTGTATGCAAAATATGCTATCACAGAATACATAATTGAGGACTTGCCCCAGATCAGACAAGCAGACAAGTGAACGGGAATGTCTGAATACTTACAAGCGGTGGTGGTGCCTTGCTGGGTAATCCACGGTAACAGAAGTCCAGTGATGCCTTCAAACGCTCTCTGGCACCGAAGAGCGCGATATGGGATGCCTTGGGGTGTGCAATGTACACTATGGCCAGCCACACTATGAAAAAAATCTGTTCCCTCCCATGTCCCTTTTCTGTGAACTCTATTTAATTGCCTTTTCCAACGAAGCCCTGTCCTTATCTGTCCTCGTAATTCCAGTCTTAACCAACCTCCCCGTCCTATATGCAAATACCCACTCCCATATTAACTCAATAACCAGGAACCTACATTCCCGATTCAGTCAATATCTGTTAATTCTTAACTACCAGTTATCACCCAGGCTTTTTTTCACTCCCTTTCGTGACAGAAATAGCACTCGCTAGTTATTATTACACAGTTCTTGTATATTTCTCTCGGTCTACTATTACCATCTCTACCCTTACCCTCTTGCCACCCAGCTATTAACCCCCGCCATTATGTTCTGTTAACGCCCCCGTCTCCCATGACCGTTTCCTTGCAGCTAACGTATCTCCAGATGTTTACTGCCACTCTCCTGAGTCAACAACCCTCCCTATTTTACACCTTTCTTGCTAATAATCTACCACCAATAAATCCCTCTTTCCTCTCGTCTCTCCTTATCCCTCTTGCCCCCCGCTGGCACTTCGAACTTCTCTTTCCCCTTACATATTCTTTATTAATGCCTCGCCTGTTCGTAAATTCCACCTTTCAGTGCTAACGCCCTTAATTTGGTCCTCCTCTTCTTTAACTGGGGATAACCGTTCTCGTTACTTATCAATGCCCTGTTTGGTCCTCTCCCTGCTGAGTGTTAACGTCCCTTCAGTCTTGTGGCCCCACCCTGCCCCTCCCTAAAGCCTACTTAGATGTTCCCGCTTCTGTGTCTCGGCGCGTGCTCAAAACCCCCGTAGCGCCGCCCGTTCCAGCCAGTGAGGTCACAATGCTCCTGCCACGCGCTGTCGTGCTGCCACAGAGACGTCACAGGACCGAAAAGCCCGTCTGGAGGTAAACGAAGGACTACAGGACAGAATGGCTCGTCTGAAGGTAAACGAAGGACTAAACTGTGACAAAATATCGTAAGTGAAAACGAAACGGAAGAAGGACAACAGCCCAACTTAAGCTGCAGAGAAACGTTTCGGCCATATTGGAAATTAAATCTAAAATGAAATTGAATCCACACTTCACAGCAATAACCACAAAAGTGAAAAAAATAAGTGTCCTAAAAAACACAAAAAACTATTTTTTAAACATATTTAGTGAATGTAGCAGTCGATTAGAATTTGAATATTGAAAGTTATTTACAAACCAAAAGTAAAACCTCATATTTATAATAAAGTCAAATGTACAAAAAGGGTTTAAGCTGTTCTTTGCAAAAAAAAAAAAAAAAGGTTATTCGAAGACAGACACCGGCGTTACGGCACTCGAACTGTTGTAGATCCGATGCAGCTGCTTGATCAAATTTCCAAGAAATCGTGAGCTCGGTTAAGGATACCCCATTTCTGTGCAGTTGCGCCGCTGGAGGAAAAGCTATACATACACTTCGCCCTTTCTTTGACTTTTATGGAAGTCATGTTATGATGTATCTCTTTTTTTCAACACTTAACATGTCCATAGTTGCCATGGGTTCTTCTTGCTATGTGTGACATTTTCATGATTTCAGTGTAATTATGATTGATCTTTCAACAACTATGAGTGACACTTTCTCACAAGCAAAATCAAACAATGTAGACGAAGGAAAAACATAAATATTAGAAATTACATAAAATTGAGCAACGAGAAACTCTAAGAAGATCTTGAAACTGGTGCAAAGCAAGTGATCTTCGCAGCATGCATTTTAACCATCTGGGCTATGGCGAGTCAAAACTGCTACTAGACAATAACTCCAGCAGGAGCTTTTACACCAATAAGTTATGTCTAAGCACAGCGCCCTCAGACCCCAGCTCAGCTGCAGGTGCTGCTGAACCACAAGTAACAAAAGGATCTCTATGGCAAAAGCAATAACCCACTGATCGATCTACATAAAATACAGTAAGGTGATGTCAAGGTACACTTTTTTTGGTACAAGCATTTTAACCCTCTGCACTACTATATGGTGCCAGGTAGGAGCATATCGCCCTGCACCTGCAGTGCGTAATAGAAAAATCAGAGCTGGCCAGATCTAATCTGAAACCAGATTTGCTTCGGGGAAGCACACCGTGTCTCTCCATAAAAAATACCGCACTCCCTACTTCCTGGGCCAGCAATTTCCATCAACAAGAAGGGGAGGGGGGCAAAACGGGCTTTTGGTAAGGTCCAGCAATTTCCATGCAAGATGTGTGGCTGCCCCTTCCCACCTACCCTCATGATAGATTCATACCCCTACAAAATAAAACTGTGCAGGAGGCAATTTAGATTGTGCGTGGGCCACAACTGGCAACACCACTTATATCGATGTTCCACGACCTAAATATAAAACAGATAGCGCAAATTGCAGAATTCTGTCCGCTGCTCTATTGGATTAGGTTTTGGACAATGCCAGAGTTGGTGGACTATAGAGAGGGCATCAAAGAACTTCTAGTCCTTGACAGATGCCTAACGTGTGGTGCTGTTGCAGCACGGAACCTAGGTAACGGGGATCAGGGCAAAACCTGTACCAAATATCCTCCCTTCGTCACAGACCAAATATCACACATACACATTCACTCCTACCATCATTGGTGGGGCGCATAGCACCAACTTTCACCCTTCACTTTCACTGGTCTGCACTTACAGGAGAGATGAATGTTCCAAGCGCTGACATGAAAGGAATACCTTATAACCTATAGAGAGAACATTTAATTTACACATCTATACACCAATACCCTTACCCCCTACAGATCTCAATCCTAAACATTAAGATACTCCTCCCACGTGATCAATGGATCATTTAGTTGGATCAGTATGGTGATTTAGACCAGCTAAAAACACATTTAAGATCTTGATCTTTTATCTCCCTCAATAAATGACAAAACGCATTTTCATGTTAATCAATATTTGTTTATCTAATTTATCGCAATAATTTGAGTTCCATCTATTAGATTTATTAAATCACAGAACATCATATTTACCTAATCTGGCTATTGGTTGTCCTCTAAGTCATCAAATTAGCTGTCAATCAGTTGGAATTCAAAAGTTCTTCATGCAGCACGCTACAGTCCCAAGGATGGACAAGGACCAGAGACGTGCAAGCATCTATCAGTGCCCATAGATTTATAAAGTTCTCAGTTTATCAAAGAAATGGGCAGCATTCAGTCCGTCAAAGATTCAGGAACGCAGCAATCACGTAGCGTCACCGTCGTCTCCGTCAGCAAAAAGGAAAGCCCACACACTCTCTATTCTACCGTCATTTTTATAATAAAAGTAATGTCAAGATGTTACATTTTACAGAATTTGGGCTTCTCCCATTGGTCGGTTAGGATCCTCCGGTGAGGTTTCACACAGTTCAAGAGGTTATGTCACTGTTCATGATCTTTCCGGTTCCTTGTAACGACAAGTGTCAGGACGAGGCCACAGGAACATATTGTAGCGCAAGCGCACTTCGCCCAAAACCTCGTGGAATGGTGGCCATCATGTCGTGTTACGTTGGCGGCCATCTTGTTTTTAGGCCCGATGGACAACTTAAGCGAAACAAACACATAAAAGTAATTAATACATAGAAATAATGAATAAAATGTTAACCCTTTACCAATCCCTCTATGTGCTTGTAGTTATCTAGCGTATAGCGACATTTAAAGCGTTCATATGCACCCATTTGATGTCATCTGGTGCAACATTAGGAAAACGTCACAAAAAGCAACATATATCATGCGATATTCTATTTTCTAGTGTTAGTATGCGTACATATTTTTAATGACAAATTATTTAGCAATGCAAATAGCAAATCCCACGTGTTTTCCATACATTAGTAATGTTAATTAAATATCATGCAAACACATTAATAGTATTATAATTAATAGATTATTCTAATTAGTATAGGCATGCAGAATAGGGGGGGTATACAACATTTTGTACTACTCGCTCCATCAGTGCTGTCAGTCGGGGCTGCTCAGGGTATAGTTTACCACCAACCCATGTGTTCTGCCGCACTAAATAACTGCAAACAAAACAATTGATGGACAGAATGCATAACAATGTCATACATTCACCCCAGTACAGAGATCTGGGCCTAAATCCATCGTTTTTTTGCTCACCATGCCATTCCAGTTTGAACCCAGCCATATGCAAATCAGTCTTGACCCTGTGCCTCATGGGAACAGTCCAGCCCGAACTGCCAAGCCAGGTCCTCCCTGGACTGGAAACAAGCATCCTAGGACCGTTTTCGGGGTTTCACCCCTCTTCAGCCAGGATAGCTTGATTCCAGTGGCATGGAGAGCACGGGACTCACGTCTGAGCATACCCGTCCCACTCGGGGTGACAAATGCAAACAAAACAATTGATGGACAGAATGCAGAACAATGTCATACATTCACCCCAGTACAGAGATCTGGGCCTAAATCCATAATTTTTTTGCTCACCATGCCATTCCAGTTTGAACCCAGCCAT
The DNA here is from genome assembly GCF_964204655.1 of Triturus cristatus. Lineage (NCBI taxonomy): Eukaryota > Metazoa > Chordata > Amphibia > Caudata > Salamandridae > Triturus > Triturus cristatus. Next base: position 271,150,997 of record NC_140590.1, on the reverse strand, counting down.
ATGCAAATCAGTCTTGACCCTGTGCCTCATGGGAACAGTCCAGCCCGAACTGCCAAGCCAGGTCCTCCCTGGACTGGAAACAAGCATCCTAGAACCGGTTTCGGGGTCTCACCCCTCTTCAGCCAGGATAGCTTGATTCCAGTGGCATGGAGAGCACGGGACTCACGTCTGAGCATACCCGTCCCACTCGGGGTGACAAATGCAAACAAAACAATTTATGGACAGAATGCAGAACAATGTCATACATTCACCCCAGTACAGAGATCTGGGCCTAAATCCATCGTTTTTTTGCTCACCATGCCATTCCAGTTTGAACCCAGCCATATGCAAATCAGTCTTGACCCTGTGCCTCATGGGAACAGTCCAGCCCGAACTGCCAAGCCAGGTCCTCCCCGGACTGGAAACAAGCATCCTAGGACCGGTTTCGGGGTTTCACCCCTCTTCAGCCAGGGTAGCTTGATTCCAGTGACATGGAGAGCACGGGACTCACGTCTGAGCATACCCGTCCCACTCGGGGTGACAAATGCAAACAAAACAATTGATGGACAGAATGCAGAACAATGTCATACATTCACCCCAGTACAGAGATCTGGGCCTAAAGGGAAGACATGGCTTGGCAGTTCGGGCTGGACTGTTCCCATGAGGCACAGGGTCAGACTGATTTGCATATGGCCATGTCTGAACTGGGGTGGCAGAGTGGGCTAAAGAACGGTGATGGATTAAACCCAGATCAGTTGACTGGGGGTGAGTGCTTGCAATGTTCAACACTCCGTCCATCATTTCCTTTGGTTTTTGCTTTGTTCGCCATAAGTTGGCAGGGTATGCTCAGACGTGAGTCCCTTGCTCACTTTGCCACTGGATTCAAGCAAGCCTGGCTGAAGACGGCTGAAATGCCAGAAACCGGTCCTAGGAAGCTTGTTTCCGGTCCAGGGAAGACATGGCTTGGCAGTTCGGGCTGGACTGTTCCCATGAGGCACAGGGTCAGACTGATTTGCATATGGCCATGTCTGAACTGGGGTGGCAGAGTAGGCTAAAGAACGGTGATGGATTAAACCCAGATCAGTTGACTGGGGGTGAGTGCTTGCAATGTTCAACACTCCGTCCATCATTTCCTTTGGTTTTTGCTTTGTCCATGCTCAGTTTAGACCCGGGATCGATAAACGGTTCTTCAGTGATCACTAGTGCCAGCCTTTCGAGCACGCTCATCATCTGGCATGCTGGGCACCGTTGCATGAGATCTTCAGCCATTTCCTCTAGCCCAGTGACCCACACCTTTTCCCACTTCCTTGATTTCAACTTCATGACATCTTGGTGTCCTCCGTGCACCAATTGCGTGACACAGTGTCTGAGGGTTTTCAGGATTTACAGTGCCACTCCATACGGTGTTGCGCATTCGGGCAATGATGAGTTCCGATTCAGCGGTTTCTTTGATGTCTTACAGGCTTAAGGCTCGGCAGGAAGCAGCACTCAAGATCATCTGGACATAGTCTTTTACTTTGTTGGGTAATCTTGTTTTTAGGAGGGCATGAGGTGGCTGGCAGAAAATCAGCGAGTTTTTTTGATCCTGGTCTGTAGACCACCTCTATCTGATAATGTTGCAATTGGATGGCCCATCTCTCAATCAGCGGAGGCGGGTGAGGAGCTGACCCTCTGAAGAGTGGGACCAGAGGCTGGTGGTCAGTGACAACCTTAAAGGGCTGGCTGCTCAGGTACAGGCAAAAGTACCTGCAAGCCCACTCGATTGCCAGGGCTCCCCGTTCGATTTGTGCGTACCTGCCTCAGTTGTCGTCAGCACTTTACTAGCGAATGCTAGTGATGCCTGTCGCCCTGGCTGTCGTTCTTGAGCCAGCACTGCTCCTAGCCCTACTGGGCTGGCGTCCACCAGTAGTTCAGTGTGTTATTCTGGGTTGTCTTTGATCTTTTGAAATGCTTCCTCCTCTTGGCGACTCCAAGCCAACTTTGCGTCAGTTTTTGTGAGGGCCCTGAATGGTTCCACCAAGGTTGCAAGGTCAGGAATGAACCTCCCGCAATATGTGGCCATGCCGAGGAAACTCCTCACTTCAGAGGGTGTGCTGGGTGCAGGCACTCACTTGATTGCCTGCAACTTGCAGTGGTCTACTTTGATTCCGCCTTGGTTAGAAACATACATGAAAAATTCAAGGGACAGCTGGAAGAAGGAACACTTGTCACAATGTAATTTCACCCCATGTTCGCTGAGTCCTGACAGGGTTTCAGGTATGATGTTTTGAAAGACCTCGGTGGCCGACGAGATTCCAAAATTCAAGCGTTTTTATCGGCGAAATCCTAGGTGAGTGCTGAATGTGGTGATATACCGGCTTTCTTCCACCAGTGGTAGCTGCTGGTATCCGGCGTTGAAGTCCAGCTTCGAGAACCAGTGGTAGCCTTTGACAGCCGCTATATCGTCCACTGTGTGTGTGATATACCGTTCCTTCTTGATGGTGCAGTTGGGTAATCGCATGTCGAAACACAGGCAGATTTTCCCAGGTTGTCTGGGTTTCTCTGCGATCACCATCAGGGAGACCTACGGGGTTGGTCCTGATACCTTCTCTATGACGCCTAGTTGTTCTAGTGATCCAGCGAAAATCCAGGATAAACGTTTCACACATCAACGTATTATTCACAATGGGCCATATACACATTCAGTTTTCCTGACTATTTCGCTGGGGGTCAAGTTTTATTTTCTTTTATCTGAATTAGCCAATACCGAATTAATCTTCACAGATCAACACTCTTTCTTTGGTCAATGGACCATTAATCGAGTAGTTGATGGTGATATTAGCAAATTCATTAATTTATCTTATCTTTTTCGATAAAATGATCACAGACTCCAAGTAAGATTCAATAGATTGTATGTAAAAATTCAATCAAATTGAACGCTCATTTATATAGATTCACAGTGCAAACTCCATCAACTTTCCTGGGAGAGAAAAATTCATTTAACAAATACATTCAATTCACAGACACATTCAACAATTCACCGCATTAGGAGTGGATAGATAAAGAGACAAAAGGACATAATATCTAATATTTTGCAAAGAAATATGCAAATTCAAGACAGAAATTTTAGTTATCTAATGGTGAAGCGGGAAACCCAACTCCTGGCCAGAAGGGTTAGCGGAGGTCACCTGATAAAGTCAGGAGACAAAGACTGTAGGACAGGTGCAGGATAGATTTATACTTACTATATTTCTCTAGAACCCGACGCACCAGAGCGCATCCCTCTCTTACACTTTCTCCCTCCTCGATATTCTTCCGCAATATCTTCAATCTAATTAGGCTGTCTTAAGTATTGAATCTTCTCAGTATGTTCTTCCTAGTAGCATTTCTCGCCTACTCCTCACTCAGCATCAACGTCTCTTCATAGCAGCTCTCTCTCTCTTAATCTTAAGTCACACAAGTTATACCCTTTAATTTTGTATGTCCCACCCTCGAAGGTTGCAGATATCTGTGAATCATGAACTATGATTGGGCCGCGGCAGGGGAGTTGTCATTACCACATGCAGTCATCCCAAAATTCTTAACTAATTCTTTGTTTAGTAAACATTTTCCACTTAATTTATTCAATTTTTGGGACCCTTCCTTTCACATGCATTTCACAAAATAGATAGATACAATTTTGATATGATTTCTTCAGTTGAGGAACTATCTCAAGCACTCGTTCTTGGATCTTGGCAGCCGATCAATGTCCTGGTCAGCAGGGCATTCCCAGATCTTAGTGCGCAGACTCAACTTGTGTTACGTTTCACCCGCCATCTTTTCTTTTGGCTAAGCAAATCAGGCCCAAAAAGCTCACTATTGATGAAAGAATCATAAACAGATGTTAATTTCTCAAATATGTTATTATCACAGTTTACCTCCCCCTTTACTCTATCCCATGTTATTTTCTTCTTTGTTAAGCAAAGCGTTAGTAGCTAAAAACTTCTTTTAAAATCCAGCCGAGCATATGCCAGGCATGCGGTACTTCAAGACCTACAGTTAGCAACTCCTTACGCATGTGTGAGACTTTTCTTCGAACATGGGTTCGCACATGCGCAATGAGATTTTCGGTTTCAAGTGGGATTTCAGTTACGTAGCACATTATTCTTTGTTATCTAAGCAAGCAGAAAGCCTTTATCCCCGTATGTGAATGTCGTGTGTATGTTAATTTTTCTTTCAGGTTACTATTTCTACTTATTAGTACTTGTTAACGAGGGGTTGATTCGAGCAAGTTTCTTTTCTTTGAATCCTTCCTCCATCAATCCCCCCTCTGATGGCATTTTTGAGCCATCATAAAATACCCATCATTACCAATTGCCAATTAGATTTTAGTGTCTACATTTGTTTTTATACCTTCTTTATTTCCTTCTTTTATATTCATCCCTTTCATTCTACCATACAGATTGTCTTTCATTTCTTCTAACTCAATCTCTTCACACTTTCTCTTTCTTCCCATTCTTTTGTTCTTCATTTCAACCATTGACTTTGTCTTCAATTTTCCCTCAAAACATTTATATGTCATTATTATCATTAATATCACTAATGCTATTGAAATCATCGGTATTACTATTTTCCCTAATAAACTACTTCCAAAAGCAGAAAACCAATTACCTAATTTAGAAAGACTTTTACTAACTCTTACCCATGCACCGTCAACCTCCATTTGGGTCAAATCATTATGACTCTTCAAAATATTCTTGATATATCCCTCAATACCTTTACTTGTATCCGGGCTATATGTACAGCAGTGTGGAACTTTCAACATACCACAGACTCTACCCTCTTTGCCAGAAGAATATCAAGGGACAAGTCTATTTTGTAAAACCATAGATCTGATCGCAACCATTTCAGTATTGATCATTAAGAATCCTCCAGCAGTATCGGTTGATTAACGGTCAACTACAGTGGACAACAAACGTATTTTGTGAGAGTTTAATGTGACTCCAACTGACAGTATCAATGCACCAAATATATCACCTACTATTTCGGTAAAACTTGCTCTCCTATTTCTTGTTAGTCATTTGCTTATATCACTCATTTCATTGTTCCTAGTAATGTGATATACCTTTGGGAATACAATGGCAATGTAACAACTGCCATACCATCGTGCAGGTAACCTATAATAGGCATTTTTACCGTACACATAGTAAATTCCTGGAAATACATGATCAGTTCCTCCTTTTAGTCCCCATCCCCCCATTATTAGGAAGGTATGCTCACATTCACTAGTACCAATGAATATCCTAATATATTCAGTTCTTAATCTATGAAGACAGAATTTTCCCATTTTTTCCAAGTCCAGGGACATTGCAGCATGAGCCTCGCCTTTCTTATAATCCCCTTCTAAAGCAACCCATGGGGATATATTAGACCTTTGCTCAACCGCTTTCTTTTGGAAATCCTGCCTTCTTTCTTCTACTAAATTTAGAAAATCCTTTCCTTCATCACGCAAAAGGCATGTTAGATTATTTCTATGTGTGTATGTTATGTATATGGGGCTTGTTGTTAAAAATAATTCTCCCATAAACTCTGCATTTCTAGCACCAAGTACTGGATTTATATTTCTTCTAATAGGAATTTCTAAAAAGACTAAATCCATGTTACTGTAAAAATATTGCAACTTACCAGTAACATAAAACAAACTAGTTACAACTCTACAAGACACACCACAAGTTAAAGGAAGGTGATGATAGATCACACCCTCTGAGACAGACGTAGGTAGTTTCATGCAAACATAACAATCACTCACATCCATTGTCTCCACGTAGTGATAGAGAAGTTTAGTGAATACATTTAATGATGAATCACTATTTGATTTATCATGATAATACATATTTTTATCTACTTGTGTTGATTCAGTAGTAGTAGCTTTCTTAGTAACCACAATTACTTTACATTTGAGTTATTCTTATTATTAGTTATCATTAGAACATGTATTACAATTGTTAAGAACAACCACATTAATGTTAATACTGTAATACTACATAGACAACATTTAACACATCGTTATTTTAGGTTAGATTTCGGATGTTCAGTCACTTTTAGTTCTGCCCTTTTAAACTTCTAAAATTAATTCTAAATTTAGTTTCCTCCTAAAAATATATAAAACCTTTGTGCAAACCCACACTTCAAAAAGCTTTCAGCTTTAGCCTTTCTTCAGGGTCCTTGTTTCAATATCTTTTCAATAGAATTCACCCTTTATGTAAAAGGAAAGTCTTTAAGGTGGTCTCAATTCCCTTTCATCAGATCCTTCAAAAGTGTCACTTTTTGCTTCTCCCTTTGGATCAAGATTTTAAAAATCTTCAAGAATGATGTATGTCCACTCTGGAGCCTTATTCTTTCTACTTTGAACCTTTACTCTTTTTGATGACCTTAATAATTTTCTTCTTGTTTGTTCTTGCTCAGCCTGACTTGATACCTCATCTACTTGTTCTAATCTCTTCTCTGGTTTTCGTCTTAGAATGTAGCTCAGTCTTTTCACTCCACTTGGCCAGCAATCTTCCTTTCTAACTCTCTTTGTCTGTACTGCCCTTTTACCTTCTTCGCCTATTTCAAGTGTTCTTTTATTTTCTCTTTCGGTTTGTTGTGTTTGTTCCCTACTTTTTCTTCATCTGTTGTTAGTTCTTGTTCCTGATTTTCTACTCTCTTTTCTTCTTCTTCTGATTGACTCCTATTTAAATTCTCTTTGGCTAATTCTGTCTCTTTTCCTAACTGGGCTGAATTTGAATTTTCAGTAATAGTCTCCCCTTCCTTTTCTTCTTGTAACTGAACTTGATCTAAGTCTCCTGCAATGAGGTTTTCTTCTATTGCTGGCTGGGCTGAATCTGTGATTTCTGCAACAGTTTCTTCTGGATTTTGCTTACTTTGTTCTGGTCTTTCAAGTTCAAACTCTCTTTTGGCCTTTACAGCAGTTTCTTCAGTCCCTGTGCCCACTCTACTTGACTCGTATTTGGTTGTTCATCATCAATGCTTTCGTCAGTCTGATTCTCTGATCTCTTTGACTTCGCAAATCTCAGCTTCTGGTTCTTTTCTTTGTTTTACCAGTTGCTGCTTTGGTCGATCAAGTGGACTTGGGATTCTTTGAGTGTGACTTGCGTGGATCCAGTTTGGAATCCCAGCACACTTTACTGCTGTTGTTGTGACCAATATGACTTGATATGGTCCTTTCCACCTGGGTTCCAAGCACAACTTCCTTGTATGCTTCTTTATCACGACCCAGTCTCCAGGACACAAATCATGAGCTTGATTTGGCTGTGCTGTGTTTGGATCCTTTCCAACCTGGTGAGACACAGAACGTACTAGATCAGCCAGCCCTTTGCAATAGTCCAATATTAAATCATCAGTTATATTCATTAATCTGTTTCCAGGTATGAATGCTTGACTCACTGCTTTTCCCATGAGGATTTCATGTGGGCTTAATCCTGTTCTTCGATCAGAAATGCTCCTAAGGCTCATCAATACAATAGGCAAAGCATCAGGCCATTTCAGTGAAGTGGATACACACACTTTTCCTAAACTGGATTTTATTGTGCCATTGAGCTGCTCGACCACTCCAGAGGATTCTGGTGGGTAAGCACAATGTAACTTCTGCTCAATTTTGAAAGCTTCACAAATTAATTTAATTATCTCATTATTAAAATAAGGTCCTCTATCTGATTCTAAAGTGACTGGAAATCCAAATCTCGGTATAAGCTCTCTTAACAGTAGTTTAGCAACTGTTAGGCTGTTGTTTCTTCTCGTGGGATAGGCATCTACCCATTGAGAAAACAAACAAACGATGACAAGGACATACTTCAACCCGTTGCTCGGTGGCAACTCGATGAAGTCTAGTTGCAATCTTGTGAATGGTCCCTCTGCTTTTCCAATTTTACCCCAACTAACCACGGTTTTTCTTCCTGGGTTTTGCAATTGGCGAGTCAAACATCTTAGGCAGAGGCTGTCTGCAACAATCCTGAACTTGGGGTTAAACCACATCTGTCTGTACTGTGTGATCATGGCATCCCTCCCAACGTGTGCAACTCCATGATACACCCTAGCAGTTTGTGACAGCAAGCTATCTGGCATTATTGGTCCACCATCTGGACACACCCATACTTCATCATCAGCCCTTCTTGTGCAGCCTGTTTTGATCCAACGTTCCTTTTCTTTCATGTCTTCTTCATCCTGTAATTGACTAACTTCATCCCATGTTTCAAAGGCAGAGAAAATCATTTGTTGGCAATTGTTTTTTTTTTTTTTTGAAACCGTTTATTGCAATCTCAAGTATATACAAGTATGGGCCTACAACCTTCCGGCCGGCCGCTAGAGTGACAGGAGCACCTGACAAGCTTACAAAAGGGCACTTGGCGTTGCAGAGAAGTAAATCAGGAGGCATCAACGACGTGGGCCACATGACTCCAAGCCCACAATTTTATACACATACTACAACATAAAAAAAAAAAAAAACACACCCGCAAGGCAACCCGCGATCGAAGGTAACCACACGTGCTCCTCAAATGAGGGACCCCGACCATCCACAGGAATCTGAAGAGGGGGAAGGGAAACAAGTCCAGGACTGGGGGAACTCTGTGCCCGGGGCTGGGGGAGGGGGTCAACTAGGGGGACGGGGCCGGCGAGGCAGCAGGCAGCAGTGGTGGCTCGCAGATACCCCCGCGGTAGGCGTTCCAGGGGCCCCATACTTTCACCCACGCCCCAGGCTTGCCCCTCGCCACATACACCACCTTTTCTCGGAACATGCACCAGTCCATATGCTCTTTCCAGGCCGACACCGCCGGGGGCCGCTGGGATCCCCACAATTGAGCGATGTCACGCTTAGCTATCATATATCCCAGAGTCACCCATCGCGTCTGCGGAACCGAGTAATCAGTTGGTTCCCACACATTCAGCAAGCATCTCCTCGCTTCAGGCATCAGTGCGACGTGCGTAACCAGACGCAGGACCTCGTGCACACCAAGCCAGAATCGCTCCACCTTCGGGCATTCCCACAAAATATGCAAAAAAGTCGCCAAAGCACCACACCCACGCTTACACAACCCATCCTCAGCATAACCCATACGCAGAAGCCTTGGCCCCGTCATGTAAACCCGGAGGAGTATATTAAGCTGGACGAAGCGAAGGCGAGCCGGTATGGCCACCTCCTTCGGAGAGGCCACCGCGGAAATCCAATCTTCGTCGTCCAACTCCAGCCCGTCGGCAACCCAAGCCTCACGGAGGCCGGTCAGCAGGCCCGAGCGGTCATTGATCAATTTTTTGTAAATGAGGGAGATCGTGCTATCCGGAACGTGGCCATCCAGCACTCTATCCTCCAGGGGGGAAGACTCCGGGATGGAGGCGACGTCTGGGAAGACGGAGCCCAGCGCATGACGGACCTGCAAGTACCGAAAGTATTCACTGCCTTGCAGCTGAAACTCCGTCTGCAGCGTCTCGAATGTTTTAAATCCCCCTCTCGTCCAGAGGTCCCCCACTTTACTGATGCCAATCGTGTCCCACTTCTCGAAGCCCTTCGAGGTCCACAGGGAACCCAACCGCTGAGGCGCATACAACGGCGACGCCCGGGTCAAACGGTCCTTCCACCCCATAGCTGCATTGGCCGCGTGCCACACCCGCACCATGACACGCGTGGGCCCCGTCAAGTGGGGATCCGGCGCGCCGGAGTAGAGTGCTCGATTGTAGTCGCCACCGGGCAGGAGCATCTTGTCCATTTCAAATGCCGGGTTCAAGGCGGGCCCATAGAGGCCGTGATTAATTGCAGCTAGCTGGGAGGCCCAGTAATACCGCTTAATGTCCGGGAGGGCAATCCCCCCGTCATACCACGGGAGCGTCAACTTCGCCAGGGCTATACGCGGCCGCCCGTCCCAGAACAGGCGGCGCTGTAGACTCTCCACCTCACGGAAGTAGCGCGCCGGGACTAGGTCCATAGTGTTCTGGAGAGCGTACAGGAAGCGCGGCAACGACATCATCTTAAACAATGCCGCCCGGCCGAGCGGCGAAAGCGGCAGGCGCCGCCAGCGCGCGACGTCCTCCTTCAAGCGCTGGAGGGGGGGAAGCAAGTTTCGCTCGTAGCGGGCCTCCGGGTCCAGCGTGATATAGACACCCAGGTACCGAAACCCCTGCGAGGCAATCTGGATCGGACATCCCCGCGGGAGGACGGGAGCCTCCCCGGAAAGCACATAGACACATGATTTAGCCCAGTTGATGACAAGGCCTGAGTTACGGCCAAAGGAGCGCAGGACATCAACCAGGACAATCAGTGATTTGCGCGGGGAGGCTAGGTACAAAAGGATATCGTCAGCGTAGAGGGACACGCGGTCCTCATACTCGGGGGTCCAACGGAGACCACGGATGGAAGGGTGCCACCGCAGCCACTCCGCCAGGGGTTCCAAGGCCAATGCAAACAGGAGCGGCGACAAGGGGCAACCCTGTCGCGTGCCCCGTCCCAGCGCGAACGGGGCCGAGACTCGCCCATTCACTACCACCTGCGCTAACGGGCCCGAGTACAACAATTTGACCCAGCTGATGAATCCCGGTCCAAATCCAAATTTCGCCAGCATCGCCCAAATGTATGGCCATTCGAGCGTGTCAAACGCCATGGTGGCGTCTAAGGACGCCAAGATGGCCGGCTCCCGCACAAACGGAACACGCGCGAGCACCCCGTGCAAGCGCCGCAGATTGAGGGCCGTGTTGCGGTGGGGGATAAAGCCAGACTGGTCTTGGTGGACCAAATCGCCCACCACGCCGACCAGCCGGTTGGCGAGCACCTTGGCAAGGATTTTGGGCTCCGCATTCAAGAGCGAGATAGGCCGATAGGAGGTAACCCGGTCTCGGGGTTTCCCCTCCTTGTGGATCACCACGATTGTAGCCAGACGTTGGTCCGGCGGGAGGGAGCCCCGCGAGTGGGCCGCCAGGAACATCGCGCGGAGGTGGGGTGCCAGTACGTCCGGTCGCAGCTTATACAACTCGATAGGGATGCCGTTCGGGCCCATGGCCTTGCCAGATGCGACCGAGCGTATAGCGAGGACAATTTCGTCCGAGGTAGGAGCAGCATCCAACGACTCCCTGTCCTCCACCGAAAGGGAGGGCAGCGCGATATCTCGAAGCAGGGCATGAGAATCCGCCTCCGAGCAGGGAGAGACCGGGGAATACACCTCGCGGAAATAATCCGCGAAGCAAGAGACAATGTCTTCTGGCTCGGTGACACGTACACCATCCGTCCTCTCAATCAGCGGAACCACACGACTCGCTCTCTCCTTTTTATCCAACCACGCAATCAATTTACCAGCCTTATCACCCACATCATACAGTCGCCCCTGCTGCTCTCTACTGAGGCCCCTGGCTGCCTCCGTGACGAGGGCCCTATAGGCCGCTTGCTTAAGGTGTAGAACATGCAGTGCAGCATCCGTCACCCCACTCCCCAAATCCCCCTCTAGTTCAGTAATTTCGGCCTCCACTCGGGTCACCTCCTCCTGCTCGCGCCTCCGGGCATGGGATATGAAGGAGAGGGCCTCCCCCCTAATAACTGTCTTGAAGGCCTCCCAAAGGGAGATAGCCGAAGGGACAGACCCCACATTCTCCTCAAAATACCGCTGCAAGGATTTAATCAGGTCAGCACGAATAGTGGGGTCGCGCAGGTACCAGGCATTGATTGGAGCTACCCTGCCCTCCCCCCTCGGGAAGACACCAAAATGCAACAGGAGCGGGGAGTGATCTGAAATACCCCGCGCCAGATGGCGCACCTCTCCCACCCTCCCAGCATAGGCCGCAGGGACAAGGATATGATCAAGCCGCGAGAGGCTACCATGGGCACCCGAATGGAAGGTGTATTGCAGCTGCGTGGGATGTTTTAAGCGCCAGCAGTCCACCAATCCCAATGTATCTAAGAGGCCGGACAGCCACGCCTGCGCCCGGGGGAGGTCCCTAGGGGGGTGACGATCCAGAGTCCCAGAAACCACCGCATTGAAATCCCCCCCAACCACCAGAAGCCCCCCCGGAAGGTCAAGGAGGAGGCGCCCCAGGTCCGCAAAAGTGGTAGACTGTAGCCTCGGTGGGACATACACTGAAACAAATACAACCACTTTGCCCTCCATTCTCCCCACCAAGGCAGTGTAGCGTCCCCTCTCATCATGGCGCACCTCATCTATTTCCAGCGGGAGCGAGTTCTTAACCATGATGCCCACCCCCCGCGAGCCAGACGTGAAGCCCGAGTGGGCCACCAAACGATAGCCACGCCGATTCATGGCACAAAAGGAATTACCAATAAGGTGTGTCTCCTGCAGAAAGACCACATCTGGCGAAATTCGTTTCAGATACTGCAGGACCACACCTCGCTTAATCCTATCCCCCAGTCCATTAACGTTCCAAGACAACAAAGACAAGTCCCTACCCCCCATCACATACAGAAGCCATCATTCGTCCCCCCGGGAGCACCTCAAAAACACCAATACAGTAAAGGGTTTGCCTTGCGGTAAAAACGAACAACACCCCACCCCAACCCACCCATCCCAACAGAACTCCCCCCTCCCTGCACCCCTGCATGAGCCCAAACAGCCCCCCCAAAGTGCAGTGTGCCTGTCGCCCCATAGATGAAAACACTAACTAGTCCCCCAGAGGAGGAGGGAAAGCCCCCAAGGGACCCCGTACGACCTCCACGGGAGGGGAACTTACACAATCAGTCAGTGATGACAATAATGTTGTCCAGAGCAAGGCCTACTATTAGTCCCTCAGTCCTGATCCGGCAAGCCCTCCCCACCGACCGCGCCCCCCCCACCCCCCCGGCCCCGATCCCCGGGCAAAGTGTCCAACCAGTCCCCGGCCGCCTCGGGACGATCAAAAAAGTGCGTGCGGCCATCCACCTCTACCCTCAACTTCGCTGGAAAAAGCATCGCATACTTGAGGTTCAGGTCTCGTAGGCGACGTTTGACTCCGAGAAAACTCAGTCTCTGCTTCTGGACCGCCGGAGTAAAATCAGGATAAAAGTTTACGTCCATATTGTCGAGTCTGACCGGTCCTTGTTGCCTAAAAGTCTGCAGGATAGCGTCTCTGTCCCGAAAGTTGAAGATCCGGGCAATGAGAGGCCTCGGAGGGGCTCCGATCTTAGGTCTCCCTCCGGGGACCCTGTGGGCACGCTCCACTGCGAAGAGTTTACTCAGCCCCCGGGGCTGGAGACGGGTGAGGATCAGGTCCTCCACAAACAGATCCGCCGCCTCCTCCTCACGTCCCTCCGGCACCCCGACAATGCGAACATTGTTCCTCCGGGCCCGACCCTCGGAATCTTCCAGTCGACGATCCATCAGGGCGCTCGCCTGGCCCAGTCGGCGCACCTCCTTTTGGAGGGCCGCCACGTCCGTTGTGAGGCCCGAGGTGGTGTGGGCCAAAGAGTCGACCCGGTCATTCGTCTTGGACAGATCGGCCCTCACCAGGCCCACATCCACGAGGACCGAGCCAATCTTTTGCGCCAGAGTGTCAAAGCGCTGGTCCACTGAGGCCTTCATCTCGGCGATGGCGCCCATGACGTCCCGGAGGGTCAGATCCGCGGGCAGGGCAGGAGCATCAGTCGGGCCAACAGGGGACCTACGCGGCGCCTCTGGAGATCCCTTCTGGAGGGTGTAGCGGTCCATGCTGTTAGACTGAGGGGCTGTGCCACGGCGGGTCGATTTCACCTTTGCCCGGTCGCCATCTTGTTTCGTGGACATGGCTCCAGTCCCCAAATCGTGCCAATCTCCTTGAAAGGGGCTGACAGACCAGTTCACGGGCTCCGGGGGAGGGCGACCACAGCTCCGAAGGGCGGATCACAGCTGGCGGGCCGGCAGGGCACCCCGATGAAGCCACACCACCGCATGCCGCCTCGCGACCCTACCTCGCTTGGCAGCAAGGAGGGCGCAAAAGCGAAAGTGAAAGTGCGGGGTACGCGAATCGCCCAGCCTCGCCCGCCGCTGTTGTTCACTTTGTCTCCGGATCGCCCCACAACTCCAATCCGGGGGGCCAGCGCGGAGAAGGCCGCAAACCTCAATCGATGCTCCCGCCGGTGTCCGAGGTCCGATTTGGAAACGGAAAACGGGTGGCACCTCAGCTCGGTCTCACGAACACAGTCCCCTCGTCTAGGACAGGATATGGTCAGGATTTATGCAGGAGGTCGCGGAGGTCCTCGGGAGCCTCGCACCTACGCGGCCATCTTGGTTGCGCGCTAGGCTCCTCCTCCTTGTTGGCAATTGTTAACTTCTTTTTCCATCCCTCTGTTCAAAGACATTGTATTTCTTGCACAAAAGTGTGCCACTTGGTCTGCGTACCGATTACCCATTATCACATAATCATTTCCTGACTTACGTGCGGCACATTTGACCACTGCAATTTCTTTTTGGCAATTGTAGTGCTTCCAATAGTTCTTTCACATCTTTGCCATTTCGTATAGGAGATCCTGAAGAAGTCAGAAATCCCCTTTGTAGCCACAATTGGCCAAAATCATGTACCACCCCAAAACCATATTGACTGTCTGTAAATATGGTTACTCTCAATTTCTTCCCAACTTTGCAAGCCCTCGTCAATGCAAACAACTTAGCAATGTGGGCAGACTTGACTCCTCTTAGACAGGAAGCTTCTATAATACCTGATACAGTACAAACAGCATAACCGGACATCAGTTCTCCATTTTCTCTTCTAAAACATGACCCATCAACAAACAGTACAAAATCTGATTCTTCTAGGGGAACGTCAAACAGGTCAAGCCTGGGCTTGGTATATATCTCTGTCACATCCAGACAACCGTGATCCACTTCTTCTTTCACTTCTTCACAATAAAAATCAGGCGACAAAGTTGCTGGATTCACAACGGTACATCTTATCACACTTACATTCACAGCACCCAAGATTACTCTTTCATACTTCGTCAGCCGACTAGGGGTCAAATGTTGAGTACGAGTCCTTGTTAAAAGGGTCTCAACTGAATGTGGTACATACACTTTTACAGGATGTCCCAGCACAATTGATTCACTTTGCTCCAGACTCACACAAGTAGCAGCTACTGCTTTTAAACAGCCAGGTAATGCTGCAGCCACAGGATCAATTGTGGCAGAGAAGTATGCTATAGGACGTCGAGACAATCCATGTCTCTGGGTTAACACTGAAAGTGCACACCCTTCTCTTTCACAACAAAACAATGCAAATTCTTTTGTATAATCTGACATTCCTAAGGCTGGGGCCTGACACAAACAACTCTTCAGTTTTATGAACGCCTCTTCACTTTCATCTTCCCACTCAATCAGATCTGTCATTTCCTTTCATGTCAACCTTATTAAAGGTTTTGCCAGTAATGAAAATCCATTTATCCATTGGCGACAATATCCAACCATCCTTAAAAACATTCACACTTCTTTCTTAGTTTTAGGCATAGTCATTTGTCGAATCACTTTTATTCTTTCTGGTGTCACCTTTCTGACTCCTTTTTAGGTCTCGGCTAGCGAAGGCTGCGCTTGCGCAGTCTCGCTCGTGAGATTTAATGACTTGGAGAAGAGGGGCTTAAACCCGCCCCTCTTCTCCATTGGCTGGCCTCTTGAATGCTGGCCAGGCATTGGAGAAGAGGTTTGTCTCTCCGAACAGGCTCCGTCCTTTTCGGATTCAGGGGCGTGTTTTTTGCTACTTTTCTCATTCTCTCCTCCAGCCAATGGCAAGAGGAGAGAAAAGAAAAACACGCCCCCGAATCCGAAACCGCCGCTGCCTTTCACCGAGGCTTTTCTGCTTCGCCTCGGAGAAAGGCGGCGGCGCTGGGAGCTAGCTAGAGGGCGTGCAGCGTAATGGCCGCACACTAGTGCAGCTCTGCTGGCCCAGAACCATCATCAGCTAAAAATCCTCTAAAGACGACATCGGAAATATGCCATCCATGTAAAAATGGACATCGGAAGCCTGGCGCACTTGTGTAATGCTGGTCAGCAGTCTCTATCAGCAATGTGGGGCCTGTAAACTAACTTTGTAGTTGGTGCGCGTGGAGACCGGAGCGCTCAGAAAAATGGCGGCCACCTCTCTCCACGGACGGCGGAATGGAACACTCCAATCGTAATCGGCCCACTGACTATCTGCTGAGCAAATGGTGAGTGCGGGTGTTTCCTGCGGGGCGGTGCAGTGCATATGGGGAGCAAATAATAGCATAAATACACTGCCGAGATAATCGGATGCGATTCAACCTGAAGTAAAATGGCGGCTGCCTGCAGACGAGACACGGCGGAGCTGCAATACATAAGCCAAGCCCCCGCGCTTCACCGTAACACAAAGAAATAGCCTTGGCAGACCAACAATTAAATTAACAGAGCGAAACTTTCAGACAACGGGCGGTGAGGCACTGTACTCTGCCATAGTTGACGCGGATGACCAATACGCTGCTAAGCAATCTCGCATATCCACACACAAGTGCATGTAGACACTCTGTGCGCTGCAGCCCATACCTGACTACACTGCGGCACAACTGGATATGGAGCAGAGACGATTGATCTACCTACAGGGCAATAACTGTGGAATTGCTGCCGCATCACCCTTCGAAATCTCAGAGATCCCCTCCTCGACCACCAGCACGTCTTTCTGAGGCGAGCCCCCTATGGCCCCATGAGAGACACTGTGTATGAGTGATCACCACACCCGTCACAACTTCCCTGAGGGATGGCGACATAGGATAGCAGCTCGGAGCAACATCAATAGCGAATACCGTATATATCACCGTGCAGTGACCAATGTTCCCTCCTGTTTTAAATAGGATTGATAGACAATTCATGTCATGTCTAATCAAGAGGCATCACCTCGCTTAACTCTTCACCGGGAGCACCAATTCACTTTCTTAAGGTTTAAGCAATTAGTCTGTATATATGAATAACCAGGGACCCTACTATAACATATGTAAGAGACGAAAAAGGACTGTCAGGATCTGACCCTGCTATTTTGTACTGTTTCCGGGTACAAAACCACAACGAACTACATTTCCCAGAAGGCCTCAGTGGGAGCGGCCTCTGGGTACTTAGTCGACCTTCGCATGCTAGGAGGCGTGATAATTCTGATTTCGGGAGGCGGCGTGTTTAGTGGGGAGCCATTGTCCGTCCTATGTACAGGAGCGGATCATTTCATCTTCAAAGCTGCCTGCTGAGCATTGAGAGACACTGTGTGGGCATTGGAGCAGACTTGCGGCGGTGCCTATCAGCAGTGCTTTAAATGGGGTGGTACTCACCGGTACTGAGTACCGGCACTTATTTTTTCCCCCTCCAAGAGTAGCGGCACTTCTCCGTTATTAAATAGAGTACCGGTACTCACTGTCACACAAAGTCATGTGAGCATGCATCGCATTTCTACACTGCGGCGCATGCTCACATATTGGTGATTTCACAAGGAGAGCAGTGACGCCATGGCGCCAAAGCAGAGCAACGTGTGACCCAGGCGCGCAACGCCCATTGGACTCAAAGGCCTTCGCCCCCCTCCCATCCCCTCCTGTGTCGCAGCCCGGGATGAGACAGTTCCCTGGGTACAAACACAGCGGCACCCGAGTACTTCACAGGTCTTTAAAAGACCTTTTGCTCGTTAACGAGGCTTTGATGTTTCTCACTCCTTAGAGCCCCTGCACCTCCACTCTACCTTTTGCTTGAAGAATCAGACCCCCCACCCCACACGAAATTTGACTCTAGTTGTGCCTCAGGTGTGACCTCCCCCGCCAGGAAGCTATGCCGCGGGAAGAAAGGGAAGCTCTTTAAAAATCCCAATTTGATCTGGCTTTCCCTTTCTTCTGTGCGAAAAAGACGGAGAGGATAGCATAGCAGCTGGCGGGTGAAAAAGGGGACAACTAAGAGCTTTCAGAAGTGAAGGGCTATAAACACAGTCAGCTAAGTAAATCAAGGGGTTATCTGAACAAGCATTTACAATGCAACGGACTCGGCATTGTTAAAGTTAGAGCTATTGGCATTGCTCATGACATTATTTTTGTTTATGTTTTTGTTTTTAAAACATGTAAAGAAACGGCATTGTTATTTACAATGTCAATAGCTTAATCAGTGTGTGTGTGTAGGTGGCTCTGTGTGTGGGTGTAAATGCAATAGGTCTCGCATTTGAGAGTGATTAAGCTATTGACATTGTAAATAACCATGCCGTTTCTTGAACCCCTTGAGTGACCCGCCCTTTCCACACCCTGTGCCGGGCGTTTCATTAGCGGGCGGGGCTCCTGACGAGATAGTCTCGTCATGGGCACAGCGCAACCACGGCCCATGACGAGACCATCTCGTCATGGGCACTCAAGAGGTTAAATGTTTTAAAAACAAAAACATAAACAAAAAATGTCATGAGCAATGCCAATAGCTCTAACTCTACCAATGCCGAGACCATTGCATTGTAAATGCTTGTTCTATCTTATGTCCAAGATATTGAACTTCTTGTTTGCAAAATTATTATGTGTATGGGGACACCTTGTGTCCTCCTTCTGCCAAATGGTTCAGTAAAGCTATTGTGTCAGTGACGCAAGCTTCTCTTGTCTTTGATGCCACCAATAGGTCATCAATGTACTGAACCAAAACTGAATTTCCTGGCATTACCAAGGTCTCTAACCAGTTTTTCAAAATCTGATTGAATATCGACGGACTTTCTGTGTACCCTTGAGGAACTCGGCACCATGCTAAAACACGGTCTTCAAACCGGAAGGCAAAAAGATATTGGCTATCCGGGTGCAATGGAATTGAGAAGAATGCGTGGCGCAAATCAATCACAGTATACCAATGAGCATCCCATGGTATCTGATAAAGAAACACTGCTGGGTTTGGTACTACAGGACAACAGGGTGCTACTATTTTATTGATTTTCCTCAAATCTTGTCCTATTCTATATTTTCCACTAGGCTTCTTAAGTCCCATTATTGGCGAGTTACAAGGACTGCCTAATATTTCTTTTAAGATTCCTTGTTCAATTATTTGATCAATTACTTGGGCTACTCCTGCTTTCACTTCAGGGCTCATTTCATATTGTGGGGTGTTTGGGTCTTTTACCATAACTTTGACAGGGTCTACCTCAGCCATTAGAGCAACTTCTTTTCCTGTAAAATCCCACACATCTGACCTCACTGTATCTCTTAATTCATCAGGCAAATCTCTTTCAGTAAGAAGTGAAAACATCTCATCCACCTCAGTTCCCTGTTTAGCTAGCATCATTTTAAAAGTTACGTCTTCATCTGGTGTTTGAAAAGCCACACCATCAGGCGTACAAAAGATGGTATAATTCATTTTGCACAACAAGTCCCTACCTAATAGGTTTACTGGACTTGAATCACATACCGCAAATCGATGCATGTCTTTGAAATTTCCAATATTCACTTCTATTGGTTTTGTGATCGGGGTCCTAATCTGCTTGTCTGAAACTCCTACAACTTGGATAGTTTCTCCCGAGAGGGGTAGGTTTAGGATTTCTGCTGTTCTCACAGTAGAACGGGTAGCACCAGTGTCCACTAGGAAAGTGATATCATTGCCCTCGACCTACCCATCAATAAATGGACCTGACTGATCTACCATTAAGGATGCGGCAAGTACGCATACCTCCTCCCCCCTCAGGCACCATCATTGCAACATTCCTAATTCATCCGCATCACTCTGCATCCAAAACTGATGAACGGTCTGTGTATTCTTACCACTTTCTCCTTGGAATCCGGTGTTCACACTGTATCTCTGCACCTGAGGATTCACATTGTTGGGCAAAGGAACTTGAGGCACCTGTAACTGAGGAGTAACTATCTGCTGCTGTTGCTGTTGATTCACAACCACCCCATTCTGCATCTGTGGATTAAAAATTTTATTTTCCCCATTATTCTGTTGAAGGTTTCTACACTCATTCTTCCAATGTCCAAACTTTCCACACCCATGACAAGGATATTTCTTTCTCGCTTCTTCTCTACTCATTCTTCCTTTTCCTATACTTTCATTCAAATTTTGACCACTCTGATTCTGTCCATTCATCTGGTTATCAATTTGGGAATTTGAATTTGCTTCTTGGCGTTCTGCTATCTTAACTTGTGCCCACATCATTTTCTCCTTTAACTTTTTATGCTTTGCATCAATGTCATCACTGCAGTATTTTGCACACTTCAGAATGTCATTGATTGGCTTGCTTTGTCAACAAAGCATATGCTGCTGAATCATATGACTAATTTCTGATCTTAGTCTATAGACAAATCTATATACAAAATGTCCCATATCCTTATCACCGATGTTCTCAAATCCACTATACTGCTTAAACACCTGCAATAACCTTTCGTAATATGCATGCACTGACTGTGTAGGTTCTTGAGTTGTTCTGTCTATTTTAACCCAATCTGTTTCCTTAGGGGGAATTTTCCCGTTCAGAAAAGTAATCACCTGATTGTACTTTTTCATTACTTCTTCTGAAGGTGCTCCTGTTCTCGCATCTCTAGGATACTCTTCGGTGGGCCAATCAACTGTAATCTTACATTCCGTCCACAAATCCGTCGGTTCCACTAAATCAAATAAACCATCCATATCTTTCAACAAATCTTTGATACCTTAACAAATCTCTCCACCTGCTTGTACCATTCAACGGGTTTCTCTCTCAACCTCGGGAAGTCATTTGTAAAAGACAAAATATCCTGTCTGCTCCATGGAACATGAACATATCCACCACCTGGAACTTCTCTCATTGGACACATCTTTTCAACCTGTTCTACTTCTCTCATCTGAAATGCAGATAACTCTTTAGCAATCGCCTCATCCCTTTTCTTAGTCCATCTACTTCTCCATCGATCTACGTCTCCCCATTTCTTTAAAAGATGTATCAATTCTTTTATCTGCAGTCTCCTTCCTGATGTATTCAAGTTTTCTAAATCCTTTTCAGTAAATTCTGCTCTATAGTACTTCTGCAGTACTTTTGATTTTCTATATGTATTCCAAATTCTAAGGCCACTTCCGCTATTTTCTCATGCAAATTCTTTGCCCTCCAGGTTATACTCTTGCATAGAAACAACAACTCTTCATCTTCTTATGAACCCGATCTATCAAGACCTATTGTATCAATGATCATTTCTTCCAAGTCCACCCTTAACTTACTTACATCTATAGTTTTGGGTTTCTTCTTTTCTAATCCTTTGCCCATTCCTCTAGATCTTCAGGAGACAATCCAGTTGAAGCCCCTGCCACTGGAGTGACAGTTGGTACTTTTCTTTTCACAATTGTGGGTGAAATTCTTTTTGAGGTTTCTGTTACAGCCTCAATATTAGGGAGATCCATTAATGAAACATTCGACTCACACTAACTAACTTGATCATCTATCACAACTACCTCTTTTCTAGCTCTATTCTGAGAAGGTGCCACAGTTTGGGATTTTGGTGTACCTCGTTTGTCATCATACAATGGAATCGCAGGGCCAATCGTTACTGGTACTGTTAGTGTGTCTGCATTTCAGCCTAACTGATTTATCTTCTGAATGATCTCTTCTTTCGTTTTATTTAATGCATCCCTTTCTTTTTCTTGCGATGCTCGTATAACTGTTGGATCATACAGAACTTGTGGAACCAATAGAGTTCCCATCATGGACTGGTATCTCTAGTACCTTCCTGATAAGGCGGAGGTCTCTTTATCAAAATGTCCTCTAATAGCTCATCATCAGATTCATTGCAACCTATCCCTGTCGTACCCATGTGTTTCATTTTCTCTTTACATTTGCTCCCTTCTTGATCATCGGCCACTAATACTGGATATAAACCCTCGGTTACTACTGCCCTCCTCCATCTTTTCATTTGGTCTCCTCGAGTGTCAAATGGGTATCTGGGTAAAAATCCCCATTGATTCTCATACCGCCTCTATATTTCTCACGCTCAAATGCCTCAACTTCCCATTCTTCCAAAGCCTCATACTGCGTTAACCTAGGATTTGGTTCCAATGAATTCATCCTGTTTCTCAAATTCTGAAGAACTCTTACATTAAATGTACCATGTTCGGGAAAAGCTAAAACACCATCATCTTTCGTGTACTCCACCCAATTTTCCAACCATACACACGTATGATATCCACTTACTATCATCATATAGGAAGCCAGTGTATTAGGAGGTGGCATAAGAATTCCCTCCCTAGTTATTACACGCTTGTCCTTCTTGAAGAAATTCTTGATCTTGTTAATCAACATCATTCTCTTGTTCTCCTATTTAATTCACTCGACAAAATCCCAAAACTCTTCCGTATTTTCACTTAACCTATTATTCAACCCTCGTCCAATACTTGCGCGACTCTCACCAACCCTCCAATCAATGCTTACTACGTATTTCTTTCTTCACCCAATAACAGCACTCTACCAGTCTAATAACCAATCAGGGCTTACAACTGTCAGGTTCCCCCTCCCTGGAATCCTCGGGGTTGTGCTGATGGTCAAAGGGGTCCACCTCTCAACTGCCCCAAGTCCGGAATACATATAAACATGGACTGGTGAGATAGTCAAGCGAGGGAAGGAAAGGGTAGGGACAGCATGGAGGGAGATCTGGGGATGACACAATAAACACACTATTAGTCTTTGCTGTTAGTTCAAACCAACCCAAAGGCATAACATAGGAGCAATTTCATTAGTTAAACACGCTACCTGAAAATAAAGAGAATGAAGAAGCGACACCAGAAGAGAGAAGAGGGTGATTGCAAATCTCCAGCATGTAACCAGTAGGAAGAAAGAACACATCATATAAACATGTCATATATACGTAACAACCCCCCGTACAGCAAACAAGAGCGAAGGTTTCTCTTCACCTACCCAAAGGTACAGGTGAATCTGTACAATGTGCAACACAGTAGTTTCCTGCACAACCTCATAAGTCTCTCTCTCCTAGGAAAATGAAAGATAACGAACAATCAAATGTAAAGTAAGAACGAACAGCAGAGGTACAATCATCACTTGTACATTGCTGTAAACGAGGCAGAACTGGCGTGTACAAGGCCCATGAGACTCCAAATGAGGTTGATTGTATTGTTCTCAAGACACAGACCAAACTGCATAGAATATATATCTCTCCACAGTTTCAAATACTCAGCAACTAATCATTCAGAGAATGTATATCCTGGAGTAGTGTGTCTCATGTATGCCAACCAATGATGTTCAACCAAACACGATAATAAAGTGAGGAGTAAAGCGTCAGCAGCAACCCACAGTAGTAACAGCTTGGTAGCGTTTGAGTTGACAATGTGGATACTGTTCAGTGCATATCTAGTCTCTCCCACAGGGAGTTTTGCGAGGTATAATGCCCAAAGAATCTCACCTGCCCTCCTCTGCAATGGGGCAGTGAACAACTTTGTCCCTCCCAACAGAGGAGCGTGAGAAGGAAGTGAGGCAAACACGGGGCGCTAGCGCATTCCTCTGCAAGAGACGCTAAGGAGCTGCCTCGCCAACAGAGGAGCGAGCGCTGTGCCCCTTCCACGAAACCAGGAACATAGACCACCAGGAAAGCCAACAAACAAGGGGCGCTAGAGCGCTCCTCTGCAAGAGACACGGAAGAGCAGTCTCGCCAACAGAGGAGCAAGCGCTTCTTGTCCACAACAGAACCACGAACAAGGACGTCCAGAAAAGTACTCACAGCACCCAAAACGCAGCGAGACGCTCTCACGCCGCTGAGCCTCCTGTAATCCAAGGAATCACTTGGAGCACCATCTGGAAAGAATAATCGGCAGCGCTTGTTCTTCCTGCTTGCGTTAAATCAGTTTCCCGCATAGCGTCCGAGTCACGTGGGACATGACTTACGCTATGCCCGCTGGGAAATGTAGTTCAGAAGGGCCGAGTAGCGTCCTGGTTGCCCTACGATGAACAGTCCGTGATTACCGGGTGCTTGGGCCTGACAACAACACACCCACATGTCTGTCCAATGCCAGTGCGGCTCTCTGTGACGTCAGTACTACTCCGTCTACTGAACCTCCCTTTACAATCTGCAGTTTTCTCACGGCCACTGCTTCATCCATTACCAGCGCAGTTCTCTGTGATGTCAGTATTACTCCTGCTACCAACCCTCCCTTCACAAGGTAATACAACAATGTCTGTTTTCGTCTTTCATTATAACATTTTTGTTAGTAACAACGTAAGAACAGCGCTACTCTGTCTGCTCCACTAAACCAAACATAGTTTCTTCTCTCGCTACAAAGAGAAAATTCCTTCCTGTCACTCAGAGTTAACACCACTGTTTACTCTTCACTCAAGCTTGGGGAGGACCTGTTACTCCTCTAGGGATACTCCTCCTTTGGGTAAGGTCAAAGTTTCACAGGCGGGCCCTCTGCTGTCACTCACACTCTACTCTTATACGATATAGTCCCTACTGTAATACTGCCAGCCCATCTGTAGCTATTCAGTATTACGACAACAGACGAGTAACCTTCTGCAGTGTGATTTCCATTTACCACACTCTTCTAAATTCCATTCCCAGGATTCCTAGGTATCTCTGTACCTGTGCTTCCAGACAATATAAAACGCGACACTAACTCTTAGTGTTAAACATATAGTCAATTTGTCTGAACAATAGTCAATGATCAATAATCACCAAACTAATCGATAATAACCATCCTCTGCTACCGAAAAACGGATCCAGCGAAAATCCAGGATAAACTTTTCACACATCAACGTATTATTCGCAATGGGCTCATATACACATTCAGATTTCCTGACTATTTTGCAGGGGGTCAAGTTTTATTTTCTTTGATCTGAATTAGTCAATACCTAACTAATCTTCACAGACCAACACTCTTCCTTTGGTCAATGGACCATTAGTCGAGTAGTTGATGGTGATATTAACAAATTCATTAATTTATCTTATCTCTTTAGATAAAATGATCACAGACTCCAAGTAAGATTCAATAGATTTTATCTAAAAATTCAAACAAAATGAACGCTCATTTATACAGATTCACAGTGCAAACTCCATCAACTTTCATGGGAGGGAAAAATTCATTTAACGAATACATTCAATTCACAGACACATTCAACAATTCAATGCATTAGGAGTGGATAGGTGAAGAGGCAAAAGGACATCATATCTCGTATTTTGCCACGAAATATGCAAATTCAAGACAGAAATTTTAGTTACCTATTGGTGAAGCGGAAAACCCAACCCCTGGCCAGAAGGGTTAGCGGAAGTCACCTGATAAAGTCAGGAGACAAGGACTGTAGGACAGGTGCAGGATAGATTTATACTTACTATATTTCTCTAGAACCCGACGCACCGAAGCGCATCCCTCTCTTACACTCTCCCCCTCCTCGATATTCTTCATCAAAATCTTAAATTTAATCAGGCTGTCGTAAGTATTGAATCTTCTCAATCTGTTCTTCCCAGCAGATTTTCTCGCCTACTCCTCACTCAGCATCAACGTCTCTTCATAGCAGCTCTCTCTCTCTTAATCTTAAGTCACTCAAGTTATACCCTTTAATTTTGCATGTCCCACCCTCAAAGGTTGCAAATATCTGTGAATCATGAACTATGATTGGGCCGGGGTAGGGGAGTTGTCATCACCTCATGCAGTCATCCCATAATTCATAACTAATTCTTTGTTTAGTAAACCCTTCCCACTTAATTTATTAAATTTTCGGGACACTTCCTTTCACATACATTTCACAAAATAGATAGATACAATTTTTATATGATTTCTTCAGTTGAGGAACTTTCTCAAGCACTCGTCCTTGGATCGTGGTAGCCGATCAATGTCCCGGTCAGCAGGTCGTTCCCAGATCTTATTGCGCAGACTCAACTTGCATCACGTTTCACCCGCCATCTTTTCTTTTGGCTAAGCATATCAGGCCCAAAACGCTCACTATTGACGAAAGAATGATAAACAGATGTTAATTTATCAAATATGTTATTATCACTGTTTACCTCCCCCTTCTACTCTATCCTATGTTAGCAACTCCTTGCGCATGTGTTGGACTTTTCTTCTCACATGGGTTAACCACGTGGTTATTTACGCGAGACGTGTTCGCACATGCGCAAGGCGATTTTCGGTTTGAAGCGGGATGTCAATTATGTAGCACATTATTCTTTGTTATCTAAGCAAGCAGAAAGCCTTTTTCCCCGTATGTTAATGTCGTGTGTATGCTAATTTTTCTTTCAGGTTACTATTTCTACTTGTTAGTACTTGTTAACGAGAAGTTGATTCGAGCAAGTTTCTTTTCTTTGAATCCTTGCTCCATCACTAGCTTCTCGAGTTCTTTCTCAACGAGCAGCCAGAGGTGGAACGGGATGCAGCAGTGTCTAAGTGCTACTGTTGCAACCAAAGGATTGATGTGCAGTCTTATTGGGGCGCATTTGAGGCAGCCCAATCCTTTGAATAGCTCTGTAAATTAGTACAGCAGATAATCGATTTTGTGTGATCGTACACTGTTGGCGAAGGACACCAGGCCAAGGTTTTCTGTGGTGTGGCTGCCAATCAGCATGTCAGGCTCCTGGTCGATGATGTGAATCGTCGTCATGACTTCTTGATCATCCGCTTGTATGGGTACAGACATCCGCCCTCTGAGGGGTAGTGAGGAGTGGCTCCCGTAAGCGAAGATCTTGATGCGAGATGGCATCAGTTGTGGATTGGGTCGAAGGCAGTGTCGATAATGGCTTTTACTTCCGACCCAGCAACTCGGACACATGTCGGTTGCGATCTACTACAACGCTTTGGTTCCTGCGTGAAAGAAATTAGAAATGTCTCTTCCTCTTCTTCTTCTGGGGAGGAGTCTTCAACGTGGCGGGCTGGCTTCCTTACCCCCCTGGAGTCGTCTTGGTGTGCTAGGTTCATAATGGACAGTTGGCACACTGTCTTTGTTAGTGATTTGTTATCTTTGACTCCTTTGCCTCAAATCTTTTTCCTGCAGAACAATGCAATATGGTTGGGGATCCCACAGGTAGAGCAGGTGCTGACTTGTGCTGGGCACTCATTGATGGGGTATTCTTCTCTGCGACAATACCCACATTTCAACTTAGTTGATGGAAATTTCCATCCCCTGGCAGTGTCACTCCTGCTCTTCGCCCACACAGCATTGGCGTGCTCTATCTTGACGTTAACTGGTTTCTCTGGGGCCCGTGTGAAGAACTGGTCCATTTTGTTGGCTCATGCAGCGAATAAGTCATGTGTTTGCGCCAGTATTAGAATGTCTTCAAGGCTGATGTTGGGTTGGCGCAGAATTAGGCCTCTCAGCGTTTTGTCTCAGCATCCTTGGGTGACCTTTGCCTGGATTTCTTTGGGTTGGTCGTCTGCTGTGCAGGTGCTGGCTAGTTCGCGTAACCTGGCATAGAAAGTGTTAATGGATTCCCCCTCGTGTTGCTGAGCTTGGTGCAGTTTTTAACTCTCGAAGTCCAGGTTTAGCTCCGGGTCGAAGTGGGCATTGAGTGCCCTCACAGCCGCATCGTAATCCATGGCAGGGCCAGTGTTTGGTAGGTGCTTGAATATCTTGTACATTTCTTCTCTGGCATAACGAAGGAGCAATAACGTCCTGACTGCTCCATCGGTCTCTCTTGTGGTGACAAAGTAGTTTTCTAGTAGCTCTATCCAAATCTTCCACTGTGGGGAGGCGGCGGTCGCAGAGTCCACTAGCTTGCTGACTGGTGGTAGCACCCCTGTGACGGCATGTTTTACTGAGGCTTGCTGCTGAGGAGGAGCTCGGACTTCGTCGCCATGCGGGCTCAATCTTGGGGCTTCACTTTTGACTTGCTTTCCTCTCTCTTCTTTTTGTTTGCTTTGTTTTGCTGTATTATTTTTTCCTCTCTTTTTTTTCTTCTGCCTCCTGCCCTTTCTGTTTTCTGGGGGCCTACAGCAGCAGCCTAGGTCGTTGTATGGCTGTCTGGGCTTTGCTCTGGGACCCTTTCTTTTCTTCATTTGTTTTGTTTTATCTATTATGCCTGGGTATTTTCCCTCTCTCTTTCCTTTTTTATTTTGCTTCTGACTTGCTTCTAGAGTCTTGAGCTGCTGCCTTGAGTGTTTAATGGCTTTCTGTATTGTATTGTATAGAGTATTTATAGAGCGCAACAATCACCCAACGGGTATCTTGGCGCTACAGTACATGATACAGAAATATGTGGCTAGGTAGAAGCGGAGAAGAGCAAATAGTGCCGGGAAGATTAGACTCTAGGGAACAGCCATGTCTTAAGTTTCTTCCTGAACTGCAGGAGGTCGTGCGACTGTATGAGTTCCAGGGGGAGGCCATTCCAGAGCTTAGCTGCTGCAAAGCTGAAGGCTCTGCCTCCTGACTTAACTTTCCGAACCTTTGGAACTTTTACCAGGTAGGCACTGGCAGAACGAAGACACCTGGTAGGTACATACCACGTAAAAATGTCTTGAAGGGGTATAGGACCTTGTCCATGCAGGGCCTTGAAAACCAGGCAGAGGGATTTAAATTGGATCCTCTGCGTTAGTGGTAACCAGTGAAGCTCAGCAAGAGCCAACGAACCAGATGACCGACGGGGTTTCGTCAGTGCCAATTTGGCCCCCATGGTCTGAACTCTCTGGAGACGTTCAGTCAAAAATTTAGGGGCATCCAGCAGTAGAGCATTACAGTAATCTAGTCTACTGAGGATAATACCGCCAGTGACCAGTGCTCTCGCCGCCTCAGGTAGTAGTGGAAAGATTTTCTTCAGAGCTCTAATCAGAGAAAACAAGTCCCTAACACCTTATTGACATGCATTTCCAGAGTTAAAGTGGCATCAAGCATAACTCCCAGGTTACGTACAGCTTTAGCCGGTACCAAAGTAGGCACAGATAGAGATGACCAGAGGTTTTCAGGAAAAGGGGGGGGATCCTCCCGGTGGTACAGTGAAGAACCTCAGTTTTCCCTGAATTGAACTGAAGAGAGTTTGCACTTAGCCATTGGGCAGTATCTCGCATACAATCATGAAAGGCTGTCAATGTAATAGAGTGATTCCCCTCGAGAGAGAAAAAGATTTGAGTGTCGTCGGCATAGTTTACAAGTCTCACACCATGTGTTTTTATAAGTCGAACCAGGGGTTGCATATAAATATTGAAAAGAATAGGGCTTATTGCCGACCCCTGTGGAACACCATGGTGGACTTCAGAAAACGTAGACCGATACGGTGGAAGGGAGACCGCTTGACACCTGTCTGATAAATAAGATTGGAACCAATTAAGGGCAATCCCAGACACCCCAATTTCTTCCAGTCTGGTCAGCAAGATTTCATGGTTGACCGTATCGAAAGCGGCAGACAGATCGAGCAAAATTAGAATGCCTGATTGCCCTCTGTCTGCCCGCATCCGAAGATCGTCCAATACGGTCACCAATGCAGTCTCGGTTCCGTGACCAGGTCGAAAACCAAATTGGACATCATCCAACTTAGAGTTGGATTCAAGGAACTCAGATAGACTTTTGCTGACCAGATGTTCAACTATCTTTATCGGAAAAGGAAGGAGAGAAATGGGTCTGTAATTCGCCGCGCTAGTCGGGTCTAAGGTTGCTTTTTTCAGGAGTGGAGTGACCACTGCTTTTTTCCAACAAGCTGGCACTGATCCAGAAGTCAGAGAGCTATTACAGATCTGGCGAAGAAGGGGAAAGAACTCATGACCCAGCTCCTTCCAGATTTTGTAGGGGAGAGGATCTAAAGGGGACCCTGACGATACACTCTCTGCAATTCTATGAAAAGTATCCTCTGAGAAGAGCTCAAAGTGATCCAAGGTGGGTGATAAGCCCACCTTTGGTCCATTGGCCCTGCCCGATTCCAATACCTCAGTGTGGTTATCCATAGGATCTTTACAATAGGGTAGGTCAGTACGCCTCAGCCCGTCGATTATATTGCTTATTTTTTCCAAGAAATAAATGGCTAAGCTATCACATAAGGCTTGGGTCGGCACAACTTTAGACTGCAGACATTCAGGGGCAGTCATATCCTTCACTATTTTAAAGATTGTCCGGGAATTGTTTTTAGAGTTTAAGATGATATTGGCAAAATATTGCGACTTGACCACATTGATTTCCTTCCTATATTTCCCCAGTAGTACCTTCCAGTCAGTCCTGTTCTTGTCTGAGTAGGTTTTCCTCCATTTCCTCTCAGCTTGTCGACAGGCCAGTTTCATAGACTTAAGATGGTCATTATACCAGCTGGCCGAAGGTCTACCTGCTTTCCTACAAATTTTTTCAGGGACAATTTGGTCGAGTTGACTTTGGATTTGGGCACATAGAGTCATATAATTGTCTTCCACGGTACTGCACTCATTAAAAGTTTCAAAACAAGAAAACACAGGATGAGGGCCACTCTTTCTCTTGAGTAGTTCCTTCCAGTTTCTACATTTGAGCAGCCTAGCCTCGCTAACAGCAAACTGTGCTCTTTGAAGATCAAGTAGCCGAAATTTGATCAGAAAATGATCGGACCAGTCAACTGGAAGAATTTCTGCCACTTCCAAGGCCTGTTCCTTGGAGAAGATTAAATCAAGAGTATTTCCTCCTATATGAGTCGCCTTGCTGATTCCCTGGTATAAATCCAGGTTCTCGCAGGCTTGCAGTAGATTGTGAAGGCTGGAGTCCAACACTCCATTACACCATAAATTAAAATCACCCAGTATAACCAAATTGGAATGGGTGACGGCCATATTGCAAATCACATCAACTAAACTCTGCAGATGCAAGGACCTTACCGCTCCTGGTGGTCTATAACAAACAATACCAGCCAGAACGCAACCCTTAGGATCTTTGAGGGAGAAGCCAAAAAGTTCGAAGCCCTCCACTTCATCAATCTCTAGCTGAATAAAATCCAGTGCTTCTCTGAAGATAATCCCCACTCCACCTCCTCTTCCATTGTTACGGGGCTTATGTAATATTTTATAGCCCGGAGGGCATGCTAGTCCTAATTCTACCTCTAGGTCTGGTTGGGTCCAGTTTTCCGTCATAAACAGGACATCTAAATAATGAAATTCTAGCAATAATTGGATCTCCACCTGATGTTTCGGCAGAGATCTAACATTGAGTAGCCCTCCCAGTAAAGTCTCTTTCCTAGCAATCTCAGCCATAATACCGGCTGTGCCCTCCCCATGGTGCGGGTTAAACCTACCATTTGCCGACATGCCTATCCGCTGTAGAGCTTCACTGGAATAGGTGAGCCTCTCATTGTTGACGGTATTTTCATCATTTTCGGCAGCATGACTGGCGCTGTGCGTGACCGGTGCGCGGACGGGCACAGGCGGGCTTGCATTAGGCGCGCCAGCGGCGCGCCCGCTGCGCGCGTCCGCTGCGCGGCCACGCCAGCGTGCTGCCTAAATGGGGTCGGGCGGAAAACAACTAGACCGCCGACCTCGCGACTAATGGAGCAGCTTTAGAGCGTGATTCCGTGAGGTCCGCTAAGCAGGAAGTGCCGTGTCAGCAGCCCAAGAGGCACAAGAACACTGATCAGCTAGAGCACCAAATTATACATTACACATGACAGTTTTAAAAGTAAAATAAAATCCAGGTCACGTTTTTAAAACTTCAGGAAAGTCAGTGCAGTCAGTGCAAATAGCGAGATGTGCAAAAAAAGCAATTTCATTAAAAACACAGAGCAGAAAAAGCAGAATTCGTTCGTTCCCCCCACCACACACAGTAATCACGTAGCGTTACTTCACGGCCACGCCAGCGTGCTGCCTAAATGGGGTCGGGCGGAAAACAACTACACCGCCGACCTTTCTGGGCTTGAGGTGGGCCTTTCAACAAGCAGAGAGCTGTCGAGAGCACAGACATCGTTGTACGGGGCTTGTCCCCGCTTACTACTCACTGCGGTCCGGACGCTTGGCCCAGTGGGCGAGGGTATCGGCCACCGGTGCAGTGTTCCTTGTTCCTGTGACGCTGGTCTGCAGGGCACGAGGAACGCCCATGGCGGTGATGTGGTTGCAGTTGGCAGGTGAGGCGTGCATTTTCTTTCTTGCAGGCGGGGTGTGCTGTGCTCTACAGTCTCGCTGGTGCGCGGGACATGTCCCGCCCTTGTCGCCAGTGTGGTGCTGTGAGTCGGGCCTGCTATGGGTATAACGTACCACCAGCCCACATGTTCTGCCGCATTGAATAACTGGCACCCATATGTTAGTGTACTGGTCTCGGAGTTAGCCCTCGAGTGGTCGACTCCCTTTATTAATTCCCCTCTGACCAGGGGATGATGTGTGTGTACATCCGGCGGTCTGCCCTGACAGCAGGACTGCTGACCTGCTACATAACTTTCCCTTGGCTTAGATATGTTAAGAGATGGCTTATAGAACTCAGCCTTCTCGCCTATTGGATGGAGCCACAGCAGCTGGTACAAAGCTCCAAGTATATCATGAAGCCTATCAATGCTTTTATGAAGCCCGCAACCTGAGTGCGCCCTCGGCCATAACAGACTACATGGCGGACATTCATACCCCGTTATTAGACGATGATGGTAGAGAGAGACTAGAGTCGGATATAACGGTGGACGAAATCAAACTGTCTATAACCAACCCATTACGTCCTGGGAAGATCCCGGGCCAGAATGGCCTCCCTGCAGAACTGGGGAACAACCTTTACAACGCAACTTTTACAACGCACTACCATTACAACGCATTTTTTACAACGCATAATCCATTACAACGCATGACATTACAACGCATGACACTACAACGCATTTTTAAAAACTACCTTTACAACGCATTCCATTACAACGCATACTACCATTACAACGCATACCATTACAACGCATAATATTACACTATACTATCCAACACTTACCCTACTGATGCACCCCCTGGAGTTAGAATAGTAATTTTTACCCCTACACTATCCAACACTTACCCTACTGTTGCACCCCCTGGAGTTAGAATAGTAATTTTTACCCCTACACTATCCAACACTTACCCTACTGTTGCACCCCCTGGAGTTAGAATAGTAATTTTTACCCCTACACTATCCAACACTTACCCTACTGTTGCACCCCCTGGAGTTAGAATAGTAATTTTTACCCCTACACTATCCAACACTTACCCTACTGTTGCACCCCCTGGAGTTAGAATAGTAATTTTTACCCCTACACTATCCAACACTTACCCTACTGTTGCACCCCCTGGAGTTAGAATAGTAATTTTTACCCCTACACTATCCAACACTTACCCTACTGTTGCACCCCCTGGAGTTAGAATAGTAATTTTTACCCCTACACTATCCAACACTTACCCTACTGTTGCACCCCCTGGAGTTAGAATAGTAATTTTTACCCCTACACTATCCAACACTTACCCTACTGATGCACCCCCTGGAGTTAGAATAGTAATTTTTACCCCTATACTATCCAACACTTACCCTACTGTTGCACCCCCTGGAGTTAGAATAGTAATTTTTACCCCTATACTATCCAACACTTACCCTACTGTTGCACCCCCTGGAGTTAGAATAGTAATTTTTACCCCTATACTATCCAACACTTACCCTACTGATGCACCCCCTGGAGTTAGAATAGTAATTTTTACCCCTATACTATCCAACACTTACCCTACTGATGCACCCCCTGGAGTTAGAATAGTAATTTTTACCCCTATACTATCCAACACTTACCCTACTGATGCACCCCCTGGAGTTAGAATAGTAATTTTTACCCCTACACTATCCAACACTTACCCTACTGTTGCACCCCCTGGAGTTAGAATAGTAATTTGTACCCCTACACTATCCAACACTTACCCTACTGTTGCACCCCCTGGAGTTAGAATAGTAATTTGTACCCCTACACTATCCAACACTTACCCTACTGTTGCACCCCCTGGAGTTAGAATAGTAATTTTTACCCCTATACTATCTAATACTTACCTTAAATGTAATTTAATATTATGCGTTGTAATGGTATGCGTTGTAAAGGTAGTATGCGTTGTAATGGTAATGCGTTGTAAAGGTATTTTTTAAAAATGCGTTGTAGTGTCCTGCGTTGTAATGTCATGCGTTGTAATGGATTATGCGTTGTAAAAAATGCGTTGTAAGTGCATGCGTTGTAAAAGTGTGCGTTGTAACGTCATACATCCTGCAGAACTTTACCAGAAGTGCGCAGCTCTTTTAGGCACACACCTGCTGAAGCTTTTTTTAAGATGCTTCCCGAGAGGGAATCCTGCCCCTGGACCTGCGAATGGCCACGATTATCCCTATTTATAAACAGGGGAAACCCCCCACTGACTGTGGTGAAAATATTGGCAACTATCCTTGCCTTGAGGCTCCGTCAGGTCATCACTACTCCAGTGCATCAGGACCAGACGGGCTTCTTGCCTGGTCGGGCGAGCCAGCTGAATCTGCGAAGGACCCACAATTGGCTCATAGAGGTTCAGTCCCGAGAAGATCCGCATTTGCGCATGTCCCTAGACGCGGAAAAGGCGTTTGACGCAGTACATTGGCCCTTTTTGGAGGCCACCTTGGTTAACTTTGGTATAGGCCCCAGGTTTCAGCACTGGATAGGTCTCTTGTACAGAGATCCCTGGGCAAGGGTTAAGGTCAATGGTCAGGTCTCTGGAGATTTTCCCATCAGACGGGGCATCCGACAGGGTTGTCCTCTCCCTCCACTACTGTTCGCTCTCACGATAGAGATAGTGGCTTGCGTGATAAGGCAATGTCCGGAGATTCAGGGGTTCCGAATTACACCAACAGATACTGGGGAAGAAAAGATCTCGCTTAGCGGATGACATTTTGCTCTATATCACTCACCCGACTATCATGATTCCCACTTTATTCGATGTCATGGACATCTATGGGACATACTTAGGTTACACCATAAACTGGCAAAAGTCAGTCATCTAAAGCCCAAGAGCCTTGGCCTCTTGGCCCACTCTCCCTGGGGCCCTACAGATAGCACATACTGGGTTTACGTATCTAGGGATTTACCTTACCACAGACAAGAGGATTTCGTATCAGAGAAACATTCAACGGGTCATAACCAACTTTACAGTAGAAGCACAGAGATGGAAATCTCTTCCCCTCCCAATCCTAGGCCGGGCAGCCATGTTTAGATGATCACTCTGCCTCGTATCCTTTACACCCTCCAGAATGAGTACTTCCCCCTCTCCCGGCAGACCTTTCTTGCGGTGGATGCGGAACTACGTTCCCTTCTATGGCTCGGGAAGCAACCGAGGATTGCATTAACTACATTACACCGTAATCAGTATAATGGGGGGGATATCGCTGCCAGATAGAGAGGCCTACTACTGGGCGGAACATATTACCCCGGTGAATGAATGGATACACGCCACGGCGGACCACCCCACCTATAGGCTGGAAAGAGACACTGTGGCGAATCGCACATACATGTATTATCTCTATGGGGGATGGGGTGGCAACTTCTCCCGGCCACAGAAATCACGTTAGAGGTATGGGACAAAGCGTTGAGGGCACTGGGGTGGGCTTGCATACCTACTAAACAGACACCTCTTTGGCACTGTCCCTGGTTAAAAGAAGTCCACAAACTGAAGGGCTTTGAGGGGTGGGACGCCATAGGAATTTCTACCATAGGGGACATCATAGCCAAGGGTACACTTAAAAGTTTCCGCGCGCTGCAGACAGACTTTGGGTGGCCCATCTTCCAGTTTTTTAAGTATGCGCAACTTCGACATGCCTGGCAGGCGGAGGGCTCCTTATCCTCCTCGCTACCGGAATATGAACCACTGGAGGGGCACCTACTACAGGAACACATACCTTCTAAGGCAGTATCACTTACATACCGGACCTTGAATAATAATGCACCAGACAGGCTGGGGAGACTGAGGGAGTCCTGGGAACTAAACTTAGGTACACTTGAGAACATAGACTGGGAAGCAGCCTTAATGCACCATCGAGAGGTGGCCATTAAATCCCGTCTCCACCTCATCCAATATAAGATACTACACAGAGTCTATTATGATAGGGCCCGGCTTCACCACATGGGCCGCGCCAGCGATCCGAATTGTCTGAGATGTGGCCATACACAGGGGGATCTCTATCATACCATCTGGGAATGCCCCAAAATACAGACCTACTGGGAAAAGGTGTTGGGTGAATTGAGCAAGGTTCTAGAAACAACACTACCACTGGACCCTAAATTCATACTGTTGGGCATACATGGGGATGTAGATTTAGGCCGCCCGCAGTTCATTTTCATCATGTTAGCCCTGGTGGTGGAGAAACGGGACGTAGCATGAACATGGGGTGCGGCAACAACACCCCAGCTCCGAGAGTGGAGGGCGGGAATGGATATGTACATGGTGGTAGAAAGGGTCACATACAAGGTGAGAGGAGGCCCGAGAAAATTCCGCAGGGTATGGGGCAAATGGAGGGCATATTATGGGCTAGATGGGGGGCTGGGCGATGGTTAGCGGGCCTTTCAGAGGTCTCTCGTTTAACCCTAGCCATGAGTACCGGCTCGCTCGTCCTCAAACACTCCAGAAGGGGAAGACACATGAGACACTGCAACGAAGAACGGTGAATGGGTGGGACTTGCAGGCTCAAGTCGCCCTTAGGGATAACGATGTGGGACTATATGTGATGTGGATTGTATATGTATGCCTCTGCACGACTGTAACCGATTGTGATATGCTTTCTTTCGTTTTTTGTTTGGTACAAAATACAAATAAACATATTTAAAAAAAAAAAAAAAGTATATCGTGAAGCAAGTATATTTGGGATATGTCGTAAACTCACTCCACCGGGACCCTAATTAGGGCAGATTAACAACACAATTCCTCAATGTTAAATCAAACCTATGCTATGAAGTGTTCCTTGACACTATCCAACCACACCTGGCGAGAATCTTATACCTGAAATTTCAATACATAAATCAGGAGCTATACTGCAAGCTGGGAAACCTAGGGAGAGTTAACCTGCCCTTCATGCACTTTAGGCCATATGCCAGGGCAAGGGAAAAAAGGATTTGTTCACTGTGCAACAGGTTAGGGTTCAGGAAACATCAAGACGCTCTAAGAGTGGTGAATCACAATGTAACACCATACATAATATTTGCTATATCTAAATACTTATTAGGAGTAGGATTCGCACAGAGTTAGATGGGGCTGAAACTGTGATGCTGCAGTGAATAATATACTTCTTCCTCGAAGTATTTAATTGTGACTAATGGTAGCTTTAATGTAAATACTGTATCTTACCTATTGTATGATTTTTAACTGACTTTTATAAATACATGTATTTTATTGGGTTTAACTAGAACGAAAGGTTATTAAGCACTTCGCAAAGTATGGCCTTTCTCCCACACAAGACCAAAAGATAGGCCCAAGGACAAGCACTTAACCTTCCTTCAGGCATGGCAGACCATAGGAGGTTCTTGCCTGGGGCCTAGTCCTTGTTTGAATACTTTGGACTGAAATGCAAATAGAAAAGCCATGAATGTTATGTGCACTGAGGGGAAACCCACCATGAAAGATGTATAGTTGGATATGGAAATATTTAAAAAAAATTTATTGTGAAACTTTTCATGGCCTGTGGCCGAAATAAAGTATCACATAAGAATAAGATAGTGTGTTTTAGCTTCAAAGAGCTCTTTCAGTAATTAAATGTACGAGGGCTAGTGAAATTAGACTCCATCACACACTTAGAACTGTTATGTCTAAAAGCACGCGGCACTGAAAACTGTTACACCCATGATATATGCCATTATGCAAGAAGCCACAGTTCTGCACCCCTGAGCAATCTGCCAAGAGTGAAGGCTGGCTTGT
This sequence comes from Triturus cristatus, assembly GCF_964204655.1. Lineage (NCBI taxonomy): Eukaryota > Metazoa > Chordata > Amphibia > Caudata > Salamandridae > Triturus > Triturus cristatus. The sequence goes on along the minus strand of NC_140590.1, from coordinate 271,113,402 downwards.
GTCTCTAAAATCAGAGAGCTGCGAGGCTGTTACTAACGAAAGAATTTAATAACAGTAAAAGAGTTCATAAGAATTAGCTGACTTGCAAACCATGTTTTCACAACATTTTCAGTATTTGAGGAATCCTAAAATGCATTTATGTGAGCATTCACCTGACTATGCCTGAAATGTAAGTCTGGTGCCTCTGTACTGGGTGCAAGGCATCTGACGACCTGCCTTTAGATTGTCGGGTGCGCATGGCTTGGCACGCCTGCGCCATCCACTGAAGACACAGAGGCAAAACCATGATGCATGGGGGCAGTAGCTGGGCCATCCAGAGTGTGCAACTGTGTGTTTTGAGGTGGCGGCATCATGGGCAGGCAGACTCTGCTGTGCCGCATGCACCCCATGCACAGTCTGATAAGCTTGAACCACCATAAGATCCGCACTGTGGCAAGGTGAGGAGAAAAAGGTTGAACCTAGGCTTGACTGGCCGCCGGAGCCATCAAGTGTTGCCTAGAAAAGAAAAGAAGGCAAGTGCTCGCTGGGTCGAGCCCACGTGGATCTGGCTGCACCTTCCTTTGAGATTAAAACTTGTGAGATTATATCTGCGTGACGTTTTTCAGGTTTCGCCTAGGTAGCTCTTCTGCTGTCTCTTCGAGACATGCTGTATTCAGGATATGGGCTTTAAGCAACACCCATCTTTCCAATTGGCTCTGTTGGAAAGTGGCTTATTAGTAGTAGTAACTATATATTTACCACTGGCAATAAGGCCACTAATGCTCAGTACAGGTCTCAAAAAGCTATCCCCATGCTCAACCCTGGGTAGCCTGGCTGCAAGCAGGCAGGCTTAATTTAGGAGACAGGTATATAAAGTAGTTAAAAACACCAATTCAGTGAGAAATTAAGACACAAGACACAATAAAAATCCAACACCAATTTATTGAAATAGGAAATATTTTAATTTTTAAAATGACACCAAATCGACAAACATCCAATATAGGGAACCACTGATATGATTTTTTTTATATTAAACACTTTCAAGGGCTTAGAAACCAATAGTGCCACTTCTAGACATTTGGTCGCCTCTGACCTGGACAAAGTCAAAGTTTGAGGCTGGCGGGGAAGGAGCCCTTGTCGGATACGCTAAGCAGGAGGCTCCGGTCAAGATTTTACCTTCTGCCTTTCCCATCCTCCCTTTGAAGCTGATTCTTTACGACCCCTCCTTCCTGCTCTGGCATTTCATGTGGAGCAGAGCTCATTCTAACAGATAGTCCCTCCTCTGGGTGAGCCACTTATCACTTCATCAAAGCAGCCTGGCTGAAAAATCAGAGAAGACCTCAGAAAGGCTGAATTTTGGCTTAGAGACAAGAACGTCTTATAACTTCTTTTCTGTACATTTTAGGATAAATTCAACAATAGCATATTGTTGTATTTATCAATACTATTCTCCTAAGTCCTTGAATGATATTTTCTTTGGTGCCTATCAATATTTATGCATTCATAAACTATTGCAATGTCATCCTATGAGGCTAGGCATCTACAATGGGGAAAATGCAGTGTGCAATTTCTCCAGAATCAGGGCATATAAAACATCTTTTATAAAGGCCCTCCTCATGGCTACATGACCCCCCCCCCCCTCACCCCTGGAACATATAGGGGAAACTTTTGGGGTCCTGGATATGTCACTTCACAGTGCCCCTAGCACCAAAGTCGATTTTGGAAACCACTTTTCTACAATGAGGGAAATAAAATGTATAAGTTCTATATCCCCAGAGCATGTAAAACATAATTTATAAGGACCCTCCTTATAATGACATAACCCCCCACCACGGGACACCTAGGGGAGACCCTGGGGGTACCTAATATGCCAAAATATAGTAGAATATCAATTAAGTGCCCCTACCACCAAAGTCGAGTCTGAGCACAGTTTACATTTAAAAGCAGTCCTGCAACACACGACTGCTTTTAAAAGCTATCAGCAGTGCACACATGCAAGTACAACAAGCATTGGCATAGCCAATAGGTCTCGCCTTTGGGACCTTATAAGTGTTTAGCCATGCAACAGTTGCATAACTAAACACTTATAAGGTTTTAACTGCTGCAATCTATTGAAGCCTCAAGGAGAACATCAAAGCGGCCGTGAGGCCGGGAAAGTGATCGCCATCGCGAGCAAACATCAAAGCGGCCGCGAAAGTGTAAGTAATTGCGGTAAAGCACGACGCGCCCCCCCCCCCGCGCACATGCACTGTGGCTCTAGGCTGGCCTGGTAGCACTTTTTGAAGCCCTCACAAGATATCTCGCCAGACCAGCGCATTCGCTGGGTCAGGTGAGACCGAAAAAGGGCTGCTGGCCTCTAAACGGTCGTGCCCTATTATATACTAGGGACTTGAAGGCAGTTTCAAGCCCCCTGCTCTATTATGTACTAGGGCCTTATTGGGTAGGTTATGCCAATTATAAGTATACCCCTAATATATATATTGTACCCTAATTTATGTCAGTGTTTTTACTATATTCTCAATGTGTTTTCACCATAGCACTGGTCCCAGCAGAGCCCAGGATACAGTCAGAGTCTGTTACCACCAGTACCAGGTAGCAAAAAATGGGGATGCCCTGGGCACAGGATGTCTTTGGAACAGGCTCCTTTTACTGTGCTTTGTAAATGTCTGCTTTTCTTGGTATTTTAGCATTGTTGGCACCTTTTGTTTCTCGTCCTCACATGTTCCCTCCTTCTCATTTCAGGCTTCAGCTACGGGGCTATCAGCTGCTTGCCGCCAGTGTCTTTGATGTTTTCCATACTTGCTAGTTTATTTACTGTAAGACGTTTCAATCTTTCGCCAGGGATCCTACAACGTTGAGAACAAAGATTGGCTTCTGTAAACTCCATTAATTTTTCATTTATTTTAATCTGTGCACTTTAGTTATTGTTTGTGATGTATAATCAACTTCATCAGCTCCTGTGCAGGGTGCGACTCTCTGGCTATCGAGACAAGCTCGTCCAGCCTCGTGGCGCGCATCTAGTTTAGTTAAGGCATGGCGAGAGCTGACGATGAGGCTCGAACCTGGGTCCCCAGTTCCAAAGTCATCCACACTGGATGTTACACCGCATCCACAACACAGTTATACCAAAGAAATAGCTTTGTGAAACATTGTTTCACGCTCTGCTTTTCTCGACGTTTTTAAGGGGCGACTCTGTGCTTAATAAAAAACATAAACGCACCTCTGTACCTATTAGCGCATTACTAGCATGTATCAAAGTCCTTCCCTAAAACACCTTACAATGTTAATAAACAGGCTCCTATTTTTGTCTGAAGCAATACTTTTGTTTTCATTCCACTCCACGTTGTGTTTGAAACCAACTGGTGGGTGCACTATAGTTTAGTTTTAGTTCGGCGTAGTCTATCTTTTTATATACATTTTCCATCCCACCCATTACCTTCCTCACACTCAACACACTTGTACCTCCTAACTGTGCAAAAACCACCGTATGCCTCTTCAAAATGGACACCTTTTGAGCACAAGATTCGAACATACATACATACATACATACGAAGTACCCCGGGCCCACCTCATCTCTAACCGAATTCAAAAGAGCCTTAAAACTCCACTTTTTCGCCTTGGTACAAACAACTCTAATCCACCCTGCTCTTCGCATGACGACAACCACGTTCTCCTGAAGCCAACCATTTCTGAATATAATGTACATTTATCTAAAACTATATGGGAAGTTGATCATGCATTGTGTGACCCTGAGAGCCGTTTTTCAAGCCTTTTTTCAGTTGCTTGAAACTACCACTAGGCTTTGCAATAAGGCAACCGGCCATACCACCCCTTTGGAATCATTAGCCCTGCATGGGAGAGGCTGGATGGAAAACATGTCCTGTGCACTTTGTGTATTAGAGAGTCAGCCTCCCTCTTTTTATTGTGCAGTGCTCGGTGATTAGTGGTACAATTTGAACAGTGTGTATGTAGCAACATTCAAGATGTTCTTGTGCTGAGAAACAGTATATTGGGTCGCAGTATTAGATTGTAGCAGTAATCTAGTTTACTCTTAGCAAGCAGTGTGTTAATCAGAACATTAGCAGTGTGGATGGGTAATGGGCTTGGGGTTATTTCTTCTGTTAAGTCGCTGTAATGGTGGCTGTGAATGCTCTGAAGAACTCTAGTCACAAACTAGGATTAAATAGGGTCCTTAAGTTCCAGGCAGAGGAGGAAGAAAGAAGAACATCATTAGTGTCCCCATCATGTAAAGGGTAAAAAAGACAGGTCCAGGGCAGGACCATGGGGCTCACTAACAGGTAGGAGGGCAGGTGGCAAGTGGAGGAGCAGCAGGAGGCCAAGAAAGATTAATCGGTGAGATAGGAGATCCACTCTGTGGCTTTAGCATCAAACAAGGTGAGACCTGCAAGTAAGGATGGGTGGCCAGCCTATCAGTGTCTAAGATGTGGTGAGATGAGAAACTTGTAGATGAGCCTGTGAGGGCAGTTTCTATGGGTTAACGTTGACCGAAGTGGATTGAAGCAAGTTGGAGAATGAGAAGAGGGCAAGTCGATTGAACACCAGTCGTTCAAGGATTTTGGATAGGATGGTGAGTAGGGTAATGAGTGAAAAGATAGATTTGAAAGAGGGATCTGGCAGTGGTTTCTTTAGCAATAGAAGAACAACCATAGCTTTGAATTACTAGCCAGTGAGACCAATGCGATTTAAGATTAAAAACAGATACATTAAAACCAGAGAAGACACTGCAACAGGCTTTACTTCTTGAGCTCTGAATGGCTCACATGGGACACAATATGAGTTACCAAGTTTCCATAAAAGAGTTAATTTAGTGGGTTGTAGTGGGACGAAGGAGTCTAACTGGCAAGAAAAGTACAGATGGAAGGTGCAGTTTATGATGACTGAGAGCGCAGGTTTTAGGATATGTATTTTTCATCTTGTGGTGGTTGTGGAAGAGAAAAACAAAGCAAAGTATTATAACTAATTTTATTTATTAACCATGAGACCAAACAGGGTTGCAGGGCAGAAAGGTGGATTGAGGAAAGAATTATGCATGTAGGGTGGCTGCTGGCAGTGCAGTTCCAAAGAAGAGATGAGGTTATAATAGTAGTTTGATTTGGTCATGTCCAGAGCGGTTGACAACAAACACAAACAAGCGTTTGCAATGCAATAGGTCTCACATTTTCCACGACGTCTTGGTTTAACTTAAAATATGGTGGCAGCACCTCGTGTGGCTGCTTTATATTTACAAAAAGCGCTCGCCGCACATTGCGACATTGTGCTTTCACTGGATTTATGTTTATTTGTACAATGCGTCCTACCGGGATTCTATAGCAGGACCGGAGGCTCAGATTATGCTTCTCAATTTCTTTACTTACTCCATAGTAGCCAATGAAAAAACATTAAACACTTGTAACAACTACATATCCCATGAGGCTTTGAACCACGCCTCCATAATCATCCAATCAAACGTGACCTTAATCCACAAAATAGCGAGGCACCATCTTGACTACCTCTTTCTTTGCTGCTCTGCAGTCAAGATAAGTGCCTTGTTATTTTGCTTATGCCTTAAAGTTATTTGGCCTATTATTGCCATTGTATGATAATTGAGTAATGATTTCATGTATATGAATGTTTCCTTAATGTACGCTTGCTAGCGGTGTAGCGCTCGCGTCGCGCTCTGCGCGCGATTAATTTTATTACTCCTATGTGCTCAAGCACGTGTTGCGCTTCCCTCTATGTTTTTCCCCCAGGCTTTTTTTAGCCCTTTTTCAGCTCCTTTTGTGGCTGCTTTCACTCGTGGTTGCGAGCGGTGCAGTTTCTGTACCGGCGCTCCCCTCGCACTTCCGGCCGACTTCTGCACCCCCCCACACCCCTCCCCCCCCCGGAGTGAGAACACGTGCACGGCCCCGCTCGGGTCATCTGCGTGGATTCTCTCGGGAGCCTGCACACGCCTGCTACATGCTCGCAGGTCTCCCTTTCACTTTGCTGGATGGCGTCTCTGCCCCGGGCTAGAAAAACAGGGGAAGCAGCTCGACAGTACAGACACCGGTACTGGGCCTGATTTAACCCTCTTTTGACAACTTTCAGCAGAGTTTGAGCAATTCTCTCGCCTTACTATTAGTTAAGCAAAAGAAACGCAATTGATGGACGGAATGCAGAACAAATCAAAACATTCACCCCCAGTCAAGAGATCTGGGTTAAATCCATTATTCTTTTGTTCATCATGCCACCCCAGTTTAGACCTGGCCATATGCAAATCAGTCTTGACCCTGTGCCTCATGGGAACAGTCCAGCCCGAACTGCCAAGCCAGGTCCTCCCTGGACTGGAAACAAGCATCCTAGGACCGGTTTCGGGGTTTTACCCCTCTTCAGCCAGGATAGCTTGATTCCAGTGGCACAGTGAGCCCAGGACCCACGTCTGGGCATACCTGGCTCACTTAGGGCGAGAAAGCAAAAGACACACAATTGATGGACGGAATGCAGAACAAATCAAAACATTCACCCCCAGTCAAGAGATCTGGGTTAAATCCATCATTGTTTTGCTCACCATGCCACCCCAGTTTAGACCTGGCCTTATGCAAATCCGTCTTGACCCTGTGCCTCATGGGAACAGTCCAGCTCGAACTGCCAAGCCAGGTCCTCCCTGGACCGGAAACAAGCATCCTAGGACTGGTTTCGGGGTTTCACCCCTCTTCAGCCAGGATAGCTCGATTCCAGTGGCACAGTGAGCCCAGGACCCACGTCTGGGCATACCTGGAGCACTTAGGGCGAGAAAGCAAGACACACAATTGATGGACGGAATGCAGAACAAATCAAAACATTCACCCCTAGTCAAGAGATCTGGGTTAAATCCATCATTCCTTTGCTCACCATGCCACCCAAGTTTAGACCTGGCCTTATGCAAATCCGTCTTGAGCCTGTGCCTCATGGGAACAGTCCAGCCCAAACTGCCAAGCCAGGTCCTCCCTAGACCGGAAACAAGCTAGCCTGGCTGATGACGGCTGATAAGCCAGAAGAAATGGCTTGGCGGTTCGGGCTGGACTGTTCCCATGAGGCACAGGATCAGACTGATTTGCATATGGCCATGTCCGTACTGGGGTGGTGGAGTGAGCTAAAGAAAGATGATGGATTAAACCCAGATCAGTTGACTGGGGGTGAGTGCTTGTATTGTTCAACACTCCGTCCATCATCCCCTTTGGTTTTGCTTCACTATTAGTTAAGGGCTTAATCATTTTTGGAAAATCCCTCTGAGTGATTTAGGCAGGAGGGGCCTGTGGATCCCCGTTAGTCCTAATCTTCAAGGGGTGGTACCTCTCCTTTTTGGCCTCACTGTTCCAGCACTTTTACTCCCAACCGATGTCCTTTCTCAGTGCTGAGTTAGGGTAGTAAAAATTGGCTTCCCTCTGGGGATTTGGATTGTAGTGTTTTTACACATAGTATTGATAATGTCAGACTGTGAGGTCTACGAGGAGGAACTGGCTGCTTATGGTCCTAGAGAGGACGAGGACTATTATTATGATGAGACTATGGAGTCCCTGGTTGAAAAGACTCTTGATAGAAAACTGGATACGGCTCTCTCCCCCGCCTTATTGCCTATCTCTCTCTGTTTGGACCAGTTAACTGGTTCCACCCCTACAGGTACTCCCAATCCCCCTCCCCTCCCCCCATCGAGCCCCCAGGCCTCCCTTGGCCTCATGTGCAGATCTATTCTAAAATAAAAGCTGCCCAGGAACATGACCATGGCACTCTGCCGGTAGCTCCTCCCCAGGCCCGACTCCCTCTAGCCCCATCCCCCTTACGGACACAGATACTGATACCGACTCCTCACACGAGTAACGCCCTCATAAGCGTGCCAAGAAGCGCAAGCACACTCTTTCTCCCGTCCAACCATCCCCTTTCACGTTCGATCCCTCCAGCATTGTTCACCCCCGGTCATCCGATTGGGCCCCCGCCCCGGCTGGGGCGGAGTATATGCAAACTAACTTACGCAAAAGTTTCGACAAGGAGGTCCGGGCTTGCTTAAGATCTTAATTCCCGCGACCTGACCTTGCCAACAAGATTGCTCTTACACCAGAAATTGACTCTTCCATGCAAACTTTCTTTAAAAAGTATAAAAAAGACCCTAAGAAAGGCATTGATCGGGCCCTTCGGACTACTCAGGACAGGCTTTTAGATGTATCAGGACCCCTATCGAAGATCTTAGAGCTAGCACTGCAAGCACAGGAGACTGGGGCTGCTATTCATCCTGAAGTACTGACCGGCTGGACCCAGAGGGCAATCTGTCTTCTTGGTAATGCCAATTGTGCCCTTTCCTCAGAAAGACGCAAGTCAGTCCTCCTCTGTATCGATCCCCAACTTGTTTAATTGGCCTCTGCTGAACCGGGTCCGCTGGCTAACGGACAACTCTTTGAAGAACGTTTTGTAAAAGACATTGCGAAGTTTGTTAATACGTACACTTCCCTTGAAAAATCGTAATTGTCGCTCAAGAGGGTGTTCCATCTCCTTTCTGGCAGAGCCGGTCGTGGCAGGGGACGCTCGACTGGCCGGTACAACTTACCAGAGTCCCCAGTGTGGATTTGCCCCCCGACGCAGAGGGTACACACAGGAACCAGACCAAGACGGTTTTCACCCCATGAGATCCCGGGGTTTCCGAGGCTGTTACAACAGGGGCATCAACAGAGGATACAAGAATAACGATGCCCAATCCTCAGGTAATTCCACCTCTCTTTCCTTTGATTCCTCTGGGGGGCAGATTGCTGCATGTTCTGTAGAATTGGACTCAAATCACCTCAGATGCATGGGTCCTGCACACGGTGCAGGGGTATCAAATAGAGCTATTCGATGTTCCTTTCCAGGGAATTCCCTCTTCTCCTCTCCTTTTTTCCCTACAAGAATAAGCTTTTATAGACTCCGAGCTTCAGGAGCTTTTGGCAAAGCAGGCTATTGCTGTGGGACCCTTCATTCCCAAAGGATTTTGCAGCAACGTCTTCTTGCTACAAAAGAAGGGTGGAGGACAGAGTTTGGTTCTAAACCTCAGGGAGTTCAATCCTTTTGTGGTCTACAGACATTTCAAAATGGAGGGAATCCATCTTTTACGAGATTTATTATTAGAGAACGATTGGATGGTCCGTCTGGACCTAAAAGATGCGTACCTAACAGTTCCCATTTGCCCATCCCATCAGAAATTCCTCCAGTTTCAGTGGAAGGAGCAATGGTTTTGTTATCTGTCCCTTCCTTTCGGCCTCTCATCAGCCCATGGGTTTTTACCAAACTGCTGAAACCAGTTACTACTCACCTTCGAGAGTTAGGCGTTCGCATGATCATTTATCTCGACAACTTGCTTATCCTGGCACAAGATCCCACCCTGTTGTCCAACCACTTGCAATGGATGATCTCCCTATTGCAGGAGTTAGGTTTTGTGATCAACACCAAGAAATCGATGACTATTCCGTCCCAACAAGTAGAGTTCCTAGGTTTTCAAATCGATTCAGTGAAGGCCCAGTTGCTTCTCCCGGCGCCCAATATCAAGTCCATAAAGAGGGAGATTCGAACGACTGTCAAAACAATTGATCTATTTAAGGTCCGTGGCAAGGATTGTGGGCCTCCTTGCGTCCTCGATTCAGGCTATCTTCCCAGGGTCACTCCATTACAGGGCGTTGTAACGACTCAAAATTCATTATTTACAGAAAAGGTTTTCGTACGATCATCTGATCGCACTGTTTCCGGAAGCCCAAGACGAACTTCAATGGTGGCTCACTCACATGGAGGCCTGGAATGGCAAGGCCATTTTCTGAGTCTCTCCCGACGTTATAGTCGAATCAGATGCCAATCGTTGGGGCTGGGGCGCAAGATGTGAGGAGTATGCCACAGGCAGTCGGTGGTCTGAAGAAGAGCTAAAATTACACATCAACTGTCTAGAGTTTTTAGCCGGATCGTTTGCAATCAGATCAATTTTCCCAGTGAAGAGCAATTGTTGCATCCTTTTGCGGATGGACAATGTGTTGGCGGTTCATTACATCAATCGCCTAGGAGGAACGAAATCTCGACTTCTAGCCAACATTGCAAGGGACTTTTGGCACAGATGATCAGGATAGTGGCGGAGTACATCCCCGGCAAGAGCATTCAGGTGGTGGATTGGAACTCCAGGTTTTTGAGAGACTTCAGCGACTGGAGACTCCATCCTTCTGTGTTTGTAGAGATCATGGGCATCTGAGGCCCTTGCCTGATGGATCTCTTCCCACTGGGTGGCGACCGGATCCGATGGCGATAGGGACGCATTTCACCATCACTGGGGCCCCCAGAGGAATTATGCGTTTCCCCCCTTCGTGTTGATTCCGAGGGTAGAGGCTCAGGTCCGGCGACATACGGCATCATTAGTGTTAGTCACACCGTTCTGGAAGACACAATTGTGGTTTCCGACTCTGTTAGAGTTGTCAGTGGACCTTCCGTTCCAACTGCCTGTCTTTCTGACGCTGCTCCAGGACCCAGCGGGATCTCCTCATCCGCTGGTCCTTCAGAACCAGTTATCCCTCATGGTGTGGATGCTCTCCGGAGCCATGAACGAATTGAGGGCCTTTCATCGGCGGCTGCCGAGTTTATACAGCAGGCTTGGGCTCCTTCCACCTGCAAGCGATATTCTACATCCTGGAAGCGATGGATGGGTTGGTGCCTTCAATGACCGGTGGATCCCGTAGGATCGGATTTGATGGAAGTATTACATTTTTTGTCTGAATGTGTGGAATCAGGTCTGTCCTATAGGTCTGTAAACAATTTCAGGTCGGCTTTGTCGCCCGGACATAACCACATTGATGGTAAACCTGTGAGAATGCATCCCTTGGTATGTAAGTTGCTAAAAGGCATTAGGGTGGCACGTCGGCCACGACCCAGGTACACTACTTTATGGGATTATCAAAAGTTCTTTCTCTGTTAGAATCTTGGCCGGATAATAAAGATTTATCTTTAAAATAACTATCTGCTAAACTTATGACTCATGTTTCTTCTGTGGTTGTTGGTCAGCTTTGAACCAGCATAATCAGAGCCTCCGGTCCTGCCATAGAATAGAACATTTTCCAGCTATCGCAACAAGAATTTTAGATTCTATTAAGGACACGGAGGCGAGGATTATCCCACCCATTGGGACAGGTAAGATTTACATTTCAGTCATGTTTTTTATGATACAGTAAATGTATGGTGTTTTTTCTGTCCAACCCTGATACCATATTGGTGGTTTCACATTTTCAAACTTTGTTTCTAATTTCAGGAACGGATTCCAAACAGAGTTGAATCTGTTTTTCTTCATAACGAGGATGCTGGCGTCCCTGGTGGATAATTGTCTCCACCGAGACCTGTTGGAAGTTGCTCTCCGTTGAGAGTCAGAACTGTTGCTTTTGTTATTGGACTTTTTTGAGACCGCTTATTGAAAAGAAAGAGGTAGTCAAGATGGTACCTCGCTATTTTGAGAATTAAGGTCACGTTTGATTGGATGATTATGGAGGCGTGGTTCAAAGCCTCATGGGATATGTAGTTGTTACAAGTGTTTAATGTTTTTTCATTGGCTTCTATGGAGTAAGTAAAGAAATTGAGAAGCATAATCCTCGCCTCTGTGTCCTTAATAGAATCTAAAATTATTGTCGTAATAGCTGGAAAATTTTGTATTCACATTTAACATGGCAACCGCATGCCTTTCTTTTGTGCTGCGCGGCTCGCCTAAATCAACCTTTAAAATATTTATTTTTTTAACAGCGTGCCATGCTGCGCTTTAACGTTAACAATGGCACCCGTGGGCCTAGTCAACAGATCACCGTCCCTTTAAAATGCATGCTGTCCTCCCTCATCCAATTGGCCACCGTCTGCGCATTTAAATACATCTGACTTACGTTAGTCTGCAAAGACAATCCACAGCACATACCGCAGCGGCTTTTCAGCATTTTTATCTTTTTCCGTTTTGGTGCCATGGTCCTAAAGAGCTACTAGGTAGAAATAGTTGGAGCGTATCATTCAATAAATTAATTTATTATCAGGAAGAGGCTGCAGGATGCTCACACATTCCTTCATTCCATTACACATCGCTATCTAGCAGTGGTCAATGGACTAGTGCCTAACAGTGGAAATGCTGGTGTTGCTCTAGCCATAACCGATGCTGTGAGTCGCATCACACACTGACTTTGTACACACTGCAGGCCCGACCGGATGTTTCTGCTTCAGCGTCCCCTCAACAAGCCCTTTACATGACCAGCATTTGCCCATTGTGCCTCGCCCCTTGCAACTCACTGAGTCGCAACCCCTAACGGTGCCACTTGCAATTGACTCCCCTGCCCCTCGTCCTATGCCGCAGCATACCAGGGTGCAGCTTGCCCTGAGGCTGGGGTCCAGCACACACTGGACTCTTATGAGTTACCCCCTGCAACAAGGTGCCCCGGGCCTGGACAGGTGGGCTGGTTGTGTCCCATCTCTTTGGCCAATGCTTGTTTAAGGTATTGTTTCCCCGCTCATTCGCCCACGGCCCCTCCCCCTTTTGATATGCTGCTTCTATGCCTGACGCATCTTTCACGTCGGGTGTCTACTGGTGTCGTCAACAACTGCTTAATCTGGTTCGAAAGTTCCATGTTGATACTGTTGCATCATTACGGGAGAGAAGCAAACAATGCTAGTCAAATTCAGAATCACAGAGGACAGATCCCATGTGACAGAGAATATGTATCTACCGACAGGGAAAGAGAAACTTAGTGACAGATAAAAACTGTCATGTGGTTAAATGATACACGGCCACCGTTGTTTAGGCATGCGCCCGCATGAATTATTGCTTTTCAGCTACAGCAACATTTCTGCGTGGGACACACTGACGACTGTGCAAAGAATATTTTGTATGGTGGGGATCAGTGTTGTACCACTATGTTTCTATAAAGTTATTCGATCACCCTTGTCAGCACAACGCAACGTGACACTTGCTGGTTCCATTGTGACGTGCAATGGGACCCCCTGAGTGTATATAAGTGACGTCAAGGAGTGCCTAACATTCTTTCCCTGTCAGCTGCTCATCTGACAACCATGCTCGCTGCCGGCTATGTGTGGGCCTTTTTGGTAATTAAATAAATAAGCGTTAAACACTTCTTAAACCTTCAAAGCTTCATTTATTTACCCTCCGATACTTCAAATTGGCGACGAGGAACTTTTGGAAATACTACGGAGGATTCTAAGGGCCCACAACAGTCTTGGGAAGGAATCTACACTTTCAGTGTCAACGTTCACGGCAGAAATCTGTCAGGCGAGTTGCTACTTTATTTAATTCGTCGAGTCAGGCATTCCGATTCTAATTGTTGAATGTGTTCTGCATTCAATTTCTTTCTGTCACTAGTTACATGTGAAGTCGTTTGCAGTTGTTGCCGGCAGTTGGTTTCCGTTAACTGCCTCTTCGCCTCTCAGCTGTAACAGTCCGGTGACGCATTTGCATGGGAGTCTTCGGACGCAACGCACTGAACGTGACATGCGTGACTCCATAGTACCCCCAGGGGCACCCCGCTTTCCCCCCTCCCCCAAATTAGGTTACCCAATGAAACACAAGAGACAGTTTGTAAGTGGGTAACAAATGCTGCAGGTTTATTACATAATTCCAGGATATGTAATAGGTGGGTTATCTTACAGGCGATCCAAGGGCAGGCGGCTATCTACTTCACCTGCCCGCCTGATGAGCCGGGCAGCACGGGAACGACCCACAAGTGCTGCCCCCCAAGTGATTCTTTTACGATCACGTGCCGTTGAAATTCTACTCACACCCCCCCTCTCGGGGCGGCGCGTCGCATAGCAAGCCCCCGGTTGTTCAGGCCCACAACCGCCCGCAGGCCTAGCGGGGCGCCGACCGGCTTCCGGGACCTCTCTGGAGGCTCCTCGTTTTGGCTCAGGCACCACGTGGTGCCGCGCAGAGGTACCCTTTGTACCGGCCTGCTTCCAGATCGCCCTGTAACTCCGCCTGCAACAAAAAAGGTAAACATTACAACGCTCAGAAAAAACCCCACCCAACCACGCCTACGCCGGGTAAGCGGTAGGGAGGGAAAAAGGCGAGGTGGGCGACAAAGAGGTCGCCAGTGAGGGTGGGGGAAGGCTAAATAGCCTCCCCCTCACACCTGGGCCCGGAAGTGACGCGCATTGCGCGTCACTTCCGGCCTTGACACGGAGGGGGGGCACCAGTCTGAGTCCCTGCCCCCCCCCCCCGAAGGAGAGAGTGGGGAGGGGTGACCGGGGCCCCGGGGCCACTAAGGCGCCGACCGCCGAGTGGCCCCCTGCGGGGTCCGCGGTCAGCGGCATAGTACCCCCAGGGGCACCCCGCTTTCCCCCCTCCCCCAAATTAGGTTACCCAATGAAACACAAGAGACAGTTTGTAAGTGGGTAACAAATGCTGCAGGTTTATTACATAATTCCAGGATATGTAATAGGTGGGTTATCTTACGGGCGATCCAAGGGCATGCGGCCATCTACTTCACCTGCCCGCCTGATGAGCCGGGCAGCACGGGAACGACCCACAAGTGCTGCCCCCCAAGTGATTCTTTTACGATCACGTGCCGTTGAAATTCTACTCACACCCCCCCTCTCGGGGCGGAGCGTCGCATAGCAAGCCCCCGGTTGTTCAGGCCCACAACCGCCCGCAGGCCTAGCGGGGCGCCGACCGGCTTCCGGGACCTCTCTGGAGGCTCCTCGTTTTGGCTCAGGCACCACGTGGTGCCGCGCAGAGGTACCCTTTGTACCGGCCTGCTTCCAGATCGCCCTGTAACTCCGCCACAGCCCTGGAGGCGGCTAACCGTCGCAGCCAGGGCCCCCCACCAACCTAGCTCTTACCTGCACCCTCTGTTCACCAATGCTTCGCTTAAATCCAATAAAAACAGGTCCATGCCTATTTGGGAGAGGTGTACTCCATCTAAGTCGAAGTACCCCTTTACATTCCCCCGAATCATCTCATGGCGAAGAAAGCCCAAACCGAACTTACGCATTGCTCCATTAATGCGCCTCCTGGAGTGCTCTACCGCTTCTAAGGATTTAGCCCCCCGCCAGGACCTGCGGGGGATGATCTCCGACCACACGATCTCACACTCGCCCAGACGCTTGCAGATTTCCCCTAAGTCTCTTTTCATGGCTAATAGCAGCAATCGTCTCCCTAGGGTAACAAGGTCGTTCCCACCCAGGTGGATCACCAACAGGTGGGGCAAGGTGGATCCGTGTGCTCTTAGTCTCTGCTCGATCTTATTCCTGAGTTCGAACCATCTCATCCCCGGCACCCCCATCCATTCCACTTTGGTCTGAGAGAAGTGTCGCATCCAATTCCGGTGCGATGCCCATTGGGCAGCCCGGGCGACAAATGAATGCCCGATCACCCACACCACTCGTCCTAATAAAGAGGAGACATGGTGTACACACAAGTTATTTAATCAGAAAGGGTGATTCCAACGATACACACTATAAAATTCACAAAACACATTAACTAA
Source organism: Triturus cristatus (assembly GCF_964204655.1). Taxonomy (NCBI): domain Eukaryota; kingdom Metazoa; phylum Chordata; class Amphibia; order Caudata; family Salamandridae; genus Triturus; species Triturus cristatus. The sequence goes on along the minus strand of NC_140590.1, from coordinate 271,097,950 downwards.
AGCCTGCCTCATGGGCGAACATATATCTTATAACAATCAGATTCCCAACGCCCTAATTTCTTCACCTGTGCGGCCTCTAATCCCGCCAGGTGAGCGGCGGTGGCTGCGCCAATGCGGAAAGAGTGGCTGGAGTACCTTCTGTCCGGCCGGGCGAGCCCCGCCCTGGCCAGACTGGCCCTGATTACCTGCTCGAACTGGTATCTAGTTACGGGGGTACCATTCAAATGCATCAGAAGATAACCAGGGCCGGGGGGTCTCTACTCCAGAAGCACCTTTACCCATTGCACTGGGCAGAACCTGGGGTCACCTAGGGGCTGGAGAACCACCCTGATCCCCCGCCCCGCCTGATCAGTCTTGGACTTGCGTAAATGAATGGTCAGTGATCCGGAAATAGACACATCTGAAATTGCCAGCGCATCCCCTGAACAGTCGACCTTGGACCTAGCCACTAACTCGCTGACTCTGAAAGCCCCGAAAAATGCTAAACAGAATGTGGCTGAAAACAGCGTGGCCTCGTAATGAGAGTAGGTAACTAGCTCGAGAGCCCCTAGCATGCCTTTCAGAACCTCGAAATCAATGGGAGCTCGATTATCAGGGGCCCTGGGCTCCTCCCTAGCCCAACCCTTCAAGGCGGCCGGGATGGGATAGGAGTTAGTGGGATCCGCCCCGCCAGACAACCTGGTGTCGTGGCTTACGGCCGCCAAGTGACTGCCCACCCATGAACGGCTTTTCCCCTGTCCCCTAGCCCACACCAGAAATGCTCGGACCTGGGACACCAACGCAGCCCCTGAAGTACCCAGCGCTACAGAAGTCGCTCTGAATGTTGCCATGTGGGCGCTGTAACGCTTCCTGGTACCTGGGGCCAGAGCTCTTTCTCCCATCGCCTTCAGGCTCAGTCCCACTGCAGGATCCTCCATAGATGGTCCGGGAATGGGGTCATCTGCGCTCTCGCCCGCGGCCAGGCCTCCCTGAATCGGAGCCACTGAAAACGAGAAAGAGCGTCAGCTGCCACATTTTGAATACCCTCAATGTGCCTGGCTTTAAACTCTACATTGATGCGCAGGCATGCCCGGACCAACTCCCTTAGTAAGCACAGCACCAGCCGGCACCTGGCGGACTGGTTGTTGATTGCCTGAACGACCGCCATGTTGTCAGACCAGAATACCACCTTTCTGTCCGACAACGCCGCCGGCCATAGGTGTAGTGCAACAACAATCGGGAAGAGCTCCAGAACAGTAACATTTTTGGTGATCCTACGCCTGCGCCAAACATTGGGCCAACCCTGAGCGCACCATTCCTCACCCAAGATAGCCCCAAAACCTTCCCTGCCTGAGGCATCTGTGAAAAGACAAAGTTCCTGACTGTCAATCCAAGGCTGTTTCCAAATTACCGTCCCATTAAAGCGGGCTAGGAATTCGCTCCACACCACCAGATCCTGTTTCAAACCAGTCCCCAGCTTGACCCAGTGATGTTTCTTTTTTATACCAGCGGTCGCCCTTGCTAACCTGCGGGCAAAGACCCTCCCCATGGGCAGGCGTTGGATTTCACCCAGAGTAGCCTTGTCCCTACCCAGTAGATCGCAGATCTCTTGACGCAAGGCCTGTACCTTATCCGCAGGGAGTCGGGACACGCCCTTCACCGTGTCCAACTTGATGCCCAAGAATACCAAAACCTGCGCCGGACCCTCGGTCTTACCAGGAGCTAAAGGTACGCCCAAGTGTCCTGCCAATTCCTTGAAACATTGCAGCGCCCTTGCGCAATCTTGCGAGTCAGCTCCCCCGATGAACAGGAAATCATCCAGGTAGTGGGTCACTCCCTCAATGCCATACCTGTTAGTTAAGGCCCACTGTAGGAAGGAGCTGAACGCCTCAAAGTACGCACAAGACACCGAGCAACCCATGGGCATACACCTATCGTAAAAGACCTGGTCCCCCCACTTGAAACCCAGAAGGTGTTGGCTGTCCGGGTGTACTGGCAGCAGCCTGAAGGCCGATTCGATATCAGACTTGGCCAACCAGGCTCCCTTCCCTGCCCTCCTGATCATGTCGACTGCCAGGTCTAGGGAGCAGTAAGACACTGAGCATCTACCTTCGTCAAGCCAGGAATTCACGGAGTCCCCTTCTGGGTGTGATAGGTTGTGAATAAGTCGGAAAGCCCCTGGCTCCTTTTTTGGTACCACCCCCAGGGGAGAAATCACAAAGTGGGGCATAGGGGGGGAGGAAAATGGGCCCGCCACCCTGCCCAGAGACACCTCCTTCGCTATTTTATCCCGCACTACCTCCGGGTGTTCCCTAGCTGATTTCTGATTCTCAGCATCCCTGCTCACTAAGGGGCCTTGATAAGGAATGCGGAAACCGTCTATGAAACCCTCAGAAATGAGGGACCCTTCCCTGCTAGTGTAGCCGCGGAGGGCGCTGAGGAGGTTCTTTACGCTGATAGGAGAAGGCCCTTTCACGTGGTCGTGTGGGGCAAGGTCATGCGCGCTGGCAGATGTGTTCGCAGGAGGCCAAAGCGCAGGTGGGGGGACCCCCCCTGGGCTACTTGCTCGAGGAAGGTTTGTCGGGAGTGTCGCGCTTGGAGCATGCGGTGGCGGCATGGGGTGCCCCGCACACACTGCAATTGTGTGAGAAGCGGCATGTTTTGTCCCAGGAGCAGAACCCTGCATTGAAGAGCCTGCAAGTTCCAGAAGACCGTGCCCGAAAGCCAGGCCTGCGACCCCTCCCCACGACCGCCCCGAAAGGACTTCCTGTTCTGCCATTTCCCCTCCTGTTTATCCTCCTTGCTCTTTACACCACTCTCTGTCCCTGACTTTGTCGTTGACCCCTCAGTATGCTTGCCCATGTGTTTTACCCATAAACGGACCTCCAACTGGTCCCACTCAAGGTCTGGGCAGATTGCTCTCTGTCTGCGGAAGTCACAGTCGTAGTGGTACCATCCCATGCCCCCACCCTTAGCAGCCTCTTCTGTAATCACGCTTGCATAGTGGAAGAGACCTGGCCCTTCGTCTGGGAATTTCTCCACTATTACTGCCGCAAAGATGGCAAAGGCCTGACCCCAGGTCCCAATATTCTTTGCGGGATATAAATGATACCGCACCCTCTTGTCCTCTTCCTTGTTGCCCATCCTCCTGGTATCTACCCCCTCCGCCCCATGCATGAGAAGGGTGAAGATATCGATAAATTCCCTGCGCCAAATCCCCTCTTTGGCCACTAAAGGGACCATCCAAGCGAGTGAGCAGCGGCCCGATACTAGCGGGGCCGTGGTAACTAGAGGCTTAGGTGCTACGGCTAGTGTTGGTGCCGGCGTCGGTACCACCGGGGGAACCACTACTGCGGGATCGACCGCACTTGCCGCGTTCTCAGCCACAGCAGCAGCTGGGGGTGGGGGCCGCGGAGGAGGTTCCACCGCAACCGGCTGCTGACCCCAGACCTGCGTGAAGCCCCCCGGCGCCGGGGTCACACTCGGTGGCGGTGGGGCGGACGGGCCGACCCCTAGGGGTGACCTGGCAAGCAACAGACCGGATCTGACCTCAGCCATGAAGTCTTTTAAAGTGTCTGAAAGCTTACCCAGATCCTCTGCTGATGCATATGTCGCCTGGGGAGGGCAAGGCAGTACGTTGTGCGTCCCCGTCCCCAAACCAACCGCCGCCTGGGGGGGTCGATGAGGCCCTGTGAAGAGGGGCCGCTCTATTTCGAGCCGGTGGTTGCTCAACCGGAAAGTCTTTGCTCGTGGGGCGGCGGATTCTTTTCGACCGTAACGGGCCCGCAACCTCCCCTACATCCTTATCCGTAGCCGGACCGTCCATCGATATCCCAGAGTCTGGGGGGGTACTGGCTTTCAATAGTTCAGTCGCCCAAGCTAAACCCTTGGCCCTTGTCAGCTCCAAGAAGGCGGCAATCCGGGCTTCCTCCGAAGTGTCCGGCACGGACTCCTCAACCTGTGTCCCTGGTGTGAAAAGGGGGGGGGATAATCCTTGGCTGTCCATCTCTTAGCAGTTGCTCTCTCTTATCTGCAATTGGGAAAGAGAGAAAATTAACCGCCTGTTCGCCCCCTTTGAGGCAGATTCGTTGCTCCAGAGTGCCACCTGCTACTCCGAACGGTACCCCCTTCCCCCACCTGCCCGTACTTACTCCCGTCCGAGCCCCGAATACGGAGGATGTTTGGCTCGCGTCTCTCTGTTGCCACTTAATAATCCTCCAGTCACCGAAAGCGGACGAATGTACTGAAAGAGAAACCAGCATAAGCACAAGAAATAGGCAAACAGGAAAAGGCGCGACTGAAACGAAGAAAAAAGGGGGGGGGGTCAAGTGGGCGCAGGGGGGGGAAAACAGGTGTTCATACAAATCACTTTTTACCACGCACACCCTGCTCGCCTCTACCCCTATCCCCACCTCGAACCTGGCAAGCAACATGGTGCTCGCTTGCGCCCCACCACTGTACTTTCCTGGTGCCCATTTGCCCCAAAGTCGCTGTCTCACGGGAAGCGAACGCGGCAATTCTTCATTCATTCGTGTTGATATAGCGTGCACTAGGAAATTATTGGCGCGCTTTACATTACGCATTCAGGCACGGGGGGCAGGAGCTCAGGAAACGGATGTGGACATGATATCCCGATGCTCCGAGAGCGCTACACATTGCGTGCCCACCAGAGGCACCCAAACGCGGGAAACGTACTTGCCAAACCACCGTATTTTGCGTACTTGTACAACGCGCACTCGCAGCTAGTAAATTATTAGCGCGCTTTACATTACGCATTCAGGCACGGGGAGCAGGAGCTCAGTAAACGGATGTGGACACAATGTCCCGATGCTCCGAGAGCGCTACACATTGCGTGCCCACCAGAGGCACCCAAAAGCGGGAAACGTACTGCCAAATTACCATATTTTGCGTACTTGTACAACGTGCACTCGAAGCTATTATAGCGCTTTAAAATTACCCACGCTGGCGAGGGCTGTTAAGGTATTTGCCCGAAATACCGCCCAACTACCGTCACTTTCGCTAAGCCAATCCCCGCCGGAGGTCCGGAGGTACAGCCGTGATGGGCGTTCGTCCCGCCAATTCGTGCGCGTTCACGGACCCTGCGCAGCCCCACGGTTCAGCGGGCTAAGTCCGCCTTCCTCGTCCACACGTGCCCGGTCAGGTACTCCCACTGACCCCACGCGGGGAAACTGCCTGTAACACGCTGCTCTTCCTACGAAACCCTATAAAGCACAGCGGGGCACGGTTTGCATCGGCCGGAACAGACGCACGGTCTAGTGGTGGAACCAGCACCCCGTCACCTATGGCACTTGACGCGGGCATATCACGGGGGCACCCCCCGAACAATTTCCCATACACGCCGCCTACTGGAATATAGAACCCGTGAACTTAGGCGCAACATATAATACATTACTTCCCTGCGCCGAGGTGAAACATACTTATGCCCCAAACCTAAGATGGAAGCCAGCTAGGGGGGGGGAAGGTCGGCGGGTTGCTTCCCGCCATCGCGACACCGTCTCCTCGCGCCCACCAACGATAGCCTTCCGTGGCAGCGGAAAAACACGCAGCAAAACACAGCCTACCCCAACTATCGCAAGTCCCCGTAATCTTAAAACACTAGCCTTGCTCTGTGCACGGTCCCCCCCGCCCGTGGTACTCCGACCACAGGGCCCCGTCTCCTGGTACTGCCCAGGGACAGGGCCGGGGCGAGGGGGCAATCCGGCAACTCACCACAAGTATATCGTAGTTCTTCCGAAAAGGCGACGGCGGCGACGATGATCCACGCGAGACGGTTCGGCGACCGACAAAAAGGCGAGGTGGGCGACAAAGAGGTCGCCAGTGAGGGTGGGGGAAGGCTAAATAGCCTCCCCCTCACACCTGGGCCCGGAAGTGACGCGCATTGCGCGTCACTTCCGGCCTTGACACGGAGGGGGGGCACCAGTCTGAGTCCCTGCCCCCCCCGAAGGAGAGAGTGGGGAGGGGTGACCGGGGCCCCGGGGCCACTAAGGCGCCGACCGCCGAGTGGCCCCCTGCGGGGGCCGCGGTCAGCGGCATTTTGATCTAATACCTTGTAAGTATAGCATACGGAGCCTGCCTGTGTGGAAAATTATTGGCACAGATGAATGATTGAAATGTCCATAAACGTGAAAAGTATTCAGGTATTTGAAGAACAAATTATTTTACCGATGCTATTTTAAAACAATTCAGTGACTGTTAGAAACTTGGTCAAAGCATACAGCAGCAGTTGTGCAGATCATAACTACCAGATGGCACACTATTCAATTTAATACAATTCAGTACATTTGTGTGTTGTTTTCCACGAGACTGAGCAATATTAAAATATTAAATATTACATTCAAAATTGCGTTCACTATTAAAGTAGAAAGAAACCTTGGTGCAGCTAACATGTCTCAGAACTCAAATATAAGTGCTCCAGTACCATTTTTACAAGAACCTGGCAAACCCTCAATGAAATGGAGGAGCTGGTTACGCGCTTTTGAAAACTATATAGTGGCAATCGATGGAAAGAAATATGAACCAGAAAGAAAAAAAGCCATCATGTTTGGGTTACTGGGAGTTGCTGGCAAAGAGATATTTGATAGTTTACCTGAGTATGAGGTTCCAGCTGGTTAGTTCACTCCATTAGATGAATTTCAAGAAGCTGTTAAACGTCTAGAAAAACAATTTGATGAGGAACCCAATATTATGATAGGCAGGCACAGGTTTGCAATGAGAAAACAAAATGAAAACGAGAATGTTGAAGAATACATTGCCTGCTTAAGGGTATTAGCTACAAAATGTGATTATAAAGGTATGGTAGATGTTTATATTAGGGATCAATTTGTATTCTATTGTTATGAGAAAAAGATTCAGGAAAGACTATTGTCATGCAGAAATCCTACACTTCCAGAGGTGATAGACATTGCCAAAAGTATTGAGCGTTCTATAGAAAGCTCAAAAGAACTGTCAGCCGCTCAGAATCCTAAAACAAATGTATTTTCCCTACAGGATAAAAAGAAGTATGGTCAGAAAAATGAGCCAGTAAACAAAACAAGTAATGTTGCAGATTCTAAAACCTATGTCTGTTTCAGATGCGGATCAAAATGTCACAAAGCCGATTTTCCAGGATGTCCAGCGATCGGTAAGAAATGTACAAAATGTAACAAGTTTGGCCATTTTGCAGGTGTTTGCAAGCATTTTAGACCAAGTAATTTTCCAAAAATAAAAGTGAGCAATGTAGAAGAATTTGACGAGGAGATGTGTTCGTACATTGTACTGACTGTTGATGATAAAAACAGTGATGTCAAAGGACCAATTGGAGTTGCCCACATTGGTGAAGTTGAAATAAATATAATGGCAGACTCCGGGTCTCCCATCACTATTGACTTAGACACAAAATATGAAAATACCTGGTCACATGTTGGACTAATAGCATAAAATGTCAATCCGAAAGCATATGGTGACTTTGATATAAATATGTTGGGATATTTTCAAGATTATTTAAATGTCAAAGGCAGGTCAATTTCTGCAAAACTTTACGTCGCTGAGTGAGGACGTAACATTGTAGGGTGGAAGGACTTAGCCCGTTTAGGAATTATCCTCAAACCAGGTGCAGATGATCCAATAATTCTGAGTGATATCTTGGTTGCTTCTGTCCAGTCTTGTTTCCATTCTTCTTATCAATATAGCTTAGATGCTGTTCTGGGAAAATACTAATCATTATTTGAAGATCGCATTGGTTGCGTAAAAGGTTACGAGCATTCTGCTCAAGATAAAGAAGAATGCCATACCCATCAAACATAAGGTAAGACCAGTACCTTTGTCAATCAGAAAAGATTTGCATAAATTACTTGATAAATTAGTGGAAGAAGAGATCATTGAACCAACGGATTCTTCCGAATGGATTTCGGCTATTGTTATCATTAAGAAAAAGAATGGCGATCTCCGCCTATGTACCGACTTGAGGTCGCTTAACAAAAATATTTTGGTGGATTGCCACCCCTTGCCTAAAATCCAAGAGATCTTGGCCGCTACCTCTGGATCCAAATATTTTTCTCTAATCGATCTCAAGTCGGCCTATCATCAAGTTAAACTCTCTGAGGATTCCAAAGACTACACTACTTTTGTGACTTCCCTTCGAGTTGGCGTCATCCGCCAGTGTTTTCCAAAAATTGATGGAAAACATCCTCAAGGGTGTGAAGGGTGTTGAGAAATTTCAGGACGATATCTTGATTCATGCTCCAACTGTTGATGAACACAACTACATTCTTGATACCGTTCTTAATAAGCTCAATGAGAGAGGTATGATCGTAGCTAAAAGCAAATGTAAATTTCTACAACAGGAGATTGAGTATTTAGGCCATCTTATCAGGGGAGATGGCATCAATCCCAAACTAGATTTAGTAAAAGCTATCTCTGATGCTCCTAGACCAGAAGACAAGGATTCACTTAGGTCTTTCTTGGGCCTCAGTGAATACTACGCACGATTCATTGAGAACTACGCAGACAAAGTGGAACCTTTAAGGTGCCTTTTGCGTAAGGGAGTCAGATATGATTGGTCCTCTGAACAGGATTTAGCTTTTTCTTAGATTAAATGTGCCATAGTCAATGCCCCAACTCTACACCCGTTTGACTCTGAAGGAACCAATATTGTTACGGTGGATGCAAGTGCTGTGGGAATAGGAGCTATATTCACACAAAAAGTTAAGAATTCCATTCATACCGTGACTTTCATTTCCAGGAGTTTGCATGATTCAGAAAAACACTACAGTACGATAGAAAGGGAGACGTTGGCCTGTGTGTGGGCCGTTGAGAAACTTAAAATGTACTTGTGGGGTAAGCAATTTGAATTGATCACTGATCACAAGCCTCTTACATATATGATAGACGGTTGTGGCAGAGGTAACGGGAAGGCCACTGCCAGATTAGTTAGACTTATTGCAAGACTCCAAGAGTACAATTTTACCATCAAGCATTTAGCGGGCAAAGATAATCTTCGTCCAGACTTTTTGTCTAGGTTACCTGTGATGTCTTCAGAGCCACAGCCGGAAGAAGACACAGAGTGTTTAGTTGCTGCAGTTGATATTGTCACAAACACTGAACAAACTTGTAATGACTCTGAGTGGTTAGAACTTGTCAACAAGGATGCTGTATTGAATACAGTTAAAATGTTTATTTTAGGAAGATGGCCACCAATACGAAACTTGACCTCTGAGTTGAAAACATTTTTCCAGGTCAAAGCTGAGCCAAGTATCGTGAATAATTTTCTCTTTTGGTGTGATATGTTGATTCCTCCATCAAAGGTGAGAAAAAGGTTAATTGAGATATCACATAGAAGCCATCCTGGGTATACCATGACGAAAAAGATGTAGTATTGGTGGCCAGGAATGGATACTGATGTTGACTTGTTTGTTGATGCTTGTGTAGTATGTTTGAAATCCGATAAACATGGGAAACCCAGGGTAAACGAGATGCAGATTGTATCCATTCCTAACAAGTCTTGGAACAAAATTGCGATCGATTTTGCCGGTCCATTTAACTTGCTGGAAATTGATTGTAGATTTCTTATAATGATTACTGACTATTACAGCAAGTGGATTTATTTTGACTTTGTTGCATCCATCGACACCGGTACAGTTATATCATTTTTGGAAGGACGCTTTGCGATTGAAGGACTTCCTTGTACTTTGGTATCCGACAACGGAAAGCAACTAACATCGGAAAAAATAGTTTCATTTCTAAAGAGCAATGGCATTCTTCAAGAAAAAACTCCCTTTTATTCTCCTAAATCAAAAGGACAAGTTGAGAGGATCAACAGATTTTTGAAAGAAGGCATTCAACTTGCCATTGCATCAAAACTTCCTGTTAAAGAATTCTTACAGGAGAAAGTAAACATGTACAATTCTACTACGAATAGCGTTACCGGCCATTCTCCTTTTTTCCTTATGAGAGGCAGATCCTGTAAGACGAAACTTACTCCTAATCTTGCTTGCTGTGAGAGAAATCAATCCAGTGTAGTAGAGGTCAACGATGAATCCTTGGCGCTACAGGCTAGAATTCGAGAACATCAGCTCAAATCCAAAGCCTACCATGACAAAATCCATAGAGCATTGAACAAAGACATATCATAAGGTGACTGGGTCATTGTAAAAAAACCAGAAAAAGTTCAAAAAGGGGAATCAAAGTACACAAGCCCCTCAGAAGTAATCGAATCCACACATAGCTCTGTTCTTTTGGACAAGTTAGGATGGAGAAGTAAAAGTGATGTGGTTAAACTCAAACCCGGTCAGAGAGAGCTTATTGCAGATTCCATGAGTACCAATTTAGAATCTGAAAGTGATTATTTATGCCTGTTGACTCATATGAGCAGGTTAACATAGAAACACCTACTAATCTCTGTACTTCTATTCCTGTGCAAGGTAAAATGTCTCTTAGTGTGTATTCTCCATCAATGGTTCAATTGCCAGTCACAGATGTTCAGGACTCGGTGGAGCAGTTAGATACTGAGAGTTCACGAGTAACCAATACACCTGTCTTTGGATCTTATGCACCCATAGAAACTGTGGTTTCTGTTCCAAATGTATTTGAGGGCGCATCTACCAGTTCTGGCAGAGTTTCACGCATACCCTCCAAGTATAAGGAATATGTTATGTTTTAACCTTATCTGTCACTTGTTACTGTTGGGAAAGGGAGATATTGTACCACTATGTTTCTATAAAGTTATTCAATCACCCTTGTCAGCACAACGCAACGTGACACTTGCTGTTTCCATTGTGACGTGCAATGGGACCCCCTGAGTGTATATAAGTGACGTCAAGGAGTGCCTAAAATTATTTCCCTGTCAGCTGCTCATCTGACAGCCGTGCTCCCTGACGGCTGTGTGTGGGCCTTTTTGGTAATTAAATAAATAAGCGTTAAACACTTCTTAAACCTTCAAAGCTTCATTTATTTACCCTCCGATACTTCAATCGGTGAGTAAAGAAGTGCCTCGTGCATCAGTAACTCAAGATCAAGAAAGCAAACAAACAGTAATTTAAACATCACTCTGCGGGCATTTCAGCGCTACTACATACAATGAACCCTGACCAACAACCTAGTCTGTATTTGACACTTTAAGCGCCTAACTTTCTCTGTTTCTGTCCGATGAATGATTGCTTGGTGTTTTGATCACAATTCGGCATGTGGTTTGACCTCTGGCTACAACTAGGTTTTTGTTCTTACGAAGTAGAGATTTCTTCTGTGGTTCTTTAGTGAGGCAAACTAGTTTCACGTACGTCCCCATAAGTATGTTTGGGATAAAGATGGCAGGGAGAAATAAAAAGTCAATGCCAAATGTATTTATTTATTTTCATTTTTGGTCAATAAAAACCGTTACATAATCATTCATTCATTATATTTCATAAAATGTGATTATAAACATATTTCTGACAAATCTTTTAAAAACGGTCATATAACTCTAAATTAAAAATAAATATAAAAATTACATAAATTCAATTCTTGTGTGGCCTCAACTTGAAAAACTCGCCACTCAGCGTCTGACAGTTTTTCTCAGGGCTTTATCCGATTCTGTTATTCAATGCGCAAGCGCTAGTGTTTAAAGTGCTATTGTGCTGAGGTACATTTTAATTCATTTTAATTCAAGTGTCTTCTTTCTCGTGGTCCCGATCTTTAAAGTGCATTGTCCTTGTTCTTTTGTTTTAATCGCTCTTTTAACACTGATTTCTCTAGTTTTGAACTTCAGTTCTTCAGCTCAGCGAAATTATTGTTCTTCCTTTGTACGTCCCAATTAAGTTCTTTATCAAGGTGCTAGTGCCCTAAATTGATTGCTCTAATGCTATCATGTTTACTTTTATACATTTTATTCCCTGGCATATAAGCAGTATAGAGTAGCCATCCAGCCAATGGGTTACAGCTTGCCTGCATGTTCGTATTTCTAGTTCTCTGAAGATTCTTTTTGCATTATCTTTCTTTCTGTCAGGGGACTCGGGCAAACACAGTATATGTGTGCAAGTGTTTCTTCCTTATATTTGCATAAACAATATTCTTTATTTCCAAAACGGTACTGCATAAACTGGAGTATTATTTTCAGTGAAAAGTGTGCTGTAAGGTAATCCTGGTGCCGTAGTTTTTTATAGGAATTAATCACTGTCCAGACATAACGTCTGAGTGCTAGGCTTGTCTTGTCTATTAACCCCTTCAGTGCCCGCCCCTTTCCCCGCCCAGTGCCGGCCGTTGCATTAGCGGGCGGGGTCTATGACGAGCTGGACTCGTCATGGGCACAGCGCCACCGCGGCCCATGACGAGTCCAGCTCGTCATGGGCACTGAAGGGGTTAAATATGAAAGATGCTTGTTAGTAGCTTTTATCACAAGCCTGTTTCCCAATACTTGCACTCCGAGTGTCTTCTATTCCAATTCCTCAATAGCCTGTTTTAGATATAGCCCCCAAGAATCTTTTTATTTTGTTGTTATTCCTCCTCTATTTCTTCCAGCACATATGGTTAATTGACCCTCTTTCTGACGTGCGTAATCTCCAGCATAGTTTTATAATGACTCATTGGTATTTTTGATTCAGCAGACCAAACTCCAAAAGCACCTGTGCTGGAGATGCAGTTTTCGTAATGCTGAACACAAATGTATATACTCTTGTTTGTATTTTGTTTAAGATGCCTTCTGCTCGTCCTTTCAATGTTTCCATACCATAAGTCACTGCTGGCATTAACTGTGCACTCATCACTGTTAAAAGATTGTCAAATGAAGGACAGTTCAGTTTCATTCTTAACGTTCTGAAGCCATAGTTTAAGGATTGCGCGTTTGCCTGTATTGTTTCTGAGTTGTTTGCCTTTAATTTGATGCTCCATGATTAATCCTAAGTATTTGTATGTCTTAACTTCCTCAACTTTGTTCCCTTCCAAGAACCAGCTGTACTTCTTGATATTCGAGTTTACCAACCGAACCACTTTGGTTTTCTTCAGATCTAGCTCTAGCCTATTTCTATCCATGTATGTTTTTAAAGCATCCATACTTCGCCGAAGTCCTATTGGTGTTTAACTCAATAAGACAATATCGTCGGCATACTGTAGATATTCCGTTTCCTCTTGAGCCAGTATAGGCGGGTGAGCGTTGATGTTCTGTATGGTTTGTGCTAGGTCTGCTAAATATATATTAAAGAGGCATGTGGCCAATACACACCCCTGTTTTAAATCTTTATTTGTGTAAACTTTGTTTGTTACATACTTGCCGTCACCAATTTTGACCTGGGCCCAAGTTCCTGTATATAGTTCTCTGATTGCCTTTAATAGGCTATTCGGTACGCCCCATGCAGCCATTTTATTCCACAAGTCTTCCCTTGGCACCCGATCAAAGGCAGACTTCAGATCAACAAAGCAGGCAAATAGCTGCGTTTTTCTTATTTTGGCCTTTTCTGCCAACTGTGTAAGGCTGTTAGATTTGTTAAAGTCCCCATTCCTGCCCTAAACCCTGTTTGTTGTTGGGGCAAGATGTTGTTTACTTCTAGCCAAGATTTCAGGTGCTGTAGAGAACAGGCTGCATATAGCTTTGCCTCCACATCTGTTAATGCTATAAGTCTATAGCTTGTTGTTATTAGAGGATTTCCGCTTTTATACATGGTCTGAAAAATGCTGCCTTTCCAGGAATCAGGGACAGAGTTCGTAATATATAGCTCATTAAATAATGGGGTAAAGTATTCTGCCCTATAAGATGGATTTTCTTTAAAAAGAGCGCTGGGTATTTGGTCCTGCTGCTCCCTCTGATTTTAGATTCCTTATAGTTTTTTCTAGTTGATTGATTTCCACAACCTGTGTAAAAGTCTCTACGCTGTTTGTTATATTCTTTTTGTCCCTTTTTAGGTCTTGCCTGAGCCAGCGCATGCGCTGCTCTGGCAAGACTTTTAGTAAGTGGGCTTCAAAAATCCGACGACACGCATTTTGTGTGGCCTAAAGCGTGCGGTTACGCGCACGGTTATGCGCACAGGCACCATCTGGCTTTCCTCTCTCGTCATGGCTCATTAAGCGCATCGCTCGTGGGCACCCTTACACTCGCAGGACGCTGCAGCTGCTTTCACTTTTGCCGCCGCCGTGCGCGCGGGCACACACAACTCCCGGGCTTGTTATCTTGTATCCTTTCCTCTCACCAGGCTTCCTCTCCAAAAGCCTTCTTTTTCCACTCATTGTTCTTATTTTCTTTGGTTTTTCTTTCTCTTTCCATCACGTGCGTTTCTCATTCTATCTATGCCCTAGCTCTTCTGTTCTCTCACCTTTTCTTTACATCTTTTCTGTACTCCATATCGTGTCTTCTATCCCCTCCATCCCTTCTCCCTCTTTGCAGTCGTTCTGTCCTTACCATTTTCCCTATTCTTTCCTCTACCATCTTTCTTTTCGCTTTCTGCCTTCTCCATATTTGCCCTCTGTTTCTCTCTCCACATTCAAATCTCCCCACTCCCTTGCTGTTTCCCCTCCATATTTCCTCTGTGGGTGTGCCTGTGCCTCCACCTCCCTGTGTGTGCCGTGTGCGGGCTCTTTCAGTTTTGTATGGAAGGCTCTGAACACACCTGTGCGAGGAAGTACGACTAGAGTGTCTCAGTCATGGACCTGAGTGGAGACGCGCATGTGAATATCCCGGTAACTTGTAAAGTAAAACAGACTACGTGTGAACGGAGTGTGCGCAGCTCTGCTGCCAGTGTTGTACGTCATATATCAGTTTTTGAAAATTCTTCGGCGTGAGTTCTAATTTGTTTGATGCTGTCACGGTTCACAAGAAATTGAGCAGTGCAACTTGTGACGTGAATGGCAGCAGACCACGTGACTTGCAAGAATTTATAAAAACTGTCCAAAACAAATGTAAAATATATATAGATTAATACAGAACTCAGTCTTAAATAAACACGAGCTCTACAGAGCCACAGAATGGACATATAGGCAGCAATCTATATTACTTCTGAAAACGTATCATTCCAAGCAGGGCCGGTGTTCCGTCGCTTTGGGCTCCCCGTCTACCTGTGCCCCCTCTTCGCGTGTGCCAGGCACCAATATTCTGGGGGGAGGGAGGGGGGCGCAGGGTGCTGTGTGCATTAAGGTACTGCCAACATCAGCGCCAAGGCATCTTGCTCCAGGTGTGTCCGTGGCCCTTCGTGCTCGTTTCTGTCTGATTTACCAGCTTAAAGTGGTTTTAATCCTTCATTATCATACCTTGGGCATTTTTTTTAACACCCCATTAGCACTCTTCCTTGCCCTCCGTTTTCTCCCTCTCACCCCTGCAGACACGCATCAAAAAGCATTTGCAATGCAATAGGTCTCACATTTACGCAATTTTTAGCTATTAACATTGCAAATAACAATGCTTTTTTTTGTTTGTTTTTAAAACATATATAAAAGGCATTGTCATTTACAATGCCAATAGCTTAAACACGCATAAATGCGAGACCTATTGCATTGCAAATGCTTGTTTCATTTGGTGATGTTACAGCGTTTGTTGATGATTGGCATGTACACGTTTTGCTGTCACTCACCATGTGTTCTGTTAGATCTCAAGCTTCATGCACAGTTAGTTGGAGCCCATGAAGTACACGAGTGCCTGTTCTCCAGAAATAAAGAACTCTTTCCTGAGACCCCCTTACCTGCTTTGGGAGAGGTGGGGTTTATACAAGCTCCCTTCACTTAAATACAGGTCAACCGATGAAGCCGTTGCTTGGCTTTCGGTTCCTGACCTGACTCCATGCCCCCTTTCTTGCCTGCATCCTGACTGACTCCTCGCAGTGTTGGCGGCACCCTGAGACTTCCCCATTCGAGGTTATAACGCTTGCCGCTCTCCATCGCCGTTCCCCCCAGAACAGCTGATCCTAACGAAACTGACTCGCGGCCGCGTTCTCCTTTGTGCTACCTCGCGGCCGCGTTCTGACTTCCGTGCTGCCCATCCTGTTACCCTGACGTGGCGTAGTCTCATGGTGTTTCCCCCAGGGGCTCGCCTTCCTTGCACTCGCTGACTTCCTCGGCGCTTACACTACCAGCGAAACTCATTCGCGGCCGGGTTCTTCTTCCTCGACAATACTTGGCCGTGTTTATAACCGATTCCTGACTCCCGCTTATTGACACATTGTATCTGACTACACGCGCGGTGCGCGTTTGACCATTTTTTTTGTTTACTTTACACGCGTGATGCGCGTTTGACAAACCAGAGTTCCAGAATAAAAAATTAGCTAGCATTCGCGCCAAGAATTTTCAATTCTATTAAGGACACGGAGGCGAGGATTATGCTTCTCTTTCTTATTTATTGCTACTCACAGCAGCCAATGAAAACTTTTCTTATGTAAAACAAACTACATTTCCCATGATGCATGCACCACATCACTTCCTGCAGAGCCCCATAAGAGCCAGTAATACCGGAACCAGTCCTCTTTCTTTGCTCCGAACATTAAAGTCCAATAATTATAACCAAGTCCAACAACAGCTTCCAACGTGGAAGAACCAGACCAGCTGGGAGGAACGTCAACTTCAAGCAGGATTACGACTAATCCATCTTCTTTTCGGATCCTGAAAAAACAGAGATAGAACAACCCGTAACTTCTGTATAACCAGAATATATGTGCAAATGGGTAGGCAATAATTACAATACTGTAATTTAACCGGGTGGGATAATCCTCGCCTCCGTGTCCTTAATAGAATTGAAAATTCTTGGCGCGAATGCTAGCTAATTTTTTATTCTATTACAGGACCGGAGGCTTCGTATTATACTAGTTTAACGCTGATTAAAAACAACAGAGGATCTGTCACCCACCGGTTTATAATAAAACTGTTTAAATGTTGACTCAGAAGACCAATCTGCAGAATGCATGATATCCTGTTCAGTAGAACCCAACATGAAGGTCTTAGAGGCCATAGCGCCTCGAACAGAATGTGCACCAAAGACCTGAGTATCGACACCCGCCTCCTGCATAACATTTTTTAACCATCTGGCTATAGTAGCCGCAGTAACAGGTTTGTACGGTTTCTGCAGAGCAATCAACAATTGTACCACACCATCAGGCCTGGTAGACCTGGTACATTCTTCATAAGCCTTAAGGCATTGGACCACGCAAAGTTTAGCATTGTCGGGAAAAGCATGATAATCTACACTGCGTGACATGATTTTAGTTCTAGACGTAATATTAAACGAAACTCCCTCCGGAGTAAATACTCTACCTATAAGATCAAGAGCCTTAACATCCGAGGAACGTCTACAAGCCGCTAGGCATAGCAACATGGCCAGTTTGGCCGATATTTGTTTCCTGGACAACATATTGTTGTCGGGCCATCTGTTAAACAGTGAAAGAACCAGCGAGACATCCCACAAGGAAGAATACTTTGGTTTGGGTGGATTAGCTACTCTGATACCCTTTAGGAGTTTGCATATTAAAGGATGCATTCCGACAGGTTTGCCCTCGATCTGAGAGTGGCCCGCCGATATGGCGGAACGGAAATTATGAACAGGGCGATACGCTAAACCTTCCGACGCTTTTTCTGACAGGAAGTTTACAATAAAGGGTAATTCTGTTCCCCCAGGATCCACATGCTGTCCCATGCACCAACGAACCCAGCATCCCCAGGCTGAAGAATATCGCTTCCTGGTAGAGGGGGCCAACGCTTGGTTGATGAAGCCTGAAGCTTGTTCCGAAAACCCTGGCATTTGCCAACGCTGCCTAAAAGTCTCCAGGCCATCAGAGACAGATGCCCCGATAGAACCATCGGCCACATTGACCTGTGTGTGGGCAGTTGAGAAACTTAAAATGTACTTGTGGGGTAAGCAATTTGAATTGATCACTGATCACAAGCCTCTTACATATATGGTAGACGGCTGTGGCAGAGGTAACGGTAAGGCCACTGCCAGATTAGTTAGACTTATTGCAAGACTCCAAGAGTACAATTTTACCATCAAGCATTTAGCAGGCAAAGATAATATTCGTCCAGACTTTTTGTCTAGGTTACCTGTGATGTCTTCAGAGCCACAGCTGGAAGAAGACACAGAGTGTGTAGTTGCTGCAGTTGATATTGTGACAAACACTGAACAAACTTGTAATGACTCTGAGTGGTTGGAACTTGTCAACAAGGATGCTGTATTGAATACAGTTAAAATGTTTATTTTAGGAAGATGGCCACCAATAAGAAACTTGACCTCTGAGTTGAAAACATTTTTCCAGGTCAAAGATGAGCTAAGTATCGTGAATAATTTTCTCTTTTGGTGTGATATGTTGATTCCTCCATCAAAGTTGAGAAAAAGGTTAATTGAGATAGCACATAGAAGCCATCCTGGGTCTACCATGAAGAAAAAGATGTTAAAAATGTACTATTGGTGGCCAGGAATGGATACTGATGTTGACTTGTTTGTTGATGCTTGTGTAGTATGTTTGAAATCCGATAAACATGGGAAACCCAGGGTAAACGAGATGCAGATTGTATCCATTCCTAACAAGTCTTGAAACAAAATTGCGATCGATTTTGCCGGTCCATTTAACTTGCTGGAAATTGATTGTAGATTTCTTATAGTGATTACTGACTATTACAGCAAGTGGATTTATTTTGACTTTGTTGCAACCATCGACACCAGTACAGTTAAATCATTTTTGGAAGGACGCTTTGCGATTGAAGGACTTCCTTGTACTTTGGTATCCGACAACGGAAAGCAAATAACATCGAAAAAAATTGTTTCATTTCTAAAGAGCAATGGCGTTCTTCAAGAAAAAACTCCCTTTTATTCTCCTAAATCAAAAGGACAAGTTGAGAGGATCAACAGATTTTTGAAAGAAGGCATTCAACTTGCCATTGCATCAAAACTTCCTGTTAAAGAATTCTTACAGGAGAAAGTAAACATGTACAATTCTACTACGAATAGCGTTACCGGCCATTCTCCTTTTTTCCTTATGAGAGGCAGATCCTGTAAGACGAAACTTACTCCTAATCTTGCTTGCTGTGAGAGAAATCAATCCAGTGTAGTAGAGGTCAACGATGAATCCTTGGCGGTACAGGCTAGAATTCGAGAACATCAGCTCAAATCCAAAGCCTACCATGACAAAATCCATAGAGCATTGAACAAAGACATATCATAAGGTTACCGGGTCATTGTAAAAAAAACAGAAAAAGTTCAAAAAGGGGAATCAAAGTACACAACCCCCTCAGAAGTAATCGAATCCACACATAGCTCTGTTCTTTTGGACAAGTTAGGATGGAGAAGTAAAAGTGATGTGGTTAAACTCAAACCCGGTCAGAGAGAGCTTATTGCAGATTCCATGAGTACCAATTTAGAATCTGAAAGTGATTATTTATGGATGCCTGTTGACTCATATGAGCAGGTTAACATAGAAACACCTACTAATCTCTGTACTTCTATTCCTGTGCAAGGTAAAATGTCTCTTAGTGTGTATTCTCCATCAATGGTTCAATTGCCAGTCACAGATGTTCAGGACTCGGTGGAGCAGTTAGATACTGAGAGTTCACGAGTAACCAATACACCTGTCTTTGGATCTTATGCACCCATAGAAACTGTGGTTTCTGTTCCAAATGTATTTGAGGGTGCATCTACCAGTTCTGGCAGAGTTTCACGCATACCCTCCAAGTATAAGGAATATGTTATGTTTTAACCTTATCTGTCACTTGTTACTGTTGGGAAAGGGAGATATTGTACCACTATGTTTCTATAAAGTTATTCAATCACCCTTGTCAGCACAACGCAACGTGACACTTGCTGTTTCCATTGTGACGTGCAATGGGACCCCCTGAGTGTATATAAGTGACGTCAAGGAGTGCCTAAAATTATTTCCCTGTCAGTTGCTCATCTGACAGCCGTGCTCCCTGACGGCTGTGTGTGGGCCTTTTTGGTAATTAAATAAATAAGCGTTAAACACTTCTTAAACCTTCAAAGCTTCATTTATTTACCCTCCGATACTTCAATCGGTGAGTAAAGAAGTGCCTCGTGCATCAGTAACTCAAGATCAAGAAAGCAAACAAACAGTAATCTGGTCTGTGTTTGACACTTTAAGCGCCTAACTTTCTGAGTCTCTGCTTCAGTCCGATGAATGATTGCTTGGTGTTTTGATCACAATTCGGCATGTGGTTTGACCTCTGGCTACAACTAGGTTTTTGTTCTTACGAAGTAGAGATTTCTTCTGTGGTTCTTTAGTGAGGCAAACTAGTTTCACGTACGTCCCCATAAGTATGTTTGGGATAAAGATGGCAGGGAGAAATAAAAAGTCAATGCCAAATGTATTTATTTATTTTCATTTTTGGTCAATAAAAACCTTTACATAATCATTTATTCATTACATTTCATAAAATGTGATTATAAACATATTTCTGACAAATCTTTTAAAAACGGTCATATAACTCTAAATTAAAAATAAATATAAAAATTACATAAATTCAATTCTTGTGTGGCCTCAACTTGAAAAACTCGCCACTCAGCGTATGACAGTTTTTCTCAGGGCTTTATGCGATTCTGTTATTCAATGCGCAAGAGCTAGTGTTTAAAGTGCTATTGTGCTGAGGTACATTTTAATTCAAGTGTCTTCTTTCTCGTTGTCCCGATCTTTAAAGTGCATTGTCCTTGTTCTTTTGTTTTAATCGCTCTTTTAACACTGATTTCTGTAGTTTTGAACTTCAGTTCTTCACCTCAGCGAAATTATTGTTCTTCCTTTGTACATTAAGTAAACCCTTTGTTAAGGTGCATATTCAATATATGTCCCAATTAAGTTCTTTATCAAGGTGCTAGTGCCCTAAATTGATTGCTCTAATGCTATCATGTTTACTTTTATACATTTTATTCCCTGGCATATAAGCAGTATAGAGTAGCCATCCAGCCAATGGGTTACAGCTTGCCTGCATGTTCGTATTTCTAGTTCTCTGAAGATTCTTTTCAGCATTATCTTTCTTTCTGTCAGGGGACTCGGGCAAACACAGAATATGTGTGCAAGAGTTTCTTCCTTATATTTGCATAAACAATATTCTTTATTTCCAAAATGGTACTGCATAAACTGGAGTATTATATTCAGTGAAAAGTGTGCTGCAAGGTAATCCTGGTGCCGTAGTTTTTTATAGGAATTAATCACTGTCCAGACATAACGTCTGAGTGCTTGTCTTGTCTTGTCTATTAAATATGAAAGATGCTTGTTAGTAGCTTTTATCACAAGCCTGTTTCCCAATACTTGCACTCCGAGTGTCTTCTATTCCAATTCCTCAATAGCCTGTTTTAGATATAGCCCCCAAGAATCTTTTTTATTTTGTTGTTATTCCTCCTCTATTTCTTCCAGCACTTATGGTTAATTGACCCTCTTTCTGACGTGCGTAATGTCCAGCATAGTTTTATAATGACTCATTGGTATTTTTGATTCAGCAGACCAAACTCCAAAAGCACCTGTGCTGGAGATGCAGTTTTCGTAATGCTGAACACAAATTTATATACTCTTGTTTGTATTTTGTTTAAGATGCCTTCTGCTCGTCCTTTCAATGTTTCCATACCATAAGTCACTGCTGGCATTAACTGAGCACTCATCACTGTTAAAAGATTGTCAAATGAAGGACAGTTCAGTTTCATTCTTAACGTTCTGAAGCCATAGTTTAAGGATTGCGCTTTTGCCTGTATTGTTTCTATGTGTTGTTTGCCTTTTAATTTGATGCTCCATGATGAATCCTAAGTATTTGTATGTCTTAACTTCCTCAACTTTGTTCCCTTCCAAGAACCAGCTGTACTTCTTGATCTTCGAGTTTACCAACCGAACCACTTTGGTTTTCTTCAGATCTAGCTCTAGCCTATTTCTATCCATGTATGGTTTTAAAGCTTCCATACTTCGCCAAAGTCCTATTGGTGTTTAACTCAATAAGACAATATCGTCGGCATACTGTAGATATTCCGTTTCCTCTTGAGCCAGTATAGGCGGGTGAGCGTTGATGTTCTGTATGGTTTGTGCTAGGTCTGCTAAATATATATTAAAGAGGCATGTGGCCAATACACACCTCTGTTTTAAATCTTTATTTGTGTAAACTTTGTTTGTTACATTCTTGCCGTCACCAATTTTGACCTGGGCCCAAGTTCCTGTATATAGTTCTCTGATTGCCTTTAATAGGCTATTCGGTATGCCCCATGCAGGCATTTTATTCCACAAGTCTTCCCTTGGTACCCGATCAAAGGCAGTCTTGAGATCAACAAAGCAGGCAAATAGCTTCGTTTTTCTTATTTTGGCCTTTTCTGCCAACTGTGTAAGGCTGTTGGATTTGTTAAAGTCCCCATTCCTGCCCTAAACTCTGTTTGTTGTTGGGGCAAGATGTTGTTTACTTCTAGCCAAGATTTCATGTGCTGTAGAGGACTGGCTGCATTTAGCTTTGCCTCCACATCTGTTAATGCTATAAGTCTATAGCTTGTTGTTATTAGAGGATTTCCGCTTTTATACATGGTCTGAAAAATGCTGCCTTTCCAGGAATCAGGGACAGAGTTCGTAATATATAGCTCATTAAATAATGGGGTAAAGTATTCTGCCTTATAAGATGGATTTTCTTTAAAAAGAGCGCTGGGTATACCATTTGGTCCTGCTTCTCCCTCTGATTTTAGATTCCTTATAGTTTTTTCTAGTTGATTGATTTACACAACCTGTGTAAAAGTCTCTACGCTTTTTGTTATATTCTTTTTGTCCCTTTTTAGGTCTTGCCTGAGCCAGCGCATGCGCTGCTCTGGCAAGACTTTTAGTAAGTGGGCTTCAAAAATCCGACCACACGCATTTTGTGTGGCCTAAAGCGTGCGGTTACGTGCACGGTTATGCGCACAGGCGCCATCTGGCTTTCCTCTCTCGTCATGGCTCATTAAGCGCATTGCTCGTGGGCACCCTTACACTCGCGGGAGGCTGCAGCTGCTTTCACTTTTGCCGCCGCCGTGCGCGCGGGCACACACAACTCTCGGGCTTGTTATCTTGTATCCTTTCCTCTCACCAGGCTTCCTCTCCAAAAGCCTTCTTTTTCCACTCATTGTTCTTATTTTCTTTGGTTTTTATTTCTCTTTCCATCACGTGCGTTTCTCATTCTATCTATGCCCTAGCTCTTCTGTTCTCTCACCGTTTCTTTACATCTTTTCTGTACTCCATATCGTGTCATCTATCCCCTCTATCCCTTCTCCCTCTTTGCAGTCGTTCTGTCCTTACCATTTTCCCTATTCTTTCCTCTGCCATCTTTCTTTTCGCTTTCTGCCTTCTCCATATTTGCCCTCAGTTTCTCTCTCCACATTCAAATCTCCCCACTCCCTTGCTGTTTCCCCTCCATATTTCCTCTGTGTGTGTGCCTGTGCCTCCACCTCCCTGTGTGTGCCGTGTGCGGGCTCTTTCAGTTTTGTATGGAAGGCTCTGAACACACCTGTGCGAGGAAGTACGACTAGAGTGTCTCAGTCATGGACCTGAGTGGAGACGTGCATGTGAATATCCCGGTAACTTGTAAAGTAAAACAGACTGCGTGTGAACGGAGTGTGCGCAGCTCTGCTGCCAGTGTTGTACGTCATATATCAGTTTTTGAAAATTCTTCGGCGTGAGTTCTAATTTGTGTGATGCTGTCACGGTTCACAAGAAATTGAGCAGTGCAACTTGTGACGTGAATGGCAGCAGACCACGTGACTTGCAAGAATTTATGAAAACTGTCCAAAACAAATGTAAAATATATATAGATTAATACAGAACTCAGTCTTAAATAAACACGAGCTCTACAGAGCCACAGAATGGACATATAGGCAGCAATCTATATTACTTCTGAAAACGTATTATTCCAAGCAGGGCCGGTGTTCCGTCGCTTTGGGCTCCCCGTCTACCTGTGCCCCCTCTTCGCGTGTGCCAGGCACCAATATTCTGGGGGGAGGGAGGGGGGCGCAGGGTGCTGTGTGCATTAAGGTACTGCCAACATCAGTGCTAAGGCATCTTGCTCCAGGTGTGTCCGTGGCCCTTCGTGCTCGTTTCTGTCTGATTTACCAGTTTAAAGTGGTTTTAATCCTTCATTATCATACCTTGGGCATTGTTTTTAACACCCCATTAGCACTCTTCCTTGCCCTCCGTTTTCTCCCTCTCACCCCTGCAGACACACATCAAAAAGCATTTGCAATGCAATAGGTCTCACATTGACGCAATTTTTAACTATTAACATTGCAAATAACAATGCTTTTTTTTTTGTTTGTTTTTAAAACATAAATAAAAGGCATTGTCATTTACAATGCCTATAGCTTAAACACGCGTAAATGCGAGACCTATTGCATTGCAAATGCTTGTTTCATTTGGTGATGTTACAACGTTTGTTGGTGATTGGCATGTACACGTTTTGCTGTCACTCACCATGTGTTCTGTTAGATCTCAAGCTTCATGCACAGTTAGTTGTAGCCCATGAAGTACACGAGTGCCTGTTCTCCAGAAATAAAGAACTCTTTCCTGAGACCCCCTTACCTGCTGTGGGAGAGGTGCGGTTTATACACGCTCCCTTCACTTAAATACAGGTCAACCGATGAAGCCGTTGCTTGGCTATCGGTTCCTGACCTGACTCCATGCCCCCTTTCTTCCCTGCAACCTGACTGACTCCTCGCAGTGTTGGCGGCACCCTGAGACTTCCCCGTTCGAGGTTATAACGCTTGCCGCTCTCAATCGCCGTTCCCCCCAGAGCAGCTGATCCTAACGAAAATGACTCACGACCGCGTTCTCCTTTGTGCTACCTCGCGGCCGCGTTCTGACTTCCGTGCTGCCCATCCTGTTACCCTGACGTGGCGTAGTCTCATGGTGTTTCCCCCAGTGATGAATACAGGCCCCAGCTAGGCCCGCAGGACACAAGGGTTCGCTCTCCTGCAATGGAATCTATAAGGAAGTTGGCACGGAAACTGCAAAGTACAAAGACAAAGTTTATTAACCCTTAAGGGTGGTCCTACAATCCATACAACACCCTTCAGTATTGCATAGAGTAGCACAAAGAACTTGCGTACACGGTCCCCTTTTATACACAGCAGAGGGGCTCATAAGTGGGTGGATACAACATGAGGTAAAGAATATTACCTTTTATGGACATTTTCGATACAAGATCAATATGTGGGCGGAGCTGACACACTCCTTGAGCCCGCGAAAACATGGTCAAGCAAGGACTAACTGATAACAGATGTGGTCAAGCCTGGGCATGCGCCAGACGGACAAAGGAACTATTTATAGACTGTTACTAGGCAGATTGCAAGAGCAACTAACATAAGATAGGACTCTTCTCGTGTTGAGCACGTGGAGACATGACAATACAAAATGGAGTCCAGACCTTAGTCAACATAACGAAAGAGACTTGGTCATAAAAGGGGAATTCATGTCTTTAGTGAATGCTTAATCACATCGTGGTTTCAATTTACAACAGACGACCCTTTCAGCATTTACTGAAGACATCCGGTTTGTTAGGATAATCATCATATACGTCAATTGTCATCATTTCTTTTACTTCTTTAGCTAAATGTTTCTGAGAAGTGACATCGGCAATAGCTTTCTTATCGGGAATACAGAATGATACACATAAGGAACAGAGCAAGGGACCACATTGGACACAGATGCAACAAGAAAACAGAACTGCTACAATTATACAAAGACCAGTTAAAACCTTCCACCCCCAAGCAGTGATCAATGCCCAGAACCATCCAGAAAAGGACCAAGTGCCGTTTTCTGTATGGATTTCAGCTGCAATTTTATGCAACCTGTTGATGGCATTATAAACTGACGGCGTGTGGTCAGGGATGAACACACAACAACTACTTCCGATAATTTTACAAGCTCCACCTCGGTCGGCTAACATAACATCTAGCACCATACGATTCTGCAATGCAACAATTCTAGTAATCTGTAATTCTTCCGTAAGATTCCCAAGAGCAGCAGCGGTTTGGTTTGTCACGGCCTCTACCACTCTTGTTAACCTTCGAACTTTCCTACTATTTAGGGCAGCTCCAACGAAGAAAAACAATCCTAAATTAAAATCAATATACAGGTGCAGACTAGTATCAGTCTGATCCACATCATCAATTGATAGAGTACGTTTATACCTATTTACAGTCACATTATTTAACAACTTCAAATCCTTATGATAGGATGCAGGTGCCAAAAATACAGGGGGCAATAGAAATGCTACATAACATACTCCAGACCAACCGGCTGGCAAACGGTAATAACCTTTATTTCCACATACGAAATATGTATTATGGGATGCTAAAAAGGTACTGTTATTCAACCCGTCGATGTTTAATATGGTAATGCAATCACTAACACCAACAGGAATATAACCCACACTCTGGACACACAGGTCCGCTTGAGCTTGTGCCACTTGAATCACGAATCTGTCTTTTCCCACAGTGTCTCTGGTGTTCGTGAAAATATAGGGAATCGATTCATTGTCTGGTCGATACTCTTCCCATTCCCAAATTGTCCCATTCGCTTGCGGATATCCATCTTTATCCTGATGACATTCTTTATTGAGTCTGAAGAGTAATCGTCCCACTGTGGGTTTCCGGGTGGCAAAAAGCAAAGTGTACCATGCTCTACAAGAGCCATTATGAGAGAAAGGAAGAGGTATGAATGGCGTTCCTCCTTTCTTCTGGTGAGCTGGCATCATACCACATATCCAACAGTTCGTAGCATTCGTGGCAACGTGGGTATGATACAACATCTGGATGAAAGTATTATTCAAATAAGACTGACGATGCTTCAATTCTTGATACGGAAGGGTATAGAAGTAGTGCTCCTCAGGCACGGGAGTAGTCAACACAAGTAACTTTCGAGCAGGAGTCACATCCTCCACAAACCATGTGGTTATCTCCACGATAGCTACTGTAAGCATAAAACCTGTTGCACAAAGGATTTTCTTTTTCTCCATGTCGGAATAAGGGATCAATATCTTCCTGAAACTAAAAGGTTTGTCAGAACTCTTCTCCTTAGGCAGCGGTCGATTTCTTCACCAACGGGCCAAGACGGGTGTCGCTACACTAATGCAGGGCTGATCCCCCCCCCTTGCCTCATTGGCTCTCCGTTTCACTAACCCAAGGGCCGTTCTGACAACATGTCCCGGTACTGAAGAATTCACTTCCTTGGCCTGAGATGATATCGCTTTCCTCCAGGAGTCGCGTGGTCCGGAAAGAGCTCCTCAGCGTCGTCCGGTTCCCCAGCACGGCCTTTCTCTGCAGCCAGAATTTCTCGTTGATCGGTCAATACAGCAGACTCCACCAATCCAGGCGGTACTTTGCGGCAGTGCAGGGAATGGATCCAATTCTTTCTGTTGGAAAGTCGCACAGCCGTCCTCGTTGCAAGTAGGACCTGCTCAGGACCAACCCATCTCGGCTCCAAGCTGTTCGTCCTGTCAAAGATCTTCACCATGACATAGTCGCCAGGCCGGAGACTATGTCCTTCACCGGAGGACCGATCAGGGAGCGCCTCCCGGACCTGTTGATGAATAGAAACCAAGTTATCCGTTAACTGCGCCAGATAATCATTCATCATTACACAAGGTACATCATACACAGTCTTAGGTTTTGGTGGACCCCAAATATTCATTGGGCGTCCAAAGACAATCTCGTACGGTGTAAGACGTCGAGAGTGCGGTACCGATCTAATTGACAATAACGCCAGCGGTAAAGCATCTGGCCAAGTCAAAGACGTCGAAGCTTGGATTTTAGCGATCTTGAGCTTCAGTGTACCATTATACTTCTCGACTAGTCCCGCAGATTGAGGGTGAAACACTGCGTGGAACTTCTGGGTGATGCCCAGACCCTTCAAAACATACTTTATAACATCCGCTATAAAGTGGGGTCCGTTATCACTCCACAGAAGTCTACAAACGCCATATCGAGGGAAGAACTCCTTCAACAGCATCTTGGCGGTAGTCATTGCAGTATTGTCTTTCGTAGGGTATGCCTCAACCCATTTGCTAAAGGCACAAACCACTACTAGAACATACTTCAAATTGTTACAGCGCTCAAGCTGGATGTAATCCATCTGCAAAACCTCAAAGGGTGCAGTAGGTGTTACAAATCCTCCTGCTGGAGTTCGAGTACCCTTTCCTGGGTTGTACCTTAGGCAGATCATACAGGTCTGCACCACCCTCTTTGCCGTGCTAGCAATCTCTGGATGCTCCCAGACTTGGGTAAGCAATTTTACAATTGCGGAAGCTCCAACATGTGCTAGCCCATGTGCCATCTGAACCATAGGTTGTACAAAGGCCGTGGGTAATTTCCATCTATCCATCTGCTTATTTCTCCAGCAACCCTCATCATCCAATTCTCCCTCACTGGACCATTGCTCCCGTTCTTTATCAGAAGCGGTCCTCTGTATTTCTCGCACTTCTTCCTTCGCATCGTGCCATCTTTCTCCTTGCGACTTCACTACATACATGGCAGTAGCACCGGGCTGCATCGCAGTCTCCCGTGCCACCCGGTCTGCTAACGCATTCCCTTCTCCAACTTTATCGACTACTTTCCTATGGGCGCTACATTTAACGATGGCAATTTTCTTCGGATATGTCAATGCAGTTAAAAGATTGTGAACTAACTCCCCATGCATTATTTGTACTCCATGTGACGTTAAAAACCCTCTCTCCTTCCAGAGTAGGCCGAAATCGTGCGCTACTCCGAAGGCATACCGGCTATCTGTATAAACATTCACACACAATCCTGTACTGAGCTCACATGCTCGTGTTAATGCTATCAGTTCCGCTGCTTGAGCTGATTTCTGTGGTATGCGTGCGGTCTCCACTATTGTTTGCAACGTGGTAATTGCATACGCTGCTGAAGTCGTACCATCTGGTAGCCTCAGGCATGACCCGTCCACCCACAGTTCTCCATCCACATCTGGAAAGGGTGTATCCTGGAGATCAATACGACCCTTTGTTTGTTCTTCAGTCACAAGAATACAATCATGTGCTTTCTGTGCTTCAGACTGAATCTCGGGGTATGGCAACAATGTGGCCGGATTTAACGTTACGCACCTCTTTAACGTAATATGAGGAGCCAAGAGCGTCAGCTCATATCCCGTTAAACGGGCGCTGGTCAAATGCTGCGTCTTTGTCTGATTAAGCAGGGCATCAACAGCATGGGGGACTAATACCAACAGCTTATGAGATAACACAATTCCCTCGCTTTGGCGTATTGACACAGCCGTCGCCGCAACCGAACGAAAACAACCAGGCAATGCTCGGGCAACAGGGTCAAGTGCAGCCGAAAAATATGCACAAGGGCGCTGCTTGTCGCCGTGCATCTGCACTAAAACTGATAATGCACATCCATCTTTTTCATGCACATACAGCGAAAAAGGTTTTGTATAATCAGGAGTCCCTAACACTGGTGCTGAACAGAGGGCCTGTCGCAATTTCTGGAAGGCAGTGTCACACTCATTTGACCAAGGAAGCGGAATAGGTGTGTCTTTTGTCAAAAGGGCTAACAATGGCTTGGCTATGTGTGAAAACCCTAGTATCCATTGCCTACAAAACGAAACAAGACCCAAAAATGCACGCACGTCCTTCTGCGTGGGCGGCGTCGGCGTGTCCAGAATTACTTGGACACGATCTGGTGTGAGTGCACGCCCCTCCTTAGACAAAAGGTGACCCAGATAAGTCACCTTTGGTCTACAGAACTGCAACTTCTTCCGAGATACTTTGTGATTGTGGGATGCCAAAAAGGAAAGCAAAGACAACGTACTCGTTTCACACAACTCCGGAGTGTCGGCCGCCAGCAAGATGTCATCGACATATTGAATGAGGGCGACACCCTCGGGCAGAACAAAGGAGTCCAATTGCCTTCTTGACTGTAAATGCTAGGGCTTTCCGTGTAGCCCTGAGGGATTCTACAAAATCGATAAGACCTATTATTTAGCGTGAAACCAAAAAGGTATCGGCTATCGGGATGAATAGGAATCGAAAAGAAGGCATTTTTCAAATCAATAACTGAAAACGTGGTCGCCGTAGGCGGGACCAAAGTAAGCAATGTCGTGATATCAGAAACCACTGGGTACTGAGGTATTACGATCTTGTTTACTTCTCTCAAATCAATTATAAACCGATAGACTTTGGCATCCGTATCCTTTTTCAAAATGGGTAGAATCGGGCTATTACAGACGTTGTAGGGAACTTCCTCCACTACTCCCACCTTAATCAAATCCTGCACAATCTGTATAAGAGCCTCTTCCCCCTCCTGGGAAATACGATACTGTGGGAGGCGTGGTAACACCGCCCCCTCCTGGACACTAATGTGAACAGGCGGAATCACCATCTGTCCCACATCAGTATCCGAAGTGGCCCACAAAGCACAAGGGAGGGTAGCTAACACAGCATCCTCTGCAACCACACACATCCGTTCAGACCGGGGGTAATTGTCATTTAATATCACCTGCACTCCAGCAGGGGAGCAGCGGATCGTAGCTCTGAAGTGCTTTAACATATCAAGGCCCATAATGTTGTCCGGCGTGTTCGGGGCAAGCAAAAACGGACAGGGTGCAGAAAAAGAATCAAACTGAAATGTGAGGGGCCGCGAAAGAGGGCTTCGGGAGAGTGTACCGTCAAACCCTACCGATGTAACCATTAAGCCAGATGGGGGAGCCCTCGGAACCAATTGTTTAGACAGCGCACTACGAGTCGCTCCTGTATCCACTAGGAACTGATCAGTAGAACCCAAAACCTCAGCTGATACGTAAGGACCCTTCTGATCAACCGGCACCTCAACTGATTCTAACCCCCATCCAACGCATTCCTATGCATGCTGAGAATCATGGTACCCAGAGCGGTCAATCCCCGACACTTGATACTGGTGTTGTCGATCGAAAACATTAGGCCTATCTCGTTGCTGCCCGGCAGGGTCAAAACGAGCGTGATCGTTAGAATTCCCTCTAAAATTCGAGAAACCCCCTCTACCTCTCGGGCCACCCTGATTGTGTCCCTGACGCGAAGCATGCAACGCCGGGCAATCTCTGGCCCAGTGTCCCGATTGCTTACAATACGCACATTGATTCCTGTTCAAATCAGATTGGCCCGAGGGAGGACCATAAAATCCTCCCCTACCTCTATTGACACCCCGGCGGGGCGGACCATATACTTGCGCTAACATCACCTTCGTTTTTAAATCCTTCGATTTCTTCTCCTCCTGTCCCTTCGCTTCTTGCTCCTGGCGCTCATAATACTGAGCTATAGTCAGGAGGGCTGTCGGGGTCGCAGTGGACCAAGAACTTTCACTCGCTTTTAGGCGGGCTGCGATCGCCGGTAGTAAATTCGCCACATATTTATCAGCAAAGAGGTGTCGACCCATATCATCCGTAAGTGACTGACCACTAAAATCATGAAACGTCTCCTCAAAGCGCGTAAAGAAATCTGCAACTGATTCATCAACTTTCTGCTTACACGAGGCTAGCATATTCCAGTCAATCTTTTTAGGGGGGATGATTGTCTTCAACTTAGTCAGAATAGCAGCAGGGAGATCTAAGATAAGCTGAGGTGGTTTCTGCGCGGGCTTCCTCTCCCTATCCTCATCCTCAAGCTCAGACCACCGAGCCTTAAAAGCGGCAACATCATCCACCTTCCGCACAGATCGCCACATATCTGGTGGTAAAATAAGCCCAAAGAACAAATCTATATCCGCTAAGGTCATAGTACAAGAATTCAAGGCCCCCTCGACTTCTTCGTAAAAGGCCGCTGGATTCTTGCGGGGATCAGGCAACGCATTCTTCAATGCCATGACGTCAGCCCTATGCCAGGGAGTATAAACCCAATTGTACACAAAATATCCCTTAGCATCGGCGGAGGTAATATCCGAACTAGTCCCCGCTCCTTTAGGAGGAACATACAAAGGTGCCGCCTCTCGCATTGGTTTAGCATGCACTAGGTCGCTCTTATCTGACTGAGAGGTGGATGAGTGGCCATCTCCGGTATGCGAATCCGACTGCTTCTCCTCCTCAGCTTGTTGGCGTGCTTTCTCTTTAAGGTCCCTCACCGCGTCCCGCAACGCAAACAGCCGCCGAACCGCATCAGGCGCCTTAGAGGGAGAGAAAACACCATTACGCAATGCTTTAGCATCTGATACCACATCGTCAGGCTCAAAAACACTGGAATATTTCCGAAAAGCAGCAATCACTTCATCAGAAAAGTGGCCCAAAAAATACAACTTCTCTCTATCCTGCCACAACTCCCAGGAATTCAACAACTCAGCAAGGGATAACTTGCCCTTAAGTGCACGATAGGAAACTTGCCGAAGCTCACCCATTCGGTCAGCCGATAACATGGACCGCGTGTCTACCTTACCCGAACCCGATCCAGAATCTTGTGGCCTCGGGGCAGACGCGCCGACATAAGGGGGCGGAGAACGATCTAATAAATAAAAATCATCGTCAGGATTATTAAGGACAGGATAAAGTGATTGACGAACAGCATATTGACCCGAGACTTGCAACCGACGCTCTTTCTCTTGTCTCTCCGCCAGTTCTCTTTCCTCCCGACGCTTTGCTTCCTGTGCTCTCACATGATCATTCTTCCGTTGCTCTTTATCAAACAGCGCTTTCTCACGTTTCTCTCGTTCACGCACTTCCTTCACCCATAATCGCACACATTCAAACATGTCTTGACGAGCACGCCGCTTACACATACACTGTTCCACATACTCAATCTTACGCATATCAAACGATCCATACAAAGGCCATCGCAACTCAGGATCCTTCTTGGTGTATTTCCTCCATATCGTGCTGTACATTATAGAGGAAAGACCATGCTTCACATACATGTCCCTATTAGGAGTCCCCTCTGGGGGGGCTGGAGCAGATTCCTCGAGGCTTAACCGGTTTCCAAAACAGCAGCACCACTTACGGAGTGCGCTAAAAGCAGGCATGCTCAAAAATAATGCAAAATATGCAGTATTATCAGAAATGGCACTGAAACGTTGTGCCGTTCAAAGTTACACAGTTCCGGAGAAATATCTCCACATTACCTGCCTATATGTGTTGCAACGCATATATTCTCACAATAGCCAATACAAGATATGACCGGTCATCACAAATCAAACTCAAATAGCCAAACCAGGCTTCAAAAACTCGGAGCAAGTACCGTACAACGGTTCTTACCAATCAAGAGTCCAGATTCCAACTGCCAAGCTCCAAAATTCGCCCAAACGGCTGTCACGGCAGGACCGACAGAAGAGGTCTCAGTCGAGGACCGGCGCCACCCAGATGGTCAGCTCGGAAGGGAAGGAAGAAAAACCTCGGGATGCCAGGACTAAAGTGCCTCTGGCAGTGATCACGTCCCCGGCCAAATTCCTCACCTTCGTCGCGACCAATCCTTCGAGCATCCGAGTCGCCGATGAGCCCCACGTGACGGGCGCCAATTGATGAATACAGGCCCCAGCTAGGCCCGCAGGACACAAGGGTTCGCTCTCCTGCAATGGAATCTATAAGGAAGTTGGCACGGAAACTGCAAAGTACAAAGACAAAGTTTATTAACCCTTAAGGGTGGTCCTACAATCCATACAACACCCTTCAGTATTGCATAGAGTAGCACAAAGAACTTGCGTACACGGTCCCCTTTTATACACAGCAGAGGAGCTCATAAGTGGGTGGATACAACATGAGGTAAAGAATATTACCTTTTATGGACATTTTCGATACAAGATCAATATGTGGGCGGAGCTGACACACTCCTTGAGCCCGCGAAAACATGGTCAAGCAAGGACTAACTGATAACAGATGTGGTCAAGCCTGGGCATGCGCCAGACGGACAAAGGAACTATTTATAGACTGTTACTAGGCAGATTGCAAGAGCAACTAACACGAAGATAGGACTCTTCTCGTGTTGAGCACGTGGAGACATGACAATACAAAATGGAGTCCAGACCTTAGTCAACATAACGAAAGAGACTTGGTCATAAAAGGGGAATTCATGTCTTTAGTGAATGCTTAATCACATCGTGGTTTCAATTTACAACACCAGGGGCTCGCCTTCCTTGCACTCGCTGACTTACTCGGCGCTTACACTACCAGCAAAACTGATTCGCGGCCGGGTTCTACTTCCTCGACAATACGTGGCCGTGTTTATACAGGATTCCTGACTCCCGCTTATTGACACATTGTATCTGACTACACGCGCGGTGCGCGTTTGACCATTATTTTTGTTTACTTTACACGCGCGATGCGCGTTTGACAAACCAGAGTTCCAGAATTCTGTCGCATTTGTCCTTTCTTTGGTTTTCTCTTTTTTACCTTCAATTACACTCGATTTTGGGACTGTTCTTAAGCTGCCCCCAAACCTAAATTGTGTTTCTTCATGGACCTCTACCTCAGCTGCTGGTGCTAGTAAAGAGGCATTTACCTGCACATCTTTTCAGCAGTTTGGATCCCCTACAAGGCATCAAGAGATGTCCAGTCGGTAGGTGATCACTTTATCTCTGTGGAACAGGCACTGAGCAGGATTTTATAATCTTACTGTTATCCCATGGGGGAAGGTAGTTTTTCATAACTGTTTGTTTTCTTCTCCCTGTAGGTTTTCATTCTTCCTGTTTTCTGCTCTACTCTGACTGTGGAAATCGGCTGGGGGATTGAGAAGTGGTTACTTCTTGGCACCTAATCCCCACATCTCCTTGGGCCAGTTTTCTTGCATGATAGTTTATCATTTTCATATTGGCACTGTCTTAGGGAGTGTGGAGAACTCCTCTTCGTTCCTGTGGATCGATCCTCGTACCAGATTAGTGGCATCGGCAACATCTTCTTGCATTCCTTATGCCGCTGTTTCGGCATATAGTTCCCACACGTGTTTTTCCTATGTTGCTGCTTTTATACCTGTGTTTTGGTGTCCTGTGTGCCCTACAGACAGGGCATTTATCAATTGGCAGAAATGTTTACTATTCCGTTGTCGGTTTGCCAAGAGCAATTTAATCCACAGACCCGTTTGGTATCTTATTTTTGCTTCCCAGCAGGTTTTCTTATATTGTGTTCTCCTTTCCCGTAGTCTGTTTTTATCACTTATTTTCCCTTGCTTAATCTGTTTCATTAGGATTCTGCTTTCTCTTAAAATTAGCATTTTTTCTCTGCACAGTATTTTGCTGTACCATATTTGCTTTTTTGTTCCTTCCTTTTGCTTTCTATTCCCATTGATCCAATGCCAAATGAAAACAAGCATTTGCAATGCAATAGGTCTCTCATTAGTGAAACTCTGAGCTATTTGTGTTACAAATGCTAATGTTTGCTGAGTTTGTTTATTTTTTTAAAATAGGCCAGTAGTAGCATAAGTAATAGTAAATGAAATTCCGTGAATGAAGGAAAGGGTGCAGAACCAGAGGCTGTTACTAGGTGTCCCTGTGGAGTTGTAAAGGGACCTCTATTAGCCACCCTTAGTGCACCCTTAATGGAATTATAAAGAGCAAGATTGCTGGTGAGCATGTTTTCATTTGTTTTTATAGGAAGTGAGATTTTTGTTAGTTTCCGTTTTGAAAATGCACCATTTTTTTATTTATTTTTGTTTGTGACATAAAGCTAACTAAGCAACAATGGTACATTTTTAAAAGTCAAGCTAACAAAAATTTCACCTCGAATGAAAACGTAAGCTCAACTGTAATGTATCTGTTTATATTTGCATTAAGGGTTTTTATTATTTACAACTCCACACCTAGTAA
The DNA here is from genome assembly GCF_964204655.1 of Triturus cristatus. NCBI lineage: Eukaryota > Metazoa > Chordata > Amphibia > Caudata > Salamandridae > Triturus > Triturus cristatus. Next base: position 271,062,339 of record NC_140590.1, on the reverse strand, counting down.
CAGCCTGTGGTTCTGCACCCTTTCTATGAGACCTAATATGGAAACAGAATAATGCGGTGGTGTAAAAAAAAAAAAAAAAAAACAACGAACAGCATTTGCAATGGCAATAGCTCAAAGTTTCACTAATGCATGTCCTATTTGATTGAAAATGCTTGTTTAAATCCCAGCTTGCTGCGGGGGAAACAGTGTATAACATTAAGACTTGCCATACGGGGGTGGTGAGCGCAGAGCGTGGCTAAGTGAATTTACTGGGGAACTACCAGCAGCTGCACAAATAGATCCCAAAGCGCTTTTGGTGTTAATCATTCTAGCGCCTCCTTGCACATTCATCGATCGGAGAAGCTGAAAATGCGTGACTAATGCAGTTTAGTGTGGTGATGCGGACCACCATATTAAAATGTGTTATTCTAATGTCTGATGTGTGGTACCTGGCAGGGCTGCATGTCAGGATGTCAAAACAAACATGTGTACGGTCGGGGTGTATTAATGAACTATAGCGTTGTCCAGGGTTCGCGTGGAAAGCAAACATGAATGCAGCGCTGCTGGAATAGAAATAATAGATTTTATGTCAGGACCAGAGGCTCAGTTTATCCGTAACTTTCTTTACTGTTTTCTCACAGCAGCCATTAAAATGCTACATTACCCACAAGGCATGTGCCAAAGATTACAACCACATGCCGCTAAACTGACCAATCATAACCTCGATAATAATATATAACACTCTGAATATAGTTATTCCTCCTCTTTATTTGCAACGCTCACAGCAGCTCGATTAAGTGCCTTTTCTGTTCTTCATATTTCCTTATCTTCGGTTGCGGAATTGTATTGAACTTTTCATCTTCACTTAACACTTTTCCATTTAGCATGTCAGCACTCCGTTATCAGAGTTTTTTCTCTCTTGCCTCATTCATGACTGTGAGGTACAGATTGCCCAGCGGGTGGTGGGCCTACAGCCTGCAGCTATTTAGCCGTACTGCGTACCAGGAGGGCTCAAGTTGTTTATTCCTGCTGATCCCTTCGTCTGGAGCAGAGCAGGGAGATCGCTCCACGTGGGTGCTCCTAGTCTGCTCTCGACCGTCAGTTGTTTCTGTCAGGGAGCAGCACAACAGCATACATGCCAACATATCAGAAGAGCAAAGTGGGAGATTCTTTTTTAAAAATCGGGAGAATGGGGCCTTGAATCTGGTTACTGTCATGTATGGGCTTTGGAAGTGTGCTGCTGCAGGATCGGACATTTGAAACGCAAATGCACGTTTTTGTCTTACCTTTCAGAAGAATGGAGCGCAATGGCAAGCAGAGAGAGGGTGATGCAAGTGTTCTGGACTCACTGGCCTGGCAGGTTGCTGGCAGTGCATATACCACCCCGACCCCCTCCCCCCCACACCTGTGTGGCAGCCCAGGCACACTCACAGCCGCCCCGAGTACTTCACAGGTCTTTAAAAGACCAATCGCTTGTTAGTGGGGCTTTATTGCTTTTTCTCTTCTTCTAGAGCCCCTGCATCGCCACTCTGAATATTGCTGGAAGAATTAGCACATTACACAATACCAAGCAAGCCCTGTCAGCTGAAACCCCGAGGAATCGGGTTTGTGCTTGCAGGAATCGGGAGGCGGGAGACTAGCCTTGAAATCGGTAGTCTCCCGCCTGAATCGGGAGGGTTGGCATGTCTGCAACAGCCATTTTAGGTGCATTAACGGCCAGCACGCTGTCTTGCAACTGACGACTTAAATTCTCTTGTATCCGTGGCGAACAATAGAACATTTTCAAGTATATGCAACAAGAATTTTAGATTCTATTAAGGACACGGAGGCGAGGATTATGCTTCTCAATCTTTACTACTCACTTTAACAGCAGCCATTCAAAAAAACAGTAAAACATTTAAACACTACAAATCCCATGAGGCTTTGAACCACGCTTCCATAAACCACCAATCGAAATAGTCCAATGTCTACAAAATAGTGAAGCACCATCTTACTGCCTTTTTCTTTGCAACGTGCAGTCTTCTTAGTGTAAGGCAAAACAGGATATAGTTCCAGCTCTCAACGGAGAGCAACTCCATATATAACAGGTCCCTAAAGAGACAATTTATCCATAAGTAGCGCAGAAATCGCCAATTGGCCATGAAGCTCCAGATTCAGCTCTGTTTGGCATCCGTTCCTGAAATCAGAAACAAGATTTGAATATCATAGAACCCAAGAACCTTAGCATATAAAGGGAGGGAAAAACAATGATGTCAAATAAATCATATGACATCATGGCAGGTAAGAACCACTCTTAACCTGTCCCAACGGGTGGGATAATCCTTGCCTCCATGTCCTTAGTAGAATCTAAAATTCTTGTCGCATATTCTGGAACATTTTCTATTCTATGGCAGGACCGGAGGCTCAGATTATGCTGGTTGTAAGCTGACCAACCACAACAGAAGAAACATGTACAATTGGTTTGTAATAAAATATTTTAAGCATTGAATCAGATGATTAATCAGCTGCTTTAGGAATATATTCTAGTCTGGATCCCATAACAAAGGCTTTGGGAGTCATCACGCCCCTAGTAGAATGAGCACCATACATGGAAACCTCTATACCAGCTTCAGCCATGACCCATCGATCCCAACTTGCTAATGTAGCCATCGATACTGGGCAGAATGTTTCTGAAATGACAAAAGCAAGGGCCCCAAGGGCTCGGTTCTGTGAGGCAAGATACGCTCCTCATAGGTTTTTAGGCATTTAACCACACATAATTTGTCATTGTGAGGAAAGCCAGGATAATCCACTGATTGTGACATATTCTTAGTTCTCTTAGTTATAATAAGTGATACACCATGTGGAGAAATTAACCTACCTGCTATGTCAAGTGCACGTACGTCTGACACTCGTTGACAAGAAAAAAGACACAAAAGCATGGTAAGTTTAGCTGAAAGTTGTTTTAATGATACATCTTTATTCTCAGGCCAAGATTCAAGTAATGGTAACACATTTGAAACATCCCATAGAGTACTATAACCTGCCAGTCCACAACTTCTCTGCACGAAGTTACGACTTTACCGACCTCCAGCCGGCCCCAGGGTTCACAAACAGCAGTGAGAATCTATCTATATCTTAACCTTGTTTTTTCGATTTCAGGCCGTAGCTTCATGCTGACCGCAGCCCCTTAGCATCGCAGCCAACAGCAGACAGCTGACAGCAAGGGAGAGAGACGCCCTACTACCGAACCACTGACCCGGTTCTCGGCCCCCGGCTCCGGCTCAATATCTTAGCCCCTCGCCCCGGCTGACATAGCAGGGGGCTTTAAACAACATCGGTTCAGCTACGGGCAGCCGGGTAGCTGAGCGCGGCTGAGCGTGGCGCCATCCTACAGCGGAGCATCGTGCCGTTCAACCTTTAATCGAATAAGCAGCAGTGCTCACCACGACACAGGTGAGCCTTGTAATGTAATGTAAGTATGCATTTATAAAGCGCGAACTGTCACTCCGCAAGGAGCCTCCTGGCGCTGAGGAAACGAGGTAAGGGAAGCTGGGAAGGAAGTTCAAGATAGAAGAAAATTTAGATTAGCGCGAAGCAGTGGTCATCTGGGATATTGTATATCCAAGTTTTTAATGCCTTCCTAATGAGGGATTCAGATTCCTGAAATCGTAGGCTAATAGGGAGTGCATTCCACGCTTTGGAACCAAGGTAGGCGACCGTTTTGCCTTCTTTAGTAATGAGTTTAAAATGGGGTGGTTTTAGGAGATTAGCTGAGGAAGATCTAAGAGTCCTGGTGGTGGTGTGGGGGGAGAAATGTGCTGAAAGGTACCTGGGCCCTGACCTGCAGGTGGCTTTGTAGGTGATCAAGAGAATCTTAAAGAGGATTCTTTTATGGATGGGAAGCCAATGCAGGGTTTTGAGCGCCGAGGATGCCGAGGATCTGCGTGGGAGCCTTAAAACCAGACGGGCTGCAACGTTTTGAGCCACCTGCAATCTTTTTAATGTGGATTTGTTAGAAACTGCTAGCAGGCTGTTGCAGTAGTCCAAGCGCGAGAGGACTAGGGCAACTGTGACTGATTTCTTGGCTGCCAGTGGAATGAGATCAAAAGAATTTCTTCAGAGACCTCATTAAGCTGAAGCAGGTACCTGCCGTGGTTAGAGCATGGGGGAGAAAAGATAGGGCGGAGTCAAACTTGACCCCTAAGTTTCTGGCTACTTTAACCATCTCTGGTGGGGGGGAGGTGCCTTCCGGCCACCAACTATCAGGGATGAAGGTAACATTAGTGCCAATGGGTAAGATTTCAGTTCTGTCGGTGTTACATTGTAGATGGTTGTTCTTCATCCATTGTATGACTTGAGAAAGACACGTTTTAAAATTAGTTTCGGCATCGGTATTATTTTTGTCCAGAGAGACGATCATTTGGGTGTCGTCGGCATATGAGGTGACTTCGATTCCAAAGGATTTTATAAGGAAGATCAGGGGGGCCATATAAATGTTAAATAACAGAGGGCTCAAGGAGGAGCCCTGGGGGACTCCTGTAGTTATGGTCTTCTCCGTGGAGAGAAAGGGGCCTAGCGAAACAGTTTGTCTACGGTTGGTAAGAAAAGATCTGATCCATGCCAGGGCGGTACCCGTGATGCCGCCGCGTTCGAGTCTTGCGAGAAGGATGTCATGGGAGATAGTATCGAACGTGGCGGAAAGATCCAGGAGGATCAGGACGGCTTTCTTACCCGAGTCTGCGAGGGTTTTTAGCACCTCTGTGATCTCTAGGAGGGCAGACTCCGTTGAGTGTCTAGGACGGAAGCCAGATTGTTGAGGGTGAAGAATGTTGTTGGTGAGCCGCATCTCGGCAATAGGCAGACAGTAGTGGCAAGTGCGGCCGCCATTAGGCGACGGCTGTGGTGAGTGTGTGCCCACTGCAGTTTTCACGAAGACGGCCTGACTAGGTCAGGTGGAGCTTGTGTCCTGCCCTGCGAGCCCCGCCTGCCCCGTCTACCTCCTTTCTTCACAACCACTGTTCCTCTCATCTGCTGCTCCTGCTTCCCCGTCCCCCCCCCTTTTGAGAGGGGGATTAACTTTACAAGGGGGGTATCGTGTACAACCACGATGGTGCAAAGGCATCTCTAAATGCTTCACCTCTGCAGTAATCTAGTACCAGTGAAAGGATTATTTGCCCCCTGACCAGCATCTGCAGCAGCATAAGAACGGAAAGACCCATAAATGACACGTCTTAGGGCAGTTGGAGGAGTACCCTCAGCATTTCATCTAGCAAATGCATCCCAAAAGAAAGGGTCGACTGCACACGACCTCTGAAGAAATGCCGGAGGAGGAAATGCCTAATAGTCACTCCTCCAACAAAAGGCTTACAAGGATTACAAGAAGCAAATCACTTACAGACACCCCAAACGAAAAGCCGCAAGACGCCAAACAAAGGGGCTCGATTAGATACTTTTTCAGGAAAAATGATACCCCCAGCACTCATCATGGTACTGTCCAGGGCGCATCACCTCACGCACCATGCCTGGCTCAAGATAGTAGTCCAAAGGGTTGGGCAGACTGTCCTTTGACCACATCAGCATATGTAAGGATCGCCTACTTCTCTGCGAGGAGTCCAGGAGTGAGCAGGAAAGGGCAGGCGTAGCCCACGGGCAATCCGATTCAATGCAGTCCTATGGCCTATCTAAGGGCCAAATTCCCCTTATACTCACAGACACGGGGCATGACATCACAATCAGTAAGACCCACGAAACAGCTTCGATTAAAGATGTTCCTACTGTAGTGGCGACAGCGCAAATTCACCAGCCCAAAGTCCACGGCCCAGACCTTCGGATCATGGAGACCACCGAACCCCCACAAAAATCTATGAGCCCTTGGTCCCATTCAGCCTTCCTGGGCCCAGATTCCCCTGTGGCAGGGGAGCTCACAGCCTCATTTCTTTATAATTTAGGCCAAAAGATTGAAAGAACCTTAGAGGTAACCCCAAATGTATCGCTACCATCAGCGCCCCCACGGGTCTCTAATTCAAAAGTAGACCATAACTTCGGCAATGTTAGTGCAGAAGTGGATCTAGAGAAAACACCCCCGTCCAACATAAACAGAGCCAATATAAAGCCCTTTTGTGGCAATCATCTAAAATGGAAGTTCAGATAGACTATATTGCAGGTCATCTAGTTAACATAAGTTCCATGGTGGAGAATTTAGATAACCGGATCTCCCAGTAGCTGGTCTCCAACTCGGGGGATTGTTCCTGCTGCTGTTCAACCATTATGGAGAAATGGGCCTCCCTTCCCAAGGTAATGGCGGACATAGTAAAGATAGCCAAAGGTCGCAGGGAGGCACTGATTTTAAACTACTCCGATGACAGGGCACCAGTCATCAGCTATCCCCTGGGGGTGAATCAGACAGCAGGTGCCCGACCGGGACCGAAAACAGTAGTCGAACAGGGTAAAGGAGTGGCACACATGAATGAGAATTCCCCCAGTAGATCTAAAACTACCCATGGAATACAAAGTCCCAATAGTGGGGGTAGCGGGGGTAGTGACGCCCTGGCAACAGACTTGCAGGAACAACCGCTCAGTATAACAGCCTCACATGAACCTATCCTATCAAGGAAAGCAAAAAAGAAGCTGAACAAACAACAGAAAAAAACATACTTAAGAGGGAGACAATTGCAGCTATTTAAGATTGATCATCCACCCCTGCAAGGGGATATTAAAGCAACTCAGCTTTATCCAATTTTCATTGCCAAAAATTTGGGCAAAAAGGATTTTCAGGGGGCTCCGCCTCCGAGGGACCAGCAAATGCACACAATGCTACTGAGCGCTTCCATCGCGAAGGGCCAAATGCCATTAGCAAGCCCAGACTGGCCCATAGGCAACGATTCAACAGCTGGAATAAGTTCGGCACCCCCTGAAATAATCCTGCAGCCAGTGACGGCCACAATAGTGCTGCAGCTCGATGGTCCGAACCCATCTCAGTTAAGACATGGGCACCAGCCTGGTACTAGGAGCAACCAAGGCCACAGTAAGTGGTCCCAGGCAGGATCCTCTACAATTAAACAAGGAAGCCAAACCATAGGATTAACTTCGGCAGAGCCCTCCCCAGGAGGGGGAAAAGCGTCCCAAATTCCGGGCTCACCAATAGTTGTCCATGAGGTAGTCCTCACTCTGAGATTTCTCAGTACGGGTCAGCACGATATCCTGAATAGGAGCAACATTCTCCACCTTTTTAAACATCTGGCCACCCTAGACCAGCTACAAATGGAGGATTTAGAGTGGGTGAGATTCCTGAGTATGAAGGGGGACACACATGGTGATTCAACAGTGGTGGGCCTGAAGCACAAAGAAATACAACAAGCCGTCATGAACAGCTCTATACAACTCGCCGAGTGGGGCATAGATGTTCAGTTGCTGCCGCACCCAAAATATACACATGTTCTAGCACCAGATAATGGGTGCAAGGCCCCTTGGTCGGTTCTGCATGGGACAAATAGCTCAGGATCCCTGGGCAGAACTCGGATGGGCCCTAGGGACCAAATGGGCATTAGGATCTCATGCAGAAGCAACCTTCGGGATATTGGCGTAGCCCACCTTGCCCTGAACCAACTCGGAATTTTAAGAAGATGGCAGCAGTATTCCAACCTGCGGCGAAACTCTACAAATCAGAGGCCTGAACCTCCATTCACATCCAATGCTCCTGCTGATAATAAACGGTTATATCAATCCGGTGCAGGCCACCATGAAAGATCAGATGGAGGCATTGTCATGGAAATTAGATGACCTGTTAACCAAATATAAATCACACCAGGTTATTCTAGCTGGGGATTTTAACCTGAAGGATCTTGATAAAGATTAATCCCCTACTCTGAGACTAGGCAGCGCAGCACCCCTTTGTGACTTCCTTAATAATCATAAGTTGATCACAACTCACGTATTGAAAAAAGCCCGCTCGAATTCCTGGGATCCCCAGCCGACCTACCAGGACATCTCAAGAATCGACTACATCATGGTCAGCGAAGCGTTGGCGGCCAGATTGGAAGATTTTGAAGTTGAAGACAGGATGGAAAGCTACCATCGGCCATTAAGACTGGTGTTCCAGCTAGAAGTTCCGCCAGCTATTATCTACCAAACTATTGGTGAGTCAAGAGGGGACGAAAAACAGTGTCCTGAGGAGGATTCAATGGTCAGATCAGATAGGTAACACGCTCCAAATGTGGCTGGTTCTGAAACAGGAAGGGTGTCTTCGTCGTCCTCACCCATAAAGGACTGGGAGCAGTGGCGGCTGGTGAGATTCGAAAGTGGAAAGCCGTAAAATGATTGTCATACTGCGCCGCAGCGAGTGAGCGTACTGCCCCCGAGAACATTTTGAAAAAAGAGTGGACAAATGGTGCATTTTCAAGCAAATTTGAGAAAGCAGGAAGGTTAATAAAGCTCTGGGGTGTCTCTTGTGATCATCTTTTATGAGATGGGTTAATCTTATCTGATTTGGCCACTTTAACATTGAAAATATTTATAAGGAGCTGAGGATGACTTTCATTGTTCAGAAAAGAAATAGCTCTCATGCACCATATCAATCAGATTTCATCACTCTATCAAAAAGGACTGATCATAGGGTATATGAGTATCCGGGCAGATCACTCATTTAATGCTCACGTTCATTGGAATTAGGGTGACTCACTCAGGTAGTGAAGCACAAACCCCCCGCGTGTAGACACACTCTTGGTCTTCTTTTCTCTTAATCCCTAAAATCACAGCCTCAATTTACATATGCCTATCCTGGCCTTATCTCATTCTTCTCAATTTTGTTACTAAGTATTATTTATGCAACAATCCAAAGCAGAAAAACAATTGAGAGCAAGAAATATATGCAAAAACCCCAACAATGCTTTTTTTGTGGGAGCACTTACATCAGCATCACACCTCTCCAATCACGCTTCACCTGACTACCAGCTTTGAATCCTTGCCAATATCAAGTGGCCGGTCAGATCCTCTGGATACCGGGGCCAACTCCAAAGCCTTCAAAGCAGCAACAAATATGGCTGGGAGACATTGGGGTACATGGAAGCTAACTGCAACACGCGTACACAAGATATCACCGGTTCACTGCCACAAAAGAAATGAAACGGCCAATGGCAGCTGGTCTCTCTGCTATGAACCGCAAAGTGTGTGGGTCGAGGGCGGCTCTCACAGTGGGTGTGGTCCTGTAAGAACAATCAATCTGCCTATGTTGTGAGCATTTGTGTGAATCTCCCAGGCTCTTGTTTTTCGGGGCAGAAGCACATAAACTGCACAAAGCATGTGAAATGGCTAAATCCACCTGTTTCTTGGTTTGACCCATAAAACGAATGTGGATGGTTCTTGTAGCACAATTTGCTCAGAAGGTGAATTGTAAAAATGGGAAAATACCATTTCAAAATTTGCAAAATAATGTTACCCACCTCTGCTAGCTAACTCTTAGTTCACAGAGGGATTCCATCAAAGCAAACAGAAAGAAAGGGTCCTCCAATTGAAATGGGCACAATGCAAACTCTCAGCAGCTCACAGAGTCTGGATACCACTGCTAGTTCTGTAAGCTGGTCCACCCATAAAAGCCTACTTCTAAGCTCGCATTTTTGAAACAGAAAATCCCACAAAGCAGTCTTCAGGATCTATGATGAATTGATGGTTACTCTGCACCTCCACTTTACCCAAGCACACCTTACAGCCGCTCTGTGATAGCCTGCCATCTTTCTTCTAGAGTACATTCGGCATGATCTTGGCGAACAAGCAATCTTCCAGCTTCACCAAGGAATTTATCAGAGTCTTAGATCATGTGGGTACCAATTTATATCTAAAGTTCCCAGTTTTACCGGAATCCAATTCTTCAAAGATCATTTCATTATTCAGGAAGACTGTTCAACATGGACAAAGAAAAGGTTGTCAGCCGTGGACTCACTTTTGTTGACCCTACCGTATCCAAATACACAAAACGCTCTCAACTGGTTAAGTTCTACAAAACTCATAATATTCTCTCATCATCCCTCTCCTAAACACAGAGGATGATTCATAGCTCTTGTTAAACTGCAGGCTGACATATGGCCTTCCCCGTTTCTCAGAAAGGTCTCGCAATAATAGTAATTTCTCAACTTCCCCAATTTCTGGAGAGCATTAATCTATTCCATGTGCTTCTGGCACGGCATAAGGACTGAAAATACTCCAATAAACTTCAGCTGCAGAAGATGCCGGTGATGCATGAGCTTTTCACACCATCTACTGGACTCGTTAGTAGTGACTCTCGGAAGAGGAGGGACAGCCCTTGCCCTGTTCCCGTCCTCCCTAGAACACAACATCCATCAAGTTAAACTTGATACATAGCATTGCCAAACGATCATCGTAACTTGGGTTGTTGACCCGCGATAACATGTACATGACTCTTGCTATTTGAGACTACGGCATCAACCCCTGCATGTGTAAAGACAACTGTCAGCGGAACCACAACCTTCACAGAATGTTCTTAGGGCCAAAAAAGCGGCCTTGGCAACGAGTTTACCATTTAGAAATGGTCAGGTTGTATCCTGCATAGGCCCACTGAGCCTGTTCTTCAAATATGCACTCTGTCAGTGGCCCCTGTAAATACCCAGCTGAACAATCCACCCATGATAAGGGGCAACCAAACTTGCCAGGGCCGAAGCAAGCTTTAGGAAACACGCCTTGAACCCAGGGTCCTAGCTACTCACTTTGAAACTGTTTGACAGATAATGCAAAGGCTCACATTCCCCCTGTCACCAGCGATGAACTCCACCCCCACCAGCATCCATCCATGCATTTTGTCACAGGGGACTTAGGCCCCACTCTGGAGAGTCCTCTAAATAAAAGAAGTACTAAAATAACAATAGAAAAAGGAGAAAAGAGGTAACAACTGCTGTATTAAGCATCCAAGGAGCTGCAATTCCAAGATGGCAAGGCATCAATTTAGCTAAAAGGAATCACTATGCAATGCTTACAGCTAATGTACAATTCACCCTGCATCCAAAGCTATCTTCTTTGTCAGCGGAAGGATATGTTGAACTTCCAGTTGCCTGCTGCTCTGTAAACTATCTTTAGTAATGCTACTACAAAGGGGTATTCCTAGTGGCAACCTTAACTTTATACTCGCTAATTAGATCTGGCTTGAAATAACAGGAGCATGTCTCTTTCGCTTCTTCTGACTATTTTGTGTATCGTTTCACCTCTTCTGAAGTGCATGTTTTTCATTACATAAGGGTGTGTTTCACATCACATTAAATTCTTTATATCATAAATGCATTCTCTATAGAAATCAGTAATTATTTTTTTGATTGAATCTGGCTTTTAAAAAAAGCTCTTGAACATGTCTGGTTTAGGCTGCGTCAGCTACGTAAGATTCTCTACTTCCTTACCCTGAAGTGGACTAACACAAAGTAGTTGTGAGAGTTTTAAATAATTCAAAACAGGATTACGGCACAGGATTTAAACATGTAATCACAGGGTAAAACACAAATAATTTCAGTGGATGCATTTGTCTACTGAGTAGCTAGCTGATTGATTATTTGTTCGGTCCATGGCTTAGCTCGTGATGACCACCTCTCTGACTTACTGACCCATTATGTTCTCATCCCAAAACTACGATCAGAGTCTTCAAGTCTCACCCAAACTACCTTGTGCTGTTGTGTGGATCAGTATTTTTCCCTTCTAAGACCCCTTCTCTAGAATTATCCCTCTGGGTGGTATGCCCCTCTCTGCAGAAATTTAAAGTAACCCTTAAGTCGAGTCTCCTAAAATATGAAGGCAAAAAGTTCGAGCTTTCAAGTTTCCCAGGTCAGTAGTATATCCAGTCCTGGATTTTTTTAAATCTGCATTCTGGTACTTGAAGTCCTGTTTGTATAGTAAATAAACAGGACTAAAAGGAGCAGAAGGCAAAGAAAAATCTGGACTAAATGGGCTATTCACGCATGTTAGTAGAAAAATTGAGAGCTCTGGAAAGAAACAAATAACTCACTGTCTTAATATCGTAAATTTGTGATTCTATTAAATACAACTATATATAGTATTTTGCCACTTGTTTTTATTTTTGTACCCGTCACACATTTGTACCTTTGAGCCTTACTTTAGACACTCAGGGGCAGATTTACAAGCCCCTTGTGCCACTTTTGCGTCACTTTTAACATGGGAAAAGTGACGCAAAAGTGGCGCAAGGGGCTTGTAAATCTGACCCTCACTTAGGTTTATTTTAACCATGTTATCGTGCTATCTACTGTCATTATCCTGCTGAACATAATTTCTGTGCTAAATGTTAATGCTACTAAATAAATATTGTCATTTATGCTGTTATTAACACTTAGACTCGCTGTTTGATAGTTTCGCTTGTTTTTAATCGGTGTTTAGTGTTCTCATTGCTGCAGCGTGTCTAGTTTAGAGCGAGTCTCCAGGCCTCATGCACCTTGCCAAACACATCCAAAACCCTGCATCCCGTACTCGGAAAAGGGCAGCCAGGATTCCGGGGCAAATCACAGCTCTTTATAGACTCATCTGGAGTATGAAGCGCTACATAAGCTTCAATAGACATAATATGCCCAATTATCGATCCTAGGTTAATAATGGCATGTCGTTGTTTATTTTAAAATGTGATAAAAGTGTTCACACTGAATCCAGAGGAAGGAGTTTCGTTCCAAGCACAATGAATCTAGGGCTACGCGGACTATGCGTAGCGCAACTACGCACAATTTTGAAAAAAATTGTGGAAAACAAGCGCACAACCAGAAGGACCGTGTGCCCGGGACTGGGGTCCCTCATGCTTGGGCAGGCTCCCCGATCTCCCCGGCCTAGCTGCATTGAGAAGCAGGGACAGGCCCCTGGCCTCCTGAGTTTCGGTCAGGGCCTGGGAGCCCACGTCCTGCAGCCTGCCAAGTGTCCATCTGCCCGGGACAAGGGTCCCTGGTGCAGAGCCCCAGAGCCCTGCTATGGCAGGCGGGAGCCCTAACGCTATGGCTCGGCGCGGGCAGATGGGAGTCCTTTCGGTCCTGGCCATCTGGTCGCACCAATCCCCTCGGCCATCTGGTCGCACGCAATGCTTTCCAATGGGGCGACCAGATGGCCAGGCTGCCCTGGAAGTCCCGATGGGGGCTCATTCGCCTCCCCGATCCCAGCCAGGGCTCCAAGAGCTCGGGTGCATCCGGGCCTAGGATCCCCTCCGTCACTCTGTGCACACGGTTTACCAGAAAGGGGGTAGCCTTCCTCCGGATTACTAGGGGCAGGGTATGCCGGGATGCCGCTCCTGGGGATGGCGGTTCTCAGGCGGGGACCAGATGGGCTAAGCCCGGACGTCACCTCCCCGGTGTCTGGGGCTCCCTCCTCCAGCCCGCGGCGAGGCAAAGTGCCCGGGACGGGCTCCATGGGTCCCCGGGTGTCCGGGCCCCGGGCGCTCCTGTGGGCCTCCCATGCCTGAGGTCCAGCGTGGTGTCTCCGAGCCCCCCCAATCCCTGCAGCCCCCGAGCCCTGCAGCCCCCGAGCCCTGCAGCCCCGAGCCCTGCAGCCCCCGAGCCCTGCAGCCCCCGAGCCCTGCAGCCCCGAGCCCAGCAGCCCCCATGCCCTGCAGCCCCCATGCCCTGCAGTCCCCATGCCCTGCAGCCCCGGAGCCCTGCAGCCCCGGAGCCCTGCAGCCCCGGAGCCCTGCAGCCCCCGAGCCCTGCAGCCCCGGATCCCTGCAGCCCCGGATCCCTGCAGCCCCGGATACCTGTAGCCCCCGAGCCCTGCAGCCCCGGAGCCCTGCAGCCCTGGATTCCTGCAGCCCCCGAGCCCTGCAGCCCCCGAGCCCTGCAGTCCCCATGGCCTTCAGCCCCCGAGCCCTGCAAGGGCATGCGGAAACCTTCCCGCGAAGGCTCGGGGCTGGCAGATTGGCGTCATTTCGGTCCTGGCCATCTGGTCGCACCAATCCCCTCGGCCATCTGGTCGCACGCAATGCTTTCCAATGGGGCGACCAGATGGCCAGGCTGCCCTGGAAGTCCCGATGGGGGCTCATTCGCCTCCCCGATCCCAGCCAGGGCTCCAAGAGCTCGGGTGAATCCGGGCCTAGGATCCCCTCCGTCACTCTGTGCACACGGTTTACCAGAAAGGGGGTAGCCTTCCTCCGGATTACTAGGGGCAGGGTATGCCGGGATGCCGCTCCTGGGGATGGCGGTTCTCAGGCGGGGACCAGATGGGCTAAGCCCGGACGTCACCTCCCCGGTGTCTGGGGCTCCCTCCTCCAGCCCGCGGCGAGGCAAAGTGCCCGGGACGGGCTCCATGGGTCCCCGGGTGTCCGGGCCCCGGGCGCTCCTGTGGGCCTCCCATGCCTGAGGTCCAGCGTGGTGTCTCCGAGCCCCCCCAATCCCTGCAGCCCCCGAGCCCTGCAGCCCCCGAGCCCTGCAGCCCCGAGCCCTGCAGCCCCCGAGCCCTGCAGCCCCCGAGCCCTGCAGCCCCGAGCCCAGCAGCCCCCATGCCCTGCAGCCCCCATGCCCTGCAGTCCCCATGCCCTGCAGCCCCGGAGCCCTGCAGCCCCGGAGCCCTGCAGCCCCGGAGCCCTGCAGCCCCCGAGCCCTGCAGCCCCGGATCCCTGCAGCCCCGGATACCTGTAGCCCCCGAGCCCTGCAGCCCCGGAGCCCTGCAGCCCTGGATTCCTGCAGCCCCCGAGCCCTGCAGCCCCCGAGCCCTGCAGTCCCCATGGCCTTCAGCCCCCGAGCCCTGCAAGGGCATGCGGAAACCTTCCCGCGAAGGCTCGGGGCTGGCAGATTGGCGTCATTTCGGTCCCGGACATCTGGTCGCACCAATCCCCTCGGCCATCTGGTCGCATGCAATGCTTTCCAATGGGGCGACCAGATGGCCGGGCTGCCGTGGAAGTCCCGATGGGGGCTCATTCGCCTCTCCGATCCCAGCCAGGACTTCAGGAGGTCGGGTGCGTCCGGGTCTAGGGTCCCCTCCGTCAGTCGGTGTGCATGGTTTATCAGAAAGGGGGGTAGCCTTTCTCCGGATTACTAGGTGGAGGGGATGCCGGGACGCCCCTCCTGGGGATGATGGTTCTCTGGCGGGGACCTGATGGTCTAAGCCCGGACGACACCTCCCTGGCATGCGGGACTCTCTCCTCCAGCCCGCGGCGAGGCAAAGTGCCAGGGACGGGCCCCATGGGTCCCCAGGCGTCCGTGCCCCGGGAGCTCCTGCGGGCCTCCCATGCCTGAGGCCCAGCGTGGTGTCTCCGAGCCCCCCGAGCCCTGCAGCCCCGGAGCCCTGCAGCCCCCGAGCCCTGCAGCCCACGAGCCCTGCAACCCCGGAGCCCTGCAGCCCCCGAGCCCTGCAACCCCGGAGCCCTGCAGCCCCGGAGCCCTGCAGCCCCCGAACCCTGCAGCCCCCGAACCCTGCAGCCCCCGAGCCCTGCAGCCCCCGAGCCCCCGAGCCCTGCAGCCCCCGAGCCCTGCAGCTTTCGAGCCCTGCAGCCCCCGAGCCCTGCAGCCCCCGAGCCCTGCAGTCCCCGAGCCCTGCAGCCCCGGAGCCCTGCAGCCCCGGAGCCCCGGAGCCCTGCAGCCCCGGAGCCCCGGAACCCTGCAGCCCCGGAACCCTGCAGCCCCGGAACCCTGCAGCCCCGGAACCCTGCAGCCCCGGAGCCCTGCAGCCCCGGAGCCCTGCAGCCCACGAGCCCTGCAGCCCCCGAGCCCTGCAGCCCCCGAGCCTCTCTACCTCAACAACACATAGTCCAGACGCCAATCTCGCCCAAATGAAACTGCAGTGAAAATGTGGGCAGATGCCAACAGTCAGCAGCAAGGGAGACAACTGGATCCAAGATCTCAGGCCCCACCTTGATGCCAAAAAGGGACAGGTAGAAGGCACACCAGGCATCTGTCAGGGCCCCTGTAGAGTTGTCTCCTCCACAAAACTTGTCCCCAAGGAAAAACACTGCACTCCCTGGGCAAAGTCCTCCAAAAATTAGAGCAGAATTGGGCATGCTCTGAGTAGACTTTAAATCATGCTTCTAGGAGTGGAGGGGGGATATATCAGAACTGAGAGGCTAGTGGACTCCCTTGAATGTACAATGGATAACAAAATAGAAGATTAAGAGCAACTCTGGGTGAGAGAGTTGGAAAAGCAAACTATTGAACTACAAGCTTTCCCTCTCCCCTTCCCGTGTATAGGCTCTGCTTTGAGCCTCTCATGAACCTGGTGAAGCCATGTCCTTCCTGGAACGTGGCTAGGAGTAGGAGCTGAACGGCAAACAGGATTCCGCCTCTCTTCTCTGGTCGCCCCCAGGTTTCTCTCTGACTCCGGTTCCTCTGGCTGCTCTTCCTCTGGCTCCGCGCGATCCTCGTTCAGGATGCCAACTGGATACTTCCTCTTATCTGGCTGCTTTTCGAGGCCAGATTCCCCAGCGTAGGCTGGGCTTTCTCTCCTCACTAGACTCCGCGGTCTCTTCACCTTCCTCTCCTCTTCCGGTTGCCTTGTTTCCTCCTTTTGATGTGTTGGCGATCCATGGAAGTTCCTTTCCCGTCCCGGCTGCCTGACTCCCAGTTGGTTCGTTGAGTGGGGATGAAAAAGAAAGGAACATTCGGCTCCATAAATCTCTCGTACTGGTTTGTGACACTTAGGTACACTCCAGATTGGCTACTGGTGTAGCCTGATAAGTCCCCAGTATATGGTATTAAGGTTTACCCGGGTCATAGGTAGACCAAGGGTCTTCCATGTATTATGCCATCCATGAGAGACCACTCAAATTGCGACTACAGGCATGCCATTGCAGCCTGTTTAAGCTGGTGCTAGCACCACTTACGACAGATATAAGCTTCCTTATATCTGAGGTCACTGCAATTAAAACCTATAAGTCACCCCTAAGGCAGACCTTTCAATCCTGAAGGCAGGGTGCTCTGTTCTATGTGTGAGGGTGCCCCTGCAGGAGCAGGACACCCCTACAACCTTCAGAGTTCATTCTCCTGGGTTGTAAGTGCATCAGCCATTGAGATACACAGAGTGACCATGCGTCATCACATGACGGCTATCTCTAAACTGGCTGTAACGAACCCTGCCGTGTTTGGTATCAAACATTTTGGAATCATACCCCTACACCAGAGCCGGTGTGAGAGTTATGATTCCATGCACTGTAAAACGCCTCCTGGAGGCCCTCAGTGCTCCCAGTACCAGTCTTCTAGACCTGGACAGGAAACTATGCCTGCGGCCGACCAGAGACACGATTCTGCCCTCCTGCTGCTGAACCAAGCTCTAGCAGAGGAAGGCTTGTTGTCCTGCAAGTCTGCTGCAACGTCTGTGCCTGTGCTCCATACAGGTTCTTCACAAGGCCTGTGGACATCCAAAACACCTGAAGGAATCTCCCTTGGAGTGGAGTCACTCCCCTACATCCTGCTGACTACGAAAGGCTCAGCAACACAGGTGGTGGTTCTGCAACTCCCTCGAAGCCTGAACTGTCTTTTCACCGAGTTTGAGGCCAGTATCCCTCGTTGGAACTGCTGGAACCGAATCCCTGTGCACTGCATCAACTTGCCATTGCCAACGCTTGTTGACTCGCTCCTCCAGAGATCTTTGGGCTCCAAGAAGCTCCAACCTCAAGCATCTCCTGCAGCCATGATGTTCACCTGCATCGCATCCTTTGCACCGTGGGCCTTCATCCTTTGGTGAGCTACTCAAGGTCCTCTTGCGACTCCTATGCCATCGGCCAGTGTGTCCCCTCAAGGGTCTTCTTTGGCTCCAGTGGGCTCCCCTGCTTGCTTGGAGCTTGCTCTGACATAATTGCTCGTGGTGAGTCACTTGGACCTTGCTGATCCCGACACTGCACCTTTTTCTTCAACTGCGTTGGTTGCCGTTGCCAAGGCTTGTTGGTGCCCCTGCCGGACACTGACACCTTGGCTCTTTACATCCTACGTGGGACAGCTAATGCACGGCTCCTGCTCCTCATCTGCGTCGCCTGGTCCGTCCAGCTGCAACTTCAAGGGGACCGTCAACTCTCTTGCATCTCCGACATCGGTGGGCATTGTCGGGTAGTTCCTACAAATCTATATAGGATCTGCGCGTTTAGACAACATAAACTGTGGGATTGGTGTCCAGACTGATTCCAGACACCCCACCGAGTATGTTCACCTGTATACCAGCTAGCTCACAGTGCTACTGTAAACTCCTCTTACCAAGGAGAGAATAGTTCCTGGCAACTATCAAACATGACAACCCTGTCCCATCAGGGATCGTGGAAACAGTACAGTACTTTTCGCTCAGTCACTCGTGCTCACTTTGTCTCAGAGAGATACACAGAATAAATGGTGGGGACGTTTTCAATAAGCATTTATTGAACCAGCGTCATTCTAGTGTAAAATAGGTGTGCTGAAACAACCATAAGACAGAAACAGATATAAATGTTTATAAGCACCAACAGAGTAATTGGATGGTAGATTTCTACCATAGTGCTAAATCAATGAATATAGAAACGTATGTAAATACATGACAATAATAATGCCTACTCTTACAATGCAACCCTAACTAGATGTACCCAAGTGTACCTAGCGAATATGCGAAGTTACATCGCATGCGCTACAACGCATGTGATTACAACGCGGTTGTTACAACGACCGCGTTGTTACAACGCAAGCCATTACATTGCAAGTCGTTTCTATGACTTGCAGTAGGGGGCGCACTGGACTTAGGAATAGAATAATTTACTAGTCCAACTCCAGCGTGTGCAACAGTAGGGAAGGTGTTGGAATAGTAAATTATACTATTCCTTAGTTTAGCATGTCCCCTACAGCAAGTCGTAGAAACGATTTGCGATGTAATGGCTTGCGTTGTAACAATGCGGTCATTGTAATGACAGTGTTGCAATTGCATGCATTGTAGCGCATGCTATGTAAACACTGTTTCCTGTACCTAGCATGTATGTAGGTGTAAAGCCAGGAATCCTCCTAGTGTGAAGCCAACCCCATTACCTGGTGTGAGATAATGAAGGACCCCTTCTTGGTCTCAAGATGGACACCCCGCGAGGGATGTCAGACCACTGCGTGCAGGAACCTCAGGGTCTCTCGTCAGTGTGTCAGCATGGAAGTATTTCTCCTCTGCCTGCTCCAGCAAAGATATGGTGTACATATACCAAAAAGGTTCCCTCAGGGGTTCTACCTTTCTGTCTCATGTCAGCCGAGGATGACGGAAGGGATGACCCTTATACATTATGCAGAAGATGGTAATCCTGCTGTGATTTTGAGAATCCTCATGCATAATAAATAAGGCTAGTTTTCTGGGAAAACCACACAACATTTGTGCAGCACCTAACTAGGTAAAAGGTCAATATCAAAAATCGTTATGTAGTACAATGGCAGGGAAATGTAGGTGAGTGGTTAAGTGAGTACCTAGGCCTATATTGGGGTACATTACAAAACATACAGCATTTGTCTTCCGTGCCTCCTGGTCACTCGTCAGTGGCGCAGATTCTGTCCCCTCTGCTTTCAGGTACCTCTCCTCCTAAATCCACCTTTGGGTTCCACCAGACACTTTCACCTGCTTCGTCAGCAGCATCTTCCTGAAATCCTCCATTGTGGTCTACGGCGGCTTCCGACGTCACTTCACACCGACGGACCCGACTTCCCTGGTGTAGGTATCCTGGTTCCTGGAGTATCCACTGGTGGGGTGACTTTCCAACCTGCCATTTTCCACAGGGTTTCTTCAGGGTCCGATGGGAAGGGTCCTTCTTCAAAATTGCAACCGCAAGTTACCTATTGAGCATGCGGTCGTGTTCCCACTCTGCACACAACCTCCGTGGGGTTCCTAGATAATCACCTTGGATTATTCTTTGGGTTCCTGGCTCTTCTTTGTCTTCTGAGTCATTCTCGACTTAGAGCGTGGTTCGCATTCCACTAATTTAGCATATGGTTTGGTCTCCCCTGGGGACCACTGTGTATTCTGTGTTATTTATGTATTCTATAGGCAAAGTACTGTGTGTACAGTGTTTGTATCTCTGGGTAGGAGATAATACATTGTGTTAGTGAGTGTAATAATAAATGGTTGTATGATAGAACCACGGTGGATAAACCACGTGTGCCTCTACCACGCAACCTAAACAATGAATGCGTCTTAACCACGCATTTATTTACCACGCATGCCTTTACCAGGTAATTTCGTGGTAAAGGCATGAATGATAAAGGGATACGTGTGGCTAAGGTTGTGACCCCGCCTCCCCTGTCTTAACCTACAAACTTCCCCACTGCCCCCTCCCCGCTCTGAGGTCCATATACCCCTACCCCCTCCCAACCCCTATGCTGTACCTAACCCTTAAACACTACCTCGACCCACTCCCACACCCTTGCGTCCCTACAACTACCCCAATCCTCTCCACTGCCCTTAGGCAAACCCCTTTTTAAAAAACTGTATGACTTCCCAGCCCTAAAAACTACCCCGCCCTCGTTGTGTAGTTCCTGGGAGCCCCCCAGGACTTGCACGTTTTGGATGACCTAAACTGGGGGCTTGTTGTCCCAACCACTTTTGGACACCCCCCACTGGATATGTCATCCGTTAGACCAGCTACCTCTACAGCGCCACTACCACCCCCTGTATTCTACAGTGGTGTAGGTACTTTCTGGCAACCACTGAACATGACAATCCTGATTCCTCAGGGATTGTGGAAAACAGTACAGTACATTTTGCTCAGACACACGTGCTTGCTTTCTCTCAGAAAATACACAGGATGGCGATTAGGACGCTTCAATAAGTATTTATTGGACCAGAGACAGCCTTGTGTGAAACATATGTGCTGCGACAATCAGGAGACAGACGCACATGAAAGAGATTGCTAGTACCAATATAGTCAATAGTAGATACATTTCTCCCATATTGCTAATAAGATGAACAAAGAAGTTCAGATAAAAACAGTAGCACTTGCATATTCCTAAAATGTGGGCGCTAAGTAACTTGCCTAAATATACCTAGCCTAGATCTGTATGTGTAGCATGTATATGTGTATGTAGTTGTAGCCAAGAAACCCCTAGGGAGGAACTAGCCCCCTCACTTGATAGTTTAGAACAAAGGAATTACCCTCTAATCTGTAGGGGGGAGTGAGGGTCTTTTTAGGTCTTGGCCTGACGAAAGCAGCGCATGCGCTGCTCTGCCATGCAGAGGCCTTTTGGAATCGATACGATTCCAGCGTGCATGCAAGGAGACAAAGGAGACAGAAGATGTGCACGCGGGGACTGGATGCTTTACTGGCGGCGAGATATACTGGGGACTTTTTTATTCGCTGCCAGTAAAGGCAGTCCCCGCGTGCACATCTGTCCGTCCCATGACGGGCCATGCTTGTTTACCTCAGTGTCTGTCTGTAGTTTTAGTGAAGTGGTATTCGGGGAATGTTAGGGGGTGGCGGCGGCGGGTTGCAGTTTTCATGCCGAGTTGCGGCTATTGTTGCCGTGCAGAAGTATTTCCTGCGATTGAAGTTTATTTCATTACCAGCACACATGCCGGCAAACACATTTTACAAAAATCAGAGAAAGAGATATCCTCTTCAAAAATGCTCTCCAAGCACCGCAACGTCATGATTCCTCTGGGGAATCTTTCCCAGGGGGCAGTGCAGTGAGAACAGGGGCTCTGGAAATGTGCGCAGGGAAGCCTCTTTCATCTTAAAATAGCAATCATCAACTAACGGCTAATCTTTCCAGTAACACGCGCTGGATTCTTTGAGCGCATGGAGCAAGGCGGCTGTCTGTGCAGTGACGGAGAGATAAGTGATGCCCCGGGATTAGGCCTCAGTTTGCAGATCGCTGAGTCATCCACCCCCTCTCCGCTGCCTGATGTGAACAGCGCTCACTACAGGGTTGGTCCGCTCGCAAGCCAGTCTTGATAAACAGCTGTGTATCCTTTTTATCGCTCTTCAGATAATATAAATAAAGCATTGTAAAGACCTGCGGTATATTCAGACATCCCTCACCTCCTGAAATCATTTGGTCAGAATAGTTTAGGCTCTTTGAAAACCATTTAGTTGCTATTGACGCTGTTGGTTATTCCGCTGCTCGTAAGTTTGCATTGCTATTTGGATGTCTTGGTCAAGCTGCACAAAGGATTTTGTGATAGTATTGTACCTATCCCACCACCAGCATCTCATGCAGGTGATGGACAGTGGAATGTCTATCTGGAAGCAGTTGAAAGTCTTAAAAAACAATTTTCAGAAGAACCAAACATCATGCTAGAACAACATAATTTTTATAGCAGATAGCAAAGAGAGGAAGAGAAAGTGGAAGAGTATATATCTGCACTCAGAGTTTTGTCAACCACATGTGATTTTGGACCAATGTCTGATAATTATATCAGGGATCAGTTTGTTTTTAATTGTGCTTCATGTAAAATTAAAGAGAGAATTTTAGGATGGAAAAACCCTTTTGTATCCGAGGTAATTGACCTAGCTTTAAGCATTGAACGTTCCACTCTCTCCAGTAAAGTAATAGATAACTCTAAAAGCAGAGTTAATCTCATTTCATCATCAGAAACCGACGAAGACAATTCCTTATGTGCAGTAAATGTTAAAAACAAGACTGTTAAATTTGTTCAAAAGAAACATTCTTTGTTTTGCTACAGATGCGGATCCAAAAACCACATTGGCAATTCCTCAAATTGCCCTACTATCAACAAATGATGTATTATTTGTAAAAAAATGGGACACTTTCATGGGGTATGTAGAAACGTTAGAAGGTCATTTAACGTAAGCAGTGTTGATTCAGATGTTGAAGCTTGTAGTAATTCGCTTAACAACGTAATCATAACGTTAGACTGTGATGGTGAAAAGAATTCCATAAAAGGCCCTTTATGTTCTGCTATAATTGACAGTGTTCCTTTACAGGTGATGGCTGACTCAGGGTCGCCTATTACGATCCTGAGAGATACTACTTTTTATGATTTATGGAACAGGAAGGTAGATCTCCTTCCCTCTGATGTAAACCCAAAAGCATTTGGGGTAAAAAGACATAAATATGTTTGGGTATTTCTCCGGATTGGTATAATGCCTTGGTAGAGAAACTATGACAAAAATGTATGTTGCAGAGAAAGGTAAGAATATCATCGGATGGAAAGATCTTGCTCGCATGGGCTTGTATTTGGTTCCTGGTGATGAGAACCCAATCAAGGTTGGAGAACTTCCGGTATGTAACATCAAATGTAGCATGTCAGATACAGATTCTAAACTACTAAAAGAGATTATTTCGGAGTTCAAACCAGTGTTTAGTGACACAGTGGGTAATGTTAAGGGCTTTGAGCACCGCATTAGATTAATTCCTGGGGCTCAACCTATCTTGCATAAAGTACGCTCTGTCCCTTTAAGTGTGAGGAATCAATTGAAAGAAACTTAAATATTATCGTAGACTGTCACCCTCTACCTAAAATCCATGAGTTATTAGCAAATCTGGGGGTTGCTAAATGGTTTTCTCTTATCGACTTGAGATCGGCTTACCATTAAGTTTCTTTATCAAAAGAATCTCAAGAGTTGACAACTTTCGTTACCCCCTTCGGGGCATACAAATTTTTCAAACTTCCAGACGGCCTAGCGTTGGCTGGGAGCGTTTTTCAGCAACTCATGGATACTCTGTTTCGTGAAATCAGTGGCGTACAGGCTTATTTAGATGATATTTTGATTTATGCAAAATCAATTGAGGTACATAATACTATTTTAAAACAAGTTCTTTCAATTTTGATGTAAAAAAACATGACTGTACGTACTGATAAGTGTAAGTTCGCAGTCCAGGAACTGGAGTATTTAGGTCACACAGTTTCCAAACAAGGGATCAAACCTAAGTTTTCAGTCATTAGAGCCATTGAGGATGCCAAACACACCACTGATAAAGACTCTTTACGATCTTTCTTAGGATTAGCCGAGTATTTCACAGGTTTGTTCCCTCATATGCTCAGGTAGTTGAGCCTTTACGCATGCTTCTGAGGAAGGTCGACTGACCTAGAAAAAGTTTTCAGTGATGTTAAGAAATTGATTGTGTCTGCACAAGCCTTACATGTTTTCAGGGACGATTGTACATCTATCATAACCGTAGATGCTAGTATTTCAGGTCTTGGGGCAGTGCTTACACAAAGAGTAAAAGAGCTATATATTAATGCAAGGTCCATATCCAAGCATGCCACAGAGGTCTGGGACCTGTTGGATGATCAGAAACCCGACATCTGTCTTTTCACGGAGACATGGCTACATACACATTCCGCGCGTTCTCTAGCTATTGCTTTCCCCCAGAGTACTCGGTAGTAAGGCTAGATAGAATGGGAAAAAGAGGTGGAGGGCTAGCCATAGCGACTCGGCCCACCTTAAATCCTAAAGTGTTGCACACAGTATCATCTCCCGGGCTGGAGTTGATGATTCTAGCCATAGAACCGGTCAAAGGCCACAAGGTAGTAGAGCAGTGGTATATTAACCCCCTGGGGAAAATAAGAAGGCTTTTTGCACCTCCTTATTAGAAATTCTTGCCCCATTTGTTTTACAAACAAAAGACTTTTTTCTGGTAGGAGATTTTAATTTTTATTTTGACATGGATGCCAATACGGACACTACCGACCTGCTAGCAGCTATGGAGGTGTTAGACTTGCAGCCTAAAGTGGTCTGCCCAACCCATTTAGCAGGCCATACGCTGGATAATATCTTTACCAACATTTCCAGTTTGAGCGCAGAACCTCCGCAAGCAGTTAACTGGTCGGACCACATGGCCCTTAGTTTTTCTTTCTCGGCGCCTAAAAGCAGGGAAAAACCACTAGGGCAGAAAGTCACACGCAGGCAATGGAGAAAAATAACCCCCAAAACGTTCAGTACGGTCTTTTCTCCTCCTATGGGTAATATATGTCTAGACATCAATGTAGCCCTAGGAAAACTTGAGTCAGAGGTTACAAGGGTTTTGACATAATCGCCCCTAGTAAAACAACTACAATCTATGAGAGATTGAGTCCGGCACCCTGGTACTCGGTCAGCTTAAAGCTGGAGAAAGCTGCCTGCAGGGTTAAGGAGCGAAAATGGAGAAAAACAAAAACCGAAGTAGACAGACTGGCCTATAATTCAGCACATAGGCTTTATCTCAAAAACTGTAACACAGCGAGAAGAACTTTACTAGCCACTCGTATTGAGGAGGCAAAGGGCTCATCGAAAGAACTTTTCAGGATTCTTAAGGAATTCACCACCCCCAGAGTAGCAGCTCCCACCTGCCCCTCCTCACAGGAACTTTGCGATAATCTAGCCACGCACTTTAAAAATAAAATAGATAACCTTTATGACTCTTTTGAGCAGGGATCAGTCAACGGGGAAAGTATCTCCATCATAGTAAATGCCTCCATAGTAAAGCTGGAGACTTTCGCACCGATCACTAGGGAGCAGGTGCTACCACTTTTTAAATGTGTCAAGTCAGGCTCCCCGTCTGACATGGCTCCCCCATATGTGCTATCGGAGTTAGCAATGGAACTAGCGGAGCCCATTACGGAAATATGTAATTTATCTCTAGCTACCTCCTCCTTCCCTGCCAGTTGGAAAAATGCCTCCGTCAAACCCCTACCCAAGAAACCCACAGCAGATGGTGCCGACCTACAGAATTATAGACCGATCTCGCTCCTCCCAGGTTGCTCTAAAATCATGGAAACTCTGATTAACCGCCAACTATCAGGTTATCTGGAGCAGCATGGTCTCCTGGATCCCTCGCAGTCGGGGTTCCGTGCTGGTTACAGCACGGAATCCGCGTTGGTAGAGGTAACTTACACCATCAGAATGCTGCTGGACGAAGGGACCTCGGTGGTACTGGTCCTTCTTGATCTGTTAGCAGCCTTTGACACCATCTCTCACAGAATCCTGTTGGATAGACTGTGAGAGAGTGGTGTCACTGGAAGGGCATTAGAGTGGCTGCAGAGTTTCCTATCGGATAGATCGCAATGTGTTCAACTGGACTCATTTGTCTCGCAGACCTCGGCGGTGGATAAGGGGGTTCCTCAGGGCTCTATTTTAAGCCCCACCCTGTTCAATATCTATGTGTCGTCCCTGGCCACCATTATAAAATCTTGTGGGTTCCAAACCATCTCCTATGCTGATGACACTCAGGTGATTATTCCCATAGAGAAGGACACCATGGTGACCAGAGACCGATTTAAGAGCTGCATGATGAAAATCTCCACATGGATAATAATAATAATAATAATCCACATTTGTAAAGCGCGAACAATCACCCGTAAGGGTCTCTAGGCGCTGGGGGCCGTCGGTAAGATTAAGCAAGCTATTGCCCAGAGTCACATGGTGCTGGGCTAATCTGCTGCCGGCGCCGGGGATCGAACCATGATCCCCAGATTCCGGAGTCAGTCACCCTGGCCGCGGCGCCACACCTCTTCCAGATGGATGAAAAACAACTATCTGCAGCTGAATTCCAACAAATCGGAGATCCTATTGTTTGGCAAAGCAGCAGAGACTTGTACAGATGAGTGGTGGCCAGAGGAATTAGGAACAGCTCCCCTCCCCTCCCCAAAAAAGGGGTAAAAAACCTAGGTATCTTAATGGAGAACAATCTATCCATGGAAGAACAGATCAAAACCCTTTCGGGTAAATGTTTCGGACTGATGCGCATGTTAAGGAAGGTCTTCCCGTGGATACCTATCTCCGCCAGAAGGGCTCTGATCCAGGCACTTCTGGTAAGCAGACTGGATTATGGGAATGCCCTCCTGGTGGGGTCAAGGGAAGACCTACTTTCCAGGCTACAAGTCGTGCAAAACACGGCCGCTCGCTTAGCCTTAAACAAACCCCCGCGGATGACATCCTTGCCACTACTAAAAGAGCTTCATTGGCTGCCCATCAGAAAAAGGGCACTCTTTAAACTTCTGTGCTTAATATTCAAGGCACTCCATGGACAGGGACCTCAATACCTCTTGAAAAAGCTGGAATGGTACATACCTTCGCGACTCTTAAGGTCTAGCAGCCGAAAGCTTCTTCAGTGCCAAAAATCAAAAAAGTAAAGATAGAGGGCCGTGCCTTTTCCTATCTGGCTCCGAAACATTGGAATTCATTGCCTCTAGAACTGCGCTCCTGCCCCACGTTAACTATTTTTAAGAAGCACTTAAAAACCTGGCTATTTAACTGATACATTTTGCTGCAGAAACCCACCGCCCAGGGGCCGAGAGATCCCCTTGGGGATGATTCGTGCGCCATATAAATAAAAATAATAATAAATAATAAAAGGTCACGAGCAAACTGTAGCTTTCGCATCAAGATCACTCAAGTCATTTGAACAACAGTACAGTACAATCGAAAGGGAAGCATTGGCATGCGTGTGGGCAGTGCAGAAATTTTAAATGTACATTTGGGGTCGGAAACTTGAACTCGTAACGGACCACAAACCCCTGATTTATATTTTTGACAAAGTAAATTCTTCTTGTATGTCAGCCAGGTTGATGAGGTTAGTGTCCAGATTACAAGAGTTTAATTTTAATATTAAACATATCCGTGGCGGAAAGAATTTCCAAGCGGACTGCCTTTCAAGATTGTCAAAGCTCAAAGATGACGATGAGGACATCTCTACTGAGGACATCGAGTGTGTTGCGGTAGTGGATGCAGTTTGTGAATATGATTCCGTTTTGTCGGAAAAAGATTGGAATTCGGCTTGTGAGAAAGATGTAGTTCTCCAGAAAGTCATTGATTATTCCACTCATTGTTGATCTGAGTCCAGGTGTTTAGAAGGTGATTTACGTGTATTTGCCCAAGTTTCTGAAGAACTTTCAGTAGAGAACGGTATTGTTCGAAGGGGAGACAAGTTTGTTCCTCCGTCTAATTTACGTCCTTTAATTGTGAACAAGGCTCACCAGGAACATTTAGGGGTCACTAAAACCATAATGAAAATAAAACAACATTACTGGTGGCCTTCCTTAGATACTCAGGTGAGAAAGACAATCGATTATTGCCCTGAAGGCCTTTTATCAGATAAACACTGGCAGACTCTAAAAGTTCCTTTGCACCCCCACTGAATTTCCAGGCACTTCTTGGGAAAAG
Source organism: Triturus cristatus (assembly GCF_964204655.1). NCBI lineage: Eukaryota > Metazoa > Chordata > Amphibia > Caudata > Salamandridae > Triturus > Triturus cristatus. The sequence continues at coordinate 271,034,390 of NC_140590.1, read as the reverse complement.
GTTGGTCCTGATTTTTCTGGCCCTTATTCCATTTTAAATCAAGAGAATAAATATGTTATTTTAATGGTTGACTATTTCTCAAAGTGGATGCACCACGATTTTGTAAAAGCTCCTGATACTGACTTAGCAATTTCATTTTTAAGTAAGGTTTTCCTTTTAGAAGGTTCCCCCAAAGTCATCGTTAGTGATAACGTTACCCATTTTGTGTCCGAAAAGATGTGCACATTTTTGAAGGAATTAGATATTAAACAACTTAAAGTCGCTTTGTATTCTCCCTCATCAAACGGTTTGGTGGAGAGAGGAAATAAAGTGACAGCTTTGTCCTCCAATCTTAACGTTGAAGATTTCATTAAACAGAAAGTTTGAAATTACAACACCGCGCCTCACTGCACTACTGGTATCTCACCTTTTAATTTATTAAGGGGCAGGGAGGCACATTCTGTTTTGTTTCCAACATGGTTGCAGGATATTGCTGGAGAGAAGAAGATTAACTTGAAGGAAGTATGTAAGAGAGTGAATGAGAAACAAGCTCAAATGAAAGTTAATTTTGATTTTTTTAAAAAAAGCAATTCCTCCAATGTGGATGTTCTGGTAGGTGACTGGGTTTTAATTAAAAAACCAAACAAAGTTAGAAAAGGAGAATCGAAATTTTTTGATCCAGTCCAAGTCCTTAAAGTTAGCAAGGGGGCTGCTTTTATTGATAGGAAAGGGTGGTGGAACAAGAGACATCTGGTAAAAGTGTCTCCCCGACAGGTGGATATTATGTGAAGTAGCCGAGGGAGAGTTGAAGAGGATCTTGATTGGAGTTACTGGTTAGATTCGTCAAGAAAGGATGAAATTCCATCTCAGTCCTCTCTACTTTCATTTTCTTCAGCTACGTGTTCAAATTCTCAGAATGTTTGTGCATGTTCTTCTCAAGGTTGTACAATTAAGACCCCAAAAAGATTTGATGCTTTTGTCAGATATTAAGCAACATGTATCACATTTTTCTCTGTTTATTTTTTTATTGTAAGGGGAAAGGTGGTGTAGTGGTAAGCGTGCATTGCGCGAGTAGCGCGCAATGCTTTATTGTATTTCAATTGTTCATGTGCAACACGCGCTGTATTGCGATGTATCTTGTGTTTTGAATATGTGGCTCACACATCGTGGATACGTTTGGTGGAGGTTCGAACGATGCTTCTCAGTCACCATTCGTGCTTTCCACTGAAGGTATGCTCTGTACGCTGGGTGGAGTAATCTGTAATAAACTCCTTCTTCAAACTTCTTTGGATCTCCTGGATTCCTATTCTTACAAGCACTTTCATCTTTATCCTCTCCCTGCCCCCATGACACTATAAAGTGTAGTTCTTGGCTGCATTCGACCTGTTGGGTGGAAAAGAAAACAAACCAGAGAGCACTGAACGGCTCATGACGCCATTTATGTCATGGTTTCTTTCATTCAAGGGCTTTAGGGTTCTCGGAGCAGCTGTCCCCTTTTGCCAGTGTCTCAACTAATTATGTAGTCCAAGTTTATTTGTATGGACAAAAGACAACCGATAGGTTTTCTCTGCAAAAGGATAAACGGATTCACCATAACGTGGATCCATTGTAGTGTGTCTTTCAACTACCCTTACGCCATGTGTACGGGGTTGTTAGAAATGGGATTTCTGGTTGGCTAGGGCTTGCGCCAAAGCCAGGCAGAAACCACCACTCTAGTCAGGGCTGGGGAGTTACACGCCAAAGATAACCCCTGCTCACCCCCTTGGTAGCTTGGCACGAGCAGTCAGGCTTATTCCGGAGGCGATGTGTAAAGCGTTTGCGCGCGCACCCAGCAACAACACCCAAGGCCCACCACAAAAGAAACTCCACACAAGGTATTATATAAAAATAACCTTTGTATTATACCAAAACACATTAGATAATATGCACACAATTTACACGGTGCCAACTGGCACGGGCAGAATCTTACAAGGGATTATATGTACAGGGGACAGGGCCACATGGACCACTGTCAGGAATTAGCACTTTTAGAACATAGCACTTAGAACATAGGATATAAAAATCACCAGGTACCCTAGGGGAGGGCACAACACAGCAGAAACTGTCCCCAGACCAACTGGCCTCTCAGGGGTGCAGAAATGGCCAATATCCAGTAATGTCAGGGCGCGACTGCGCAGGCTGCGCAAGCCAGGCGCACAAGGCACAACCTAAACGTTGCAGCTGCCCACTAAGTGCTGGGCAGCTGGAGAAAATGAGCGTGGGCACCACTGTGCCTTTTAAAACAAATAGGGCAGTTGTTGGAGCCTCTCTGGGCTCTGGGAAAATAATGCCCCCGACGTGGGAGCGACCTCGCGCTCTAAACAAACACTGCCCCTTGGTTGGAGCGTCACGCGCTCTTCACCGACCGTGTCCTCGTACGTTGGAGCGGCCCGCTGCCTTCCGGGGCCGCTCTGGACACCAAAAGAACTGCCCCCGTATATGTTGGAGCCTCATGGGCTCGCTACACAAATAATTTGCCCCCAACGCTGGAGAGCCGGGCGAGGCTCTCAACAACAATGTCCCTGCACGTTGGAGCGCGGGGGCCACTCACGGAGTAGGCCGGTCCGGGACCGGCACCCGCAGCACACGTCTGGAGTCCCCCAGCCCTACACACTTACCGGGCTTCTCTCCGGGGACTCCAGCGTCGTCTCCGCTCTCCTTCTCCGTCACCGGAGCGCGGAGTAGGCTCCCGTCCGCTACCGGGTTGAGGCCCCGCCCCCGTCTCAGTCAGCGCTGCCTGACTTCCTGGGCTTCCCCGGCCGCGGCGGTGATTCTCGGGCTGTAAGAGGGGTAGGCTCCCTCATAATCCACCCGAATAAGCGGGGTGGGCACCCGCCAACCAAATAATTAAATAAGCGGGGTAGGCACCCGCGTCGTACACGGCATAAACAGCGGGGTGGGCTCCCGCTCGATCTCGGCCAAAAACGGGGGAATCCCTACGTCTGGGTTCCCCCCCCCCCCCCTGAATTATCGTAGTGCTGCTGGGGCCACAAATGGAGCGCTCCTAGCGCTATAAGTATAAAGCGCTTCCAGGCTCTTAGGGGAGAAAGCAAGTCCAGCAAAAGTCTTCAGAAGCAGGGGGGCAAAGACTGGGCCCAGGGGCCAGCTCACAGGGCCCTCCAGCAGGGAGGCAGTCCCCAGTGGCGGTCTCTCCTGGCGCCCAGCAGCAGCAGGCCCCCCTCAAGTTGGATCAGCAAGAGAACAAATTGTAAGGGGACACAGCCCCTTTTTATACAGTGAAACCCTTTGTCTCAAGGTGCAGGGAAGGGGCGAACCAGTTACAACTGGTTCCTGAGCACTTTGTTTTGCTCAGCCCCTCTTCCTATTCAGAGAACAGGCCAGGGTCATCAGTCGCACCACAGGGGGCGGAGCCAGCATTGTGTGGGGAAAACCCAGCCCTATTCAGGACCCCGGTGTACTCCTCCCACCCATCTAGCTACTGATCTCCCCATTCACCACTGGGTGACTCATCCTGACTCTGGGGATCCCCTAGCCCGTCACATGACCTCAACCAGCCAATCTCTAGACAAGGCACACATTTCACACTGCACACAGAAGTGCCCACTTCTAGAAGTGGCACTTCCACACTAGGTACATGCACGCCGCACACATCATCGCGCAGCATTTCATCACACGAGTCCGTACATACCAAACTCGCACCTGCAATCCCCACGCATCAGGAACTACCAGGGACACATACATTCCCCCATGCATTCCTATGGGAGGGCAGGCCAACCTCACTACACGCATGCACTTTACCCTGGGACACAGTGGTAAAAGTGCGCCGAAGTCAAAAATCACTACACCAAGTCACAAGAAAAAGCAAAAAGTTTAGAGGTGAACCTGCCAGAAGGGCCAAGTCCAACAGGGGTAATTACTGCAATCATGTATGCTATCATTTGAATAAACAAACTACCTTTTTAGTTAAGAAAATCTGCAAAAGCTAGTTTGTTGAGGGAAGACTTTTTTCGTGTCTTTATTTTGAAATAATGGCAGTCAACCTGAAAATATTTCCTTTCTTAAATGGTCTGTCTACACGAGTTGCACAGCAGTGGTGCTGTCTGCAAGAGGCTGCAACTACCAGGCTTGCCTCACTTGGGGCCATATGTAGGTAGCTAAATACCGGCCGGTAACGGACGAAATTCGGTAAATAACCCGTTACCGACCGGTATTTAGGCATTTGAGATGTAGGAGGCATGATTTAAGGATTCGGTAATTTACCGAATCGGTAATGGATCGGTAAAATACCGAATCGGTAAAATACAGATTCGGTAGATACCGAATCAGTAATATAGAATCTTTCCGAATCGGTAAAATTTACCGATTTTTTTTTTACCTACATACTATTTACCGATTTTAAATACCGAATCGGTAAAATTCGGTATTTATGAATCAGGAAATAGTATGTTACCTACATATGGCCCTTGGTGACAGAAATATTTTTATAAGTCTTGTGTGTGATAGACTGTAGTACAAAGTAAAGCATTTGCCACAGTGAGTATAAAGGGGTTGTTCTTAAACGTGCACATTACCCCTTCATTGTCCACAAACATGCCGGCTGTTTGGCTTTCTTCTAAGCCTGCATTTTACCTTTCCTCAGAGCTCTAACCCCTCCCTTGTACATTCACGGGGATTACCACAGCAACCTATAGTCTGGTCATAAATAGGATTATGACGTCTGATGCTATCTGAAACAGATGCATAGTAAGCGGCCGTGATCCGGTCTTTATGGAAATGTTTTGTTTATTAATTGGAGCTCAAGTGTAGGCTGTGCAGCAGCGAGGGGCTGGGTGCCTTTCTTACACATACAAACCCATTATTGGGACCGTTTTGAAAAGAGTGCTCATTAAGATATAACTGTTGCCTGCTGTGTCAGTTGACCATATCACCCTATGAAACCCCAGTGAAATAGGCTCCTTGCGGCCTGTAGGCTGTATGTATACTTTTGTTCCAAGCTGTGCAGAGCCTCTTGATGCCGGCCGAGCTCGAGTCTGATGGGGCCCACATCATGAGGTGTTAGGAAACCCACAATTTGGAGTGGATTGAAGGAGGAGCACGTGCCCCGGGGTGTGCATTATTACATTTGGTGCCATTTCTGATTACATAGCGATTAACAGTGGCAATCGGTTTTGGGCGCATTTCACTGACGCATCGTTAGTACACACACAAAATGTTTTTTTGTAAGAACTCAGGGGCATATTAACAAGCAGCAGCGATAATTATCCTCGGCCGCTCTTAGCGAGTAAAATGTTATTGCTGGCTATCGCAGGAAATTATCGCCATGCTAGCGTTGTATTAACAACGCATAGCGCAATGGCAATAATTTCCCAGCGATAGCGATGTTTTCCAGTGATGTTCCATGGAAAACGGCGATAACCTTGCTGATACGACCCTGTGGTCGTATCAGCATAATCCACCCCCAATGGTAAGTATAGCTAAGTCTGCATTTTAGCAGACGTTAGTTTTTGGAGAAAACAGCTGTTTTCTCCAAAAACTAATGTCTGCAAAAATGCGTGGGCAGCCTTGTAAATATCGCGATGTGTACATCAGCGATATTTACAAGTTTGTACTGCCCAGTGATGCCCACTTTGCATGTCATTAGAGATGCAAAGGGAGGCGTCGGGTAAAAGGGTGCTAAAATGCGCTAATGCATGTTATCATCCTCTTGTAAATAGGGCGATATTTTTATCTCCGCTTTTTTGGCTTTAAAAGCCAAAAAAGCGGAGATATGGCCCTGGTAAATATGCCATTCAGTAGATTGATAATAAACATATCTTGCGGTTTCATATACACGTTGAATTTACTCTATTCATTTTGCTCGAAATGTTAAGGTGCAGCCTCCACACAAGCATAATCCGTTTGTGTGTCTAGTACTTTGCATGATGGCACCGGTAAAATAACAAATATGATTTATTTTTCTAAGGGATGATATAAAGTAAAAAGTATCATGACCTTTAAAGTGTAATTCTAATTGTCGGTGTGAAGCTGTGGCATGGCCTAAAAGGAACGACTTCTGTTTGAGCTCGCAATTAATCTGCACTTCTTTCCGTCCGATTCCAAATTTTGAAACATTTTATTGTTTTATGTTTAGCCATCCTTTGGCCTAATCTTGAAAATGCATTTCGATAATTACTCCATTAACATTGTTATAATGAACAAGTTTATGCCTTTTTTTCTGTAAACCGCTCAAAGGTACGAATTTACTTCTCCCCCATTGTTATTTATAATAAGACAGTGCGTTACTACGTCCTCATAACCTTCGTAAAACTTTCACGAAATGCACCTTGAGGCCTGCTAAAAATGTGTCTGCTTTGGACTAATATCTAGCTGTAGGACTGACAGTTGTTCCCTTCTAAAGCTTGATCCTGTGTGTCCTGTGTGTGCTGAAGTTACAATCTTCCTGTTTCAGATCATACTTTGTACACTGGTAGTATTCTATAGCCCCACCCCCCTTCCAAGCACTTTCTACGGTGTTTTTACGCTAGATAGGACTAACATTATTTTCGTGAGCATGGATTGGGCCTTGGTGATTGGGCTAACAAAAAAGCCAAGAGATGTGGAAGGTTTGAGTCTAGGCGTCGGCTCGTCATCCTGTGATTCTGGGCAAGTCATTTAATCTCCCAGTGCATACCTAACAAGCATTTGCAATGCAATAGGTCTTGCATTAGGAAAGTTTGAGCTTTTTGTATTGTAAAGTGACTAATTTTTTATTTATGTGTTGGTATTGAAAATATTGAAATTACTAGCTTTCTCATGTACAATGTCAATAGTTTTAACTGTTGCAAATGTGACACCTATAGCATTTGTAATGCAATATGTGTTGTATTTACGTGACTTAGATGTATTGATATTACAAATAACAATGGCTTTTAATTTTTGCAAATAATTAATACTTAAATAAAAGTTAATGTAAATTATAATGGCAATCGTTTAAACTTTTGTTAATAACTCTTGTGAAGATTATGTTTAGTGTATTTAATTGCGCCTAAAATCCAAGAACAGAAGTTAAATATTATCATTTTTTTTGTGCCATTTGTAATAAAGCCTAAATATTGAGAGAACATATTAGAGCCAGTTGTTGTTGAATGGTTGTACAGATTGATACTGTGGTGGCGGTGAGTGATGTTGTGGTGGTGTCGAGTGATGCTGTGGCGTTAATTGATGCTGTGGTAGCGCATAGTGATGTAGTGGTGCCCTTGAGTGATGCTGTGGTGGTGCTAAGTGATGCTGTGGTGATGCGATAGATAGATAGAGTGCAATAGTCCGATAGATAAGATAGATAGATAAGATAGATAGATAAGATAGATAGATGGATAGAGAGGGTGATAGATAGATAGTGTAATTATGTAGAATATAATTATGTAGCACTGAGTGGTTTTGTGTGGAGTGTATGTTGATTTTAGTGTCGTGTAATTATGTGGCATTGAGTGTTATTTTGAGTGTATCTTGCATTGTAATTAATTGGCACTGAGTGTTATTTGGAGTGCATGTGGCATTGAGTGAAGTGTAATTATGTGTTGTGTAATTATGTGGCGCTGAGTGGTATTTAAAGTGTATATGGCATTGAGCGCTGTGTAATTATGTGGTGTGTAACTATGTGGCACTGATTGGTTTTTGGAGTGTCTGTTGTATTGAGTGCATTGTAGTTATGTGGCATGTAATTATGTGGCTCTGAGTGGCATTCGGAGTGTATGTTGCATCGAGTGCAATGCAATTATGTGTTGTGTAATTATGTGGCCCTGAGTGGTATTTGGGGTGTATGTTGAATTCAGTGGAGTGTAAATATGTGGCGTGTAATTATGTGGCAGTAAGTGGCATTTGCAGTGTATATTGCATTGAGTGCAGTGTAATTATTTGGCGTGTAATTATGTGGCACTGAGTTGTATTTGGAGTGTATGTTACATTAAGTGCAGTGTAATTATGTGGTGTGTAATTATGTGGCACCATGTGGTATTTGGAGTGTATGTTGCATTGAGTGCAGTGTAATTACGTGGCGTGTAAATATGTTGCAATGAGTGTGATTTGCAGTGTATATTGGATTGAGTGCAGTGTAATTACGTTGTGTCTAATTATGTGGCTCGGAGTGGTATTTGGAGTGTATGTTGCATTGAGCGCAGTGTTTATGTTGCATGTAATTATGTGGCATTGAGTTGTTTTTGGAGTGTATGTTGCATTGAGCGCAGTGTAATTATGTGGAACTGAGTGTGATTTGGATTGTATGTTGCATTGAGTGTAGGGTAATTATGTCACATGTAAGTAGGTGGCATTTACTGGTATTAAGAGTGTATCTTGCAATTAGTGCAGTGTAATTTTGTGATGTGTAATTATATGGCATTGAGTGTTATTGTTTTGTGGGTTTGTCGTATTATTTGCATTGTAATTATGTATCATATAAATATGTGGTGCTGAGTGGTATTGTGTGGAGTGTGTGTTGCATTTAGTGCAGTGTAAATCTGTGGCGTGCAATTGTGTTGCATTTTGTGGTATATGTAGTGTATGTTTTATATAATGCAGTGTATGGGAGCAGAGAGTAGAGAGGAGTGGATGTAGTGGCAGGTAAGAGTATTCGGTGTGTTTCTAGTGATGTAATATGTATCCCTTTGAAAAATAAAACTAACATTTTATTTTCCTTTAAGGTGTTGTTCCGAATATGTAAAAAATATAAATGAATCTTAAATTCAATATTTCCTGTTTTTTTGTTTTCTTTAATGTTGTGGCTGTTTTTTATGCTGTGTAATAAAAAGTGTGCTGAAAGGCAAAGAGAACACGGGCATGAAAGTGAGGATGAAAATGGAATGAGTGTGGCAGGATGTTAGTTAAATGGTGGTTACAGGGAAGCTGAGTGCTGAAAGGCAAAAAGAACACGGGCCAAAGCTGGAAGAACACACGAGATGCGAGAGGCATGTGTGTGTGGCAAACACTGGTGGGGCTCAGAGCATTCTGTTGCTCCCTTGATGCCTGTGTGTGTGAGCAGTGGGGCTGTGTGTGTGAAGTGCCTAAAGTTGCAAGAAAACATATGGTTATTTAAATCCTTAGAAACAGAATTAATGGAGCTAATGTTATCGACCTTAGAAGGATGAAAAGGGAATGAGCGCGGCATATGTTAACTTTGTAAGCGCAGAAAGCGTGCAGGGCAAACTTATTATTTTGGTTGTTTGAGACTCAGATCTGGGCAAAGCTGCAAGAAAACACGGAGGGGGAGGGCGGGGGAGAGATAGGCGAGAGGCATGTGTGTGTGGCAAACACTGGTGGGGCTCAGAGCGTTCTGTTGCTGCCTTGCCTTGTATATCTAAAGGGATGGTAGTTAAATGGTGTTTACGGCAGGATGGTCTTTAAATGGTGGCTACGGAGAAGCTGTGTGCTGAAAGGCAAAGAGAACACGGGTATGAAAGTGAAAGCGAGGATGAAAATGGAATGAGTGTGGCAGGATGGTCGTTAAATGGTGGCTACGGAGAAGCTGTGTGCTGAAAGGCAAAGAGAACACGGGCATGAAAGTGAAAGCGAGGATGAAAATGGAATGAGTGTGGCAGGATGTTAGTTAAATGGTGGTTACGGGGAAGCTGAGTGCTGAAAGGCAAAGAGAACACAGGCCAAAGCTGGAAGAAAACACAAGATAAGAAAGGCATGTGTGTGTGGCAAACACTGGTGGGGCTCAGAGCATTCTGTTGCTGCCTTGATGCCTGTGTGTGTGAGCAGTGGAGCTGTGTGTGTGAAGTGCCTAAAGTTGCAAGAAAACATATGGTTATTTAAATCCTTAGAAGCAGAATTAATGGAGCAAATGTTATCGACCTTAGAAGGATGAAAAGGGAATGAGCGCGGCATATGTTAACTTTGTAAGCGCAGAAAGCGTGCAGGGCAAACTTAATATTTTGGTTGGTTGAGACTCAGATCTGTGCAAAGCTGCAAGAAAACACGGAGGGCGGGGAGAGATAGGCGAGAGGCATGTGTGTGTGGCAAACACTGGTGGGGCTCAGAGCGTTCTGTTGCTGCCTTGCCTTGTATATCTAAAGGGATGGTAGTTAAATGGTGTTTACGGCAGGATGGTCTTTAAATGGTGGCTACGGAGAAGCTGTGTGCTGAAAGGCAAAGAGAACACGGGCATGAAAGTGAAAGCGAGGATGAAAATGGAATGAGTGTGGCAGGATGGTCGTTAAATGGTGGCTACGGAGAAGCTGTGTGCTGAAAGGCAAAGAGAACACGGGCATGAAAGTGAAAGCGAGGATGAAAATGGAATGAGTGTGGCAGGATGTTAGTTAAATGGTGGTTACGGGGAAGCTGAGTGCTGAAAGGCAAAGAGAACACAGGCCAAAGCTGGAAGAAAACACAAGATGCGAAAGGCATGTGTGTGTGGCAAACACTGGTGGGGCTCAGAGCATTCTGTTGCTGCCTTGATGCCTGTGTGTGTGAGCAGTGGGGCTGTGTGTGTGAAGTGCCTAAAGTTGCAAGAAAACATATGGTTATTTAAATCCTTAGAAGCAGAATTAATGGAGCAAATGTTATCGACCTTAGAAGGATGAAAAGGGAATGAGCGCGGCATATGTTAACTTTGTAAGCGCAGAAAGCGTGCAGGGCAAAGTTATTATTTTGGTTGTTTGAGACTCAGATCTGGGCAAAGCTGCAAGAAAACACGGAGGGGGAGGGCGGGGGAGAGATAGGCGAGAGGCATGTGTGTGTGGCAAACACTGGTGGGGCTCAGAGCGTTCTGTTGCTGCCTTGCCTTGTATTACTATGGTTCCTTAAACCCTTAGAGGCAATTCTTTTATTTTAACTAAAAGGATGGTAGTTAAATGGTGTTTACGGCAGGATGGTCGTTAAATGGTGGCTACGGAGAAGCTGTGTGCTGAAAGGCAAAGAGAACACGGGCATGAAAGTGAAAGCGAGGATGAAAATGGAATGAGTGTGGCAGGATGGTCATTAAATGGTGGCTACAGAGAAGCTGTGTGCTGAAAGGCAAAGAGAACACGGGCATGAAAGTGAAAGCGAGGATGAAAATGGAATGAGTGTGGCAGGATGGTCGTTAAATGGTGGCTACGGAGAAGCTGTGTGCTGAAAGGCAAAGAGAACACGGGCATGAAAGTGAAAGCGAGGATGGAAATGGAATGAGTGTGGCAGGATGGTTGTTAAATGGTGACTACGGAGAAGCTGTGTGCTGAAAGGCAAAGAGAACACGGGCATGAAAGTGAAAGCGAGGATGAAAATGGAATGAGTGTGGCAAGATGGTCGTTAAATGGTGGCTACGGAGAAGCTGTGTGCTGAAAGGCAAAGAGAACACGGGCATGAAAGTGAAAGCGAGGATGAAAATGGAATGAGTGTGGCAAGATGGTCGTTAAATGGTGGCTACGGAGAAGCTGTGTGCTGAAAGGCAAAGAGAACACGGGCATGAAAGTGAAAGCGAGGATGAAAATGGAATGAGTGTGGCAGGATGTTAGTTAAATGGTGGTTACGGGGAAGTTGAGTGCTGAAAGGCAAAGAGAACACGGGCCAAAGCTGGAAGAAAACACGAGATGCGAGAGGCATGTGTGTGTGGCAAACACTGGTGGGGCTCAGAGCATTCTGTTGCTGCCTTGATGCCTGTGTGTGTGAGCAGTGGGGCTGTGTGTGTGAAGTGCCTAAAGTTGCAAGAAAACATATGGTTATTTAAATCCTTAGACGCAGAATTAATGGAGCTAATGTTATCGACCTTAGAAGGATGAAAAGGGAATGAGCGCGGCATATGTTAACTTTGTAAGCGCAGAAAGCGTGCAGGGCAATCTTATTATTTTGGTTGTTTGAGACTCAGATCTGGGCAAATCTGCAAGAAAACACGGAGGGGGGAGGGCGGGGGAGAGATAGGCGAGAGGCATGTGTGTGTGGCAAACACTGGTGGGGCTCAGAGCGTTCTGTTGCTGCCTTACCTTGTATTTCCATGGTTCCTTAAACCCTTAGAGGCAATTCTTTTTTTTAACTAAAAGGATGGTAGTTAAATGGTGTTTACGGCAGGATGGTCGTTAAATGGTGGTTACGGGGAAGCTGAGTGCTGAAAGGCAAAGAGAACACGGGCCAAAGCTGGAAGAAAACACGAGATGCGAGAGGCATGTGTGTGTGGCAAACACTGGTCGGGCTCAGAGCATTCTGTTGCTGCCTTGATGCCTGTGTGTGTGAGCAGTGGGGCTGTGTATGTGAAGTGCCTAAAGTTGCAATAAAACATATGGTTATTTAAATCCTTAGACGCAGTATTAATGGAGCTAATGTTATCGACCTTAGAAGGATGAAAAGGGAATGAGCGCGGCATATGTTAACTTTGTAAGCGCAGAAAGCGTGCAGGGCAAACTTATTATTTTGGTTGGTTGAGACTCAGATCTGGGCAAAGCTGCAAGAAAACACGGAGGGCGGGGAGAGATAGGCGAGAGGCATGTGTGTGTGGCAAACACTGGTGGGGCTCAGAGCGTTATGTTGCTGCCTTGCCTTGTATATCTAAAAGGATGGTAGTTAAATGGTGTTTACGGCAGGATGGTCTTTAAATGGTGGCTACGGAGAAGCTGTGTGCAGAAAGGCAAAGAGAACAGGGGCATGAAAGTGAAAGCGAGGATGAAAATGGAATGAGTGTGGCAGGATGGTCGTTAAATGGTGGCTACGGAGAAGCTGTGTGCTGAAAGGCAAAGAGAACACGGGCATGAAAGTGAAAGCGAGGATGACAATGGAATGAGTGTGGCAGGATGTTAGTTAAATGGTGGTTACAGGGAAGCTGAGTGCTGAAAGGCAAAGAGAACACGGGCCAAAGCTGGAAGAAAACACGAGATGCGAGAGGCATGTGTGTGTGGCAAACACTGGTGGGGCTCAGAGCATTCTGTTGCTGCCTTGATGCCTGTGTGTGTGAGCAGTGGGGCTGTGTGTGTGAAGTGCCTAAAGTTGCAATAAAACATATGGTTATTTAAATCCTTAGAAGCAGAATTAATGGAGCAAATGTTATCGACCTTAGAAGGATGAAAAGGGAATGAGCGCGGCATATGTTAACTTTGTAAGCGCAGAAACCGTGCAGGGCAAACTTATTATTTTGGTTGGTTGAGACTCAGATCTGGGCAAAGCTGCAAGAAAACACGGAGGGCGGGGGAGAGATAGGCGAGAGGCATGTGTGTGTGGCAAACACTGGTGGGGCTCAGAGCGTTCTGTTGCTGCCTTGCCTTGTATATCTAAAAGGATGGTAGTTAAATGGTGTTTACGGCAGGATGGTCTTTAAATGGTGGCTACGGAGAAGCTGTGTGCTGAAAGGCAAAGAGAACAGGGGCATGAAAGTGAAAGCGAGGATGAAAATGGAATGAGTGTGGCAGGATGGTCGTTAAATGGTGGCTACAGAGAAGCTGTGTGCTGGAAGGCAAAGAGAACACGGGCATGAAAGTGAAAGCGAGGATGAAAATGGAATGAGTGTGGCAGGATGTTAGTTAAATGGTGGTTACGGGGAAGCTGAGTGCTGAAAGGCAAAGAGAACACAGGCCAAAGCTGGAAGAAAACACAAGATGCGAAAGGCATGTGTGTGTGGCAAACACTGGTGGGGCTCAGAGCATTCTGTTGCTGCCTTGATGCCTGTGTGTGTGAGCAGTGGAGCTGTGTGTGTGAAGTGCCTAAAGTTGCAAGAAAACATATGGTTATTTAAATCCTTAGAAGCAGAATTAATGGAGCAAATGTTATCGACCTTAGAAGGATGAAAAGGGAATGAGCGCGGCATATGTTAACTTTGTAAGCGCAGAAAGCGTGCAGGGCAAACTTAATATTTTGGTTGGTTGAGACTCAGATCTGTGCAAAGCTGCAAGAAAACACGGAGGGCGGGGAGAGATAGGCGAGAGGCATGTGTGTGTGGCAAACACTGGTGGGGCTCAGAGCGTTCTGTTGCTGCCTTGCCTTGTATATCTAAAGGGATGGTAGTTAAATGGTGTTTACGGCAGGATGGTCTTTAAATGGTGGCTACGGAGAAGCTGTGTGCTGAAAGGCAAAGAGAACACGGGCATGAAAGTGAAAGCGAGGATGAAAATGGAATGAGTGTGGCAGGATGGTCGTTAAATGGTGGCTACGGAGAAGCTGTGTGCTGAAAGGCAAAGAGAACACGGGCATGAAAGTGAAAGCGAGGATGAAAATGGAATGAGTGTGGCAGGATGTTAGTTAAATGGTGGTTACGGGGAAGCTGAGTGCTGAAAGGCAAAGAGAACACAGGCCAAAGCTGGAAGAAAACACAAGATGCGAAAGGCATGTGTGTGTGGCAAACACTGGTGGGGCTCAGAGCATTCTGTTGCTGCCTTGATGCCTGTGTGTGTGAGCAGTGGGGCTGTGTGTGTGAAGTGCCTAAAGTTGCAAGAAAACATATGGTTATTTAAATCCTTAGAAGCAGAATTAATGGAGCAAATGTTATCGACCTTAGAAGGATGAAAAGGGAATGAGCGCGGCATATGTTAACTTTGTAAGCGCAGAAAGCGTGCAGGGCAAAGTTATTATTTTGGTTGTTTGAGACTCAGATCTGGGCAAAGCTGCAAGAAAACACGGAGGGGGGAGGGCGGGGGAGAGATAGGCGAGAGGCATGTGTGTGTGGCAAACACTGGTGGGGCTCAGAGCGTTCTGTTGCTGCCTTGCCTTGTATTACTATGGTTCCTTAAACCCTTAGAGGCAATTCTTTTATTTTAACTAAAAGGATGGTAGTTAAATGGTGTTTACGGCAGGATGGTCGTTAAATGGTGGCTACGGAGAAGCTGTGTGCTGAAAGGCAAAGAGAACACGGGCATGAAAGTGAAAGCGAGGATGAAAATGGAATGAGTGTGGCAGGATGGTCATTAAATGGTGGCTACAGAGAAGCTGTGTGCTGAAAGGCAAAGAGAACACGGGCATGAAAGTGAAAGCGAGGATGAAAATGGAATGAGTGTGGCAGGATGGTCGTTAAATGGTGGCTACGGAGAAGCTGTGTGCTGAAAGGCAAAGAGAACACGGGCATGAAAGTGAAAGCGAGGATGGAAATGGAATGAGTGTGGCAGGATGGTTGTTAAATGGTGACTACGGAGAAGCTGTGTGCTGAAAGGCAAAGAGAACACGGGCATGAAAGTGAAAGCGAGGATGAAAATGGAATGAGTGTGGCAAGATGGTCGTTAAATGGTGGCTACGGAGAAGCTGTGTGCTGAAAGGCAAAGAGAACACGGGCATGAAAGTGAAAGCGAGGATGAAAATGGAATGAGTGTGGCAAGATGGTCGTTAAATGGTGGCTACGGAGAAGCTGTGTGCTGAAAGGCAAAGAGAACACGGGCATGAAAGTGAAAGCGAGGATGAAAATGGAATGAGTGTGGCAGGATGTTAGTTAAATGGTGGTTACGGGGAAGTTGAGTGCTGAAAGGCAAAGAGAACACGGGCCAAAGCTGGAAGAAAACACGAGATGCGAGAGGCATGTGTGTGTGGCAAACACTGGTGGGGCTCAGAGCATTCTGTTGCTGCCTTGATGCCTGTGTGTGTGAGCAGTGGGGCTGTGTGTGTGAAGTGCCTAAAGTTGCAAGAAAACATATGGTTATTTAAATCCTTAGACGCAGAATTAATGGAGCTAATGTTATCGACCTTAGAAGGATGAAAAGGGAATGAGCGCGGCATATGTTAACTTTGTAAGCGCAGAAAGCGTGCAGGGCAATCTTATTATTTTGGTTGTTTGAGACTCAGATCTGGGCAAATCTGCAAGAAAACACGGAGGGGGGAGGGCGGGGGAGAGATAGGCGAGAGGCATGTGTGTGTGGCAAACACTGGTGGGGCTCAGAGCGTTCTGTTGCTGCCTTGCCTTGTATTTCTATGGTTCCTTAAACCCTTAGAGGCAATTCTTTTTTTTAACTAAAAGGATGGTAGTTAAATGGTGTTTACGGCAGGATGGTCGTTAAATGGTGGTTACGGGGAAGCTGAGTGCTGAAAGGCAAAGAGAACACGGGCCAAAGCTGGAAGAAAACACGAGATGCGAGAGGCATGTGTGTGTGGCAAACACTGGTCGGGCTCAGAGCATTCTGTTGCTGCCTTGATGCCTGTGTGTGTGAGCAGTGGGGCTGTGTATGTGAAGTGCCTAAAGTTGCAATAAAACATATGGTTATTTAAATCCTTAGACGCAGTATTAATGGAGCTAATGTTATCGACCTTAGAAGGATGAAAAGGGAATGAGCGCGGCATATGTTAACTTTGTAAGCGCAGAAAGCGTGCAGGGCAAACTTATTATTTTGGTTGGTTGAGACTCAGATCTGGGCAAAGCTGCAAGAAAACACGGAGGGCGGGGGAGAGATAGGCGAGAGGCATGTGTGTGTGGCAAACACTGGTGGGGCTCAGAGCGTTATGTTGCTGCCTTGCCTTGTATATCTAAAAGGATGGTAGTTAAATGGTGTTTACGGCAGGATGGTCTTTAAATGGTGGCTACGGAGAAGCTGTGTGCAGAAAGGCAAAGAGAACAGGGGCATGAAAGTGAAAGCGAGGATGAAAATGGAATGAGTGTGGCAGGATGGTCGTTAAATGGTGGCTACGGAGAAGCTGTGTGCTGAAAGGCAAAGAGAACACGGGCATGAAAGTGAAAGCGAGGATGACAATGGAATGAGTGTGGCAGGATGTTAGTTAAATGGTGGTTACGGGGAAGCTGAGTGCTGAAAGGCAAAGAGAACACGGGCCAAAGCTGGAAGAAAACACGAGATGCGAGAGGCATGTGTGTGTGGCAAACACTGGTGGGGCTCAGAGCATTCTGTTGCTGCCTTGATGCCTGTGTGTGTGAGCAGTGGGGCTGTGTGTGTGAAGTGCCTAAAGTTGCAATAAAACATATGGTTATTTAAATCCTCAGACGCAGTATTAATGGAGCTAATGTTATCGACCTTAGAAGGATGAAAAGGGAATGAGCGCGGCATATGTTAACTTTGTAAGCGCAGAAACCGTGCAGGGCAAACTTATTATTTTGGTTGGTTGAGACTCAGATCTGGGCAAAGCTGCAAGAAAACACGGAGGGCGGGGGAGAGATAGGCGAGAGGCATGTGTGTGTGGCAAACACTGGTGGGGCTCAGAGCGTTCTGTTGCTGCCTTGCCTTGTATATCTAAAAGGATGGTAGTTAAATGGTGTTTACGGCAGGATGGTCTTTAAATGGTGGCTACGGAGAAGCTGTGTGCTGAAAGGCAAAGAGAACAGGGGCATGAAAGTGAAAGCGAGGATGAAAATGGAATGAGTGTGGCAGGATGGTCGTTAAATGGTGGCTACAGAGAAGCTGTGTGCTGGAAGGCAAAGAGAACACGGGCATGAAAGTGAAAGCGAGGATGAAAATGGAATGAGTTTGGCAAGATGGTCGTTAAATGGTGGCTACGGAGAAGCTGTGTGCTGAAAGGCAAAGAGAACACGGGCATGAAAGTGAAAGCGAGGATGAAAATGGAATGAGTGTGGCAGGATGGTCGTTAAATGGTGGCTACGGAGAAGCTGTGTGCTGAAAGGCAAAGAGAACACGGGCATGAAAGTGAAAGCGAGGATGAAAATGGAATGAGTGTGGCAGGATGTTAGTTAAATGGTGGTTACGGGGAAGCTGAGTGCTGAAAGGCAAAGAGAACACGGGCCAAAGCTGGAAGAAAACACGAGATGCGAGAGGCATGTGTGTGTTGCAAACACTGGTGGGGCTCAGAGCATTCTGTTGCTGCCTTGATGCCTGTGTGTGTGAGCAGTGGGGCTGTGTGTGTGAAGTGCCTAAAGTTGCAAGAAAACATATGGTTATTTAAATCCTTAGACGCAGAATTAATAGAGCTAATGTTATCGACCTTAGAAGGATGAAAAGGGAATGAGCGCGGCATATGTTAACTTTGTAAGCGCAGAAAGCGTGCAGGGCAATCTTATTATTTTGGTTGTTTGAGACTCAGATCTGGGCAAATCTGCAAGAAAACACGGAGGGGGGAGGGCGGGGGAGAGATAGGTGAGAGGCATGTGTGTGTGGCAAACACTGGTGGGGCTCAGAGCGTTCTGTTGCTGCCTTGCCTTGTATTTCTATGGTTCCTTAAACCCTTAGAGGCAATTCTTTTTTTTTAACTCTAAAAGGATGGTAGTTAAATGGTGTTTACGGCAGGATGGTCGTTAAATGGTGGTTACGGGGAAGCTGAGTGCTGAAAGGCAAAGAGAACACGGGCCAAAGCTGGAAGAAAACACGAGATGCGAGAGGCATGTGTGTGTGGCAAACACTGGTGGGGCTCAGAGCATTCTGTTGCTGCCTTGATGCCTGTGTGTGTGAGCAGTGGGGCTGTGTATGTGAAGTGCCTAAAGTTGCAATAAAACATATGGTTATTTAAATCCTTAGACGCAGTATTAATGGAGCTAATGTTATCGACCTTAGAAGGATGAAAAGGGAATGAGCGCGGCATATGTTAACTTTGTAAGCGCTGAAAGCGTGCAGGGCAAACTTATTATTTTGGTTGGTTGAGACTCAGATCTGGGCAAAGCTGCAAGAAAACACGGAGGGCGGGGGAGAGATAGGCGAGAGGCATGTGTGTGTGGCAAACACTGGTGGGGCTCAGAGCGTTCTGTTGCTGCCTTGCCTTGTATATCTAAAAGGATGGTAGTTAAATGGTGTTTACGGCAGGATGGTCTTTAAATGGTGGCTACGGAGAAGCTGTGTGCTGAAAGGCAAAGAGAACAGGGGCATGAAAGTGAAAGCGAGGATGAAAATGGAATGAGTGTGGCAGGATGGTCGTTAAATGGTGGCTACGGAGAAGCTGTGTGCTGAAAGGCAAAGAGAACACGGGCATGAAAGTGAAAGCGAGGATGAAAATGGAATGAGTGTGGCAGGATGTTAGTTAAATGGTGGTTACGGGGAAGCTGAGTGCTGAAAGGCAAAGAGAACACGGGCCAAAGCTGGAAGAAAACACGAGATGCGAGAGGCATGTGTGTGTGGCAAACACTGGTGGGGCTCAGAGCATTCTGTTGCTGCCTTGATGCCTGTGTGTGTGAGCAGTGGGGCTGTGTGTGTGAAGTGCCTAAAGTTGCAAGAAAACATATGGTTATTTAAATCCTTAGACGCAGAATTAATGGAGCTAATGTTATCGACCTTAGAAGGATGAAAAGGGAATGAGCGCGGCATATGTTAACTTTGTGAGCGCAGAAAGCGTGCAGGGCAAACTTATTATTTTGGTTGTTTGAGACTCAGATCTGGGCAAAGCTGCAAGGAAACACGGAGGGGGGAGGGCGGGCTGTGTGCCGAAAGGCAAAGACAACACAGGCATGAAAGTGAAACTGATGGATGGCAATGCGTCCGTGAGACTAGTCCTGTGGTGGGGGAGGGACAGTTGTGAGAGGCGCCATGAAGAAACAATCTCTCGGCATGCTGTGGCGGGGGCGGGGAAGCGCGTTCCAGGCGGGGGAGCGGAGCCTTTGAAGTATGATGCCGAGGCTGTGGCTACACGTGCACGCGCCAGTGGGCTGAAGCGCTTCCCCAAACGGATTGCATGGCGGCACGATGCACGTGAATGTGCGCGTGCTCGCCATGCAATCCACTTTTGGGAGCACTTTGAAATGCCCCTCTTACTAGAGTCTCGCATAGCGATTGCGTAAACGCAATAGCTAGGCGAGACTTAAAAATGAATGTGGCCTAGTGTAATGTAACTGGCGCTTTTGCAAAGCGCTCCAATACCGTCGGGTCCAGTTCCTGCTATATAAAACTGCAACAAAAAAAAAGTTTACACTTAAAAAACAAAGCAGC
Organism: Triturus cristatus; assembly: GCF_964204655.1. Taxonomy (NCBI): domain Eukaryota; kingdom Metazoa; phylum Chordata; class Amphibia; order Caudata; family Salamandridae; genus Triturus; species Triturus cristatus. The sequence continues at coordinate 271,014,687 of NC_140590.1, read as the reverse complement.
AAACGTTTCTTGTATGCTGTTGGCTAATGCCATGTTTTGAAACATTCTAAGTTATTTTTACTAAATAGATTACATTGACCGCAAATTGTGTTGACCACTGAGCAATTTGTCTACTCGCATAAAAATACACACTTGAATTGATACTTTTATTTGAGCACATTACTGGTATTTAGGTTTCTAAAACTAAAGTATGTATTATATGCAGGAAATTAGTATTTTATTAAAGTGCACTGCTCTCTGTGCTTTACGTTTTAGCTGTATGTCACTGTGCGCACTCCCTTTACACGCCCACTAAGCAGTTTTCCGATCTAGTAAGTGTTGAAAGCGATGCTCGAAGGTTGATCGACTCTCTTGTCAAGCCAGAGTGTAAACTGAGATGCCATCACTGAAGAATGTAAAGGTTAAACAGGCTTGCAGTGGTTGCCTGCTGGCAGACACCGAAAGCTATGAAGAGGAAGGGGCCATTCTCTGTCCTGTCACGTTGACGCCTTCTCCTTTAGCCATGAAAGACAAGCATTAAAAATGCAATAGGTCTCGCCTTTTATTAAGTTAAAGCCATTTGCTTTGCTATACAATACCATAAGCAAAGCAAATGGCTTTAACGTAATCAAAGGCGAGACCTATTGCATGTTCAATGCTTGTATACTTAAGTGGTCACTCCAGGGTTTTTTCTAGAATCTTGGAAGGAATTACCCTCTAATTTGTAGGGGGGAGTGAGGCTCTTTTATACTAAAGTGGTCACTCCAGGGTTTTTTCTAGAATCGATATGTTAACAATCATGGATGTTTTGAATACAATCATAAATGTTTTAAAAACAATCACCAATGCTTTTCTAAACAAGTGCGATCATGCCCAGTTGGCTGTTGGCCAAGAATGAAAAAAAGTGGTGAGAATAAATCTGCTGTGTCTGGGGACATGTTTATGTACGTCAGGTACAGGGATTCAGATAGAAGACTAAGAGCCTGGTGTTGAAGAGACAGGAGCAAGTTATTAGGTAAAAGGCCACCTGTTTAGAATCGTTATAGTCGTCTGGATGGGATAATGTATGTAAAATGGGGTATACATGACAGGGATATCCTAAAGGAAATGACACCCACTCCTTATCAAAAGGTCAAAAAGATCAGCTAGGTAATGATAAAGCTAACGCTATTAAAAGTCATAAAATCATTTATAATAAAACATACTAAATAGCACTACAAAAGCCTGAAAAATGTCCATAAAAGAAAAGTCTTTTTTCCCTAAAAAGCGTTCAAAAGGTCCTCTACACTTGTATATCAAGTGATTATTGCACTGTGCACCTTGAAAGTCATGAAGCTCAGTTAGAGCGGAGAAGAAAAATAAAACAACGTCAGTTTCGACCTTCAATTTTAGTAAATGTGCTCCCAGTACCAGTCTTCTAGACCCGGACAGCAAACTATGGCTGCGGCCGACCAGAGACACGATTCTGCCCTCCTGCTGCTGAGCCAAGCTCTAGCAGAGGAAGGCAGGAAAATAAGTATCCTGTCACAGGGAGGAGTGACCACCTCCCAGACAGGACTTAGTGTATTGGGACTGGGTGAGGGCGCTTACCAGTGCCACTCAGACTACTTGAAGGGCAAATTTGGTGCCCTCCAGTCCAAACCAGTTCAGGGAGCCGTTCGCTCCCTCTCTGGTGTGAGAATGGACAAAGGACATGGGAGAATCCTCCCCACTGTCTCTCTGGGAGGGACCCTTGAATCGTCCCAACCCTTTCCTCAGGGTACTTAAGGGCTTACATGTGGGTGGGTCCTTAGATTTGTCATGGGACAAGATTCAGATCAACTACCACTTCAACTTCAACTGTCTGGGCACTCTGGACCTTGCTGGACTTCACGTTAGGAACTGAGACTGCAACTGGGAAGACACCTGCTGCTCCTGTCCTGTTGTCCTGCAAGTCTGCTGCAACGTCTCTGTGCTCCATACAGGTTCTTCACAAGGCCTGTGGACATCCAAAACACCTGAAGGAATCTCCTTTGGAGTGAATGAGTCACTGCCCTGCATCCTACTGACTCCGAAAGGCTCAGCAACACAGGTGATGGTTCTGCAACTCCCTCGAAACCTGAACTGTCTTCTCATCGAGTTTGAGGCCAGTATCCCTCTTCGGAACTGAGGAACCGAATCCCTGTGCACTGCATCAACTTGCCATGGCCAAGGCTAGTTGACTCGCTCCTCCAGAGATCTTTGGGCTCTGAGAAGCTCCAACCTCAAGCATCTCCTGCAGCCATGATCTTCACCTGCATCACATCCTTTGCACCGTGGGCCTTCATCCTTTGGTGGGCTACTCAAGGTCCTCTCGCGACTCCTGTGCCATCGGCCCGTGTGTCCACTCAAGGGTCTTCTTTGGCTCCAGTGGGCTCCCCTGCTTGCTCAGAGCTTGCCCTGACATAACTGCTCGTGGTGAGTCACTTGGACCTTGCTGGGCCCGACACTGCACCTTTTTCTTCAACTGCGTTGATTGCCATTGCTAAGGATTGTTGGTACACCTGAAGGATACTGACACCTTGGCTCTTGACATCCAACGTAGGACAGCTCATGCACGGCTCCTGGTCCTCATCTGTGTCGCCTGGTCCATCCAACTGCAACTTCAAGGGGACCGTCAACTCTCTTGCATCTCCGACATAGGTGGGCATTGTCGAGTAGTTCCTATAAATCTAAATAGGATCTGTGCGTTTAGACAACATAAGCTGTGGGATTGGTGTCCAGACTGATTCCAGACACCCCACCAAGTATGTTCGCCTGTATACCAGCTAGCTCACAGTGCTACTGTAAACTCCACTTACCAAGGAGAGAATAGTTTCTGGCAACTATCAAACATGACAAACCTGCCCCATAAGGGATCGTGGAAACAGTACAGTACTTTTCGCTCAGTCACTCGTGCTCAATTTGTCTCAGAGAGATACACAGAATAAAAGGTGGGGACGTTTTCAATAAGCATTTATTGAACCAGCGTCATTCTAGTGTAAAATAGGTGTGCTGATACAACCATAAGACAGAAACAGATATAAATGATTATAAGCACTAACAGAGTAAATGGATGGTAGATTTCTACCATAGTGCTAAAACAATGAATATCGGCATGTATGTAAATACATGACAATAATAATGCGTAGTCTTACAATGCAACCCTAACTAGATGTACCTAAGTGTACCTAGCGAATATGCGATGTTACATCGCATGCGCTACAACGCATGTGATTACAATGCGGTCGTTACAACGACCGCGTTGTTACAACGCAAGCCATTACATTGCAAGTCGTTTCTATGACTTGCTGTTGGGGGCGCGCTGGATTTAGGAATAGTATAATTTACTAGTCCAACTCCAGCGTATGCAACAGTAAGGAAGGTGTTGGAATAGTAAATTATACTATTCCTGAGTTTAGCGTGCCCCCTACAGCAAGTCGTACAAACGACTTGCGGTGTAATGGCTTGCGTTGTAACAACGTGGTCATTGTAATGACCGTGTTGCAATTGCATGCGTTGTAGCGCATGTGATGTAAACGCGGTTTCCCGTACCTAGCATGTATGTAGGTGTAAAGCCAAGAATCCCCCTAGTGTGAAGCCAACCCCATTACCTGATGTGAGATAATGAAGGACCCCTTCTTGGTCTCAAGATGGACACCCCACGAGGGATGTCAGACCACTGCGTGCAGGAACCTCAGAGTCTTGCACCAGTGTGTCAGCATGGAAGTCTTTCACCTCTGCCTGCCCCAGCAAAGATATGGTGTACATATACCCAAAAGGTACCCTTAGGGGTTCTACCTTTCTGTCTCATGTCAGCCGAGGATGACGGAAGGGATGACCCTTATACATTATGCACAAGATGGTAATCCTGCTGTGATTTTGAGACTCCTCATGCATAATAAATGAGGCTAGCTTTCTGGGAAAACCACACGACATTTATGCAGCACCTAACTAGATAAAAGGTCGATATCAAAAACCGTTATGTAGTACAATGGCAGGGAAATGTAGGTGGGAGGTTATGTGACTACCTAGGCCTATATTGGGGTACATTATAAAACATACAGCATTCGTCTTCCGTGCCTCCTGGTCACTCGTCTGTGGCATAGATTCTTTCCCTTCTGCTTTCAGGTACCTCTCATCTTAAATCCACTTTTGGGTTCCACCTGACACTTTTACCTGCTTCGTGAGCAGCATCTTCCTGAAATCCTCCATTGTGGTCTACGGCGGCTTCCGGCGTCACTTCATACCGAAGGACCCGGCTTCCCTGGTGTAGGTATCCTGGTTCCTGGAGTATCCACTGGTGGAGTGACTTTCCAACCTGCCATTTTCCACAGGGTTTCTTCAGGGTCCAATGGCAAGGGTCCTTCTTTAAAATTGCAACTGCAAGTTACCTATTGACTAATATTGAGCATGCGGTCATGTTCCCACTCTACACACAACCTCTGTGGGTTTCCTAGATAATCATCTTGGATGGTTCTTTGGGATCCTGGCTCTTCTTTGTCTTCTGAGTCCATTCTCGACTTAGGGCGTGGTTCGCATTCCACTAATTTAGCATATGGTTTGGTCTCCCCCTGGGGACCACTGTGTATTCTGTGTTATTTATGAATTCTATTGACAAAGTATTGTGTGTACAGCGTTTGTATCTCTGGGTAGGAGATAATACATTGTGTTAGTGAGTGTAATAATAAATGGTTGTATGATAGAAGCACGGTGGATAAACCATGTGTGCCTCTACCACACAACCTAAACAACGAATGCGTCTTTACCACGCATTTCTTTACCACGCACGCCTTTACCAGGTAATTTCGTGGTAAAGGCATGAATGATAAAGGTATGCGTGGCTAAGGTTGCAACCCCGCCTCCCCCTGTTCTAACCTACAATTCCCCCACTGCCCCCCCACCCTGAGGTCCAAATACCCCGACCCCCTCCCAACCCCTATGCTGTCCCTAACCCTTAAATACTACCTCAACCCCCACCCACACCCTTGCACTGTCCCTACAACTACCCCAACCCCCTCCACTGCCCTTAGGCATACCCCTTTTTTAAAAACGGTATGACCTCCCAGCCCTGAAAACTACTCCGCCCTTGTTGTGTAGTTCCTAGGAGCCCCCCAGGACCTGCACCTTTTGGATGACCTAAACTGAGGGCTTGGTGTCCCAACCGCTTCTGGACACCCCCACAGGATATGTCACCCGTTAGACCAGCTACCTCTACAGTGCCACTACCACCCCCCTGTATTCTACAGTGGTGTAGGTACTGTCTGGCAACCACTGAACATGACAATCCTGATTCCTCAGGGATTGTGGAAAACAGTGCAGTACGTTTTGCTCAGACATATGTGCTTGCTTTCTCTCAGAAAATACACAGGATGGCGATTAGGACGCTTCAATAAGTATTTATTGGTCCAGAGACAGCCTTGTGTGAAACATATGTGCTGCGACAATCAGGAGACAGATGCTTACGATAGAGATTGCTAGTACCAATATAGTAAAGAGTAGATACATTTCTCACATAGTGCTAATAAGATGAACAAAGCAGTTCAGATAAAAACAGTAGCACTTGCATATTCCTAAAATGTGCGCCCTAAGTAACTTGCCTAAATATACCTAGCCTAGATCTGTATGTGTAGCATGTATATGTGTATTTATTTGTAGCCAAGAAACCCCTAGGGAGGAACCAGCCCCCTCACCTGATGGTTTAGAACAAAGGACCCCGTTTCTGCTTCAAGGATGACACCCCGCAAGGGATGTCAGACCGCTGCGTGTCGAAGATTCAACATGCAGGACCCCGTCTCAGCTTGGAAGGAATTACCCTCTAATTTGTAAGGGGGAGTGAGGGTCTTTTATACTAAAGTGGTCACTCCAGGGTTTTTTCTAGAATCGATATGTTAACAATGATGGATGTTTTGAAAACGATCACCAATGCTTTTCTAAACAAATGCAATCATGCACAGTTGGCTGTTGGCCAAGAATGAAAAAAAGTGGTGAGAATAAATCTGCTGTGCCTGGGGACATGTTTATGTACGTCAGGTACAGGTATTCAGATAGAAGACTAAGAGCCTGGTGTTGAAGAGACAGGAGCAAGCTATTAGGTAAAAGGCCACCTGTTTAGAATCGTTATAGTCGTCTGGATGGGATAATGTATGTAAAATGGGGTATACATGACAGGGCTATCCTAAAGGACATGACACCCACTCCTTATCAAAAGGTCAAAAAGGTCAGCTAGGTAATGATAATGCTAACGCTATTAAAATTCATAAACTCATTTATAATAAAACATACTAAAAAGCAATACAAAAGCCTGAAAAATGACCATAAAATAAGTCATTTTTCCCTAAAAAGCGTTCAAAAGGTCCTCTAGACTTGTATATAAAGTGATTATTGCACTGAGCACCTTGAAAGCCATGAAGCTCAGTTAGAGCGGAGAAGAAAAACTAAAACAAATTCAGTTTCGACCTTCAATTTTAGTAAATGTTTAAAAAGTTGCCAAAGGGGTCCCAGCACAGGAGAGGCCAGATTGTTTTAAGAATCCTGCGCTGAACACTCAACATCGCTCAACATCGTATCCGCAGGTGGCAGTCCCTCTAGTACTTCCAGTATCATGTCAAGTGAGCAAAGATGTTCATCTCTAGTTTCCACGACAGCTGACGTGGAACAATAAGATGCCTGCATACCTGATACCAATGGCTGTAGCTCTGGGGCATAGCGATATCCCTTCCAACAGGAGTGAAAGCATCCGTTGGAGGCTGTAGAAATGTCACTCTTACACATGAGAATACGCTGGGGACAACTGCATGCGTGGGCCTGCAAAGGCACCAATAGTGCTTTTATGTTCGACAGCGCAACCAATGGAAGTGTCAGATACAGGTCCAACAGGCAGCCAAATCCGCAGAAGAGGCAACGGAACACAGCCAGGACATAGTCTAGCCAGACTGGTCTGAAAGACAGGAACCAATACTCACTCAGCTCTTGAAGCTGAGGTGTAGTCAGGTAGAACACCATGCGCACACGACAACTTCATTCCAGAAGTGTTCTCTCCATTTCTTGAGGGATTGCGACTTCCATTGCGAAGCAAGAGTATTAAAATCAGGATGCCCTCTACCAAAAGCAGGATCAAATGAAGCCTTCCAAAAACGCTTCTAAATACGGAGTGTATGAAGGATGGAATTACTCCGAAGATGGTCTGAAAGGTGGTTAAGAGAACTGATCTAAGTCGCTTAAATAAGTGTACGATCTCACTCGTATCAGACATGTTAAAGATACGATGAACCATTTCTCCTAAATGGATCGGGAAGTTTGTACGGACCAAGGCCTATATCTCTGCTGATGACCTTGAAACCTGGAGATCAAAAGTCTCTCAGGCTGAAGTTAAGGCCACATTTTGTTGAAACATGTCTTTCAGTCTGCTCAGCGAATCAAACCTTATACTGGAAACATTCAATGAAGGCCACAGTGGTGCCTCCCTAACTGTGCGAGCTGGGGAAACAATACTTGCTTACAGCAAACAACTCTGAAGTTTACTGTGACTAGATATGCAATGCCTGGCGCCATTCCACAACAGCCTTGATCATTCAGCACTAAATAACTTCCATTTGAAAGTAATTCAGAAACCAAATGAATCACAGCAGCTGGGGAGCCTTTCAAGTAGTAAAATAAGTTTGCTTTTGAAGCATTACACGTTCCATGAAGCGACACTTCTTTGCACACTAAAGACCCACTTAAAGTCTTCCCGCAGTCAGTACCACTTAAGAAAATGTCAGTGTCCTTATTCCTGCACCTATATCTATATGGTAACGCCCATGTTTCCTATCTGTAACCTTCACCTAATGCCTCATACCTGCCTGCTTGGATGTATCTAAGGCATTATTGGAACTGAAATGTTGTGATTGGAAGTGTGACATAGCCATGAATTAACCATTCAGTAGACGGTGACTCAGGTACTGTGAAAGGTAACTTCTCTAATTTTTCAATGAGCATCATGGTGTACTTTGTGTCTCTGCGTGCCATAGTTAACTGTATGTTGGTCGGATTGTAAACCGAGAACAAACTTGTGCTGTTAATGTATTACCATGGCACGTGGCCTGAACGAATATATGATGTTACCCCGTATGTCAACACCACGCATACCATCACAACGCATTTGTAACAAGGCAAGTGCTGTTACAACACGTTTCTATCACAACGCATACATTTACATCGCATATGCCTTTACCACGCATACCATTATAACGCAAAGGCATGCGTTGTAAAGGCATATACTTTGTAAAAGTGGTTAAGGTAAGTGTGTGTGTGTGTGTGTGTATATATATATATATTCACTGAAAAAACCATAGGTTTCAGGGGTGTTATAGTTAGCTGGACTTTTCACTTGTACAAAACCATTGAAATTCCCCCGTTATAGTTAGTTCAGCTAACTATAACTCGGGCGCCCGCAATGCACTGCTGATGACGTCACATATTACATCACTCATGACATGGTCAGTGACATCACTCATGACATCACTGATGACATCTCAAATGACATCACTGATGACATCATCCAGTGAATGTGTGTTTTTCTGAAAATTAAATATGTTTTATATATGTATATCTCAAGGTCGATGGAAGAATAAATGGGTATATAAGTGTCTAAATGGATGATTTGTTTTTGAAAAATTGATTGTGTAACTGACTGATTAAGTGTATCATAGTGAATACATGGCTTAGTGAGTAATGTTTAAATATGTAAATATCTGTATCAGTCTCTCACTTTGTGTATAAGTGGCTGCATGGGTTGGTGAGTAGCTACATGGGTGTCTATATAGGTTATTAGTTGGTTTTTTGAGTATCAGTCTGAGTGTCTGCATGGTTCGGTGGGGGGTATTACGTAGTGCATAGGTGCATGAATGAGTGACTCACTGTTTGTATGTGTTGAACACAGCATGTGTGCAGGACTGTATGGGTGGATGAGTGTGTGTATGGGTGTGTTAGTGAGTGAATGACTGTCTCAATAGTGTCTTTATGAGTAACTACATATGTTTTAAACTAGTATATGTGACTATTGGTGTATATATGTGAGTATATGTGAGAGTGAGAGATTGAAAGAGTTCCTGTATGAATAAGTATGTGTTTTTATAAGTGATTGTTTAAAAGACTAAGTATGTGTAAGTTTCCGTAGAAGTAAGTATGGTGGTGTGTGTATAACTGTATATGCAAGTAAATGTATGTTTGATTCTTTATTAGCATGAGTGACTATGTGTGTGAGTAACTCTATGGATGAGTGGCATTGTGTAACAGGATGTATAGGTGTATGAGTACATATGATGAGTGAGTACATGTATGAGTGACTGTATAGGACTGTTGGTGAATGAGTGGATGTGTATGTGGATCTTAGAATTACTGAAGAGGTTGTTGTAACTGGTATTGGTATGTCCATTGTTTTGAAAATTTTAGTCTCTATTTTTGAATGTGTGTATCAAAGGTTATATTAGGGTGAGAGGAGGTCTGCCACTCTATCACAAGGATGATGTCATCAGTGATGTCATCAGTGATGTCATTTGAGATGTCATCAGTGATGTCATGAGTGATGTCACTGACCATGTCATGAGTGATGTAATATGTGACGTCATCAGCAGTGCATTGCGGGCGCCCGAGTTATAGTTAGCTGAACTAACTATAACGGGGGAATTTCAATGGTTTTGTACAAGTGAAAAGTCCAGCTAACTATAACACCCCTGAAACCTATGGTTTTTTCAGTGAATTTCTGAGGTTTTTTAAATGCTAATTCCTAACTATAACGTGCCTGAAACCTATGGTTTTTTCTGTGAATTTCAAAGGTTTTTTAAATGCTAATTTCTAACTATGCCTACAGAGATAGGACATGTGAAGAAAGAAGAAAAAATGCACAGAAAGAAACAAAAGAAGTGCAGAAAGAAGCAACAGAAGTCCTCAAATACGAAGATAAGTGCAGGAAGAAGGATAACGTGCAGAAAGAACAAAAAGAAGAGCAGAAAGAAGCCTTGTTGCAAAATCATCCTGTACCCTCAACTTTTTCAGACGGATACTGGTGGTAACTGAGCCTGACTAACCAGTCCTAGAGCCAGTGCTATGTTAAAAGACACTTAGAATACAGTGAAAACACCTACATACACTAGGGAACATTATGCGTTGGGGTCCCCCTGTGATTAGCATGACCTCCTCTGTAAGCCCCTAGTATATAAGAGGGCATGGGGATTAAAACTACCTCTTAAAACAGGCCACAGGGCGTTTTTGCACACGTTAACTCAGGCCCCGTCCCCTCCCTTCACCACTGTGTAAACACGCCCTGTGTCCATTTTTAGTTGGGAGATTAAGTTCATTTGAATCCTGAGGGTCCCTGGGGTCCAACTAGCCCACTAGGTACCTCCAGTAAGTGCCACAGAGCTGCGTTGCAGAGAGGTGTAAAAAGTGGCACGGCCTGGACCACCTCTCTGCAATGCAGCTCAGTGGCGCTTACTGGAAGCACTTGGTGGGCTAGTTAGCCCCCAGGGGCCCTCAGTATTGAAGGGAAATTATATCCCCAATTTAAAACGTGCCATAGTGCGTGTTTGCACACGTCACCTCAGGCCCCGTCCCCTCCCTTCACCACTGTGTAAACGCGCCCTGTGGCTGTTCTAAGTTGAGAGATTAAGTCCCCTTGAATCCTAAGGGTCCCTAGGGTCAAACTAGACCACTAGGTACCTCCAGTAAGCGCCACAGAGCTGCGTTACAGAGAGGTGTAAAAAGGGGCTTGGCCTCAGAACACCTGGCTGCAGCGCAGCTCCCTGGCGCATACTGGAGATACCTGTTGGGGGCGCGTTTGCAGAGTGCTGCACGGAGGGGGCATGGCCTCCGGCACGATGCCAGTCTTTTATTTATTTTAGTTTTTTAAGAAGGGGGGCTGTTTGGTTCCCCTTCTTATTCTAATTTATTGGCCCTGATGACCCCATCCCCCAGGGCCAGTCTCCTAATTATATTTTTTTGACCCCAATCCCCAGGGCCCGCCACTGTTTTTTATTATTTTTTTAAAATATATATTTATAGACACACCTAGGACATGCGGGACAAACCGTACGTACCTATCACCATGACGATTTGCGTGATATTCATTAAAAGGCGACTATGCATGCAATGAATCCACGTGGAATGTATTTACACCACTAGTGAAGCTCTGACATGTCTGATGCCCTACCGTGCCTAATCCCGGTAGACACCCTTGTCGTTTATTTATACAAACTTGGGTAGCTATTGACGGGCACATTTAATACACATGCACACCAAGCCATTTAAAGGGGATTCGACAAAAATTCGACCAAAACTATGCAAGAAACCCCCCTCACGGTTAATAAAACACACATCCACTGCCGGATGTGTAATACTTTTTATTTTACTCTCTGGAAAGGGGACGAACATCACTTGAGAGTCACAGCGCGCTCCTGACAGAGCCCAATGCTGTGTTACACCCACCATTGCCTGCCGTGTGCCACACACCTCTGTGTTGTATTCCACTAGCTAGTGCATATGCTATGACACTCTCTAGCCCATGTGCACTGTAACACCACCCCGTGAATATGTCATGCCACACTTGTCTTCGCACGGGTTATATTGCCCGTCTAACGTGCCTTTCTCGATGCCTATGTTATAACGCACAGTGCTATGCCATACATATTACAATCTGGGATCCATATCTTTGTCACAGTGCATATGCAACCTTACACTCCCCAGCACATATTTTATATTACAACTTTAGAGACTAGTTAGGTTACACAACACTGCCCTGTGCATATTACACTCCAAGGCGCATATCGCATAGCACGCGCTAGTGCCTGTGCTATCTCGCGCTCTCCAATGAATCTGTCATTGCGCACAATGTATTGCATATTATATTTCACGCCCGGTTAATCTTATATCACACTTTTTGGTGCATAGTTTATACCATACACTATATCTAGTTTTCATTTTCAATCGTGCTCTCAGGACTATGTTCTATATAACACTGTGTTCACCTACCCTTTTCACGGGCATTACATTTTGCGATAGGGGGTGGAGGGTCAGGGGTTGTTTCTGCCAAGTGAGCCCGGAGTCACAGTCACAAACGTCCTCTTCTTCCTGAATAAAAGTGAGATTATGCTGCATACTTGTTCATATTTTAAGTAGTTCGCACAGACACAATGTTTTAAAAACAATAAAGTTCCTAATACCCGCCTTCTCTGAACAGTTAGCTTGCTGCCCCATCCCCTTCCTCCCTATCCTCTGTTGTGTGAATCCATGGACTAGCCTCCTCCCTCCTGCCATGCATGGTCTGATGTGCTGCCACTGCCCTCAGTATGATGTACCAGTCCACTCCTCCTGCCCTCCATTGCCCAATTCTATGCCCCATCATTGACCTCCTGCTTAAACTCTGTGCTTAGCTTGCTGCCCCTATTCTCCTTCCCCCTGCCCTCCGATGTCTTTGTGCATGCCCCTGCTCCATCCTTTTTGCCCACCATGTCCCATGGACCTGCCACTCCTATCTACTCTGAGTGTTCTGTTGAGCTGCCACTCCCCTCCCACCTGCCTAGCATTGTCAGATGACTGTAACCTGTCCCTGCCACCTCCACCCTGCCTGTCCACATGCCATGCCCCTATCCTCTTCCTCCTGTCCTACATGGTCCATTGTACTGCCACACCCTTCTGCCCTCCCTGGTCTGTTGTGCTGCAGCTGCTCCTCCTGCCTGCCCCGTGTGGTCTGTTGTGAGGTCCCTTCCCCTGAACTTTCTTGTCTGTGCACAGGTCCTGACCCTCCCTTCTATCCTCCATCGTCCTTTGTGCATGCCCCTCCACCCTCCTTCTTGCCCATCATAGCCATTGTGCTGCCACTAACCCTCCCACTTGCCATGCATGGTCTTCTGTGCTGCCATGGCCCCTCCCACCTTCCCTGTGTGGTCAGTTAGCTGCCCCTGACCCCCTCCCACCTTCCCTACATGGTCTGTGTGTATGCCATCACAGTCTCACTGTTGCTCTTCATGGTGTGTCTTGCTTCTAGTGCCCATCCTGCCTGACCTCCATGGCTATCTTGCTGCCCCTGCCCTGCCCCCTTGCCCCCAGCCCTACTCCCTCCCTCCTGGCTTGTCTGTTCCATTGTAATGCCCCTGATCCGTCCCTCCTGCCCTTTATGGTCTGTTATGCTGCAGCTTTCTCTCCTGTCTGTCCATTATGGTCAGCTAGCTACCATTGCCTCTTGCCCCTCTGTTCTCTGTTGTCCATGTGCATGGTCCTGTCCCCTCCCTCTTGCTTTCTATGGATTGTTGTGCTGCACTCCCGTCCTGCATGCCCTGTGTGGTGTATTGTGCTGCTGCAAACCCTGATGCCTGACCTGCAGGGTCAGTTTGGTGCACCTCTCCATGTCCCTCCTGTCCTCTGTTACCCAAGTCCATGTCCCTATCCCATTTCCTTCCATGATCCAATGTACCATACTTGCGAACATTTTGAACTTGGTAAGAGGGAGATTTTGAAAAAAAACTGGGGTATTGATTTTCCCCTTTGAGTTACATTGAAAAAGAGGATATTGTAGACAGGAGACAGATCAAATAAAGCCCATTTGAGCTTAAAAACATTGGACTTTTCCTGGCTGAATCGGGTCTGTTGGCATGTATGGTTGTACTACCATTGCCTCTTCCTTCTGCCCACAATGGTCTATTACATTGCCACAGGCTTGAAGGAGGGTAGATTTTGTATCACAGGGGGCCCCTAGCCCGTTCTGTCCACACCTGAAGTATGAGACCCTTGTCCTTGCCCTGCCAGCTGCATTTGTAGGCCGTATTAAATTGACCAGCGGGTCCTGTGTTGCTATATAATTATCCTGAGACATCCTTACCACTCAGCCAGTATAAAACCCCTGTGTAGGCCCTTCTGTTCAATATGTAGGCCTCTTTGTTAAATTGACCATAGCTCTGCAATTTTAGTGTATAGCAGTCTGAAGGCAGGTCTGCGAGGCCTTCTGCTCCAAACCAGTAGCCCCCACCCTACCCGAGTGCTCCATGCTCGGTATCAAAGTTCAACATCCCCCTGAAGCTGTTGACATACAGTAGGCTGCATCCTGGACTGGTACTTGCTTCCTGGGCAGGTTTCCCACTTTTAAGGAAGTGGCAACCGCAGAGCGTCAAGTTAGGAGAACTGAGGAGATTTTATACATGAATATATTGAATTCCCGTACAATACCCATTATTTTCTGCTTGCTCTATGGAACTTACGATAAGCGATTGGCCTGAGAGACTGACCTTTTCACCCAGTCCATTGTCAGCATTAAGTGGGTAAATGACGAAATGTCTGGTAAAATCTGCAGACGAAGCTTTTGGGTAGCATACGTAGGTAGATGTAGCGTGCAAAGGAGCCCACAAAATGATATAAAAAGGGAGCACCCACAGATATCGACGGACTACCTCGCCGTCTGTATGTAGGTTAACAGGCAGTGCAGGTTTTCCCCAAGAGCTGGGAGCTCTTGTCTTCCTTTGCTTAAAATGTCTTGCTCTGCTTTGCTTGAAGTATCTTATTCTATTTTACCTATATGAAATGTCATGTTATGTTTAAGCATTGTTCTCTTTACTTTTGCATTTAAAAGATTTTGTATTGTAATTGCAGGAATGCTTGCTCTAAGAGTAAACGTGAGTGTTCCTAGGTAACATTTTCCTTGGTGTAACTTGTTTCTCATGATGCATTTATAGATGTGTTTTCTCTCTCTCTCTGTCAGTACATTAATTGAGATACAGAGAATATCATGACAGCTGTATGATTATCTGGATTCTGTATTTTGTACTTTATGTCTCTATTCTGCGGTTTCTTTGACGTTGCATCTTCTCATTAAACTGCCATTGTATTCTGCTTCCAATTCCATGTCTCATATGTCTGTTTTCTTCATTTTTGGAGCAAGCGTTCCTAGGCACCCCGGCTCAAATTAAGGTGCCCCTTTTGTCCCTGACTCACTCTCCTGCTCAGTTCTGTGGTGGCTCCCGGGGATCTGGGGACCGCCCCTAGCTTCCTTGACCCGTAATAGATCTTGCCTCCAACAGCCTCTCTTGCAAGTCCTGTATTGTTGGTTTGTTGCCCCTGCCCCCCTTTCCACTGCCCTCCATAGTCTGTTGTGCTTCCACGGCCCTTCCTGCCTGCTCAGTGTGGTTAAATTGTTGCCTTTGCACCCTCCTACCTGCCTTCAATTTTCAGAGTCCGTGCCCCTGGCCTCTGCCTCTCAACAGTATCCTAATGAACAACTAGATTGCTAACATTCTATATTTATTACAAAAGTGTGGAACGCCTGACATCATCTTGATGTAATCAAAACTGTAATACCTAGAGCATTTCCTTTAGAAATTACATATATGAGAGGGTCTTATTGGCATCAAAATTATGGTTAGTGCTCTAAAAGGCTAAAATAAGGACCTATTTTCTGAGTTTTCAAATAGCGACAAAGCACTTTTAAATTATTTGTTATCTTTATGTTTTTTTATCCAGTTTGTGGAAATGTGGATTTTCCTGATCAGTTATGTCCCCTATCTTGGACCCCAACGATTCTATGTGCATGTCACAAGTACATGTATGTTCCCTCCAGTTCCAGTTTCCAAGACGCAAACATATGTGTGTCTACCGTCGACATGTTCTCTGTCAGATCCGCCATCAATGGGCTGGATATTCAATTCCTAAGTATGAAAAGCCACCGACTTTATATGGCTAAGGTACTCCATTTTTACAGTTCAGGCAAGTAGGCCCGATTCTTTCCTCAAAGCCTTTCCCTGCTCTCTGTCTCTGACAGTTTCAGCTTGAGCTCGCATCTGTATCCATGAACTTTGTCCTACTCCCTGTGCAGCTAACGGTGCCTGCCTCGGCCAGTTTTCGCCTGCCTGCCAAGAAGCTGTATTTCACCTTCGAATTATCTATTTTGCTCTTCAGCCGATGCATTCCTGTCTAGTGATTTAGGTAAACATTTCCTTTAGCTCACAAGCAAAGGACTCAGCCTTTCCGTCCTCCTGCAAGTGATTCATAGCCCTGTTGCCATGGAAAGTTTTCTGCCCCTCGCTTCTCATATAGACACTTAGACGCTTGTACACGCACATACAGTTAGTATAGAATAGATTCTGTCCGAGAGTCCTTCCTTGTGGATAACATAGTTCTCTAAACATAGGATGTTAGATATGATTTGGGATTAGGTTGACATGACCCCCTAGACTTCTCGTCTCCACATGTAGAGCTAAATGTCAAGTCCCCTTCACCCCCTAGTTGCACGTCAATCACACGTCATGCTGCTGCGCACGCATCCATGTTAAGTATTATCGTATAGATCCACCTATGTAAGATAATGAGAGCCAATCATGTTTCTTTTTGCTCCTTATTACGCCTAGTTTCAATTACGTATCACTATGTTAATTTATCTTATCAATTGTTACGCCTTTTTGCACTTGTTTCATTGTAAATGTATGACCTATAAAAGTTACTTCTTGTCAATAAAGTATTGTACTTCACTTCCTGAACCCTCGTGGTGACGGAACCTGAAGGCCGCGACTCGAGTCGGCCATTTTGGATGGAATAAAGCCCATTTAGAAACCTCTTATACCACGGATTTCTGCCTCTTGTTATTCTGAGCTATTTTACTTTATTTTAAGGATTCCGTATGAAATTCAGTTTCGGTAAAAAGAATATTTACCACATAATGGCGCCCGAATAGGGACACTTTCTCATCTCACGCGCCGGCGGTGCGTTGCAGGCCCGGTCTCCTGCCACAGTTGGACGGACCATAAACGCGTACCAGCAGGATTTCCTGTAAGCTCCCTCCGGTCAAGCGGGGGCGACTGAGGCTGCGATCAACCCAGACGAGGCGGTGAGAAGTGCGAAGTATCCCGACCAGAGCCTAGCTGAGAGAGCAAGATCCGAGGTATACAGAAGCCCACCAGGTTTTTCGAAATCCCGATGTCCAGAGGGTCCGCTATCCGCAGTTATCGAGTCCTGTCCATTCTCTGAGGCCTTCCGTTTCAAGGAGCTACTCGGTGAGTACCATCGCCGAGGAGGCGTGTTGACGCGCACATAGGTTGTGCCGGTCAAGACGGATTTGGGTACACAAATCCGGTCTGCACTGTTTAGCAGTGTATATGTACTGTTTAGCAGTATATCAAGTATTCCGAAGTATTCAGTTATTGTCAAGAATTCAGCGTGGTGATTAGTTAGGCAGACTGTCATCATTGTCGGTTATTGTTAAAATGTTTAATGTTTAATGTTTAAAGTGTTCAAATGTCTTGCATATTGTGGTATGAATGATTGTTCTTTGTTCGCTGTTCATTATTGTGTTTTTCGTATTAAGTGAATTCAAGAGTAAGTATCAGATCAGTTGTCAATATGCCGCTCTTCTCGAAGTTAAGACAGATTACTACCAGAAAAGGGGTGCTTGAAGAAGCAGTTCCTATTCCTCCTAGGGACACTCCAGGGCATTTTATGTACCACAAGCATGGCTTAGATGCCATATTGTTTCTTGATCTATGGGTAGATTATACCAAGGGATTGCCGGAAAGTCAAAGGTGGCCCGCAGCGGGAACCTGGGATGCAGAGTGCATCATGAAAGTGGAGGAAGAGTTATGGAAAAGAAAGGTCAGACAGTCACAGAAAGACGCTGTTGAGTTATGGCGTAAAGAATCTCATAGACGTACAGAAAAAGCACGTAGACAAGAAGAGAGGAGTAAAGAAAGTTCAAATAAAGTTCAAGAAGATCTATTAATTGAGGAAGGTATCCGAGTGAAGTCAGAACAAGTAAATAGACAAAGAAATGCTCTTATGAATGGTATGTATCCCCTTCTAACCGAAGGACTACCAAAGGCTGTTCCAGGGATGCCAAAAGACTTGCCACCCCCGTTATTTCCAATTAAGGTACATCAAAAAGGGCATCCCAGAACCGCAGAAGATGTTTTTCTTTCCTCATATCTAGACGACACAGCTCCCGAGTATACTAACGCCACACTACATAGACCGTCTGGCGGAGGGGTTCAACGTCAGGATCAGGTATCCGACCCCGTGCAACAGCAAGTCCCGATACAAGCTTCGGCAAGCACATCTGTCCCCGCAGTCGATTCTACAGTGGTATCGACACCCATAGTTGCTGTGTCACGTTCAACGAACCCATTCACACCCGATGCCCCAGATGGGGCCACGGGAGGTGCTAGCAATACCTTTACACCACCCAGAATAAATAAACTTGTCTTTCAAGAATCAGCGCATTCACGTACACCTAAATTCGTAAGTGAACGTACGCTTAAGGAACTCCTTGTAAATTGTAGATATGACCCGGTGGTTGGTAAAGAGGACGAAATGGTCCTGGCATCATTACGCATCAGGCGAGCCGCAGAGTATTTAGCAAGGTTACCAGGAATGACTACGCATCTAGATAACATATACCATTTTGTTCAAACAGGACGAGATCCAGGATGTATTAACAGAGCTATGGAATTCCAGAAAGTAGAGATACAGGGGGAACTGTTACGTTTCCTCATAAACTGTGTGATCAGAAATCAAGACCGTCCGGGGGTAGACCCGAATGCAATGCTTATTCTTACAAGATGGAGCCAGAATATATCAGAAGGGAGACACGATAAGCAAAATTGTATAATAGCCATGTGCCGAAAAATCCGTAGAGAAATAGAGCGTATTCATGAAGAAAGATTGGGAACAGACGAGTTCGAGCAAGATGAAGTGTCCGAATCAGGGAATTCCGCAAGACAGTCAGAGACCATAGCCTATGTAGGCAGAGGAAGATCCTGTGATAATGCTAGATGTTTTTCTGATCCCATACACTCTGTATGCCCAAATAATAGCAGAACGTATCCGACGCCTGTAATAAATCTGAAGTCTCCTGAACATTTGTTTCAAGCCGCAGATAAAATACTACGAGAACGAAGGGGTTACCACCTCCTCGATTCCATGGATGAGCAAGAATTAGCCAGATCAGCTGTTCACTGGATTGACAGTCCTGAAATATACGGTGATGAGACCGTAGCACACACGTTTTTTAATCTCAGTGCAGATGAACAACGTTTAGCTGGAATCTATATGATTCAGCAACTATATAAGAGCCAACATGCTGACCCTGGTCCTTTACCTGATATATTAACGGAACTACTCACGAACAGATGGAGAGGTTCTAGTAACAAGCTAATTAAAGAGATATTAGTGTCACGTAAACAGTATGTCCTTTTTGTAAATCCGGATTCTCTCTCGCTGCCCCACAGAGAAAGAACGCCGTACTATATGGATAGACAAAATCCTTTACGAGAAGTGCACCCAATAAAAGGCGAAGACAATGAGTTTCACCGTGTATTTGTTTACACACCCATATCAAAAATGGAATTATTAGAAATGAAGAAAGTAGTACCTAGTCATGATAAAGACCCAGCGGGTTTCCACCGAGAAATTAAAGACATGTTACTAATGGGAGAGTACACCTTTCCTGATATTATGACGATATTAAAGGTGCTTTTGCCTGCTGGCATCTATGAAAAACTGAAAGAAAAAGAGTGGGAAGTGGGAGACCAAAAGATAGACTGGACAGCATTAGCAGAGGAAGAAAGGGCCCGAACTGCAGGTTCAGGGCTCGGGGATAAAGTTAAACTGTTACCAGGTTTACTAGTACAGGTACTGCCACGTCTATTAACTACAAAAAAGGAAGATTGGGGTGCAATCACAGCCTGCAAACAAAAGCAAGATGAAGACACAAGCGATTATTATGCTCGATTTGAAAAATGTTTTGGTATAAACAGTGGTATAAAAGCAAGTAGTGACTCATATCCACATTTATTTGTGACAAAATTAGTGGAAAATGCATTGCCTCCAGTGAAGAATAGAATATTGAAATTCGAGAGTACCTGGCAAAGTAACACTCCGTCACAAATGCTACAAATGTTACAGTATCATCACAATAGAATTAGGGATGAACAAGAACACGAGCATAGACGCATGAAGGATACAAAAATGAAAATGCTAGTTTCTCAGACAGTACCAGCAGAGGGTCACAAAAAGGGTGTGACACATTCTGGTGATTCTGCAGCTCCTGTAAAAGGAACCTGCAATTACTGTAAGCAACTAGGCCATTATGTACACGATTGTCCAGTCCTGAAACGTAATATAGCTACAGGTATTGCAAAAGAGAGACCACGATTAGTTAGACAAGATCAGAATGAACAAGGAGCTATGCAGCATGGACAGTCCATGCCAGTTCAGCAACAGTCCATGCCAGCCTCACAGCAGCCCATACAGTTTGTGCCAGCTGCACCACCGTTGCCTGCTACTGCCACACAAACCACAACACGACAAATGTATCAGACTGCACAATATGAATATCCTGAGTATCAGCGTTACGCATGAACAAGCCTAGAGAGGGAAGTTGACTTACCGCTCATCGAGATTCCTGTAGATCAAGAAGGACCGTATGTACATAGTGAATTGTTAGGTCAAGATAGAAAATTCTTACTCGATACAGGGGCAAGTCGAACAACTATAAAACGTAGTGAAGTTCCAGGGGCACCCCTCTCAGGCTCTCAAAATGTTTCCCTTGGTTTTTCAGGAAAACCTATTGTTAATGAAGTATCACAGCCTCTCCCACTTACGATAGGACCTTTGACACGAACTACAGATTTATTGCTTACTAAATCATGCCCAGAAAATCTGTTAGGAATTAAAACTCTGAAAGCACTAGGAGCCATAATATGTTGTTCTCCGGAAGGAGTAAGGTTGTTTCTACGTGATTTTAAAGGTCACTATGTGTCTAGGGACATGGATCCCCGACTACAGACTTTACCAGTACATCTATGGGCACAAGGCCCTACGGATGTTGGCTGCATGAACATTACACCATACCGAGTCACATTGAAAGCAGGAGTGGTACTACCACGAATGCGACAATACAAGTTACCACATGATGCTGTAGTGGCTTTGCTGAAAATCATTGATGAGCTAATTGCCCAGGGAGTAGTTGTAGAAACAGACTCCAATGTATGTAATTCACCGATAATTCCGATTCTTAAACGAACTGATCCTACTGCCC
Organism: Triturus cristatus; assembly: GCF_964204655.1. Lineage (NCBI taxonomy): Eukaryota > Metazoa > Chordata > Amphibia > Caudata > Salamandridae > Triturus > Triturus cristatus. Next base: position 270,993,662 of record NC_140590.1, on the reverse strand, counting down.
CACCAGTATACCGATTGGTTATTGATTTGCGTGAACTAAACAAGTGCATTGTACCACAATTTCCTGTGGTCCCTGATATATCATCATTATTGACAGCAATTGATTCCGAAGCAACATTCTTTACTGTAATTGATCTCAAGAATGCCTTTTTCAGCGTCCCAATAGATCCGGAAAGCCAATATTTGTTCGGATTCAGTTTAAATGGGCGCAGCTTTAAATTCTCACGCGCTCCCCAAGGATTCACAGAAAGCCCCAGCATCTACAGCCAAGCACTGAAACGAGAACTTGACAGTATCCACATGCCAGTCAATACTGCACTGCTTCAATATGTCGATGATCTGCTGATCACCGCGAGAAGCGAACCTGAATGTGAAAAGGCTTCTCTGACAGTTTTACATTTTCTAGCCGACAAGGGGCACAAGGTGTCTCCTTCTAAGCTGCAATTCTGTGTCCAGCGAGTTATTTATCTTGGTCACTCGCTGTCCAAGGAGGGAAGGCAGCTTACACCAGATCGCATCCAGTTAATTGCTAACATGTCAATACCCCAGACACAAAAGGAAGTGCGGGCTTTTATAGGCCTCACTTCATATTGTAGGCAGTGGATCCCTCAGTACGCATTTCTAGCAAAACCACTCATTCAGCTAATCACACAGGAGGCAGCCACATCGACTGTTCTCCCTTGGACTCAGGAACATACACAAGCTTTTGAAAGCCTAAAGGAAGCTTTATGTCAAGCACCTGTTTTAGCAACACCATGTTATAGCAAACATTTTACACTTTTTGTTACAGAACGTGAAGGTACTGCCTTGTCAGTACTCACTCAGGATCAAGCAGGATCACGCAAGCCATGTGCTTATTTTTCCAGTACATTAGATCCCGTAGCTCAGGCTTTGCCTGCATGCCTGAAATCAGTGGCGGCGACAGCTTTAGCAATCAGACAAAGCGATGCCATAGTATTAGGACATCCATTGACAGTACAAGTACCACATGCAGTAGAGGTTCTTGTGAACCGAACACAAACACAACACTTGACCATAGCAAGACTTACCGGTTATGAACTGACATTGTTTCAACCACACATAGAGATCCGACGGTGTAATACATTGAATCCTGCTACACTATTACCTGTAATTGGAACAGACCCACTAGCTCATGATTGTGTTGAAATCATTGAAATAAAGACGAAACCTAGACAAGACTTGACAGACGTTCCATTGTTAGATCCAGACCTGACGTTGTATGTAGACGGATCGTGCATGAGAACAAGTACAGGAGATTTAGTGGCCGCGTATGCAGTCACAACAGACACTGAAGTTATTGAGACAAATTGTATAGATACTTTGTCAGCCCAAGCAGCAGAACTTATTGCTCTAACACAAGCCTGTATTCAAGCCACAAATAAGAAAGTTAATGTATACACTGACTCACGTTATGCATTCGGAGTTGTACACGACTTCGGCGTACTGTGGCGAGAGAGAGGTTATTTAACCTCCCATGGTGCCCACATTCAGCACGGACCCCTCATTCATGCCTTGTTAGACGCAATACATCTACCCACTGCTATATCGATTATGAAATGTAAAGCACACACGAAGGTTACTGATATCATTTCTCAAGGCAATGATTTAGCTGACAGAACAGCTAAACAGACTGCTCAGAATCGCACATTAGACATGACAAAGCCAATAGTTCAGACACCAACACAGTGTATGACAATTAAGGATCCCGCACTTGACGTAATTGACATACAGACACATGCTACTGCAGAAGAATTAAAGAAATGGACTGAACTAGGAGGGATCCAGACAGATCAGGGATGGATGACGAAGGAGAAATCTGTATGGTTTCTTCCTGACTCTATGGTCCAAGCCATTATAGCTACAATTCACAGCCCGGCGCATTTAGGAGAAAAAGCTATGCTAGATAGCATTCAACACATTTGGTTCAATAAACATTTACGAGCAGCAGCTAAACAAAAGGTCCGTACCTGTATGATATGTTGTCAGTTCAACCCGGGAAAAAGTGTTCCCGTAGAACAGGGTGGATTCCAGACTCCTGATCATCCTTTTGAAGTGCTCCAAATGGATTATATCCAGATGGAACGATGTCGAGGATTCAAATATGTTCTTGTAGTTGTCTGCGCTCTCTCCCGATGGACTGAGGCGTACCCAGTATCAGATTACACGGCCCCGACTACTGCCAAACAGTTAGTTCGAGAATTCTTCCCACGGTACGGGCTACCACGTGTTGTATATTCAGATAACGGCCAGCCTTTCTCATCCGAATTAATGAAACATGTCTCACTTTTGTTGGGATATCAGTGGAAGTTCCACTGTGTCCGACACCCCGAGGCAGCAGGTCTCGTGGAACGACATAATCAAATTTTGAAAATCAGATTGTCTAAAATATGCAAGGAGAAAGGTGTTGACTGGATAGTAGCCTTACCAGTTGCACTATTTTACATAAGAATGGTAGCACACTCTCGAACAGGGCTATCCCCGTATGAGGTGATATTCGGAAGGCCACCAAATATGTGGGGGACGCCTGTACCACGTAAAGTAACTGATGTTAATTGTAATATGCTGACAGATTACCTGGCTTCCTTGATGTCTGCACTACAATCTTGTCGTTCACAGGTAGCTGCAGCTTTTCCTGACAACACTGAGGTGAAACCCCATGACGTTGCTCCGGGGGATCTGGTGTTTGTGAGGAATTTCGATCGGAAAACCCAATTGGAGCCCAGGTGGAAAACACCGAAGCTAGTCCTGCTGACCACAAGAACAGCCGTGAAAGTGGAGGGCCGCAAAGGATGGATACATTCCAGTCACGTTAAGAAATTTCATGGACTATCCTCGGATATAGACACTGTGCCCTGCACTCCCTCACAGACTGATTCGAAACTTCCCTTTGTTGAAAGGAATGACTCTCAGAACTATAAATTAAAACTTAGGCCCAAACAGTCGAGCAATTTGATTGTTTAAGTCCTCTCCAAGGTGAAGCGGTTGAATTGTCTCTGACATGTATCCCTTGGACCTGAGTAGAGAAAATACCAGAGAAATGTTGAAACGACAGGCGTATTGTAAATCACTGTGTAGCTACTGTGTGAGGACATTATTAATTCTGTTTTTATTGAGTGTTTTAATAATCATTACGAGTGTGATTTTGCACATATATCATCCTATTTCTAGACATGTTTATAATATTACTGCTGAACATTCTTTTAGTGACCTACCGCCACATGAATTATCTTATAGACTTGCGCTGCGCAATAACACCTTCATTAGTATGTTACATCATTCCCATCAGACTAGTAATGCCACCAATTGTTGGGTGTGTGGCCGACTCCCTCCCTATCAGAATAACAAAGGAGTTCTGCCTTTCTTTCCACATCCGTTTACACACAATGGCTCCTGTGGAGCATGGTTTAGTTTACTAAATTCCATAGACCCAGACACAGCAGTTTATCAACAACATTGGATATGGGGAAATCTGAATCTAGTTTTATTCAAAGTCTGTCACCCTAATAAGGAGGGTCACCCCAGTAGAACAGGAACTGATTTAGAAAATGAAGTGTATAAATTAGGTAATTTTACGCCTAACCTCATGATTTTGAACGTCAAATCCGAAGTTGAATTAATTCTGCCCACTATGTCAGTATTTCCAGTTAAGGGTGAATTATGTGTGAGAAAAGTTGGTTCCATACACATGGGCCATAGCAAATGCGTTACTACAGTAGAATATAGTGATCAAGGGAAATCTTCATTTAGAGCTTCTCGCCATTCTTACTTTATATGTGGTCAGACGGCATATATGCGTCTGCCTCTAGATTGGGATGGTACCTGTTACATAGCATTCCTTTTGCCACCTGTTTTCCTAGCTCCCCCTGATTATTATCGAAATGTTCATTTAGTACACAAAAGAGAGCGCAGAGATCTCCCAGTTGTCGATTATACTGAGACGGCATGGGACAAGTATGTAGATTTCAATAAAGGTATCTTTCCCTATATAGGTACAATATCAAATAGTAAGCTGATACGCAGACTCACCAAGACTCTTGAAGCTGTAGTAAACGAGACTATAACCGCCCTAGGCAATCTGACAGAGGAACAATCAGTGATGAGAATTGTTGTTCTCCAGAATCGTCTTGTCCTTGACGTCATCCTGGCCGATAGGGGCGGAGCTTGCAGGGTCATCGGATCCAGCTGCTGCATATTCATACCAGAAAATTCGCCATCTGTATATAAAGCTATAACACGCCTTCATAAGATTGTAAGCCAGATACACGAGAATCCAGGCACTTGGACGTGGTCCGGGTGGTTTTGGAGTGTGATATCAGCCTGGGGATGGAGAGTTCTATCCTTCCTAGGTATTGGCCTTCTTATGCTCTTCAGTTGTTGTTTATGCCTGCAATGTGGACCAGCGATTTGTGGTCTGTGTGCCACATCATGCATTCCATATCAAAGTTCTCGTTCAAAATGCCGGAAAAAGAAGGAAGAAGAAATGATGCTCCATGAGCAAATCGATGGAATAATGAAGATTGATATCTCTTGAAGGGCAAGTAGGGGACAAGGAGGGAATGTGGAAATGTGGATTTTCCTGATCAGTTATGTCCCCTATCTTGGACCCCAACGATTCTATGTGCATGTCACAAGTACATGTATGTTCCCTCCAGTTCCAGTTTCCAAGACGCAAACATATGTGTGTCTACCGTCGACATGTTCTCTGTCAGATCCGCCATCAATGGGCTGGATATTCAATTCCTAAGTATGAAAAGCCACCGACTTTATATGGCTAAGGTACTCCATTTTTACAGTTCAGGCAAGTAGGCCCGATTCTTTCCTCAAAGCCTTTCCCTGCTCTCTGTCTCTGACAGTTTCAGCTTGAGCTCGCATCTGTATCCATGAACTTTGTCCTACTCCCTGTGCAGCTAACGGTGCCTGCCTCGGCCAGTTTTCGCCTGCCTGCCAAGAAGCTGTATTTCACCTTCGAATTATCTATTTTGCTCTTCAGCCGATGCATTCCTGTCTAGTGATTTAGGTAAACATTTCCTTTAGCTCACAAGCAAAGGACTCAGCCTTTCCGTCCTCCTGCAAGTGATTCATAGCCCTGTTGCCATGGAAAGTTTTCTGCCCCTCGCTTCTCATATAGACACTTAGACGCTTGTACACGCACATACAGTTAGTATAGAATAGATTCTGTCCGAGAGTCCTTCCTTGTGGATAACATAGTTCTCTAAACATAGGATGTTAGATATGATTTGGGATTAGGTTGACATGACCCCCTAGACTTCTCGTCTCCACATGTAGAGCTAAATGTCAAGTCCCCTTCACCCCCTAGTTGCACGTCAATCACACGTCATGCTGCTGCGCACGCATCCATGTTAAGTATTATCGTATAGATCCACCTATGTAAGATAATGAGAGCCAATCATGTTTCTTTTTGCTCCTTATTACGCCTAGTTTCAATTACGTATCACTATGTTAATTTATCTTATCAATTGTTACGCCTTTTTGCACTTGTTTCATTGTAAATGTATGACCTATAAAAGTTACTTCTTGTCAATAAAGTATTGTACTTCACTTCCTGAACCCTCGTGGTGACGGAACCTGAAGGCCGCGACTCGAGTCGGCCATTTTGGATGGAATAAAGCCCATTTAGAAACCTCTTATACCACGGATTTCTGCCTCTTGTTATTCTGAGCTATTTTACTTTATTTTAAGGATTCCGTATGAAATTCAGTTTCGGTAAAAAGAATATTTACCACAAGTTGACCACTTGATTAAATGTTGCACTTAGGGGAGATGATGTGGTGTTACTTCCAGAACTGCAGACTTTGCAACTGGGGAACCAGGTTGAAGTTTCTGCTTCAGCTCGACATTCTGTGATTCTGGTCAAATCACTTAGTCTCCCCATGTCTACAACCAAAATGAATGTGTTCTTGTGTGATGTAACCAATGCTCATGTAAAGCACTCCAATACCTGACAAGTCTGCACTATATAACACTGCAAAAACACAAAATAATAAGTGTTTTGCACACTTCTGTCATTGGGCTATATTTGGGCTACATCTGGGTGATTTTGGGCTACATTTGGGCTCTTTTGTCTCCGGTGGCCATCTTGGGAGATTTATTTGTTATGAAGTTTCCTAATTTCCTCATGTACTGCAGTCTCCTCAGTAGGAAATGCTTTCAGTTTTTTACTTTGATTCCATCATGAAGGTATTCAGATATGTCACACATTTGCCATAAATTCTGAATGTTAGCACTCTAGTTGCTCATTAGATCACTGTAGTAAAACTACTGCACCATGGAAGTCTGCTCCTGGTATTAAAAGTGCATGTTTCAGTCTGCATGTCAGAATTTTTTAATGAAATAGAAGAGGATTTGAGAAGTCACTCAAAATGTGCCCTCATTTTCTTTCTTCAGCATTAATCATAATTTCTATGGCAAAATGAACCTCCTCATTGTGTTCCTTTTTAAATTAAATGTTTTAAGTGTTACCAGTTTATTCCAATCAAGATGGCTTCAGGTGTGCCATACTTTTGTCATAATGAAGACAGTAAGCGCTCTAGTTGTTTTTAAGAACATTCTGGGACATTCTGTCATTGGGCTATACTTGGGCTACATCTGGGTGATATTTGGGCTACATTTGGGCTCTTTTGTCTCTGGTGGCCATCTTGGGAGACTTATTTGTTATGAAGTTTCCTAATTTCCTCATTTACTGCAGTCTCCTCAGTAGGAAATACTTTCAGTTTTTTACTTTGATTCCATCAAGAAGGCATTCAGATGTGTCACACATTTGCCATAAATTCAGAATGTTAGCACTCTTTTTGCTCATTAGATCACTGTAGTAAAGCTACTGCTCACCAGGGAAAACTGCTGCTGGTATTGAAAGTGCATGTTTCAGTCTGCATGTCAGAATTTTTTAATGAAATAGAAGAGGATTTGAGAAGTCACTCAAAATGTGCCCTAATTTTTCTTTCTGCAGCACTAATCATACTTTTTATTGAAAAATGAACCCCCTCATTTTGTTCCTTTTTAAATTAAATGTTTTAAGAGTTACCACTTTAATCCAAGCAAGATGGCTTCAGGTGTGCCATACGTTTATCATAAGTAGGACTGTTAGCGCTCTAGTAGTTCTTTGGAACACTCTGGGAAGCTGCAGTAGAACACAAAGGAATCAACTGACAGTCTCTGCCTTTGTTGGATGTACATGTTTTACTGAGAATGTCAGACTTCATTCTCACATGACTGAGAAAGATAATGTGAATTTACAGAAAATAAGCTCTCAGTTTAGCCTATAGATCACCTTCCAAACCTCTGTGGTAAAAGCATGAGAAAATATTTTTCTCTCAATCATGATATCCCAGCAGAAGGCTTTTTCACATGGTGAAATCACCTTAGAACATACCACAATTCCTAAAATGAGTATGGTACCATCAACAAATGATTTATAATGTAACTAAAGTCTTAAAACCTTCTATTAACTGCAATGCTTTTTAATGAGGTGCTATCATGTATATTGGTCCCAAGATGGCTGCCAACACTTCTTGGATGAAGTGCTGACAACCAATCAGATCTCAGGATGAGATGTGTGGTTAGGCTCCGCCCACATATATATATGCTTTTAAATGCTATTTTCTCAGGATCTACTGAACAGATTTACACCAAACCTACAAAAGGCACTTCCTTGACCTGAGGACTACCTCTCTGCCAAATTTCAAGTAATTCTGTTCAGCCGTTCGGGCTGTAGCTGTGTCTAAAGGTCCGATGGAAAAATGCATGGGAAAAACGCGTTTTGGGACCCCCCTTTTATCTCAGCCCCCGCTTGACGAATCCCCCCGAGACTTTCAGGGTAGGAGCGGAGCGTAGCGCCCCACCTATTTTGAAAAATTCGCGAGGATTCGTCAACCGGCGCCAAAGTTATTCAAAATAGAATGTTGCGGATTTCCTATGGAAACGTGGTCCTAACTATAACTACCTACTGGCGACCGCCAGTAGGTAATATATATTTTAATACCCACTAGAACCCCAAAATTACCCTTTGTATCCCAATAACTATACATCCCCAAAATTCTAAAATTACCCTTACCACCGCAATACCCATACCCCCTAAACTCTAAACTTACCCTGGGCATCCCAAAACCCAAATCCACACTGAACCCTAAAAATACCCCTACAACCTAAACAAACCCTGAACCCTAAAATTACCCTGTGCACCCCAAAACCCAAACCCACCTTGAACCCTTAAAATACCCCTGCACTCCAAAATCCTCAAACCACACTAAACACTAAAATTACCCTTACCCCTGCAATACCCATACCCCCTAAACCCTAAAATTATCCTGGGCATCCCAAAACCCAAACCCACCCTGAACCCGAAAAATACCCCTACAACCTAAACAAACCCTGAACCCTAAAATTACCCTGTCCACCCCAAAACCCAAACCCACCCTGAACCCTAAAAATACCCCTGCACCCCAAAACCCATACTAACCCTGAACCCTAAAATTACCCTGGGCACCCCAAAACCTAAACCCACTGTGAACCCTAAAAATACCTCTACAACCCTAACAAACCCTGAACCCTAAAATTACCCTGTGAACCCCAAAACACAAACCTACCCTGAACCCTTAAAATACCCCGGCACCCCAAAAACCCCTAAACACTAAAATTACCCTGGGCACCCCAAACTGAACCCTAAAAATACCCCTGCACCCCAAAACCCAAACCCACCCTGAACCCTAAAATTACCCTGGGCACCCCAAAACCCAAACCCCCATAACCCTAAAATTACCCTGGGCACCCCAAAACCCAAACTCACCCTAAACCCTAAAGATACCCCTGCAGCCCAAAACCCAAAACCACCCTGAACCCTAAAAATACCCCTAAACCCCAAAACCCAAACCCACCCTTATCCGTGAAATTACCCTGGGCACCCCAAAACCCAAACAAACCCTGAACCCTAAAATTACCCTTGGCACCCCAAAACACAAACCTACCCTGAACCCTTAAAATACCCCGGCACCCCAAAAACCCCTAAACACTAAAATTACCCTGGGCACCCCAAACCCAAACTGAACCCTAAAAATACCCCTGCACCCCAAAACCCAAACCCACCCTGAACCCTAAAATTACCCTGGGCACCCCAAAACCCAAACCCCCATAACCCTAAAATTACACTGGGCACCCCAAAACCCAAACTCACCCTAAACCCTAAAGATACCCCTGCAGCCCAAAACCCAAAACCACCATGAACCCTAAAAATACCCCTAAACCCCCAAACCCACCCTTATCCGTGAAATTACCCTGGGCACCCCAAAACCCAAACACACCCTGAACCCTAAAATTACCCTTGGCAACCCAAAACTCAAACCCACCCTGAACCCTAAAAATACCAATGCACCCCAAAACCACCCTAAACACTAAAATTACCCTGGGCACCTCAAAACCCAAACTCACCCTGAACCCTAAAATAACCCTGGACACATCAAAACCCAAACCCTGAACCCTAAAATTACCCTTGGCAACCCAAACCCATCCTGAACGCTAAAAATACCACTGCACCCCAAAACCAAAACCACCCTAAACACTAAAATTACCCTGGGCACCTCAAAACCCAAACTCACCCTGAACCCTAAAATAACCCTGGACACATCAAAACCCAAACCCACCCTCAACCCTAAAAATACCCTGCACCCCAAAACCCAATCCCACCCTCAACCCTAAAATTACCCTGGGCACCCTAAAACCGAAACAAACCCTGAACCCTAAAATTACCCTGGGCACCCCAAAATCCAAACCCACCCTAAGCCCCATACTTACCTTATACTTACATGTAAAATACATATGCCTTTACCATTCATGCATTTACAACGAAATCCGTTGTAAAAGCATGCGTGGTAAATGCATATGCATTGTAATGCCATGCGTTGTAATGGCATTCCGGAGTAATGGTAGTTGCGTTGTATCGGAATGCGGGGTAACAGTATTCGTGTTAAAATTTTTATTGTAATGGCTGTTTACCGGCCTGAACGCAATGATTGCAGCGTCCAGCTTAAAGCATAATGTAGCGCCATTGAGATTGCCCATGTTGTAGAATAGACAAATCTTGCTCCATTATGTTGATTGCCGAGGACACAATGTTGCCCAGGGAATAAATACGTGAAGAAAGTGTGGTCATACCATTGTCTACCACAGCCATGGCTTTTTCTAGGTTAATCCTATCGATTTCACGTAATCTCTCAGCGGCATCCTGGTGGGAGACTTTCCACAGTTCATTGTAGATGGCACACCCGAACCTAACAAGAAATCCCTAAGATCCATGTTTCCAGCTAGAAGGTGTTGTTTCACCTGTTGTAGTGCTGAGATTTTTAGCCATTCTAGGCACAACTTCCCAACACTATAAGAAGTCATTACCTCTGGGTCGTCTGTGTGTACCTCGCGTGGGTCAGGCCTGTGGATACTAAAACCCTCTGGTGGTACCCTTGAATCTTGCTTGACACCTATTTGTGTCGATAGTCCAAACCAACCATCCCTTGCAATAGGGAGCTGAAGAATTGTATGTTCCATTCTGTATCATTATACTCAGTGCTTCCTCACTAATCAGAGTGTAATTTGATATACCTACAATAGGTATGGGTATGGGGATGCGTGGTGTTTTCAGGTCTTTAATTTTTGCAAACCCGTAGCAGGTAGTTTGTTGCACTGTTCTGTTCAGGAATATCATCTGTAATGGTATGGGGCAAGCTCTAAATAAAGCCTCTGTTCCCTGAAGCTGCCAATCTTTCGTCCCCAGATGGATTTTGTATCTATCGTGTCCCTCCAATAGTCAAAATCTTGTATAGACAGTTGGGAGATAAAAGGTGCTGAATATATGAGCTTGGTATTTGTCAGCTTCATTTTCTTCACAGTTGTATTTGTCTGTACTGGCTTATAGTGGTATGACATTGATTATGATGTATTGAACCCTGAAAAGTATGCAAATTTCTGTGCGTATGTGGCAGAACTACCTTTCGGTGGTGTCGGGCAATGTTCCCATTGATAGTAAGTGTTTATAGTGCGTGGAACACTAGCTCTGTGCAAAAAGTGATGACCATAGTGCTGTTAACAATACATACTGTCGAAGTCAGATGTATCTTCATACAATTCCCTGTAAGAAAATGCAGCAGATTGTCCTACATCTGAGATCATAGTATTTACAGTCTCAATATCCAAATCGTCAGAGAGTGTACTCGGGGTAGTGAAATCATTCATTGAAATTTTCAACACGTGTGGAATTTTCAAACATTCAGTAGTGATGGAGCAAGGACTCGTAGAAAAGAGACTTCTTAGTTTCTATCCTGGAAGAAACTAAGACGTAAATTGAAGCAAGGAGGTATGGGTCTACCTGATTTACAACTATATTGCTGGGCCTACCAGATAAAGAACTGTAGGATGTTACTGCTCTCCCCAGACAAATCACTAATTGGGAGTATGTTTTCCGCCATGTTAAAGGGCATAGACTCATTCGGATTTATGTATAAATTTGGTTCTTTCAAATTCTTTTAAAAAGTGCGTTTGAAGACTCTACAAATGGCGGCAAAGCTATGGGCAAGCTGTCGTGACTGTCTTGGCCTTTCGTATTATAGTGAGTGGGCCCCTGTGTGGGGATCTCCAGGAACACCGGAGTGCTTCCTAGATGCTTTAGCTCGTCCTTTACTTGAGGCTGGTGTCACGTCCTGGAAGGATATTGTCTTAAATAATGAACGCTTCTCATGGGAGTATTGGAACTCTATCACTAAAGGCACTTTATCCAGGTTTAAATACTATCAGATTGTCTCTTGGTGTAAGAACCAATCCTGGCCGCCCTATGAGGAGTGTCAAATGGAAAATGAACTACAAGATGTGGCTCCCAGGAAAAAGGAAGTGACTCTTTGGTACGGGCATCTTCTAACTGCAGCCGACAGGAAGATTGACAACCCAACGCGAGTCTGGGAAAATTACTTGCCGCAAGAGGAGTTAGATCAATTATGGCAAGTATCAATAGATACTCTTTATTCGACTGTTAAATCTGCTCCACTCAGAAAGAACCATTTCTTTACAATCCACAAGCTGTATTGGTAACCCCTGAAAATTTCAAGAATGAGAGGCGGGGGAGAAGCAAGATGCATTAGGTGTGGCTCCCTGAATGCGGATGATGTTCATATATTTGCCTCCTGCCCTAAGATACAGGAATATTGGAAAAACGTGGGTAAGAGTATTTCGAAGGTGCTTGGTTCAGATGTAGAGGTAAGCCCATCTCTTATACTTTTTGGGATAACCCTTGAACCTGGGGGGAGGCAAGATATGAACGTACTGCAATGTAAGTTGGTGTTTTTTATGATCCTCCTGGCTAGGAGAGAGATTTGTAAACTTTGGCGTCAGATGGAACCACCGTCTTGGAATGCCTGGTGGAATTCAGTTACTTATTTTAGAGCTCTGGATCAAAGGGTGAACATCTATAGAGGTAGGCCTGCTACGGGGTTATTTTGGAGTCTGTTGGATGGGAATACAACGGATAGTAGATTAGAGTAGGCTAAGGTTAAATTCCAATGATTAAAAACCTCTTGGTCAGCTCAGGATGTGTACTTTGGGCAGTCCCCAAAAGAAGAAACAACAGCTGAGACTGAAACCATCAAGTCATCTGCATCAGTGGTGGACCAGGTCGAAAGGTTGCTATGGCTACTGAGGTTATATGAGGAAAAAAAAGAAAAAAATAGAAAAGAGACTTGCTCGGAAGCAATCCTCTCATTTAACTTCTAACCTTGTATTAGCTATGTATTGTGTAAATTAATAAGCACCACATTTGACATAAAAGAAAGAGAAGCTGGCCTACATGTCTTACTAATAAGTAACTCGAGCGAAATTCTAAAATGGCTGCCAATGGGAAATCTTTATTGCGCATGCGTCAACTGCATCTACGCAGTATGACGGGCTGTCGCTTGGAGGGAATTTCTTGCGCCTGCACAGACGCTATTAAAATGGCTGCTTGAAAGCTCACATGCTTAGCATCTGCTTTGCCGGAACTAACCTAAGCTTTTTTTCTAATGCTAACGCGGGGAAAGCAGTAATGGTTAAAGGGGTTTAGAGTAGAGATAGGTGGTATACAGTGAAACCATTTTATTTTGAAATTAATATTTGTCTTTCTGACTTTCCTATTAGTATGCATTCGGGTCTCTCGTACGAATCCAGAGTCTGTAACCCACCTGACCTCCACACATGCGTGGTGTGATTGAGCGAAGAAGAGTTGTGACTCTTGAACACAGTCCAAGGACACAAAAGATACATACCCTGGGAACCAGCACCAAAGTCCTCTGAGATGAATGGGAACACAGAAAATTATACTTTTGTGTCCAATAAGATGTGAATACTGGTGGGAATAAAGATTTATGAATACAAATTAAGAGGTGGGATCTTTAAACAATAGACTGATAGACTAAGATGAAAAATAAGCATGGTGTGATGATCATCCCCCCTTGCCTGTCCAATCAGAGTTAGTATTTTTACGATATTGAAACATTAATGGGTGGTACATGAATACCAAAGAGTATAATTGAGGTAGTCATAGTTAGTTAGTCAGACGGAGATTTGCTGAATGCTTCAGAGCTCGGAATGCTGTCGGAGTGATGAAGAATCGAATGCAGAACCATCTATCCTAAGATATATTTAGAAGAAGATCGCGGAAGAATCTCAAGGAGGAAGAGAGTGTCAGAGAGAGGGGCTACGCAAGCGTCGGTGTTAGAGAGGTCATCTATCCTGTCCTGATTCCTGTCCTGAAGCCTTTGTCGCCTGATCTTTCCCGAGGGACCCTTCCCAGCTCCTTGGCCAAGGGGTTGGTTTTCACACCATCCTAGGTTAATATATTTTTATAAATGTTCATATGTGCTTTTCTCTCTATTCTCTTCTTTCTGAGCAACGTCATTGTAGAGTATGATATATTTGTTTGATTGATTGATAAATTGAATCTTCCTTCCTATGAGTGACGGAGACTATACTGTGCTTTGAGAAATGGTTCACATGAAAGTAATTTAGATAAAGATTTAAACTGTTCCCGAATCTGTGGTTATTTCATCATTATAGAGAAATAATTTATGTCATTTCACCATCAACTAGTTCAACTAATGGTCCATTGACCAGAGGAAAGAACTTTTTGATCTGTGAAAGATTAGTTGAGAACGAAAGGAGACTAATCTTGAAAGTATAAAATCGTAAAAGCTTGACTCCAGCGGTTAGCACCAGTGAGTGTGAATTGTGTGATTTTTATGGGCCCAGGTGAGTATATGGTATTGGAGTATCTGTTGCTGGTTCGCCGCTGGATCAGTAGGACCAAATACAACATATGAAACCCTATCCCAAGCTATACCATCCGGTACTGGAACTGCTGAAATTGTTCACTATGGACAAGTCTCTCTGTTCACGGTGTAATGACGTATGTGGTTTTAGGACCAAGTTCACTGGTTGTACTGCAGAGTGTTGTGGGAGATAATGTGCATTCAGTAGTAGGAAAAAGACAGTTGCTATACCAATCCAAATATAGAGGAACAGGATCCCTAATGCAAACCAAAGATGCAACCAAGGGGACACAAAGTAAGTCTTTTTCAACCAGAGATAGAATTGTCGAAGTTTTTCTTTTTTCGAGATGTGTGTTGTTTGCTCAGGTTCACTTGGATCTGAAGACTAGTCATCGAAGTTGATGAAGTAACCAGACGCAGTTCGATCTATCTTTGGGAGCTCAGCAGTGTTTGTAGAACTGGCAGTTGCTTCTTGTGAAGGCACGTTGATGTAAAGTTCATTATTGGGCCGAATTGCGATTTGTGTTTCATTTTCATATTGGTGTTGTTCAGTTCAACTGGTGTGATTCATACTCTGTTATTTGATACTCCGACATCTTGCGCAGAGGAGTCTTGAAACATTATTAGTCTTTCCATCTGAACGTCCCATATAGTAGCGAGAGGAGATCTGTGGCTACTCAGGACTCCACACGGCCTGCAGTTGAGAATCGTCCACATAGTGTGGTTTGATCAGATCAATGGAGACAAATATTTTTTCTTTTTTGCCGGCAAGAGGCGGAAGAAGCACTGTTCTTGTTCCTTGAACCACCAGGACAGGTGCAGGTGTTCTGTAGAATGGCCCAAACTCCTTCTTGTCAACGATCTTCTCTCTAACCAGGTCCCCAACCTTTGGGACCCAGACATGTCTTGCCGGAACCGTTTTCACTTCCCCAATGGCAGTGCGTTTTACTTGGACGTTGCTTTGTAATCCCCGGAATTCATTGAATTCCTGTAAAACAGCCAAACGATCATTCAATTCAAATGGTTTTACATCCGCCACTGTGCTGGCACAATCGAGGTCAGGTACCCACATTCTTGTCCCAAACAGGATCTCATAGGGGGTATATCCTCCCAAGGACTTTCTTGGCATATTATTCAGTGCCCTCTGGACCCCATATAGGTGATTGACCCAACTACCACCCGCACCTAATACCCTTGCTGTTAAAGCTTGCATTAGGTCCCGGTTTTTCCTCTCCGCCACCGAATTTTCCTCGGGATGGTAGGGGGAGAAGTACCACAAGGCCACACCCATACTTTCCATGGCTTCCTTGTAATCCTGAGAGCAAAATGTAACGTGCCAATTGCGAATATCCCCATGAAGACTCTCAAATACTTTATAAAAGTTCGAGCGTCTACCGAGTGCTGAGGCCAAACCCAAAGAAATCCAGAGCGTGAATCCACTGCCACCAAGATGTACTTATAAGCCCCGTCTGAATTTAGGGGGCTGCAGTGATCCAAATAGACACATGTGAGAGGTCTGTCTAAAATGAGTAATGGTGTTTGTGGTGGCTGTGCTACGGTGGAACATTTCATCTGCTGGCAGATGTTGCACTTTAGGACATAAGCCGTGGTCTGTTTAGACAAACCTGACCCCCAATATTGTTGCTTCAACAATGAAATTGTTGCTGCAACTCCTGCTTGTGCTGAGCCCAGACCCTCATGCGCAGCTAGATTTAAACCTAATCTGCGATCCGTGTTTGGTATAACTCTATCCCCCACTCCTGGAATTTGAGCATACGGTGTATTTTGTGCATCTAATTTGTAGGAATATTTGAGTGGAAAGCCTTTCCGAAAGGCAGTGCCGTTCTTTGAGGCATTGACAGCTATCAGTATATCTCCGTCTATCCTTGTGCTAGATCGAGTGATTGAAGCAATGGCAGTAGTTTGCGCTGTTGTCGTGTGGGTGGCTTCATCAGCCAGTAAATTCCCTTCACCGTGTACGCCAACACGTTGATGACTCAATGTGTGAATAACTTGAGCCCTTGGCAGGCATGCTTTCAGCTTTGCCACTTGATCCCATAACAATTTATGTTTAGTTGTGCAACCCTTGGAATCTCTAAAACCATTCTGGCCCCAGTAATAAAGATATTCATTGTAAGACTGCACACAGTAAAACGAATCGCACACTATCAGTGTGGGGAATTCCCGATCTATATACTGTAGTGCCAGTATCAGGGCTTTTAGCTCTGCCAATTGTGCTGTAAAAATCTCCTAGAGATTGCGTAGTTGTATTGCTGGGATGGAACTTACCGTCCTGCATACATCCCTTCACTATTGCACATGCTGCGCTATTTTGCTGTTTATTTCCTATGGCAGGCTGAGCAGATCCATCAGTGTAAATGATGTAATCATATTTTTCTAGAGGCAAGATTTAATTCGGAGGAGGGTATTCTTGTTCGTACTGAAGGAATGCCTGTGTTTTTAATGTAGAATCATAGTTGTAATCTACATTTGTTGCAGTGAGAGAATTAGCCCATTGTATCCATCGCGGATGTAGTGCTTTTGCATTTGGAATGATTGCTTTGGTAACAGCTTCTATAGTTTGTACCGGGGTAACAGAGATTATATGTTTTCCCTGTGCTGGTGCTCTTTCTCTCACTACAGCAGTCTGTACTGTGGTCAACATTTGTGTAAAAATGTGATTTGTATGCAATTGGAACTGTCTCACCTTCATTGAAAGTGTGGTAAGTATACCCTATTAAACCAGGAATGATCCGGATCACCAAGTGTGTAGAATTTACACATGTGTGCAAGTGTTTAGATGCTATCATGTCAGCCTGAACTGAAAGTAGAGTATCTGTGTGTTGTTGCGTTCACTGATGTGGTGTGAAATCAGGTCTGATTAAGTTGTAGAAATCTTTTACTTTTTCCTGCTTAATCAATCAATCAGGGGTTTATAAAGTGCGCTACTCACCCGTGAGGGTCTCAAGGCGCTGGGGGTGGAGAGGGGGGGGAACTCCGGATCAGTGAAAGAGCCAGGTCTTGAGGTCCTTCCTGAACATGTGCAGGGTCGGGAGCATCTGATGTTCACAGGGAGCTCGTTCCAGGTCTTGGCTGCGATGTAGGAGAAGGCTTCCCGCCTGTTTTGTTTCTGCGGATACGGGGGACCTCTGCCAGGGCGAGGTCGGCGGAGCGGAGGTTTCTCTTGGGTACGTGGAAGGAGACTCTCTCGTTGAGGTATTTGGGTACGATGTTGTTGAGGGGTTTGTAGGCGTGGGTGAGTAGTTTGAAGGTGACCCTCTTCTCGACGGGGAGCCAGTGGAGGTTTCGTAGGTGTTGGGCCATGTTTTCGTGACGCGGTATTCCAAGGACGAATCGGACTGCGGCATTCTGGATGGTTTGGAGTTTGTGTAGAACAGTTCTGTTGATTACAGCTTATAGGGCGTTGCCGTAGTACAGTCTGCTGGTTATGAGCACGTGGGTGATGGTCCTTCTGCAGTCGTGGGGGATCCATTTGAAAGTCTTGCGGAGGTTGCCCAGGCAATTGAAGCTGGTGGAAGCGACGGCGTTGATCTGGCGGTTCATGGTGAGGGAGGAGTCGAGGATGATGCCGAGGTTTTGTACGTGGTCTGATTCCCGAGAGCAGAGGGCCACCAGGTGTTGTCCCAGGCGGAGGTGCAGGGTCCAAGGATGAGGACCTCGGTTTTTTCTGAGTTGAGCTTCAAACAGCTGTCTTTCATCCAGGCTGCCACGTTCTTCATTCCTTCCTGGAAGCAGAGTCTGGTGTCTTCGGGATTCCTCATGAGAGAGAGGATGAGCTGGGTGTCATCAGCGTATGATACAATGCTGAGCCCATGCTGACTGATGATGGCGGCGAGGGGGGCCATGTAGATGTTGAAGAGCGTGGGGCTGTGTGATGATCCTTGGGGTACTCCGCAGTTGATATCGGTGGGTTCGGAAAGGAAGGGAGGGAGTCTGATCCTCTGGGTTCTGCCGGAGAGAAAGCGTGCGATGTGACACAGTGTCTAAGGCTGCGGAGAGGTCTAGAAGGAAGAGGGCCCCGGTGTGTCCCTGGTCGAGTAGCATGCGGATGTGGTCAGTGGCGGCGAGGAGGACAGTCTTGGTGCTGTGGTTGCTGTGGAATCTGGACTGGGAGGCGACTAGGATGGAGTTTTCTTCGATGAAGGCGGTCAGCTGGGCGTTTACGAGTCTCTCGGTGACCTTGGCCGTGAAGGGAAGGAGAGAGATGGGCCGGTAGTTTTTCAGGTCCGTTGGGTCGGCCGTTGGTTTCTTGAGGAGGGGTCTGACCTCTGCCAGCTTCCAGTCGTTTGTGAAGATGCCAGATCTAAACGAGGTGTTAATGGTCTGTCCTAGTTCGGGTGCCATGGTGACGGCGGCCCTGTGGAATATATGCGGTGGGCAGGGGTCTGTTGGGGCTCCTGAGTAGGTTTTCTTCATGGTTGCAGTGATGTGTTCGATGGTGGTGGGATTCCAGGTCATGATGGTTGGCTTATCGGCGGCGGTGGGGAGGAGCGTGGTGTGCGGCGTCTGTTTGCTGAAGTTGTCATAGAGGACCTTGATCTTCTGATGGAAGTAGGAGCTGAGCTTGTCACAGAGTTCCTGGGAAGGTAAGACGTATGTGGCTTCACTGGGGGGGGGGGGGGGGTTGGCGAACTGCTGTATGACGTTTGTAGGGGAGTAGGATCTGCACTTATGTTGTCCCCACTTTTTTTCTGATGTTAACACTGGTTTCTGGCTATAGTCTGGCTGGGTCCCTGCTAATCAGGGCCCCAGTCTCTCTGTTCTCTCTAAACAACTTGGAGTGCATACTAGATGCACTAGTGATTGGATACTGTGGTACCTTATGAGCCCCTAGTATATGGTACCCTAGGTACCAAGGGCATAGGTACTTCACAGGCCTACCAGGGGCTGAAGCATGTATTATGCCACCCCTGGGAAGCAGACTAAATCTGACACCACAGGCCTGCTATGGCAGCCTGGGTGAGGAACTGTTAGTACTCCTCACTGAGGTATAGGTTCCTATATCTCAGCATACACACACATATAAACCTATCAGTCACACCTAAGGCAGGCCCTATCAATCCTGAGGGCAGGGTGCGTGGTTTACAATGTGAGAGGGTGCCTCTGCATGAGCAGGACCCCTCTGCAGCTGGCAGAGTCTATTCTCTGTGGCTGTTTGTGGATGCGGTTAAACCATATACTCTTAAGTGCATTATAACCTACCGGTAAATGCTAACTTTGGAATGACTGCATCAAAACATGTCGTGTTTGGTGTCAAACAATTTGGAATCATACCCCCACACCAATAACTGGTGTGGGAGTATGATCCCACCCTTCTAGAGGGGACGACATGTACCCACTGTGGAAACACGGTAGAAATCTGAAAGAGCCCTGGCATCACAAAATGGATGCCACCAGCACAGACACTGGGCTGCCCTCCTGCTGCTGACTGAAACTCGCAGTGGAGGAGGCCCAACAATAGGTATCCTGTCGCAGGGAGGTGTCACCACCTTCCAGACAGGATTTAGTGTATTGGGGCTGGATGGGTGCACTCCTAGAGTGCTTTGAAGTCCTGCACTGGGGGAGCAGTAGGCTCCTCTGTGCATATGCCAGCTCAAACCGGTTCTGGCGCTGGCGCGAAACTGGACAAAGGGAAGTGGGTGTAACCACCCTCTGCCCTGACCCTCCCAGAGGAGTGGTCATAAAGCTAGTCCCTCCCTTTCTTTTAGTATAAGATAGGGAACCCTTGCCATTGTAAACTAGATAACCCTGGACGACGCTTTACAAGAAGAATCCTGGTCCTTCGATGTTCCCTTAACTTTTGGAAGACGGAAGAATCTCCCTTGGAGTCAAGGAGTGACTCCCCTGCTTGGCAGGCACCAAAATGTTGAATCAATGGTCGCAAACTTTCCCGCTCCCGCCGGAGTCCAAAGTCCCTGCAGCCCCAGAAGTGGATTTTCTAACTTCACGATGGCCATTGTGAGTCCCCAGCAGAGCTGAGGCAAGTGGACCCCACGAGTGACGAGGAACAGCAATACCCGGGTATGTGCACTATTCTCAAGTGCAACCCCTTCACGACATTCTACAAATTTGTGCTTTGGACCATTTATGGCCCAAGCCTCCAGCAGGTTGTGCACCAAAAATCAGAGGCCTCCCCATCTCGAGTGACCGTGGGCTCCTGTGAAGCATTTCCTCACGAGGCGTCTTTGCGATCTCTTGCCCGTTGGCTTGTGGGTCCCCTGAAGACTTTCTTATCAAACCAAAGGGCTCCTCTGGTTGCTCCAGGCCTGCCCTCACTCACCCTCGCTGGGTGAGTCCCTCAGACCTTGCTGGTCTGCACCACTGACTTTATTCACTTTCCACGAGACTTGCTGTTGCCAAGGCTTGTTGGCTCCAATCCGGTTGCTGACACCTCAGTAAGCTGCAGACGTTGTGGGACACTCCGAATCCAGCTGCTGGTCATCGTCGATACCTCATGGACCTCGTGGATGAAGAGTCAAAACACCCTTGATCACCTGAAATCACCCGAGTTCCGTGGGCATCCATCTTCATGGCCCCGGGTCACTGGCAAGTGACTGTGAACACTGTCCCTTCTGCTTTCAGGTCATCTTCATCCTGAATCCAGCCTTGGATTCCACCGGACACTTCTCCAGTCTTCGCAAGCAGCAAATCTTCTTTGGCTTCCATAGAAAACAACGACGTGACCCGACACCAAAAGACACCTATACACCTGGCTTCCCTGGGTGAGGTAACTCGTGCACTCCGGTGCCCTTGTGTGTGTTGCGCCTCGAATTACTTACCTTGTAAGTGGCTTGCTTGTAGACTTCCTCGAAGTACCCCAAAACTTTTTAAAAATCCAACCGCGACTTGCTCCATTGAAATCAATAGGGAACCTGCGGCTGTGTTCTCACACTGCACGCGTCTCCCGTGGGTCTTTTACTTACCTGCCTTGGGTGGATTAGTGAAGCCCCAGCGATTCTACAGGCCCTAGGCCTTGTCCCCTTGCAAGTCGACTTTCCTAAACCTCTTGTTTAGTATATGGTCTGGTACGCCCCTAGGGCCCCAGCCATATTTGTGCTTAACTTATTGTGAAACGTTGATATTTGAATGTGTTCCTGACTTCTAATCTCATAAAGAGATTAGTAGAGTGTGTCTAGTAATAAATACATATATATTTGATATAAATACCTGTGTGGTGTCCTTTCATTGGTAATTCAAGAGATTATAAGGTAAAACAAGCTGCTTTACATTCCTCAGAGACTTAGCCTGAAGGCTGCTCTCCACAGCTACCACTAGGATAGCTTTCTTTAAAAGGTTGTCTTAAACCTATCTACCATAAGAGTCGAATTGGACTGGTGCAAGGTGGCCACTATAACTAGTGACCAGCATATGCCAGGCCAACTTCTCAGATTGGTGGGCAGCGTATGGGATTCCAGCTTGCCATTGTTTTACAAGAAAATCTCTATTTGAATTACTAACTGAAAACCACTAAAGGTACTCAAGGTACATATAAAAGTCAAGCTTAGTATCAATAAGTTCTAGTGAACTTAGAGCGGTTTGTGAAGGGATAGCACACCCTTGCTACAGCTCAAGCTATGATCAGTAGCCCACAAACTAGTGTAGGTAGTGCAACACTGCATAACACTAGAATGTCCTCAAGGGATGGAGCCAGTGGGTCCACCCAGCCTCAGTATAAGGAAATGACCTTCTTTGACCTGAAGGCCATGTGTGTTGCAAGACACCTGAAGCTAGGACAGAGTCCCTCCACACTAGGCCTGATAGATCTGCTGACAGCAGATGATCTGAATCAGGGAGTGGGTCAATTACAGTGTCTGGGTCAGATGATGAAAATCAAGATGACCAGGACTCTGTGACTGAAGGGCCAGATCCAGAAGGGTCCGAACAGAACAGAGGAATTATCCCTAAGAGAACTGACAGAGTAGAAGATAGGGTTAGGTCCCCTTCAAGGGAATCTGACCACTCATATCACTCTGGAAGAGAATCTGTTCAGAGGAGCTCATACTTTAATAGAAGAGAGACCTCCACTGAAAGAATGTACAAACTGCTACAGTATGAGGAAGCAAGATTTGACCTTAAGGCCAAGCAGTTGGCATTAGATAAAGAAGCCTTGGAGCTCAAGAGAGCTTCTAGAAAAGAGGGGTTAGAAACCCTTGGTGGCAGCAACAGTGTCCCTAGAATTATTATTAGTATTATTATTATTATTATTATTATTTGGAGTTTTGTATCGTGCACGGTTACCCTTGGGCATCCCAGCGCTATCCATAGATCAGACCACCACCCAACGCGTGACCCTTTAGACCGGAAACAGATGCGTTTTTAATAGTTTGCGGAAGCGCAGAGTATTGTTCTCTGCCCGCAGGCTAAGTGGAAGCGAGTTCCAGGCGGAAGCCGTATTCACTGAAAACCTTCTCCCTCCAGCGCGGGCCCGCCTTACCCTAAAAGACTGGAGGAGAAATTTGTGATCCGAGCGAAGAGCCCTTGCTGCCTTATAGGGTTGGATCATGTTCCTGAGGATCGCTGGACCCTTCCCCTGCAGACTCTTCTGTGCCATGCAGAGTGCTTTAAAGGTTACTCTTTCCCGCACCGGGAGCCAATGCAGCGCCTTCAGTGCTGGTTTGGCAGACTGTCTTCTAGGAACATTAGTCAGCAGTCTAGCCGCCGCATTTTGCACCTGCTGCAATTTCTTAAATGTGGATTCCGCCGCGCCCAAGAAAAGTGCATTACTGTAGTCCAGCCTCGAAATGATGAGCCCCTGTATGAGCAACTTACGGGAGGTCTCAGGAAGGAGTGACAGAATCCTGCGGGCTGACCGGAGCATACCGAAACATACACCGGCGGTCTTTTTGGCATGTGTTCTGAACATCAAGTCCTGCTCCAGCCACACCCCCAGGCTCTTAATCTCCTTCTTCGGGCTGGGGTGAGCACCCATACACTCGGGCCAACTACTGGGGGACAGGGCGAAGGAGGATTGACCCAAGATCATGAGCTCAGTCTTAGAGCCGTTCAGTTTAAGGGATGAATTACACATCCACCCAAACACTTCCTCCAGACAGGAATGAAGCGCCACTGGTTCTTTCTCTAGCTGAGAAAGCCCCACCACCATCTGTGTATCATCCGCGTAGCTAATGATGTTAAAGCCAAACGGAGACACCACATCCTCCAGGGGGGCCATATAGACGTTAAATAATGTAGGGCTCAACGACGAGCCCTGGGGAACCCCGCACTGGAGGGCGAAGGGGGGAGACTTCTCATTTCCTTCCCATACTTCAAATGACCGACCTTCTAAAAAGGAGGCAAGCCATCCCAGAGCCATCCCAGTGACACCCAACCCATCCAGTCGCTGGAGTAATACCTGATGGTTCACGGTATCAAAAGCCGCACTCAGGTCCAGGAGGATCACTGCCACTGACCCTCCTGAATCCAGAATGCATCTGGTTTCCTCCACCACGGCCAGAAGGGCGGTGTCTGTGCCCTGCCCAGGACGGAATCCCGTCTGGGACTCCCGTAGCAGGCCGTTGGTCTCCAAAAAATCCGAAAGTTGGTAGTTAACCAATCTTTCGGCCACCTTGCTCACCCCTGGGAGCAGGGAGATCGGCCTAAAATTAGCCAGGTCCGTGGGGTCTAGGCTCGGCTTCTTCAGGAGGGCCTTCACGACCACTCCTTTCCATTCAGGTGGCACCACCCCCTGTGATAATGATAGGTTAATCAGCTCGGTCACTGGAGCCACGATGGTCGACGCAACCTGCTTTAAATATCGCATCGGGACAGGGTCCTTGGGAGAGCCACTCTTCAATTTCCCGAGCACACTCAACACCTCCTCCGTAGTCACTGGGCCAAAAAGATCCAGCTCAGCTGCTCCTATCCTTTGTTGAGCAATTGGCTCTGCCACTGCAGTTGGCTGAGGGAGTGAGCGTAGGATGGTCTCAATTTTGGAGTTGAAATAAGTAGCCAACTCCAGACATTTCCCTTGGGGGTTGTCATGAATAACTGGTGGGTCGGGGTTTTTTAACAACTCTCTCATTACTTTAAAGGATTCTCTCGAGGAACTCGTGGCTTTACAAATTCTGTCATTGAAGTAGTTGATTTTAGCCTGTCTTATCGCGTTCTTGTATGATCTCATAGCTGAGCGATAATTGTTCTTACTAATTATCCC
Source organism: Triturus cristatus (assembly GCF_964204655.1). Classification (NCBI taxonomy): domain Eukaryota; kingdom Metazoa; phylum Chordata; class Amphibia; order Caudata; family Salamandridae; genus Triturus; species Triturus cristatus. The sequence goes on along the minus strand of NC_140590.1, from coordinate 270,969,177 downwards.
CCAATCCTTCCTCCACCCCCGTTCCAACCTTTTGCAGCTCTTTCTCAGTGCCCTCAGCTCCAGAGAGTACCATGGGGCCGATCCCACTCTCCTATCCCTGATAAGCATCTTTTTCTTTGGGAGAATGGCATTTAAGGAACTACTCAGCCAGGTCTGCAGGCGGGCGTCCGCATCCACCGGGTCAGAGACCCCTTGGGGGCATGTTGACTTCAACTGGGTCACCCATTTATCCAGAGGGAGCCTCGACCAAGCTCTATCCATCCTAAATGTCCTAGAAGCGGGAAGATCCCAATCCGCAGGGGCCCAACTGACTAAGACCAAAAAGTGGTCTGTCCACGGTAGGGCAAGAGGAGGTAGGGCGGTAAGATGCTCCATATTTGAGAAAATAGGGTCTAGCAGGTGACCCTTTTCATGGGTCGCACCTGAGTTAATTCGTCTCATCTGCATAGTGCTGAGGTCACCTTGCAAGTCAGTGGCCGGCAAATCCACTGAGTCCTCAAAGTGGAGGTTCAGGTCTCCCAAAACAACAAAGTTTGTGGTGGAGGACGCTAGGCAGGTGACAGATTCCATTAATGAATCGATGAAGCCGGCCACTGGCCCAGGGGGCCGATAAACAAGGAGACCTGCGATGGCGACCGTGGGAGACAGCCGGAGGGAAAATTGACAGCTTTCGCAGTCCTTAACCCCGGCCTCCTGCGCTTTGCAACTGAGCGTATCCCTATACAGAATAGCCATACCCCCTCCCCGACCTGTGGATCTGTCAAGGTGGAAAATCACAAATCCCGGCGGGAGGGCTAGGACCATATCTGGGCCAGATGTAGGCGTGATCCATGTCTCCGTTAAGAATAAGACATCAAGATCATGGTTCAGAATTAGTGAATTAATTTCTATAGAGTGACAAGGAAGTGACCTGCAATTCAGCAGACCAAATTCTAATTTTTTTATAGGCCGAAGGACCCCACGCCCTGGGTGGCATACCTTACAATTTGCAAAGGGTTGCCCATCTCTCACAATGAGCCCACATACATTCGATTTAGGGGGTCACAATAACAGGAGATCCGTCGTGGTATACCTGAAGCAGCTACCCTGCGCAGATGTACCATCGGGCATAACGGCAGGCCCTAGGCCCGGCTGGGCCCGGACGGGCCCAGACGGGCTTTCCTCTGGCGCTCCTCCGGCGCGACGCTGCGCGCGTGCGCTGCGCGCGACCATTTCCTACCCCTAAATAGCGTATGGCAGGGAACTTGATTCTAACCTAGAGCGCTGAGCCCGGAAGCGACGTGGGAGCGCTTCCGACCCACACCCAAGATGGCGGTCGGGGGTAGGAGAGTGAGAAAAACACCAAAATGGTGAGTTTAGTGCAATCAATTTTTAAAGTGCAGGCAACGCGGTCGTTTTGGGGAGGCAGAGGCGGTACAAATACAATTTACACACCTATTTAAAAAATACAATACAACAGGCAATATTCGCTTAAAAGGCTAAATGAAGATAGCCACGAACACTGTAACGTTCTAGCAGGCGCGTTAAGATAAAAGTCTCATCTACTGACCAGCTGGGCACCAACTAGGTCCTTAAATGCAGTTTGCCTGGGGACCTGATTCTAACCTAGAGCGCTGAGCCCGGAAGCGACGTGGGAGCGCTTCCGACCCACACCCAAGATGGCGGTCGGGGGTAGGAGAGTGAGAAAAACACCAAAATGCTGAATTTAGTGCAATCAATTTTTAAAGTGCAGGCAATGCGGTCGTTTTGGGGAGGCAGAGGCGGTACAAATACAATTTACACACTTATTTAAAAAATACAATACAACAGGCAATATTCGGTTAAAAGGCTAAATGAAGATAGCCACGAACACTGTAACGTTCTAGCAGGCGCGTTAAGATAAAAGTCTCATCTACTGACCAGCCGGGCACCAACTAGGTCCTTAGAATCAGAGATTATATCCCAGACCATAGGAACCTGTCCAAGGTTGTTCCTCCCTACCAGAGTGGGGACGATATCCACAAATTGATAATTGCTATGGTGAGAGCCTGTAAAGTTCAACAGGTTCCCCAGAAACAGTGGGCAGCAATCTTGTGGCTCTCCTTTTCTGATAAAGGTAGAGACAAGCTCCTCACTGTTAGAGAAGAGGATGCTGATGATTATGCTGTTCTGAAAAGTGCATTAATAGATGGGTTTGGCTTAACCACTGAGCAGTACAGGTTGAAGTTCAGAGGCACCCAAAAATCACAGAATCAGGACTGGACAGACTTTGTAGATTGTGCAACCAAGGCTCTGGAGGGTTGGCTGGTTGGTAGTAGAGTTACTGACTTTAAGGGATTGTTTAATCTTATGATGAGAGAACAGATCCTTAATAATTGCCAAAACCAGTTGTTGCACCAGTACCTGGTGGACTCTGATCTGACCTCTCCCCAAGAATTGGGAAAGAAGGCAGACAAATGGGTCAGAACCAGGGTGAGGCAGAAAACCCAGAACCAAGGGGGTGACACTAAGTAGAAGGTCCTAAAGGCTCAGAGAAAGGTGAGGATAAGTCAAAAGACCAGAAGTCTTCACAAGGGCCCCAAAAATCTGCATCTGGTGATTCAGTCTACAAAGGGAAAAGGCCAAAAGAAGCCCTGGTGCAAATTCTGTAAACAGAAAGGGCACTGGACTTCTGATTGTACCAAGTCCAAACACCAAACAACCACCACTTCTGCCCCTAAGGCAACTGTTCCCCCTAGTGCAGCTACTGGTGGAGGTGGTAATCAGAATAAGGGTGTAGTAGGGTTGACCCTGGGTTCTGAAGTGGACTCTGGCCTAGTTAGAGTGCCCGCTCAGGCATTGCTGGTTTGTGAGGGAGACATTGACATGTCCTTCCTAGTGAGCCCCAGTAATCTGGGCAAATACAAACAGCAGTCTGTAATTAATGGCAAACAGGCTTTGGCATTCAGAGACACAGGTGCTAGTGTCACCGTGGTGGCATAGGATCTTGTGGACCCTGGGCAGATCATCCTGGGTGAAATGTACCAGGTTACCAATGCAAGCAATGTCAGGACCAACCATAGTCTGGCAGTTGTGAATTTCTCCTGGGGAGGGGTAACTGGCCTCAAGAAGGTAGTAGTCAGTGCAGATCTCCCTGTCGAATCTCTATTGGGCAATGATCTGGAGACTTCAGCCTAGTCTGAAGTAGAGTTATGGACTCATGCTGAGATGTTGGGCATACATACCTGCAGAGGTATTTGCTGTGACCAGGTCACAGGCCAAAATGCATAAAGCTGAACCAGCTCTGGATCCTGAAACTATGGACCAGATGCTACCCAAGAGGAGGAGCAGTAGGGTTAAGGCAGTGCCTTCCCATCTGTCTCAGATCTCAGATTCCCCTTCTGAGGGAGGAGAAGCAGATCCCGAAAAAGGAACTGCCCCAGAGGGACTTGAGCCTGATCAGGTTGAGTTCTTGGGGGCAGGGGGACCTTCCAGGGAAGATCTGAGTAAGGAGCAACAGTGCTGCCCCTCTCTTGAACCCCTCAGACAGCAGGCTACTGCTGAGGCTGCTGGGAGTGCTAGTGGGTCCCATAAAGTTTATTGGGATGAGGGACTACTATATTCTGAGGCTAGAGATCCTACCCCTGGAGCCACCAGGAGGTTGGTAATAGCTCAGAGGTTTAGGGGGTTCTTCTTGACCCTAGCACATGATATCCCATTGGCAGGACACTTGGGCCAAAACAAGACCTGGGATAGGCTTGTTCCACATTTTCATTGGCCACACATGTCAGAGGACACAAAGGAGTTTTGTCGCTCCTGTGTCACTTGCCAAGCCAGTGGCAAGTCAGGTGGCACAACAAAGCCCCCCCTGATACCACTACCTGTGGTGGGGGTTCCCTTTGAAAGGGTAGGGATTGACATTGTTGGTCCCCTTGACCCTCCAACAGCATCCGGGCACAGGTTTATCCTGGTGGTAGTGGATCATGCCACCAGGTACCCAGAAGCAATTCTCCTCAGGACCACCACAGCCCCTGTGGTGGCAACAGCCCTCATTGGAGTTTTCTCCAGAGTGGCTAAGGAGGTTATATCTGACAGAGATACCAACTTCATGTCAGGGTATCTAACTGCAATGTGGAAGGAGTGTGGTGTAAACTACAAGTTCACTACTCCCTATCACCCACAATGCAATGGGTTAGTTGAAAGGTTCAACAAACAAAACCCTAAAGAGAATGATTAAAGGCCTCCCAGAAAAGCTTAGGCGAAAATGGGACCTTTTACTTCCCTGCTTTCTGTTTGCATACAGGGAGGTCCCACAGAAGGGGGGTGGCTACAGCCCTTTTGAACTTCTGTTTGGGCACCCTGTAAGAGGTCCATTATGTTTGGTGAAGGAGGGCTGGGACTTACCTCTCAAACCTCCCAAACAGGATGTGATGGACTATGTACTTGGTCTCCGCTCCCGGATGGCTGAATACATGAAGGCAACCAAAAACCTGGAGACTAGCCAAGAACTACAAAAAGCTTGGCATAACCAAAAGGCTGTACTGACTGTCTATCAGCCAGGACAGAAAGTGTAGGTGTTGGAACCTGTGGCCCCAGCAACTCTCCAGGACAAGTGGAGTGGCCCCCATACAATTGTTGAGAAAAAGGGAGAAGTCACCTACTTGGTGGATCTTGGAACTCCCAGGAGCCCCCTTAGGGTGCTCCATGTCAACAGATTAAAGCCATACGTGGACAGGGCTGACATGGGCTTGCTCATGGCTACTGATGAGGAACAGGAGGAGGAGAGTGACCCTCTCCCTGACCTGCTCTCACAGAACCCTGATGATGGGTCAGTAGATGGTGTTGCTTTAGCAAGCAGCCTCACTGACCATCAGCAAACTGAGTGCAGACAAGTTCTGCAGCAGCTCAGACATATGTTTAGCCTGACCCCTAGTCAGACTTTCTGGTGCACCCATGAGGTGGACACCAGAGACAGTCTGCCTGTCAAGAGTAAAATCTACACGCAACCTGACCATGTCAGGGACTGTATCAGGACTGAAGTCCATAAAATGTTGGAACTAGGTGTAATTGAGCCTTCAGATAGCCCTTGGGCTAGTCCAGTAGTCCTTGTGCCTAAACCTCATACCCAGGGTGGTAAGAAAGAAATGAGGTTTTGTGTTGACTACAGAGGCCTTAATGCAGTCACCAGGATTGATGCCTATCCAATTCCCAGGGCAGATGAGCTCATTGATACTTTGGCCTCAGCCAAATATCTGAGTACATTTGACCTAACAGCTGGCTACTGGCTAATCAAGTTAGCTGATGATGCCAAGGCCAAAACAGCATTTTCAACCCCTGCTGGGCACTACCACTTTATGGTGATGCACTTTGGTTTGAAAAATGCAACTGCCACTTTTCAGAGGTTGGTGAGCAAAGTTCTGACAGGTATGGAAACTTATTGTTCAGCTTATCTAGATGATATTGCTGTCTTTCTTTAGTTCCACCTGGCAGGATCACCTGGTCCACCTCAGAATTTTTTTGGAGGCCCTGCAAAAAGCAGGCCTCACTATCAAGGCCACTAAGTGCCAGATAGGGCAGAGTCAGGTTGTGTACCCGGGCCACCTTGTAGGTGGAGGGCAGGTTAAACCATTGCAGAGCAAAATCCAAACCATAATGGAATGGGTAGCTCCAACAACCCAGACACAGGTTAGAGCCTTTTTAGGCCTCACTGGGTACTATAGGCGGTTTGTTAAGGGATATGGATCTATAGTGACCCCCTTAAATGATCTTACCTCAAAGAAAATGCCAAAAAAGGTTCAGTGGACAGCTAGCTGTCAAAAGGCATTTGATGACCTGAAGCAGGCCATGTGCACTGCTCCCATTTTACAGAGTCCAGACTACACAAAAAAGCTCATTGTCCAAACAGATGCTTCTGAGCTGGATGTGGGTGGGAGCTGTACTGTCTCAACTGAATGATGAAGGTCAAGACCAGCCAGTAGCTTTTATAAGCAGAAGGCTGACCCCTAGAGAGAAACGTTGGTCAGCTATAGAGAGGGAGGCCTTTGCTGTGGTGTGGGCCCTGAAGAAGCTGAGGCCATACTTGTTTGGCACTCACTTCATAGTTCACACTGACCACAAGCCCCTCCTATGGCTCAAACAGATGAAAGGTGAAAATCCTAAACTGCTAAGGTGGTCCATTTCCCTACAGGGGATTGGCTATACAGTGGAACAAAGACCTGGGACCCAACATGCCAATGCAGATGGACTCTCAAGGTATTTCCACTTAGAACACGAAGACTAAACTGGTCAAGGTTAGTTTAGTGTCCCTGCATTTGGGGGGGGTTGTGTAGGAGAGTAGGATCTGCACTTATGTTGCCCCCACTTTTTTCTGATGTTAACACTGGTTTCTGGCTATAGTCTGGCTGGTCCCTGCTAATCAGGGCCCCAGCATCTCTGTTCTCTCTAAACAACTTGGAGTGCATATTAGATGCACTAGTGATTGGATGCTGTGGTGCCTTATGAGCCCCTAGTATATGGTACCCTAGGTACCAAGGGCATAGGTACTTCACAGGCCTACCAGGGGCTGAAGCATGTATTATGCCACCCCTGGGAAGCAGACTAAATCTGACACCACAGGCCTGCTACTGCAGCCTGGGTGAGGTAGTGCTAGCACTCCTCACTGAGGTATAGGTTCCTATATCTCACCATGCACACACATATAAACCTATCAGTCACCCCTAAGGCAGGCCCTATCAATCCTGAGGGCAGGGTGCGTGGTTTACAATGTGAGGGGGTGCCTCTGCATGGGCAGGACCCCTCTGCAGCTGGCAGAGTCTATTCTCTGTGGCTGTTTGTGGATGTGGTTAAACCATATACTCTTAAGTGCATTATAACCTACCGGTAAATGCTAACTTTGAAATGACTGCATCAAAACATGTCATGTTTGGTGTCAAACAACTTGGAATCATACCCCCACACCAATAACTGGTGTGGGAGTATGATCCCACCCTTCTAGAGGGGACGACATGTACCCACTGTGGAAACACGGTAGAAATCTGAAAAAGCCCTGGCATCACAAAATGGATGCCACCAGCACAGACACTGGGCTGCCCTCCTGCTGCTGACTGAAACTCGCAGTGGAGGAGGCCCAACAATAGGCATCCTGTCACAGGGAGGTGTCACCACCTTCCAGACAGGATTTAGTGTATTGGGGCTGGGTGGGTGCACTCCTAGAGTGCTTTGAAGTCCTGCACTGGGGGAGCAGTAGGCTCCTCTGTGCATATGCCAGCTCAAACCGGTTCAGGGGCTACCTGTCCCTGCTCTGGCACGAAACTGGACAAAGGGAAGTGGGTGTAACCACCCCCTGCCCTGACCCTCCCAGTGGAGTGGTCATAAAGCTAGTCCCTCCCTTTCTTTTAGTATAAGATAGGGAACTCTTGCCATTGCAAACTAGATAACCCTGGACAACGCTTTACAAGAAGAATCCTGGTCCTTCGACGTTCCACTACCTTTGGAAGACGGAAGAATCTCCCTTGGAGTCAAGGAGTGACTCCCCTGCTTGGCAGGCACCAAAACGTTGAATCAACGGTCGCAAACTTTCCCGCTCCCGCCGGAGTCCGAAGTCCCTGCTGCCCCGGAAGTGGATTTCCTGACTTCTCGACCGCCATTGTGAGTCCCCAGCAGAGGTGAGGCGAGTGGACCCCACGAGTGACGAGGAACAGCAATACCCAGGTACCGTGCACTATTGTCAAGTGCAACCCCTTCACGATGTTCTATGAACTTGTGCTTCGGACCATTTGTGGCCCAAGCCTCCAGCAGGTTGTGCACCAAAAATCAGAGGCCTACCCCATCTCGAGTGACTGTGGGCTCCTGTGAAGCATTTTCTCACAAGGCGTCTTTGCAATCCCTTGCCTGTTGGCTAGTGGGTCCCCTGAAGACTTTCTTATCAAACCAAAGGGCTCTTCTGGTTGCTCCAGGCCTGCCCTCACTCACCCTCGCTGGGTGAGTTCATCAGACCTTGCTGGTCTGCACCACTGACTTTATTCACTTTCCACAAGACTTGCTGTTGCCTAGGCTTGTTGGCTCCAATTTGGTTGCCGACACCTCAGTAAGCTGCAGACGTTGTGGGACACTCCGAATCCAGCTGCTGGTCATCGTCGATGCCTCCTGGACCTCATGGGCGAAGAGTCAAAACACCCTGAATCACCTGAAATCACTCGACTTCCGTGGGCATCCATTTTCCTGGCCCCGGGTCACTGGCAAGTGACTGTGAACACTGTCCCTTCTGCTTTCAGGTCATCTTCATCCTGAACCCAGCCTTTGATTCCACCGGACACTTCTCCAGTCTTCGCAAGCAGCAAATCTTTTTTGGCTTCCATAGAAAACAGCGACGCGACCCGACACCAAAAGACACCTATGCACCCGGCTTCCCTGGGTGAGGTAACTCGTGCACTCTGGTGCCCTAGTATGTGTTGGCCCACGAATTACTTACCTTGTAAGTGGCTTGCTAGTACCCTAAAACTTTAAAAATCCAACCGCGACTTGCTCCATTGAAATCAATAGGGAACCCGCAGCTGTGTTCTCACACTGCACGCGTCTCCCGTGGGTCTTTTACTTACCTGCCTTGGGTGGATTAGTGAAGCCCCAGCAATTCTACAGGCCCTAGGCCTTGTCCCCTTGCAAGTCGACTTTCCTAAACTTCTTTTTTAGTATGTGGTCTGGTACGCCCCTAGGGCCCCAGCCATATTTGTGCTTAACTTATTGTGAAACGTTGATATTTGAATGTGTTTCTGACTTCTAATCTCATAAAGAGATTAGTAGAGTGTGTCTAGTAATAAATACATATATATTTGATATATATACCTGTGTGGTGTCCTTTCATTTGGTAATTCAAGAGATTATAAGGTAAAACAAGCTGCTTTACATTCCTCAGAGACTTAGCCTAAAGGCTGCTCTCCACAGCTACCACTAGTATAGCTTTCTTTAAAAGGTTGTCTTAAACCTATCTGCCATAAGAGTCGAATTAGACTGGTGCAAGGTGGCCACTATAACTAGTGACCAGCATATGCCAGGCCAACTTCTCACAACGTTGAAAAGCTCCTTGACTTTGGTCGCGTTTGGTCTGGACTTTGTATCTTATGAAGGTCGATTTTGTGTTTCTTATGCACTGGTGATATTCCTTCAGGGCACTCCTGTGGTTGTTCCGTGCTTCTGTGGTTTTCTGGTTTCGCCAGGTTTTCTCTAGGCGTCTGCAGGAGAATATATGTATGCCAATATTTAGAAATCCTAAAATGGATTGCAAACCTTTGAGAGGCTTTGGAGGTTGGAGCAGCGCACACTTTTCTAAAACATTGGATGCCAGGCTCTTGCCTTTCCTTGATAGATCATATCCCACAATTAGGACATTGAGATGGGCAATTTTAGATTTCTTAAAATTTGTTTTGTAGCCCCAATTGGCGAATCCCACAATTATGTTGTTCACCCTGTTCAAGTGTTCAAGTAACTGATCGTCCATCAGATAGATGTCATCAATATAGGACACAGCCTACTCGTCACAAGTTTGTAATAATTCTGACACTCTTTCCAACAATAGCCCCAGGCTGTTCTTATACCCTTGAGGCAAGTGACAAAGATTTCCCTGAGTGCCGAGCTCAGAAAAGCTGTAAAATATTTGCTTTCTGGAACTATATTCTGGCAGAAGAATCCATTTGAGATATCTAATGTTGGTTTGTATTTTCTTCGCACAATGTTATTCATTAAAGCCCTAAAAACTACCCACGCAAAACCCGTCCCCCTCCCCCTGCCTTGAGGCCTAAAACAGTGTCCCTTAACCCTGTCCCTTAACCTGATCCTGCCCAGCCCAGACCCAGCCCTAAAAACTACCCCACCTTCCCCTAATCCCTACAACCTACCCCAACTACCCATTCCACTCCCCCTGCCCTGAGGCCTAATACCCTAACCCCTAATTAAAAAAAACAACCAACCCTCCAGACCTAAAAACTACCCCGACCCCACAGCCCCGAAAACTACCTCCTCCCCCAGCCCTGAATACTAGCCCCAAACTCCCAGCCCTGAAAACTTCCCCAGATCCCCCCCAGGCCTGAAAACCTCCCCGACCCCCCCAGCCCTGAAAAATAGTCTAAACACCCCCAGCCCTGAAAACTACCTTCAACCCCCAGCCCTGCAAACTACCCAGACCCACCCCCAGCCCACAAAAGTACCCTGACCCACCCCCAGCATCAACCCCGACCCAGCTCACAAAACAACTCCCGACCCACCTCCCCAGCCCACAAAACAACTTGACCCACCCCAGCCAACAAAACAACCTCCAACCCACCCACAGCCCACAAAACAAGCCCGACCCGGCCCACAAAACAATCCCCGACACACCCTCCAGCCCAGAAAACCACCCCACCCCCAGCCCACACAACTACCCCAACCCACCCCCAGTGCACAAAACTACCCCTGACCCACCCCAGCTCACGAAACAATCCCTGACCCACTCCCCAGCCAACAAACCCCAACCCACCCTCTGCCCATAAAACTACCCGTCCCCTGAGCCTACGAAACTACAACAAAACAACCCCCAACCCACCCCCCAGCCCAGAACTACACCCAGCCCCACTTACCTCACCGCTTCCTGTGAGGTCTTCCTGCTTCCATCCGCAGCAGGCAGCAGCTAGACCATGCATTGCATTAACCACGCATATGCTGGGTAGGGGCATAAGTGTGGTTAAGGCATGCGTTGTGGCGCTTGCGGAGTCAGAACACTCGTGGTTTAGACCATGGTGTTCCGTCTGTTTCCCATAATAACTACATATTTTTATAACACACTGTGTGGTTCTTTTTCACTTAACCTATATCATAAGATTAAGTACCGGTAAAACAAGCTACTTTACACTCCTTCTGGGCTAAGTCTGAAGGCTGCTCTACACAGCTACCAGATAGAGAGCTTTCTAAGGTTGTCTAAGACCACTAAAATCACCTTAAGGGATGTCTGGAATAGTGCAGGGTGCTTCACTTACATAAGTGAGAACAATATACTAAGCCAGCCTCTCACAATAAGGATCTGGGGACTCTCCTTGGGTTTGGAGGGAAAAGACATCCAAGACTCCATCCAAGACCTCCTGTAATTCGTCCAGGAGAACTCAAAGACCCCACTTATCAGACATGGTTGTATGCAATGGATGAAGTTGACAAGGCAGAGAAAAGACCAACCTCCAGACACCCTTACCAGACTACACTTCTTTTAAAGAAAAAGAGAACATTATGAGACAATCTAGAACAATGCCAGAAATCCAGAAGGGACAGGAGCTGCAGCTATTTCACTTAGCTCAATAACGGGAAGGAAAACAAAATAGTTAAGTTATGTAACAGAGTTCTTGCGAAAGAACAACATTCCCTATCAATGGGGGCACTTTCTGCATCACATTCAACGGAAAAGGCCAAAAGATACTGCTTCCCTCGATGACATAGGCAAACAAGCATTGAAAATGCAATAGGTCTCGCCTTTGATTAAGTTAAAGCCATTTGCTTTGCTAATGGTATTGTATAGCAAAGCAAATGGCTTTAACTTAATGAAAGGTGAGACCTATTGCATTTTTAATGCTTGTTTATATAATACTGCAGATATTCAGAGCCTCTTTTGTCTGCCTTATTAGAATTCAGGGCCTGTTCCCACCCAGCAGCGGTCATATTTTTGGAGAAGAGGTGGGCGAAACAGGATCTTACAATTGTGCCTTTCCCATTCCTACAAAAGAGGCACACACAGCCCTCGGCTATCTCTGTATTATTCAGGCAGCCCTTCAGGTGCCAGGAAAGGCAGCTAGAAAGCACGTTGTATTTGAAATTCTGCTAGTCTCCCCTTCTCCCCGCCATTGTCGCTCCTGCAGCAATCTCACCTCTAATGTGGAAAATAACATTGGGGGTCTGCGCAGAGTGTGAGCGGAATAGAACACAGCCTGCCTGCGAGAGCTCCTGCAGCCTGCCCGGGAGAAATGGGGAGGAAGAATGGGGGAGTGATGAAAGGGGTGCAGAAAGATGATTGGGGGGGGTACGGTTAGGGGTGCATCTGCAGTCTGCCTGCAGAGGGGACCAGGAGCCGGCTCCATTTATATGAGACGTGTGGAAAAAATAAGAGGAGAAGATGGAGGGTGGAGGGAGGGGATGCGAGAGAGACGGTGAGCATGCGAATGAGAGAGGCGGCCAGGAGCGCACCTGCAGTGTGTCTGCAGAAGGTGAGGCTCTGCGGGGACCTACCTTATTTATGTGAGGGGTGCAAAAAGGGAGAGGTGCACCGATGAAGGGCACGCACAGGAAAATGATGAGCGCGTGCAGGGATACGCGGAAGCTAGGAGCGCACCTTTCTCTGCACAAGGCGGACTCCGAGGGGACCTGTGACATGTTTTATTTCTGGGAGGAGCTTTAGGCACTGGAGGGGGTGAGTGTGGAGATGGGTGGAGAGGTGAATGACGAGTGAGAGGAAGATATGATCAAAGGGCGACAAGGAAAAGACATAAGCGATGCAAAAGAAAGAGACGTAAAGGACAATGGGAGACAATGAAGGGACAGGCAGACAAGTGATAGGGAAGTAACCGAAGGAAGAGGAAGGCGTGGTTAAAAGAATCATAAACAAGGGGCGGAAAAGGCGAGAGGAAGAAACGATTTTAAGATATATAGCATGGTGTGGGAATAGTATTATTCGCACTCACAAAAACAAGTCAGCAGTGCACGCTTCCCACAAACACACACACATGCAGACAAAAGAAACAGCAGCAGTGCAACAGTCCCTCGCGCAGTACATGGTGGCACACCATGTAGGGTGTACGGTGCGGCTTCTTCACCCCCACCATCTGGTGTGTTTTGAACCACTCCCTCCAGTTCTCAGTTGTGTCTACCCCCCCAGGCCCCTCCCATCCCGCTCTCTGTTGCCTTTTCAAACCACCCTCCCATTTCAACCTCAGAATCCCAGCGTGACGCAGTGCTTAGAAGCCTCCGACGGATGTTGCATTAAGTGGCATAAAGCACTCGCTCATTCACTCACCCGAAATCACCCGTTGTTGGCCGAGTGCGCCCCTGCCCTTTTTGTAGCACTATTAGAACCCCTCACACAGTCTTGAGTCGTAGGCAGAGGCTGCAGACTCTCCTATCAGCAGGCAGCTACGCAGCATAGAAAGAGAAGCTTTGTACACACTGTCACGAAAGAGCCCGAGTGCTTAGTAACACGGCGGCCATTTTACAACGGCGTCTACTCAATTTATTTGAATGGAGAGTGGGCACTAATATTCTCTGATTCTGGTTAAAGATCTCACACTTCATTCGTAGTCCTATTAGTTTGCAATATAACTAGTTTTATTTAAGATTTGTATTTATTTTCCTAATACTAAACTACCTGATTCATAACATTATTTACATTTCTATTACACAGTGCCTTTGCAGTATATTCTATTAGGACCAATGTTGGGGGAAGACGGTTTAAAACCTAGAAAGATACGCTAATGTTTATCATAAGACCCTCAGGTTTCTGTCAACCATAATTGCGTTTACCAAGGAACAATTCGACATGGTGTACATTTTCTATTTCCATATCTGTAAATCTACATTGCTTTACAGAGCTGCCCAATCACAGCCTGCGGGTGTCTCCAATCAGCACTGAGGACAGACGCCAATTTAACGCGATAGACTGATTTAACAAGCGCTCTGAAAGCGAAATAGGATCGTGCCGGAGCTTGTCTTTATGGGGCCATGTGTTTGAAACACATGGCCCATAAAGATAAGAAACCTTTTGCGACCCACGGAAAGCAGGCGAGCCCGTCTAAGTGGGCCGTCTGAAAAAGCCAAAGGGAGGCAACATGGAAAGCTCTTTTACAATGGCTGGCCAATGTTTAGCATAAACGGTGACGCCAGCCAATGGAAAAGAGGGGCGGGGCTTAAAGCCCTTTACTGAAGCTACTCAAAAACATTAAATCTCGCCGAGCAAGCTGCGCATGTGCGCAGCCACGCTAGGCGAGACCTAAAAAAGCTGCTGGGAATAATACGAGCATGGCAGTCAGAATGAGGAAAGGAAACAACCGAAACAGCGTAATGCAAAATACGGTCAACCAGACCACCTAAGTGGCCAACCAGAGCGGGCTCCGTAGTAGCCAAAGAAGATGCACAGCATCTAAAGAACATGGAGCTACACAGTGGTGTGGGGAGGACAGTGCAGATCTGATAAGCAGAGGGGAGCTGATCACAGGACCCAAGGTAATTAATGGATTGGTGTTATTTGGGGAGTGGACTGGATTCAGGGAAATGGTAGGGACTAGGAACCAATGGGTTAGTGACGTGAGCAACAAAGATAGAGGAAACAAGGCCATCCACTAGGTTTTCACTAGAACGGTCCAGGAAGGCAAATACCCAAGATCAAGTTCTAGAGAAGGGAGATATAGAAATGTAATTGGGGAGAAAGAGATCACATGTTGGCCTTTGTTTAAAGGGTGATGGGAAAAGGGGAGCTATAGACCCTGTACACAAAAATTAACATTGGTCCCGATCAATGCACCCTCTGCTTACTCTGCATGCCAGTGAGGTCTCTTAAAATACTCTTCCTCAATGAAAAAGGCTTTAACTCCTGATACAAACGAAATAAAGTTTAGAGATGTCTCCAGAGACATCACCCAGGTGCCACTTTCCTCCAAGAGACTCATGTGCTGCACCAGGACACATTTCACATGAAACATGAAACTTACTCACAATAATACTGGGCTCCAGCGAAATGGGCCACAGTGGCTACACCTACAAGGTCAAACTTGGAGAGAATATGTTATGGTCAAGAGTAACACAGAGGAGCACACACATTGTCTCCAAGTTCAAAACGCTCAATCACAAGTTCCTAGACCTAGTGATGAGTACAGGCCCCAGCTAGGCCCGCAAAATACAAGGGTTCGCTCTCCTGTAACAAAAGCTAGAAGAAAGTTGGCACGGAAGCTGCAAATACAAAGACAGAGTTTATTAACCCTTAAGGGTGGTCCTACATCCCACACAACACTCTTCAGTATTGCATAGAGTAGCACAAAGAACTTGCGTACGTGGTCCCCTTTTATACACAATAGAGGGGCTCATAAGTGGGTGGATACAACATAGAGCAAAATTCATTACCATTTATGGACATTTTCGATACAGGATCAATATATGGGCGGAGTTAACAATTTCCTGAGCCCGCGAAAACATGGTCAAACAAGGACTAACTGATAACAGATGTGGTCAAGTCTGGGCATGCGCCAGACGGACAAAGGAGCTATTTATAGACTGTTACTAGGCAGATTACAAGAGCAACTAGCGAAAAGGTAGGACTCTTCTTGTGCAAGGCACGTGGAGACATGACAATACAAAATGGAGTCCGGACATTAGTCAACATAAGACAAGAAACACGTTTTAACTAGAGAGAATTCATGTCTTTAGTGAATGCTTAATCATATCGCTGTTTTAGTTTTCAACAGACGACCCTTTCAGCATTCACTGAAGACATTCGGCTTGTTAGGATAATCATCATATATGTCAATTTTCATCATCTCTTCCACCTCCTTGTTTAAGGTTTTCTGATATGTGACATTGGCAATAGCTTTCTTATCAGGAATACAGAATGACACACATAAAGAACAGAGTAAAGGACCACACTGCACACAGATACAACAGGAAAACAGAACTGCTACAATAATACAGAGACCAGTTAAAACTTTCCATCCCCATGTAGTGATCAATGCCCAAAACCATCCAGAAAAGGTCCAAGTGCCATTTTCTGTATGAATTTCAGCTGCAATTTTATGCAATTTATTAATAGCGTTATAGACTGATGGCGTGTGGTCAGGAATAAATACACAACAGCTACTTCCGATAATTCTACATGCTCCACCTCTGTCTGCTAACATAACATCTAATACCATATGATTCTGTAACGCAACAATTCTAGTGATTTGCAATTCTTCCGTAAGATTCCCAAGAGCAGCAGCGGTTTGATTCGTTACAGCCTCTACAACTCTTGTTAATCGTCGAACCTTCCTACTATTTAAGGCAGCTCCAACAAAGAAAAACAATCCTAAGTTAAAATCAACATACTGCTGTAAGCTAGTGTCAGTTTGGTCAACATCATCAATAGATAAAGTACGTTTATACCTATTTACAGTTACATTATTCAATAACTTCAAGTCTTTATGATAGGATGCAGGTGCTAAGAATACAGGGGGTAATAAGAACGCTACATAACATACTCCGGACCAGCCGGCTGGTAAGCGATAATAACCCTTATTCCCACATACGAAATACGTATTATGGGAAGCTAAGAAAGTACTATTATTTAATCCATCTATATTCAAAACAATAATACAGTCACTAACACCAACAGGAATATGACCCACACTCTGAACACACAGATCCGCTTGAGCTTGTGCCACTTGAATCACAAATTGTTCATTCCCAGCAGTGTCTCTGGTGTTCGTGAAGATGTAGGGGATTGATTCAATCAATCAATCAAATAAGCTTTAATTCGGTTTGTACAAATACAACCATATAAGCTGAACAGATTAAAAATACATTAAATAACATGAAATATAATTCGACAAAATCATGGACAGGTAATTGTACCTATACAAGCCCTAACTTATCTGGCATTGAATGGTGAGTCATAATTAACATATCCAGAAATATACATATTTAAAAGAATAAGACATTGTAAAATTAAGTCATTTAAAATCTTTTGTCAATAGCTATAACCATGTAGGTGAGGGAAGTAGATGGCTAACATAAGGTGACTCGTGCATAAAAATGAGTCCAACTCATTATAGTAAAGTGACTGATGCATAAAATAGATTATTCCATGAATGACTTATACATAACTATAACATCAAGGTAAAATACAATTTGACATTTCTCATTTAGCAGATAGTTATGGATTTCCTAGCGGCTCTGCATTTTATAATATATAGTGCTACATGGAAACAAATGTCCCAACTCTCTAAGGAACAGAGTAGGTTCATGGCATCAGCTGTTAAGCGAATGTTATATTTTAAAAGGATCGGTTTCAGATAAAATTTCCTCAAGAATATATAAAATTTACAAAATAACAGGAAATGGCAACAACTTTGTTTGGAGACATTGTCACATGGGCATACTTTGCTAGAACCAGCCCCAATCACAGGGAATGATACGAGATGGTGTACGGTACCCAGTCTTAAACGTACAAGAACATATCGGTGTGATTTCCTGGTCACTTCCACCAAATATGTCTGAAGGCCTTTTTTTAGGTTAAGCTGCCTATAAAATACAGAAGTTTTATAGGTCTTAATCAATTTATTCCTTTCTTCTGTTTTATATAGAAGGAATGTATCTTTAATTTCCTTCTTGGAAGGTAGAATATCACCAACTGAATCTTTGGAGATCTTAATTCCAAATAAAATGTTATACCAAAAAATAATGTAATTCAGCCATTGAATGCGAAGATGGAAATCCAGTTTAAGACAATCCTTAATTACCGACTGAGTGAACCCAGTTTCCTCTTTGTTCCATATTGAACGCCATAATAGTAAAGGGCGTAATGCAGCCAGGTCCGATAAATAATTAAGGCCTGTTTCTTGGTGAATTAAATCAGATGAGGCTGCAACTGGGACACATAGCAGACGTTTAAGGAATGTATTTTCATTTGTTTGCAATTGGGCCATTGGGGAATAGCCCCATAAACCTGCTCCGTATAAGGCCGAAGAGACACATCTTGCGTTATATATGGTTAACATGTCTTTTATTCTGTAATCCCCTATTTTTGAGGCAAAACGAAAAATGCCATTAGAATTTCTAGTCATTTTGTGACCAATGTTTCCTTGCTCGTTGGACCATTTGCCATTCGCATCAAAATTGATGCCTAAATAACAAAAGGTGTCAACCGCTTGTATCTTCGAGCCTTCAAGAGAAAAGGACCGCGATAATTTAATTTTACGTCCACATATCATGGTAAAAGTTTTTAGTTTGTTAATCAGCAATTTCCTGTCATTAATAAAACCAGTAAAAACATCAATTAAACGTTGTAGACCCAGAGGAGTACGTGAAATTAGGACGGCATCGTCCGCATATAACAAAATGGGCACAACAGTGTTATCTATTTTGGGGGCATCAGCAGGGGTATTATTTAAAACCTCGGCAATTTGATTTATAAAAAGAGAAAATAAAAGGGGAGCCAATACGCACCCTTGTCTGATGCCCCTGCGCACAGTGAAAAAAGGGGTTCGCTCACCCATCGGACCATAGCGCACACTACAAGAGAGTTTTTCATATATCCTAGCTAGGAAAAACACAATCTCCTTTGGTGCCCCAGATTCCAGTAGTATCGACCAGAGGAGCGAATGATCCACTAAATCAAACGCACTGCTTAAGTCGGCGAAGCATAAAAACAAATTACCCCCTTTTACCACTGTATATTTGTTAATAAGTAATTCCAAATTAACACATTGTTCAATGGTCCCAATGCCCTTCCTGAAACCATATTGAACTGGAGTCAGTACATTGGATTCTTCGGCCCATGTTTCCAATCTTTTTAAAAGCACCCTGCTTAGTACTTTTATTGAAGAATCAAGCAATGAAATAGGGCGATAATTGCATGCTTCCGAGCGCGAGCCCTTTTTAAAAAGTGGGACAATTAAAGATTCGGCCCATGACAATGGGAAATTACCTGTAGCAGCAGCATTAAAAATTCTTGTAAGGATTGGTGCCCAGAGATCCATTTCGTCCTTGTATAGATCAATCGGGACACCATCCGGGCCGGGGGCTTTTCCCCCTTTGCTATTTAACAAACCTTCACGCACCTCCTCAACGCTAATTGATAGTGATAATGGGGGCCAAGTAAAATTATTTATTAAAAGAGGAAAAGTTAAAACAATCTGTTCTGGGTTAAAAAATTTTGAAAAGTGCTCAATCCATTCAGTGCAATTAACATGTGACATCAACACCGGGGTGCAATCCTCTTTTAGAAAGGGGCTATTTACAGTTTCCCAAAAGAGTTTGATGTTGTTCAACTCACTGGCCATGGTTAGTTTATCCCAAGCATCTGATCTCAGTGCCTTTTTTTGTGCAAGAATTGCTTGTTTGTAGTCTTTACGTAGTTTACAGACAAGAGATTGATTACGAGGTTTAGTCCTTAGTGCTAGTTTTAATTTTAATAAAATCTTGGAGCATTCAGAGTCGAACCACTTCTTACCATTCTGCCTAGAACCTTTGGTGTTCCTAGTTAAGATATTTTTTATAACAGTATTTATGTTATCAAATTCCATACATAGCTGTCCAGGGGTAACCTCCTCACTGAGGCAGTAATTAATACTGTCCCTGCATTTACCAATCACATCCCGTTGGATCTTTTGTGGGTCCAGACCAGTCCACTTAAGTCTGCTACCGTTTGGTCTAATGGGGAGGATATCATTGATTGTATGGGTAATGCTAGTAATTCTGTTTCCCCAGGCTAACAGAACTATGGAAATACTGTTATGATCACTAACTACCTGTTCGGATATCCAAAGGTTCATATAAGGGCAATTCTTGGAGAGTAGGATATGATCTATGTTGGTACTAGCTTCCCTGCCAGTGAATGTGGGACATTTAAGATGGTCCTCATTTAAAGTGCAATCCAACAGCTCAAGATCGAATTTGGCCATTAAGGTGTTGAGGATTGTACCATATTCACAATGGGAAAAATGCAACATGTCATCTTTATTACCATCAGTGGTGGAATAGGTATTCAAATAACCACAAGAATTAGTATATATGGTGGGACAAGCTTGAATGTTAAAATCGCCGGCCCACAGAACTGCAGCCAATTTGCTGGATGAATTTAAAAGTCCGTCCAGCTCTTTTTCCAGTGGCGCTAAACAAGCTCCTCTATCTTTCTGGAAATTATTATTATAGAAATTTACTAGTACCAGGTCTTTGCCTTGCGGGAAAGATAATCGTAAAACTTGACTATAATTGTCAATAGGTAAGTGAGATAAAACTTTGCAACCAATCAGTTTGGTAGAAATTAACACCATAAGACCACCTTTTGCTCTACCCATTAGCGAGGGAGTCGCATTTACATAGTACGAGGTATAGCCCTCTACCGAGATAGGTTCTGTACTCCAAGTTTCTTGCAAGCATATAATATCAGTGCCGCAAGTAATAAAGTCTTGCCAGAAGGGCATCCCTAATTTGTTTCTAATACCTGCTATATTCCATGTAGTCAATGTATACCCCTTTTGAGTTAAAATTTCTTCGTCATTAATCAAATTTTTAGGTACATCCTTACACAAGTTAAACTTATCAAAAGTATCAACTATAGGATTAACAGGCTCATTGTCACCATTTACCCCTGTTAACTTGGTTGTCAAAAACAGGTCCGTACGTAATCCTTGACTATTCTCCTTTTGTATAGGGGTCAGGTTTGGTGTCCCATTTCCCTCCCCATCAACAATCTCCACAGGTTTTGTGTGTCAATCAGTGTCCTCCATTGAGGTCAGACATTGAAACCTATTATATAGTGGTAGTGGTGCACTCACATAATGGGTAATGGGTTTCATGACATGATTATTGGCTAATGGGTGTCTATAAAAGTAGGCAAGTGGCAACAGGGTAGTATTAAATTCCCAATGAGAGGGAGGGGGGGCATTACGCAGAACTTTGTGTGCCCAGAATGGTGATCTAAAACTAATAATGATACAGTCCCCATTAAAGTTCTTAGTTGTGGGGCCTATCCATCCTACTCGCTGAGTGAGTAGGATCTGTTCTGCATGTAAAATTGGCAGACCACAATTATTAGTTAACCAATAAAGAGTTTTGTTTTTCAGAATCTCATTGGTCTCAAGTTGCCCTTCCCGTAGCCTAGGGACATTACAAAGAATCGCGACATACGCTCCACATTCTGGAGGTAGATTCATTACTGGTGGTACATTAACACTTTTATAATCTATATGGTGAAAAGTACTCTTCAATTGCTCTGGTTTTTGAGGCCCATGTTTCCCAGTGTCTGCTCTTGATGTTACAACCTTTTCCGCTGGAGCTGTGTCTTTATCTTCGCTAGTCCCTGCATCAGAGGGGCGGCTAGTACTACTACATGAGCTTATAGGTAAGGTACATGGGGCATCTAGTTGTTTATCTGACCCCCTTGATCTTGACTTTGTGCCATCAGATACGTGCGAGACAGGGGCGGGGGTAGGTGTGGGCATCCTCCTACTCTGATCAGTGTTGGGTATAGTGGCAACTGGTTGTATTGAAATCGGCTTGAGTGAGAGTATTATTGTCTGTACATGTTGATCAATGGAATTAACCCTAGCTTCAAGAGCCCGAATACTCTCGTTAATGGGCCCTAGAAAGGTTGATACAAGTACGTCCAATCTTTCCCAAAAGCCATCAGTACTGGGCTCAATATTGGGACGATTTGGCTGGACATTAGTAACCTCTGATTGATCTACACGTGGCTCTACTACAAGTAATTTTTGGGCCGCTTTAGAAAAGCGGCCATTACCTTTACCCTTGGGTTTAGATGCCTTCTGTTCTTTGTTATTATGTTTTTGTTTATTTTTGGCCTTTTGGCCTCGTGTTTGAACTGGTGAAGTAATAACAGGGGATTGTGTAATAACAATAGGTGTCCCGACAACATTATTACCATCAACATTAATAAAGTCATTAGCCAAAGGCTCTTCCTCATTTGAAACCTGCTTCGACAGTACAGGGGTGATGGACAGTCTGCTTGCCGGAGGAGTGTGATCCAAAGTCCGAGAATGATTAGAGTTAATTAATTCCGAGTTAGTGTTAGTTCCTGGAAGTTCAGGTAAACCAGCGTAGGAAATCATTAACATAGAGTCATAGGAATTGCCCAAGGTTGTAGATGCATTCTCCGGTAAAATAGGTGGGACTGATCCAATAGGAAGAGAGAGACGCCTTTCGGTAGACTCTATAGCCGAAGCGACTGCCCCTATAGTCTTTTGCAGCATTCTGTCAATTGCTGTTAGGCTTGGAAGAGGGTTGGTAGATGTTTTGTTATGTCTGGTGTTGGGTCGTGGGTGGGTAGGATTGTTTTTACCCATAGCAGACTAGCGTAACAGACAAGATGTACTAATCAATGGTAACTCTTACCTCCACCACGGGTGCTATTGATCGTAGCGAACAAGGGGGGTGGCCCAGCCCAGCCTCGTCCTGCCCCGGACGGCCACAGACGGCCCGCCCTTTGCCCGGGCTTAGCCCGCGCGCGGTCCCGCGACGCGGGAGTCGCGGCGGACTTTTGTGCGCCTCCTGGCGCGAAACCGGCAACGCGGCTCCCCTGCCGCTTGGAATGATGGGGAATGTAGTCCCGTCCCCGCTCCGCGGCCGCAGATGGTATTAGCGGCGGCGGGGGACGGAAACACAACAGGCAAAGCAAGGGAAGAGTGTCCGAGGCGTAGGGCGGCAGAATCCCAGGTAAGTCCAGCCAGTTCAAAAGGAAACCCGCTCTGCCGCAGTCGCGGCGGACTTTTGTGCGCCTCCTGGCGCGAAACCGGCAACGCGGCTCCCCTGCCGCTTGGAATGATGGGGAATGTAGTCCCGTCCCCGCTCCGCGGCCGCAGATGGTATTAGCGGCGGCGGGGGACGGAAACACAACAGGCAAAGCAAGGGAAGAGTGTCCGAGGCGTAGGGCGGCAGAATCCCAGGTAAGTCCAGCCAGTTCAAAAGGAAACCCGCTCTGCCGCAGTCGCGGCGGACTTTTGTGCGCCTCCTGGCGCGAAACCGGCAACGCGGCTCCCCTGCCGCTTGGAATGATGGGGAATGTAGTCCCGTCCCCGCTCCGCGGCCGCAGATGGTATTAGCGGCGGCGGGGGACGGAAACACAACAGGCAAAGCAAGGGAAGAGTGTCCGAGGCGTAGGGCGGCAGAATCCCAGGTAAGTCCAGCCAGTTCAAAAGGAAACCCGCTCTGCCGCAGTCGCGGCGGACTTTTGTGCGCCTCCTGGCGCGAAACCGGCAACGCGGCTCCCCTGCCGCTTGGAATGATGGGGAATGTAGTCCCGTCCCCGCTCCGCGGCCGCAGATGGTATTAGCGGCGGCGGGGGACGGAAACACAACAGGCAAAGCAAGGGAAGAGTGTCCGAGGCGTAGGGCGGCAGAATCCCAGGTAAGTCCAGCCAGTTCAAAAAAGGGGATTGATTCATTGTCTGGTCGATATTCTTCCCACTCCCATATTGTCCCATTCGCTTGTGGATAGCCTTCTTTATCTTGATGACATTCCCTATTAAGTCTAAAAAGCAGTCGTCCCACTGTAGGTTTCCGTGTAGCAAAAAGCAAAGTGTACCATGCTCTACAAGAGCCATTATGAGAGAAAGGAAGAGGTATGAACGGCGTTCCTCCTTTCTTCTGATGAGCTGGCATCATACCACATATCCAACAGTTCGTAGCATTTGTAGCAACATGGGTATGATGCAACATCTGAATGAAAGTATTATTCAAATAAGACTGGCGATGCTTCAATTCTTGATACGGAAGGGTGTAAAAGTAATGCTCCTCAGGCACTGGAGTAGTCAAAACAAGTAACTCACGGGCAGGGGTTACATCCTCAACAAACCACGTGGTTATACCAACAATAGCTACAATGATAATAAAGCTTGTCGCACAAAAAATCTTCTTCTTCTCCATTTTATAGCAAAAGTCAATATCTTGACATGGTCTCCAGGCCGGAGGTTATGTCCTTCACCTGTGGACCGATCAGGGAGCACTTCTCGAACCTGTTGATGAATAGAAACCAAATTATCCATTAACTGTGCCAGATAATCATTCATCATTACACAAGGTACATCATACACTGACTTCGGTTTCGGTGGACCCCAAATATTCATTGGGCGTCCGAACACGATCTCATATGGCGTGAGACCGGTCCGAGAATGCGGTATCGATCTAATTGACAATAATGCCAGCGGTAAAGCGTCTGGCCAAGTCAAACAAGTCGAAGCTTGGATCTTAGCGATCTTAAGCTTCAAAGTACCGTTATATTTCTCAACCAATCCCGCAGACTGAGGGTGAAACACTGCATGAAATTTTTGGGTAATTCCCAGTCCTTTCAGGACATACTTGATAACGTCTGCTATAAAATGAGGTCCGTTATCACTCCACAATAATCTACAAACACCATATCGAGGGAAGAACTCCTTCAATAGCATCTTGGCTGTAGTCAATGCAGTATTGTCTTTCGTAGGGTATGCCTCAACCCATTTGCTGAAGGCACAAACCACTACTAGAACATACTTCAGATTGTTACAGCGCTCAAGCTGAATGTAATCCATCTGCAAAACCTCAAAGGGTGCAGTAGGTGTTGCAAATCCTCCTGCTGGAGTTCGAGTACCCTTTCCTGGGTTGTACCTTAGGCAGATCATACAGGTCTGCACCACCCTCTTTGCCGTGCTAGCAATCTCTGGATGCTCCCAGACTTGGGTAAGCAATTTTACAATTGCGGAAGCTCCAACATGTGCTAGCCCATGTGCCATCTGAACCATAGGTTGTACAAAGGCCGTGGGTAATTTCCATCTATCCATCTGCTTATTTCTCCAGCAACCCTCATCATCCAATTCTCCCTCACTGGACCATTGCTCCCGTTCTTTATCAGAAGCGGTCCTCTGTATTTCTCGCACTTCTTCCTTCGCATCGTGCCATCTTTCTCCTTGCGACTTCACTACATACATGGCAGTAGCACCGGGCTGCATCGCAGTCTCCCGTGCCACCCGGTCTGCTAACGCATTCCCTTCTCCAACTTTATCAACCACCTTTTTATGGGCACTACATTTAACTATAGCAATCTTCTTTGGATATGTTAATGCAGTCAAAAGGTTGTGAACTAACTCTCCATACATTATCTGTGCTCCATGTGACGTTAGAAACCCTCTCTCCTTCCAGAGTAGGCCGAAATCGTGCGCTACTCCGAAAGCATAGCGGCTATCTGTATAAACATTCACACACAATCCTGCACTGAGCTCACATGCTCGTGTTAATGCTATCAGTTCCGCTGCCTGAGCTGATTTCTGCGGTATGCGTGCTGTCTCCACTATTGTTTGTAATGTGGTAATTGCAGACGCTGCTGAAGTCGTACCATCTGGTAGCTTCAGGCATGATCCGTCCACCCACAGTTCCCCATCTACATCTGTAAAGGGCGTATCCTGGAGAGCAATACGACCCTTTGTCTGTTCCTCAGTCACAAGAATACAGTCATGTGCTTTTCGTGCTTCGGACTGAGTTTCCGGGAATGGCAACAATGTGGCTGGATTTAACGTTGCACACCTCTTTAACGTAATATGAGGAGCCAAAAGCGTCAACTCATATCCCCTTAAACGAGCACTGGTCAAGTGCTGCGTCTTTGTCTGATTAAGCAGGGCATCGACAGCATGGGGGACTAATACCAACAGCTTATGAGATAACACAATTCCTTCACTTTGGCGTATTGACACAGCTGTCACCGCAACCGAGCGAAAACAACCAGGCAATGCTCGGGCAACAGGATCAAGTACAGCTGAAAAATATGCACAAGGGCGCTGCTTGTCGCCGTGCATCTGCACTAAAACTGATAATGCACATCCATCTTTCTCGTGTACATACAGTGTAAAAGGCTTCGTATAATCAGGGGTACCTAACACTGGTGCTGAACAAAGAGCTTGTCGCAATTGCTGAAAGGCAATTGCACACTCATTTGACCAGGGAAGAGGAATTGGGGTATCTTTTGTCAAAAGTGCTAACAATGGCTTAGCTATGTGTGAAAACCCCAATATCCATTGCCTACAGAAAGAAGCAAGACCCAAAAATGCACGCACATCCTTCTGTGTGGAAGGTACTGGCATGTCCAAAATTGCTTGAATACGATCTGGTGTGAGTGCACGCCCCTCCTTAGACAAAAGGTGACCCAAATAAGTCACCTTTGGTCTACAGAATTGCAATTTCTTCCTTGACACTTTGTGATTGTGAGATGCCAAAAAGGAAAGCAAGGATAACGTACACTTCTCACACAGCTCAGGAGTGTCGGCCGCCAACAAGATGTCGTCGACATATTGTATAAGGGCGACACCATCAGGCAGAACTAAGGAATCCAATTGTCTTTTCAATGCTTGACTGTAAATACTAGGACTCTCTGTATAACCCTGAGGGACTCTACAAAATCTATAGGACCTATTATTCAAAGTGAAGCCGAAGAGGTACCGGCTATCAGGATGAATAGGAATCAAGAAGAAAGCATTTTTCAAATCGATAACTGAAAATGTGGTCGCCGTTGGCGGGACCAGAGTAAGTAACGTTGTGATATCAGAAACCACTGGATACTGAGGTATCACTATCTTATTCACCTCCCCAAACTCAATAATAAAACGATAAACCCTAGTATCGGTATCTTTCTTCAAAATGGGTAAAATAGGACTGTTGCAGACGTTGTAGGGAACTTCCTCCACTACTCCCACCTTAATCAAATCCTGCACAATCTGTATGAGTGCCTCCTCCCCCTCCTGGGAAATACGATACTGAGGGAGGCGTGGTAATACCGCACCCTCCTGGACACTAATGTGGACAGGCGGAATCACCATCTGTCCCACATCAGTATCCGAAGTGGCCCACAAGGTACGAGGGAGAGAAGCTAATACAGTATCCTCTGCAACCACACACACCCGTTCTATCATAGGGGGATTATCGTTTAATATCACACGTACTCCAGTAGGGGAGCAGCGGATCGTAGCTCGGAAGTGCTTAAGCATATCAAGACCCATAATGTTATCAGGCGTGTTCGGGGCAAGCAAAAACGGACAAGGTGCAGAAAGGTGTTCAACACAAAATGCAAGGGGTCGGGATAGAGGGCTTCGAGAGAGTGTACCATCAAACCCTACCGATATAACCATTAAGCCAGATGGGGGAGCCCTCGGAACCAATTGTTTGGACAGCGCACTGCGAGTAGCTCCTGTATCAACTAGGAACTGATCAGTAGAACCCAGAACATTTGCTGAAACATAAGGACCCCTCTGATCAACCGGCACTTCAACTGATTCCAACCCCCATCCAACGCAATCCTACGCATGCTGCGAATCATGGTACCCAGAACGATCATTCCCAGACATTTGATACTGATTTTGCCGATCAAACACATTAGGTCTATCTCGTTGCTGCACGTTAGGCTCAAAGCGAGCACGATCATTGGAATTCCCTCTGAAATTGGAAAAAAGCCCCCTCTACCTCTCAACGGTCCCTGGCCACGTCCCTGACGGGGTGCATAAAGTAGCGGACAATCCCTGGCCCAATGACCCAGCTGTTTACAATACGCACATTGATTTCTATTAACATCTGACCGACTCGAAGGGGGACCATAGAATCCTCCTCTACCTCTTTCAACACCCCGACGAGGCGGACCATACACTTGTGCTAGCATCACCTTAGTTTTCAAATCTTTCGATTTCTTCTCCTCATTCCCCTTCGCTTCTTGTTCCTGACGCTCATAATACTGAGCCATAGTCAGGAGGGATGCCGGAGACGAGGTGGACCAAGAACTTTCACTCGCTTTTAATCGAGCTGCTATTCCCGGTAATAAATTCGCCACATATTTATCAACAAAAAGATGTCGACCCGTATCATCCGTAAGTGACTGACCACTGAAATCATGAAATGTTTCCTCAAAGCGCGTAAAGAAGTCTGAAACTGATTCATCAACCTTCTGTTTACACGAAGCTAACATGTTCCAGTCAATCTTTTTAGGGGGGATAATTGTTTTCAACTTAGTCAAGATAGCGGCAGGAAGATCTAAAATAAGCTGGGGCGGTTTTTGCGCGGGTTTCTTCTCCCTATCCTCATCCTCAATCTCAGACCACCTAGCCTTAAAAGCGGCTGGATCATCCACCTTCCGCACAGATCGCCACATATCCGGTGGTAAAATGAGCCCCAAGAACAAATCTATATCTGCTAAAGTCATAGTACAAGAATTCGAGGCCCCTTCGACCTCTTCGTAAAAGGCCGCTGAATTCTTGCGGGGGTCAGGCAATGCATTCTTTAATGCCATAACATCAGTCCTATGCCAGGGAGTATAAACCCAATTATACACAAAATATCCCCTAGCATCGGCAGAAGACATATCTGGACTAGTTCGTGCTCCTTTAGGAGGAACATACAAAGGTGCCGCCTCTCGCATCGGTTTAGCATGCACTAGTTCGCTCTTATCTGAATGGGAGGTAGACGATTGTGTCCCGCCGACATGTGAATCCGGTTGCTCCTTCTCCCCTGTCTTTTGGCGCGCTCTTTCTTTAAGTTCAAGCATCGCGTCCCGCAATGTAAACAGCCGTCGAACCGCATCGGGTACCTTGGAGGGAGAAAAGACACCGTTACGTAATGCTTTAGAATCTGAGACTACCTCATCAGGCTCAAAAACATCAGAATATTTCCGAAAGGCAGTAATCACTTCATGAGAAAAAGTTTCAACAAAATACAATTTTTCTCTATCCTGCCAATTGTCCAAAAAATCCAATAATTCAGTAAGAGATAGCTTGCCTTTAAGCGCACGAAAAGAAATTTTCCGAAGCTCACCCATACGATCAGTTGATAACCTGGACCGCGTGTCTACCTTATCCGAAACCGATCCAGAATCCTGTGACCTCGGGGCAGACGCGCCAACATAAGGGGGCGGAGGGCGATCTAATAAATGAAAATCATCTTCGAGATTAGTAAGGACAGGATAAAGTGGCTGGCGGACAGCATATTGACCCGAGACTTGCAACCTACGCTCTTTCTCTTGCCTCTCCGCCAGTTCTCTTTCCTCCCGACGCTTCGCTTCCTGTGCTCTCACATGATCATTTTTCCGTTGCTCTTTATCAATCAGCGCTTTCTCACGTTTCTCCCGCTCACGCACTTCCTTTACCCATAACCGTACACATTCAAACATGTCTTGCCGAGCACGCCGTTTACACATACACTGTTCCACATACTCAATCTTACGCATATCAAACGATCCATACAAAGGCCATCGTAACTCAGGATCCTTTTTGGTGTATTTCCTCCACACTGTGCTGTACATTATAGAGGAAAGACCATGCTTCACATACATATCCCTATTAGGAGTCCCCTCTGGGGGGGCTGGAGCAGATTCCTCAAGATTTAACCGGTTTCCAAAGCAGCAGCACCACTTACGGAGTGCGCTAAAAGCAGGCATGCTCAAAAATAATGCAAAATGTGCAGTATTATCAAAAATGGCACTTAAACTGCGCGCCGTTCAGATTTAAACAACTCCGGAGAAATATCTCCACATTACCTGCCTATATGTGTTGCAACGCATATATTCTCACAGTAATCAATACAAAATATGACCGGTCATCACAAATCAAACTCAAATAGCCAACCCAGGCTTCAAAACTCGGAGTAAGTACCGTACAACGGTTCTTACCAATCAAGAGTGTCCAGATTCCAACTGCCAAGTTCCAAAATTCGCCCAAACGGCTGTCACAGCAGACCGACAGAAGAGGTCTCAGTCGAGGACCGGCGCCACCCAGATGGTCAGCTCGGAAGGGAAGGAAGAAACCTCGGGATGCCAGGACTAAAAGACGCCGCTGGCAGTGATCACATCCCCGGCTAAATTCCTCACCTTCGTCACGACCAGTCCTTCGAGCATCCGAGTCGCCGATGAGCCCCACGTGACGGGCGCCAATTGATGAGTACAGGCCCCAGCTAGGCCCGCAAAATACAAGGGTTCGCTCTCCTGTAACAAAAGCTAGAAGAAAGTTGGCACGGAAGCTGCAAATACAAAGACAGAGTTTATTAACCCTTAAGGGTGGTCCTACATCCCACACAACACTCTTCAGTATTGCATAGAGTAGCACAAAGAACTTGCGTACGTGGTCCCCTTTTATACACAATAGAGGGGCTCATAAGTGGGTGGATACAACATAGAGCAAAATTCATTACCATTTATGGACATTTTCGATACAGGATCAATATATGGGCGGAGTTAAAAATTTCCTGAGCCCGCGAAAACATGGTCAAACAAGGACTAACTGATAACAGATGTGGTCAAGTCTGGGCATGCGCCAGACGGATAAAGGAGCTATTTATAGACTGTTACTAGGCAGATTACAAGAGCAACTAGCGAAAAGGTAGGACTCTTCTCGTGCAAGGCACGTGGAGACATGACAATACAAAATGGAGTCCGGACATTAGTCAACATAAGACAAGAAACACGTTTTAACTAGAGAGAATTCATGTCTTTAGTGAATGCTTAATCATATCGCTGTTTTAGTTTTCAACACTAGGGCTCCCTGACAGGTGAAGGGGTAAAAGACTACTGCTCCTACTCGCATGTGCGCCTCTCCTGTTATTGCATTGACTTGCGGTTCATTTCCCTCTCGCTCCTGGACTCCATCAGAAACACTGATGCATTCATGTCAGATCATGCACGTGTAGAATTGACATGTGGGACAGAGGAGATAGATGGTGGAGGGTAGACTGGGGGCTGCTAAGAACCTTAGGAAAGAATTGGCTTAGAAGTTAGAAGCAGACTCCATGATTGTTGGACCCGGCCTCGTGGCGTGGTCCTTAACCCCCTGGATTGTGCCCGTTCCCCGCCCCGGCCTTCACGGGCCACCCGTCTGAACTGCACCAAGACCCTTCACCCGGAGCTGCACGTGGTCGCATACTCCTCGTGGCTCCGCCATCTTGTTGGCATCCACGTCGCACCGTGCCCCAGCCGGCGCGACCCCGCTTAACCCAGCCTCGACCCCAGCGAAGCCCCGCCATCGAGGCACCACGAACTAGCCAGGGGGTGCCGCAGGAACCATTCATCGCCCCCGGCGGAGGACAGTATCGATGGGACCCCCAACTGTCCTCCCCTCTCGAGGTGTGATCGCCCGGCAACTCCCATGGGCCTGGCGCCTCTCCTGCTGGGCGTCTGGCCACCTCCACCCGGCCACTCCGCCCCCTCGGGCGCATAGGTCCGGACATCAAAGGGCTCCAGACCTATATCTGGGGCGACCCCACCACAGCTCGGGAGTTGTATCCCGGAGTCGAGAGCCCTGCTGATTGAATCGCGGCTGACCCTACGGAGAAGAACTCTTGTCGGAACCATCACGAGCCCTGCTAACTGCGTCGCGGCTCCTTCCTGTGAACCCTTTCTGAACCACCTGGAACATCGGAGCCCTGCTGACGCTGTCGCGGCCCAACCTCGCTGAAGCCTCCCTCGGAGCCCTGCTGACGACGTCGCGGCTCGAGCTGAGCAGAAACCATCTTGAGAGCCCTGCTGATTGGATCGCGGCTCTCCACGAACTGTACGCCAGAGCCCTGCTGACGCCGTCGCGGCTCGACCCCTCCGAGAACCGGAGGTCCTCCAGCTTGAGGATAAGAACTGGGCCCCAGGTACCCTCGTACCGCATTCCTGCCAAAGACTGTCCCGCTACCCCGACCCTTCCAAAGAGACACTGAGACTTTTGGTGGATCCCTCGATCCCTTCGTGTAAATATTGCCCTCGTAACCCTTTTATTGCTGATAAAGAATTGCTTGTCACAAGACAACCTCCTTGAGTCCTGTGTGGTGGTGTTACTGTGCTAGTACGTGATAGGAGAAGGATCTCTCAGGAGACTTCTCGGCAGCGCTCGGCTACTTCGTGCAGAGTGAGGGCCCCCCTTGGTGGTCGCACCGACTCCTCGGGGTCCGCCTTCCAACATTTGGTGGCCAGCGACGGGATCCGAGCCGAACGCAGTACGTACCAGCCAGTACCCACTAGCTACCCATCCAAACGAACAGCATCATGAGCAGCCAGGAAAACAACGCGACAATGGAGTTCCAGCCCGAACGGCTGGAAGAATATACGCACAAAGAATTGAAACAGTTCTGCAAAGACAAAGGCATTGCAACCACCAGCCTGGGTACCAAAGAGGAGATGCAGAAAGCTCTGAGGGCATGGTTGGAGGCCGGGGCAGGCCCCTCCCAGGAGGAAGGGCCCTTGCCCCTGACTGAGACCGCAGCAACCGCACGGACTCCGGCAACCGGAGGAAGAAAGAGTCTAGAAACCGGCCTCTCCGAAGAAGAAATACGAGAGCGGGAAAAGGTCCGGAGCCACGAGCTAGAGCTCGCCCGACTGCGGCTGGACGGTGAACTCCAGCTGGCAGAGAAGAAACTGGCCCTAGAGCAGCTGCGCCTTCAAGAAGAGATAGAGGAGAAGAGACGACACCGGGAGTTGGAGGAAAAGAAACTAACTCTTGAGCACGAGCGCAGTCTCAAGGAGCTCGAGATCAAGGCCAAGAACGGAGGGACTGACACCCCCAGAGATGCTCTACCGCCTTCCGAGGCCAAGGTGCATATCCCGAAGGAAGTCGTCAAGGAGTATTACAAGAATGACGACATCCAACAATGGTTCAAGGCCTACGAGGTGGCCATGTCCTCTCATCGGGTGCCCCGAAAGGACTGGGGCGCGGGCCTGTGGGGGCGGTTCCTGAGTGAGGGGCGGGACACGCTGCTCCAGCTACCGGAGGAGGTGATGACCTCCTACGATCACATGAAGGAGGCCCTGCTCACCCGCTACGGGCTGACAGCGGAAATGTACCGCCAGCGGTTCAGAGACTGCAAGAAAATCCCGGGTACCACATGGGTGGAGTATGTGGACTTTTTCAGTCGGGCCCTAGAAGGGTGGATCAAAGGGAGCAAAGCAACCACCTACGGGCAGCTGGTCGACCTCATCGTATGGGAACACCTTTCCAACAATTGCTTCGTGGAACTGAGGCAGCACCTCCTCGACAGCAAAATGACCGACCCGCGAAAACTTGCCGTCGAAGCCGATCGATGGGTCAACTCCCGGGTCCCCCGGAACTCAATGGGGGAGTACCCGAGGAACCCCAACGGGCCCCCCCGCCAGCGCGGTGGGGGGGGAGGACCGAACAGGAACCGAGACCCTCCCGCCGGGGCCCCCAGGAGCCCCCCTCGAGGGCCACCGCAGCCACATCTCTCCCCGAGCCTAGCCCGAAAGGTGGGCCCGGCCCGACCCGGACCACGGCCGCCAGTGACCTGCTACGGCTGCCAACAAACAGGACACTTTGCCAGCGATCCGGCCTGCCCTCTGAACCGAAGAAACGGGGCCGGCGGGCACCCGCCCCGGCAGCTGACAGCCGCCGCCTTGGGGGGAGAAGAAGAGGAAGAGGAGGCCCTCGACCGAGAGAACACTGAGTGGGAGCCGGCCGCCATGTCCCTGGTCTGCCTGGGTAGCCGAGAGATGGTACCCTGCACCCCCATCCCAACCAACACCCAGAAGTACCGGCAGCAGGTCACGGTCAATGGACAACGGGCCGAAGCCCTTCGTGACACAGGCGCCAGTATCACCGCTGTCCGCTGCCACCTGGTAACCCCTGGGCAGATTCTACCGAATGTGCTGTGCCCCGTACGGACGGCCGACAACAGTGAAAGCCTATGCCAGATGGCCCTGGTCCCCTTCGAGTGGGGAGGGGTGACGGGCCTGCTAAAGGTGACAGTGCGAGACGACGCCCCGGTCGACTGCCTCCTGGGGAACGACTTGGAAAGTTCCCCCTGGGCTCAAGTAGAGCGACGAGAACACCTCCGAATGTTGGGACTGGCTGATTGGGCCTGCGCCATCACCCGGTCCATGACCACCCAGGCCCCCCGCTCATCCTCGACCTCCGGGACCGCCCAGCCCGAGGGGCTCACACCCCCTCCCGCCAGCAGCGAGGAGGAGGCGGACACCGACCCGGGACCCAGCGAATCCTCCCCAGAAGAGATGGCTTCTCCGAGCGCCCTCCCGGAGCTGACACAATGGCGACACGAAGGGGGCCCCACCCGAGAGCAGTTCCAGCAAGAACAACAGTCCTGTCCCTCTCTCGAAGGGGTCCGACAACAGGCGACCGCGCAAGCCAACGGTGACCAGACCGGCACCCACTGGATCTACTGGACCGAGGGCCTGTTGTACAGTGAACAGAAAGTAGCAGAACTCGGGGCCAGCCGCGTGTTGGTGGTCCCCCTCCGCTTCCGGGAGTTCCTTCTCCACCTGGCCCATGATGTGCCCCTCGCCGGACACTTGGGGCAAGACAAAACGTACAGTCGTCTGGTGACCCACTTCTACTGGCCCCGGATGCGGAGAGATGTGGACAACCACTGCCGGTCCTGCCAGACCTGCCAAGCCAGCGGAAAGACGGGGGGTCGGGTCAAGGCCCCCCTCCAGCCCTTTCCCGCCGTCAGCACCCCGTTCGAACGGGTCGGAATCGATATTGTGGGACCCCTGGACCCCCAAACCGCCCTGGGCCACCGCTTCATCCTGGTCCTCGTGGACCACGCCACCAGGTACCCGGAGGCGGTCCCGCTAAGAACTATAACGGCCCCTTTGGTAGGCCGGGCCTTGATGGGGATCTTCTCCCGAGTGGGATTCCCCAGCGAAGGGGTGAGCGACCGCGGCACGAACTTTATCTCCAGGTACATGCGGTCTCTGTGGCAACAGTGCGGGGTCACATACAAGTTCACGACCCCCTATCACCCTCAGGGGAACGGCCTGGTTGAGCGGTTCAACCGAACATTGAAAGGGATGATCCAGGGCCTGGAAGAACCCCTCAGGCGGAAATGGGATGTCCTGCTGCCCTGCCTCCTGTTTGCCTATCGGGAGGTCCCGCAGAAGTCCCTGGGGTTCAGCCCGTTTGAACTATTGTATGGGCACCCGGTCCGCGGACCGCTCAGCCTGGTCAAGGAGGGCTGGGAGATGAAACCCCGAGGCGCCCCTCCTGACGTCTACCGATACCTCCTGACCCTCCGAAACCAGACCCGCAAGTTCCGAGCCATGGCCGAAGCCAACCTCGAGGCCAGCCAGGAGGACATGAAGCGGTGGTACGATCGCAACACCTCTACTATAGAATTCGAGCCAGGACAGAAAGTATGGGTCATGGCCCCGGTCGAACCCGGCGCCCTCCAGGACAAGTGGACCGGGCCCTTCAAGGTGGTGGAGAAGAAAAGTCCCGTCACCTACCTGGTCGATCTGGAGTCCCCCCGGAACCCCCTCCGGGTCTTACATGCTAACAGGCTAAAACCCCACTTCGCCCGGACCGAACTGAGCCTGCTGCTGGCGACTGACGAAGGGGGCGAGGTCGACTCCGAGCCCTTGCCCGACCTCTTGCAATCCGACATTCACGATGGATCGATCGAAGGGGTCCACCTCGCCTCGTCCCTGACCCCGGAACAGCGCAACGACTGCCAGCAATTACTGCGGGACTACGCAGCCCTCTTCTCTCTCACCCCGGGGGTGACCCACTGGTGCGTCCACGATGTCGACACCGGGGAGAGCCCCCCCATACGGCACAAAGCCTACCGGGTGCCTGACCGAGTGCGGGCCTGCATCCTGGCTGAGGTAGCAAAGATGCTGGCCCTGGGAGTCATCGAGCCTTCCGACAGCCCGTGGGCCAGCCCTGTCGTCCTGGTGCCCAAGGCCGCAGCTCCCGGTCACCCCCCGGAGTTGCGATTCTGCGTGGACTACCGAGCCCTGAATGCAGTAACCAAGACAGACGCACACCCGATACCCCGGGCCGACGAACTCATCGACCGCCTAGGGGCCGCTCGCTACTTGAGCACGCTGGACCTCACCGCCGGGTACTGGCAGATCCAGCTCACCCCCGGCGCCCAAGAAAGATCCGCCTTTTCGACCCCGGATGGGCATTACCACTTTCGGGTGATGCCCTTCGGAATGAAGAACGCCCCGGCCACCTTCCAAAGACTAGTGAACAAGGTTTTGGCCGGGCTTGAGGCCTTCAGCGCGGCCTACTTAGATGACATTGCCGTGTACAGCAACCACTGGGCCGAGCACCTTCGCCACCTGAAGGCCGTCCTGGCCGCCCTTCAGCGGGCCGGGCTCACAATCAAGGCCAGCAAATGCCAAATCGGCCACGGATCCGTGACCTACCTGGGCCATCAAGTGGGGAGCGGGCAGGTGGCCCCCCTCCAAGCCAAGATAGATGCCATCCAGACCTGGGAACCCCCCACTACCCAGACCGCTGTCCGGGCCTTCCTGGGCCTCACCGGATACTACCGGCGGTTTATCAGGGACTATGGGAGCATTGTTGGCCCCCTCACAGAGTTAACGTCCAAAAAGCAGCCCAAGAAGGTACACTGGACACCCCGCTGCCAAACAGCCTTCGACACCCTAAAAACAGCCATGTGTACTGCTCCGGTGCTGCAGGCCCCGGACTACCAGAAGGAGTTCGTGGTACAGACGGACGCCTCCGAGTATGGGATCGGGGCCGTCCTATCCCAAGCCGACGAAAAGGGGCTCGACCGACCAGTGGCCTTCCTCAGCCGACGACTACTGCCCCGAGAGCAACGCTGGAGCACTATTGAGCGTGAGGCCTTCGCTGTGGTGTGGGCCCTCAAGAAGCTCCGGCCCTACCTCTTTGGCACCCACTTCCGGGTCCAGACCGACCACCGGCCCTTGCAATGGCTAATGCAAATGCGGGGCGAGAACCCCAAGCTGCTGCGGTGGTCCATCTCGCTACAAGGAATGGACTTTGACGTCGAACACCGGCCCGGCAATGACCACGCCAACGCCGACGGCCTGTCCCGCTTCTTCCGCCTTGACGAGGAGAATCCCCAAGGAGATGGGTGACTCTCCATGCCTTCGGCTGGGGGGGACGCCTGTTGGACCCGGCCTCGTGGCGTGGTCCTTAACCCCCTGGATTGTGCCCGTTCCCCGCCCCGGCCTTCACGGGCCACCCGTCTGAACTGCACCAAGACCCTTCACCCGGAGCTGCACGTGGTCGCATACTCCTCGTGGCTCCGCCATCTTGTTGGCATCCACGTCGCACCGTGCCCCAGCCGGCGCGACCCCGCTCAACCCAGCCTCGACCCCAGCGAAGCCCCGCCATCGAGGCACCACGAACTAGCCAGGGGGTGCCGCAGGAACCATTCATCGCCCCCGGCGGAGGACAGTATCGATGGGACCCCCAACTGTCCTCCCCTCTCGAGGTGTGATCGCCCGGCAACTCCCATGGGCCTGGCGCCTCTCCTGCTGGGCGTCTGGCCACCTCCACCCGGCCACTCCGCCCCCTCGGGCGCATAGGTCCGGACATCAAAGGGCTCCAGACCTATATCTGGGGCGACCCCACCACAGCTCGGGAGTTGTATCCCGGAGTCGAGAGCCCTGCTGATTGAATCGCGGCTGACCCTACGGAGAAGAACTCTTGTCGGAACCATCACGAGCCCTGCTGACTGCGTCGCGGCTCCTTCCTGTGAACCCTTTCTGAACCACCTGGAACATCGGAGCCCTGCTGACGCTGTCGCGGCCCAACCTCGCTGAAGCCTCCCTCAGAGCCCTGCTGACGACGTCGCGGCTCGAGCTGAGCAGAAACCATCTTGAGAGCCCTGCTGATTGGATCGCGGCTCTCCACGAACTGTACGCCAGAGCCCTGCTGACGCCGTCGCGGCTCGACCCCTCCGAGAACCGGAGGTCCTCCAGCTTGAGGATAAGAACTGGGCCCCAGGTACCCTCGTACCGCATTCCTGCCAAAGACTGTCCCGCTACCCCGACCCTTCCAAAGAGACACTGAGACTTTTGGTGGATCCCTCGATCCCTTCGTGTAAATATTGCCCTCGTAACCCTTTTATTGCTGATAAAGAATTGCTTGTCACAAGACAACCTCCTTGAGTCCTGTGTGGTGGTGTTACTGTGCTAGTACGTGATAGGAGAAGGATCTCTCAGGAGACTTCTCGGCAGCGCTCGGCTACTTCGTGCAGAGTGAGGGCCCCCCTTGGTGGTCGCACCGACTCCTCGGGGTCCGCCTTCCAACAATGATCAATAAAAAACAGAAGTCTCCCAGCAGTAGTATGGGATGCCTTTAAATCAACAGTTAAGAGTTGTAGCCGGTGGGCTGGTGGCATGAAGAGCATGGAGAGACGTTTAATAGAGGATGGATTAACAGTTCAAATAAAAGCCCTTAAGGAAGTTCATAAACGACAGCCGGCACAAAACAACAAAAGGAAACTTAGCAATAGCTAGAGGCCAACTGAGGCCTCATAGAAGCAACGGGGCAGAAGACACCCTCTTGCACTCAAGGAAAAACGTCTGTTCTTTTTTTGTGTGACTAATGTCAACTGGTATGCTAAAATAATATGCAGATCTTGGACACTCTGTTAGTCATCCTTTCAAGTAAATAATACTAATTCCCTAAGTCCTTAACTTTACACATACACAATCTAAAGTCAATGTGCCTCAGGTTTGACATACCTTTTAGTAAAGTACTCAGTATTTGAATACTGAACAACGTAAGGATGCAAAGAGACTCCGAGATTGACAGCCCCGAGGACATACATTCCACCATGTAACTCGGGGTGCAGGGAGTCTGATGCAGGGAGTCCAGAGAGACAGAGAGTGGAGGACCAGGAGTCAGTCCTCGGACTGACAACCTCAAAGACTATGGGCATAAATTCACAAAGCGATTTGCACTTGCAGCTGCTGCTTATGCAAGCAAATGACTTGACATCGGCTGTCATAAATACATATATTCATGTGTGATATTTTGACTGAGTAAATCCGGCATCAGGGACAGAGAGTAAATACCCAGCAAAGTTTTGGAACATCAACTAACATAAGAGTTTCGGCAGGCTATGCACAAACATTTTTAGACCAGTACCCGCAATGGAAATGATCAGCTATTCACTGAGTCAAGAGCAGGAGTAAATGTCTTTCCAGGGTAGGAATAGGAATGGACCACCCTAACATTGGCAGGGCTGTGGTGAAAGTGGTTTCTCCATGGGGAGAAAACAGATTTCCTTGTGTGGAAAATAAACACGCATTTGCAATCCATCAGTCTTGCTTTTGTCAGAGTTTGAGCTATTGGTGGTGTAAATGACAGTGCCTTTTACAAATCTGTTTTAGTTTGGAGTGGAGTGGATGTATGTGGTTTGGAGTGGATTTTAGAGGGTTGATTTGGAATTCTTAACAGTTGAATTGTGTGGTGTGTAGTGTATTTTTGTAGTAGAATGATGTGGTATGGTGAATAGATAGGAGTGAGAGCTGAACATAATAGACAGAAATGAAGCTGGAGAGGGCTAGGTGGTTTGTGCACAAAGTGGTGAATGAACTCCAGACAGTGGAGCAGAATGAGTGTGTGAGAAAGAAGGGGAAAGCAGGCCACAGTCGCAAAAAGAGGGTGCCCCTGTGTACGCATAAGACACCCGAAGAGAGCGTGAGTTTGAGGGATGGAAATTTTAAAAAGGCACAGGAAAGAAACAGTGCCTGAAGACCTGAAGTGAACTAATCTGACAGAGGCAGGAAGAGTGCGTGAATGAGCGACAGGGTGAGTTCAAGCTTCCTTCTTTTAGAGGAACAGTACAGGTAGGGCAGAAACAGTGGAAGCTTCCCTTCTACAGAGGACCAGTACAGGTAGGACAGAAACAGTGCAAGTTTCCTTTCTATAGAGGATCGGTACAGGTAGGTCAGAACCTGTGTAAGCTTCCTTTCTATAGAGGACAGGTACAGGTACTGCAGAAACGGTGCAAGCTTCTTTTCTATAAAGGACCGATGAGGGTAGGGCAGAAACAGTGCAAGCTGCATTTCTATAGAGGACTGTTAAAGGTAGGGCAGCGCAGCACAAATGTCTTCATCACAGGACATGTACATGGAGCTCTGAATATCCTTCCACAGGAGGTGATTAAACCCTCTATACTTTTGCTTCTCCCTCTCAGTAGATGAATCCTCACCTTTGCACTCATGTGTGCGTTTGTTCACGGTGTACACGACTGTGCACAAGACATACCTGCCATTGCAGTAGTGCGCCATTTGTACACTTGTGGGTACCACCTGCTTTCTAGGTAAAATGTCATTGTCACCATTTGCCATCTTCTTATGTCAGTAGAGGGTGCCAGACATTAATGCATGGGTTAGAACAGGGCTTTGCAGGGCCCAGGGAGTATTAATGCATGTAAGTGATGTTAAGAATATAGAAGTTTAATAACAAGCATTGGCAAAGCCAGTAGGTCTGGCATAAGCCCCTAGCCTTCCGGCATTTCCTGTTTTGTTTTGTCGTGGTTTTTGCAAAACTTTATTGTTTTGGTATATGCCAGACACTCATCAATGTACAATAAGAAATATAATTTGCTAAAGACAATATCATTTTTATGTCAATAGCGGAGGCTAACAATATTGCAATCTTCCTTTAATTGCTACCACTCACAGCCTTTTTAAAGAGCTCAGAACACTTCATTACAAAAAATTCCAACCTAATATAAGGCCAGAACACTGTGATCGCTTCCTTATTTTTTGGGCTGCCACTAAACAGATAAGTATAACATTTATTTTTCTCTGAATAACTTGTGTAATATTGAACTAGAACCGCATGATTAGGTATGCCAATGATAATATCTTAAATTATGATATATATATTTAATACTACATTTGTGTTCAACATTTTTCATAAACAATTAATAATAGTGATATTTAATTCTTACATGGATAAAAACATTGAAGCGGATTAAAAGTAAATACTCTTCAGAGAGCGATTTGCAGGCTTGCGGGAAAAAGTTTACAATGGTTTAGTGTCTTTCGTGTTTACGTTTTAGTGACGGTTGAGCTGATGGGCTTTGTTCAGAGGTCTGTGGGGGGCTTTTTTATCGCTCATGCGATCTCTTTCATGGCATCAGGTTGACCGCGTGGTGCCCGTAGCGAACGGGACGCGGTGGGCGTGAGTCTCGAATGCAGGACGGCAAGGAGCTTACGCTGCCCCACGCTGTAACTCGCAGAGCATTAGTTTGACTGCGGGTGCAGGAGAGAGTTTGGAAATGTTCTCATCCCACGCCGTTAAAGTTTGTATTCCTGGATGTGGTTGCCTAGTCGTGCTCGATGACTCGCTCATGACAGGTTGTGAGCATGGTCATAGATGCGATGCGAGCAGTAAAGATTAGGAAGGACTCATTTTGGCATGTCGTTCAACGTTCCTTTACGTGAACGTACGGCCATTTTAGAGGTTTGAAATACCTGATAATTATTAAATTATTCATTATTTACAGTATTACAGTTAGTGATCACAGACAACAACCGTTAAATACAATTAGAATTTCATAAAGTTTGTTCACCAGTATAGGATAAAAATAGTTGTTTATTTATATGACAATTTAGTTCATCCTTCGCAGTTTGGTTCAGGTAGACTTTGATAGCCTTTTGTGGTTGTGTCGGACGTTCTGTTATTTATAGGATGTCTGAGAAAAGTAATTTAGGAAGTATGGAGTTAACTTTGGAGGATAAATGATCTAGTATGCTACGGAAATTTACGGAGGATCTTGATGCCAGAATTGATAAGAAATTGGAGAATTTGATACAAGAGAAAAGAGTATTATCGGAAGAATAAAGATTATGGTCAGCTGGGGAAGGCTCCCAAAATAATAAAGGAGGAAAGGTTACCAGAAAACGAAAACACCTAGATTCTGTAGGTTTTCAGTTTAAAAGTGGGAAGTTGATGAAACTAAAAATAAATTGGGAGTATCTATAAGATTTGGTAGTGTTGAGGACACACAAGGGGACAAGAGTAAGGGTCCAGGAAAATATAAACAAGATAAAACAGCGAGCAAACATACGGTTGTGCAATGCGCTGACACGTCGCGGAGCGCAGAGGTTGAAATAAGCTGCTTGTCAGACTTTGACTCAGATAAGGATGAGAGAGATGTGCATAATAGGGGAGAAAGCCCGCTAAAAAACACGGGAGAGCAGCAGAATGGGGTATTAATAGACCCATTTGGGGAATTCATGTTTGACTCTATGCTAATAAAACACCCATTATCTCCAGAATGGGCACCAGCTGCACATGTAGCAGACTTTGTGCAGGCTTGGTTAAGCCTACAAATACCAAAATATGTTAGATTATGCCTCAGGTCTGAATGCCAGAGACCGAGTTTAGCAAATAAAGTAATTCAAACTCCTGATTTAGATGCTAAAATTATAGCATTTATTGGTAAAGGAGGACGGGATCCCAGAAAGGGATTAGATAAAGGCCTACAGATATGCCAAGACAGACTTTTAAATCTTCCAAGTCCTCTAACTAAAATATTTGACATGGTGGAGGAGACATATGTGGGAAACAGTTCAGTTAATGTGAAAGAATTGAGAGAGTGGATACAGAAAGCAGTTTGCCTTCTGGGGAAGGCAAATACCACAATTTCAGTAAAATGTAGGAAAAGCATTTTAAAAATAGACACCAAGTTGGTGAAACTAGCCAATAACGAGGAAGGACTAGCTGCGGACGGCTGATTGTTTTGGGACGCATTTATAAAGGAAATGTCCAAATATTTGGGTGTTTTCATTTCCCTACAAAAATCTCACAGAGATAAAAAAAGGTTTCCGCCACCTTCGACACCGTCTGCCACCGCACACTACGTGCATGCCTCCACGCCGCAGGGATCCGAGACAAGACTCTGGAATGGACCACATCCTTCCTCTCAGGCAGAACCCAGAGCGTCCGCCTCCCCCTATTCCGATCCGAAGCCTCCGAGATCATCTGTGGCGTACCCCAGGGATCCTCCCTCAGCCCGACACTGTTCAACATCTACATGACCCCGCTTGCACATGTCGCCTGACAGCATGACCTCAACATAATCTCCTACGCCGACGACACTCAACTGATCCTCTCCCTCACCAAGGACCCCATCACTGCCAAAGCCAACCTTCACGAAGGAAGGAAGGCCGTCACCGACTGGATGGAGATCAGCCGCCTGAAGCTGAACTCGAACAAGACGGAGGTCCTCATCTTCGGCTCCAACCCTTCAGCCTGGGACGACTCCTGGTGGCCGACGGCACTGGGGACAGCCCCGACACCCACAGACCACGCACGCAACCTGGGAATCATCCTCAACTCAACGCTCTCAATGACCAAGCAAGTCAACGCCGTCTCCTCCTTCTGCTTCAACACCCTCCGCATGCTCCGCAAGATCTACAAATGGATCCCAACAGATACAAGAAAGACAGTCACCCAGGCCCTCGTCAGCAGCAGACTCGACTACGGAAACGCCCTCTACGCGGGAGCCCCGACCAAGCTCATCAAACGACTACAACGCATCCAAAACGCCTCGGCACGACTGATCCTCGACGTACCACGCCACAGCCACATCACCCCCCACCTGAGAAACCTGCCCTGGCTCCCCGTCAACAAGAGGATATCCTTCAAGCTCCTCATCCACGCAAACAAGGCACTCCACAAGACCAGCCCTGCCTACCTCAACAGACGTCTCTCCTTCTACATCCCCAACCGCCAGCTACGCTCCGCCGACCTCACACTAGCCACCGTCCCGCGCATCCGAAGAACTACCACCGGCGGGAGATCCTTCTCCCACCTCGCCGCCAAAACATGGAACACCCTCCCACTGAGCCTATGACAGACCCATGACCTGCTGACCTTCAGGAGAACACTCAAGACCTGGCTGTTCGATCAGTAGCGCCCCCCCCAGCGCCTTGAGACCCTCGCGGCTATGTAGTGCACTTTACAAATGACTGATTGATTGATTGATTGATTGATTGATAGGCGAGTTTTTGGTTGGGTCGGGCACATGAGAGGTTTTACCCACAGAAACTAAGGACTAGAGGGAGAGGAACACAAGGAGATAGACGTTCTCGTGGATCAGGTAAGTCTAGACCGTTCTGTTACCCCAAACAAAGGCGGCAGACTTGCTCAGTTTTACAGGAATTGGTTAAGGGTAACAG
Source organism: Triturus cristatus (assembly GCF_964204655.1). Lineage (NCBI taxonomy): Eukaryota > Metazoa > Chordata > Amphibia > Caudata > Salamandridae > Triturus > Triturus cristatus. Next base: position 270,925,575 of record NC_140590.1, on the reverse strand, counting down.
GGGACCCTTGGATGTTGGATGTTGGAAACAGTGAAAGGATATCACATAGATTTCATAGGACAACCTATTTAGGTACAAATACCAGAGGTAATAAGAATGCATAAAAAGAGCTTTGTGAGCAATATATTTTCATTACAGAAAATAGACAAGGGCATGCGACCGGTGATAAATCTGAGGAGTTTGAATGATTGGGTGGAATATCACCATTTTAAGATGAAGGGTGTTCATTTACTCAGGGATTTTTTGCAATCAGGAAATTGGCTAGCATGATTAGATTTAAAGGATGCATACCTGACAATCCCAATATGGAAACCCCATCAAAAATACCTTCAGTTCGAGGGGCGTGGCTAGCAGCCAGCAAGAATGGCAGCTGCCTAAGGGAGCTCCGGACACCCGTATGTATTCCTGACCGATCCTGTGCTATCCAAGCTCCCCTAGTCGCGGCGATTAGGTGGAGCTAAGCTCCTTACCTGACTTGCGGGCACTTCCACCTGTGTTGGAGCCGAAGGTCGTGATCCGGCGCCCTTCCCGAGGAATCTTCCGAAGTTGCGGTGGCGGCGGCCTGTGGACCGAGGGCGGACACTGGCGAGAAGCGGTGACAGCAGCGGCGCCGACGGGGTCCTGCGGTGATCGCGGGACTCTGTTGGTGCCTCAGTGTGGAGAGAGAGACTCGGCGGCAGAGCGAGGGACGGCCGCGCACGGAACGCCAGCGGCTGGAAGGTGAGCGCCGGGCGGCCTACGCTCCCACTCCTGGGCCTGCATGCAGAGGCCTGCCCCCGGCCTGTCCCCGATCGGTTGGCCTGGAGAAGCTGCGTGCTTGGTCGCTGGGGTTGGGGCTTCGTGGCTGATTTGAGCCTTGCGCACCATACCCGGAGTGTCTGCCTGACAGTGAAATCGGGAGGATTAACCCAAGCACCCCGAGGCCCGATGCCGACAGATATGCCACGACCTACCTAATTGACTTTGGGGGATTGGCTGATCGCCTATGCACCTCGGACTTACGACGACTCGGAGTCGATAGAGCTGCCGCCTGCTGTGAGTGGGGGCTGCGGTTGGCTCTGAGGCAAAGGAAACACCTTATACAGAGGGCTGGAGGCTGACCTGGCTATTCAGACTCGGGGCTATACCAGAGGGGAGACTGTAAAACCTGGCGTACCGCAGAGGCGGGGAGTTTGACGCGGCCCCTGCTTGTCAATGAGCCACGGGAGCAGGGAGGAGTACACCAGAAGGCGCTGGTTGGCTGGAGCTGCCGACACGGCTTGAACCCTACCCCGGGTGAGAAAAGCAAAGCAAATAAGTCCTTACTAAGATCTCTGCTGATCATCTAAAGGGAATTAGGCGCCCCTGGATGGGCCTTGACTGTGGGTGACTTGCACTCGGCAACACAACAGGAAACTGCGGGTCCCCGTGATGGGTTCTCCGAGTCCACGGGTTGGCGACGTCGCCTCAGCCCTACCAACAGGAGTGTCAGATACTACCTCATGTAAATTTGGTCTCTCTCTTGGTCCTGGAAGAGACGCTCAGCACCTATGGCGACGGGAGGCAAAGGGACCAAGGCTAACACACAGAAACAACTGGCTAAGTTTGCTTGGTCCAAAGCAGGCGACATAACTGAACCACTGCCAACGGAGAAATATCTGCCACAAACCGCTCCCAGACAGGGGACAGAGCCGACACTACATGATGTTATGGCGGCGATAAATGGAGTACGTGCCTCATTGGACTCTGCAACAGTGGAAGTATCCCTTATAAGGGCAGACCTTCGAAAGATGGATGAAAAGGTTCAAGAGCTTAAAATAGTGACTGGCGCTCTACAGACAGACACATCAGAGTTACAAACACAAATGGCCGAAATGCAAAAGAAGCAGGAACGGATGGCGCAGCAGCTTGATGACTATGAAGGACGCGCTCGTCGCAACAATGTACGCATTTTGGGAGTTCCGGAGCGGGAGGAGGGGCCGGCGGCGGACCTCTATGTGGAGGAACTAATCACTCAGCAACTTAAACCTAAGGCCTTGTTCAGTTACTTTTCAATTGAGAGAGCACACAGAGTGCCCGGGGGCCGGCCTAAACCTGGTGCTCCTCCGAGGCCGCTTATCGCCAGGGTATTTAACTACCGAGATCGAAACATCATCCTACAGGCGGCCAGAGCTAGTCCCCCACTGAAAGTAGGCAACAGTGAAGTGGCCTTCTTCCCAGTCTTCACGGCAAAGGTGCAGGCCCAGCGCCGCAGCTTTCAGGCAGTGAAACAGGAACTTCGGGACCGGGAAATCAAATATGCTATGCTATTTCCTGCAAAACTGAGAGTGGAATCGGGCGGAAAGATATGGTTCTTTGAATCCCCAGAGGAAGCATGGGACTGGATGGAGGGTAGGGCTAGAGCTGGAAACCAGAGACGAGATCGTAATGGTAGATCGAACCAACCAAATGGAGGCTGCCCGAAACCGCCTATGAACAACCCTGCGGAGGTAGAAAGCCAGACGTAGGAACCGAAGTGACATAAAGCTGGAGGGACATGAAGAGCAGGGAACCCCGCCGGACCTGCAGGTGTGGTGGGGGAAGATAACCAGAGAACTTTACCCGCCACGGAACGCTGCGGGTGGACACAGGTATTCTGGGTTGTGTGCAGGGCCCTGTGGACAGGGACCAAATAGAGACCGGATAGTTATCATTAATGGATGGCAAAACTTATACTAATATGATATGACCATGCGGGGGATGGAACTGACTGACCCCTTTTAAGTATTGAGGCAATACTCAAAGATTGTAATACAAGAAGATTTATTGTTGATAAGACACAACCTCCATAAACTGCCTTTCGCGCAACGCCTGCCCTCCGTCTGCTGGACTCCACATCCCCGGATTCCAGAAGTGGAAGCCAGACGTTGCCGAGCAACAAAAGCATGCTGTCACATTTAATTAAATACAACATATCTCCCTTTTTTCAGTTTTCCTTTTTCTTTTTTTTCTTTAATATTAAATCTCAAACAAGTTTGACAATAAAATGAACCCTGTACTATGCACCGGTGCAACTAGTCACACACATAATCAGAACATTTTCTAGGTGGTATTTTGACACGTGTGCTAAATTCTCTGGCCTTGGATAACGTAGAATTAGGTTGAGTACCTACTCCCTTGATGAGATCTTCCTTAGGGACACTGCGTTTGACTGAATTAGACTCTGTAGAACTAGATGAACCCTTTGTCCACTCACGCACTTCGGTATCGTTACATATCGATACACGATTAGAATTCCACCATTTCCCATCAGAAAGTTTAAAAAAATCACCATTCACAGAAAGAATCTCCTTGGGATCAGAAAACTTTGAACTACCTTTATGAACTAATGTCCCTAATTTTACTCTCACAAACATACCTTCAACAAATGTTTTTGGATTTTTCATCAACTTGTCGTTGTGCCTCCGCACATAAGAACTTTGATAACATTCAACCTTGGATCTAATGGTGCTTTCATCAATGAATTTTTTACCAAATCTGTCCATCCATCCTGGAACAACAATGGAACATGGAACCCTGCCCTTCAGTAAACAAAAAGGAGTCTCACCAGTGACAGTGTGAGGGGTAGTTCTGTAATTCCATAGCATTTGTTTTACTGAGCTCTTCCAGTCTAGACTATTTTGTAAAGCCATCTGTACACATTCACCCAAAACACGGTTGAAGCGTTCAATCAATCCATTCCCCCTGGGATGATAGACAGGAGTTCTTAAGTGTTTTATGCCCCATTTCTTGAGAAATTCAACAAACTCATTAGAAGTAAATTGGGTGTCATTATCAGTTAAAATTTCTACTGGACAACCTTCTCTTCGAAATACCTCCTCGCAAAATTCAATTACATTGTTGGACTTAACCTCCCGCACGAAAGTCACTTCTGGCCATTTGGAAAAGTAGTCCATTAGTACTATGGCAAATTTGCACCCAACACCAAGAATTTCAAATGGGCCACAAATATCGATTGCTAACCTTTCCCAAGCTTGCTTCGGCCAAACCACTTGGTGAATAGGAGTTTCTTGAATACCGTGTGTTTTGTCACTACGAGAACACGAAACACAATCTCTGACAAATCTTTCAACGTGTTTGTCCATTCCGGGCCATCAGAAATCTTCTCTGGCCTTCCTTTTCATGGAGGACATGCCTCCGTGTCCCTCATGTAATAATTGTAACAATCTCAATCTCATAGACAAAGGAACCACTAATTTGTTGTTTCTCCTTAAGATCCCATCTACTACAGACAATTCGCACCAAACCTCCTTGTAAGTCAGTAATTCATTGTGCAATTTCCAACCTTCACTCACTGGAAGACACTCTACAATCTTTTTTAGCTCAACATCCTCTAAGATGGTTCTTTTCCAATCCAATTCACTTATAGCGTGACACACATCACTTATCTTGGCTACAATCCAGTCCTCCCCTTCTGAGACACATCCATCATAATCGCTATTTTCAGATTTTTCAATCGGAAGACGTGATAAACAGTCTGCATTCACATTTCTTACACCAGGTACATACTTAATGCAGAAATTATACTCTTGTAGCCTATAAATCCATTTAGCTGTACGTGGACTAGCTCTGGCTGCCCCAGCAGTGGAAAATATGTCTACTAATGGTTTGTGGTCTGTATGTAACTCAAAATATGTCCCCCATATAAAATTCCGGAAGTGTTGTACTCCCCAACAACATGCCAGCGCCTCCTTTTCTATGGTGGAATACGTGTCCTCAGCTCCCTTGAGAGTTCGTGATGCAAACGCTATTACCCTTTCCTTGCCATCGTGAATTTGCATTAACACTGCACCTAGCCCATATCCACTTGCATCTGTTACTATAATGCTTTTATCACACACATTGAATGGTTTTAAGGAAGTCGCATTTGCTATGTTTTTTTTTATTTTCTCAAAGGCGTTTTGACATTTGTCAGACCATTCATATGTTGCTTTTTTTTCATTAATTCACGCAACGGAAACACGCAATTGGAGAAACTGAATATAAATCTTGAGTAATACTCTGCAAGTCCTAAGAAGGATCTCAGTTGGTCTTTATTTTGGGGCACTGGTGTATTTTCTAAATCTGCCACTAACTTTAATCTAGGTTTGATCCCCTCTTGGTTTAGCGTATGGCCTAGATAGTCTACCTCAGTTTCACGAAACTTACATTTTTTTAAACTAATGGTCAATCCAGCCACTTCCAACCTTTCTAATACTGTGTTTAACATATTATCGTGCTCTATTTTGTCTTTTCCCCACACTAAAATGTCATCTTGAAACACAAGAACTCTAGAAATGCCCTTTAAAATTCCTTGCATGACTCTTTGGAAAACTGCAGAGGAGGAGGCTAGCCCGAAAGGCATGCGAACAAATTGAAACGCTCCTTCAGGAGTGATAAAAGATGTTAAGTGCTTGGATTCCGGCTGCAATAAAATCTGATGATATGCACTAGACAAATCTAAAGTAGAGAAATACTTCCCTTCGTGAACAGAGGATAACATATCATTAATATGGGGAAGGGGGTGACGATCAACCCATATACATTCATTGAGATCTCTTAAATCCACACACATGCGGATACAACCGTTGGGTTTGTGTGCGATTACAATTGGACTAAGCCATTCAGAGGCTTCAATTGGCTCTATGATGCCTTCATGGCATAATCTATCCAATTCTTTTTTGAGCGGTTCCCTCAATGCTAATGGCACGTTCCGCACTTTGTGAACCTTTGGTATTGCACCTTCTTTGAGAATAATACGATGTCTAAATTTTCTCAAACATCCTAGACCTTCTTTGAAAAGGTTGGGATAATTTGACACCCATTCACTTTCTTTTTGAGCTTCAGTTAAAAGCACTTGCGAAGGATGATTAGGGTTGAGAATTATGTTAAGGGCTTTTTGTTCCCTCCACCCAAGTAAGGATTTCCCTTTCTCAACCACATAAAGTTTTGCTATTGCTTCTCTGCCTTGGAACCCAATTTTTGAGGAAAAATAACCAATTACAGGTAATTTCTGACCACAATAACCTACTGGACTGACATCAGGAGTTTGGAGATTCTTTGAACCCAAATCTATCCAATTTTGTTTGTTTATTAAAGTGAACGGTGAGCATGAATCTGCCCACATAGGTAATACTTTATCATCCACAAATATATTACATTTAGGAGGGTTGTAATCCTCGACACAGACAATGTCATCAACTTCATCAATCATATAAACCTCAATATCACTTTCACCAGACTCATCAGGTGCTGTTACGTTAATGGCATTAATGACAGGTTTTGCATTAAAAGAATTGGATGATTTGCACACTCTAGAAAAATGACCAATCCTTTTACATTTATAACATCTGCTTTTAGCTGCAGGACAATGACTGGCATCAGATGTATGTCTGTTACTTCCACATCTGTAGCATATCTTGTTGAAGACTGTTAAATTTTTTTTCCTATCGCGATTTAATTCTTCTGGTTCAATGCTTTTCTTGTTTTTATCATTAATTTTACACACCTTGGCAGAATTGGATTCAGCTTTAGTTTCAACCTCTGTTAATTCCTTAACATATAGTGACGTGTTTTCAATGCGTTTGGCTATACTTATAGCTTTTTCCAAAGTGGGATCAATCAAGTCTAACAATTTTTCTTGAATTTTTTTGGCCTTAATCATTTGATCTCTTATTATTTCATCTCTGAGATCTTTAAATTTACAAGTGGTTGCTAGTCTTCTTAAAGCTGCGACATATTGTTCGATTTTTTCACCATGAAGTTGTTCGCGGGAATTTTTTTTATGTCTTTCTACAACAATACTTAATTTCTTGCCATAGTTTTCTTCCAACATTGTCAGAGCTACTTCATAAGAATCCACTTCGTCATCAGAATCAGTATTATCATTGGATAGTAAGGTAGAAGGTTTGGGAAGTGTCTTTAATACGTTTCTTCCTTCCACACCCAAATGATGCTTTAAAATTGCCAATTTTCTTTTATGTATATAATCCTCTCCTCCAATTGCTTCCAAGTAAGTGGTAAAAGATTCCTTCCAATCCTCCCAGGTCATGCACGGTGAACCGGGTTCTTGAAGAAAGGTAGGAGGTGGAGCAATAACTTGAGAGGTCATATTTACATAAATTTTGCCACAACGTATAATGTTATCACTGAGCTACTTTAAATAAGCTTGTTCAGCTTGGTACGTGTACATAAATGCAATCACTAGGTTGGTAGTTATTGTCGGTGAAACAACATCTTTTATTCCAATCACGCGAAAATTGGGCAAAACAAAATACCTTATAATCACAATGTACTCCGATTTTGTACTCCGTCGATGCAACTGGTCATAAACACCGATGTCAGTCAAAGCGCACTGCTCGCGTTGCTCCTAACGATGTGGATTGACAACAAATATGGCCACACGTTCATCCGACCTTGAACGCGAGGTCACGCTGAAACAGTGACGATCCTGTGCGTGAAAACACGCCTTCTTCGTCGCGCAGGAAGAGAACGCGTCTCTTCAAACAATGCCGGATCTCGCGTCTCCACTCCCCTCGCTTCTGCCGTCCGTTGATTTGATGACGACAGTAGCATATGCTTGTAAGTACAACTATTAATTTACTTACAACATGTAGTGAAGACTTCCCTTGGAACACTGCAGTTACTGGAGGTCTTCTACGTCAAAAGAGCGTCCTTACCAAGCTCCCAACTCCTAGAGTCTTCACACGAATGCGCCGAGTTCACCAAAACATAACTTGGCTGAAAATTTGTGTCTTCCACGTCCTCTTGCCTTCATCCCATCCTCGTCGCCATTTTTTAAGTATTGAGGCAATACTCAAAGATTGTAATACAAGAAGATTTATTGTTGATAAGACACAACCTCCATAAACTGCCTTCCGCGCAACGCCTGCCCTCCGTCTGCTGGACTCCACATCCCCGGATTCCAGAAGTGGAAGCCAGACGTTGCCGAGCAACAAAAGCATGCTGTCACATTTAATTAAATACAACAACCCCGCAAATTTTTCGCAACCTAGGGGGGGAGAGAGGCACTCTGCCATGTTGGGGAGTGGGTAGTTCTAAATCCACGGGCAGGGAGGGGGGAGGGTAGTGGAGGGAGGGAACGAGGGGGGTGTTCACAGGTTTATGGTTTTGTTGATTTGCAATGTGATATATTGATCATAGGTAGCTCTGAACAGAGGAAATGGCCGTTACGCATTATCTACCAGCTTGACCTTCTCAGTGGGGAGGGTAACATACATACACATGGACAGCCGCTATGTTTGGGGGGCTTCTGCTGGATTGACCAAGGATGGCTACATACTGAGTTCCTTCCTACACTGAGGGCTGAGAGAGAGCGAAAAAGTATTTAAGTGCCAGGGCACCCGGTGCCTATCATATTACACAAACTGCTGTTGATCTGTTGTACTCTGCATTTCCACCTTTTTGATGATGGGGGATGACAGGGATGTATCGCTTTCTATCCTTACCTGGAATGTAAATGGGATGGGTGACAAAATAAAGCGGGGAGTCGTCCAACAGTACTTGAAACGCCAGTCTCCAGACGTGGTGTTACTACAAGAGACACATCTAGTGGGGAATAAAAGTAAAGCTCTCACACAATGGGGATATAAACTCTTAGTGCACGCAGTTTACACCACAGACTCACGAGGAACGGGTATTTTAATTAAGAAAAACCTAGTCCTGATTGCACACCGGACATGGGCTGACCCTAGGGGTAGATTTGCTGTCTTGGAGGCTCAGTGGCAGGGAAGAGCGCTTAATCTAATTTCGCTATACCTGCCACCGGCACTGGGTAAAGAAGCCTTGGCGGATTTGGGGAAGATACTGGCTGACCTTCCTACAGGCACACTGATCCTGGGAGGGGACTATAACCTCACTCTTGACAGACACCCACAAAAACCGGGGATTAAACCAAATAGGCTCATGGCAGAATTTACAAAGGCAATGGGCCTCACAGATATAGGACGCGAAGCACACCTAGCCACGCCGCAGTTTAACTACTACTCTAATGTGCATAGGAGTTCATCACGTATTGACTACTTCATGACCTATGCGGCCACAATAGGTGGTTTCAAACATCCTCGGGTTCTGCAGAGGGGGATCTCAGATCACTCCCCGGTATCGATCGAATACACACACTGGGAACGACAGCCCCGAACTACGATTGTAATAGACCCGTGGTTGCTGAAAATACCGGATATTAAAGAAGACCTGTGCGCACACACCAGGAATTACTTTGAAGACAATTTAGGGTCGGCTGATTCGGCCCTCACTCTTTGGGAGGCGTTTAAGGTGGTATTGAAGGGACGGGCCTTGGCACTAAAAACTGGCTATATACGAAACAAACGTCGGGTGCTACTCCAGTTGGAGGCTGAGCTTCAACACCTGGAAGTTGAATATGCCAGCAGACCCGCAGACGACACACAGCATCGTCTCACACTCAAAGAAGAGGAATATAAACTAAAGGCGAGGGAGCATATGATGACTAAACACCTGAATATGCAGCATAGACTATACGAGTTGGGGGATAAGGCGGGGAAGACATTAGCGTGGTTAGAGAAAAGGGATCACGGGGATAGATGGGTACAGAGACTAGTACTGCCTAGTGGAGAGACGGTCACGCATCCCAAAGATATAACAGAAGCGTTTGCAAACCACTTCGAGAAAATCTATTCTCCCTCTACTACTTACACTGCAGAGGACTCCCGCCAACTCCTCTCTGATAGCGACCTACCCACCCTTTCCGAACTGGAGAGAGACACCCTTGATAGAGACCTCTCTGATGAGGAAATCCAGAAAGCCATTGCTCAAATCCACTCAGGTAAGGCGACTGGACCTAACGGCACCCCTATTGAGTTCCTAAAAGTGACGGGCGCTCAAATAACCCCTCATCTCCGGGCCATGTACAACGAGAGCTATGAAACCGGTCGACTCCCACCTGATCAACGTTTAGCGACCATAGTAGTAATCCGCAAACCGGTAAAGTCCGGGGACCAGTGTGGGTCATATAGACCAATCTCCTTGATAAGCGTGGAAGCTAAGATATTGGCAAAAGTACTGGCTACAAGGTTGGTTGCGGTTATCTCCTCCCTGATCCACCCGGACCAGTCTGGCTTTATGCCAGGTAGGAACACGACACTAAACATTCGTCGTCTTCATAACGTACTGGCACGTAGGGATTACTTAGAGGAAGACGCGGTGATCCTATCATTGGACGCCTCTATGGCTTTTGACTCTATAGAATGGCCATACTTATTTGAGTTCCTCGCGCGATTCGGATTTGATCCTACATTTTTGAAGTGGATACAACTACTTTATAAGGATATACAGGGTCAAATACGAGTTAATAATTACACGTCCCTTGTTTTTGGGATGAGAAGGGGTACCCGACAGGGTTGCCCACTGTCGCCACTGATATTTTCCCTCATGCTAGAGCCACTGGCGGCATGGATACGGCGTTATGTAATGGTACAGGGGCTTTAATTGGCAATTGACCAGGAGGATAGAATATCATTACACGCAGATGATATCCTACTCTATCTTGCCTCCCCCTATAGGTCCATTCAGGCTGTCTTGGATATTTTCACAAACTTTGGAAAATACTCCGGCTATGCCATCAACTGGAGCAAGTTTATACTGTATATTCTTCGTAGACAGGTTCCTCCCCTTCCAGCAGATTGCAAATGGGAGGTGGCTGGGGATGGCTTTCGATATCTGGGGATATATACATCACTGCAAATCCGGCCCTGTTCTACAGCCACAATCTGGCCCCCCCACTGACCCGACTGCGGACTGATGTTGAGCATTGGAGGTCCCTGCCGCTCTCTCTGGTGGGCCGGGCCGCCCTCTTTAAGATGCTTGCTCTCCCGTGGCTTTTATACATTTTCCAGAATTGCCCGAACCGAGTTCCAGATACCTATTTTGCAGCGGTGGAAAGCGATGTTCGTACCTTACTGTGTAATGGCGGGGCCCCTCGGGTATCACTGAAAAAGCTTACCAAGGGATGGTACGATGGGGGTATAGCCCTGCCAGACCTGAAATATTGGGCCTCGCAGCTGGTGGTGGTAAATCACTGGATGTACCGGCCCCCTAATGACCCGGCGTATGTGTTAGACAACTACCAAACGGGTCGATCAGGGTACCTGGGTGCGCTTTACTCTAAAGTAAAAAAACATAAATTTATTGGACCCATGTCTCACACGATTGACATCTGGCGCCGAGCGAATTCCCAATTGGGATGGGCAAACACCCTCACAAAGGCGACGCTATTGTGGCAGACCGAGAGACTAGGTACCCTATGTTATCAACCGGGGTTTGACAAGTGGGACTTGATTGGAATCTCAAAGGTCGGCGATTTGATCAAAAAAGGTTCCATACTTAGCTTTGGGGAACTGGCAGAAACCTACCACATGGCGCAAGGGGAACAGTTTCGCTACCTGCAGATTAGGCACGCCCTACTGACAGCATTTACTGACTTTAAAGACATACCAGATTCGTCGCCTCTAGAGGACCGGCTATTAGATGGACCACTACACTCGAAGGCCATTTCCCTGACATATAAGAAGTTATGTAACAACCTCCCCAATACTTTTGAGACACTTCGAGAGAAGTGGCAAGGCGACATAGGACCCATAGAGGATGAGGACTGGAGTGAGGCACTGATGTCTCCTAGGGAGGCGACAATCACCCTCCGATACCGACTGATCCAACTCAGGATCCTACACCGGTCCTATATGACGGGGGTCGTCCTTGCAAAGATAGGGGCTAGGAAGGATGCGCTCTGTCTTAGGGGATGCAAACAGAAGGCCACCTTTTACCACATGGTATGGGACTGCCCTGCTGTTAAATCGATATGGGAGGGGGCCACGACCAAGCTTCAAACCGCGCTGGGGAACACGCTGGCCCTTACGCCTCAGATGGGCCTACTTAATATATGGGTGGCTACGGACCTCACGGAGATCGAGCAACAGATGGCAACGCTGGGCTTTACCTTAGTTAAACGTGAAATAGAACGCCACTGGGGGACTACAGATGCACCATCTATACGGATATGGGTACAGGAGTTGGATCGATGCATGATAGCAGAAAAGGAAGTGTTCATAACTCGAGGATGCCCCAAAAAGTGGGATAAGAAATGGAAGGCGTGGAATGGGTACCAGGGGAATCTATGTACATCCCCAGCGGTGGACTTGGCACTCAAGAAAAACGGACTCAGAGAAGTGTTAAACATTTAATCGCAATTCACTATACTTTACCTATGTAAAAATGTGATTTATGACAATGCTAACACACATGATGCTCTGTATGTGATTATTGCAAAATTAATAAAATGTTATCACAAAAAAAAAAATACCTTCAGTTCGAATGGGGTGGAAAAATGTGGAAGTTTGTGTGCCTGCCTTTCAGTCTATGCTCAGCCCCTGGGTGCTTCACCAAGGTTCTCTGTCCAGTAGCAGCATATTTGAGGAAACGAGGTGTTCGTCTGATTATTTATCTAGAAGACATTCTCTTGATGGATCAGCAAAGGTGGAAGGTGTTGGAACATACTTTTATGGCAGTGTCATTGCAGGATTCGGGTTTGTAGTAAGCAGGGAGAAATCTTGTTTAATTCTGAGTCAGGTGACCCAGTTCTTAGGTTTTATGATAGACACAGTTCAGGGGAAACTGAAACTACCAAAAGACAAGGTGAAGCATATGAGGAAAGATATAAAGAATGTTTTACGCATGTAAAAGATATCTCTGAGAATGTTAGCAAGAGTGGTAGGTTTGTTGTCTTCTACAGTTCAAGCTATTTTTCCAGGACCTTTGAATTATCATGCTCTTCAGAGACTGAAGGCAAAGCATCTGAGATGGAGTTTGAGGTACTCTGAAGAGATTGTGCTATCAGAGGAGTCCAAGGAGGAACTTGGTTGGTGGTTAAGAAATATGGAGGCGTGGAATGGAAGAGGAATTTCTGGAACTGTACAAGATATGAATATAGAGTCAGATGCAAGTTTGATAGGTTGGGGTGTAACTTGTGGTTCAACCTCTACAGGAGGTTTTTCGTTAGAACAGGAAAACAATTGGCACATAAGTTGTTTGGAACTTCTGGCGGGTTCTTTTGTGATAAAAGAGTTTTGCAAAGGACAAGGCTAAATGCTCAATCCTTTTGCGGATGGACAATGTGTCTACTGCAAGGTATGTGCTCTCACTTTTGTTTATCACAAAATTTTATTAAGTTTTACAATTTCGAGAAAAGTACATATCGCTCTACATTTGTGCACATATACATTTGCTGAAATATATTAAAAAAAAAAGATAATGGATAGATAATGTGCCCAATAATAAAGATGCGTCAGTTATGCCTACAAGGTACCTGTCCACATATAAAAGTAGCAGAAAATTAGGCAATGCCATGTATTAATGATAGTTTCTAATATGCAACATACATGTAGAAACAATATTTTGATCGCAGTCCTGGCTGCATTGTTCATCCTCCCATCATGAAATAGCCAGTCTGTATTAAAGATAATAAAACAATAAAAAACTGTGCTACTAAAAAACGAAGTGTCTGTCTCAATTTCCATCGGGGGCAGGTCACGACAGGAGTATCAATATACAGGGACCATGGGGGGAGGAGGAAGGAAGGAAAAGGAGGGAGGGGGAGTAGATCACGATACCAGCAGCACCTCAGTCATCAGTTACATCCACATCCTGTGATTTGAAATGCTCTACCATCTGAGCCCATTCTAAAGATATAGGTTTCTTCCTCAGCCCGCTGTATTCTTCGCGGTACAATGCCTCCCTCTCAGCAGTGGCACATTTTATAACTTCCTCCCGCCACTTCCCCCTGCGTGGCGCCCCGTACGACTTCCATCGCTGTGTGAGAAGCCTCTTAGCCAACATTAAGATGAGGTTTGTGAAGCGATGCAATACTTTTGCCTTCTTGGGAAGAGGAGAACGCCTAAGATGCAGGCCTCAAAGGTGTTCCAGGAGGAATGCTCTGAGAGGTATGTGAGGCCCTGCTGAACCTCCGTCCAAAATTCCACAAGAGAGGGGCAGGTCCAAAACATGTGCATAAAATCTCCCTCTCGGCCATGACACTGTGGACATTCCGAAGAGGAACTGGGGTACATGCGTTGTATCACCCGAGGTGTGAGATATACTCTATGCAGTACAAACATCTGTATAGTTTTTAGTCGGGCATTCTGGGACACTCGCCGGGGATATTCAATGATCCGCACCCACACCCTGTCAGTGAATTCTCTAGACAGCTCCGTCTCCCATCGGTGACGCAGAGACAACAGGGAAACTCCCAAATGGGACCGTAGGCCCTGATACAACCATCGAACCAGATGTCTGCCGTGTTCCATTATGTGTAACGTCTGCAACAGTCTAAAGGTTGGGGGTTCAACCTGATCCATTAACCAGTACCTGTGCACGTATTATGTAACTGCGGCATGTGTTAAGAATAATGTCGGGGGGCCGAATCGGTCTTTACGAATTCTTCATGAGGCATTAGGTTTCCGTCTGAAAATAAGTCCCCCATAGTTGTAGCACCAGACTCCGCCCAACCGCGCAGTCTAGTGGCAGATAATATTCCCGTAACGTGGGTAATCCGCACAGGGGTATATTTGGGGCATATGGTGCAAGTGCACCAGCATACCTCATCGCCAGCTTCCAGTAATAGAGTGCAATATGTAAAAGGAATGGAGGATCTTTCACTCGAGGTGGCCCTAGGGCATAATAAGGATTGTAGATGCTGTAAGGCATGTGAACAAGTTAGGCAGACCAAAGTCAAAAGAATTGGCAGATTTGTTAAAAGTGTTTTGGGAGTATTGCTTGAAACAGAACATTGTAGTACAGGGGGAATATATCCCGGGGATGTTGAGGCAGGTTGGCTCTCAAGGAATCTCAGAGATTCCAGCAATTGAAGACTGAACAGAGTGATTTTCATGAAATTGATGGATCTTTGGCGACCTTTTCAGGTGGATTTATTTGCGGACCCACTGAGCACAGAGTTGGAAATATTTTACAGTTGGCATCCAGACCCAGAGTGTGCAGGGATAGATGCTTTCAGACAGCATTGGGCGGGTCTGAAGGGCTATGCCTTTCCACCTTTTTCAATAATAACTCGTGTAGCTATGATGGTTCGCAGGTTAAAGGAGACGGTGGTGTTGGTAACTCCTCTATGGAAGTCCCAGGGGTAGTACCCAATATTATTAGAAATGTTGGTGGATTATCGGATTCTGTTGCCAGTGTTTCCAGAGATTTTGAAGGGGCCAGCAGGGGAACTACACAATTTGGTTCTAGAGGGTCAATTGAGGATGATGGCATGGAAAATTTCAGGAGAGTTTGGGAAGTGCCAGGACTGTCAACAGGGGGCATCTAAACTTATCAAGGAATTGTGGGCACCAGGAACACGAAAGGTGTATAGATTGGCATGGCAAAAGTGGATTTGCTGGTGAATGGAGCGGAGTTTGGATCCCGTTTCCGTGGATATCGAGAAGTAGTAAATTACTTATCCGAGCTGTTTGCAAAAGGATTGATTTATAGGACAATTAATGTTCATCACTCAGCTATTTCAGCCAGACATGGTTCTATTTATGTTTTTTCTATAGGGCAAAATGTCTTAGTGAGGAGACTTTTGAGGAGTATAACAATTTCAAAGCCTTTGGTTTCAAGAAATAATTCAGTTTGGGTTGTGACCAAAGTGCTGAAGCATTTAGACGGGCTAGGTACTAATGGATATCTAGATATTAAATCTTAATTCATGAAATTAACTGTTTTATTATGTTTAGTATCTTTTACAAGAGTGTCAGATGTAAGGGCATTAGAGGTTACAAACAAGATTTTTTCACATGAGGGTGTGTGTTTTTATTTAAATAGAAGAACAATGACAAACTCCCTGTCTATATTTTACCCTTATTTTAATGACCATGAAAACTTGTGCGCGGTACATTGTGTGAAAGAGTTTGAGAAGAGAACATTACATCGGAGACATGTGAATGTGAGTCAGCTGTTGATCTCCTTCAGGTATCCCCTTAAAGGCGTGTCATCTCCAACTCTTGCGAGGTGGGTGAAGGAGGTAATGCGGAATTCAGGTGTGGATGGATGTGAGTTTGTTTGGGGCACATTCTGTAAGCGGAGCATCTGCTTATCAAGCATTATGTTAGGAGGAGCTTCACAGGGCATATTGAAAAGTGCAGATTGGTCAAATTATGCCGTTTTTTGCAGATTTTATTTCAAACCTCTTGATGAAGCAGTTTGTTGTTTATCAAAAAACCTTTGAACTTGCAATAATGTTAGTCTACGGGTTTGACATAAAATGTAGATTTTCCCCAGCCTTGATGGTCAGAAAATCTGGATTTTATTAAAGACACAGAGGCTAATATTATCCCCACCCAGGACCCAACTCTGTTAAATAGTTATATTATTTTGTAGGACGTGGTCAACAATAGAAAAGAAGGATGAGGAGGAAAAAGTACACCAACGTTTGTAACAGCATGAGGCGTTGGATTACATTCGTTCTTGGAAATGGATTATGGACTTGGACTTGTTATTTTTATTTTCTTGTTTTTTTTGGGAGAACAGTAAGAGCATGTTTATAGTTATGAAATGTTTTAAGTTTTAGAAAAAGAAAGAAGAGATTAGTGTTCTGGCCTTTGAGTAGGTTGGAATGTTTTGTATTGATGTGTTCTGTGTTCTTGAAAAAGGCTGTGAGCAGTAGCAATTAAAGGAAGATTGCAATAATATATGAGCCTCGGTATCTTTGATAAAATCCAGATTTTTTGACCATCAAAGCTGGGAAAAATCTACATTTTTGGTGTCAAGAAAAACACATATTACCATAGTTCTCCTTGGCACTGAAGGGAACAACTTTGTGAGTGGGTGTGTTCCTTGTGAAAGCGTGGAATGCAGTACCTCAATTCAAAGTGCTGTTGGCACTGAAGTCTGCGGATGACTGAAGTGAGCTGATACATTGCCCCGTAGTGCATGCTTGAGTAGGTGGAAGAGAAATGTGAATCGACTTCTGACTGAACTCCTGTAGGCAACAACGTTCTACTCATAATTTTAGTAAAATTAAAAGGACTTGGCTAACACAGACTTAAAAAGTAAGTCTGTCCGGCATTGTCTGCAAACCTCTTGCCTTGAAGATCAAAAGAATACAGGAAAGAAATAAAGAAGACAGGAAAGAAAGAAGGCAAGAAAGAAAAAGAAACAAATAAATAAAAGGAACAAGAGCAGAAAGGAAGGAAAAATGAGGACTGAGAAAGAATGAATGAAAGAAGGCAAAAGAAGAAATGAAAGAACGACAGAAAAAAGAAAGAATGAGGAAGGAGAATCAAAAAATGAGAGATGGAGAAGGAGAAAAGTGTAAGAAAGAGTGAAGGAAATGAGTAAAGGAAAGGGAAGAAAAGAAATAGGCAAGGGAGAAAATGAAGGAATGATAGAAGGCAAAAGAAAAAGAATGAATGAGAGAAAGAAAAATATAGAGAAAAGAATGAAAGAAAGAAGGAAGGAAAGATGTAAGAAAGCAAAAAAGGAAAGAGGGAAATTAGGGGAGAAAGATGGGGAGAAAGAAATAAGGGGTAAAGAAAAAAATAAAAAGAAGATAACTTAGAACAGTTTCAAATGGACAGCCTCTATACGATATGCTGTGAAATAACAGCAGGCTGAAAGTCCCTTCAAGTACGTATATTATACATATTTTAGTAAAATCAAAAGGTCTTGGTTAACCCCAGACGTAAAATTAAAACAAGGAGTGGTGAAATGAAAAGACATAGCCCTCTACCCCTAGGCCATTCCACAGTATCTGCCGTGCAAGCAGGCCCTGCTGTTGACTCTCCCTGTGATGCACAAATTCCGTGATGCAACCCTTTGATAAAGACAGTCCATTTTTAGGTCTCGACCTTGCTATCGCGTAAGCGATCGCAAAGCGAGACTATTGTGGGGTTTTAAAAGTGCTCCCAAAAAGCGGATTGCATGGCTAGCACGCGCACAATCACGCGCATCGTGCCGCCATGCAATCCGCCTTTTGGGAGCACTTCAAAGGGTCCGCTCCCCCGCCTGGAATGCGCTCCCCCATCCACGCCAAGCTCGCGCGCCACGCTCCGCCGGGCTTGTCTTGTTTTGGATTGACTCTCAGATGGTGAGTACATTCTAAACTCCAGAGAAGGTCAAATGAGCGCTTTCAGTTTGGTGCCCTTTCCTGTGGCTGCCGGCCGCTTTTGTTTACTTCTCCACTGCCTGCTTTGAACTTAGCATATCTCCCTTTTAGGTATGCTTGCCGGCTGCATTTGTTTGTTTATGCATGTTGCCGGGGCGCATTATAGCCAGATGAATGCATCCGGTGGCACATGCTATACACTAACTTTCAATAGATCTGTTAGCGGCAGCATTTTGCTATTTTGCACCCCCTCGAGAGCCTTTCCTCCGCACAACCAGGCGACCTTACCCGTCATTAGTTACTGTCGGATACATTACTGCTGGCACAGGATGATGACAGCAAACCATGTTTCTCTTTTTTCGTTCTTTCCTTTCTTTTATCGCATTGCTTGCTGATTTTTTTTTTTTTAACGTTTTCTTTGGTAAAGGTACTCTTCGCATTTTCGTTGCCTGCGTTCTGCATTTCAATTGGTGCACCGTGTTCACATACACAGCTACACATTTATAGCTCTCTGCTTTGAGTCTGTTACTGCAAACCAGTGAATATTTGAAGTACTACGAGTCTATATTTCAAAAATATGTGGATCAATAAACATTCACTCATATCTTCCACCCCAAAAATCACTAGTTGAGGACTGTGTTCGGAAGTTATCTACTCTTATGCCATTGATCTTTCTCATCAAAATCACAATAAAAATACATTTTTAATTAAAAATATTCTTAAAATTAATTATGCTATTGCAGCCAAATTTGCTTTGCCAGCACACTACAGTATATAAATCATGTTACCTTAATGTGCTGAAAGCTAGAAAGCTTGAGTACATATAATTTGCTGCGTATTCGTGTTTGCTCTTAGCAAGAAAACGCATGAAGGCCCCAATTGGAACTTATTTGTTTAGTCCAACAGATAGCTTTCATCACAATTACCACTAAGGTAATGTCAGTAAACACTGTGTTTTGGGACAACTTTTTCTCAATATCGGGGAGGCTCAAATCACCTCATGTGTGAAACTAAATGCGCAGTATGTGCAAATAAAAACCAGGAAAATGTTCTGTACTTTTTCCCCATGCATAATAAGGTTATTGATTACAAATACACTCATTAATAATGATATAACTTATTATTATCTTATTCAATGGGAGCCAATCCCAGGAATATCTCTATATGCTGTTATTTTTGTTGTTATTGTTGTTGGTACATGGGGAAAGACGGAGAGAACATTATGCACTTCACATATAGCACCACCCACCCATCTTCCTACTAGCCGACTTCGTCTGTCTGCATACTTTGCTGCAACTGCATTATGTAAAAGCATGCATACAAAACAAACTCTTGGTGAACATATTTATAAAACTGTTTATAAACAATTTAAATAGCCTCAATTTTTTTATTACAGAAGCATTTTCTTTATTTTTCATTCCTATGCTTCTTCATTTTTACCCTCACCCCATGCTTCTTCTTGCCCACCAAAATTTTATATAAAATATGCAATTTGCATTTATTTTTCACTGCTAAAACATTCCATAGTTATATGCAATTAAATGTATAAAAGATTACCAAAATAATTTTTCTCTAAATCATACTGCTTAAAGTTTCTTATTCTATATACGTTTAGGTCAGTTGGTTTGTTCTGGTTTTCAATTTGTGCGCCGTGTGAGAAACATCAGAGCAAAATAACAAATACAAACAAACACAATTAATGATTTATTTATTTGCAACCAATACAAAAACAACTGGCATGTCACAAATAGTCTTCCACGTGCCCGCAACACCCCCCACCCACAATGAATACATTTGTAACACAGCAAGCAGTTGCATCATACTTGATATAGCAGACGCCGCAAAGGTATATGCTATTCATCAAGGCCGCTTATTGTGTTAAATGATGTGGCTGCCCAGCTATAGAGCAGTGTATGCACTACAGGGGCATAGCTTCCATTGGTGCAGCAGGTGCAGTGGCACCGGGGCTCAGATGCCTTAAAGGTACGTTGAATATGGATTAAAGCTGTGCAGCCATAGTTCTCATGTCCTCCTTTGCACTCACTGGTTGCGCTACTATTGCACTGGTTCATTTATACTTGTGAATTCATGCTCAAAGGCAAGACTTCAGAGCTCTTCCGCGTCACACACTGTCTGGGATAGAGCAAGTGTCTGCTTCTCTTGCTATCTTAATCCATATGCTCTTAGGAAGGAACATTGGATTCTATATAGACACAGACATGCATTACATTATTAACATATAAAAAGCCATTTGGTGTCAATGTTGTATACACTCCACTTTTGCTTATAGTTATAACCAATAAAAGTATTCCATAACTGCTTAGTCGATCATCATGTTAGCAAAATAGTGCCACAACCCTAGAAAGAGTGACTCAGCAATTCCAGAATACATTTATTGGCTGAAGGGAGAGGCAGATAGTTCAAAACACAACTCTACTTCAATCCAATAAATCATGTGTAGTAGATGAGCAGGCATTCAGGCTAACCACTGACTGTGTGCTTGATTTATTTTTATTCACCTTATTTTATCAGGATAGTCTGATAATTTGTCATAGATCTTACTGGACCTACATTAGACTCCCCAGCTTTAGCGTTGTTTATCTCGCCCTCCTACTTTTAAAACGCACGGCCTGGCATCATGGTCCCGGCCTTCCTATAGCTGCTGCCGCCCTCTGTCTCCTAGCTCAACAAGCATTTGCAATGCAAAAGGTCTTGGATTTGAAAACGTTTGAGCTATCGGCATTGTAAATGACAATGCCTTTTATTTATGTGTTTTGAAAACCTGCAAGCAGTGCGTAAACATGCACTTTGTACTTATAGTTATGACTAGCAAAGCTGGCAGTAACTGCGCCTCTTTTACTGCCGACCTTGCTTCTCGTAAGTAAGTACAAAGTGCGTGTTTAAGTACCGCTTGCAAGTTTTCAAAGCACATTAATAAAAGGCATTGTCATTGTTGTATCCTCTATATTTGTTATTATTTCTTAGTGTGTATTCCCGTGGAATATCTTGGTTCCTTGGCAACCGGTTTCTCTCTGGTCATAGTTCTGGAATGTTTACTGACCAGAGACGAGCAGTTGCTGAGGAGAGTGGGGACCGGTGTCTTCCAGGGGTTGTTGATGTTACTCAATAAACCTACTTACAATCTCTTTGAATGGAGTCTTCTCTTCCGAAAAGTAATTTACAATGCCAATACCTCAACCTCTCGCCAATGCGAGACCTATTGCATTGCAAATGCTTGTTTCACATAGTGCACATTACCTCAGGAGATCTCTTTCCACTGGTGACCACAAACTTTATTGACATAGTTTAGCGTAATTCAATCAAACAAGAGGAGCTATAGAGGGAAGACGTGCCAGTGCACCCTCCAATCAATTATAGTTTCAACACAAAAGTAATGGCACCCAGTAGCAAACATTTGTCTTTAATCCGGAATGGGTGGAGGCAGAACACTTCGTCAGAAACCTCCAACACTTATATTATTATATAGTATCAGCCCATCCAGTGTGCTACAAAAATTAAAAACTGTATAAGTCAACAAGGACAGAGGAAAATACGAAAGTGTGAGGTCAGTCCCCAAATTAATTAACTTTACACACACCCTCAGACATAAACAAAGAGGTGAAAAAATGTGTAAAGAAAGAGAAAGTACCTCACGTGCGCACCACTGGAGGAGCTCCTGGTTGGTTCTCACCAGCTTGCCCACGTTTGTTTCATCATTGGTAACTTTCTCTCCAGAAAAGTGTGAAGTGTCCAGTGAAAGAAAACACGTAACACAAAATAGTGTAGTTTAAAAACAACGACACAAAACTGTGCAAACAAAAACAATGGTGAAGAGGGGTTATAGACTCTCAAATATTTGTTTATTCTGGTTAGGAGTCTATCCCGCTGTTTAAAAACACAGCATGTTGCATACCTTAATTATGAAGGCCAACATGTTTCATTGCCAATTATTTTAAGGCAAATTCATCAGGGCAAGAAGGGATCAAGAGTCCCCTTCTCTGGACACACACCTTAAAAAAGGACTGACACACACAAAGAGAAAACATACAGCGTGATTAGTTCGTCGGGAGACATATTCACAGTGCATCTCAAAGACAGTTAGTTTTACTAACTCAGATCCGTTACCTAGTTGGAGCTATGGGCCCACATACCAGCCACCAACCAGTCGCAGGGGCGTTATGGCGTCTTTATAATCGCCTTCCTGTTCTGCAAAGCACAACCGTTGCTACTGCCTGCGTCTGTGAAAAAAGTATATTAATTATATACACCTAACAGGACGTAGTCCGTAGTAACCATCTCATCACACATCACTGTGTGAAAGACGAATCCAGCTGCATAAAGATCCAAAATTTAGTTGTTGGGAATGTTACAGCGGGGACACCTAACTAACCCCTCTAGCCTACGTCAGTCAATGCCCAACCACTCCTGATCTTAATCATGGCCCGGCCAGTATGCATAGGGCTTGGGTTACATGTCAATGTATCCAGTACGTGTAAAAGGTACTTTCATTAGTGGCTCTTAGAAACTCACACGTGCGCTTCACCAAACAAGTTCACGCACCCTGATGGCGCTTCACACACTTATCACCCACAACTGCTGGGGACGGAATTAGTCACTCGATATTCGTTTTGCCCCTCAAACTCACTTAAGGGCATTTCTACGGATCATGACATGCTCAAAAAACAACACGCGCTCTGCAAACCAAGTCACCCCTATATCAATTGACATATAGACAGCGGCCTCTCCGCGTCTCCTGCGCTACTCGCTTACCGTGTAATTTTACACCCGGGCGGCAACTCAGCACCGGAACGAGTTGCCGCCCGCCTCCGTCTGTATTCAAATAGTGACTCACCCCATCTCGCGGGACTCAATGGTGCTAAGCATCGTCTCTCAATGGTATCGGGAACTACGGCGGCCATCTTAGAGGTACGTTAGATCCTATTTGAATCTAATATGAACCCTGATTACCGGGGTTATAACCAGCATTTGGGGAGAATTCGAGAATACAGATATGGACATTCCAACTTAACCATATTACTCGGACTGGGAACTCACGCATTCAGAGTATAATCGTTATACATCCAGGTACCAACCATTGGTGCAAGGAATTTTTGGCAGCCATCTTAGCAATGTGTATAGTCTATAGGGTAATTATGGACAGCTCTAGTCTCATACACTCGTGAACCCTCATGGCAGCAGAACAAACCGTTCAGTGTCACATTAAAATGAGCATCCTATGTATGATGACATCAAACTACAAAAGACCGCTCAGTATCATATTCAAATGAGCTTCCTGGGCACAATGACACCAGACCAGAAAAGACGGGGGCACAATGACACCAGACCAGAACAAACGGGGGGGAAAAGGGGGGCCCCAGCCCAGATTTGCGTTTAAAAGGACGCAAAGCCTGAAGGACAGACTGGTGCACACGAGACCTGTTCAGGGTAAGAAAAGTACTAGCCTTCCCCCTGGACATTACCCCTGTGGGAATTGTTCAGTGTGTGAACTGACGGAGAAAACAACTGAAATCATACTAGGTAGTGGCAGAACCTGGTTTCTCCGCCAGTTTACTAATTGCAATACATGCAATGTAATATATAGACTGACATGCCCGTGTGGTCTACATTATATCGGGTTAACATCTAGAAAGGTCAAGGTACGCATACAGGAACATCTAAGCACGATCAGGGCTGGCAAGCTTACTACACGCCTGGTACAACAGTATCGTGACCAGCAACATCACTTCAAATCATTAAAGTGGGTCATCGTGGAGAAGGTGTTTGGTGACACTGGCGAAATAGAAAAAAGATTGGCAGTGAAGGAAGCACACTGGATCTACTCAGAGAAGGGGGACACCATCGGTCTTAATGACCAAATTGAGTGGAACAAAGTCAGCAGATAGAGGGTTTATAACACTATGAGTATACAACCTTACCACTTGGACCCACCCCTAGCCTCTTACGTGTGGTATATTCTGTATAGCATGACACACATTAAGGGCTAGACTGATTAGCGGAGGTGATGAATTAGTGAACTATGATTTCCTTCATATGGTCTTGTTCCTATCCATTGAACACTGAGGATATGGTATTGTCCTGTGTTGAGGCCATTACAACCCCCCCCCCCTTCCCCCCCCCCTGTTTGTTCTGGTCTGGTGTCATTGTGCCCCGTCTTTTCTGGTCTGGTGTCATTGTGCCCAGGAAGCTCATTTGAATATGATACTGAGCGGTCTTTTGTAGTTTGATGTCAACATACATAGGATGCTCATTTTAATGTGACACTGAACGGTTTGTTCTGCTGCCATGAGGGTTCACGAGTGTATGAGACTAGAGCTGTCCATAATTACCCTATAGACTATACACATTGCTAAGATGGCTGCCAAAAATTCCTTGCACCAATGGTTGGTACCTGGATGTATAACGATTATACTCTGAATGCGTGAGTTCCCAGTCCGAGTAATATGGTTAAGTTGGAATGTCCATATCTGTATTCTCGAATTCTCCCCAAATGCTGGTTATAACCCCGGTAATCAGGGTTCATATTAGATTCAAATAGGATCTAACGTACCTCTAAGATGGCCGCCGTAGTTCCCGATACCATTGAGAGACGATTCTTAGCACCATTGAGTCCCGCGAGATGGGGCGAGTCACTATTTGAATACAGACGGAGGCGGGCGGCAACTCGTTCCGGTGCTGAGTTGCCGCCCGGGTGTAAAATTACACGGTAAGCGAGTAGCGCAGGAGACGCGGAGAGGCCGCTGTCTATATGTCAATTGATATAGGGGTGACTTGGTTTGCAGAGCGCGTGTTGTTTTTTGAGCATGTCATGATCCGTAGAAATGCCCTTAAGTGAGTTTGAGGGGCAAAACGAATATCGAGTGACTAATTCCGTCCCCAGCAGTTGTGGGTGATAAGTGTGTGAATCGCCATCAGGGTGCGTGAACTTGTTTGGTGAAGCACACGTGTGAGTTTCTAAGAGCCACTAATGAAAATACCTTTTACACGTACTGGATACATTGACATGTAACCCAAGCCCTATGCATACTGGCCGGGCCATGATTAAGATCAGGAGTGGTTGGGCATTGACTGACGTAGGCTAGAGGGGTTAGTTAGGTGTCATCGCTGTAACATTCCCAACAACTAAATTTTGGATCTTTATGCAGCTGGATTCGTCTTTCACACGGTGATGTGTGATGAGATGGTTACTACGGACTACGTCCTGTTAGGTGTATATAATTAATATACTTTTTTCACAGACGCAGGCAGTAGCAACGGTTGTGCTTTGCAGAACAGGAAGGCGATTATAAAGACGCCATAACGCCCCTGCGACTGGTTGGTGGCTGGTATGTGGGCCCATAGCTCCAACTAGGTAACGGATCTGAGTTAGTAAAACTAACTGTCTTTGAGATGCACTGTGAATATGTCTCCCGACGAACTAATCACGCTGTATGTTTTCTCTTTGTGTGTGTCAGTCCTTTTTTAAGGTGTGTGTCCAGAGAAGGGGACTCTTGATCCCTTCTTGCCCTGATGAATTTGCCTTAAAATAATTGGCAATGAAACATGTTGGCCGTCATAATTAAGGTATGCAACATGCTATGTTTTTAAACAGCGGGATAGACTCCTAACCAGAATAAACAAATATTTGAGAGTCTATAACCCCTCTTCACCATTGTTTTTGTTTGCACAGTTTTGTGTCGTTGTTTTTACACTACACTATTTTGTGTTACGTGTTTTCTTTCACTGGACACTTCACACTTTTCTGGAGAGAAAGTTACCAATGATGAAACAAACGTGGGCAAGCTGGTGAGAACCAACCAGTAGCTCCTCCGGTGGTGCGCACGTGAGGTACTTTCTCTTTCTTTACACATTTTTTCACCTCTTTGTTTATGTCTGAGGGTGTGTGTAAAGTTAATTAATTTGGGGACTGACCTCACACTTTCCTATTTTCCTCTGTCCTTGTTGACTTATACAGTTTTTAATTTTTGTAGCACACTGGATGGGCTGATACTATATAATAATATAAGTGTTGGAGGTTTCTGACGAAGTGTTCTGCCTCCACCCATTCCGGATTAAAGACAAATGTTTGCTACTGGGTGCCATTACTTTTGTGTTGAAACTATAGTTTAGCGTGAGCCTGTGTCACCCCGATTAAACATCTGCTTTAAATTGCATTTATGTAGCACTAACTACTCCTGACGAGGTGTCGAACAAATGAAGCAGAGAGGCATGTTCCTTTAAGTGAAAAGAGGGCAGACAGTCTCTCGGTGCAACCCTCACTGATCTGGTCACGCCCAAGCCTGTCCCATCTTTACTCTACCACTGCTAATAAAGTTACTGCACAACTAAATATCATCAAGAGTGCAGTGTGCCACTCCTGGGGGGTTTAGGCTTACAACCTAATGCATTCTGGGAGAAGTAGTCCTGGTTCACTTCAGGAGATCAAATTGAACTCGAGGCAAATGATAACACAGATTTGTAAGTAAAAGCTAGGACTTGAGCGCTGCTTCCTTGGTAACATAGGGGCACCCAGTAAACGGGAATACTGCATTTGCAGTGCTAACTATGGAGTCATCAGTAACACAAACTAGTGCACATGCAGTGCCAACAACAGAGTCATCCAGTAACCCAAAATAGTTCACGTTCTGTGCCAACTATGGACTCATTCAGTAAACCATATTAGTCCATGTGCAGTGCCAGCCAGAGTCACCCAGAAACACAACATAGTGCACGTGCTGGACGAACCAGGGAACACTTTAATTTAGTGTGGTATAATTTGTACTGTGAAATTCATAACAAATTCAAAACATTTCTTATCATTGTGTTTACTTTTTGCTCACGGAAAACTAGTTTTCACAGAAAGTGTCTCACAAGGAATATTTTTCAGCTTGAACCAGACTCCTGGCGGTATCTCGTGTATTCTTTTTTTATTTCAAAGTATGCCCTTGCATGAACCCCAGGTTCACAAATTGGGGTACCCTTGTTTTCTATAAACTTGCATGAAAAAAGGCCATGAAATACTAGCAAATCCCATTTTGTTGTAATAAAAATGTAGGTAATTTTACAAAGCCCTAGCCACTGCCAACAGAGGGCACGCCTCTACTCGGCACCGAGTTTTACGCGTGTATATGTACCTTGTAGTCAGGGATGTAGCTTGGTCAGTAGGACTGGGGGGAGGGGTTGAGCTTCAGCTTTTCCGACACCCACGTTGGCATATCATGTTAATTATTGCATGAGAAGCAGCGCATGAGAAGGGCTTAAAGGCCCAGTGGAAAGGGAAAGGAGTGTGGATTGTGTGAGGTACTTAGAACACAGTATTTTGTTAACATAACCATGTTTTAAGACCTTCACAAGAGAGCCCAGGGTGTGGGCATTCAAAAATCCCAGATGAAATCTGAATTGCACCTTACCAGACCCGCCTGAAAGCTCCTGCACCTAAATATTTATTAAATAATACATTTTTCAGGAGGGTGTGACACCCAAAATACCCTTCTCCACCGAAGCTACACCCCTGCTTGCAGTACAAAGGGACCATGGTTTCTTATTATACATATTGGTTTAAAAATTAACCACATAAGCGCATTCTTGAAGTGTGGAAAAAGCACTCGTGGTTTCTTAATACATGTCTTGCCAGGCTCACCGTTGTTCGGAATCCTTTTTAGGTCGAGCCTAGCGCATGCGCTGCTCTATGGGAGGCTTCTTGTGAGGGCTCAAAACTTCTCCATGTGGGTTGGACTCCTCCCACACATCTGATTGGCCTTTACATGTGTCTTTCAATAATGAAAGCACGCAAAATGGCCAAAGGCGGGTGCATCTTTCAACTCTTTTTCAAATGTTCACTCCCACGGCGTTTTGCTCTCGGGAGCGAGCAGTGGTGCGCAGGCTGTCAGCTGCATTCCTCCCTCGTCGTGGATCAGGTTACTAATTAGCGGCCTGAGCTCCATGTTTGCACCCCTCCCACTCTTCTTTGTTTGTTCTTTGTAGCACGGTCCAGTTTCACTTTAGGGACCGCGGACCGCGCCTGCTAAAAGTGACAATGTATTCCGACAGTGTGACCTTTACTTTCAGTTCATAAATGGCACGGAGAGTAAAGACAGAAAAGCAACCCCCCCATGCCGGTCCACTTTTCTACCCGTTGTAACCTCTATACTGTTTATAAACACCAATTTCATCACATCTCTCAAAGAGGCACATGTTTTGTGGTTAACAAGGCTTTCGCATGTTTACATCAATTTCAAACCATCATGTTTTTTATTCATCTTTTGATGATTCCTCATCTAGTTGTGAGTTCCCTTCTAGTTGTGTTTCTTTCATTGTACCTCCCGCTGTGGATCCCTATTAAGGTTCTCCTGAAATATGGATGGATATCTGGCAACATGGGCGGTTGTTACCACTCTCTGGCTTATCCTACTAGTTTGCGTTCATACTTGCTTCGTCTACTTCATTGTTTTGCCTGTTGTCGGTTCCCTCAGTCTCTCTCTCACCGACTGACTGACTCTCTCACTGACTGACTGACTCTCTCATTGATTGACTGACTGACTCACTGACTGACTCTTTCACTGTCTCACTGACTGACTGACTCTCACTCTCTCTCTCACTGACTGATTGACACTCTCAATTTCTCTCTCTCACTGACTGACTAACTGACTGACTCTCGCTGACTCTCTGACTGACTGACTCTTTCACTCTCTCTCTCTCTCTCTCTCTCTCTCTCTCTCTCTCTCTCTCTCTCTCTCTCTCTCTCTCTCACTGACTGGCTGAGTCTCTCACTAACTGACTGACTGACTCACTGACTGAACGACTCTCTGTCACCCACTCTCTTCATCTCTCACTGAATGACTTACTCTCTTACTCTCACTCCCTCTCACTGACTGACTGACTATCTCACTGACAGACTGTCGGACTCTCTCACTTTCTGACTGACTCTCTCTCTCACTGACTGACTCTCACTGACTGACTGAATGACTCTCTCACTCTCTCTCTCACTGACTGACTCTCTCACTAACTGACTGACTCTCTCTCTCTCACTGACTGACTGACTGTCTCACTGACTAACTGACTGACTCTCTCAATCTCTCTCTCACTGACTGACTGACTCTCTCACTGACTGACTGACTCTCTCTTTCACTGACTGACTGACTCTCTCACTGACTGACTGACTCTCTCACTGACTGACTCTCTCACTGACTGACTCTCTCACTCTCTCTCTCACTGACTGACGCTCACTGACTGACTCTCTCACTAACTGACTGACTCTCACTGACACTGACTGACTGACTCTCTCACTGACTGACTCTCTAACTGACTGACTCACTCTCTCACTAACTGACTGACTCTCTCACTCTCTCTCTCACTGACTGACTAACTGACTCAATCTTTCTCTCACTGACTGACTGACTCTCTCACTGACTGACTCTCACTGACTGACTGACTGACTCTCTCACTGACTGAGTCTCTCACTCTCTCTCTCTCACTGACTGACTGACTCTCTCACTCACTGACTCTCTCACTGACTGACTGTCTGACTCTCTCTCTCACTGACTAACTCTCTCTCTCTGCCTGACTCTCTCACTCTCTCTCTCACTGACTCTCTCACTCTGTCTCACTGACTGACTGACTCTTTCACTGACTGACTCTCACACTCTCTCTCACTGACTGACTGAATCTCTCTCAATGACTGACTGACTCTCACTGACTCTCTGACTGACTGACTCTCTGACTGACTGTCTCTCACTTTTTCACTGACTAACTGACTGACTGACTCAATCTCTCTCTCACTGACTGGCTGACCCTCTTACTGACTGACTCTCTCTCTCACTGACTGACTGACTCTCTCACTGACTGACTCTCTCACTCTCTCTCTCACTGACTGACTGACTGACTCTCACTGACTGACAGACTGACTCTTTCACTGACTGACTCAATCTTTCTCTCACTGACTAACGGACTGACTCAATCTTTCTCTCACTGACTGACTGACTCTCACTCTCTCACTGAGTGACTGACTCTCACTGACTCTCTGACTGACTGACTCTCTCACTGACTGACTCTCAATCTTTCTCTCACTCTCTCACTGACTGACTCTCACTGACTGACTGACTCTCTCACTCTCTCTCTCACTGACGGACTAACTGACTTACTCAATTTTTCTCTCATTGACTGACTCATTGAGTGACTGACTCTCATTGACTCGCTGACTGACTCTGACTGACTGGCTGACTGACTCACTCTCAATCGCTCTCTCACTGACTGATGTTCCCAATGACTGACTGACTCTCTCACTCTCTCTCTCTGACTGACTCTCTCACTGACTGACAGAGTCTCTCACTTTCTCTCTCTCACTGACTGACTGACTCTCACTGACTGACTGACTGACTCTCACTGACTATCTGACTCTCTCACTGACTGACTGACTGGCTCTCACTGACTCTCTGACTGACTGACTTTCACACTCTCTCTCTCTCACTGATTGACTGACTCTCACTGACAATCTTTCGCTCACTGACTGACTGACTCTGACTGACTGACTCTCTCTCTCTCACTGACTGACTGACTCTCTCACTGACTGACTGTCTCACTGACTGACTGACTCTCACTCTCTCTCTCATTGACTGACTCTCAATGACTGACTGACTCTCTCACTCTCTCTCACTGACTGACTGACTCTCTCACTGACTGACTGACTCTCTCACTCTCTTACCAACTGACTGACTCTCTCTCACTGACTGCCTGATTCTCTCACTCACTGACTGATTGACTGACTGACTCTCTCACTCTCTCACAGACTGACTGTTTCTCTCTCTCACTGTCTGACTCACTTTCTCTGACTGACTGACTCTTTGACTCTCTCTCTCTGACTGACTGTTTCTCTCTCTCACTGACTCTCTGACTCTCTCTCTCACTGAGACTCTCTTTCTCACTTACTGACTCTCTCACTCTCTCTCACTAAGCCCGCTTTGCCACTTCCTTTCACGATCTCTTACGTTGGTTGACGCTTTTGCAGTGTTCGAATGCTTCCGTTCTATGCTGGCTGCATTCATTGCCAAGTTTCTTTTTTCCTATCATGTCCCACTTGGATTTGTTTTTGTCAGTGTTTTTGACATGGTAGGTTTTGTTCAGTGCCAGCTTGGAGGCTATTCTCACTAGTTATTTTGAGCTAACTATCTGAGTTATGACTTTGTGGTGATTTGTAAATGCATTTATGAGTACATGGTTTTACAGAAGTACTACTGCTGCATTGGAATGATGAGTGTACTCCTCTGTGACTTGTCTCCAGAAAGGAGGTCACTCAGAACTGTCCACAGTCTTCTTAGTATCCTGCCACATAAAAAATAGACCGGGTTATAAATACAGAAAGGGTCAGGCAATTTTCTGAAGATTCCAGTCCCCATTCTTCTGCCATTATCCAAATGTAACTTTTTAAAAAGCTTATGTCCTCACTGGGTAGTTGTTATATACTGAAGGAAAATTAGGTAAACTTCGCCCATTGGTTGTTTACAGGGTATACTGTGTGCTCCAGGTACGACATAGCAAGCATCATCGAATGAAAACATTTCTCGCTTAGGCAACAAGAAATTTCAATTCTGTTAAGGACACGGAGGCAAGGATTATGCCAACTTTCTTTACTGCCAAAACCACAGCAGCCAATCAAAACATTTATAAACAGAAGTACGAATCCCATTAGTAATAAACACACCCCATACCCCCACTTCATTTCCAGTCCACCAATCATAGCTTCTCCATGTCCACAAAACAGAGAAATACCTTGTTGCTGCCTCTTTCTTTGCCAGGCTGGTCCAATCATCAGAAAAAATGAAGCCAAGTAACAACTCCAGTATCAGCAACAGAACAATGAACTGTCCGGATTTCATGCTACAGGACAGCAGCAGGGTTCACTTCCACTACCACTCTGCACATCAAGGTGCAGGACACCAACAGAATTCACTGCTTTTGTTCCGAACTTGCAACAAGAGAAAATTTAACCATAGCCAATACTACGCTCATAATCAGGGTGGGTAAATTGAAACAATACAGAAATACCAACAATACATATAAATCAATCTATCAATAATATACAATGGAATACTCTGCACCATAAACACAGGGTGGGATAATCCTTGCCTCCGTGTCCTTAATAGACTCAAAAATTCTTGTCCCGAAAGCTACAATATTTTTAATTCTACGTCAGGACCAGAGGTTCCGATTTTGCTAGTTCAAAGCTGATTAACAACCACATTTGACATATGAACACCTGGTTTATAATAAAACTACCTAAATGTTGAGTCCAACGACCAGTCTGCCACTCTCAAGATATCCTCGAGCCGAGAACCCAAAGAGAGCGCCTTAGAGGCCATAGCTTCACAAACAGAATGTGCCCCAAACGTGCTAACATCAATACCTGCCTCAGTCATAACCCATTGGAGTCACCGGGCCAGAGTTGTGGCTGCCACAGGCTTATGAGGTTTTTGCACAGCTGTTAAAAGTTGACCATTAGGATCAGAGTTCAATAATCTAGTACAGTTCTCATAAATTCTTAAACATTGTACCACACATAATTTCTCATCATGAGGAAAAGCCGGATATCAATAGACTTCGAAAATATTTTTGTATGTCTAGAGATAGCAAAAGAAAGTCCATCTGGAGTGAATACTCTACATGCTAAATCTAACGCAAAAATGTCCCAAACACTCCGACAGGAAACCAGATAAAGCAACATAGCAAGCTTAGCAAACAGTTGCTTCCTGGACAAGGACTCATTGTCTGGTCATCTGTGAAACAACCTCAGAACCAAATTGATGTCACATTACAGCTCACAACAAGGCTTTGGAGGATTGGACACTCTAATACCTTTGAGCAACTTGCAAACCAATGGGTGAGCCTCAACTGGTTTACTATCAGTATGGAAATGACCAGCTGAAACAGCTGATTGGAAATTGTTTACTGAACTGTACCAACAAGTATCTTCTAGCTCGTTCAGTTAGAAAATTCCAGATGTCCATCAAATCTGCTGCTATGCTAGCCAAATCCCATTCCACGCACTAACCCTTCCAGATCCTCCAAGCACCCTTATATCGCTTGTGAGAGGCGGGGGCCCATGCTCGTAGGAGGTATGTAAAAGTCTGTCCCGAAATTCCTGGCACAAAACAACTTCGCCAGAAACCTTCCACTCCATGCGAGGTAAACAGTGTTGCAATATCAGAGGATGAAGGTCCCCTAGGGTAATCTGCAGAATTTTCGGGAACATCGGAAAAGCAAGTAGGAGAGCAATTGACATTTTAAGAAGAACCAGGAACCATGTTTGTGACCCACAAATCGAGGTCACCAGGACCACTTTCGCCCCCTGTCACCTCACGTGTGCCGCTACTCTTGTGATCATGGCGAAGGGTCAAAAGGAATACAATAGCCCCTTGGACCAGTCCTGTAGAAACACGTCCATTGCTTGTGCAAATGGATCTGGCTTCCAACTGAAGAAAGCCTTAAGTTTGTGATTGAGTTGGGACACAAACAAGTCAATCACACAAGGCCTGAGAAGAGTCTGAATCCACTGAAACATGAGAGGGTGCAGCTTCCAGTTGCTTGCATCAGTGACAAACACGGAATTCCAGTTTGAAATGACATACTTCTGCCCAGAGAGATATTGTGCAATCACCAAAATGTGATGTTTCAGGTAGAAGGGCCAAAAATCTCCGCTAGCAACCTGGATTTGGTGCCTTCCAGTTTGTTGATATACCTGACCACCGAGATGCTATCCATTCGCAGCAGGATACAACAATTGTTCTTCTGTGGCGAAAGCATTTGAAAAGCAAAAACACCTGCCAAAAACTCCAGACAATTTAAGTGAAGATCTGATTTGTGAGGAGCTCAATGACCCCAGTGGAGATATCTATCGTCTGGTGTCCCAATCCCATCTGCTGGCATCAGATTCGATCACCATGTTTGGTAGTACACCAAAGTTGCCACAGCTTATGTTGTTATTGTGAAGTCACCTAATTTTTTCTGTCACAGCTTATGTTGTTGTAGTATCTGTAATAGGTTTTAGATTATTGATATCATTTTGTTGATGTATAATTGTTTTAACTTATTGAATCAAGGTATAAATATGAGAACATGATATGTAATAGATCAATCTTGTGCAATGAATTGTTTTTTTAATATTGTATTAAAATTGTACCTTTTTTATTTCCCCCAAAAATGTTTCCACTGTTTTTTTTATATTGGTTGGTTTTTTTTTGATAATCAACTTTATTGGTTTCAAGAGCAAATTACAAAGAAGCATTCCAGGCAGTAAAATCATGCACAATGATTGAAGAGACCCAATGGACAGAAAAAGAACATAGACCTGTAAGGTAGTTGCAGAGAAAATAAGAACACAATCACCCACGAACAATCTTAGACAACAAGGGTGTATACCCCCTAGGGCCGCGGGTTGAACCACTTGCCCCACACCTTCTCAAAAAGCTCGGGACAGCCCCGTGCCTCAAAGAGGGCCTCCTCTTGAGTACCGCACCAGTCCACTCCCCTTCTCCATTTCCGCCTAGTCGGCGGCTTGGCCTGGGACCAGAGCGCCTCTATATCCCTTTTCGCCACCGCCAATGCTGTGCCCAGGAAGCGCTTATCGGTCCGGGAGCCGTCAAGACCGTCAAACGCACCCAGGATCAGGCGCACCGGGTCGTGAGGAACCTCCCATCACAGGGTCTGCGTGAGCTCCAGCTCCACCCCAGCCCAAAATGGCTCCAGGACGGGGCACTGCCTGGTCATGTGATAGAAATCCGCAAGGGCGTGACTGCAACGCGCGCAAGATGGAGAAGGCCGCAAACGGGCCCTTTAAAGGCGCGCTGGGGTAAGGTATGCCGCATGGAGACAATAGAGTTGGACCAGTCGCAGCTTGGAGGAGGCTGTCAGGGTCTTGGGAGCCATAAGGGCATCCCTCCAATCAGCGTCTTCTAGGGGACCCAACCACCCCTCCCAGCAGGCGCGCAGCAAGTCTAGGGATGCGGGCCATTGTTGACGAGGGAACGGTAGATGCGCGATACCCACCCTCTGCCCAAGTTCCCCATCATCACTTGGGCCTCGAGGGGACTGAATTCCGGAAATGAGGTGGGAGACGGAATGTGCATTCTTAGGGCATGCCTTAATTGTAAATATTTATAAAATTGGGAGGAGTGGAGTGAGTAACGTTGTTGGAGATCCGCAAACGATCGGATGTGGTCCCCTAACCAAACGTCTCCGAGGAGTGAGATCCCGATGTGATCCCAGCGACTGAAGCCTTGAAGGGACGAAGTTTACTTCAACCAGATGCCACTCCACAAGGGCGTCTGCCTGGTAAGAGTCCCCCCCCAGCGTGTGTGACGTAGTGCCACACACCATGCCACGAACACCGATCGGGTGACGGGGTGAAGGTTCATGGTACGGAAGCCCCATACAGGTAGGCTTGGAGCTGCGGGAAGTTCAATGACCGGAGTTCCACCCGGTATGCCGGGTCCGACCAGCCACCCGCAAACCAGTCATGGATCACAAGGAGCCTCGTGGACAGGTAATAGAGGTGGAGATTGGTAACCCCCATGCCCCCATCATAAGGAGGTAAGCGACAGTGCGCCAGGGATAGTCGCGGCCGTCCGCCCGCCCACAAAAACCGAGAGAGAGTACTGTCTAGTTCCCGGAACCAGCTCCCTGGGAGGTAAAGAGTAATGTTCTGCAAAATGTACAAAAAATGGGGTAGGACCATCATTTTGTAGAGGGCACTTCTGCCAAGGGGGTTAAGGGGAAGGGTTTGCCATTTCCGGAGGTCCGCTTTGGCTTTAGAGACCAGGGGTGCAATGTTCAGGGCCCATTCGAGTTCCGGAAGGAGAGCACCCCACACCCCTAAGTATTTGAACGACTGCCTGCGCAATGGAATGGACGTTTGTCAGTCGAAGCAAGCCTGGGATGGGTGCAAGGGGACCAGTGTGGATTTCGCTGGATTGAGCCGGAGCCCAGAGACTCGTTCGAAGGCCGAAAGGGCGGCCAGGCAACATGGGCCTGAACTCTCAGGGTCCGCCAGAAAAAGAAGAACGTCGTCAGCATATAAGGCGATCTTGTCAATCTGAGACGGATCCCAAGCCCAGACACGGATACCGGGGTCCTGACGGATAAGGGAAGCCAGCGGCTCCATTGCTAACGCAAATAAGAGCGGCGAGAGCGGGCAGCCCTGGCGAGTGCCCCTGTGAATTGGAAACGTCTCAGAAAGCACGCCATTAATCAGGACCCTCGTCTTAGGACTGGAGTACAGTACCCGGATCAGGCGCCGAAATGGGAGCCCAAAACCCATCACCTCCAATACGTCCCCCAGATAGCTCCAGTCCACTGTATCGAAAGCTTTTTCAAAGTCAATGAGAAGCAGGGCCAGATACGGGGTAAGCTGGTGGCGGTGTGCTAGGGCGAGGTGAAGACGGCGTATGCAGCGCCTGGTGCCTCGGGCCGGCATAAAGCCACACTGGTCGGGGTGGACCAAATCATGCAAGAGGGGCCGGAGTCTCTAGGCAATGGCAGTGGCGAATATTTTTACCTCGGTATTGATGAGGGAGATGGTGCGGTAATCCGCACATGCCAGGGAGGGTGGCTGCGTCTTCGGGAGGACCATGATGGTGGCCACATCCATCTCGGGAGGGAAGGATCCCGTGCCCACCACATGGTTGAACAAGTCCAATGGGGGGGAACCAATGTGTCGCGGTAGGTGGCATAGTACTCTTGGGGGTAGCCGTCCTGCCCTGGGGTCTTGCCCAAATGTATAAGCGAAATGGCCCCTTGTATCTCCTCCGGGGTGAAGGGAAGATTCAACATCTCCGAGACAGCCTGAGTGAGGCAGGGCAGCCGGGTCCTGGTTTCGGACAGCAGGGTAGCGAGAGAAGCACCGGGGGGTCGGGCCGCATAAAGGGCAGCGTAGTATCTTGCAAAGGTTTGGGCAATCACTTGAGAAGTGACGTGGTGACCGCCGGTCTCATTGTGGATCTCGGGAATAATACGGTTGGCTTTGGGGTAGGACACCAAGTTATGGAGCAATTTGCCGTTTTTATCACCCCAGCCGTATACGCGTGCCACGGAAGACCTCCATAGCATTTTAGCTGATTCCAGGGAGATCTGACAAATCTCTTCACGGAGCAGAGCAAGTTGCCGAGCGGAACCTTCGCTTTCGGGGCTAGCCTGGGCCCCTTCCAGCTGTGCTGCGTGAGCCTCTAGCTGCACAAGTCGGGCGGTCCGTTCAGCGTGTTTCGCATGGACCAGGCCTCTAGCCACACCACGTATAGTAGCCTTACCAGCCTCCCAAAGCGTACCCAGCGAGGGGACCGAACCTGTGTTGGTCGAGAAATAATGCCCCAGTTCCTGCCTGAGGGCCTCGACAAATTCGGGATCTTGTAAGAACCAGGCATTCAACCTCCACACTGTGCGGGTACTTCCAGGAGAGTTCCCGAGACGGAGGGAGACGGGGGAGTGGTCTGAGATGCCTCGGGGGAGAATAGTAGCCCCGGACATCAATTGGCAGTCTGGGGCTGATAGCAGGAATAAGTCAATGCGCGAGTGGATGCGTTGGGCAGCCGAAGTGTGAGTGCATTGTTCGTGACAGGGGTTCCACACCCTCCAACATCACAGAGACCCAGGGCAGAAGACCAATCGGACAAGCGCCTAGCAGAGGCAATGCGGGGTGCTGAGGGAACACCTGACGTGTCACGTGAGGGTTGCAGAACAGCGTTGAAATCGCCGCCAATGACCGTCAGACCCTGGGGAAGCGAGGAAATGACAAAGGTAAGATGGCGAAGGGCAGGGGCCATAGCGGCGGGGGGAACATACACGCATAGGACGTTAAGGGGGTGCCCCTCAACTTTGCCTGTCAGCGCCACATATTGGCCGTGGGCGTCTATCTCAGCCTGTGCCAGGGTAAAGGGGAGTCCCTTCCGGAGCAGTATGGCAACCCCCGGGACCCCCGTGTAAAACCGGAGTGCCACACCCTATCAAACCCATACCGGGCAAGGAAATTGCATTGTGAACCCAGAAGGTGCGTTTCCTGTAGGAACAGGATGTCAGGCGCGTTTCGCTGAGCGCTTCGAAGGACGGCAGTGCATTTTATGCGGTCCAGGAGGCCATTGACATTCCATGACAGGACATGGAGGGTTCTATGGAAGGTGGATGCCATTCGGGTGGAAAGTGTGCGGTGAAGGGGCCGCGAGCGCAGGTGGACCTGAGTCCCAAGGGTGGCATCGAGAAATGGTCAGTGTCAGTGGGTGAAAGTAGTGCAATGTATTAAGTCCTAGGGCATTGCCAGGAGCGGGCATGCATAGGTCTCTGCCAAGAAAAACTAAAAACAGCGGCCCGTAGGCAGCGGAAAACAACAAACAAACGGGAGACAACGGTCTACCCCCCCTCCCTCGTCCCCCAACACACCTCTCCCTACACTTCCAAAGATGAAGCATCTGTCGCCCTGGAAAGAAAAACAACTTATAACAACAGCCCACCAATGAATCTAAATGCTAAGCTAAAATGGTTAGCTGAACATTGACAAAGCGGAGATGGACCCCCCCCCCCATAGAGTCGGATAGATACTCGTCATCAGCTGCTAATATCAGGAGAGTATTCCTGCAACCAGAAAACCACCAATAGGACCCAGAAAGTAGAGCATATTCCACCCGGACCAACCAACATGAAACAGAACCTCCTCACTACAAAGGTGCCAAGGCCAGTGTCTCTGTAGAAGCAGTCAGGAGGCGTGAACAAAGTTCCTCATGTGTGGCCCCCTCAAACATTCTCATCGGTACCGGATCTGCGGATCTCGGGGCTCTGGGACAATTCAGAGTCCGACACAGTGTGCTGCACTGCTTCCGAAGGCCCAGGGAGGCTGCTCAGGTCGATCGGAGGATCAGCCGGGCCAGGGGAGGTAGACCCCCAACGCGGGACTTGGGACAAGATGTGCGGCGAACCGCACCCGATGATCGGGACGATGCCCCCCCGACGATCATTTTTCTTACGGGACCTGGTCCGGCGTCTCCGGGGCCCTGGCCGGACCAAGCAGGGTCACGAGGGACCCCGCCGAACCGGGGAGGGTTCCGGCCCCTGCCGAAGAGGCCGCTCCTCCGTGATCCAGCTCCAGGCCGCTTGGGGAGTGTCAAAGAAAAGGCTCTTGTCCTGGAAAATAACTTTAAGCCGGGCGGGGAAGAGGAGACCATACCGTATTCCCATGGATCGGAGCTTCAGTTTGACATCATCATAGGAACGGCGTTGGGACTGCACCCCTTTGGAATAGTCAGGGAACACCATAATTCGATGGTTTTGGAGCTGAAGGGGACCGTTTGCCCTGGCCGCCTTGAAGATAGCATCCCGGTCACGAAAGTTCATTACCCTCAAAATTATGGGGCGGGCAGTAGCTCCGGGCGGGAGTTTGGGAGCCAAGGATCGGTGAGCCCGCTCCACGGCGAACCAGGGCGAAAGGTTCACCTTGGGCATCCATGAACGCACCCAGGTCTCTACAAATGTGTTGGCGGGACCCTGCTCTGCGCCCTTGGGAAATCCAATAAGGCGCAGGTTGTTCCTCCGTGATCTATTTTCAGCATCCTCCACCCGTCGGTGGAGCTTGGAGGCTTGGGTTTGGAGGCGGGCCACCTGAGTCTTGAGTTGGCTGATGTCATCTTCTACGGCAGAAATACGGGATTCCGGCTCCGAAATGCGTGCTGTAGCGTTGCGTAGATCCTGGCGGATGAGGGACACGTCCACCCTCACTTCGCCGATCTTACTTTCAACAGAGGCCTGGGACGTGCTGATCGCCTGGAGAATGGTGGAGAGGTCGCCCCCAGGAACACCCGGCACAGCAGAAGCACCCCCGCCTGAATCCCGCTCCACCGTGGTGAACTGATCCATTTTGGTTTGAGTCGGGGGGGACTGAGGTCGAAGGGGCGCGAGTCTTGCCCATCACGCCCCAGATAGGAGTCAATTAGTAGCCGTGGGACTGCGGGGGGAGCGAGAGGGAGGGGGACCTCCGACACCCAGGCCGGCAACACTCAGGCCTGCGCGGCTAGCACCGAACTAGCCGGGGGAAGCAGTGAAAGGTTCAGGCACAGTAGTAGCCCTCCATCGCGGGCCGCACACCGAGCGGCGGGGGGAGCGGAAGCAGCAGCGCCACCCCCCAGCACCGCCACCCGAAACGATGGCCGATCCCGTCCCACGTGCGATGTCAGGTCTGGGCGTCACCCGAAGGCAGGGCCGACCAGTAGGAGCCGGGCCACTTCAAACAACTGCCGCTGGGACAGGCACCTTAAGGGGACTCCACCATTCCAGAAGCCAGCATATACACCATCAACAGCCACATCCAACGTGTCAGCCTCGGGCCAACGACGGTAGAAAACACTATAGTGTTGGCGGGGAGGGGGGGGCGAGGGCAGCCAGCTACCACCCCGCCCCGCCACCCGGCATGATGGCCGGCTCCCCTCACCATCGTCACAGAAAGAAAAGGGGGGGCACCGTCTCCGCCGACCATCAGTGGGCCCCCACCCCCGCCGGTCCCAGACCACAGGTCAAAGCGCGGCTGCAGCAGGTCGATAGGGCCGTATCGTCTCACCACGGCAGCCTCGGCCAGGTGAAGTCTGTTGCTGGCACTACGCCACCGGAGGAAGGGCCCCAAGCTAGACCCGGTTCAGGGGAGAAAGTGCCCCCCCGGAGTGTCCACACCCACCAGGAAGTCCCGCCACGGGCGGCCCCAGCACCGAGCCCCAGATCAGGGCCCAGGGCCTTACACCCGCAGCACGCCGCCACCCGACTTAGTGGCCGAGCAGGAGCATAGCGCCAGCGCCCCAGGTCCCTCCGCGCCGATGCTGCCCCAATCACCTGGTGTGCCTTTGGCACCAGGCCGCCCCAGCACCGCAGTCCCAGTCAGGGAGAGCCTGCCGCGGCCGTGATTTTAGGCGGGAGGAGTCAGGGGCCTAGAAGGCCGCGCGGGAGGTAGGGGCTCGCACTCTTGCAGGCTCACACCCGCTGAGCAGGTTCGCGCCGCCGGCAGCACCGGCAATTCAAATTCCTGAGATCCCCATGGTAGAGCGCTGCCGCCCGACCTTGCGGCCGAGCAAGGGCCCAGACACGGCTGCGATTGGTAGGCGGGAGGAGCCAGGGCCATAGAAGGCCGCGCAGGAGGTAGGGGCTCGCACCCTTGCAGGCCCACACCCGCTGGGTGGGTTCGCGCCGCCAGCAGCACCGGCAAGTCAAAGTCTTGATTTCCCCGTGGCAGGGCGCCGCCGCCCGACCCGGCGGCCGAGTAAGGCCCCAGACTCCACCACAGGCCACAGGCGCACTGACCACCGCCTCACGCCGCCTCAAGCCGCTGCC
The DNA here is from genome assembly GCF_964204655.1 of Triturus cristatus. NCBI lineage: Eukaryota > Metazoa > Chordata > Amphibia > Caudata > Salamandridae > Triturus > Triturus cristatus. Next base: position 270,884,090 of record NC_140590.1, on the reverse strand, counting down.
CGGCCGAGGCAGCCAAGCCCAGCACTCCCCCTCCTTCAGCTAATCACCAAGGACGAGAGGCAGCCGCGTCCAGGGCCGTCTCCCCGGCAGCGGGGTGGCCCCGACTCAGACTCACCGCCGGGGCTCCTCAACCCGCTGCAGCTCTCTCCACACCACCGGTCCTCGGCAAGGTCAGACAGGAAAGGCGCCACGGGGGGAAAGGCAGCCGGGCCTACACAGCTCCGGAGCGGCCCAGCAGCAGATCACCACGCTGTCGCGCCCTACAGTCCTGGGCAGAGCCGGTTCCTCAGGATGCCAGAACACTGCCGAAACGGCTCCACAATCAGCCCAAGAGGTCCGGGAGGCGGTAAGTGCAGTGTGATAAAAGGACAGGCAGCTGATTGCAGCGGATGCCAGGCGGATGACTTAGGGGGTCCGGAGCACTCTTAAGAGTGCGACCGCCATCTTGACGTCCTAGGCCACGCCCCTCTTTATATTGGTTGTTACACTCAGTTTTTATTGTTTGCATTAGAAAGGCATATAGATCAATAGATCTGTGACAAATATAATAAATTGCCTAGGGATATACAATACACTTGAGTACACCAAAGTTAGCCCTGCCATTCAACGCATCCATGTGAATCAGTCACCAGTTCAATTCTTACTTGGTGTCTTCAGAGAGGGGAATCTGAGTGTTGTACAAGAAGCCGTTGTGAAGATGCCTCATCTACAGACATTGAAGAGCCCTGTGATGAAGAGGTCCAGAAATATGGCCATAATGGAGGATTCCAGAAGCCCAACATTCATCCCCATTGTCTGCAAAGATATCAATTGTTTGCTCAACATAGAGCTCAAGACCTTCTTGATGTCTTTTAATTTCTGGGAGAGAAGCTGAAGAACCACATTGACTAAGTTGACCTGGAACCCCAGAAACTCTATTTTTTGGGTTGATTCTCTGAATCTATGAAGGCCATTTTTTGTTGGGAAAAAAGGAGAGGTTGAGGGAGAATCAGCTGGGATGGAGGACCTACCAAATCTAAATGGAAACTTATAACTGTCTCCAGAACCCACGGGTTGTTGTGATCTGTCGCCAATTTTGAACTAACATTTGAGTTCTGCCCCCTAGATACACTTGAGATAAAGGGCTACTGCTTACTGGTGAAACTTGAAGATGTGGAGGCCTAGAAGCACCCCCTGGAAGATCCCCTCTATTTCTTCTACTGGCAAAGCCTGGCTAATATAGAAAGAAGCCTGCTCCCCTGGTACCATCTTGCCCACTTCATCTCCTGTGGTACCCAAATCCTCGGAGGGAGTCTTGAACAAATCCTTGCCTGGCAAGTGTCCCCTGCTTTGCCTGGCCCTAGCAAAAAGGTTTATTTGTAAAACTTTCCTGGGAAACACCTGAGTTTTGTCAAGGTCTGTGAAGGTGCTAACAAACTTGCCAATGTCCTTGACAAACTTTTCGAGAGAGGAGACCATTAGCAGTGGGGCCAGTATCACCAGTGGCCATGTCTACCAACTTGGGATCAATGCGCATAAGAATGGAATTCTGGACTCCGAGGCGATGACACAGTTGGCGGTTACCTGTGGGCAAACCGCCCTTTGCGACCCATCTGCCAGGATCTCCAGATCTATCACGGCACTCTTGCGCATCAGGAGCATTTCCAAACTTTTTTCCGTAGGACCAAAAAGGTCCAAGAGTTTATCGTAGCACACTTTCCATGCCCTGTCAATAACCTTTTCTGGGTCCCTGGCATATTTCTTCAAACCTGCTGCATGCTGGGGTCTATGCCGGGGGTATAGACTGTTTTCCCCAGGAGGTCATGTCTGAGACACTTGGCAGACAGTCTTTTATGGACCTCTTTATCAAAACGCTTTCTGAGACGGTGCTGCATATACTCTACCACAACCAGGGCAGGAATCCAATCAGAGGACCTAGGGTGGACAATGTCCTCCCTAGGGGGAAAACTGAAAGGGATTTGAACCACAGGGCCCTGATAGCACTTTGGGGAGGTCACAGAATTTATTTTTCTTCTTCCTGGTGGGCTCGCCCTGGTGAGGGTTTAGTGAAAGGCTCTGGGAAGGGTCACGGACACTATATTGATGATCACCAGCCAGTCCTTGGAGATTTGAGCCAGGACAGCTGCATGAGGCCAGTTCTGGGAATTGGAAGGATTGTCCCTAGGAGTAGAGGAACTCCTCAGATAGGAGGTGGAAGGGCAGAGGCTAATTTCTTCTTTTTAGGCAAGTGTTGCAATTGGTCATTAATTGGCTGTAGCGCCAAAGTCATGGCCTAATTTATCCCATCCCATACGAACACAGGCACAACATAGTACCCCACTTCCTTTTGTGAACGCTGTATGTTGAGGGGTATGGAGTATGATATGCGGAATCTTCCCTGTTGCCTGTACAAAGTGGGTGGAAAATTCCCACATTGCTGTCAATATCTTTTTTGAATGTTTGTTCCAAAGTTCGGTAACTCATAGGGTTAGAGGCAAGAGCGCCCTACACATCAGGAAATACCGCAAGGCTTACGTGGGGTCGCAACCCTGGTTTCTGGAGGCGGGACTATAAAAGGGACGCCCTCCGTAACCAAGATGCTTGGTACGCTTCCGTTTCCGGAAAGGATTCTTGCCGCATTGCTTGGAATTTTTCTTCCATCCTTGATGTGCAGTCCTCTGCTTTAAAGCCCTTTGGACCTTCAGAGATTGTTGTGCCTTTTTCTATATTTTCATGAAGTTCGCCTCGGGCCTCTCATTTTTTTTGGGGTTTCTTGGTGATACTTTATAGTGCTGATGCTCTCTTGTTTTCTCTACCTACCCAGGAAACCTGACACGTAAGACTGTTGCTTTTTTGGATTTTTACCAGTTTGTTCATATATATATATATTGGATTTATTGTGTCCTTTCTGGTGTTTTAGTACTTTCAAAGATTACCTTTGTGTCTCCTGCCTTTTTTTTTTTTTTTTGCTGGTCTTCCTGACTAGGACTACTCCTCATCCTCTACTACTATCATCCATTTCCTATGTTGTGAAAAAGGCCGTGAGTCACTTTACGTCCTCCTATGATGATAATAGGAGAAGTGTTTGGACATATACCTATGGAATACTGGGAGTCATTTTCTGTGTTGTATGTCATTTATATCTTCTTCCACTCCTGAAAATCTGCATTTTGGAGTTGGTGAGAAGACTTTTTTTTTAATATCTTTGTATGTGGCAGAAGTTTTTTGCCGTCCTTGAATGAATGCGTGGTACTCTGTATGTCCCTTTTCATATGGTCTTTCCTCTTTTTTTCTTTAGGGAGACTCTCCTGAATTTCTTCCCTGAGCTCAGTCAGGGACAAACCCCTTTCTTGGATAACTAACTAGAGTGAGCTACAGCACACACACAGAATTCTTTCCCGCTTTCCCCCCTTTCCCCTGGTGTTTCACTCCTCACAGCTGTTATCTCAGTCAGCGTGGAGGGTTAAAGAACTGGCTGAGGGGAAAGACTATCTCCGTTCCTGCACTACCTGTGTTTCAGGCGAGTGGACCTGGCAACATTATTATATATATATTTTTTTATTCTTTTTATTGAATACAAACAGTAAACAATACAGTTTCACAAGTAATGCAGTAATCACTTTTCTTCCCACATCTATATAACACAGTTGCTTCATTTACCGTAAAGAGTGTCTGCAATATATATTGGTAAATCCTGCCCTTACACCTCCAATTCCTCCAGGGAAGTTCGTTCCGGTAATTTCGGTGGAGTACATATCTCTCCTCTAAAGAAATTCCACTTACTCCATATTTGCATCCACTTTTTCAGGCACCCCCTGGACACATACACTGTTTTCTCACGGAACATACACCAATCCATAGCTTCCATCCACTCCTTCTTTGTTGGCACCTCTCGTGGCCCCCATCTTCTTGCAATGTTCCGTTTGACTACCAGTCCTCCCACGGCCACCCATAATCTCTCTTTAGTTCCTAGGTCTGTTGGTTCCCAAACATTTAGTAAACACAATTTAGAGTGTAGTTCCAAGTATACTCCCAATACGTCTCCCATGCACTTGAAGACATCTCCCAATACCTAGCTATACACGGACAACCCAATAGTATGTGCAGGCACGTACCCTCCCGACCACAGTTTCGCTTACAACTAGCCCATCTTGACTAATGCGGGTCCTGCATAATATATTCTGTGCAGCACTTTCAGTTGTACTAGCTTCACTTTTGATGATATCGCCACCTCTTTGGGCGACGCCAGTGCCTCCCGCCATTCTTCTTCATCCAATTCCATAATATCTCGTTCCCACTTTGCGCGGAAATGCGGAAGTGGATCAGGGGAGTTGTTGATCAGCTTGGAATAGGTCAGTGAAATTGCCTTACGTGGCATGCACCCATCCAGTAGACTATCCTCCAGCGGCGAAGCCTCTGGTATTGACGCATCTCGAGGCACTATCGTTTTCAATGCATGCCGTACCTGTAAATACTTGAACCTTTCATTCTCCACTAGCTCATACGCTTGCTGTAATGTCTCGAAAGTCACCACTTTCCCTTTTTTCCAGAGATCTGCCACCTGCGATATCCCGATAGTGTCTCATTTATCAAAGCCCTTTGATCTCCAAAGGGATCCCAGCTGCTCTGAATCCCACAATGGGGTGGCTAGGGTTATGGTCTTTGCCTATCCCATACTTTTCTGCGCAATGTGCCACACCTGGACCGCATGATATGTAGGCCCTGTCAATCCTAGCTTTGTCGGGTTGGAATGCAATTGCTCGCGTATAGTTACTCTCTGGCAAAAGCCACCTATCCATCGCATATCCTGGATCATTATGGAGCCGATAGATACAATGATTGATGGAAGCTAATTGGGCCGCCCAATAATATTTTTTGATATTCGGTGACCCGATTCCCCCCATCATACCAGTTCTGCACTAATTTCAGAAATGCTATTCATGGTGGATTATTGCCCCAGAGCAAGGCTCTCTGTGCGTTCTCCACTACTTTGAAGTAAGACGCTGGAACCACTTCCGGCGAATTATGAAGGATATATAGAAAGCGCGGTAATTACATCATCTTAAATAGCACAGCTCTTCCCAGTAAGGAGAGCGGCAACACTTTCCAATGCGCCACATTGTGTTTTAGTTGCTGCAGCGGCAGCAACAGTTGGTAGTATAGAATAGTTTAGGATCTTTAGTAATATATAGCCCTAAATATAATATTTGATCCCATCCTTAGCTATTGTCACTTGACAATCCCTGGGAAGGATGAGAGGGTTGCCATTAAGCACAAATATCACTGATTTTGACCAGTTTATTGCATACTCGGAATATGTACCGAAATTCGTGAAGATGTTAAGAACCCTATGCAATGATCTCTGGCGAAGCCAAATAGAACAGAATGTAGTCAGCATATAGGGATATGATATCCTCCCAAACCTCTACCCATCTCAATCCTCAAATTATAGGGTCCTTGCGGATCCAACAAGCTAGAGGCTCCAGCGTTAGTGCGAACAGTAATGGAGATAGGGGACACCCCTGATGCGTCCCTCTGTGGAGATGGAAAACAGTAGACTTTTTGTTATTGACCACTACCTGAGCGAGCGGTTCCGTATATAGGAGTCGCACCCAACTTATAAATCTAGGTCCAATACCCAGCCTCTCCAAGACCGCAAACAAGTAAGGTCATTCTATAGTATCGAACGCCATGGTGATGTCTAGTGACACCACCACCGCATCCTCTCTTAAAGTGTCCACTCGTCTCATAACCCCATGCAATCGTCGCAAGTTTATTGATGTATTCCTGGCTGGCATAAAGCCAGACTGATCCGGAAGGACCAGTCCGGAGATCACACGGGCCAATCTGGTGACCAGCAGCTTAGCCAGTATTTTAATTTCGACATTCAGCAATGATATGGGTCTGCACGACGAACACTTATGTTTTGGTGTCCCCTCCTTATGAATAACCGCTAGCGTGGCTATCCTCTGATTTTGCGGGAGACATCCCTTCTCCGGGCTCTCCTCATACATGGACTTGAGGTATGGGGCTATTCTGTTTGGTTTCAGTTTGTAAAGCTCAATGGGCAGCCCGTTTGGGCCCATCATCTTCCCAAACTGTAGAGCCCGGATGGCTTGGGCTATTTCCTCCTGGGCGAAATCACTGTCTAGCGAGGCTTTATCGTCTTTTGCTAGCGTTGGTAATTGCATTTCTAACAGCAGTTCTGTCTTCTCGCTATCCTGCGTAGCAACTTTGGATGTGTAAAGCTGTTCATAGTACCTAGTAAATTTGTTATTAATGTCTTGTGGGTCCCTAAGGCTGTCCCCCGTGTGCCCTTCCAACTCCCTGACTAGCCGACTAGCCATTTCTCTCTTATCAAGCCAGGCCAACAATTTACCGGCTTTATTTCCCAACTCATAAATGCGCCCAAGCTTGTGTCTGTCTAATGCTTTTGCCAGCTCTCTTGCTTCATCTCTGTACTTGGTTTGTTTAAGTTTGAAAGTGTGTGCACTGTCCCGTACCTCCTGTCTGGTGGCCTCATTTTCGAACTTTACTATCTCCTGCTCTAATCAGAGTAGCTCTGCATTCCTCTCCTTCTTTCTGCCTGCTATCTGAGATACTGCATGTCCCCATATTACTGTCTTGAAGGCCTCCCAGAGGGTCTGTGCCGATCCAACTGTCCCTTCATTTTCTTTAAAGTAATGGTCAATTTCTTGGGTGAGCTTGTGTTTGATTCCTGGACTGCGAAGGTGCCTTGGATTAATAGGTGCTACTCGAGTACTGCTACTGTTCCCTGTCTCGATCTGAACCCATATTGGGGAATGGTCGGAAATGCCTTCTCCAAGGTGTTTAATTTGGTGGATATATCTGACCTAGTCTGAAGGGGTGAGGATGTTATCGATGCGAGAGAAGCTATTGTGGGCCCCGAATAATAGGTGACATTTAATTCATTAGGGTGATGAACCCTCCAAATATCCACTAGTCCCATTGCGTCCAAAAAGTGTGGAAGTACTGCCTTTGGTGATCTAATTGTTTTGGGTGGGTGACGATCTAAGCTACCTGAAATTACGGAAGTAAAGTCCCCCCCAACACCAGTCTCCCTGTGGGGAATGTCAACAGCACCTGCCCTAAATGTCTTAATACCAGTTCCTGCAGGCCTGGCGGCAAATACACCAACATTATGTTGAGTACTTCGCCCTCCCAGCTCTGGGGCACTGCTGTATATCTCCCCAAATTGTTTGTGTGTACCTGTTCAATCGTCATGGGGAAGGACTTTCCTTTTAATATGCCAACTCCCCGTGAGCCCGCGTTGAATCCTGAGTGCACCACTAGTTGGTAACCCATTTGCCCGAGGGCTTTACACATATTACCTACCAGGTGGATTTCCTGGATTAGTACTAGTTTAGGGGCATGTCTCTTGAGAAACTGCAACACCACTCCCCTCTTCAGTTTATCCCTTAGCCTGTTTATATTCCATGACAAAAACCAGAATCTCTTTTCATTCATGGTTCCCATATGACTGCATAACACGATTTTGCAGAGAGCACATATCTCGGAGCCCTCTACACCTCTGGGGCAGCCTCAGAGGAAAAAAGAGGGGAGGTGCATCTCCCCATACAACAGTGTTTATTAGTCCCATTGCATATAACATTTGTACTACTGTGCACTCCATTTTGCTGCATGAATCTGTAACAATCAAACAAAACAGTAACACATAACCCCAAAAACCCACCCTTCCTGCTCCCCTGCACTCTGGGCGTCAAACTGCCCGTGTCCGCAACCATGCAGAGTGCCTGTCACTTAGTGTAAACTATCTAAAAGTAGATTGGTGGGGGTAGGCCACTTGCCGGTTTCCCCGGCTCTACCACAGCAAATCCTACTTGATGAAGTTCACCCATGCATCCAACCAGCACAAATATAGTCACTTATCGTTCAGTTTGATTCAGTTCCATGGCGACTCCGAGTATCTCCCGTGCTCAGCCATATACACCGTCATCCTTGATCTCCGTCGTTGTCGAATCTTGCCGCCTTCCGTGATACGGGGGCTTGGCAGTTCCATTGCAACCTTTCCCTTTCCCGGCATTGTGATCCTTCGATGGTCGCCAGCCCCCCAGCCAGTCTGCTGCTGCTGATTCTGGAGTATCGAAAAACCATAGTTTTCCATCCACCTCGACCCTAAGTTTTGCCGGGAACAACATGGAGTATTTAATCCCTTTGTCTCGCAACAGCCGTTGTTTCTCGATAAAAGTCCTCCTTTTTCTCTGCACCGCTATGGTGAAGTCCGGATAGAAGGCTATTTTGCTGTTGTCGTACCTTATCGGTGGAGTCGTGCAGGCGGTTTGTAGTATACTGTCCCTATCTCTAGAGTTTAACAGTCTGGCCAACATCGGCCTAGGTGGGGCCCCTGGCTTTGGGCTTTTGTGCGCTCTCTCAACAGCAAAAAAGGTGGATAACACCTTTGGCTTGAGGGAGTCACAGATAAGTGTTTCTATAAAGAGGTCAGCTGCCTGTCCCTTCGCCTTCTCCAGAACCCCAAGTATCCTTACATTATTTCTCTGGGACCGCCCTTCATAATCGACCAAGGGCCTCTTAATTTTCTGGCTAGTGTCTTGTAGCCCTTTTATTTCTCATTGCATCTTTTTGCTATTTCCACGTACTTTCGCCGTGACCACCTCCACGTTTTTTACTTTTTCGCTAATGTTGTGCATGTCTGCTCTCATCTGCGTCATTCCATCGTTATCGTATCCATTCTTGCTTCCAGCGATGTCTGTATTCCAACTAAAGCTTTCATTATATCCTTCAGGGACGGATCTTCACTCTTCGGACCTCTCGCCATTTCTTCACTACCTCTATTTGGGACCTCTAGGTCAGACCGTTTCTGCGTAGCAAATTTGTCTAGTTTGGTCTGGAGATTTCCTTTTGCCCCTCTCCCACTGGACATTGCGACGTATTAATCATTGGTTTTCACGAGTCGGTTCTGGTCGTATATTCCACGTGCCCCACACGCTCTCCAGCACTCCTTTCGGTGAGATATTGCTTCGCCCTAAATGCCGCCGTGATCTGATACTTCGTCTCCTTTTTCCGGTCTCAGTCTTTGTGGGGCCAGGGACTGTGCTCCTATATACTGAAACTGGCAAGATATCCGTTGGGGGTATTTATATTCTACTGTCTAGCTCTCCACTGGACTGTGGGTATTGCATGAGCCAGGCCCTGTGTGTTCCTCCCCGTGAATTATCACTCACTTCCACAATATAGTGTCCTGCCAACATTATTAACGGATTTCTGAACTGACAAATTCATAGCTTCCACAAGACCATCATCAATATATTATTCACCCTCCTGTTCAAAAGGCCCATAGTTGGCATAATCAAAGGGTTCACAGTCAGACATGGTTAAATATCAAGGCTCTATACACCGCAGGATCAGGAAACGTTAGACCAACTCTAACAGCCCAGATGTGTGGAAAGCGTTTTTCAGGCAGAGCCTGCACCAGAATTCCTGCAACCCCCAGCCAGGCCCTGCAGGGAGGAATGTCTACAAGTGGCAAAGCCAGAGGCTCCTATTCAAATAAGCAAATCTTGCTATTTAAATTAGGGGAAAATGTCAGAATCGCAGCGTATGAAATTCCCAGATGTTACGGGTAAGGCAGGTCTCCTTTTGTTACTGCCCAAAGAAAGGTGACTGCAGCCAAGCTCATCCACTGTGGAGCCGTGAGGGAGGACCAGCGACTGGACAGGGAAAGATGACTATGCGTGGCACCCAATTGAGCTACATGCGCACGCAGTCCTCGCACTCAAAGAAGGGATTGGCCGAAGAGACGACCATCCAAAACAATCCTGCGGCCGCAGTTCTACACAAGAAGAAGGGCAGAGAGGTTGGGAGAGCAGGGACACGTGTGAACCGAGTGAAAGTTCAATGTGTTAAGCATGTAGAAAGAAGTGATAAGGTAGGAACCACTTTAGAGAACAAAAGCATTACAAGAGCATTACAATGGCAAATTATAAAGAAACAACATTAAATAAATCAAGTAATACAGTCACACAAATACCATTCTATAAGGGTATATAAAATAGAGAGACACTTATCTTGACTGCTGAACAGCAACGAAAGATGCAGCAAAAAGTGTTTCTCGGTTTTGGGGGCATGGAGGAGCTATGATTGCTGGACTGGAAAGGAAGTGGGGGTCGGGGGCGTGTTTAATACTCATGGGGTTTGTAGTTTTGCTTATAAATGTTTTTATTGGCTGCTATGGTTTTGGCAGTTAAGAAAGAGAAGCATAATTGGAGTCTCAGGTCCTTACATAGAATCTGCAACCTAGAAGAGCAACCAATGCGTGCCTAAAAGCTGCTCAAGCGTGAGGAAGGTAAGAACATAAGAACTTCGTGGTTACGCCATACGCATACGGGAGTTGTGCCCACATAGATCCAAAAGTCTTCGGGGGACTGAACATAGGGGTTCATGTAGTCCTGCTGAATAAAGGCTGTGGTATTGTGTTATTAAAGTTATGTAGAGTACTTTCCTTGTTTATTCCCATTTTGTTTTTCTCCCCATCAGGTTTATGGTACATTTTGTTTCAGTGTTCTTTGTAGAATGTTTAGATTTATTAAGTGGAGACTGTGAATGGCAGTTACCAGGTGCAACCTGACTACTGTGGCTAGGGTTTCTTCTTCTGGATAAACAAACCTTTTGAAATCATTCTGCTCACATAGGCATATTTGTTTCTACTTTGGATTTGCTACTTCCTATTGGCGATAAGGATGGGATATATATCAAGTAAGTATTTATTGGTGGTCATGGACGTGTTGTCAATGGTGTCCAGAAGTTGGAGTCACCAGCGAAATTTGCAGTGCTTCACTGGTGAGGTTTTTGCCGGAGAGGGTAATCCCAAATCTATACTTACAGATAATGGATTGCAATTAACCTCTAGGGAGATAGAAAGTTTCCTAAGTGACAGGGCAATAGCACACAAAAAAAGCTCTCTCTCTCTCTATCATCCCGAAAGCAAGGCATGTTGAAAGATTTATTAGGATGCTCAAAGAAAGCACTAAAATTGAAAAGCGTAATAGTAACACTTGGGTCCAAGCTGTGATGAAAAGGGTGGAAGAGTATAGATTTACTCCTCACTCTACCACAGGGGCTAGCCCTTAATACCAACACTGCCATGAGTCCTCCTTAGATGAAAAATTACAGTAGAAACGTGGGGTGCTACCACAGTTCTAATAAGGAGTTAAATGGAGAGAGAGAGACTGATGAAGTTATAATAAAAAACATAATCCCTGGTGCCTAGTTTGGTTTCTGCCTGGGGGGGGGGGGGGGCGGCAGATAAGGGAATAATGCCCCTATCTGCCTCCTGGGGGGGGCAGAAAGACTCAATTTTGTTGAGGGGTGGGGGCATTGGCATGCCCATTCTGGACAGCCCCCAAGCCTACGTATAAAAAAACAAAATAATCGCTGGTGCCTAGTGTGCTTTCAGCCCCTGGGAGGGCTGAGAAGCAACTATTGCCCCCATCTGCCGCCTGGGGGGGGGAGAAGGACTGTGGCTAATGTTTGGGGGGTGGGGGCATTGGCATGCCTATTCTGGGCAGTCCCCACCCCTACGTACCATAAAAACATAATACATGGTGTCTAGTGGGCTTTTTGCCCCCCCCCAGGAGGGGGCATATGAGGAACTATTGCCCCATCTGCCTCCCGCGAGGAGGGCAGAAAGACCGTGGCAATTATTATTGAGGTGTGGGGGCACTTGAAAGCCCATTCTAGGCAGCCCACACCCCTATGTATAAACAAAAAAAAACATAATCCCTGGTGCCTAGTGGGCTTTCTGCCCCTGGGGGGCAGATAAGAGGCTATTGCCCCAATCTGTCTCCCTGGGGGGCAGAAAGACTGTGGCAAATATTTATGGGGGGTGGGGGCACTGGCATGCTAATTCTAGGCAACCCCCACCCGTACATATAAAAAAACAACATAATCCCTGGTGCCTAGTGGGGTTTCTGCCCCCGCGGAGACAGAACAGGGGCTATTGCCCCCTTCTGCCTCCCACCTCCCGGGGAGGTATAAAGACTGTGGCTAATTGTTTTGGGGTATGGGAGCTTTGGCATGCTCATTTTGGGCAGCCCCTACATATAATAAAAAACATAATCCCTGGTTCCTGGTGGTTTTCTGCCTCCCCTGAGGGGGTAAGGATAAGGGACTATTGCCCCCAACTGCCTCCCGGGAGGGCAGAAAGACTGTCAATTCTTTGGGGGGGGGGGGGGAGCATTGACATGCCCATTCTAGGCAGCCCTCACCAGTACGTATAAAAAAACAACATAATCCCTGGTGCCTAGTGGGCTCTGTGAACCCCCTGGGGGGCCAAATAAGGGGCTTTTGTCCCCCATCTGCCTCCGGGAGGGCAGAAAGACTGTGGCAATTACTTTGGGGGTCGGGGGCACTAGCATACCTATTCTGGACAGCCCCCAACCCTACGTATTTAAAAAGAAAAGCATAATCCCTGATACCTTGTGGGCTTTCTGCCCCCTGGGGGAACAGAAAAGGGGCTATTGCCCCCATTTGCCTCCCAGGGGGGCAGAAAGACTGTGGGGAATAATTTTTGGGGGTGGGGGCACTGGCGTGCCCATTCTAGGCAGCTCCCACCCCTACGTAGTTAAAAAAAAGCATAATCCCTGGTGCCTAGTGGGTTTTCTGTCCCAGGGGTTATTGCACCCATGTGCCTCCCGGGGGAGGCAGAAAGACTGTGGCTAATTGTTTTGGGGGTGGGGGCATTGACAGGCCTATTCTGGCCAGCACCCGCCCCTACGTATAATAAAAACATAGTCCCTGTTGCCTAGTGGGCTCTGTGACCCGCCGCGGGGGGCAGATAACGGGCTAATGTCTCCGGGTGGGGCAGAAAGACTGTGGCAATTATTTTTGGGGGTGGGAGCACTGGCCTGCCCATTCTGGACAGCCCCCAGCCCTACGTATTTAAAAAAAAAATCATAATCCTTGGTGCCTAGTGGGCTTTTTTCCCCGATATATTTTTTTATTGAATACACATCCAGTTCTGCCTGCTATTTATGGATTACCCAAAATCCATAAGAATGTAAACAATCCACCAATGAGGCCCATTGTGAGCAGTATTGGCTCAATTTTGGAGCCCCTAAGCAAATATGTTGATTATTTTTTAAAGCCAATAGTACAATAACAAAGATCTTATCTTAAAGACAATGTTCGTGCAATATCCATAATTGAGGGACAGGGCTTCAATAGGGTGAACCAAATTCTGGTCACCTTAGATATTGAAACACTGTATACTAACATCCCCCAAGATGATACAATTGGGGTGATTTCGACCATCTTAGAACATGAAGACTTGGATGGAGCCAATATGGGTTTCATTATGGCTTGTATAGAGATTGTACTTAAAAATAATATCTTTTTGTTCAAAGATGAAGCATATATCCAAACCAAAGGTACCAGCATTGGGGCTACCTGTGCTCCAAGTCTTGCCTGCCTCTATGTAGGTGACTGTGAGCAGAGACACGTTTTTAATGAGATGGCTCCATATTTTGAAAATATCACAAGCTGGCACCGTTTCATAGATGACATTATCTTTGTCTGTAACGGTGCCAGCAATGATCTGGAGTCCTTTTTAGACTGGATCAATCTGGGTGATCCAAATTTAAAATTTACAGCACACTACAGTGACTCAAGTGTTGAGTTCCTGGACATCAGGATCAAAAATGTGATAGATGTTCTACACGAGGAGCTATTTACAAAGCCCACGGATAAGAATACTCTCTTATCCTATGGGAGTAACCATCCGCGTTCACAGAAGGACAATATTCCCTTCGGGGAATTTTTAAGATTGCGTCGTAATTGCACCACCATATCTGATTTCTATTATCATGCTGAGGTTTTAAAGAAAAAATTGAAAGCTAGAGGATACCCGGGCAAACTGATTAAACACTCGTTGAATAGGGCGAGGTTTTTTAATCGTGATTGTCTTTTAGAGATGATCAAGGAAAAGAGAAATACAGCAGCAGGAAGAATTGTTTTTGTTACCCAGTTTTCCAATATGAGTAACCGAATAAAAAACATAGTCAATAGAAATAGGAGAATTTTAAATTATGGAACCAATACACAACTAGAAAAACCCTTATTTTCATTTAGAAGAAACAGGACTCTCCATAACGCCTTAGTAAGAACATATAAAAACACATCTGGAATTTAAACAACAGTATATGGAGAAATAGCGAAGGGAAATTATAAGTGTGGCATGTGCTCTATATGTCCACATTGTATTGAAGCAAAAAACATAGTATATGAGAATAAAACTGTGACTGCAACAACCCTTATTAATTGTAGAAGCAAAAATGTGATATATCTCTTAATCTGCCCCTGCGGGTTACGATACGTAGGAGAAACCAGTAGGGAACTGCGTATACGCTTACTAGAGCACAAGTCAGCGATTAGAACAAAGAAAGAAAATGCTCCATTAACAGATAATTTCTCAAGATTAAACCACGACTATAATCACTTCCAGTGGTTCATTCTGGAGAAAATTGTTATTGATAGAAGAGGAGGTGATCTAGATGCCAAAAGAAAGAAAAGAGAACAATGGTTCATGTGTTATCTTAACACTGTAAATGCCGGCCTTAATTCAAGGGAAGACTGGATGAAGATCATAGCAACATGAGCACGACTTTTGAAGAAAAATAAGAATTTTCATGCATTGGGGGGTTCATTTTCAGCAAACAAGATAGAGTTTCTGTGAGCCCAAGATGTCCAGGTCAGGGGCATGCCAGTTTGATTATTAGAGATATTGAGATTAAGGCTATGTCAATGAGAAGTTTTTTCTCATAATTGCATAACAAAGCTTCTGAATTGTTGAATCTAGACCAAAATAATAGAAAGATACTATTAGCATAGGGGTTGTATGAGCTCATGCCCTACATGGAATAGAAATGCGTTATTCTGCCAGTCTACAAATTGAGGGGGCAGAGTCAGTACATGCAAAATTTAGGGAACGGCAACCACAACAGATTGAGCTGGGGGCATATATGTAAGAATGCTATGTGAGTCTGAGGCTATACACTTGGGACTTTAATTGGAATTAGAGAACACTCTGTAGGATTGTGATAGCAATGCTATGATTATGATCACTCCCCACAAGGTATAATAAGGTTTTGACCTTTTGAATCAAGACCGCAACATCTAATAGATTGAAGCGGGAGAGGGGTAGAGTCAGCACAGGTCACATACATATGTAAATTAGGCATCCAACAATAGATCCCACCAAAGATTGACACACGATAAGGAATAGTTACTCCGGAGGAAATGATGATAGAACCACAGTGGTGGAGAGCTTGATAGATGACCATCTATATACGAATTACAAAATTGGGAGTTTTTTTACAATATCGAACCGTGTGGAATCTGCGGAATAAGTCAAGAAACTTAACTATACAAGGGTGCAAATCACGCGAATCAGGAACCAATCACAGACAAGATAACTTGGGTCAAATAGAAGCAGGTAGTACAAGCACATACTAGGGACGTTTCAGATGGATACACAGTCTCACGCCACATCGAAATGCGTTCATAGGTAAGGCGGAGGGATACTCACTAAATTTAACTCTCGTGGGATATACCTACCCTGATAATTTATCGAATTGGATAAAAGCAGAGATAAAATATATTAATAGCTTTCCATAACATTTTTCGTTTCTTTATTAGGCGGCGGTGCATGTCAGACTGAGGATCAACGTGGACCTCAGAAACCTTCCGTATTGAGAAAATATCCAATTGGAAAAACGGGGGTCTCTAGAACGCAGCCTCCAGGTAGGCAATCGTGAGCAATATATACCAGTAGATGAGGGCGGGGACAAAACTCTGTCGAAGCTTTAAATTGTAACAAAACTATTATTTATCACAGACTAGAAGAGTCCGTAGAGAGCATAATACCGGCAAAAGGATAGACAGCATAAAGACAGCTTGCCTGTTACTATAGAGGCCACGGAAAACGGCGGAATTTAGCAAATACGTCCCACACATAAAAGGTGAGAAACAGTCGAAAAAGAGTTAAATGTTGTGTACTGAGAAAGGGTTCCACCACTATTCCAATGCAATAATGGTCTATAATATGGCGGGCTTTGCACTCGTTCCGAGTAGGATTAACTCAGGCGTGGTAGAATGTAAACAATTAATATAGGGATTGGAGATAAGAAACAGGCTGTGAATATTGACTAATGAAAAGTTGCAAGGAGGGGCAACCGAGCAAATGAGACTATTTTTCCTTTGTTACTGTATGATAAATCTAAAGGAGAGAGACTAAGGAAAATATACTGTATCGATCTAAAGGTATCCCACTTACATTTGTCATAATAATCTGTGACAATGTTTATAAGTACTGTTGTGGATGGGTTAATAAGAGGCATTACTCAGCCTGCTAAAATTGATTAAATCCAAAAGAGAGATATAAAAGTAAAATATATCGCAACGATTCAAGGTATTTTATTTACATTTAGTATAATACCCTGTGAGTATGTTTTTAATTACTATCATGAATGTGGAATAGAGGCATCACTAAGGCTGTTAATATTGATGAACTGAGGAGTTTTGGCCAAAATGGATAATTACGAAATTATGTTTCCCCTGTTAGTATTATATAAACTCTAAAGAGAGACATTGAGGGAAAACAGACTTTATTCATTGAAGGTATCTCATTTATATTTGTCATACCGTTCAGGTTTATGTATAAAGTTTGTAAATACTGCCATGGATGTAAAAACAAAGTTTATTAATTTACAAAAATATTGTTCTGATTATATGTATTTTATTTTAAACAGGATAGTGAAATCAGAAAGTGCATCTGAGAAAACAATTAGTATTTTTGTCTTGAGAAAGATGGTTATAAAATCACAACCCATCGAAACGCGTTGACGCAGTTGCCAGCAAAATCTTGAGGATCAACAAAGACTTGTAGATATAAGTATTGCGAAACATATCACAAGCATTGTTATAAAATTTATGGTCCTGCGGATGTGCAATATATGACAGAGTTCATTGTCTTTTTATGTTGTTTTCTCTGTTATGCTGGTTCATAACGGCTGTTATAATTTGTATGTTATTAAAACGTCTGTTTTTTGATAGAGTGACTCCTATGAGAGATAATGAGGTGTCACATTTTTTATTTTGTACAATGTATGGTTTTAATGTAAATAAAATGTGTATGATATGGTCTTAATGTGAAAGCGTATAATTGGACTGTAGTGTGTCTTAGATATAGGATTGATGTGTCTTGATGCAGTGAACCTAATGTTATTATTGGTATAGTCAAGGGATATTTCTTGTTTTACTTGGTAAGAGTACCCCAATTCCCTTGGTCAGCTCAAGGGGTCTCTCTCTGTCATACATATATTAGCACAACCAGTTGGTTGGAGAGGATTTTTGCTTATCCTCACCATTAGGGATTGATACCGACCATTTATTTTACAAAGGCGGAGATTGAGACTAGTACCATGGATAAATTAAAAACATTTGGATTTTTCTGAGGATCAGTTCAATAGATTGATCAGTAAAAATCCACGCAATGGTAGTACTAATGTTTTAAACAATACTAGCCACGAACAATTGGTAAAGATTTTAAATTTGAAAAAGAAATTAATTGCACTGAACTACATGCTGAATTTTTTATTGAATATTTGAAGGCGGGAGTGATCCCCATAGGTTTACAAGTTAGAAACGAACCTGGGTTATTTGTTGAAAATCCCAAATTTATAGAAACGTGGACACACATAGCAAATTGGTGTTGTCGCGATTGGCTTATCCTCATCATTGAGACAGCTCAGGAATTGATTGAGATTGAAAAGAAACAAATAGATGAGCTAGAAACACAGCTTAAACTAAGTACTGCACTAGAGGAAGCCAAAAAGAAAATAGAGGAGCTAGATTTAGAGACTAAGAGTTATAGGGAGTACCTGACAAATAAAAAAATGAAAAAATTAAGAAAGGATGTGGATAGATATAATGTAGAGATAGTCTACCCATACCTAAGCAAGGATTATTTTAATAATAAGAATGATCAGCGATGGGAAAAACCTCAATATACTAGACAAACGTGTTACCTTCTCAGAAACATCAGGCTCTAATAGTGAAGAAGAACAGGAAGTGGAACAAAATAGCAGGGCGGGAACCTTTTTTAGGCAGGCGCCAGAATCGAGGTCAAAGGGGATACAGGAATTACAATCGACAGGAACCCATGAGGAACCATCAACCTCAGAATGGGGGACAGGAGTATCTAACAACAAGAAGCAGACAAAATTGGAGGTAAATTAACTTCCTACAATAAATTTATCAAAAAAGATTTTGACCAACGATGAACAAGAAATTTTAAGGAAAGATTTTAGTTTTGCGCCCAGAGCTCCACACAACTTATATGAGTTAGAAAGTGATTTCAAAAGCTTCTTTGGAAAAAATCAGATTGAACACATTTTTTGAGGATAAAGTATACGAACCTCCACCTAATAAAACAGGTTTGAAACCCAAATCTACCTTTTCTCCAAATTTAGGTCAAATTGATAAAAATGTAGACATATTTGAAAGGGTGGTAGAGATGGATATTAAAAACATGAGCAACACTCTAAGTATCACAATAACAATCTCTCAGACAATCAGAAGAAAGCTTTGAAATCACTTCAAGAATGTGATAAAATCACTATCAAACCCGCCGATAAAGTTTGAGGGGTGGTGATATTTGACTCTACGGATTATGATAAAAGAATGAGGGATCTTCTTAATGTAAAAGAACACTATCAGTCCATTCGCTTTTCAGCCATAGGTGTTTTAAAAAAAGAGGTTGCATCTCTCTTGAACCAGGGCAGAGAAGAAGGTTGGATCTGTGATCGTGAATATACATTTTTATTAAATACACATCCAGTTCTGCCTGCTAATTATGGATTACCCAAAATCCATAAGAATGTAAACAATCCACCAATGAGGCCCATTGTGAGCAGTATTGGCTCAATTTTGGAGCCCCTAAGCAAATATGTTGATTATTTTTTAAAGCCAATAGTACAAAAACAAAGATCTTATCTTAAAGACAACGCTCATGCAATATCCCTGTTTGAGGGACAGGGCTTCAATAGGGTGAACCAAATCCTGGTCACCTTAGATATTGGAGCCCTGTATACTAACATCCCCCAAGATGATACAATTGGGGTGATTTCGACCATCTTAGAGCATGAAGACTTGGATGGAGCCAATATGGGTTTCATTATGACTTGTATAGAGATTGTACTTAAAAATAATATCTTTTTGTTCAAAGATGAAGCATATATCCAAACCAAAGGTACCAGCATGGGGGCTACCTGTGCTCCAAGTCTTGCCTGCCTCTATGTAGGTGACTTTGAGCAGAGACACATTTTTAATGAAATGGCTCAATTTTTTGAAAATATCACAACCTGGCACCGTTTCATAGATGACATTATCTTTGTCTGTAACGGTGTCAGCAATGATCTGGAGTCCTTTTTAGACTGGATCAATCTGGGTGATCCAAATTTAAAATTTACAGCACACTACAGTGACTCAAGTGTTGAGTTCCTGGACATCAGGATCAAAAATGTGATAGATGTTCTACACGTGGAGCTATTTACAAAGCCCACGGATAAGAATACTCTCTTATCCTACGGGAGAAACCATCCGTGTTCACAGAAGGACAATATTGCCTTCGGGGAATTTTTAAGATTGCGTCGTAATTGCACCCACCATATCTGATTTCTATTATCATACTGAAGTTTTAAAGAAAAAATTGAAAGCTAGAGGATACCCGGGCAAACTGATTAAACACTCGTTGAAAAGAGCGAGGTTTTTTTAATTGTGATTGTCTTTTAGAGATGAACAAGGAAAAGAGAAATACAGCAGCAGGAAGAATTGTTTTTGTTACCCAGTTTTCCAATATGAATAACCGAATAAAAAACATAGTCAATAGAAATAGGAATATTTTAAATTATGGAACCAATACACAACTAGAAAAACCCTTATTTTCATTTAGACGAAACAGGACTATCCGTAACGCCTTAGTGAGAACATATAAAAACACATTTGGAATTCAAACAACAGTATATGGAGAACTAGCAAAGGGAAATTATAAGTGAGGCATGTGCTCTATAAGTCCACATTGTATTGAAGCAAAAAACATAGTATTTGAGAATAAAACTGTGACTGCAACAACCCTCAATAATTGTAGAAGCAAAAATGTGATATATCGCTTAATCTGCCCCTGCGGGTTAGGATACGTAGGAGAAACCAGTAGGGAACTGCGTATACGCTTACTAGAGCACAAATCAGCGATTAGAACAAAGAAAGAAAATGCTCCATTAACAGATCATTTCTCAAGATTAAACCACGACTATAATCACTTCCAGTGGTTCATTCTGGAGAAAATTGTTATTGATAGAAGAGGAGGTGATCTAGATGCCAAAAGAAAGAAAAGAGTACAATGGTTCATGTGCTATCTTAACACTGTAAATGCCGGCCTTAATTCAAGGGAAGACTGGATGAAGATCATAGCAACAAGGGCACGACTTTTGAAGAGAAATAAGAATTTTGATGCATTGGGGGGTTCATTTTCAGCAAACAAGATAGAGTTTCTGTGAGCCCAAGATGTCCAGGTCAGGGGCATGCCAGTTTGATTATTAGAGATATTGAGATTAAGGCTATGTCAATGGGAAGTTTTTTCTCATAATTGCATAACACAGCTTCTGAATTGTTGAATCTAGACCGAAATAATAGAAAGATACTATTAGCATAGGGGTTGTATGAGCTCATGCCCTACATGGAATAGAAATGCGTTCTTCTGCCAGTCTACAAATTGAGGGGGCAGAGTTAGTACATGCAAAATTTAGGGAACGGCAACCACAACAGATTGAGCTGGGGGCGTATATGTAAGAATGCTATGTGAGTCCGAGGCTATACACTTGGGACTTTATTTGGAATTAGAGAACACTCTGTGGGATTGTGATAGCAATGCTATGATTATGATCACTCCCCACAAGGTATAATAAGGTTTTGACCTTTTGAATCAAGACCGCAGCATCTAATAGATTGAAGCGGGAGAGGGGTAGAATCAGCACAGGTCACATACATATGTAAATCAGGCATCCAACAATAGATCCCACCAAAGATTGACACACGATAAGGAATAGTTACTCCGGAGGAAATGATGATAGAACCACAGTGGTGGAAAGCTTGATAGATGACCATCGATATACGAATTACAAAATTGGGAGTTTTTTTACAATATCGAACCGTGTGGAATCAGCAGAATAAGTCAAGAAACTTAACTATACGAGGGCGGAAATCACGCGAATCAGGAACCAATCACAGACAAGATAACTTGGGTCAAATAGAAGCAGGTAGTACAAGCACATACTAGGGACGTTTCAGAAGGATACGCAGTCTCACGCCACATCGAAACGCGCTCATAGGTAAGGCGGAGGGATACTCACTAAATTTAACTCTCGTGTGATATACCTATCCTGATCATTTATCGAATTGGATAAAAGCAGGGATAAAATATATTAATAGCTTTCCATAAAATTATTTGTTTCTTTATTAGGCGGTGCATGTGAGACTGAGGATCAACGTGGACCTCAGAAACCTTCCGTATTGAGAAAATATCCAATTGGAAAAACGGGTGTCTCTAGAACGCAGCCTCCAGGTAGGCACTAGTGAGCAATATATACCAGTGGATGAGGGCGGGGACAAAACTCTGTCGAAGCTTTAAATTGTAACAAAAGTATTATTTATCACAGACTAGAAGAGTCCGTAGAGAGCATAAATACCGGCAAAAGGATAGACAGCATAAAGACAGCTTGCCGGTCACTATAGAGGACACGGAAAACGGTGGAATTTAGCGAATACGTCCCACACATAAAAGGTGAGGAACAGTCGAAAAAGAGTTAAATGTTGTGTACAGAAGAAGGGTTCCACCACTATTCCAATGCAATAATGATCTATAATATGGCTGGCTTTTCACTCGTTCCGAGTAGGATTAACTCAGGCGTGGTAGAATATAAACAATTAATATAGGGATTGGAGATAAGAAACAGGCTGTGAATATTGACTAATGAAAAGTTGCGAGGAGGGGCAACCGAGCAAATGAGACTATGTTTCCTTTGTTACTGTATGATAAATCTAAAGGAGAGAGACTAAGGAAAATATACTGTATCGATCTAAAGGTATCCCACTTACATTTGTCATAATAATCTGTGACAATGTTTATAAGTACTGTTACATTACTCAGGCTGCTAAAATTGATTAAATCCAAAAGAGAGATATAAAAGTAAAATATATCGCAACGATTCAAGGTATTTTATTTACATTTAGTATAATACCCTGTGAGTATGTTTTTAATTACTATCATGAATGTGGAATAGAGGCATCACTAAGGCTGTTAATATTGATGAACTGAGGAGTTTTGGCCAAAATGGATAATTACGAAATTATGTTTCCCCTGTTAGTATTATATAAACTCTAACCAGAGACATTGAGGGAAAACAGACTTTATTCATTGAAAGTATCTCATTTATATTTGTCATACCGTTCTGGTTTATGTATAAAGTTTGTAAATACTGCCATGGATGTAAAAACAAAGTTTATTAATTTACAAAAATATTGTTCTGATTATATGAATTTTATTTTAAACAGGATAGTGAAATCAGAAAGTGCATCTGAGAAAACAATTAGTATTTTTGTATTGAGAAAGATGGTAATATAATCACAACCCATCGAAACGCGTTGACGCAGTTGCCAGCACAATCTTGAGGATCAACAAAGACTTGTAGATATAAGTATTGCGAAACATATCACAAGCATTGTTATAAAAATTTATGGTCCTGCGGATGTGCAATATATGACAGAGTTCATTGTCTTTTTATGTTGTTTTCTCTGTTATGCTGGTTCATAACGGCTGTTATAATTTGTATGTTATATCCGCGTTCACAGAAGGACAATATTCCCTTCGGGGAATTTTTAAGTTTGCGTCGTAATTGCACCACCATATCTGATTTCTATTATCATGCTGAGGTTTTAAAGAAAAAATTGAAAGCTAGAGGATACCCGGGCAAACTGATTAAACACTCGTTGAAAAGGGCGAGGTTTTTTAACCGTGATTGTCTTTTAGCCCCTTCTGTGCCCATGACGAGATGGTCTCGTCATGGAGCACAGTCGCGCTGTGCCCATGACGAGACCATCTCGTCATGACACCCACCCACGGGGGAAGCGCTGGCGCTCCCCCCGTGAATGGTCGATCTTTTTTTTTTTTACTGGGAAGGCAGGGGAAGACCTTCCCCTGCCTCCCCCCGCATCATCAATGACGTCAGCGCACGAGCCACGCTGACGTCATTGGAGGTTTCCCTTTGCTCTCCGAGGCGCAGGAAGCAAATGGAGAGTAAAGGTGAGTTTTGGGGCTGGGGAGGGGGGTTTCTTGCATCGGTGAGTTTGTGTTAGGGTGGGGGGACTTTGGTATGCTAAGGCATGCCACGAGGCTCGGCTTCGTTCGTGTGTGCCTGTTGTTGCTTCCGTGTAAATGGTTTCCAAAGTTGAAAAACGCTCATCTTTCAAGTTGCTTCCCTGTGAAATGGATCTAAAAATGCCGAGAAATGCCCTTCTTTTTAATTTATCAAAATCAAAAACAAGTAGCAGCATGATTTTTGCATCGGTGGGTGGTGGGGGCACTTTGGCATGCCACGAGGCTCGGCTTCGTTCGTGTGTGCCTGTTGTTGCTTCCCTGTGAAGTGGATCCAAATTTGAAAAACGCTTGTCTTTCTAGTTGCTTCCCTGTGAAATGGATCCAAAAATGCAGAGAAATGCCCTTCTTTTTACTTTTTCAAATCCAAAGTGCAGCAGCATGTAGAGAAATAGAATTTCTTATATGAGTATTAAATACCTAACTAATAGCAAGACAGAGGGGTTGCAAAGTGGCCAGATTGTTTTTTTTTACATCCAAATACACCAGCATCACTTTACAGAGTTTGCCAGTGAAGTGCTACTTTCATTTTCTCGTCTTTCTTTGAAAAGCATTGTTGTTTCCAGGTTGGGAGAGTGTACCATTCCTGGAGGTACTGCAATACCTGGTTGATGGGTGGATTGGAAAACACAATGTGTACCATGGCTCTGTGTTTATGGATGTGGTCTTTTTATACCTTACTGCTTACGTTTTGTAAGGAAGTAAGCAATGGACAGTGAAACGGTTCCCTTCAGGGCCCTCTAGTCATGTCCATAACTTTTCAGGTGAAACCACTTGCTGATTTCTGAATAGTTAGTGAGAGATCGTTTAGGTAACCATGTTGTTTCTGCTTACATTTCACATGCTTTGCATTCCCTTTCAGTGGTTGCTTTTTTTTTTTTTTTTTTTTTAGGCAGTATATTACTCTTATCAAATGCATAATTTGAATTGAGCCACATCCAAGGGCACAATTAGGTTATAGCTGAAGGCAGTGCGAGTTTCTCTCAGTGGGCAAGTATGGTGTTCAGTGGGGATGTGGCACTATGGCCAGAGCTGTGGAATTTGGAACTGGGGAACCGGGTTCCACATTCATGACCAGTCCACCACACCGCTGTACTGAGGGAGCACATTCCCATGCTAGACTGTAGAAGGCCCCACTAGACCTTAGAAGGCTTGATGTCTTAGCACAAGCAGGTGTACCCTAGTGGTGTCAATTGTGGGTTAACCTTGAAGGCCTGTCCACCACAATCCATACTGAAGTTCATCTCCAGTCTTGCGGGCAGGCCTACGAAGCAGCACACCCTAGAGCAACAGTGATCCAGTCGCTGTGACTCTGTCACTGAGGTCACATGAACCTTGAGCAGGTTAGGGCGATGCGAACGGTGTGACCTCACTGGGTACCTATTTCGGGTGGGTGTTTGCATTGTGATGAGGGGATTACCAGGTATTATTCACGCAGCTCTCTGATGGATGTCACATGAGGTAAAATACTGCAATAAATGGCAGACATTCTGGAAACAAGAGCAAACGTTATGTTACATGAGGCAATGGTGGTAATTGTGCATGTATCAAAAGCAAACAAAATACAAGAGGTAGCAAACAATACGTTACAAGAGGAAAAGTGACATGTGTGCAACTTACAGAAGAGTACAAAGTACAAGTAGAGGTAAAATAGTGCAATAATTGGCAGATACTCAAAACACAGGAACACACTGGGAAGGCACTTCTACGGGCATGGAGAACAGAATTTCCTATAATGTTAAGACTTCCTTCAGACAATAGAGAGGGTGTGAATTAAGTTTGGAAGTGTCTTTGCAGGAGGAGAACTTTGAGGTCTGTTTTGAAGGACTGGGAAGAGGGAGGGGGTGTTCCAGAGCTGAGGCGGAGTTCCAGATTCTCGCTGCGTTGCTTGTAAAGGATTGGGCCATTGATCTTTCCTTCTTGAAAGTGGGAGGATAAAGTAAAAAATGTTGCGCAGTACGTGATGGTCTAGAGAATTATATGCATATGTGACAATAACGTTTTTTTCTCCTTTTTATTCTAGTCTAAAGCTTTTGATTCCAGTTTCGACAGTGGTTGTTCTGCAGTTTTGTGTAGTTGCATTGTTTTGGTAAGAATTTTTTTTTGTTGTATTTACTCCAAATGAGTAAATTTTGTAAGTGATGTCATAATGGCGGCATATTTAGTTAGTGGTTTGAGCATGAAATTCTTTGCAATGTGTTTTGCATAGTCTTATGTGTAATTGCTTGTCTCTTTCTTTTTTAGTGGGATATTGTTGATCCATACTGTGTCTGTACAGAGTAGGCAGTGGTGAGTAGTTTAGCTGCCTCTGGCAAGTGAGTGGTATTGTTTTGGAGTATATATGAGTTTTTGATAAAGGTGCTTTTTGTTTATTACTTATTTTACAAAATGTTTGTTGTTGTTGACTTGTTTGACAAGTTACCTTTATTAGTAAGCATTATGGCTAGCCATAGAATGACTGCTCAGCAGGTGGTTGGTATGCTTCTTGAATCTTCCTCTGAGCATGATTATGAGACTGACAGTGCGTCGGAGGGAGAGGAGGGAGGTGAAGATTCTGGCAGTGAGTTTTCTCTCCATATGGAATCTTCGGATGATGAAGGTACTCTCAGTGCAGATGAAGGTACTCTTGGTGTGGATGAAGCAACTCTCAGTGCGGATGAAGTGCCTGTCTTAGAGGAGGAAACTGCTGTGCCGATGGTGCAAGAGGCATCTGGATTGCAGTCTGAGGCTGCTAGGCTTCCTAATGGAAGTGCTGGACTTTGGGTTGATCCAAACATGGTGCAGCCGGTGTTGCCTGCCTTTAGCGGTGATGCAGGGTGTACAGTGCTTTGTGAAAACTTTTTGCCTATACAGTTTTTTCAGTTGTTTATGGATGATGTATTTTTGGGTGAGATTGTTGAGCAGACGAATTTGTATGCTGAACAGTTTTTGAGGGACAACAGCGACAAACCTAGGCCCCAGTCTAGAGCTACCCGGTGGACTCCCACATATCTTGAAGAGATTAGGAAGTTTTTGGGTTTGACTTTATTGATGGGTGTGGTAAGGAAGCCAACCTTGGCTTCATATTGGTCTACTAGCCCCTTGTTGGCAACTGCCATATTTCCTGCAGTTATGACTCGTAATCGGTATTTACTTTTGCTACGTATGCTGCATTTTGTTGATAATTCTATGGCGTTGCCATGAGATCACCCTGACTGTGACCGTCTTTTTAAGATTCGGCCCGTTCTTGATCACTTTGTAGATAGATTTTCTGAGATCTATACTCCAGGGAAAGAAATATCTATTGATGAGTCTTTCTTTGGTCTTGTTCAAGGGCCGTTTGGTTTTTAGGCAGTACATCCCTAGCAAGAGGGCACACTATGGAATTAAGCTGTATATGTTGTCTGAGAGTAGGACAGGATATGTTTTTAATTTTCGTGTGTACACTGGTAGAGATTCTACTATTGACCCCCCAGGTTGTCCGTCCACTTTTGGAGTTTCAGAGAAAATTGTGTGGGATCTTGCTAGAAGACTGTGTAACAGAGGCCACCATTTGTACCTTGATAACTTGTATACTGCTGTGCAACTTTTGCATGTGGCACAATCCGCTCTAACCGTAAAGGTTATCCGAAAGAGCTTGTTTGCAAAAAACTTCAGAGGGGGCAGTGCAGTTCCTTGCGTAGTGATGAACTACTAGCTGTAAAATTTGTGGACAGGAGGGATGTGTACATGCTGACTACCATCCATGATGAGAGTACTTCACCTGTGGCTGTTTGGGGTCAGGTTGCTGAAGTGCGCAAACCTGTGTGCATTCTAGACTACAATAAGCACATGGGTGGTGTTGACAGAGTAGATCAGAGGTTGGAACCTTACTCTGCTATTCGGAAGGCTTATGTTTGGTATAAGAAGTTGGCCATCCATTTCTTCGAATTAGAAAATTTCAATCCTTTTATTGTGTTCAAGGAGTGTTCTCCTGCGTCAAACTTGACATTTCTTCAGTTTCAGCACTCTGTGATAGCTAGCCTTGTTATTGTGGAACAGACAAGTGTTCCTAGATTTGGAGTGGTGGAGGATGTGGTTCGATTGAAAGATCACCACTTTCCTGATTTCATCCCTCCCACACCAGCAAAAGATTTTCCCACTAGGAGATGCAGAGTCTGTTGGCGAAGAGGTACGCGGAAGGAGATTCGTATGTACCTCCCACACAAGTGAGGCACCATTTTTACCGGGAGACCCAGGGGAACGCTGGGAGGTGGGAAATTCAAGTGAGCCCGGTGATGCCACAACTTTCCCACACAAAAATGTGTGAAAAAAGGGATTTTTTCGGCTAAAATTGAGGTTTGCAGGGGATTCTGGGTAAGGAAACGTTGGGGGATCCATGCAAGCCATACCTCCCTGGAAGCCCCCGGGGTCTAGTTTTCAGAAATGTATGGGTTTGGTAGGTTTCCCTAGATGGCCGCCGAGCACCGGGCCAAAAACCCAGGTGACCCCCCCTTGCAAAACCAGGTGGTTTTGAGATAGGCAATTTTGATGTCACCTCACTACGTTTTGGGCCCTTGCCTGTCGCGGGTACTTGGGCCTCCCACACAAGTGAGGCACCATTTTTACCGGGAGACCCAGGGGAACGCTGGGAGGTGGGAAATTTGAGTGAGCCCGGTGATGCCACAACTTTCCCACACAAAAATGTGTGAAAAAAGTGATTTTTTCGGCTAAAATTGAGGTTTGCAGGGGATTCTGGGTAAGGAAATGTTGGGAGATCCATGCAAGCCATACCTCCCTGGAAGCCCCAGGGTGTCTAGTTTTCAGAAATGTATGGGTTTGGTAGGTTTCTCTAGATGGCCGCCGAGCACCGGGCCAAAAACACAAGTGACCCCCCTTGCAAAACCAGGTGGTTTTGAGATAGGCAATTTTGATGTTACCTCACTATGTTTTGCGCCGTTTCTTGTCACGGGCACTAGGCCGACCCACACAAGTGAGGTACCGTTTTTCTCGTAAGACTGTGGGGAACGCGGGGTGGGTGGAAATTTGTGGATCCACGCAGATTCCGGAACTTTCCACCACAGAAATGTGGGGGAAATGTGTTTTTTTTGACAATTTTTAGGTTTGCAAGGGATTCTGGGTAACAGACCCTGGTGGGAGGCAGTCAAGTCACCCCATCCTGGATTCCCCTGGTTGTCTAGTTTTAAAAAATGTATAGGTTTGCTAGGTTTCCCAAGGTGCCCGCAGAGCTAGGGTTCAAAAACTACAGCTAGTCATTTTGCCAAAAAAGGGTCATTTTTCACTGCGAAATTGAGGTGTGACCACGTTGCGTTTTGCGCCGTTTCCTGTCGCGGGCACTAGGCCGACCCACACAAGTGAGGTACGTTTTTCTCGCAAGACTTTGGGGAACGTGGGGTGGGTGGAAATTTGTGGATCCCCGCAGATTCCGGAACTTTCCACGACAGAAATGTGGGGAAAATGTGTTTTTTTTTGACAATTTTTTAGGTTTGCAAGGGATTCTGGGTAACAGACCCTGGTGGGAGGCAGTCAAGTCACCCCATCCTGGATTCCCCTGGGTGTCTAGTTTTAAAAAATGTATAGGTTTTCTAGGTTTCCCAAGGTGCCCGCAGAGCTAGGGTTCAAAAACTACAGCTAGTCATTTTGCCAAAAAAGGGTCATTTTTCACTGCGAAATTGAGGTGTGACCACGTTGTGTTTTGCGCCGTTTCCTGTCGCGGGCACTAGGCCGACCCACACAAGTGAGGTACCGTTTTTCTCGTAAGACTTTGGGGAACGTGGGGTGGGTGGAAATTTGTGGATCCGTGCAGATTTCGGAACTTTCCACGACAGAAATGTGGGGAAAATGTGTTTTTTTTGACAATTTTTTAGGTTTGCAAGGGATTCTGGGTAACAGACCCTGGTGGGAGGCAGTCAAGTCACCCCATCCTGGATTCCCCTGGGTGTCTAGTTTTCAAAAATGTATAGGTTTGCTGGGTTTCCCAAGGTGCCAGCAGAGCTAGGGTTCAAAAACTACAGCTAGTCATTTTGCCAAAAAAGGGTCATTTTTCACTGCGAAATTGAGGTGTGACCACATTGCGTTTTGCGCCGTTTCCTGTCGCGGGCTCTAGGCCGACCCACACAAGTGAGGTACCGTTTTTCTTGTAAGACTTTGGGGAACGCGGGGTGGGTGGAAATTTGTGGATCCGCGCAGATTCCGGATCTTTCCACGACAGAAATGTGGGGAAAATGTGTTTTTGACAATTTTTTAGGTTTGCAAGGGATTCTGGGTAACAGACCCTGGTGGGAGGCAGTCAAGTCACCCCATCCGGGATTCCCCTGGGTGTCTAGTTTTCAGAAATGTATAGGTTTGCTAGGTTTCCCAAGGTGCCCGCAGAGCTCGGGTTCAAAAACTACAGCTAGTCATTTTGCCAAAAAAGGGTCATTTTTCACTGCGAAATTGAGGTGTGACCACGTTGCGTTTTGCGCCGTTTCCTGTCGCGGGCTCTAGGCCGACCCACACAAGTGAGGTACCCTTTTTCTCGTAAGACTTTGGGGAACGCAGGGTGGGTGGAAATTTGTGGATCCACGCAGATTCCGGAACTTTCCACGACAGAAATGTGGGGAAAATGTGTTTTTTTTAACAATATTTTAGGTTTGCAAGGGATTCTGGGTAACAGACCCTGGTGGGAGGCAGTCAAGTCACCCCCATCCTCTATTCCCCTGGGTGTCTAGTTTTCAAAAATGTATAGGTTTGCTAGGTTTCCCAAGGTGCCCACAGAGCTAGGGTTCAAAAACTACAGCTAGTCATTTTGCCAAAAAAGGGTCATTTTTCATTGCGAAATTGAGGTGTGACCACGTTGCGTTTTGCGCCGTTTCCTGTCGCGGGCACTATGCCTACCCACACAAGTGAGGTACCATTTTTATCGGGAGACTTGGGGTAATTCAGATTTGTAAAGGAACTGTTATTATCTATTGACTTTCGATGCATTTCTGCCTTCCAAATGAAAGACATTGTGTAAAAAATAAGTCATTCTAAAAAATGACTGATAATTCTCATGCTAGTATGAGTGTTCCCAATTTCAGAAATGTGCAAATGTCTACTGTTTCTAAACTCTATATTTTGTTCCCATTTCAGAAATACATAGGTGTCTTTCATACCGATTTTTCCATGTACACATTTTTACAGAATAATTACTATATACCCGGTACATAATAAAAAAACATTGCAAGTTGCTGCTCAGTTATTGGCTCTGGGATCGTCGGGTTCTTGGTGAACCTACAAGTCCTATATATCCCCACAACCAGTAATGTCCAGTGGATGCAACGGTATATTGCTTTCAAAGAGCTGTCATAATTAGAAGAAGTTACAGGTGAAAACGTTGATCTAAAAGGCTGTTTTTTTCAACTAATTTTCAATTTATCCTATATTAAACTGTTTGTTTCTATAAAAAAACCTTGATGGATCTACACAAATGACCCCTTGCTGAATTCAAAATTTTGTCTTCTTCTCGAAAATGTATAGCTTTCACGATCCATTATTGCTTTTGTACCCATTTCTGCCATTAACTGGAAGGAGGTCAAAAGCACAAAAAATAGCAAAAATAGGCTATGTCCCAGAAAAATGCCAAAACTGTGTAAAAAATGTTGGGTTTCTGACAAAAGTCTGCTATCCCCGAAAAGCTGGGAAAATTGTGATTTCAACCCCACAAACCCTTTTTTGATAACATTTGCAGGGAAAAACCCAGATGGTTTCATTTGCAGCCCGCTTTTCCAATTTTTCCGAAAAAAAACAAAATTTTGCTGTATTTTGGCTCATTTCTGTGACCCCTCCAGGGAATCCACAAACCCTGAGTACCTTTAGAATCCCCATGATGTTGGAAAAAAAGGACGCAAATTTGACGTGGATACCTAATGCGGTCAAAAAGTTACAGAGGCCTAAGCGCGCACTACCCCAAATAGCCAAAAAAAAGGCTTGGCACAGGAGGGGGAAAAGGCCTGGCAGCGAAAGGGTTAGAGATGAACAAGGAAAAGATAAATACAGCAGCAGGAAGAATTGTTTTTGTTACCCAGTTTTCCAATATGAGTAAGCGAATAAAAAACATAGTCAATAGAAATAGGAAAATTTTAAATTATGGAACCAATACACAACTAGAAAAACCCTTATTTTCATTTAGACGAAACAGGACTATCCGTAACGCCTTAGTGAGAACATATAAAAACACATCTGGAATTCAAACAACAGTATATGGAGAACTAGCGAAGGGAAATTATAAGTGTGGCATGTGCTCTATATGTCCACATTGTATTGAAGCAAAAAACATAGTATAGGAGAATAAAACTGTGACTGCAACAACCCTCAATAATTGTAGAAGCAAAAATGTGATATATCTCTTAATCTGCCCCTGCGGGTTAAGATACGTAGGAGAAACCAGTAGGGAACTGCGTATACGCTTACTAGAGCACAAATCAGCGATTAGAACAAAGAAAGAAAATGCTCCATTAACAGATCATTTCTCAAGATTAAACCACGACTATAATCACTTCCAGTGGTTGATTCTGGAGAAAATTGTTATTGATAGAAGAGGAGGTGATCTAGATGCCAAAAGAAAGAAAAGAGAACAATGGTTCATGTGCTATCTTAACACTGTAAATGCCGGCCTTAATTCAAGGGAAGACTGGATGAAGATCATAGCAACATGAGCACGACTTTTGAAGAAAAATAAGAATTTTTATGCATTGGGGGGGTTCATTTTCAGGAAACAAGATAGAGTTTCTGTGAGCCCAAGATGTCCAGGTCAGGGGCATGCCAGTTTGATTATTAGAGATATTGTAGTGATGATACCTATCTCCCTATGTACAATGCTAAGTTAGCACAACCGCGTTAGATGTTAGAAAGCCATCTTGCCGCTTTTGCTGCTTTTGCACGCGACACTGTTGTTGCATGTTATTATTTGAGAAATGCTTACTCGACTTTGCTTCACATGAGAACTGTCTGTTGTTTAACATCCTTAACAGTGAGCAGTGACCTTGGTCTGTACATTGTGTAAAGAACAAGTCTGGGTCGCTAGACGGTGCATGTTGTTGAGTGCAGGTTGATCGGCCCACTTTTTAGTCATAACATGCAAGCAGCTGCAGATAGCTGAAAGACGAGTGCTTTTAATATTGTAGTGCAGCATGTTTTAGATTCATTCAGAAGAAGAGTGTTCCCAGGAGAGAGCCTAGCTGATCCTGTGATGTGATTCCACTAAGCTGATTTATACGGTATGGGGTTCCCCATTCAAGCCTAGAGACTTTCTATTAGTCTAATAATAATACTATTAGTTTACTAGCGAAAGGAAGGTGGCTGATTTCCACTGTCATTTTATTATGATTGCTCCTTTCATTTTCTATGGTATTGTAACAATGCTGATGGTTCTGATCTTAACCATTTGTCTGCGTATTTTAGCCAAAATACTGCATCTTAGGACACGAGGTTTATAAATTAAACTCTTTAAACTTTAACCATGTCTCTGTTTATTCTGTTGTGGACTAATATGAGAATAATAATGCAAAGGTATTTCTGATTCCCACCATTCCTGAGAATATTCTACGTCGCTTGTTCTGGTTTGTCTATACATTGGGACCGCCGAGCTAGATCTCGGATAACGAATGGGACACTAAGCTAGTCGGATAAGGGGTTCTGGGTTCTGAGGGGAGTTTTTGGTACACCACAGTTCTCTGAGGTCCTGGGTTCCTGCGCATAGTTCTGTGCATAAGCAGAATCCCTGCAACATGGCGCACCTAACGTTTGGTCTATTGATTTGAAACGCCTTAGTAGTGCTTATATTAGTCCACAACACCCTCACTCTGGTTTCCAGTTGACGGGAGTGACGGTTTAACCTACCTGGGTACCGACTAATAGGTTCCTTCAAGCTTGATCATTAAAAAGGTTATTTTTACTGAACCCCTGTGCTACAGTTGATATCGTTGATAGGCTTTAGTGTGTCCTGATGGCGGTTGATATAGCCGCGCATAGTCGTGCACCTCTACGCCGTCATTTGACGACGTATGGGGTGCCAGATGATGGGATGGCTGTTATTTTTGTTGTGAGCGCAGATGCGTCATACCCATATGAGTTGTTTTACTCTTGGGTGACTTTTCCAGCGGAGGATGATGATGGTACGTTTCACACGTATACAGCCACGCAGCCACCTGCGGTCTATACCCCATATAGGACACAAGAAATTCCAATCTCTGCATGGCAGCATACCATTTGGTTTAATGGCGCCCTTCCCCATGCGGTTGCACCGGCGAGAATGGGCCCGTTGTCTATTGCAGGGGCCACATGGCCGGTGCTAGCCAGATTTACGCCTCATCCCCACTATCTCACGGTGGCGGCAGCCGAGTTGCGTGTGCTCCACACTGCCCTTATTACAGTACATAGGGCTTTAGTGCAGTACGTGTCACGCACCGTGCAGGCGGGGGCACCTGCTGTTGCGGGACAACCTACAGACCACCACGCAGTGGTTATTAGTCCTGTTATGGTTAATTCGGTGGTCGGCAAGTGCCCCACCAGTAAGGATGAATTTCCTTATTGGCTTGCTGAGAAATTTGACCAACTGGAAGCGGTTTTTCCAAATACTACTCCTGTGGAGACACACAGGATCCTCACCATTACTTTGCCTAAATACCTGATCCCGGATATTGCCGATTGTGACAACTGGGGCAAGGTCTTTGCTGCGACCTATTCAAAGTGCTATGGCACTCCGTCTATGTCTGTACTACCCTCCGTCATCAAGAAAGTTCAAGAGAACCACGGTGCGGAGGCTGCTCTTGAATTGGGAATGAGGCTTGTCGACAGCTTCGATGTGGTTTGTTCCATGGTGATGGGCAACCTCAAAGGAGATGCCATGCAGTTCCAAGTAGGAAATATGCTGGAACTTGTGGATGTGAACGACAGGCCCAGGGAATTCGCGAAAATTATTGCGAAAGCCTACAGAATGGTG
The DNA here is from genome assembly GCF_964204655.1 of Triturus cristatus. NCBI lineage: Eukaryota > Metazoa > Chordata > Amphibia > Caudata > Salamandridae > Triturus > Triturus cristatus. The sequence goes on along the minus strand of NC_140590.1, from coordinate 270,849,684 downwards.
GGACGTAGCGCCTTGGGTGTGCAACCCACCGTGATCATTCCTGATGTAGTACAGCAGACTAAGGTGAGTTAGTCTACGAAAGACGAAAAGCCCAACTTTCCAAAACAAAGTTGGAGAGCTAAGAAACAGGGCAAACAGCAACAGAAACAGGGTTCTCGTTCTGCCTCACCCGTCCGGTCGTCCAGTGACCACACGTATGATCTGCGCGATCGTTCTCGTATTAAGTCACCTGATAGATTTCAGGTTTCTGAACAACGCTCTCCTCGTTCTTCACAGGAAACATCGGCTTCACAATCCGGTGGCGGAGACCGTGGGAAAGGAAGAGGTGCTCAAGGTTGTGAGCAACCTCGCCAGGCTGACGGTAAAGGCAAGCAGGACGAGTCTGCACGTCAACGGCCCCCGTTTCAGAAAAAGAAACTTGCTGCACTAACGGCGAGGTATGCCTCAGATGGTACGGACACAGCTTAGGAACCTGACATGGGCGCTAACGCTGCTAGACAGCGCGGCGGAAGTTACAGTAGTGTGTCAAGCACTGCGTCCATATCTGGCGGCGACAGCAACTGATACATTTGTGAGTGTTGAAACTGCTGATACTCGCGTAGCTCCCCCTGGAAGGCTGTTTGTAATTGTCCTTTTAATTGAGGGTGACATACAACGCAAAATTAAAGTGGTTTTTTGGGATAATCTGAATCTTTTGGCGGAGGCTGATTGGCCCCCGGCTTTCGTTTTAGATGCTCCTCGAGGGGAGGACGTGATCCTCCCGTCCTTTGGGCACACAGTGCCGACGGAACATTCTACTAGGTTGGCCGGGGAGTGGGCGCAGGTGCTTGCACCTGCGTTGTATCGTAATCAGGTAGGCTGGGATAAATTTTCTCCCAACCATGAGATTCCGTTGCGGTCCACGCCCCAGCCACAACCCCAATATCCCATGCGTCGTGAGGCAAGACCTCACGTCGCATCTATCCTTGAACAATTGGAATATCAGGGAGTAATTGAGACATGTGTGTCACCAATGAATAATCCTTTATTCACTGTGACGAAGCCTGACGGATCGTACCGCCTAGTTTTGGATTACCGGCACTTAAACTCACATTGCTGGACGTGCGTGGTGCAAAATACCCACAGTTCGGCTCTCGTCGATAGTCTCGTGAGAAAACGGTTCAAAGCCACACTTGACATTTCCAATGGCTTTTACAGCCATAACCTAGCCCCTCTCAGTTATGAGTGGACGGCGTTTACCTCGGGTGGCATACAAAAACAATTCAAAAGGCTCCAGATGGGCTATAAAAACAGCCCTGGGGTCTTTGCTGCTTGAGTGGTCTCTCTCTTGGAGATGGTAGACCCGGAAGCGTACTTGTATGTCGATGACATCTATCTAACGGACGACGAGTTGCTTCCACACCTCGCTCGCGTGGATAACATAATTACTATGTTGGCTGACTTCGGTTACAAGTTCAACTTTGCGAAGTCCCACATTGCCGAGTATACGGTGTTGTTCTTGGGGTACGAGCTCAACAATGAAGGTCGAGGATTGGCTCCGCACTTCCTTGAGAAATGCGCACGCCTCCGTGCCCCTACAACGCTGAAAAAATTGCAATCCCTGCTGGGCTTTCTGAATTTCGGTCGTACGTACATTCCTGACTATGCCCAGCGTATCAAGTCGCTTTATGCCTTGGTACAACCTACTTTTTCCAAATGTTGTTGGCTGCCGGAGCATTCAGCTGCATTACAGTTATTGCAGGCTGACCTTCTTGCTTCAAAATACTTACAAACGCGTGACAACCACACTAACCTGGTCATTAGAATTGTACCGGGCGCAGTGGGTTTCACATACTTAACGTTCAATGAGGGCGACACCGCCCCCATTGCATACAAATCACACCTGTACACTTCAGCTGAGCTGCGATTTTCTGCTGTCGAAAAAGTACTGACAGCAGTTCAGATGGCGATCCTGAAAGAACAAGCGCTGTCACAAGGGAAACGCATGTTGGTGGTAACACCGTATCCTGCCCTTGAGGCGGTGACGAAAGCTAGTGTACCCAATTCAAAAGCTTTGCATCCGCGGTGGATACAGTGGGCGACTTCCTTGACTCCGCCGGACGTCACATATATCTTTGACGCGGCATTACAGACTCAGGAGTTCTTGCAGTATGAATTTGTTCATCCAGCTCCTCTGACTTTGCGCCCGCTCGAGGATTACCATTGTGTCATTTACACTGACGGGTCTGCGCAACCCGCAACTGGATCAAAGCACGCCTATTCAGCGGCTTGCGCAATTGTGGTTGGTACATTCGTAAATGGTGATTTCCAATCCGATGTAGTACATACACAGTCATTGGGTGATTGTACCGCACAGCTGGCGGAGCTTCGAGCTCTGGTGCTTGCACTGGAGTTTGCTGATCCTCGAGTCACTACTCTTATAGTGAGTGACTCGTTTTATTGTGTCCAAGCATACAATGACAATCTGCATTTTTGGTCTCAAAATGACTATCGTGATTCCAAAGGTAGCACAGTTAAGCATAAAACGCTTTAGGTTCGAGTGGCAGATCTTAAAGAACGTCTGCCTCTCGTGAATGTAATTCACACTCTTGGTCACCAACGTGTTGGCGTCCATACTGTCGGTAACAGTTTGGCTGACGAGGCAGCAAAAACCGCAGTGGCGACATACTTAGTAGCAGCAGTTACCAGATCCAACAGTAAGATCGCTGATGACATCTTGGCAGCTATTGCTGCTACAGAGACGGGAAAAGGCTTTCCGAAAGGTTTCCCTTCTCGTTACCATTATCACCTAAGTCCTGATAACGTCCCGTTAGTAAGGATTAACGACGTTGGTGACAGATTGATTCCCAACGCGGACTGCAGACCATCTTTGATATCAGCAGCCCACGAGGGCATGGCGTCCGCGCATGCCGGCGTTGCGGCTACGGTATCTTTATTACAGCAACGTTACTGGTGGTTTGGCTTATACAAACAAGCGCACACCTATGTTTTTAATTGTGACTTTTGTCAGCAGATAAAGCCTTCATCTGCGGCGCGTCCGCCACAAACGCAGCTGTATATATCTAATAAACCACTTTTTTGTGTTTATTTAGATCACTGCGGTCCTTTTACCTCTGATACTGCGTACAAGTACATCTTGGTTGCAGTGGATTCGTGCACACGTTTTCTGTGGGTGTGGCCACAAAGGAGTGCTGATGCCCGTACTGTCATCAAGGGTTTGCGTGTCTTCGTTGGAAGTTTTGCGTGTGGTACCTTTCATTCTGATCACGGCCCTGCGTTCGTCTCTAAGGCGTACAAAGAAGCCATGAGAAATTTGGGGGTCCAAGTCAAATTTTCATCTCCATACCGGCCTGAGGGCAATAGTGTGGTGGAGCGGATGAACCGTGACTTAAAGCAATCTTTGACAGCCAGGGTTTTAGGTACTGGCCGGAACTGGCTAGCCCACTTGTATGACGTGCAACGTGCACTTAATAATCTCCCTAGAAGGTCTCTGGGTGGGCGGACCCCATATATGATGCTCTTTGGCATACGAATGTTTGTCCCAGACCTTGATGGTCTAGACATGCCGGTGGCGGCCGCGCCTTTTGACCTAGATGATCACTGTGCTGTATTGCAGAATCTTCAAGAAGCCAGAGACACTCTAGCGAAGGAACACGTACCCTCCACGTCTGATGCTGCACTTCAGATTCCGTTAGTTGGCTGGCTACCTCGAGTTGGTGACCTGGTCCGTGAGAAGGTGGAGAACAAGAAGGAGTTTGGCCCCTCTTATCGTGCACCAGTTCCGGTGCTTGGCGTACAGGGTACACGTACAGTCATTTTACCTCCACTTCCTGGTCGCAAGGATAACAGGTACATATCTGTTGACAATGTCAAGCTACAGCGAGTGGCCGATACTTCTTAGTATGACACCAGCGGTTTCTTGCCCTTCAATGCTGGGAAATTCTGTTGTGGCCCCAGCTTCTAACACCTTGCCTGATGTTGCAGTCGAGATGCATACAGTTACTGGTCCTTTACTGCCACCAACTGCTGGTGGTCTGCCTGAAGATCCTGCGTATGCTTATCCTACAGAAGTCCCGGTGCCTCTTTTACAATCAACCACAATTAACCAGTCACATTCTTCCTTTGACGCTAATTCAGTGACTTCCATTGCCCGTCGAAAGTTTCCATTTTTGTTGCCTGGTTCAAAAGACATTTTTTTATTCCCCCTTGGACTTACATTTGGCTGGTGCTCATTTGTATTTTTTTGTTTATGTCCATTGGCTTTGTGGTAGTGTTTTTTAGACTTATCAATGGACACTACCTGAAAGAAAGATCTACAATTCGTCTAATTGATGGAACTTTGGCCCCCCACTCCTCATCACATATCATGAAAAGGGACCAGACATTTGTGAACATTACCGCCTGGCCTGTACGTGATGGGATTGCTTGGGATGCTGTAAAATTTCAAATTCATGGCCCCACTGAAGTAATTAATGTGCCAAATGTATTTCGTGTTTCTATGGGTGATGTGGTCAAACAGAACATCCACTCAGATGATTGGGATGTCAAGGCCATTGAAGCACTGTTTTCTGATCTGAAATATTATGCTGCATTTGATGCTGAAGATTTGTATTTAGATACTGCAAATTATGATGAGCAATTCTGCTATCAACAGTATGGCACACGCTTCCTGCACAAAGCAAATACGTTTAGAAATTTTGAAAATTACACACAATGGGAACACTGTCGCGCCCCTAGGATGGGCAGCTCAGCCACGTTGGTGAACAAATTCACTTATTTTTCTGATTTCAGTGTGTCAAATCCGGCCTCCTTTTATTTTAAGGTTGCGCCTGAGTCTGCTTCTAAAGTTAGACTGACACACACAAAATTGTTGTATTCCAAGTCCTTTAAAGACGAATTGGCAATTGGAGGATATGATCTGTGGAAGGCTACTATCGATCTTAAATCGGTTTGGGGTTCTAAACCATGGCAGGTACAGGGAACGGAAGCTTTGCATCGTGCCTGTCTTATCCCGAATCACATGTTATTTTTAAATTCGTCAATTTTTCAGACCACCTGTTTTGGATTGGGTACTAATAAAAAATGTAATTCTCCCTCAATTCCGGATCTGGGTGCTTACCCTAATTGGGGTAATCATACAGATCTTTCCCTTGCTAAGTTGCAAACATACGTGTCCAACACGTCCTTCAACATTTCTGATTTGAATCCAGAGGGATGGTTGGTGTGGCAGACAAGTTCGGATTTTTGTCAACATCGGTTTCTTGGTTTAAGGCAGGGGTATACACAAGTTCGTGTGGACCCCCGTTTTGAATCTTCTCACACTGTAACTACATACTCGGTGGGGAAGTTATGCCAATCTTGGCTGCAACATTCTACCTTAGCATCTGTTAAACTTCATTTATCAAAATTAAACGACAAAATAGATTTGAATGATTTTGTTAAGGGTCTTGCAATGGGCAGGTCCAAAAGATGGGTCTATGCTATTTACAACGAAGTTTGGAAGCTGTCGCAGATTGAGGCTGCGTCCAGATTACGAGCTATTGACCAGGCCAATATGGAGAAAGTTTTGGCTGTAATAGATAATAGCATGAACACCCTGTCTTCCAGAATTTATACCTTGGATAACATTGTATCGTCTGTGTTAGACATTGTGCAGGATGATTTGTGTGTATTGTATCATGGTCAAAATCAATTGCGTTCTATTATGCAATTTGCATGGACGTTGCAAACGTTAAAGGCAGGGAAAGTCCCTTGGGATTACATGAATGTTTCATCTTTGTTCCTCCCTTTTAATTTAACTGCGAAACAACAGTTCATGTCCATGAAAGATGCTACATACTCACTACTGCACATTGAGAAATTGGAACCTTTACCTTTCTCTGTTGCTGAATTAAATTCTGCCTTGTGGCTTATTCACGGGTTGATCACGTTACCTTTCCCCTGTTTAAGTTCAGTTTGTGCATGAAACATTATGCCCTTGGCAGATATGAACAACTTGGTACTGCCTTTCTGCACGAAGTTTGGTCGTTCCCGTTCACGTACAGATGTGTGAGAGACGGTACGGAGGTTTATTTGACAGCTGAGGAGTGTACTTCCACTCCGGATCACTCTGTATTGTGTAGGCACATTCAGTTACATGGTGCTTGTAATATACACGCCCCTAATTTAGCTTGCATCCTGAAAGGGATTCCGGTGCCAGTTATAACACCGTCTTTTACGCTGCTTGCTAACGGTAGTTATTTGTTATTAAATAATGAAGCTTGCTGTGGGATGTTCGTGGGAATTCCTTACATTGTAACTGTATCACAGCGAGTAGTTTGCTGCAATAACGTCCTTTTCCCACCCCCGCATGGCCGGCTCGATGTATCCATCTGGCCTTCCATACCAACCTTGTAAGCAGAGTTCAACAAGATTAGCAGAATAAGGGCTCTATTGTCTCAAAAAGAAGTCACGTTGACTTCCTCCCGTGAAACATTTGTCCTTCACGTGGCTAACACACGCACGGAAGTACAGGCTCTTTTGAATACTGATCTCCCACTTCATTTTGGGACCCTGATTCAGACTATCTTTAATGCCTCATCAACAAGTGGCCTGGTTCATTTTTTTAAGATTGTGGGCTCCGGCCTCGTGACCTCCTTTCAAACTATTTTTGGTGTGATCCCTGCATTTTTTCATTCTATTTTTTCCAGCGTCTTCGGAGGTCTCCCTTAGCTTCTCGCCCTCGTAGCTGGGGTACTTCTATTGATTTGCGTACTGCGCAATGGCTGCGCAACTTGCGTTCCAAGGCAGCATGCCCCAGCTGCTCCATCTGCGTAACCGGATGCTTGACTACTATGGCACCTTACCGTTGGCGACCTTAAGCAGCGCCTATGGATTGTCCTTCCGGTTTCCCTTCTTTACTTGCGTGCAACCTGTCTTTCATTGCCTAGATTGTCCATTCCAATGGGCTCTGGATTTGTGATTGACGACATCGGTGTCTCCTTCCCCCGGATTATGATCAGCTAATGAGCTCCTTAGTGGTTCATGAGTTGGACTGTTCTGGAATCAGGATTATGGCCTGTGCGGCTGCGCATGGAGTCCTTGGGAAATGGGACATTAGAACAGCTGCTGCTGACTTCTTGGAAAGAAGTTATCTTGAAGAACCCGCCTGTTGTCCCAGTACGGTGCTTGAGGCTACAATGATCGAGGAACGCGTGTGGTCCTTCCCCTTGCTGAACTGGATGGCAGATAATTTTGCGGAACGTTCCAATGATTTTCTCTTGGAAGCTGTCGCTACTTATTGTGCCTACACCTTGATGGATTGACTTTTTGCCCTTGTCATTTCATGGTGCATCCATCGATGTTATATTTTTTCCCCTTTTACAGTGGTTTTTTTCCTTTAACATCAATTTTCTTTTTATTTTTTTCTTCGAACTTTTTCACTTACCTTATATGGACTTACAGTTCATGCCCTTAGTTTCGTTCTGTCAGACTTGAACTCTGCGTTCTTGAAAGTGCGCCCCTAGTGGTTAGTGGTCCAATCAAGGGGGGGTGTAGTGATGATACCTATCTCCCTATGTACAATGCTAAGTTAGCACAACCTCGTTAGATGTTAGAAAGCCATCTTGCTGCTTTTGCTGCTTTTGCACGCGACACTGTTGTTGCATGTTATTATTTGAGAAATACTTACTCGACTTTGCTTCACATGAGAACTGTCTGTTGTTTAACATCCTTAACAGTGAGCAGCGACCTTGGTCTGTACATTGTGAAAAGAACAAGTCTGGGTCGCTAGACGGTGCATGTTGTTAAGTGCAGGTTGATCGGCCCACTTTTTAGTCATAACATGCACGCAGCTGCAGATACCTGAAAGACGAGTGCTTTTAATATTGTAGTGCAGCATGTTTTAGATTCATTCAGCAGAAGAGTGATCCCAGGAGAGAGCCTAGCTGATCCTGTGATGTGATTCCACTAAGCTGATTTATATGGTATGGGGTTCCCCATTCAAGCCTAGAGACCTTCTATTAGTCTAATAATAATACTATTAGTTTATTAGCGAAAGGAAGGTGGCTGATTTCCACTGTCATTTTATTATGATTGCTCCTTTCATTTTCTATGGTATTGTAACAATGCTGATGGTTCTAATCTTAACCATTTGTCTGCTTATGTTAGCCAAAATACTGCATCATAGGACACGAGGTTTATAAATTAAACTCTTTAAACTTTAACCGTGTCTCTGTTTATTCTGTTGTGGACTGATATGAGAATAATAACGAAAAGGTATTTCTGATTCCCACCATTCCTGAGAATATTCTACGTCACTTGTTCTGGGTTGTCTATACATTGGGACCGCCGAGCTAGATCTCGGATAACGAATGGGACACTAAGCTAGTCGGATAAGGGGTTCTGAGGGGAGTTTTTGGTACACCACAATTCTCTGAGGTCCTGGGTTCCTGCGCATAGTTCTGTGCATAAGCAGAATCCCTGCAACAATATTGAGATTAAGGCTATGTCAATGGGAAGTTTTTTCTCATAATTGCATAACACAGATTCTGAATTGTTGAATCTAGACCGAAATAATAGAAAGATACTATTAGTATAGAGGTTGTATGAGCTCATGCCCTACATGGAATAGAAATGGGTTCTTCTGCCAGTCTACAAATTGAGGGGGCAGAGTCAGTACATGCAAAATTTAGGGAACGGCAACCACAACAGATTGAGCTGGGGGCATATATGTAAGAATGCTATGTGAGTCCAAGGCTATACACTTGGGACTTTAATTGGAATTAGAGAACACTCTGTGGGACTGTGATAGCAATGCTATGATTATGATCACTCCCCACAAGGTACAATAAGGTTTTGACCTTTTGAATCAAGACCGCAGCATCTAATAGATTGAAGCGGGAGAGGGGTCGAGTCAGCACAGGTCACATACATATGTAAATCAGGCATCCAACAATAGATCCCACCAAAGATTGACACATGATAAGGAATAGTTACTCCGGAGGAAATGATGATAGAACCACAGTGGTGGAGAGCTTGATAGATGACCATCGATATACGAATTACAAAATTGGGAGTTTTTTTACAATATCGAACCGTGTGGAATCAGCGGAATAAGTCAAGAAACTTAACTATACGAGGGTGGAAATCATGCGAATCAGGAACCAATCACAGACAAGATAACTTGGGTCAAATAGAAGCAGGTAGTACAAGCACATACTAGGGACGTTTCAGAAGGATACGCAGTCTCACGCCACATCGAAACGGGCTCATAGGTAAGGCGGAGGAATACTCACTAAATTTAACTCTCGTGGGATATACCTATCCTTATAATTTATCGAATTGGATAAAAGCAGGGATAAAATATATTAATAGCTTTCCATAAAATTATGTATTTCTTTATTAGTCGGTGCATGTCAGACTGAGGATCAACGTGGACCTCAGAAACCTTCCGTATTGAGAAAATATCCAATTGGAAAAACGGGGGTCTCTAGAACGCAGCCTTCAGGTAGGCACTCGTGAGCAATATATACCAGTGGATGAGGGCGGGGACAAAACTCTGTCGAAGCTTTAAATTGTAACAAAAGTATTATTTATCAGACTAGAAGAGTCCGTAGAGAGCATAAATACCGGCAAAAGGATAGACAGCATAAAGACAGCTTGCCGGTTACTATAGAGGCCACGGAAAACGGCGGAATTTAGCGAATACGTCCCACACATAAAAGGTGAGGAACAGTCGAAAAAGAGTTAAATGTTGTGTACAGAGGAAGGGTTCCACCACTATTCCAATGCAATAATGATCTATAATATGGTGGGCTTTTCACTCGTTCTGAGTAGGATTAAGGCGTGGTAGAATTTAAACAATTAATATAGGGATTGGAGATAAGAAACAGGCTGTGAATATTGATTAATGAAAAGTTGCGAGGAGGGGCAACCGAGCAAATGAGACTATGTTCCCTTTGTTACTGTATGATAAATCTAAAGGAGAGAGACTAAGGAAAATATACTGTATCGATCTAAAGGTATCCCACTTACATTTGTCATAATAATCTGTGACAATGTTTATAAGTACTGTCGTGGATGGGCAATAAGAGGCATGACTCAGGCTGCTAATATTGATTAAATCCCAAAGAGAGATATAAAAGTAAAATATATCGCAACGATTCAAGGTATTTTATTTACATTTAGTATAATACCCTGTGAGAATGTCTATAAATGCTATCATGAATGTGGAATAGAGGCATCACTAAGGCTGTTAATATTGATGAACTGAGGAGTTTTGGCCAAAATGGACAATTACGAAATTATGTTTCCCCCTGTTAGTATTATATAAACTCTAAAGAGAGACATTGAGGGAAATCAGACTTTATTCATTGAAGGTATCTCATTTATATTTGTCATACCGTTCAGGTTTATGTATATGGTTTGTAAATACTGCCATGGATGTAAAAACAAAGTTTATTAATTTACAATAATATTGTTCTGATTATATGTATTTTATTTTAAACACGATAGTGAAATCAGAAAGTGCATCTGAGAAAACAATTAGTATTTTTGTCTTGAGAAAGATGGTAATATAATCACAACCCATCGAAACGCGTCGACGCAGTTGCCAGCACAATCTTGAGGATCAACAAAGACTTGTAGAAATAAGTGTTTTGCGAAACATATCACAAGCATTGTTATAAAATTTATCGTCCTGCGGATGTGCAATATATGACAGAGTTCATTGTCTTTTTATGTTGTTTTCTCTGTTATGCTGGTTCATAACGGCTGTTATAATTTGTATGTTATTAAAACGTCTGTTTTTTGATAGAGTGACTCCTATGAGAGACATTTTTAATTTTGTACAATGTATGGTTTTAATGTAAATAAACTGTGTATGATATGGTCTTAATGTGAAAGCGTATAATTGGACTGTAGTGTGTCTTAGATATAGGATTGATGTGTCTTGATGCAGTAAACCTAATGTTATTATTGGTATAGTCAAGGGATATTTCTTGTTTTACTTGGTAAGAGTACCCCAATTCCCTTGGTCAGCTCAAGGGGTCTCTCTCTGTCATACATGAATTGTCACGCCTACATCTTGTAGTCCTGTGGCTTATGTAACATTTCTTATATGCTGACTTACACACGTATGATTGATTGTCTCTGTGTAATAAGTGTGTGATGCAAAGTGCTCTGACACCCTACACTGGTATCAGTGGCGCTATATAACTAATTAAATGCATTTAAAAGAGTGGTTATGGAGGCTTGAGGGGCACTGTTAAAAGGTGGTGGTGAGGGAATCCGCAGTTGGGGTGGTAACCACCTCGACCATGGTTAGGGGGCGCCAACAGACATTGTCACACTGGGTTCCACAAACGCTAAAGCCAGCCCATATCAGAATCTGTCAGGATTCTGCCTCAACATAGATCTGGGATAGGGCGAGGCGAGGTTGGAAACTCTGGAAAACATGATCCATACTCCCACTGCTTGTACCAAATTCTCACTTGTGGCTTCCCACTTCATCCAGCTGGTCTTACTATATTCCCACCAGTGAAGCCTTCTGCATGGGTCCCTGCCTACCCAGAACCAGTGCAAGCATGTAATCAAGGCCAGTATCTCTCTCACTCTCCTCTCCGTCCATCCCATGGTTGCCAGGTGTTCATGTTCCTTATTCGTGTAGGGGTTCAGCGACAGTATGGATTTCAGCAGGAACCTGACAAACACTGAATCCAAAGGGGGCTGAGCGCTCAGGGTGGGTGACAAGGGCCAGCCATGCTCCTCCACAACACTGGGCATGGCCTTTAGCAACTGAAAGTCATTCATCTTTCCGGGTGGTGGTGGTCAGCCCAAGAGCTAGCCCCGCTCCATGCGAGTTACCCTTGATGTGAGCTCTGGCCTCAGCACCCTTCCACACTCAGGTTGAGGTCAAGTCCAGTACATTGAGGGAGTTATGGTTTCCTTGCTCACAATGAGTAGCAAACTACACACACACAACCTAATCTAATATTTAAAATGTAAAATCGAGTAAATATTTAAAACGTCTGTACACCCTCTGTTTCTCCACTCCATGTATCACCACTGCCCAAAAAATTACATTTAAAGTTAAAAGATTCAAAGGTTCATAATGATTTGGTCTGATTCTTGTGTAGGCAAATTTGTATGAAGAATGTCTTTTTCAAGACCCAAAATTCTAAGACAAGAATACCAACATATTCCGACAGAGTTGAAGAATTGTTTTAATTACTTTCATGAAAAGATAGTGTGGTTATTTCATACCGCTGTCGGTCTTCGGCATATTCCACGCGATACATCTTAGATAATCTTTGATTGACATAAACCATTCAGCGTCACCTGACAACTTAAACATTACACAAAAGAGCAATAATAATGATAGATATGTATTTTACATAAATATGCATTTTTATATATTAATAGTACATATTATATATATATAGAGAGAGATATAGATATCTATCTATGTATACATATATATATACACATATACATTAATAGTCTTCATATACCCTATATATACAAACTTTATCTTACCATAGCGTGGGCCTATGGGTAATTGATAAGGGGAAAATCAATTAGTGGTTCATAGGTTCAGGGATTCACATAGCTGGATTTCTGGTAGGAGGGGAATAGATGGACCTTTGGGTTTTGGAGACTCCCCTGTAAAGTTTGGGAGTTACACTGGCCTTGTACTTCAGCTGGGTGTTGATGTTGTAATAAGTGCTTTTACAGGAAGAACATCCGTGGCCTGTTTTTGAAGGGTGGCCAATTTCGTAACCTGACTAAAGTGGGAGAGAGTAGGTAATATTCCCAGGGTCGGACTGGGAACCAAAACCGGCCCTGGCCAAGTGCTCGGGCCCAGGGGCTTGAGGGTGCGGCTGAGCTGCTTGCCAGGGCCGGTTCCGGCTGGTTTTGTTACAGAGGCCGATATTGCAGCTATGCTGCAAAAAGCAGCCTGTTCCAAAAACGGCTCCCCAGGGGCCAAAAACCACCCGCCACCTTGCTGGCCCACCGGGGAAATGCCTGGTGCCCGCTACGGCCAGTCCGGTCCTGAACATATTCGAAGTTTATAAGAGAACTGTGGTATTTTGGGGCTTACAGCCTCAAGGGCTAGATAAGAGAGGGGAAGATAGAAAGATTACTTTAATGTGGTGGATCTTAGGGGTTCTCTATTCACTGACCTTTGGAATGGATAGATGGTGGGTTGTTAAGCCGAGTGCACTGAAGCTGTTGCAGTGTTCATTGCTAGTGTTATTTCAGGGTTCTGTGGGGTACAGGAATGTCACAGAGCAGCCACTAATTTCACTTTCAAAGTGATCAGGATGGACAAAGGGCAGGGATAGATTCAGTTTGAGCTTGCCCAAAAGAGTCTCTGGGGCTTTAAAGCTTTCAGGATTAGGCGGCCATATTGTTTTTGGGGAAAGGCTGAAGGATGGTGACCACCCAACCACTGCTATAGCATAAGGCATGCGACTGGTCCAGGAACAACCACACCAGCCCAGTAGATGTCCTGGTTTAACTCTCTTGGAAAGGGTGGCAGAAAGCTAGAAAAGAAGCAATCCCAGCAAAGCGAGACACTGGGTCTCCCAATGCAAAGGTGTGCTTAAGCGGGACAGAATGAGTATTTTAGGGGTCACTAGCTTCAAGGTCATCAAGTCCTTTAGTGATGGGACACGTGCCCCTTCAATCCTTCCAGGAAGTGCTTCTGACAAAACAAGTGCAAAACAATTCAGTCTTTTTGGTCTGCCTGGTGCTGAGCAGCCTGTGCTGCTCAGTGTGCTGGCGCTGCTCAGCATTCATGTTTTCTCTCCATCCTCTTTCATTATTGAAGGTTTAAGGAGGGACAGAGATTTGATTTCACTGACTGAACATTGAATTGTTGCTCCCAGTGTACTACTCCCCAGGTAACGGCAGAGATAACAGTACAATAAAACATGTTAACACCATTACTTCTTCTTAAGACTTCAATACGGCAGCTCCCTCTGCTGATGTCTGAGCTCCCAGAAGCCATGGCGCTGCCTGTTCATCACCACCTCCTGAGAGAGGATAAACGCTGGAGTTATCTCTATGACAACATTGGCGACTTCCTCTTGAAGACACCACCAATGGTTGGTTGCACCCTCAGGAAGGTCATTGCTATACTACTTAGTTTCACTTTCTATTTTCAGCACAGTGATTATTTTTACTGCCAACAGTTTTACGTCCAAGCTCAAGATGTCCCACAGTGACCCGGGCTCGGCGCCCAGTGGCGTATGGCCCCTGAGTTTCATTGGTGAGTCCTCGCCACCAGAGGTAGTGTCCCCGGCTTTAAGAGCCCACGCTTTCAAGGGGTTGGCCTTGCCTAGCGGTGCTGCCTGGGGCCTAGTGCTTGATAAATGTCAGAGCTGCAGTGCTGGGTAAGGTCCACTAAGGCGGAGGAGCATTGCCCCACTGCTTTGCAGCAGTGAAATAAAGGAAAAATAAAATGATACTAACTTGGTTATTATCATTTTATTTATTCCTGCTGCTGCAGCTTTGCATGGCGGGGCATGAAATTAGCGATAAAGGTATTAAACCTAAAGAAAAAATTGTTAAAGCTATTTGTAAAGCACCTTCGCCGAAAAACAAAGATGAACTTTGTTCATTTTTAGGTTTAGCAGGAATCTACTCAAAACTTGTGAACAATGAGATGTGTATATTGAAGAAGAATAAAATAAAGTTTGAGTGGCCTTCTCAATGCCAGAAGTCTTTTATGGAAATAAAACAAACCATTGGCGGTGCACCTATGTTGCAAGGATTCGATCCTAATGCAGACACTTTTGTCACTACGGACACTAGTGGGAAAGGTTTGGGGAGTGTACTTATTAAAAAAATGAGGAATAGGTGTGAAGTAGCTATTGCTTTTGCGTCCCAATCATTGACAAGCAAGGAGGAAAAGTACTCTGTGATAGAAAGAGATACGTTAGCTTGTGTGTGGGCATTGGAACATTTTCGCAAATTCTTGTGGGGCAGAAAATTCATTGTCCGATCTGAACATAAAACTTTGACAAAATTGTTGACCACGGATTACTTATCCAGAGCTTCAGAACGTATTGCTAGGATTTCCATGAGGTTACAAGACTTTTTGTATGAAGTACAATATGTTCTGGGAAGGAAAAGTGTGACAGCAGATTTTTTGAGCAGGTTATCCTTGCCTCTTAGGGAAGTGGATAACAGCCCTTGGAATGATGTGTGTGCGCCATGGATTTTCAATACTGGAGAATCGAAAAGTTTAAAAGAAGATGAATGGATAGCGGCTTTCAAGGAGGATGATGTATTGAATTTGGTCAGGAGTAAAATTGTAAATGGTTGGGGAGATTGTATGAAGACAGAGCTTCTGGTGAAATGAAAGCTTTTTGGGAGGTGAGAGATGAATTAACATTGGAAAGCATATTTGTGGTAAAGGGTGGCAAAATTGTACCTCCATGGAATATTAGAAACAGGATTATATCATTGTGTCATGAGGGACATGCAGGTATTACGCGGACCAAATGTAACATTAAAGATTTGTATCGGTGGCCCAAAGTTGATGCTGAAATAAAGAGATTTGTAAGGTCATGCATAGATTGTGAAAGAGCTGGCAAGTCGCTTAAGTCATTCAACCCTCCTTTGAGTTCATTGAGGTGTCCCAATTTGCTCTGGGAGGAAGTTGCTCTGGATATCATGGGTCCAGTAGTATGGAGTGATGGATCTAGCAAATATATTTTGGTATTAGTGGATTTATTCTCTAAATCGCTTAAATTAGAAGTGGTTGAAAAGGTGGACACTAGACCTGTAATTAAATTCTTGTATTACATATTTTTGAGGGAAGGTTCATCTGTACTTACGGACAATAGTGTACAGTTTAAATCGGAGGAAATGAAGATGTTCATGGAAATTGCTGGTATTGCACAGAAATTCACTGCACTATATCATCCAAGGGGTAATGCTGTTGTGGAAAGGGCTAACAGAAACTTAAAAGGTATATTGCACCTAGCTAGTCAAGGAAGGGAAAATTGGGAGAATAAATTGAAGAAAATGGTATAGACACAGTCACCGATCATGAGTCAGTTGGAGAAGGTCCGTTTGGCATTAAGAGAACACGTAAGCCCCATTCTAAAGCTAATCTGCAGGTGAATGAGAAGAGGTAAAGTGCCATGGAGTACTGAGAAAGTCAGAAAGTGTATTCTGGAAATCCCAGGAAAGGAATAGAACCTATTTCAATACTAAACATGGAGTGTGCAATGTGGACCTGAAGGTGGGTCAATGGGTACTAGTGAAATATGCTAGGAAGATGCCTAAAAGGCAAAACAAGTTTAGCAAACCTGTTAGGGTTGTGGAAGTAATGAAAAGCACAGTGAAGTTGGAGGATGGCAGTATTTGTCACATGAGTAGGTTGGCTAGGGTTAGAGAAAGTGAGAATGGTGTGCGTGAATTGGACCTAGATGTAAAATAATGCTGTAATAGGTACTGGTGGATTGATAGTTTTGCTTATGTTGAAGAGAGTGTTTCGAATCAAGAATTGCAAGAAGAAGGGGATGTGGCTGTAAGCAGAAATAAGAGGAGGCAGAAAGTATCAAGAGACTGTGGAGATGGAACAAGAGACTGTGGGGAAGGAACAGAGGTGAACAGCGAAGTCATGAATGGTGGTGAAGTTGTGGGTGGTGGTGATCAGAATGATTGTTCAGTAGGTGGAGAGACCAGTGCTTTTGGCAGAAGTATAAAGGAACCTAAGAAGTTAGAAGATTACGTCTGTAGTGTATAACATTTTATTATTCGTTTATTGTAAAAAAAAAAAAAAATGATGCCTTACTAGTTGTAAGAAATTGTAAATGTATCCTTTCAGTGTTTATAGTTATATGTGTTTATTATTATTTTTGTATTGTGTAATGGTTTTTTTCTTAATTTGTATTGGTAGAAATGGGGGGATAGAATTAGAATATTGTTTCCCTTCCATGTACTGAAGAGGGGGATTAGGATGTTTTGTATTCAGATGATGCTGCGCTCTCCCTCTGCTGGACAGGTTCGTGAAGCTGTATGAGATTGCTCAATAAAATACTTTTCAACTGTAAATGCTATAAATGGTGCTCGAGAGAATTTCTACAGGCTGCTCTGCTCAGAGAGCAGGGCAGGGGGAGGAGTGGTGGGCACACTGTAAGTGCACATGACTGTGTGGCCGGCCAAACCACCATGCGCACTTTGCATGTTCTCCACCCAGGCTGCATTACAGCCAGGGTGGAGAACATGCCCAGGCTCCCACTGCCTGTCTGAGCGCCAAACCACGGCACTCAGACCAACCACAATGCTACATTGCAGCATTGTGATTGGCTTAGGGGAGCCTGGATGTGCTTCCTGTTCCGTTGGTGCGGAGGGACGAGGAGGAGAGATGGAGGAGAGATGAGACAGTATAGTACGTTTTTTTTCTTTTTTTAGATCCCCTAACCCCATCTAACCCCCAGCCCCGCCACCCCCTATTTGTGCCTGTCGCCACTGGCTGGGCCCATGGTACCGGCCGCCTGGCGGGCGGGCAGGAAGCGACGGCGCCGACCATAGCTGTGCGGGTCCTGTAGGTTTATATTGGAGTTTTTCTTGCCAGACTTCTGGCCCAGGTTGGAAAGCATACTGGCAAGGTTCCGCATCTGGCAGGTGCCCGGCTGGCAGGCTCCTCGCATGGGAATGCGCTGTGGGCGATTGCGCTTTTCTCTCCGGTGAGGCATGGCCCTGTGAGAGGAAAACATTCACAAGATTCAGAACACACCCTGGGGATTAAGGGCAGGTATTGCAGCAGCGTCATGTTTGTACACCTCTTCATAAACAACAGGGGTATACCCAATTAACCGTATAATACCTGGGTATAAGGAACTAAATGTATACAAGAGAAAAAGGTATCAAGGAAACAATACGAAAAGCATCAGTGAAGAGAGCACATTTAATTACCCCTTCAAGGATATCTAATATTCATTGTGATGTACATCAGAAATCAATTTCAAATACACACAGAGAAAGGCGCTTATTCAAAGAGAAACGCAACATACATCACAAAAAATCATGTACATATCAATGAACAAAGGACATAGTACAAATGACAATAACCCAAAGCAAGTTATTCACAGTCTGACAGACATTGGATGGAGGAGTCACTAGAATTATAGTGATTCTTACATTGACGTGGGGATACTCAGAACTGGGCCACTTAGCCTTTTTTAGTGTTCCCTTTTTGACTACCTCTCAGTGGTTCGCTTGCAAGTATGAGGGGGACACTGGTGTGAATAACTTTCTTTGGGTTATTGTCATTTGTACTATGTCCTTTGTTCATTGATATGTACATGATTTTTTGTGCTATATGTTGTTGTGTTTCTCTTTGAATAAGCGCCTTTCTCTGTGTGTATTTGAAATTGATTTCTGATGTACTTCACAATGAATATTAGATATCCTTGAAGGGGTAATTAAATGTGCTCTCTTCACTGATGCTTTTCGTATTGTTTCCTGGATACCTTTTACTCTTGTATACATGTTTGTACACCTCAGCAGGACCAGTGTGCTCACGCTCGCCTGAGAAAGATAAACAGTGAGAGGGAGAAAGAGCAAAAGAAAAGGAGGGGAATAAACACAGATGGGCTGAAAGGGGTGAAAGCAGGGGAGAGAGAAGGGGGACAAACAGCAAGTGAGAGACACATCCTTACCCGTGGTGAGAGCTGAAGGCACCGCCTGCCTCCTCGGCAGCCAGGCGTGCGGGCTCTCCCTCTGACCTCCGTATTTGTAGAGCATTCAGGCTCTCTAGGAAGGACGTCACTGGGGGTGGATGGTGCCTAGAAGGTCTGCAGAGGGCACAGTGAGGGAAATGAACATCAGTACCAGAATACTGCACTAATTTGTTTACAGGATAGCTTAAGTATATAAGAAGTGAGGGCCAAATACTTCTATTGCTGTTTTACTAGAGGCTAAGTACGTTTTATACTGTGATTAAGAAGGGTGCATGAAACGTCCCAGTAAGACAGAACTCGTAAGTAGATTCTTCAAGTTTATTGTAGAGCATAAAGTAAGGCGACCAGCAAAGCAAACGACAACCAGCAACTGTCAACCCTCTTCCCAACATTCCTATTCCACCTCAGCAATTGTTGCCAAGGTGGATCATGCGCCAACAGTTCTGAACAGAACCCAACACATCTTTCCCTTTATAATAAAACTCAAACAACAAAACTACAAACCATCAATATACAAAACGATAATAAAATCATGCATATCTTACATACTGTAACCTATAAATATAAACCGGGATAAAGGAGAAAAAATTATAAAATTTTTGTGAAGACTAAAAACATGTAAAATGGGTCAAAAAGGAAACCCCACATAATCCTTGAAACGAGAAGGTACCTTCCGCATCCTCACAGACCTTCCTGAGGTCATACCATCCTGATTCTGTAAGTCTTCAGGGTCATTTTTGGACTGCTCATACCCTTCACTGCATTTCCCTTTTTGCTTGGTCCAGGTCTCTTTGTTCCACCATTTCACCACCCATATCCTTGACCACCTCAATTTCCATCAGCTGGGCGATGGAAATTCGCCACAAAACCTGGTAGTCTTACTTTTACCCAATCCCCATTGTTAAAAAGAGATTTTCGTCTTCCTTTTATCAAATCTGTGCTAGTATACTTCTCAGGAACCCTACTACATCTGTCCTTGACATGCTCGAGTTTAACATGTGACACTTTCAAATCATTCATCCAAGGTCTTACTAATTTGGTGGCCGCCATCCTTCCTTTCAACAAAACAAAAGGTGAGACATTTGTGGTAGCACATGGAGTGGTGCGCAATGCCCACAACAAATCCATAAGTTCTCTCTACCAATTCTACCCATTAGCCCCTGACATTAGAATGTTATCCCTGATGATCCTGTTGTAGCGTTCCACTAAACCATTACTGAGAGAATGGTAAAGAGAAGTAGTAATGTGCTTTTTCCCCCAATGAGACAAAAATCTCTGAAACTACTTGGAAGTAAATTGCACCCCATTGTCCGTGATAAATTCAACTGGTGCGCCTTCCCTAGAGAAAAAAAACTGCAATACCTTTTCCGTGTTGGCTGATTTCATAGACTGTACCACTGGCGACCGTGTGCCGTAATCCACAAGTACCAAACCATACCTACTACGTTCATTAAAAACATACATGGGCCCAATAATATCCAAACCCGACTTAAACCATGGTTTATCTGGAGCAGAAAATGCTTCAACCGGGATGGGAAAAGTCACTTGGGACTTGTCACTCACAGTGCAAGCCATGCAATACCTGAAGAAATGCTCCACACTCCGATCCAATCCCGACCACCAGAACAATTTTCTGATCCTCCTCTTCTTGGCTCTAATACCAACATGCCCTTTGTGAGCCAAAGCTAAAATCTTGCCTTGCACATTCAACGGCACCACCAACAAATCAGACCTCCTCATCACGTAATTCTTTATACACAACTCAGGAAATACATGTTTATAGGAATTCGAACTGGAACCTTTTGGCATCCATCCTTTGCCCAACATTTCGGCCACTTCTTGCATCACCTCTTCGCCTAACACTGCTTTCCTCCACTTTTCTTCAGAGATACACCCAAAACCAGCCTCTTCTAGCGACAGAAGTTGGACGGGAGAACACTGCCTCACCACCCAGCACAGTTCGCCCCTTAGCATTATGCAAATGTAGTTAATTTTAAATGCTTACTTGAATTTTTGCTGAAATGTTTCACCAAAGTTGGTGCAGGTTAGTGCTGTGAATCTCTAAACACATGTTTCTGGATATAATCCTTAATCAGTAGAGATAAAAAACGAAATTCATCTGGTGTTGCTGAGAATGCAACCACAATCCTCTCAGGTCTCAGTACATCTCACTGGCGTGCAGGTGCATCTCTAAAAGCCTTTCGGCTCAAGGAAGCCTTTTCAAACAGAAGGGGGATAGGAGCACACTGCCTCACCTCCCAGCACAGTTCGCCCCCTAGCATTATGGCAAATGCAGCTCACTTTAAATGCTTACTTGAATTTTTGCAAGAATGTTTCACCAAATTTAGTGCAGGATAGTGCTGTGAATCTCTAGACACGTGTTTCTGCATATAATCCTTCATCAGTAGAGATAAAAAATGAAACCATTACTGAGAGGATGTTAAAGAGAAGTAGTAATGTGCTTTATCCCCCCAATGAGACAAAAAGTCTCTGAAACTCTTTGGAAGTAAATTGCAGCCCATTGTCAGTGATAAATTCAACTGGTGCACCTTCCCTAAACAATAAGGACTGCAAAAACTCCCATACCTCTTCCATGTTGGCTGATTTCATAAACTGTACCTCTGGCCACCTTGTGCCAAAATCCACAGGTACTAATCCATACCTACTACGGTCGTTAAAAACATACATGGGCCCAATGATATCTGAACCCGACTTAAAAAATGGTTTATCTGGAACAGGAAAAGCTTCAACCGGGCTTGGAAAAGTTACTTGGGACTTGTCACTCATAGCGCAAGCCATACAATCCCTGACAAAATGCTCCACACTCCAATCCAATCCCGACCACCAGAACAATTTCCTGATCCTCCTCTTGATGGCTCTCATACCAACATGTTCTTCATGAGCCAAAGCTAAAATCTTGCCTTGCACATTCAACAACAAATCAACAAATCAGACCTCCTCATCACACAATTCTTTATACTCAACTCATAAAATACATGTTTTTAGGAATTTACACTTGAACTGGAATATTTTGGCATCCATCCTTTGCCCAATATTTCCGCCACTTCTTGCATCACCTCATCGTCCAACACTGCTCCCCTCCACTCTTCTTCAGATACACCCAAAATCAGCCTCTTCTAGCAATGCCAGTATGTTATCCTCCTCACATTCCATGTCAGTAATCTCGCTTTTGAGTGGCAACATGGATAAGCAATCTGCAAAAAAGTTTTTTGCACCTGCAATATACTGTAAAATGAATTGGTACTCCATCAGTTTATAATGCCATTTGGCTATACGAGGACTGGCCTTGCTAGCTCTACTGGTAGTAAATAAATTTAACAGTGGCTTTTGGTCCATGCGAACAACAAATTATGAACCCCACAACTCATTCCTGAGAGTGCTATTGGCTTTTCTGGCTAAAACCACAGGAGATAACTATTCTGAACTTTCTATTGGCTCAATTATACCCTGTTGCCACAAACCTTGTAATCCTGCTCCAACTCCTTTCTCATAGCAAAAGGTGCCCATCTAGGTTTGTAGACCACTGCCTGGTCCCCTTCCTTCAAAACTATACGGTGTGAAAATCCTTTGATCCTTCCCAATATTTTGCGAAATACCTTAGGAAAAGCTGTTTCCCAGCTTCCTACCTCAACTGCCCACATAGATTTGCATTCATCCTTCAGTAAAACTTGATCAGGACTATTAGGATTCAATATGATGCCTACATTTCTCTGTTCCACCCATCCCAATAAACTTGCCTCGTCCTTTGCAACAGAAACAGTGGCAGGGGTGCTATGACCTTTAAAATGCAAAACAGTGTCGAATTAACCCAAACTTTCCACTGGCTTACCCCCATAAGCAAGAGTTTTAACTTTAAGGTGACTTTTTGTTATTTTGTTCCACTCCTCAGCACCTATGAAGGTAAAAAATGACTCTGAATCTGCCATCATGGACATAGGAATGTCAACACACCAATTTAACAAATTGGTCTTTTGACACCCATAGTATCTAATTTAGGTACCTTGTTTTGTTCAATTCCAGTAGAATTGGACATCATCATGACTTCATTACCTTCCTCATACCCTGACTCAGAACTATCCTCTGATGCACACTCTGGAGAAAGGACACGTTTGGTATTTGGAGTGAAACTCTTTGCTTTAAATTTACAAACCTTAGCAAAATGTCCCCTTTTTTTGTACATTTTGTGCATGTCTTTTCAACAGCTGGACACGAAGAAGCATTACCCAAATAATATTTACTCCCACACCTCTTTACCACTTAAAGACCACTCTTTTTTTCCACTTTCTTTACTGCAATATCAGGGACCACCGCATGAACACGTTACTCTAAGGCCATCTGGTCCATATATCTGGCCGTTGCTTCTACACCCTTCGCTATATCCAAAGCCTTATACAAAGTTAGGTCCTCTGCAGTCAATACTTTTGTTGCACCTTTTTACTGCTAGTTTTCTCCACTAATTGGACTCTCAACATCTCGTCTTCGAATGTCTTGTACTCACACGTACAGGCCAACACCCTGAGGTAGCACATAATATTTCCATGGTCTCTTCTGGGCGTTGCCTTCTCATATAAAATGTGTACCTTTTCATGATGATGTTGCGCTTTTTTATTTTTTAACGAGAATCCAAAATTGACAGCAGAAGCATAATCATCAACCGCATCCCCTTCACACAGCTACAGCTACAGGTAAATGCTTCAGTATTGTGCTGCCTTCTGTGCCCAAAGAATGGCATGACAATGCCAGCTTTTTCTTTTGAGTGAATACCTCCCCCTCTACAGCTTCCATGTAAGCTTCAAAACCTTCTAACCATGCTTCCCACTCTTTAGGGGGATTACCCAGAGGGGAGAGAAAAGGAAAAGGTGGTAACACTGCCTGCTGCATATTGAACACAAGAGGTACACAGAGCTAAAATGATAAAAAAGTCTACACAGTTAAATGCACCTGCAACTTAAAACAATATGCGGCAAAGGATAGTCATCAAAACAATTTGACAATAAGACACTGTCCTGGATGCCTAAGAAAATACCATTTAAACATCTTAGAGAGTACTTTAGAGCATTCCAAACAATGTATGTACTGGTGTGCGCACCATGGATAAAATGCACGCACACAAGATCAACAGGTGTGCGTGTCATTGATGCAAACAACATATGAGAAATAGGAGAGAATATCAAAAGTGCTCATGATACTTAGGTGTGCGTATCACCGATGCGCACAATGCTAATTGTTACTTGCGACTCAAACAGAGTACAACGTAACCGCTCTTGGTTGACTTTGCCTCAATCCAGGTCTACAAATCACAGATGCGCAACAGATCAAAGCTTCGCTTGCCAGGAAAAATGGCCTCAGAAATAAAGTGTGCATAAGGGTGTGGCTATTTCCGGAAACTGGACTCCGTGCACGCCAGGCAGAGCCGGCACAGGTAAGAGCGGTGGAGTAGGGTGGGGGAGTAGACAGACTGTAGTGTAGTTCCTATAGGCTCATTGGAATGATATACACTATAGTTTTGACATAGGACTGAGGTCAGTATGTCTCTATCGAGTACATTAAACTGAATTACTTGTGTGTGCCAGCTAACTCAGAGGTCACTAGAAACTTCTCGAATAAACAAGAAGGGATTCGTTTCTGACAACCACATAAACATGACAACTTTGTTTCCCTTAGAGACGGAACAATCTCAGAACCGTGGAAACAATAGTTAATAGTTTCACTCAGTCAATCGTGCATGCTTCGTTTCTACAGAGTTGCACAGAAATAGAGAGACGGGCGTTTCAATAAAAAGGTATATTGAACAGTTTTATTTCTCATGCAAGAGATATGAACTGCTACAATCGTGAGACAGGATGCGAAGTACAATACGTACAGGGTTAGCAGTAAGATAAAATAATACTGAAATAGCATGCTTTCTAGCTATGACATATAATCATAAAGTACAAAATAAATAACACAGGCTAAAATGTGGATACTCATCTGATGCTTCTAAATAGTTCTACCCCAGTGTACCTAACCTAAGTGTAGTACGAGGTAAGAAGTAGGTGCTGATTTCTAAAGTATAGCTAGCAATAGTTTTAGTTTTGCCAAGAGTTGCCAAAAGTTCTAGTCGGCTCCATACCTTAGAATGTGTGAGGTTGAAATCTCTTTCCGGGACTCGATGTCTAACACCCTGCAATGGGAGTCAGAAACACTGGAGCTGGATTCTCTGCGAGGAGGATGACAGCGTCTGGTCAGTGCATCAGGCGGGAACTCGATCTCCTTCCAAACTTGCTGTGGCAAACCGCAAGTAGGCAGTCGAACTGGACCGCACCGAAACCGTGGTTTGCCAGGGCAAGTGCAGGTATATTTATACCTTGAAGGTGTTTAGGAATGCCTGTATTGACGTAAAAGTCGGGCATCGGAACGTCATGAATGAACCCCTAAGGAATAGATGTTCATGCATACTAAATGAGTTCTTGGAGAAATCAATATCCAAGCAAGGGAAATTCCTAAAGGCTTAAGAGTCTGGTTTTCCAAGAACTCGTTGTGACGTGGATTGACGGATGTAGGAGACCATGCCTGTATTTGGATAGCATGGACAATGCCTAAATAAGGGCTGGATTCTCTATGCCTAAATAAGGGCAATATGAATTGTACCTATATAAGGGCATAAATCGGGAAACCTATATACGGAATCTAAATCTACACACAACACCCACTCCAGTTTCGTATAAACGACATTACTAAATCCCAAACATACTAGCCTCTGATGAAAGGCCTTCACTGGCTGCCTGTGGCCATGCGGGGTCTTTTCAAATTGGGATGCACTATCTTCGAATCCCTTTACGGGAACAGTCCAGCCTTCATCTCATCTAAAATGATGCGTTACGTTCCCAATCGCTACCTCCGATCTGCCCACCTGAATTTGCTAGTCACCCCCACATTCAAACGCAAAAAACTGGGCGGCGCTCGCTTTGGAGTATTGGCCCCGCAGTTCTGGAACTCGCTCCCGCTGGAGTTAAGGACAACCACCTCCTATGTTTCATTCAGAAAACTGCTGAAGACTTGGCTATTCTCTCAGGCCTACGACAACTAGCTCTCTTCTCCTCTGCTGCCTCATGTATCTCTAAGCGCCAAGAAACCGTTGGTGAACGTGCGCTTAACAAATTCACTGTAACATAACATACTAGACATACCTAAAAAAGAGTATCGCATGATTAGCTAAAACATGCTAAAACATATCTAAAAATATATGTCCTAAAATGCATTACAAAACTATTGCTATGCATAAGGTGCTGTACATATTAAAAGCAATATTTCATTCTAAGCATATGTGTGCATTGGAAAAGCTAAAAAGAATGAACCAGAAATAGATACACATGATGAAATGGCTCGTTAATACAGAAAAAAAGGGCCGAAACCATTTCATAGCAGGTTAACACAAATCATTTGTTGATGTGACAAGGTGGCATAATGTCCCTGGAAGATTTTCAAAGAAATTTGTTCTCTATGAATAGTTCTACTATAAGCAGAATACTGTGGCAAAAAATGAAAAAAATACAAATCTGGAAGAAAAAAATTAATCATAGGAAAAAGTTCCAAAGTTAGTCCCTTGTCTGAAAAGAAGAAGGCCAAATTCAGAGTCTCATCGGAACACTGTGTGCCTGAATCAAAAGTCAGTGTGTGGGCCTGAAGAAAACGTGAAATCTTCTGATTCTGTAGACAAAAAGTCATCTACCGTTGTAGGTGAAAGTTGGAATACCTGGTTTAGAAGATTAGTTGCAGATAGATGTGAACTATCACCTTCAGCATTGGTTGCATCAGCAATGTTCGAATCGGATGTTACCTGGGTGCCTGATGTTTCCTCTCGTACCTCAGCAGTAGCAATTTGCACCTGTGAGATCTCAATGAATGCCGTCATCAGGATTGGTAGCCGCTGCGGACAACACAGAGCATGGGCCGTGACCGGGTCCAGCAGAGTATCGATATCCGTAAGCATGACTGATGGGAGTGTTAAACAGATGTCTAGCACGCATTCTTCACCGCAGAGCAGGCAGTGTAGAACAGGTAAGATGTCATTTTGCCAGATTGCTCTGAATGACAGAGACCATGTGGTATTTAATGCTCGTAGACGAGGTAAACCCAAAATTTGGACGATGCGCTCACGACACTTCATCTCTAATAGAGCTCTCTCTATGGTGCCAGGAGTGACGCTGGTGATGTGGCTTGCCATATCGTAGCAGTAGGAGCAAAAATAGGATCCCTGCAACAAGTGCTAAAAGGAGCGGCAGTCCGCCAAACACAGAGTGCACAAAGTTTGGAAATATGCTGAGGACTGCTTGAAAAGGTGCTAACAGACCTGCACATACGGTCTTAAATACATGTATAATACCGCTCGTATCAGACATGTTTAAGATACGACCTAACATTTCTGAGAAATATACAGGGCAGTTTGTATACAAAAGGGTATGTATCTCGGCAGAAGTCCTTGCAGCTTGGAGATCATAGGTTTCTCTGGCCGAGGTCAGTGGCACTGTTTTTTGTAAAAGAATGGCTTTTATTCTGCTTAGAGTATCAATTTGTATAGAAGAGATGTTCAGTGAAGGCCATAAAGGTGACTCCCTGACTGTGTCTATTTGTGGAAACAAGATTTGCATACAGCAAGTGACCCTGGATGTAACAATAACTAGATATGGAATACCTGGCAACATGCCACAGCAGCTGTGATCATTCAACATAATGTAACTCCCATTCGAAAGTTGGCCTAAAATTGGATTAATCACTGCAGCCAGTGAACCTTGCAGGTGACAGGATAAGTTTGTAGTGGACCCATCACAGGCCCCGTGTAAGTTAATACCCTGACAGAGTAGAGAACCGCTCAGTGCGTGTTCACAGTTTTCACCGCTAAGAAACACTTCACGTTCCCCACTCCAACATCTATGTGTGTAAGGTAAATCCCAGGATGTCTTGATGTATTCTTTACCCAACCTTTCATATTTGCCTACTGGTATAGGTTTTAGGCAATACTGAAAATGGGAAGTTGTAACAGGCAGAGTAATTTTACCATGTATGATCAACTCAGTAGGTGGTTTTTCTGCCAGGGTGAATGGTAATTTTTCCAGTTTTTCAATGCTCAGCATAGTGTAGTCTGCTCCCCTTTGTGCCAGTCTGATCTGTTTATCAGTGAGATTGAATTCTGAAAACAGTGACGTAGTGTTGATTAAACGCCAAGGCACATAGCCTGCACGCAAATGTTGTAGCATCTAGCCCAATAGCATGATAGAACGTAGCTGAGACTGACCATGTTGCAACATGACCAAGTCTTGTTCCATGATGTCTAAGACAGAAGATACAATGCTGTCCAATGAATATATTCTGGACGACAGAGTCGTTAACCCATTGTCTACTACAGAGAGAGTTTTCTCTAAATTAATACGATCAATTTCTCGTATTCGTTCTGCAGTCTCTGCTTGGGTAACCTTCCATGCTTCATTAGAAGCAGCGTAGATACCGGCATATATGAAACGTTTTTGACGCTGTTTTCTTGGTCCTAGCAAGAAGTCCCTAAGGTCTGCGCCTTTTTGAAGTAAAGTTAAGTGTTGTTTTACATCCTTCAGTGTAGCTTTTTGTAGTCAGTCAATGCAACATTTCCCTACACTGTATGTTGTTACTACCCCTGGATGCTGTCTTTGAACATAGCGTGGGTCTGGCCTATTCATAGTGAAACCCTGTGTTTTGTTCAGGAATCGATCTTGACAGTCGTTTGTGTCTGTGGGCCAGAGCAACCATTTTTTCCATTCTGGATCTGATCTGTTGTGATGCAAAATATTATGTACGTCGACCTCCCCCTGTGTAGTGCTATTACTTGCAGGTATAGGTATGGTCGGTGTGTTCACGTCTTTGATCCTGGCTAAACCAAGACAAGACGTTTGTTGGACAGTGTCATTCAAAAACATAATTTGATCAGGGATGAAACAGGCTCTAAACAAAGCTTCTACCCCCTGTACTTGCCAATCTTTTGTACCCCAGACAGTTTCTGTCTCAATATTGTCTATCCAAAAGTCGAAACCCTGTCAGTTGGGCAATAAAGGCTGCAGAATAAATCTGTTTCGTATTGGTTAACACATTTTTCGTTCCTGTCTTGTTCATGTTTTTAAAGTAAAACATTTCTGGATTGGACAAATTGTAGCCTGAAAAATATAGAAATTTCATTGCAAAAGTTTTCGAACTACCCTTTGGAGGTGTAGGACAATGATCCCATTGGTTATGCATAAATACACTTCTAGGTGTTGCAGATTTATGCAAGAAATTATGACCATAGTGGTTATAACAATACATTTGTTCATAGTCTGATGAACCCTCTAAATATTCATGATTTGTGAATACTGCAGAAATCTCTAGATCAGACATCATGTTATTAACAGTCTCGAAGTTCCAATCATCAGAAAAGGTACTAGAGGTAATAAAGTCACTTAATCAAATCTTAAATAAATGTGGAATCTTCAAAAGCTCTGACGGGCCAAAAATGTCATATTCAGTTCTGTTCCAAACTATACCCTCTGGTATAGGAACGGCTGTGATGTTCACTGCTGACAAGTCTATTGCTTCACGATGGGATGATTTGTGTGGCTGGAGAAGTAGGTTCACACTTTTACTTGCTGTGTCCCTTTGAATATATCTTCCATTTATCAGCATACCCAGAGTTATTACCAGAGTTAACCAAAGTAGAAAGAAGAATATTCCAAAACAATCCATAGTTCAATCCATGGTGAAACCAGATGAGTCTTTTTCAGGAGATGAAAAATCTGTTGCTTGTTCTTTGAAAGTTCTTTGTGCTGGCGTCGTTTCAGGTTCGCTGGGATCCTCAGAAAACGTATCAAAGTTAATGAAATAGCCAGAGACTGTTCTGTCAATGGTTGGAATTGCATCAGGATTTGTTGAATTCGCTGGAACCAGTTGATCACTTGCTACTTCATTGTAGACATGTGTATCAGGACGAACTGTTATTTGGGTTTAAAGGGACAAGTTCCATAGCTTTGTTGCTTAGTCCTTTATTTCTCACTGCAGAATCTTCAAAGGTGATGAGTCTCTCAGTTTGAACCTCTTGGATTGTAGCCAGAGGAGTGCGTCTGCTACATTGGCGGAGTCCACTTGGCCTACTGCTTAGTATCGGCCACATAGTGTGGTTTGATCAGGTCGATGGACACAAATCTTTTCTCCTTTTTACCAGCAAGGGGCGGCAAAAGTACTGTTCTTGATCCGTGGATTGCTAGGTCAGGTACTGGTTGTCTGTAAGAAGGCCCAAATTCCTTCTTGTCTGCGATCTTTTCTCTGACTACATCACCAAGCTTTGGGATCCGGACAGGCCTTGCTGGGACGGCTGGTTTTTCCCCAGTGAACGTTGGCTTCAGGAGCACGTTGCTTTGTTTCGTTCTTAGTTCATTTAAGTCCTGTAAAACAGCCAAACGATCTTTGACATCAAATTTCTTATTTTCCATCACTGTGCCTTGCATATCAAGATCCGGTACCAACATTCTAGTTCCAAATAGAACTTCATATGGAGTGACTCCCCCTAGAGAACTTCTTGGCAAGTTGTTAAGTGCGCGCTGGACCCCATAAAGGTGTTTGGCTCACCCATCACCTGAACCGAATACCCTAGCTGTTATAGACTGCTTTATGTCACGGTTTTTTCTTTCCACAACAGAATTTCCCTCAGGATAGAATGGAGAAGAATACCGCAATGCTACGGCCAAACTGACCATGGCTTCTTTGTAAGTTTGAGAGCCAAACGCAGGATCCTGGTCAGAATGTAGTGTGCCAATTGCGTATGTGCCGATAAAGACTCGCAAATCTTTTATAACAGTTCGAGCGTCAGCCGAGCGCTGAGGCCACATCCACAGGAACCTAGATTTAGTGTTTGTGGGACTGCATTTGTCCAAGAGGACGCCTGCATGTAGATAGTCTAATGCTGTCTAACATTGGTGTCTGTACTGGGCTGGCTATGTTGTAGACAGGTGCCTGGTGGCGTTCTGTACTGCAATCGCTATTGCAATCTATGCAGTTATTGATGAAGATATGAATCAGCGTATTCCTTCCTGGCCACCAGTACATCTCTTTTAGTTCTAAAATTGTTTTAGAGATCCCCTGATGTGTCAGACCCTCTCCCAGATGTGCTTCGTTCCATGTTTGGTATTACCCTATCCCCCACTCCAGGGATTCAAGCAAACGGAACGCTGTTTGCATCAATTATATATGAGTGGAAATTTATTATAGGTAATGCTGCACCGCTGCCTTTGCTTGAAGCATTGACAGCCAGCATTATTTCACTGTCTATTTTAGTTTTTGAACGAGTGATTGCAGCTACGGAATCCGTTTGCACAGCCCCTTTCGTGGCTTCATCAGGCAATGAATTCCCTTCAACGTGAACGCCATCACGTTGATGACTCAGCGTGTGTATCACATGAGTGTTTTGTAGTCCGTTTCGCAACTGAACTACTTGTTCCCAAAGCGTTTTATGCTTGATTGTGCCACCTTTTGCATCTTTGAAACCGTTTTGAAGCCAATTCTGTAAATATTAATTGTAAGATTGAACACAGTAAAAAAAATCGCACACTATGAGTGTGGGAATTCGCGATCCGTGTTTTCAAGTGCCATCTTGAATGCTTGTAGTTCAGCTCGCTGTGCTATACAATCTCCAAGAGATTGCGTTTTTGTGACCATTGGTCTGAATTTGCCATCGCGCATACTACCTCTAACGATCGCGCACGCTGCACTGTAAGCTTGTTTACTCTCCGTAGCGGGTTGTGCAGATCCGTCAGTATAAATTATAAATTCGTACTGATCAAGAGGGAGAATTTCAGTAGGCAGAGGACATTCGTGTTCGTATTGCAGGAATGCTTGTGTTTTTAAATAAGGATCAAAAACATATTCAACATCAGTTGCAGCAAGAGAATTAACGCCTTGTATCCATCTCGGATGTAAAGCTTTTGTATTCGGAATGCTAGCTTTAGTAACTGCCTCTAAGGCTGGTACAGGAGTTACGACCATAATATGTTTCCCCTGTGCTAGGGCTCTTTCTCTTGCTACAGCGGTTTGAACTGCTGTCAGAATCTTTTCTGTAGAAGTGAATTTCATTTCTGCTGGTGTATAGAAGTGTGATTTGTATGCAATTGGTACTTTTTCACCTTCGTTAAAAGTTAAGTAGGTGAATCCACATTGACCCGGAATTATTCGGATCACTAAGTTGCGTACATTTACGCGTGTTTGCAAGTGTTTAGCTGCTAACATGTCTGTTTGAAGTGAACGTAGAATTTCTGTGTGTTCTTGTGTCCAAGTTGTGGCTTTGAAATCAGGTTTGATTAATTCGTAGAGAGGTTTAACCCTCTCTGCGTAGTTTAGAATGTATGTTCTTCCAAAGTTCAGGAAACCTAGAATCGACTAAGTTCTTCAGCGTTTTTGGAGGTTGGAGCAGCGCACACTTTTCTAAAAAGTTGGCTGCCAGGCTTTTGCCTTCGCTTGAAAGTTCATATCCAAGGATAAGGACGTTCAAATGGGCACTTCTGGACTTTTTAAAGTTGAATTTGTAACCCTCAGAGGCAAAGCCAAATATAATGGTGTTCACCCTGTTCAAGTGTCTGTTAGGGGTGGGGTTTTTAGTAACATCAAGAAGAATGGCACTCGGGCTAATGCGTGCACTGTCTATGGACCTGTATTGGGACGGTGCTACCAGGTCGGGGGAATAATCCGATAACCCCCGGAAATGTGTGAATCACAGGATCCACACTGTAAAAGTAAGCACATTCCTGGGCACACGTGATGAGG
This sequence comes from Triturus cristatus, assembly GCF_964204655.1. NCBI lineage: Eukaryota > Metazoa > Chordata > Amphibia > Caudata > Salamandridae > Triturus > Triturus cristatus. Next base: position 270,817,186 of record NC_140590.1, on the reverse strand, counting down.
ATATTATAATGTTGGCATCTGTTTCAAAGCGTTATGTAAAAGCAGTGGTCGACACCAGTATAAGTTCGCAAAGGTTCTTTATATATAGCAGCAACGACTGTGTTGATCAGAACAAAACCAGCCGACACGTGTTTCGTCACTAGGAAAGGTCCCGTGACTCATCAGGGCTGGGGAGGATACAAAACATGGGGTGAGTGGAAGGAAGGGGTACAATAGGGTAACCTAGAAGTTAACTACACAGGGAATAGTGAGGAAGGGATCACCCTAGGTGTGGCTAAAAGGAAGAGCACTGTGCGACACGTATGGTGAGAGGTGACTTTAGTGAATGTGCCACTCTCATGATTCAATGCTCATGATGAAGGCACGGGCAAACATGGCAACACTGTGACTGTTGTAAATGTGCCGGTTTCATGTAATGGTAAAAATGATCAAGAACGCGGGAAAACATGTAACATGAAGTAGTGTGGTATGCAAAACGAGTGCGAGCAGTAGTGGATGCTAGGGTGTCAGAGTATCCCAGTGGACAACATGAAAGGTACACAATTGCGGTGGAAACGGTATCATACATCATGGGCAGTGAGCGCCAACATAAATCATCAGGAATTATTTAAAACAAGAGCCTCGAAAGGAGCGGGCGGTAATACTGCAGGTGGCGAAATGGGGAGTGAGAGACCCTTGGGGCAGGGATGACGGAAGGTACTCAGACGCGGAAACGTGACAAACTAAAGCGATGGGTAAGCAGTTGATGTAAGGTGTAGAGCTAGTTACCTTAAATGCGGGTAACTAAGAAGTGGAACAAGCCCCTGTGTGGGAGAGAAGTGGGAGGACAGGAGTCAGTAAGGCTGGGAGGCAACCACACGAATGGAAATCTACACAGGAGTCGGTGAGTTAAAGTAATGCTCACCAAGGGACCGGTGATAATTCCAACCCGGTCGGGGCGTGTAGAAGACTCAGAGTGCTGTGGATAATGGTACTGGAAAGCGCACCGCGTTGGGAATGCGGTACGGGAAGAGGAATTATGGCCGCTGTGGGAGACGATGCGGAGTTAGGTGTGCATAAAATACGCTGAATTATAAGAGGGCATGCGCAGAAAGACATCTACCAGGCTGAGGTATAGCCGAGCGGTACGAGCAAAATCAGCAAGCCGGGGCGGGTGCGCTGAGTCGACGGATTGGATGATAAAGCTGTGGGGAATAAAGTTGGAAGTTGGAGCTAGAAGTACAATGGATGCAGGACACACTCAATATGGACAGAAACCGAAGTAGGCTCACCCTAGGGTTCCAAAGTGTAAACATCCAGTGTCTGGCTTCATGGCGGGGTTCAAGACGCCGGGTTGGCGGTGAGCTAAGTGCGGTTTGGGAGCTGAAAATGAGGGGTAGAGCTGTAAGGCTGCAAAATTAAAGGAAGGAGCTCTGGAGCTCTCAAAACGGGATGTAAAAAAGGGAAAACTCAACCCAGAAACGGGAAAAGTTAATCGTACACGTGGAGTGCGCGTGCTGAGTAGCGAAAGAGCCTGGAGGGTGACCAAGAGAGAAAAGGGAATGTAGTTAGTGGCAGCCTTGTAAGAGGCAAACTCTGCGGTGGGAGTAAAGGTGGCGATGCAGCAGCAAGGCAGGTTACCTGTGTACTCTGGTGGTCGGAGCCGGAAGACACTGGAGCCGTGTAGGTAGACAGGGTAAGAAAACACGGGAAAGGGGCGTTATATATACGGCCCTTGAGCCTAAACACTAGACTGCCTTGGAAATAAATGACTGGTTCATAGCAGGCTGCCATGATGGAAGGCTGGGGGCGTAGGAGGTGCGCATGCGCAGGAGAAATGACGGGCCGGCAAGGCTGTTGCCGTGGTGACCGGGCAAATAAGACGCACTCAATATCAGCGAAGAAGTAGAAATGCAGATTTCAAAAAAATAAAAGGTTGCTATGCGAACAAAGTCAGCCACAAGGCTGAAGCCATAAAAATATTAAAAGAAGGGAGAAATAAAGGGCGGACAGCGTCTGGAAGTGTGCAACACTAGCGCTCCGCCATTGGCCCTAGGCAGTGAACGTGGGAGGATGCTACTGTAGTAGGAAATGAGGTTACGCGCAAGGGAAGTATATCTGGAGACCACGTTCCATCTAGCTTGCGGTAGGCACTGCCAATGGCAAGAGACGTAGGAGAATGCTAAAGTAGTAGGAAGTAAGGTTAGGTGCAAGAAAAGTCAAAAAGTCAAACCGAGTTCTATCAGGCTGGCGCTTGGCTACTACCAAGGAAAGTGAGAGGAGGGAATGAATGTGAAACTCGTGATGTGGACAAGTCTAAGTGAGTGGCTGTACGTCGCCACCCAGAAAGGATAATCGGACACTGAAGAACAGCCGAACGTGGCGGCCGGAAAAGGATAAATGAGGGCACAAGGGTGTCCTGGATCAAAGGTTATTATAAAGGGGTCAGAGTTATAGTGATGCAGTGACAATAGAAACTAGCAAGTTACAGGAAGATACACAAGTGTGACATGGTTCACGGAAAGAGAAAACATATAATGACTTGAGGATTGCTTCAGAGAAACACGTTAATGTAACATGGTCGACAAAAACAGGATACAGTACTGACATGAGGATTAATTCATACAGAGTCCAGGACATTGATGCTATTTTTTAGGTCATTCACCCAGGAAGTAATGTCACTCGTGGTCAGTGTTAAGTCCATGGTGTACAGTCCGTAGACGCATGATCCACGTAGCTTCCAAGCGTCTGAGTTTTCTGTTACCACCTCTGGCATTGGTGGTTGCGACGTCGAATCAGAAAAAGGAGAACCATTTTCTTTGGCCTTGATTGGGGCAAGTAGCAGCATGTACTGCCATGGGATATCTCATGTCCTGTTGCTGTAAGGCTCTGATGTGCTCACCAATACGATCTTTCAGTGTTCTGATTGTGCTGCCGATGTACCAGCGTTTACAGGTGCATTCGAGAATATAGACCACGAATTTGGTGATGCAGTTAATGCTCTGCTTGATCTGGTATTGTTGTTTATTCATGGCTGTAAAACTTTTGACCCCGTGTTGTGCTAGTTTGCAGACCCCGCAGTACCCGCATTTAAAGAAACCTAGATTGTGGGTGGTGAGCCACGTGGGACTGGTGCTAGGGCCTGGGACACTGGGGCTGAGTCTTGTTCTGAGTGTCCTTCCTCTCCTATATGTGATTTGCGGCTTGGGTGGCATAACCTCTCTGAGTTTATTGTCAGCAAGTAATACATTCCAATGTTTGTTCAGGCTCTTCCTCATTGTTATCCCCATGTCGCTATAGTCAGTGATCAGACGGACTGGTTGGTCCTGCTCAGTGGTTACCTTTCTGGTGTTTAATGTGTCCTCCCTCTTTTTGTTGTTGATTCTCTTTTCTACAGAGCAGATCGTCCGGGCACTGTAGCCCCTGTCCTTGAATCTTTGTTTCATGTTGGTGATGCACTTCTGAAATTCTGGTTCCATACTACAGTTCTTTCTGGCTCTCATGAATTCCACGTAGGGATGTATGTATGGTATGTGAGTGGAATTTCAATATCCTCAAAAGGAATATATTCCTCAGGTGGTTCATCTTCTTTGTAGAAGGGAAACGTTTTAGTTACTGGATTTGATTTTGGGAATACTATCCATGAATAGAATACCTCTGGTGAGATTCATGTGCCTCTATCACAAAAACTGCCCTACCACCTCTTGGTGTTAGGCCGTGTTTTATAAGTTTTAGAGTGATGGCTCTCCTTAAATTTAGAGGGATGATTATAGCATCCTCGTCGGTTTCTTGAAAACCTGTATGATTAAAAGCTGCTGCGACTTGGTCGGCTACAGCCGCACCAGCATCGGTGTTTGTGCCGTTTTCGGACATGTTGAAATGAAAAATGCAGAGCAAGTTTCAAGGGAACAAAGATAAGGGGCCATATGTAGGTAACATACTATTTACCGATTCATAAATACTGAATTTTACCGATTCGGTATTTAAGAATCGGTAAATAGTATGTAGGTAAAAATTCGGTATTACTGAATCGGTATTTACCGAATCGGTAATGAGGCATACCTTCCCATTGATTCCTATGGGCCTGGAGGCCCATAGGAATCAATGGGAAGCCATTCACCATTACCGATTCGGTAAATACCGAATCGGTAATAGGGGGAGCATTTGCAAGGGTGGCAGGGTGTCACATTGACACCCTGTTGCACCCCTGAATCGTGCATGTGTGCACATGTGGCGCACATACATGCCCTAAGGGCATGTATGTCTGCCACATGGCACTGTCAAAACAGCAAAAAATAGATTTTTGGAAGGTATTCGGTATTTATCACCAACCTGTATTTGGTGGTAAATACCGAATCCTGAATACAAAAAAACACTCACTTGAGTGCTCCCTACATATGATTTAAGGATTCGGTAATTTACCAAATCTGTATTTTACCGATTCGGTATTTTACCGATCCATTACAGATTCGGTAAATTACCGAATCCTTAAATCATGCCTCCTACATCTCAAATGCCTAAATACCTGTCGGTAACGGGATATTTACCGAATTTCGGCCGTTACCGACCGGTATTTAGCTACCTACATATGGCCCAAGGTGCACAATATTTTGGAACACTGTATCCTCCAACGTTGAACAAATCAAACAGCTAATACATAGGATTTTTGTCCTACTCAGCTATGGCGGATATTATCCCTAACCACTCCAGACGTCTTATGAGTATTATGAGCAGGGGTCTCTGAGAAAAGCACGACTGAGTTACTTCAGTATCTAGCGTTAAATCAGTGCTTTACCAAACCGTTGGGCGCCATGTAGTGTTGTTCCTATATCCCTGATAGGCTCTGCACATTGGAATAATATACACTATAGTTTTGACATAGGACTGAGGTCAGTATGTCTCTATCGAGTACATTAAACATAATTACTTGTGTGTGCCAGCTAACTCAGAGGTCACTAGAAACTTCTCGAATAAACAAGAAGGGATTCGTTTCTGACAACCGCATAAACATGACAACTTTGTTTCCCTTAGAGTCGGAAAAATCTCAGAACCGTGGAAACAATAGATAACAGTTTCACTCAGTCAATTGTGCATGCTTTGTTTCTACAGGGTTAAACAGAAATAGAGAGACGGGTGTTTCAATAAAAAGGTTTATTGAACAGTCTTATTTCTCATGCAAGAGATATGAACTGCTACAATCGTGAGACAGGATGCAAAGTACAATATGTAAAGGGTTAGCAGTAAGATAAAATAATACTGCAATAGCATGGTTTGTAGCTATGACATATATTCATAAAATACATACATAAATAACACAGGCTAAAATGTGGATACTCATCTGATGCTTCTAAATAGTTCTACCCCAGTGTACCTAACCTAAGTGTAGTACGAGGTAAGAAGTAGGTGCTGTTTTCTAAAGTATAGCTAGCTATAGTTTTAGTTTTGCCAAGAGTTGCCAAAAGTTTCTCTAAGTTCTAGTCGGCTCCATACCTTAGAATGTGAGAGGTTGAAATCTCTTTCCGGGACTCGATGTCTAACACCCCGCAAGGGGAGTCAGAAACACTGGAGCTGGATTCTATGCGAGGAGGATGACAGCGTCTTTTCAGTGCATCAGCCGGGAGCTCGATCTCCTTCCGAACTTGCTGTGGCGAACCGCAAGTAGGCAGTCGAACTGGACCGTACCGGAACCGTGGTTTGCCAGGGCAAGTGCAGGTATATTTATACCTTGAAGGTGTTTAGGAATGCCTGTATTGACGTAAAAGTCGGGCATCGGAACGTCATGAATGAACCCCTAAGGAATAGATGTTCATGCATACTAAATGAGTTCTTGGAGAAATCAATATCCAAGCAAGGGAAATTCCTAAAGGCTTGAGTATGGTTTTCCAAGAACTCATTGTGACATGGATTGACGGATGTAGGAGACCATGCCTGTATTTGGATAGCATGGACAATGCCTAAATAAGGGCTGGATTTTCTATGCCTAAATAAGGGCAATATGAATTGTACCTATATAAGGGCATAAATCGGGAAACCTATATACAGAATGTAAATCTACACACAACAAGATGATGCAACAGGTAAAATAAAATTTAAAAAACATAAAACTACTTACCTTGCGCTCGCCGCGTAAATGCAGTGAGCGTGAAGTAAGTGGTTTTATATTTTATTTATTTAATTTTACCCGTCGGGTCGTCTGTCACCTTCCTCCCAACCCTGCCCCACCCCACCTCCCTACTACTCTTACCTGTGCCGGCCGCACCTGGGTCACGTGTTGACTCAGACGACCCTGGCTCCGGATTGCTAAGCAACAATGAAGAAAAGTGTCCGCCTTGAAATTGTATACACCCTGTCGGCTGCACAGGATTGTTGCTAAGCAACATACATCTTTGTGCAAAGACTCGTAGCTGAGCATTGCGTCAGTGACGTCACTCCTCCTCGACTTCACAAAATCAGGAAATCCAAAATGAATCATGCACTTCACGTGTCGTCTGCTCCGGCCAAAATCTGACCTGAGAAGGACAGCTACTATAAAGCTTCTCTCTTTCAGCTACTGTAAAGTTTTAACTTGCTGCTGTTGTAAATCAGGGTCTGAGGAAAAATCGCCTGCTCTGCCGGTCTACGATTTGTTTCCAGTCGTCGCGAGTGAAACATCCCAGTAAAAGAGGACTCGTAAGTAGATTCTTCGGGCCCGATTCACAGAACTAACTTAAGACAAAATCCTAAACTTACTACTTTTGGTATTCACAGAAGTTAGGATTTTGTCCTAAGTTTGACTTAAGACAAACTTAAGACAAACTTAAGACAGACTTAAGACAAACTTAAGACAGACTTAGGACAAACTTAAGACAGACTTAAGACAAACTTAAGCCAAAATCCTAACTTAAGTCTGTCTTAAGTCTGTCTTAAGTTTGTCTTAAGTTTGTCTTAAGAGGGGAGGAGCCTAGCGCGCATCCAAGATGGTCGCGTGAGCACAGGGCTCCCCGGACCCTCTCTGCTCCTCGGAATTTATCCTGAGAATATCCTGACGTGGCTTATGGAATCTGGGAGATAAAGACCAGCTGAGCGTATATCTCTTTTCAAAACTCAAATCGGACCTGGGAATCCTGAGTTGTCGTCGTCGGAACTTTTGGGACCCACCCGACGGAGGTGACCGGGGTGAAGGTGACCCGAGGGACCGGGCTGCAATTGAACAACAGCGGCTTCAGCGCGGTGCCAGCTGCCGATCCACCACTTTCGGTTTCGGTTTTGCACTTCAGGAGACCGGCAGGGAGGTGCGCTCGGGGTGGAGAGGTGCTTCCTGGGCCTCTGCATGAGGTTTTCTTTCATCTGCCACTAGAGCGCCTATCGCCTCGGACCCCCTATACCGACATTTTGTGGTCTTCTTGCTGGTGCCTTACACCTCTTGATTGGAGGTCCCCTCGGGTGACCGTGTTCACATGGGGGGCAAAGGGGGTCCCGAGGGCCGCAAGACCAAGGCTTCCCTCCGCGGGGGGGCAGTCCAGAGCAATAACATGGACCGCTACACCCAGGGCAGGGGGCCCTCTGGCGCTGCTGGCCTCCCCTCGGATACTGCGGAAGGAGGCGCGACCGCCACTACGGAACTATCCTTGCAGGACATTATGGGCGCCATTGATGGCATCAGGGAAACCATCGCGACGCAATATGAGGCCCTGGCCCGTAAGATTGACACTGTCGCGATCGATGTCACCCTGATCCGGGCCGACCTCTCCAAAACTAACGAGAAGGTCCAGGCTCTCGACGCACGGACCTCCACCCTCGGTGCGGATGTGTCGGATCTGCGGGCCGCGCTTGGAGACATCAGGGTGGTTAACGACCATATGGCCCGGCGGCTTGAGGACTTCGAGGGACGGGCCCGACGCAACAACATCCGCGTCATAGGTGTACCGGAGTCCTCTGACGGCCGCCCGGTTGACCTCGTGGTCGAGGAACTTATCCTGAAACAGTTGTCCTCGGCTGGCCTAAGTAAGTTCTTTGCCGTGGAGCGGGCCCATCGAGTTCCGGGCGGTCGGCCACGGCCGGGGGCCCCCCCGAGGCCTATCGTGGCCAAACTGTTCTACTACAGGGACCGCGACGCTATTCTGCAGGCCTCACGGACCCACTGCCCGGTTCGTCATGAGAACTCGACCATCAATTTTTACCCGGACTTCACGCAACTGGTCCAGAAACAACGGATGGGATTCCAAGGGGTGAAGCGTCGTCTCCGTGAGCTGGGCCTAAAGTATTCGATGCTCTACCCTGCAAAACTCCGAGTGGAACATGGGGATCGGACAGCCTTTTTTGACTCTCCTGTGGCTGCAAGTGACTGGCTGGACTCTCTGCCGGACGGAGGTGGCCGTCCCGGACCCTCTGCGGGCACCGCAGGTGATGGGTCCCCTTTAGAATGACTTTTGGTCCTTGATTTTGCCTTTTTGCACTGTACAGTCGGGTCTTATTTCATTTGCATATTGTGTTTTACCAGGACCAGCGAGGGGGGCGGGCGGGGACGGGTCCCTTACCTCCTCTGGGTTCTTTTCGTAGAATGGGGTTAGTGGGGCGACAGGCACACTGCAAGTTGGGGGGGTTTTTTGGCCCGCAGGGGTGCAGGGTGGGGGGAGTTGGTCCTGGGGTGGGGTTGGGGGGGAGGAGGGTTTGTTTTGCTGTGTGTTTTTTGTTTACAGGGCGAGGTACTGATTTTTGTCCACATTTGGGAACTGTGCTGCAGGCTGGGGGACCCTTGATCTATTGGGGGGGATGGGGGGGGACGGGTTGAGGCTTATGTCATGGAACGTCAATGGGTTGGGGGACCGTATCAAGCGGGGTGTAGTACTGCAATATTTGCGTCGTTTGACTCCTGATGTGGTGTTTCTCCAGGAGACGCATCTGGTTGGCAATGTTTGTCATGCAATGAACAGGGGGGGATACCGCCTCGTGGCCCATTCTGGTTTCACAACTGGTTCCAGGGGGGTGGGCATTCTGCTGCGAACCTCACTTCCGGTGGAGATCACTAAGATAGTCTCGGATGACAGAGGGCGCTATGTGTGTTTGATTGGGAGGTGGGAGGGGCAGCCCCTTGCCCTGGTTTCAGTTTACGTCCCCCCGGGCCTCCAGAACTCCACCTTCACTGACTTGGGTCGAATGCTGCTTGACCTTCCGGACAGCCTCCTGCTCATGGGCGGGGACTTTAATTCTGTGGTTTCGGGTGAACTGGATCGTCACCCACCAAGGACCCTCCCCGCTGCCCAGGCATGGCTGGGTGGGATGCTGGAGACCTTCGGCCTGGTGGATAGTTGGAGATTAATGCATCCGACCCACTGTCAATTCACCTTTCACTCGGGGGCGCATGGGAGTCTCTCTAGGTTAGACTACTTCCTTATGCCCGCGGCGCAGACTGGTCGGATTCGAGAGGTCAGGCACCTGGCGCGGGGTATCTCCGACCATTCTCCGCTGTGGCTTGTTTTTGACACCGGGCCGCGGTCTGCAGGGCGGATCGCTCCCATTAACCCATGGTACCTGCGAGACCCTACGACTCGTGACAGCCTGGTTAAGGCTATGGACCAATACTTCCTGGATAACGAGGGGTCGGTGTCTTCTGCAATGTCCCTGTGGGAAGCCTTTAAAACCGTGATCCGCGGACACGCCCTTTCCCAGATAGTGGTGGCTAAGAGGGTCAAGAGTGAGGCAGTGGTGAGGCTGGAGACTGACATCTTGGGGCTGGAGTCGGCCTTGGAGGCGAATGTTACTCCGGACGGGCTCCATGCCCTCAGCCTGAAACAGTTTGAATATAGGTCCCTGGTCACTGACGCGGCTAAAACTATGTATAGGGAGCAGCAGGGTCGACTGTACGATGCCGGGGACAAGGCGGGAAAGTTGATCGCGTGGCTGGACAGGAAGGAGAGAGTGAATCGTGTGGTCCCGGAGTTGCGTGCTGCGGATGGTGTGTGTGTGACGGAGCCTGACGAGATTGTGGAATGTTTTGCCGACCACCTCCGGGCTGTGTACTCCCCAGTGACTGACAGGGATGAGGACGACTCTCGCCTTCTACTGAGGGATATCGCCTTGCCCTGCCTGTCCGTTGAGGACCGTGAGCGGCTGGACGCCCCCTTGTCGGTGGATGAAATAGCGACCGCGATCCGCTCCCTTCGCTCGGGCAAGGCTATGGGTCCCAACGGTCTGCCCATTGAGCTATATAAATTGCGCCCTGACAAGCTTGCGCCCTTCCTCAGTCGCATGTTCCGTGAGTCTCTGGCGGCGGGTTCCCTCCCGGCCGATCAGCGTTTGGCCACGATAGTCGTTATCCCCAAGGAGGACAAGCCGCGAGATCGCTGTACTTCTTACCGGCCTATTTCACTGCTAAATGCGGAGCCTAAGATCCTGGCGAAAGTCCTTGCCAATCGTCTGTTGAGCGTCGTGTGCGATCTGATTCATCCGGACCAATGCGGATTCATCCCGCATCGTAACACCGCTCTTAACTTGCGGCGTCTTCATGGCGCCCTTGCCAGGGCGGAGCTCCTCTCCGAACCGGCCGTGCTGGTTTCTTTGGATGCCACGATGGCTTTTGACACCATCGAATGGCCATTCCTCTGGGCTGTCTTGGCTAAATTTGGCTTTGGGGAAGGATTTATTGGCTGGGTGAAGCTTCTGTACACGGGACCCATGGCTCAGGTGGTGGTGAACGGGCGGGTCTCTCGGCCCTTTGCCCTCGGCAGGGGCACGAGGCAGGGATGCCCGTTGTCCCCTTTGCTCTTCGCTCTCGCCCTGGAGCCACTCGCGGCTTGGCTCCGCTGGGAGCCCTCGCTTCGAGGGATCCGGTGGGCCCCGGGCTTTGAAGATCGGGTTTCGCTGTATGCGGACGATATTCTCCTATATCTCACCTCACCGCGGCAGTCGCTCAACGTCCTCTTTGACGTTCTGACTTCCTTTGGGAATAATTCGGGTCTCACGATCAATTGGTCTAAATCCTGCGTCTATCCGATCTCCGGTGGTCCTCCACTCCTACCGCCTCGGCTTCCGATCCAGGTATCACTGAGCGGCTTTAAGTACCTGGGGATATACGTTTCGCTGGACCCGGTGGCTCGCTATGAGCTGAATCTCCTGCGTCCGCTTCGGCGATTGCGAGAGGATACGGCCCGGTGGTGCAGGCTGCCCCTGTCCCCGCTGGGTCGGGCCGCGCTGTTCAAAATGATGTCCCTTCCCAGGTTCCTCTATGCACTCCAGAATTCCTTCGACGTCATCCCAGTGGCCTACTTTCGGGAGGTAGAGAGCCTGCAGAGGAGACTGGTGTGGGACGGGCGGGCGCGTATTGCTCTTGCTAAGCTTACTCTCCCCTGGTATGACGGGGGCATCGCGCTTCCCGACATTCGCAGGTATTATTGGGCCGCGCAGCTTTCGGCCATCAACCATGCCACGTATGCGCCTGGCCTGAACCCGGCGTATGAGATGGACAAGTTCCTGCTTCCCGGCGGGGACTATAACAGGGCGCTGTACTCCCGCTCGGCTGGCCGGACCCTTACGGGTCCTACTAAGATTGCTGTGCGGACCTGGAGGGCCGCCACTGCGGCCACGGGCTGGGGTGAGCGACTGACATGTGCTACTCCTTTGTTTGCCTCCGATCGCCTGGGGAGCCTCTGGACTACGAAGGGGTTTGACCAGTGGGACACGATTGGTATCAGCAAAGTGGGAGACCTGTGGCATAAGGGCGCGGTTAAGACTTTCGCGGCTCTTCAGGCCGAATATGAGCTTACGGATAGGGAGTTCTTCCGCTATGCCCAGGTTCGACACGCCCTGCTCTCGGTCTTTGGAGAGGGGACCACGATCCCGGTTTCCTCGCCCCTCGAGGACCGCATACTTGACGGACATGTCCCGGACAGCACTATTTCTTTAATTTATAAGAAACTGATTAATCATCGGGCTGACCTCTTGGTGCGCCTTCGGGAGGCTTGGACGGGGGATGGGGTGGAATTGGACGACGAGGACTGGCAGTCCGCACTGTCGTCCCCCAAAGAGGTCGCCATTCCAGCCCGTCTCCGGTTGGTACAGCTTAAGATTCTTCACCGGGTGTATGTGACGGGTCCTCGCTTGGTCTCGATGGGATATTCCGACGATGGGCTCTGTAAGCGGGATTGTGGGCTCAGTGCCACCTTTCTCCATATCCTGTGGGAGTGCCGCGAGGTGGCGGACTACTGGCGCCGGGTACATACGGTTATGGGACAGGTCACTGGGGTTGTGCTGCTGCCGGAGGTGCGTCGCTGTGTCCTGAATGTGTGGGAGCCCAATGATTATAGCGCGGCTCAGACTCGGTGGGCGGCCCTGGGGAACATGATTGCCAAGAGAGATATAGCGCAGCTTTGGGGTGCCCAACGGCCGCCCACCGTGTCAGTATGGAAGGAGAATATGGACTGGTGTATGTTCAGGGAGAAGACTGTGTATGTTGCCCGTGGTAAGCCGGGGGCATGGGGCAGAATCTGGGGGCAATGGAATGCTTATCGCGGGGGTATCTGTACGCCCCCCCTGGTGGACACCGATATCGCCATGTCCCCCTGACCCTTGACGGTTCCGGGCACCTTTTGGAATGACTACATATGGACGTTCAGTTCCCTTGGCCCCCCCCCCCGTCCCCAGCCTCCCGGTACTCCTTCCTTTCGTGTGCTGCTTAATGGTCTGACCTGGAGTTCCCCGGAGGAAGCCTGACCTGCGCCGTTTGTCTTTATGCCTCGCCTTTTGTTTTTCTTTTAGTTTTCTGTGTTTGTTTGATCTAAGTCTCCTGTGCCTCTAGAACTATCCGGACTCACTACGGGGCCGACCCCCGGGAACCGACTGCAGCTTTGATAAATGTATATTTCATTCTGTACTTAGCGGCCGGCCCTGGTGGTTGTAGGCCCGTGCTTGTAATCGAATTATTGTTCAATAAAAACTTTTAAAAACCAAAAAAAAAAAAAAAAAAAAAAGTTTGTCTTAAGACAAACTTAAGACAAAATCCTAACTTCTGTGAATACCAAAAGTAGTAAGTTTATGATTTTGTCTTAAGTTAGTTCTGTGAATCGGGCCCTAAAAGTTTATTGTAGAGCATTAAGTAATGTGACCGGCAAAGAAAACGACAACCAGCAACTGCCAACCCTCTTCCCACCATTCCTATTACACCTCAGCATTGCTTCCCAGGGTGGCTCATGCGCCAACACTTCTAAACACAGAGCCTGTCAGTGCGGTAACGCAGCGGCTACCCCTGTGGTCGAGGCAGACCCACAAACCAACCCAAAGACCTTGGTTAATGCCACACTCTGACCAGCTGCACGACTTCACTGCTGCCCCGGCATGTACCACCTCACAGGTCTCAGCCAATGCCATGCTCTGAATGGCCACTGCCAATGACCATGCAAAGGTATCCATTTTAAATGGATTTTACAGTGATTCTATGTTAATTGACCTCCTATATACATCCTGGGAATGCAGCATCTGCTGTTGCCCTCGTGGACCCACATTGGACCCCTGGACCAAAATCGAAGCTTCATTCTGACTTGCAAATCACCAGTCCACAGCCAATATAATACGAATGACCCCTACCCCACCTGAGCCATTGTCATACTCTAACAGACCAGTGGATGTCGCTGCTGCACCAGTCTCTGACTCCCGGCCTACAAGCCCTACAGATAATCCTATACTGTGACCGCTGGGTGTCTGCTGCTCCAACGTTTAGCTGCATCTGCCATGGCTCAGATTATGCAATACTGTAACTAGCTGCTAGATAACACTACTACACCATGACAGCTGCCACCCTCCAAACCTCCCACACTACTGCGTCCCATCAGGGCCCAAGTGTCAGCTGTACCAAACTTACCGGTCATTGCCTTCGGCCCCCCTGGAGTCGCTGATTGATGATGCCACCGTTCCACATACAAGGACTAGGAGCAGGCAGAGCGGAGCCATGTTCCCGCTCACTGACCTATGAGGGAAAAGAAGGGCCATTATTCTCACTGTCCTTATCACCGTCGGACGTTTACATGAAACTCTCCTGCATCCAAGAGGTCATAGACAAACAGGCCTACAGAGCAGCAGAACCAGTTCAGTGAAGACATCCCACCCGAATACCCAGAAGGAGCCTTATCAGACTTAAACCACGCCCCACCCTGGGCCTCCCTGCTCTGCCTATCAACCCCGCCAGGCATCTGAGCAGGGTATGTTGTCTCTGCTGTGACTAATCTTGTCAGGTAGCGCTTGGCATCGATGTATCGAAGCTCTGTGACGACAATCGATAAAGTACTGGACATATATGAATCGATTAGACGTGACCTCTCTTCACTTCCCCACTCTTGGGATCGACAGTCACTGCCTCAAACTAAACAAAGACGTCTCATCTCCAAAACGTCAGCAGTGTTGAGGCAGAGTCAGGCGACTGTGATGCAGCTTTGAAAGGGCAAAGTCAGCCATTTGACAGGCTTGTCTCTGAATGGCTAGTGAGGTTTGCGTGTGCTGCATAGCTAAGTCCAGGGAGTTTTATATGGGGTTGGTGTTATACCTGCTGCTCAACCAGTGTGAGTGTGGAGTGGAATGTTGGTGCATGGTGATGGATGGAATGTTGGATGTCTGAGAGAGTCAGTTGGAGTATGGGCTGAGCAGCAGGAAGGCTGCTCCTGGTGGGCGCTTAATTATAACCACTCAATAGACCATCTTACCTAATCTACACCTGGACTACTGGAACGCTCTATATATCATAACATTTTGGCGAAGATTTTAAGGAAGAACCTATGTGTATAAGCTGGATGAAAGAAGATATTTTACAGAGGGAGACTGAGAAACCAAGATTAAAAGAATTTGAAGTTTCAAGAGAAAATTCAGTGGAACTAACTGCTGTGGCTACCACAGAGAAAGAAATGTAAATAAGAAACTACAGTACAGAAGTTGTGAACTTGAACTACAAAGTTTTAAATTTCTAGACCGCCGTGCAGCCTCACCAGTGTCCTGTTCCATCGACTGCCTATCATCAGGACGTGAGTCTGTTTGCTTCAAAGCAGCAGTCATACAGTTAGAAGCTTATATGATGTTCACATCTGTTCACATGTAATGGGAGATCGCAGTGCTTACAACAAATGTTTTGTGTCCAGCAGTTTGTATCAGCAAGCTGAATGCATTTACTTGGGATTGGAAACCTTACTGTGGATTTAAATGGGAAGCACACAGCGGATCAGCGCATGATTCTGTTTCTTCGAACGGCATGGGTGCTGGCTATTAATTGATTATTAACTGTGAGTATTTTATTTCGTTATTGTGCATATCCAGCAGTTGGGATTTGGAAACGCACCTGTTAGAAATGGGGGTCTCTAGTTGGCAACAGTTTGCACCTTTGTCCTAGTGGGGACCCTTCTTCCCAGTCGGGGATACACTTCTAAAATAACCCTGCTCACCCCCTTGGTAGCTTGGCACGAGCACACAGGCTTATCTCAGAGGCAGTGTGTGAAGCATTTGTGCACACATACAGTAATACAGTGGAAACACTACAAAAGGACACCACACCAGTTTAGAAAAATAAGTAATCTTTATCTAAACCAAAACAAGACCAAAACAACAAAGATCCACAATCCAGAACTAAATATATGATTCTTAAAAGGTAGAAACTGTTCTGTTACAAGAACATTTTGGATGTGACACTTTTACACAAAGTACCTTGGCTGCGTCAATAAATGCAAGCAAAAAAAGTCGCAGGGAAGGTGATGCGTCGGTTCCTTAGACTCAGGGAAGGTGATGCGTCGGTTCCTTGCTCCGGGGGAGGTGATGCATTGGTTCCTTACTGTTGCTAAGGGGAGGTGATGCGTTGGTTCCTTACCAGAGGGGAGGTGATGAGTCAGTTTCTTACTGCGTGGGGAGGAGATGCATCAGTTTCCTACTGCGTCCCCTCAACAATGAGGCAGACTTGATGCTTCAATACGATGCGTGACAATCCGGTATGAAGACCCTGGATGCGCTGCGGTGATTTCAGCCGCGTCTCCTCGATGCGTCAGTTCTTTCACAACAGGGCCTGCGTCAGAATCGGTGCGGTGATCTCAGACGTCGGAGATCGGTTCATAGTCTTCCTCTCAGGGCAGACACTTCAGCTGCAAGCAGACGCAATTCTTCTTGCACCGCTGCGATGTGTCGAAACAGGCGATGCGTCAATTTTCACAGGTCTTGCAGTTTCCAGTCCCAAAACAACCTCCAGAGGACAAGACCACTGACAGGCACCTCTCAGCAGGTCAGAACTCCCAGCAAAGGAGTTCAGAGGGGGCTGGGGTGAAGTCTTTGAGTCCCTGAGACTTCAGAACAGGAGGCAAGCTCTATTTCAAGCCCTTGGAGATCTTCCTCAAGCAGGGGACACAGCACACAGCAAAGTTCTTCTCCTTTCCTTGGCAGAAAGTAGCCACTGCAGGCCAACCCCAGACAACAAACAGTACAGGGGCAGTATTCCCCCTCAGTTTCTCCAGCTCTTCTCCTTGGCAAAGGTTCCTCTTGATTCCCAGAAGTGATCTTTGAAGTCTTTCCTATCCCTGAGACTTCCAACAGGAGGCACGCTCTACTTCAAGCCCTTGGAGAAAACTCTAACAGCAGGATGATGAAAGCACAGTCCAGTCCTTTCCCTGCCCAAGACAGAAGCAACCACTGCAGGCCAACCCAAACCGCACACAGCACAGGGGCAGTACTCCACCTCCAGCTTTCCCGTTTCATCTTCCTGGCAGGTTCCTTAGTTCAGCAGTAATCTAAAGTTCAGGGGTCTGGTCCCCACTTTTAATAACACAAATTCCTTTGTTCTCTGGTGGCAGAGAAGCTCTTTGCCCAGCCAAAACCAGTTCTGTACTCTCTGGTGCAGCTACCCGGCAGGAGGTGGAGACAGCATTGTATAAGGCAGACAGGGCCTATTCAGGTGCAAGGCAAATCTCCTCCTACCCCTCTAAATGCAGACCAGGCCTATTCAGGTGCTAGTGAAAACTGCTCCCACTACTCTGAATGTAGCCCAGGTCTATCCAGCCCAGTCCTGACTCATTCTGGAAAGGCTGGACACACATCACCCCCCCACCCCGGTGTCCATCTGAGAGAATGCACATCCCCTACCCCTGTCACTCCAAAGCCAGACAGTCAATACACAAACCAGCAGTGGCACACAGGATGGCTAAGCAATAAAATATCCACTTTCTAAAAGTGGCATTTTCAAACACACAATATAAAAATCATCTTTACTAAAAGATGCATTTTCATATTCTTAGTTCAGGCATACTAAACTCCATCTTTCTATCTTGTTCAAATGCGAAGCTTTAAGTATAAGATGTTATAAATAAACTCCCATTCTATCCTATGGGACAGATAGCCTTTCAATTAGTGAAAAACAAAATTGGCAGTATTTCACTATCAGGACATGCCATACACATCAGGGAATGTCCTACCTTTCACATACACTGCACCCTGCCCACACGGGTACCTTGGGCCTACCTTAGGGGTAACTCACACGTAAGAAAAGGGAAGGTTAGGGTCTGGCAAGTGGGTGCACTTGCCAGGTCGACATGGTAGTACAAAACTGCATGCAGACACAGCAGTGGCAGGTCTGTGCTGCAGGCTCACTAGTAGCATTTGATTTACAGGCCCTGGGCACACACAGTGCACTGTACTAGGGACTGACAAGTAAATCAGATATGCCAATCATGGAATCACCATTACATAAACACAATTTACAGGGACAGCAAATGCACTGATCAGCAGAGGTAAAGTGCCTAGTGTCATAAAACCAACAAAACCCAACAGAAACAGAAGGCCAAAAAGCAAAAAGTCTGGGGGTAAACCCACTGGACAAGCCAGGTCAGTCAGTCAGTCAGTCAATTTTCTTTATTCGATTAATAAAAATCATAAAAGATCGAGCAAAAAAATACATAACATGATTACATCAGATCATAACATTTGCATACAATTATCAGAAGAAGGAAAAAGAAACAGTTAAAATTTATACATCTAAAACATTCATAAATATTTTAAAAAACAATAAAAAGAAGGGTACATTATATAAAAGAGGAAATTCATTTCTCGCAGATAGAATGCCTATGCCTTATTTGGTGCCTCTTCACGCGTGCTCCTGCCACTAGAAAACTAGCGACAGCGAAGGCTACATTTATATTAGGAAGGAGTTGCAAAAATAGCAGGGCTGGTTTTACCTGAATAAAGCCCTGAGTGCGTAAGATAGGGAGCAGGTACCTTTTTCTAATCTCAGTGTAATGGCCACAAAACATAATAAAATGCATCGTGTCCTGTACCGAAAAACAATCGCAGTCACAGGGTTCAGCGTCATCAGGACTAGCCCAGGTTCCAAAGTTACCTAGGATAAAGTGAATTAAATTGAAGCGAAATCTCGTTAAAAGAAAGCGATGGTAGGGATTTGTTACCCACAAAAGATATGGTTCCATTCCAGGAACAGAGGTGAGCAAAAAGTAATTCCTTACCATGGGTTTTTTTGACTCTTGTGCTTCCCTTTCCAGAGCATATAGATTTAACAGGGTGTGTTTAACTAATTTTAAATCTTCATAAATTATTTCGTCTGGAGATGAGAAGAGCTCCAATCGGCCTGCTAAGGACAGCTGAGTTCTCACATATCTTACCCATGGGATTTTGAGTGCGTTGTCCAGGGCTAAACAATCTTTTAAAATGGTGTGATTTAAAGTAAGCTCCGGATTAAGCCAAATTTTTAGCCACCCAGTCACTGGTGCTAATTTCAAGATGTCAGATATGTAACCCAATCCTAACTCTTTATGTAAAGCCAATGTCGGGGTTGATTGGGGAACAGACAGAAGTGATCTTAAAAATTTATTTTCTGCGTTCTGTATTTTAATGGGGTTAGTATAGCCCCAAATAGTGGAGCCATACTGGGCGATTGACAGGCATTTTGCTTTGTAAACTTTGATTATACTTTCCATGGGGCGAGCGCCCAGTTTTTTGGCAAAACCCATCAGTCCTGCAGTAGCTCTGGTGACAGCATTACTTTTAGCCAGAAGCTGGGGGCCCCAGGAGCCCCTTTCATCAAAAATCACACCTAAGTATGGGAAAGAAGGAACTCTTTTTACCTCCTTCCCTGCGCAGTGAAATGTTATCATCTTTTTTTTTCTACCTGCATGTCCAGAGATCATTACATGAGATTTATCCGTATTAATTTTCATATCCAAAGATACCATAAAAGCTCCAAAAGATGAGAGGAGTTTATTCAGTGCAACTCCAGAACGTGCGAGAAGAACGGCGTCATCCGCGTACAGTAGGACGGGTATCTTTGTCTCCCCTGCACGCGGAATATCGCTGTGTGATGTTTGCATTACTGTCTCAAGGTCATTAATATATAAAGTAAAGAGAAGAGGGGCGAGTATACACCCTTGTCTGACCCCTCTCTCAGACTTAAAGAGACAGGTGCATCTTCCTTCCCTAGTGACTCTGACAGAAGTCATGAGATCCTTATGTAGCTCAGCTAAATAATCGACTAGGGGCGGATCAAGGCCCATGGTCAACAGGATCCCCCAGAGCTTCGACCTGTTAACCAGGTCAAAAGCTGAGGAGAGGTCCATAAAGGCCATGTACAGTGAACCACCCCTAGCGACCACATATTTGTTTATAACAAGCTCCAGGTTTAGGCATTGATCTAAGGTTCCTCTTTTGGCTCTAAAGCCATATTGTGCATTAGATAAAATGCCCTTACTTTCTAAAATCGTGGACAGTCTACCTAACAGGACTCTCCCCAAAATTTTGACACTTGAGTCAATAAGGGAGATAGGCCTATAACAGGCCGGATCTGTCCGCTGTCCCTTTTTGAAGATAGGCACAATAGTTGAAATTAACCAGCTAGAAGGGAAAATAAATTCCCTAGTGGCGTTAAAAATATTGGTTAAAATTTTTGAGCTAAATTGAGGGGCGGTCTTAAAGAAATCTGCTGGGACCCCGTCTGGCCCCGATGCCTTTTTACAGAGTGTGTCTTTTAGGGCAAGTATCACCTCTTCTTGGGTAAAAGGGGGAATCTGAGACAATGGTTTTAACGCTGTTGATTCACAGTCTATTGTGGTATGAGTTTGACTATAGATATTACTAAAATGTGAAACCCACTGTTCATCTGGGATAATACAGTCAGCTCTCTGGTTATCTAATCCCACAAAATATGGATGGTTTATGACTGCCCAAAATTTCGCACTATCTTTCTGTGTCTCGGGCAGTAACAAATCATTCCACGCCTCATTTTTAATCTCAGACTTCCTCTTCCTAATAGCAAGATTGTATTGTTTCCTCAATGATGCTATCAGGACTCTATTTCTAGGTTTACACTTTAACGCCTTTAGAAGGGCTGAATGGGCCCTAGAGCAGTTTGAATCAAACCATCTAGGTCCAAATGATTTATTCTGCTTTGCCTTTACGGTCAGATCTAAATTAACTTGATGACATATGACACCAAAGGCATCAACCACTTTGACACTCGAATTTTTATTATCGAGACAAATAGCAATTTCATCAGGAACTTTTGCCAGTGTCTCCTGTAAAAAAGACATTGGGATAACTTGGTCCCATTTTAACCTGCGATCTTGATCTTTAAGCTCAAGGCCTGTCGCACACAATGTGTCAATCTTCCTATTTTCAAGGACTCCGAATGCTAAAACCTCTAAGATCACAGGATTGTGATCACTAAAAACAGACGTTTCTACTCCATATGTTAATATTTTAGATAAAATACTTAAGGAAACAAAAATATAATCTATAATTGTACCAGATTCATGACCCACGTATGTTGGTAGCCTCAAGTCATTTGAGCAGGTGCAAAATTCATAGAGGTTGAGGGTAGCCAGAAATAATTCCAAGATCTCTCCGCTTGAAGTGTGTTCAAAATGCGGAGGTAAAGGATAAAAAGGAAGTATCTCAGTTTCCCTCTGACAACCTGCCAAGCAGAGGTGGATATTAAAATCCCCCATTAGGATAACCTCAAATTCACAACTACTGTTCTCAATATGAGTGGATAAGAGGTCCTGTAAGGCTAACAAATGCTCGTTTGGAAATTGACTGGTCATGGAGTTATAAAAATTCAAGAGTAAAATAGGGTTACAGTTAGATAAAGTCAGTTCAACTATTAAGCAATTTTTGGATTTAGACTGAATGTATTTAGGTTTTCCTTTAACGTCAAGAGAAATATACACAACTAGCCCGCCCCTAGCTCTTCCTGCTTTACTGGGGACTGCAGGTACTGAAAAATGAGAGTAGCCGTCTAAGGGCAAACACTCTAACGGGTCCCAAGTTTCTTGGAAAGCAAGAATGTCGTAACTCCTGATTTTATCCAGCCATATTTTATCTTTAAATTTGGATCTAAGGCCAGCAATGTTCCAGCTCAAAATTCTACAGGCTCTATTGTCTGCAGAAGACTGAAGAGGTAAAACAAGAGTCTGCTGTGGTTCCTCAGCATTATCAAATGGGCTTGACAAAAGTCAATCATTTTGATCCAGAAAAGAAAGTGGCGCAAAACGGTTAAGCAATTCCAAAGGTTGTGTAACAGGGTTGAATACGAAAGGTTGTTGTCGATAGGCTGGTGCGTTATTCCTTATATCTTGGCCCCATCTGGATTGAAAATCCCAATTTGTGGTTCGTCCTAGAAAAGGAGTCCTTGGGATTGATACATTCTGTTGTTCCCCATAAAAGAATTTCAAAGTTAGGGGAACGACAGAACCTTGTCTACGTTGAGGGGGAAGGATATTTACAAGAATATTAGGAAGAACATTTTGATTTGCAAAGCTCACAGCCACGCAATCGCCTTTAAATTTTTTAGGGCGATTTCCCAGCCAAGGAACCCTAAATGCTGATTTAATTACACTTGCAAGATGTTGCTGACCTCCTGGAGCTAACCGCACGTTGCTGCTTAACCAATGTAATGCTTTGCTACACAGTGAGTTAGAACTTTCCACCGTGCCACTTTCTAGAAGAGGAACATTTGCAAGGACTAACACCACAGGTGTGGCTTCAACAATAAATTGCAGGGGGTCCGATGTAGAGGTGTGGGGTTGTAATGCTTGCATATGGGTAACATTTGCCACAGAATTTGAATTTACTGGGGGGCGTTGAAGCGTAGAAGTCCCAGCGACAACATTGGGAATCAGTGTCACTGGTTTGCCCCCAGATGGCTCTGTTCCCTTTCCAACCCCCAAAGTCATTCCATCAGCTGCTTCCCCATGATTATTGCTCAAAGAAGTCACTAACGTGGTTAAATTTTCAATGCCACTTGCAGCTATATTTTGCTGCCCACCCAGCTTCTTGACCTCAGCTTGTAATTTGTCTATCTTGGAGATGAGGGGTTTAATGATGGAATTAATTTTAGTCTCGATGAAATCCGCAATTTTTTCTAAGAGAGCTTCTTCAATAGGACAAATAGGAGAAACCTCAGCATGGTTCATTTGTGTAGATTTTGAGGTATTAGCCCTCTTCCATTTAGCCCCAGAGCGTAGACCACCCCGTTTGAGGGGAATCTTTGCACATTGTCGTTTGGTTCTAACTTCATGGACTGTAGGTGTTGCATCAAGGATGGACACCTCGGATGTCTGAGACTGTGTATCTTGGTCAAAATTAATATCATTCACAACATTTATATCACCCTCAGTTAAAGAATCTTCAAAGGCCGGAGTTGCATTGACCGGGATATCAGGTGTGGCTTGTAAGGCAGTGTCCACTAACGTGGTGGCGCTGAAAACATTTTGTGTGTTAATTTCGTCAGACGAAGGGATAGCAAAAGAGGGTGGGGACAAACAGAGTAGGTCCGGTGATTGGCTCAACCCCAATGACTCCCTCCTTTGCGTATTGATTTTCTGGACAGTCTGTACCAGATAATTGTTCATCTTATTATTTTGAACTGTTGCAGCTTTTTTAGGCATGACTTAAACTGTAACCGCAAATCTTTCACGAATATAAGTGTAGGGGCTTCTTAATGCTCGACTTACTTGCGCAATGATGACCAATGTGACACCGGCAGCGTATGTGGCCCTGCCCCTGCCTTTTCCTGCCGATGAGGGCCGTAGAGGGCCCGCCCTTTGCCCGGGCTTCGCTCCGGGCGTCCCGCACGCGTCCCGCGAAGCGGGCCTGACGCTGAATTTATGCGCCTCCTGGCGCTGTTGGTGCGTGCGTTGTTGTGCGCCGCCGCAAGTGCTGCCGGGATTCGTAGTCGGCGCGGAATCTAGCTGGAAGAGACTCTTGGCGATGGCGGCACAGAAGCGTGGACTGCACGGACTCTTGGCGGTGGCGGCGTGTAGGTAAGTTCGGTTCCCTATTAGTACTGTTTTTGTGGCACGAGATACGTGCAAGCCTTACCAGATTTGAACAGTTGTTGCAGCATTCATTCCAGGCGCGCGACAAAGCGTGCAGACTGTAACTGACATCAGCATCGGAAGGAAGGTCTAATCTCCATCACAACGGACGCATAACAATGCACTGGCGGCCATCTTTGGTCATTGGGAAGAGTTACATGTACTTTTGTAGCAGTTACAACATTGTGGGAAGTCTTTAGTGTTTACTGGAGCCTTTCCATGTAAGCCCATTGCGAACTTCATCACTATCAGCGTGATCGGTGAGGCGATTGCAGGATGATGGAGAAATCTGGGAAATTGGAGAGGTGTTCAGTATGCTGGTAAAGTGAGGTGTCTCCTCGTTTTCTCTTTCTGGAGAGATGCTCACCTGTGGGTGAAAGACTTGCAATCTGCTTTGGAGCCGGTGACTGAGGCAGTCGTTTACCTGTGGCGCCTCTGAGCTGGTGAGTGCTGGGGTATGCTTCTAGGATTTATGTCAGCATCGCACATTGGTATTTGGCATTAACTTTGGATTGACCACGTCATGCTAGAGAGTCGTTCAGCAGTTTGCTGTGAGAAGTTGTTTGAGCACTTACATTGCAGCCTATCTGTTGCACACGGTTGTGGATAGGTTTTGAAACATTGTGTTGGCTGTCATGTATTTCGTTTGGACTGTGCAAAGGGACTTTTATCCGTGACAGTTGTGGACCTTCTCATTTTTACAGTTTTGTCCACTGTTGCAGTGTATTCGGGTGAGAGGTTGCTCACCAGATACTTTGACAGGGTGTTCTAAGAAGAATTGTTATGCACATTTGTTTGTAGATGTACTGTGTTTCACTTGTCTTTTCCTTTTAGAGGAGGTGCATTATTTGACCCTAGCTCCAGTGCTTGCTTTCATGTTTAGGTGTGTGTTTGGATGCAAATTGGTGAGATTTCTCTTACCCGTGAGTGGTTTTTGGGATGACTGTGAGAGTTTAAGTCACCCATTTCAGATGTAAGATGTTTCATTGAAGGATGACTGTTATTATTTATTATTTTTGGCTCCAGTGTGTTATGGTGTGGGACTGGGTTTGGTCACCCATTTCTTGATGAGTGTGGGGGTCATGTCTACCACCATTGTGTGGTTGTGGGATGACAATAGGTCACTCACCCACATCTGTAGGTGTTTGCTGCTGTATCGAGATGACTGTGCATGTATTAAGTCACTCATTTTCTAGGTTGCACAGTTGAGATGACTGTTGTGTTATGAGTTTG
The DNA here is from genome assembly GCF_964204655.1 of Triturus cristatus. NCBI lineage: Eukaryota > Metazoa > Chordata > Amphibia > Caudata > Salamandridae > Triturus > Triturus cristatus. The sequence goes on along the minus strand of NC_140590.1, from coordinate 270,792,665 downwards.
ACTGCTCGTGGTTACGTCAATCAGGTCTCCCACTATTTGTGGTGTGGGTTGATTGTAGGCAAATCACTCACTGTTGGTGTTGTGTTTGAGATGGCTGTTCGTGGTTAAGTCACTCAGGTCTACCACCATTGTGTGGTTGTGGGTTGATTATAGTTTAATCACCCACATATATAGGTGGTATGCTTACGATGACTGTATGGGACTAAGTCACTCATGTCATGGTAGGGGTTTAGAGGGGGCACCAGCCTGACGCGCTACCCCAAGACCCAGTATAGCACCGAATGAGCAACTTCACATCTCGGTTTGCACTCTCACAGGGAGAAATCCTCACTCAGACTCAGCGCTGTATGGTGGCTGGGCTGGTGCTTTCTTTTTTCGGGGGGAGGTGTATTTAGAGCTGAATGCTATTATTGTATTATCTTACTATCAGAACCAGGGGTGGAGCGGGGCGAGTTCGTTGTTTCCAGGAGTCCTTGTGCAAGCGCTCCCCTGCCTTAACCCCAAGTCTAGTTACTGAAATACATCCATCCCTGGGGTGCAGAAGGGCCCTCAGACCCTCTGGCCCGGTGCCCCTGTTCTTGCTGCAGGACTGATCGCTGCCCCCCCCTTCACTCGGTTTCTCAGCGACTCGCTTCCCTCTCCTGTGCCACTTTCTCCCACTCTGTCTTCTACATTTCCCAGCCGTTTGTGAGTTCTCAATTCACTCCCCTACCACCGCGCTCTCCTTCCGCTCTTCTACACTACACTTTCTATACCCCCATTCATTCTTCGTTTCTCATGCTTTGCACTCTTGCTTTCCCCAGCTCGCATCTTGCTCTTGGACACGTCTCTCCACTCACAAGAACCCTCTCTGCCTGCATTGTCTGCCTCATTTTCAATCCCCCACCCGCCAGTATCTCACCCTGTTCCCTATACTCTCACTCTGTATTCTCCACTCACTCTTCCTGCCCCCCCTCCCACCATTCACTGTCTAACCCACTCCTGTAAAGGGCCCGGCGGCGAGACAGTGACTGAGTTGAAGGAGTGCCGCTGCCCGCGTCCCACGCAGGGGGACTTCAGCAGGGCAGCTTTCTAGTGGCCACCCGTCGGAGCCCCCCCCCCCCGTTCCTGCTCCCTCGAGAGGCCGTGCCTTGGGGAGGGGAGGCCCCAACGGGCATTGCTGGGGGAGGCTGGGCTGGGTTGGGCGGGGCCAGGCCCTATTTAAGCCTCCCGCCCCCGCAGATCGCCCTCTGCTTCCTGTTGCACTCCTGGCCGCGCGAGATCGTGGTCTCCTTTGTGGCGGCGTCGCGTTTGATTGTGGTCGGCGGAGTTGGTGCGACGGGGCGCGGTGCGGAACGGGATCTCGAGGAGGTGAGGTGTCTGGGGCCAGGGGAGCGTGTGGTCGCTGCCGGTGGTTGGCGCGGGGAGGCGTGTGTGCTTTGCCGGCCTTTCCCCCGCGCTAGGTGCCGGTGGTTGTGTGCGCTCCCTGGGCAGCGGTGTCTGGCGCCTCCCTCGGGTATGCAGGGGTTTCCGTGAGTCCGGAGTTTGGTGGGCACATCGCCATCTGGTGGCTGGCTGGCCCGCTTTTCGTCAGTGTGCGTTGTGCGGAGATTGTCGACGATGGCACAGCATTTACCCGAGCTTGATTTCCCGCTAATGTAGTGGACTGTGCATGCACCACGCGCGCGCTCTTGTCGCCTCCCCCAGTTGAGCTCAAGGAGAGTTTAAAAAGGGAAAGGGGAAAAAATCCAGGAACAAACAGTTTGTGCGCTTGTTTCCTCACTGCAGGGTGTGCGCGGATACCCTCATTTCAGTTTCTGCACGGGCAATTTCCCCCCGGGCCCTACTTGAGGTAGTGTCGCATGCATGGTTGTGCGGCAGCGGTGACGTCGTGAACACGTTTGATCGCATATTTTTAGGGGATGTTTTCTTCCCTGTTGTTGACTGCAGGGGTGGTCGTCGGGTCGGTGCAGAGCGACTTTGTATGACCCGCGAGCAAATTGTTTGTCTGCGTGTTTTAGTTTTGAACACCCGGCTTTGATGAGCAGCTGGGCGTCGTTTCCGGAGAGGGGCTTGCGCCTTTGTGTATGGATCGACAGAGGATCTGGAGCACCCGGTGATAGTGTAGATGCTGTGGAATGCTCTGTGAGATGAACGCCCGGTGCCTAGTGTAGACATTGCAAGGTGTGTTGGATACAGGCAGGGTCGCGGGAATTGTGGAGCATGGGATGACTGGACTATGCGACAGGGCTAACTAGATAGCTGTTTTTTCCACGTGCTGGGTTTTTGCATCGATTTCGTTTGAACCGTTGCTGTGCACATGTTAATCATTGTCTCATTCTAGCGCAGCGAGGCCATAGTTTTCTCCCCAAGAGGCCTTCGAGGTATGGTTTGGATTTCGCACATTGTAGAGCCCTGTTCCCGATGTCTCTTGGAGCATTTGTGCTTTTGGGCTTGTGTTTGTGAATTCGGCGGAGGTGCTTCCGGGGTGCGCCTCATGCCAGCAAAGGGCCGGCGGCTGCGCCTAGAAGCCTTGAGCGGGCCTGCGTGGGAGCTATGCGTGACGGGATGCAGCTGCGCCGGGCACTTGCTAGCAACTGCGGGCTACCTCCCCATCAGAGCCGCGCTTGCCTCGGAAATGAGGAAATGACTTGGGGTCCATGTGGCAGTGGAGTTCGACGGGACAGGGTTGCAGGTCAATAGGTCGCACCCGGGCGGGTGTCATCTGGCTCAAGGGTGGGGAACGTGGAGTGATGTTTTATCTTCCCACTTAAGGGAATTTGCAGCCTCGCGCGTTCACCGTGATTTATGCTGTCCTGCACTGTTCGAAAATGGGATGGAATTTTGGCAAAGCAAAGACGGGCTGCTTGGAAAGTACATACATGGCGTGCACAAGGGAGGATGAGCTGAAAAGGGTACAATTGTAGAAAGGTTTCCGGAAGTCGAATGTGAATGGTGGTTATGGCCGTGGAATGAGCACTGCGTCTAAAAGATATCGGATGGCCTTTGTTTGCGAGCGGTCTCATCTGGCTGCGGGAACAGCGATAGTCACGTGGGTCCCTGGTCTAAGTTCAGGTCAGTCACTCAAATAAGGAGAGCGGGACATTTGCGCCTAGGGGTAAGACAGAGGCCATCTTGGACAAGTAGCGCATACCTGAGCGTATGTGCGTACATAGCGTTAATTCTGTGTTTGTTAGCTGTTAGCCGTGTTTATAGTGGAGGTTTTTGACTTCGGTGTAGTTAGTGCAGAGGGTTAATATGCCCGCCGCAAATAACGTGTGCCAAGTAGACTGCAGAGTGCGTATGATGTAAATAGGGCAGCAGGTTACTGTGTTCAAAAGAGGCATCCTTTTGTTACTTGCAATGTATATCTGAAAGCCCTAATAGTCAACAGTGAACTACGAACGCTCATCCTAGAGCTGCATACACACCGCTAAGCATACATTATTAGAACATTGATTTATGTTGCAAAGAGGGATAATTGGGGTAGAAATCGACTGAGCTAGTGCTTCTCCATACCAAGCAGCCTTAAACTATACTGCCTGCCAGTAGGGATGACATGAGTCTCCTACACTTGGCTCAGGTAACATTTCCTGTACACAGATTCACATGCATATGATTGATTGGCCCGGCGGTTTTTGTGTGAGATGCAAAGTTCTCGGACACCCTACACTGGTAGGAGTGGCGCTATATAACTAATTCAATGCATCTGGGAGTGTGGTTATGGAAACTTGGTCAACTGTTAAAGGGGGCTAGTGAGAAGCCGGGGGGGAGGCGGCATTGGGGGGGCACCAACAACATTCTTGCACAAGGCGCCACCATCGCCAAGGCCGGCATTGCCGTTTACCGCGAGAGTGCGTGAGTTCTACAACACTGTTAGGGGCGTGCCGAATTACATTAAACATAACCGGCATAGCGCTGGATACAAACCAAATTATTTCCGGCAACTAATTATAATTTTCTAGGGATACCCTGGCCTTGTTCATACTCTCTACAGCACTTTGCTCTCATATCACCAGGTGTTATACCTTACCTACCTTTCGTGCGAAAGTGACCTTGGTGACTTTGCATATTATGAAACAGTGTTTTCATGGAGGAGGAAGAGGCTAAGACATATATAATGACATCGTGGCGACTATAGGGGGCCCTAGACTTACATAGACCATGGTGACGGTAATATATGATAAGTGGTGGGTCATAAGCTCCTGAGCATCTTTAAATGAAAGCAAACTAGATCTTCAATGAGAAGGAATTGGTCATCAAAGTGAAACAATATCCGAGGGTGGCAGCAGGTGTTATGTATCACTACAAGTCAATAGGAATAAAAACCCACATTGCTTATGCCCCTATGCAGTGTCTTATGCAGACTCCGGCGCCGCCGGCAATACAGCAGCTGTCCGTATGTATACATGTAGGGATTCTTCTTTGTGTTGTCAGTTAAATTAAATTTTGAGGGGCAGTCGTACCTACGCTGCACGGTCACAAAAGTCGTGAGGCCGCTTCATTCAGCCATGTCTCTGGAACCATGCTATGCTGTGGCTCATTTTGTATATCCTTGGGCCGGCAACACATTCCTTCATCTCCAGCATGCTTTGCTGATTAATTGATTATATGAATGAAGTCGCATGTTTTAGCTCAAACTGAGCGACAGTTACTAATCGCAATGACATGGGTTCACACGCACTGGAAGGCCCCATTAAATTTATTCCCTGGTATCTTTGTCCCAAAATCCAGCATTTATTAGGGTTATCCGGTACAAGGGGGGAACCTCATTGGCATTAGTTCAATGCCTGTAGGTACGAAGGGACGAAGTTATGGGTCCCACGTGGTGCATCAGGATAAGGGAGTATATATAGATATATGTTATCGTGTGGAAAGGTGTAACACAGAACTCGATCTACCAATGTTATTATTGTGAGTTCAACGCTTGAGTCAAGAGATGCTGCTGTCTTTCATCTTTGCCTTGCTATTCGGAAGCAGCTGGGGTAATGTTTTCTGCAACTCAGTCATAGTGGCAGCTTAGGCTATACAGGAAAGGCAGCTGCCTGAGCTGTTTTGAGACATGCGGAAGGCCTGGGTTTGTGTGTCATACTTAACAGCTTGGAGGTTATTCTCCCTGTTCACAGGGAGGCCAGGGAAAGCACAGAGTGACAGGGTTTACCGAGACTTTGCCTGGCTTGCCTTTTCTGCGACCTTGTGAGGTCTGTTTATGTATCGTATGAAGGTGACAGAGGCTGTCACTGTTGTTTGACAGGCAACAGGACCAGATGACATTTAAGTGCATTGTGTGCTGGAAACTAAGGAATGGGACCAATTTGGTAAGCACATGGAGCACGGGGGGCGTTTCTAGCGCTAAAAGAAAGTTGAGACAACCCAGTTAAGTTTCAGTGCACGGCCACATTTGGTGGGGCAATTCCATGTGTAAATCATTAAACCAGTCAGCCCTGGGGAATTAGGCAGGCGTACGATTAGTTGAGATTTTGTCCAAACTGAGGGAGAGCATATCGACCATAATTCACAGTGGAACCAGGGACAGCGTTACAAAGCAATGCTGTAGATTTCCTGTAGAATGCCGTATGGCTAAGCTTCAGGGATAAGGCCCTGACCTTTCACCCCTCGAGGGACCATCACCAATTGCGAGCAAACAGGCGAGGAGCACACTAATCCCCCAGTAAGTGTAACTGCGATGCAAGAAGTTTGGTAAACACAGCGTTAGAGCACAAATAATGACAAGGGGTTATAGACCAGTTGGCATTCCCGATATCCTGCCAGGGGATAGAGTTCACTGCCTGTTCCATCAGACTTGTCTGCCGGCTATCCTTCCAGGGCCTAAAACCAGTGACTGGAAGGGGCATCTTTTTTGACCTGTGTTGAACTGGGAAAGGAAGCAAGGCGGGCTTGATAACCCTTACTTCTACCTGCGTTGGCACATCTTGTCACGAGTGATTGTCATAGGTATTGCACTTCAGCCAGGCTAGGTTAACACCCATCCACCCCAAGCTAAGTGTCCAAGGTGATATTGGGCCGCATATACACAACCCAGTATCAGGCCCCTGGGGTCGTCAACGTCGAGAATTACTAAATTCTACTGCACTGGAGGTGTGACTGGGTTCTACACTAGCAGAAGTTAGGGAGTGCAAGCCTCCGCCTAGGGGGGTGGCTGGCTGAATTTGATGAACTAGTTCACACGTTTCACAGCACTACACGGGGGAGAGTGTCCACTACCTGTGCATACTTCAACCAGACACCCCAGAATGGCATGCCCTCATCTACATGGTCATAATTGAGAGACCAGAGAGCGACCATACATCTTGGACTTTGCACTTAAACTTTCTAATAATGGAAAGGGCTCAACACCTGAAATGAGCATGACCAGAGATGTGTTGCCTTCCAACGACATTTGACAGGTTAAATTTGCAAAGCTAGCGGAAGAGCCAGATGTATTGTCATCAATTAAGGCAGACGTGACCCAGGTATTGGCAAGATAGAGACACTGCCAACTATGAAGATGTGAACGGAATCATAACTGGGGCTCACAACAAATTATTTGATAAAATAAGAGGTTTCTTTTTCAAGCCACTATGTCGGTGCCACGAATTACCATAACGCAGCAACACTGGTATAACAAGGTCTGTAGGCAAACCATTAACTCCTTGCAGCAGCAATAAAGTTTAAATCTAGCTCATATTCAACCAGCAACGAAACTTTATACGCTGTCACAGTGGAGAGCAAGGAAAGATTGGGATGAACAGCGGGACTAGTTTAAGACCCTATCATCCAATTTAATGCAACTTAATTTGCAAGTAGAAAGGCCAAAACAAGGAGCTGTTGCTAAGATACGGGTCGGTTTGCATTAAACAATAGGATGATACAATGTGAAAGGAAGCAAAAGTAGGGGGTTAATGGCCGAAAAGGTAAACGTGGCAGAGTTAGCAGTTTTATCGAATTTTCAGTTATTTGTACTGGCATGCTGTAGGAAGGTGAGATTGTCTCTACGACACATTTGCCAACACTGCTGTCACCAGCTAAGGTTGTGGCATTAACCATCCAGAGACAGTGACATGATGCAGCCAGGGACAGTGAGCATATGTTCCCGTGTGCGGGGTGAGAGTGCAAAGACAGAGGCTGTTGTCCCCCACACTGTCTGATGCTCACGGCTTTCAAGGCCCGCCCCCCTCATGAGATACCCGTGATGTCAGCTTGTGTTTATATTCGTAGGGGAGGTGGTTACTCTCCCGTTACCTTCACCTTGCTTTATTGTGCTGTAGCTGTTTGGAAACACACTTTTAAGCCAGGAAGGCCCCTCATTTCAATTTGCAATTGAAAATCATAATCTGATTGCAGGTCCATAAGCGCCTATTTCACCATGCCTTGGTAGCAATGCCATATTTACAAGCCTGGGAAACAGATGTAGGTGTTGCCCTTCTCGCTCAGCCTTTCCTTGGAGCCAGGGAGTTGGGAAACGTTCACAAATTTTGGTCCTCGAGCTGAGAGATACGTATTCTTCAGCAGCTCAGTCAGTCATAGTAGATTCATCCGGAGCCATGATAAACGGCGTCCATATAGCAGTTACGTTAAATGTTTTGCCCTGTCGAGACATCATGCAAACCCCGAAGCAGCAGCAATTTGGGAACCATGACACTCTCAATACATCACTTGGGGCATGGGGTTTCATCAGACATGCATTGCTCCAAGAGAAGGTGGAGGGGTTCTATGAGCCTGATGGGGTACACCCGTCCAGGGTAGGGATGGACAGGTTCTTGCTGGACGTGCAAGAGGCGCTCGCAGGGGCAGGGCATCAGTAGCAGCAATGGAGGGAAGGGGGGGCTCTGGCATCGACTGGAGCCTCCCCAGAGCTGTGGCGGAGTTACAGGGCGATCTGGAGGCAGAAGGGTACAGTAAGGGTACCTCTGCGACAGGCGGTACAGTAAGGGTACCCCTGTCCGGCACAGTAAGGGTGCCCGAGCCAAGGTCCGGGAGCCGAAGGAGGTTCTGGGAAGACCGCGACGGCGCCCCGTTAGTCCTTCGGGCGGTTGGGGGGCCTAACCAACCGGGGGTGTGCCATAACACGCTCCGCCCCTGTTAAAAGGGGCGGGAGTATTAGACAGATCACGTGATACAAAGGAGGATCTGAAAAGAATGTGCCGCACTGTCGGGCATCGACCCACCGTGCGTGCTGGCTCGCAAGGCGGGCGGAGCAGCGAGGGGCTGCTTGCCCTGGATCGCCCGTAAGATAACCCACTCTATCGTCATACTTATGTTGTATGAAATAAACCTGCAGCAGTTCTTCACCCATAACTAAATGTGTCAGTGTAATCATTGGGTGATGTCTGTGCATACGTGTTGAGTGGAGCGGATGACGGTGTGGTCACTATGCCGGAGTGAGGGGCCCGTCAGTCACATCACTCAAGTATGGGAGGCCGCGGCCGCGTGGCAGGGTCCCAAAATACACAGAGACGTGTCTGGAGCCCACAGCCTGACGCAAAAGTACACACGCTGCAGGGCACAGGTGTCTCTTCCACGCCACCGCCTCCCTTAGTCTGGGCGTCTCGTGACTCGCCCAGCCTCATTCTCTCAGGATGGATCTGTCTCGGTCTCTTTTGGTTAATGTTGTGGGACGGGACAGATCTCCGCCGGATAAGAGTGCTGCGGGGGTGCCCGCTTGTATGGACGGGGGCGCAATACTGACTCTGCCCCAGTGGGTATGAGTGTGTCCACTGACTCTCTCTGCTGGCGTCTTTGTTTCGCGACCAGTTAATGTGGCTGTCTCAGGACGGTTGTGAGTCTGTCTCTCAGGAATGAGGAGTACCAAGAAGTGGGAGTGTTGTGGGTGTCAGGGGGTGCAAGTGTGCGCCTCAGGAGGTGCAAGAGCATGCCGGGGCGTGGCGTGCGAGCAGGTGTCTCAGGGGCGTGCGAGAGTGCGCCTCATGGGGGTGCGCCTCAGGGGGTTGCAAGACTGCGCCTCCGGGTGTGTGAGAGTGTGCCTCATTGATTTGCGAGTGTGCCTCAGGGATGTGCGAGAGTGCGCCTCAGGAGTTTACCTCAGGGGGTGAGAGTGTGCGCCTCAGGGGGGTGTGAGAGTGCGCCTCTGGAGGGTTTCTCAGTGGGGTGTGAGTGCACCTTGGGGGGGTGCGAGAGTATGCCTCAGGAGCAGCATTCTTCAGTGAGGTACAAGTGCATGCTTCATAGAGTGCCAGTGGGTACCCAGAATACGAGTGTCGTCCCAGCAAGTTGAGTGAGTGTCTCAGTAAGTATATGTATATCGCTGTCTTGTCACGGTCTCCATGATGTAGACAATTTGAATTTTGTGTGCTGCGTCTGTCTCTCGGACACACAGCATGCCTTTCACTCTCCCTCAGTCTTTAACTCACCTGGAACAGAGACTGCCACTTCTTCATGGCAGGATGGCGAACCCCGAAGATGGGGACACCCCACCACAAAAACCCTGGGACAGGCTCTCGAGACTCCCCCGGCGACTGAATCTGTTCACCATGCAATAAAAGTGAAAGGAGGAGCAACCCTTCAGTACCCGCGGGCAGTGATGGATGTGACAGCAGGCGCCTGATCCCAGTGCTAGTGCAGTACAAAAAGACGTACCCCCCAGCCATCTCTGGTACCTCCCATTTACAGCACGCCCCCTCGCTCTCAGACTCGTCGTTGTGCCGGTGTTTGGGTGGGGAGAGAGGGTGCCTTGATGCTTGATCCGTCAGAATTTGTATCTTTATGATGAGTTGAGCGGCGCGGGGCAAGCGCGTGGTTGTTAGTGGGTTAACCTCAGTGGTCCAGTAGAGGGCTAGAATAAATTAGTTGTCAGAAACCAGGACACCTGCTGTTCCCTTCCCAGTATGACTACTTGAAAGAACAAGCATTTGCAATGCAACAGGTCTCGCATTTACGCAAGTTTGAGCTTTTGGCATTGTAAATGACAATGCCTTTAATTTATGTTTTATTTTTTTAAACACAAATAAAGGTATTGTCATTTACAATGCCAATAGCTTCAACTCGCGTAAATGCTAGATCTATTCCATTGCAAATGCTTGTAGTGTTTTTCTTCTAGGCCACACCTGTTGTTTATATTGGAATCCAACGTTCTCAAACAGGTAATATCGGACGCCTCGTGTAAGTGTGAAAGAGGACCTAGTATTGTCTTCATTAATGTGTACTTTCAAATATCCCTTTTAAAACAGCAAGTATGGAAAACAGGCAAAAATTACGTGTTGCACCTCTCCGCTATCAGCCAGAGACCTCCCAAGTTTTCCAGGATCTGCCATGCATGAGACTATCACCTAATCCATGCAGTTTCCTTTGCAGTCTGTAGTTCTGTTTTTTATTTCTAATGGATCATAAACGGAACTACACATCTTACATGAGGAGAAAAAAATGGTTTGAACTGGGAAATTTTAGAGTTTCGACATCCGCAGCTAATTACTATCTAGACGTGAAGTGAGGCGGGATGACGCACACATATCCCCAGCACCCGTGCACCAACCACCACCTGATTTAACTACCTTTAAACCCTTCGATTTGATGTTTACAGCAGTCAGACTCCCTGTTCCTGCCACACTGTCTTGAATGTGACTGGCCTCCATGATCTCCTGAATACCGGGCTGCACGTGGAGGCCAGGACTGAAGACTAAAACGTGCCACTCTGGCACGCGGCGGACGGCTCACGCTGCAAGTAAAATCAAAGGCTGTCCGTCAGTCTACCTCTGGCCAATCAGGGTCCCGCACACGGGGCGAGGGGGGGCCCACAGTGAGACTGACGCCTTTCCGGAACAACAGGCAAGGCGCCGCCTCCCGGAACCACGAGGGGCTGCGGGCACGCACTGTCGGCTGGATCCGATTAATTTTTTTGATAACAACAGAACACTGTGACACATGTCACGTGCTTGGTTATTTATCTTTGGGTTAAGATATTCGCCAATCGGTCACCGGGCAGCGAGTTCGTTTGATCTGTAAGTGTTTTGTAACAAGTACAGCATTACTCGAAAAACAGAGTGGCGGCGCACATCAGCGCGATTGCTTAATGCTGTGCCGCTAAGCTCCTAAAACAGTCTCAGGTGGTCGGGTACACTATAATTGTGTGACTCATGCAGTTTAGTGCGGTGAAGCGGACACCTGCACTAAATGCGTTAGTCTAACGCCTGATGCGTGGTACTTGGCTGAGCTATTGCCTGCACAGGCAGTCTTGCTTTTAAACCGGCAGCAATGATGCAAGAGTCTGCGGCATAGCCAAGCGGTAGGTGCAGGTAGATTTGAAACAAGCTGTCATGGTCCAGAAACTCATGGATGAGGGCAGATCTCCTAATTGCTTCTTTGCAATCAGTCATCGGCTTAATATTTTAGCAAATAGCAAGTGTCCTGTTTGCATTTAACGTGCAGGCAGGTATTGTCAGGCAGCAATTGTGAATCAGAAATGCATATGGAGTGCAGACAAGTGTGGTGAAGCAGCTATCATCCCCAGTCCCTCGAGACCCCCATGGGTGATTAGTCGCGCTGCGTAAAATAAACAGTCCACACAAATTTTTTGTTGGAAAACAGTTTGCTGCAGGTTTATTACATACAATGGTGTATGCCAACTTGGTGGGTTAGCTTACATGCGATTCAAGGGCAGGCAGCGGTGACAAGCTAAGCTGCCCTGCCCACCTGATGAGCCAAACTGCACTATGATCAATTCAATCGGTGCTACGATTTATGTGGGGGTTATCCCCCTTACATATTATGGACCCCCAGTCCATAACTTTTACTCACGCCTTTTTAGGGGCGGAGCGTAACCAGGTAAGCTCCCGGTTGTTCAGGCTTACAACCGCCCAAAGGACTAGCGGGGCGCCGTCATTTTAAACCAGAGTCCTGTCGTAAAGACTCCTGGCATTTTGGCATAATGTACCCTTATTGTGCCCCTGAAAGGGTACCCCTCGTACCAATCAGCCTCCGGATCACCCTGTAACTCCGCCTGCAACACAAATGAATACATTAATACGTTCATTTCATTAGCCCAGCCCTCACGCTGGCACATAGGGTAAGCAGTTGGGAAGGTGACATTGTGTCCAGCGGGGGACAAAGAGGATGGCCAGCGGGTGGGGGCAGGTATAAATACCTGTTCCCAGCCCACCGTGCACCGGAAATGATGCTGCAGAGGCGCCAGACCCGAGGGGGACTTCGAGGGGAGGGAGGTCCCAGTGACAAGGCGCGGGAGGTACCTGAAGCGGCACTAGGGGGCCGCCCTCTTACAGGGCCCACTGCGTGCGCCACGGGCAGCCGCATTCACCCGTTGCTTTGTCACACTCAGCTGAAATACGTCGCATCGCACTGGAAGGCAAGACATGGTCAGTGCTAAAACATTATTTTTTAGTGGAAACCTTCAAGCGCAAGTATGTACATCAACGTATTTCAGACTCATAGAAGCAAACTGAGACAATGGTAGAGAAAATGAACTGCCCAGGATCACACAGCAAGTTAGCACTGAAACACTAATTTTCCATCTGTGCCTGTCAAAAGTCTCTATCTGCCCATTTTGAATTGTGTCATTACAACACTCTCCCTTTCTGCAAACTAGTATACTATGCCCTCCCAAAGACTCAGTCTGTGCCCTTTCCTGCAATGACACCCCATCCCCTCAAAACTTGGCTGAAGTACAGGGCTTTTAAGCGTACGTGCCTGCCAGTGGGCCACAAGTACAGCGTGTGCCCGGTGAGGGCAGAGCTGGCACAGAGCGGTAGGCAGGAATGCAGACAGTGTCTCACCTACCTGTGTGTGCCACTGCCAAGCACCGGTCGCCGCCTCTTAGAGCTCTCCTCCGCCGGTCTGCTGGGATCTCTCTGTTGCTGCCGAGTCCCTGGACTTTCTCTGTCCTCCTTTGGCCTCTTGGGGTATCTAGGAGTCTCCTGCGGGGTCTGTGCCGCTTCAGGAGACTTGTGCCACTCTCAGTGGCGTAGTGCCGCTCTCAGGGGGTCGGGCCACTCTCAGGGTATTAAACGACTCTCAGGGGTCGCTGCCACTCTTAGCTGCTCTGTCCTCTCTTGGTCCGGTGCAACTCTCAGGTGCTGCAGTCTGCCCTGTGATCTGTAAATGCCAGCTCCTTTTATGGGTCACGGCGGGGAGGGGTGAGCAGGGGCGTATGATGGCGTCAGCCAGAGGATCTTGTGGCTAACACTCCCACACAAACAAAGAAAGGACTTACTCGAGGAAGCGGGCATTCACTAGTGTACACCGACTGACCCCGGGTGCAGGACACCCAAAGATCCTACCGGCTGGAAACCCCAAAGGCATGCTGACAGGTAGCGCCAAGAGCTGAAGAGTGCCGCAATCACACATGCAGCTCTGCATGCCTCCTGTCTCAGAGAACAGCCGACCACAGCTCACATGCACATGTGCCTTAACCTCTATTATAGGTGTTCTGCAAGTCTTTCATCATTTCAGATATCACAATCCCTCCATACTGGGCATACGTCCTAAAACAAGCATTGGAAATGCAATGGGTCTGGCATTTATTTGAGTCAGAGCTATTGGTATTTTTTATGCAGTTTTATATAGCACAAACTCAACCTGAAAGTATCAGAGCATTTAACATAAGCACCAGATGCGTTTCAGAGGGGCACATTCATTTTTAGGTACGGGGAGATTAAGTGATTTGCCCAGAATCACAGGATGTTTGATCTTCTGGCCAGACTGTAACATTCCCCAGCTTCAAAGTCAGCTGCCCTAGCTGTTAAGCCACACCCTCTCCCCTGATGGCAATGTCTTTTACCTATGGGTTAAGGAGTGTATGTATGTGGTGTGTAGTGGAATTATGTGGGCTGGGTTGGATTAGTTAGTTGTGTAATTTTTTGGGATGGAAATGTGTGGAGTGGAGTGGATTTGTGTAGTGGAATTATGTGGCATGGTGTGATGTGGAATTATGTGGATAATAATTGTGTGGTATTGATTGCAGTGGAATTATGTGGAGTGGGGTTGTGTGTTATGGAGTTTTGGAATGGTATTTTGTGTTTTGGAGTGGTATATAGTGGAGTTTAATTATATGGTGAGCAGTTGAATTTTGTGGCGTGGATTGGATATATGTGGTGGTCTGTGTAATTGTGTTATTGAGTTGTATGTGGTTTTGTGTCGAATTATGTGTTGTGAATTGGAAATGTGTGGAGTTGAATTGTGTGGCATTCAACTGTGTGGATAGCCTTGCCTTTTTGGTGATGAAAAAGACCAAATACGTAGGAGCTAACCTCCAGATCTGTGTGTTTGGGTGTTTAAAAAAACAGTAAGAGTTGGAGCTATTAGCGTTGTAAATGTCTTTCACGTATATGTAATGGATTGGAGTGGATGTATGTGGTGTGTAGTGGATTTATGTGGGTTGGATTGGATTTATTAGTTGTGGCATTGTGTGGCGTGGTATCGTGTGCTGTGGAGGGCATTTGTGTAGTGGAACTATGTGGCATCGTGTGCGGTTGTATTATGTGGATAGTAATTATTTGTTTTTGAGTGTATTGGAATTATGTGGAGTGGGATTGTGTGTAAATGAGTGTAATTATGTTGAATGGTATTTTGTGTTGTGGAGGATAATATGCTGCATGTTTAAACACTTTTAAGGTCCTAAAGTTATTAAACTACTACAGTAAACTAGAGGTAGTAACATCACAGCGCTTCCTTACCACAAAATTATACAGTTTCGTAGAGCTGCAAAAACAGTGTCACTAAACTTAACGTTGCATTTGCATTAATTCAGGACAGATTAAGATTATTTAGTTGCCTCTGCCAGGATTTCTGATTTTTAAGTTGTAAAAAAGACACACACAGTTGTTTCGTTGTACCGTGTTGGATGTCTCACAGGGGTCCAAACCTGGGCTATCATTTAGCAAACCAGTGCATTGCCGGGTTTGGAGCACGTCTGCTTCTACTATGGACCTGGTCAAAAGCAACAGATTGTGATAATTTCTAAAGGAAAGGCTGAGGAGTGGAAAGATTGTGTCCTGTTGACATGGAGCAATCTGGCAACTTTTATAACACAATGTCAGAGGCGAGCCCTTAACTTACTGAGTTACCATTTCCAAAACCAAACTGATTACAGATGAGCTCAGTAGCCCCAATAGTGCTGGAAGTTGGGGTGTAGCAGGTGCTTCCACACCCCCAGACTTGGAAGTGCCCAGTGGTTACGTCGTCAAAAAATAAGTGCCAGAGCCCTTGTCAGGAGGCAGCTTGCACTAGCCCATTTCTCCTCTTAGCACTGCCTAAAAAGAACCATATACTAACTATGAAAGAGGGGAGAGGATGTGGCGTCATGGTCAGAGCTGCCGGCTTCGGCACTTGGGAACCATGTTCGAATCTCGGATTCGGCTCAACATCCTGTGATTCTGGGCAAATCACATAATCTCCTCATAAATGAATGTGTCCTTAACTGGTGCTGATGAAAAGCGCTGGTGTTGATGATTAAGTGCCGTGCTGAGAACCAGAAACCACAAGCTCAAATTAACCACTGGAGGTGACGCAGAAGAACACTGAAACCTTCTGAACAGTATCTTTCATGCAGCACTCACTTTTTCATGTGATTTCAATCATACTTAAGCATGACACAGAGATAAAATGCCTGACAAACCACAGCATAGAATGTTTTGCTGTATCTTGATATCTACAGCCTCAGACTGGCTCAGGTTGGTTGCGACCAGAAGTGAATTGTTGCACACCTCAGGCCTCCGTCCAGGGAGACATCCAAAGAACACTGCACAGCCTAACTCTCAATCACACAAGAGTGGGCGGCCTCACTTCATAGGGCCTGGGCTTCATGTTAATGAGGTATAGAACACCGCTCAGTGGAGTGGGTGGGAGTAGAACAAGTACGTAGTGTAACTGTGAGAGTGGGCAGGGCTAATGCCGTGTACAGGTCTGCGTGTTCGGTAAGAGGAGGAGATGGGTCAACATACGCTATACTTTAGAAGCCTCGAAGCTCGTCAGCAGCGTTAGTGAAACAATTGGCTTGGAAGCAGGGCTCGAGTCGGGGTACCACGCGGGTGGACGGCGTCCCCCCACTTATTTTACCGGGTTTTTACCGGGTGGACGCCGTCCACCCTGCCCAAAAGATGGAGCCGGTACCCGAGCCTGCGCGCGCGCTCAGCACTCACCAAACCTAACCTTCTATAAGTTGTTTCACGTTGATGGAGCCGTTCAGTATGACAGACGGGCGCTCGTGGCCGTATATTAGAAAAGGTCAGTATGTGTTTATGCATTTCAGACGGAGACCAGCAAATTTACTGTGGGCAATAAATACGCACCGAACAAGCGCATCTTTAATTTCCCCGCTCCTTTGAGTGTCAATACGTTGACTAATTCCAATGTAAACATTCTCCTTTTCCCTTTGAACCTGCCCCCATCGCCTTCTAACCTTTGTTAATTAGTGGGGACTCCATCTCGTGACGTCACTTCCGGCTGTGAGGTCACTTCCGGTGACACCACCTAACTTGGAGCGTCCCCCCACTTCTTTTTTTAGGACTTGTGCCCTGCTTGGAAGGCAATATCAGATTCAGAACTACATTGAAGAATTGTACTTCAACTGCAGAAGGAGACATGCCAGAACCGTGAAAATGTGTATAAACAGTATTAGCAGTAGCATTAAGTAGTGTAGTTGATTCCCTGTTTACAGAAACAGATGTGAGGGACAACTGGCAGGATTGGGATGGGGCGGGTGGGAGGGAGGGGTACAAGAGGTTAGATGAGACAGAGGGCGTGAAGAGCTATATATTTTAAACATTGGCCACCGAATGATCCAAGGCTTTACAGACATATTAATCAGTTTAACAAACAGAGCTCTGACTGGGCGTTCTTTGCTTTGCATTCCAAACGTAGTGACTCGAAAACAGAATAGAATGCAAATCCGGGTTAGTTCAGTAATGTTTACAGCTCACTTGTGCCTCAAAGGAATTGTGTGTAATGGAAAAGACGTGTCAGGGTGAGAAGGGCTTCTTGTGAGCTTGCAGCATGCGTCTAACAAGGCTCCGGTGAACTTACCAGCCTGCTGCGTGTATGTAGTACAGCTAACGACAGCAGAGCATTTCATCTGTCCATGGTAGCATCCGTCGATGTGCATCTAGACCCCTTTGCTGCAGTATAAGGTGCTGCACAGTGTTAATCCGAAGCAAGCAACTTTAAGTAAATGAGGCGCTCTCTGAAAACAGCTGATCTTGGTCTTTGAATGCTCAACAAATGTGTGCTGATAAGAACTTAATTAACAGCCCCGTTTCCTCAAATGGCACTTTGAGCCAGTGAAAACGTGTGCTTCTGAGGAAGACTCTTCCAAACTTAACGGAAACTCATGGTTAAAAAATGCAAAGGACATCTGTAATATGAAGCGTGGCGTCCATGAAGTGGACGCTGTGCTGATACACGAGCTGAGGCAGACAATAAAAAAAATCATTTGCAATGCAATAGTTTTCGCATGCACACCAGTTTGAGCTATTGGCATTGTAAATGATAATGCCTTTTATTTATGTTTTGGGTTTTAAAACATAACTAAAAGGCATTGTCATTTATAATACTAATAGCTTAATCTCCCGCAAATGCGAGACTTATTGCATTGCAATAAAGGGCCTTCTCGACTACTTGTTACATTGTAAAAATCAGAGGAAGAAACCGGCCTGCGACGTCTTCAAAGTAGTGATAAATAGTGCAAGTGAAGAAGATGTGCAATTGTTGTAAATTACACAGGCACAAAGTGTGAAGTGAGAGTTACATATGATCCGAACTATAAACACTAACAGAGGTGTTGAGATGGTATTGGTATTGGTGGTGGTGGTATAGGTGGTATTGATGGTGGTGGTATTGGTGGTGGTGGTATTGGTACTAGTGGTATTGGTAGTGCTGGTATTGGTGGTGATGGTGTTGGTATTAGTGGTATTGGTGGTGGTGGTATTGGCATTGGTGGTGGTGGTGGTATTGGTGGTGGTGGTATTGGTGATGGTGGTGGTGTTATTGGTGGTAGTGGTGGTGGTATTGGTGGTGGGGGTATTTGTGGTGGTGTTAGTGGTGGTATTGGTGGTGGTGATATTGTTGGTGGTGGCATTGGAGGTGGTGGCATTGGAGGTGGTGGTATTGGTGGTGGGGGTATTTGTGGTGGTGTTAGTGGTGGTATTGGTGGTGGTGGTGGCATTGGTAGCATTGGTGGTGGTGGTGACATTGGTGGTGGTATTGGTGCTGGTGGTATTGGTGGTGGTTGTATTGATATTGGTGGTGGTATTGGTGGTGGTGGTGGTATTGGTGGTGGTTGTATGGGTGGTGCTATAAGTGGTGGTGGTATTGGTTGGAGGTGGTGGTATTGGTGATGATGGTGGTATTGGTGGTGTTATTGGTGGTGGTGGTATTGGTGGTTGTATTGGTGGTGGTTGTATTGGTGGTGGTGGTATTGGCGGTGGTATTGGTATTGGCGGTGGTGATATTTGTGGTGGTATTGGTATTGGTGGTGGTGGTATTGGTGTTGGTGATAGTGGTGGTATTGATGGTGGTGGTATGGATGGTGGTATTGGTGGTGGTGGTGGTATCTGTGGTATTGGTGGTGGTGGGGGGTATTGATGGTGGTGGTATTGGTGGTGGAATTGGTATTGGTGGTGGTGTTAGTGGTGGTAGTATAGGTGATGGTAGTATTGGTGGTGGTTGAATTGGTATTGGTGGTGGTGATATTGGCGGTGGTATTGGTATTGGTGGTGGTATTGGTGGTGGTTGTATGGGTGGTGCTATAGGTGGTGGTGGTATTGGTGGTGGTGGTAGTAGTGGTGGTATTGGTGGTGGTGGTGATCCAGCGGTGTACCAACAACAGATACTCCAATACAATATACTCACCTGGGCCCATAAACACACACACAATTGGGTAAACCACATGAGTCAAAATTTATGTTTTGAAATTCAAGATTAGTTACCTCTTAGTATTAACTAACCTTTCACTGATCAAAAAGTTATTTCCTCTGGTCGATGGACCATTAGTTGAACTAGTTGATGGTGAAATGACATAAATTAACCTTCTTTATTATAATGAAATGACCACAGACTCTGGAAAGGTTTAAATCTTTATCTAAATTAATTGCATGTGAACCACTTCAAAGTACAGTACAGTCACCGTCACCGGTGAGAACATTCAATTAATCAAATCACCAAACACATACTTCAAACTTGCAATGACTCATGCTCAGAAAGGAGAGGACAGAGAGAAAAGAACTTCTGCTAATGCACGGAATTATAGTTACCAAGGATGGTGTGAAGACCAACCCCTGGCCAAAGGGCTGGTAAGGGTCCCCCGGGATAGATCAGGCGACAAAGACTTCAGGACAGGATAGATGACCTCTCTAACACCGACCGTCGCATCGCACCCCTCTCTGGCACTCTCTTCCTCCTCGAGATTCTTCCGCGACCTTCTTTCTAATCCTAATAATTTAGGATATTAGTCTCAGCATTCGATTCTTTATCAGCATCTCTCGCTACTCTGACAGCACCCACGGCTCACAGCATCTCAACACCAACGTCTCTCTCGACAGCATCCAGAGCTCTGCTCTCTAACTAACTAAAACTACCTCAGTTATACCTTTCATCCTTGATGTTCCACCCACTAAAGTTTCAATATCGTAAAAATACTAATCACACCATGCTTACATATCACTCTTTTCAGTTAGCCCTTTGTTAACAAACCCATCCCCTTAATTTTTATTCATATTTTATTTTCCCACCCGCATTCACATTTCATCTGTAACAAATGTGTTTATTTGATCATATAGTCTTATTCATTTCAGGCTCTATGCTGCTGGTTCTGTCTCAGGCAGGCTGTGTCATTGTCCTCTTCTTAGCCCACACGTCATCCTTCCGGGCCGACTTTCATTTGCCATGCACATAACCAATGTGACTCGACTCACTTCGGACATACCCAAGAGGCCCAAATGCGCACTACTGATAAAGTCAGAAAGACAGATGTTGCTTTAAAAAATAAATGGTTTCACTGTATACCACCAATATCTACTGTAACCCCCTTTACTTATTAATACTTTCCCCGCATTAGCATTAGTAAAATAGCTCGATTTTGTTTCAGTTAAGCAGGTGCCATGCACGCGAGTCTTCAAGACTCCATATTAGTACCTTCTGCTCATGCGCAAGAATTTCCCTCCAAGCGACAGCTCGTCATACTGCGTAGATGCAGTTGACGCATGCGCAGTAAAGATTTTCCTGTTAAAGCATTTTTATTAGTTCGTTTGAATGGTTATCGTTAGAAAACACATATGCAAGATTCTCTAACTCTCGTTTTTTTATGTGGTGTGCATTAGTTTTACACAATATGTAATTAATAACATGTTAGGGGGTTAAATGAGAGGATTGCTTTCAAGCAAGTCTCTTTTCTACGAGTCCTTTCTCCATCAGTCCCCTCTCTGATGGGGACTGATCCCAATCAGATGCCAACTTTAGCATATCTCAGTTTCTTTTCCTCCCTTTTCGTTCTTAATCTCATCTTTGTTTTTCAAATCTTTCATTCTTTTATACAATTTTCCTTTCATTTCCTCCAGCTGAATTTCTTCATATTTTCTTTTCTTTCCCTTTCCATTCACTTCAAATTTTCTTCCCTTCCCTTTGTTTCTGCAACATTTCCACCAAATCATAATTGTTAAAACTATTATTGTTATTCCAACTAACGGGAAAACTATTTGACCTAAAATACCTTTTCCTAAATCAGTAAACAAAGTCCCTATTGCAGAAATACTTTTTGTTAATCCTTCCCATACACTGTCAACCTCCAGTGGTTTCAAATCTTCATGGAGTTTTGTAATATTCTTAATATACCCTCTGATTTCCCTACTTTTATCAGGTATGTAAGTGCAACAATGTTGCACTTTCAGCATTTTACAGACTCCGTCTTCTTTTGCCAATAATATATCAAGCGCAAGTCGATTTTGCAAAACCATAGACCTAATTGCAACCATTGCCGTATTAATCATCAAGAAACCCCCAGCAGTATCAGTCGAGAGACGATCAACTACTGTTGACAATTGACAAATTCTATGTAAATTTAGAATGACTCCCACTGAAGGTATCAATGCACCAAATATGTCACCTATTATTTCTGAAAAACTAGCTCTCTTTCTTCGTGTTAGTTCGTTAGTGTTTTCATTGCTTCCAGTGATTCTTTTTTCTTGATATATTTTCAGAAATATTATTCCAAAGTAGCAACTTCCGTACCACCGTGCAGGTAATTTATAGTAAGCATTGTTCCCACACACGTAGTAAACCCCAGGAAATACTGGATCGGTTCTCCCTTTTAGTCCCCAACCTCCCAAAATCAGGAAGTTATGTTCACATTCACTGGAACCAATAAATACGTTATTATAATCAGTCTTTAATCTATGGAGGCAGGTTTTCCCTTCCTTCACAAAGTCTAGGGACATCGCAGCATGAGCTTTGCCAGCTGTATAAATTCCCTCTTTCTCAGCCCATGGAGGTACATGGATTTTCTGTTCAGCAGCTTTTCTATGGAAATCCTGTCTCCTTTCTTCAACTAAATTCAAAAACACTTTCTCTTCTTCACGTAATGTACATGTTGGGGTATTTTTGTGTGCCTTTACTATATCTATTGACTTCATTGTGATGAAAAATTCACCATAAACTGTGCGTCTGGACTACTAAGAACTGGATTCATATTCTTGCGAATGGGAATTTCTGAAAATACTACATCTAAGTTTGAATAATAATACTGAAGTCTTCCTGTTCTATAGAACAAACTTGTTACTATACTACATGAAATACCATAGGTTAAATGTAAATGATGGTATGTAACTCCCTCTGACACTGAAGCTGGTGATTTCATACAAACGTAACAATCACTAATCTCCATTGTATCAACATACTGAAATAACAACTTTGCGAAGACATTTAAAGACATGTCATTATCTGATACTGTGTGATGTAAATCTATCTCATCTGCTGCTTCTAATTCTACTCTATCTCCTTTCATGGTGGCTGTTCTCCCATTAATATCTGTATTGTTCTTTTTGTCTGTTATCATAAGATAAGGAACTACTACTGTTAAAAATAGCCATACGGTGACCACTAATAAAATGCTACATATGCAAGCTCAACAGCATCTTCGTTTAAAGCTTCGTTTTGGTCGCTCGGTAACATCGTTTTTAGCCATTTAGTCTAAGAAGATTCTTCCTATTTTCTTTTCTTTACTTGTAATTTCAAACTTTTGTTTCTCAAGGAGGCCTCACTTTCCCTTCATCAATCTGTGCAGTATTTACTTCTTCTGTCTCTTTACTTAAATCCAAATGTTCAAATTCTTCTAAAATTACATAGGTCAACTCACGACCCTTAAAGTTATTGTTCAGAATTCTCAGACTTGGACTTCTTCAAGTGTTTTTCACAATTGACTGTTTGGACTGAGTTTGGTTAGTAACTTCATTTACTTGTTCTGGTCTTTTATTTGTTTACCTCAGATAGTATCTCAGTTTTTTCACTCCACCTGGCCAATTATCACATTTCTGACTTTTTTGACTTGTACTGCTCTTTCACCCTCACCGTCTTTTTCTAAAGTTCTTTTATTTTCAGGGTGTCTAGGCACAATCTGTTCTTCTTCTTCTTCTGAGTCACTCTCTACTTGTTCCTGTTCTGGTCTTCTTATTGTGGCTTCATCTGCCTGAACTTGTTCTTCTTCCTCTCTCTGTTCCTGTTCGGGTCTTACTTCATATTGATCTTCTTCTGCCCAAACTTGTTCTTCTTCTCCTAACTGGTCCTGTTCAGGTCTTACTACAATTTGTTCTTCTGCTGCCTGAACGTGTTCTTCTATTCCTGTATGTCCCTGCTCAGGTCTTTTGGTGAGTCTGCTTGTCTGAGTATGTTTTTCTTTCCCTGTCTGGTCCTGATCTGGGCCTCGACTGTTCGCTTCTTCCTGAGCGTGTTCTTCTACACCTATTTGATCCTAACTACTTTCCTGTCTTTTTAATCTGGTTCTGCTTCTTGTTTGAATAACCACCTCAGGTATGTCAACCACTGGTATCCAGCCTTCCTAACTTGTGCACGGTTGTTCCTCGTCTATTGTTTCAGAATCTATTACTCTAGATTCTTCGACTTCACAACCTTCAGCTGTTTCAACTGGTTCACTCAGTTGTTGTTATTCTTCAGTAGGATCTGGTACCTTTTTGGTATGACTGGCATGATTCCAATTGGGTAAACCTTCACACTCCACTGCTGTTGTAGTGATCAGTATGACTTGACGTGGTTCCTCCCACCTGGGTGCTAGGCACGACTTTCTGGCGTGTTTCTTCACTACCACCCAATCTCCAGGATTCAAATCATGCGCCTGTGCTGGCTGCCTGGCAACTGCGTCTTCTCCAACCTGGTGAGAGACAGAACGCACTAGGTCAGCCAACCCTTTGTATTAGTCCAATACCAGATCATCAGTCATATTTAGCAATTTATGTCCAGGAATAAATGCTTGTCTCATTGCCCTTCCCATGAGTATCTTATGGGGACTCAATCCTGTTTTCCTGTCAGGAATACTTCGGAGTCCCATTAACACAAAAGGCAATGCGTCTGGCCAATTCAGCGATGTGGATGCACACACTTTACTTAGCCTTGATTTGATTGTGCCATTTAATTGCTCAACCACGCCAGAAGCCTCTGGGCTGTATGCACAGTGCAATTTTTGTTAAATTTTGAATGCTTCACAGATTAATCAAAATATTTCATTATTAAAATGAGGTCCTCTATCTGATTCCAAAGTGACTGGGAAACGAAAACGAGGAATCAACTCCCTCAACAGTAACTTAGCAACTGTAAGACTGTCGTTTCTCCTAGTGGGGTATGCCTCCACCCATCGTGAAAACAAACACACTATGACAAGGATGTACTTCATTCCGTTGCTTGGTGGTAACTCTATGAAATCAAGCTGTAGTCTTGTGAATGGTCCTTCTTCCTTTCCAATTTTTCCCCAACTGACCACTGTCTTCCTGCCTGGGTTCTGCTGTTGCAAATTAAGCATCTCGGGCAAAGATTCTCAGCGACTACCCTAAACCTTGGGTTGTACCAATTTTGTCTAAATAGTCTGATCATGGCATCCATACCTACATGTGTGTCTCCATGATACATTCTTGCCATTTGAGAAAGTAGGCAGTCTGGCATGACTGGTCTGCCATCAGTGTATACCCATACATCATCCTCTGTCCTTCTTTCACAACCTGATCCTATCCAGTTTTCCTTTTCGCTTACCTCAACTTCATCCTGCAATTGTTTCACCTCATCCCATGTTTCTAAAGCTGAGAATAACATAAGTTGGCCGCTAATTTCATATGTTTCAATTTTTCTGTTCAAAGCCATATTATTTCTCGCACAATATTGAGCAATCTGGTCGGAGTATCTGTTACCTGCCGCCACAAAGCCATTTCATGACTGGTGAGCAGCACACTTGACCACTGCTATTTCTTTTGGCAATTGTATTGCTTCCAACAATTCTTTCACATTTTTACCATTTCTGATAGGGGACCCAGAGGAAGTCAGAAATCCCCTTTGCATCTACAGCTGGCCAAAGTCATGCACAACCCCGAAACCATATTGACTGTCCGTAAATATGGTCATTCTCCAATTTTTCTCAATTTTGCATGCCTTTGTTAAGGCCACCAATTCGGCTACTTGTGCAGACTTGACTCCCAGTAAACAGGATGCTTCAACAACCCCAGATATTTTGCATACTGCATATGCTGCACGAAGTCCTCCTTCCTCTGTTCTCATGCAAGAGCCATCTACAAATAGTTCATGATCTGGCTCTTTCAGAGGTTTTTCCTTTATATCAGGACCCGTCCTGATATCATTTCAGTCACATCCAAGCAATCATGATCCACTTCATCTTTCACTTCTTCACAACATGAGTCTGGCAATAATGTGGCAGGATTCACCATTGTACATCTAATCACTGTCACATTTTCTGCTCCAAGAATCACTCTTTCATACTTAGTCATCTGACTTGGGGTAAGATGCTGTGTTCGAGTTCTTGTTAAAAGAATCTCAACTGAATGTGGGGCATAAACCTTAACTGGATGTCCCATCACAATTGACTCACTTTGCTCCAAACTCATACAAGTAGCAGCTACTGCTTTTAAGCAGCCAGGTAAAGCTGAAGCCACAGGATCCAAAGTAGCAGAAAAATATGCTACTGGACGTTGGCTTAATCCATGCCTCTGGGTGAAGACTGAAAGCGCACAACTCTCTCTCTTGCAACAGAACCGTGCAAATTATTTAGTATAAACAATTTCGCAATTTCACAAATGCTTCCACACATTCATCGTTCCAAACAATTGGATTCTTCACTCTTTTTCGTGTCATCTGAATCAATGGCTTTGCCAGCAGGGAAAACCCAACAATCCACTGCCGACAGTACCCAACCACTCCGGGAAACATTCTTATTTCCCTATGCGTCTGTGGTAACAGCATTTGCTTGATTATCTTAATTCTTTCAGGGGTCACCTTACCAACCACTCCGGGAAACATTCTTATTTCCCTATGCGCTGTGGTAACAGCATTTGCTTGATTATCTTAATTCTTTCAGGGATCACCTTTCTCACTCCCCTTTCTATTACCAACCACTCCGGGAAACATTCTTATTTCCCTATGCGTCTGTGGTAACAGCATTTGCTTGATTATCTTAATTCTTTCAGGGGTCACCTTTCTCACTCCCCTTTCTATTTTGTGGCCTAAATATCTAACCTCTGTTCGACAAAATTGCAATTTTTCTGGAGACACCTTGTGTTCTCCATCAGCCAAATGATTCAGTAAAGCAATTGAATCAGTAACACAATCTTCCAGTGATTTTGATGCCACTAGTAAATCATCGAGGTATTGTACGAGGATGGATGTTCTGGGCATAACTAACTTCTCTAGACACTTTTTCAGTATTTGATTAAAAATTGAGGGACTTTCTGAATACCCTTGAGGAACTCGGCACCATGCCAAGATACGGTCTTCGAACTTAAAGGCAAAAAGATACTGGCTGTCTGTATGTAACGGAATAGAGAAAAAGGCTTGGCATAAATCAATTACTGTAAACCAGCCTGCATTCCAGGGTATCTGATAAAGAATCATTGCTGGATTTGGCACTACGGGACAACAAGGCACTACAATTTTAGTGATTTTTCTCAAATCCTGCACTATCTTGTATTTTCGGCTAGGCTTTTTAAGTCCCATTATAGGCAAATTACAAGGACTACTCATTATTTCCTTTAAAATGCCTTGGCCAATCATTCAGTCAATTTCTGAAGCAACTCCTGCTTTCACCTCTGGACTCATTTTGTATTGTCTGGTGTTGGGATAAACTGCATCCTCTTTCACTGTCACCTTCACTGGATCTGCGTTTGACATTAACCCAATTTCTTTTCCTGTAAAATCCCATCCTTCTGGGTTCACTGTTGTTTTTAGTTCTTCTGGCAAATCATTTACTGTCATCAAAGAATACATTTCATCTACTTCCGTGTCTTGTTTAGCTAACATGATTTTATATACAACATCTTCATCAGGGGTTTGAAAAGCAACACCATCCGGTGTGCAGTAGATTGTGCAATTCATTTTGCACAACAGATTCCTTCCTAATATATTTACTGGACTAGAATCACAAACTACGAATCTATGCATGTCTTTAAAATTCCCAATGTGCACTTTCATTGGTTCTGTAATTGGGGTTCTTATTTGTTGATTCGAAACTCCGACAACTTGGATTGAATCTCCCAAGAGGGGTAGGTTTGGGATGTCTGCGGTTCTCACAGTAGAACGGGTAGCACCAGTATCCAATAGAAAAGTGATATCATTGCCTTCCACTTTCCCATCAACAAATGGACCTGACTGATCTACCGGTAGGGATGTGCCAAGTACGCACTCCTCTTCCTCCCCCCTCAGGCACCGTCATTGCAAGTAACTCATTTCATCATCATTATTCTGTAAAAGATATTGTAAAACCACAGAATTTTTCTTACCACTTCCTCCTTGAAATCCGGTGTCCGCCCTGTACTTTGGCTGGTTCACAAAATTTGGTGTAGGAGCTGGTGGCACCTGACATTGTGGATTAACTACCTGCTGCGGCTGATTCATAAGCACTTCATTCTGCGTCTGTGGATTTAAATGTTGGTTTGGCCCATTATTATTCTGAATACTCTTACACTTGTTCTTCCAATGTCTAAGCTTTCTGCACGCATGACAAGGAAACGTCTTCTTTGCATCCTCTCTATTCATTCGTCCTCTTAATTTACCACCATTCGCCGCATGATCACTCTGATTCTGTTCTTTCATCTGACTTTCAAGTTTGACCATTCAACTTAATTTCCTGTTCTGCCAATTTCACTTGTGCCCACATCATTTTTTCTTTTAGCTTTTTATGCCTCGCCTCAATATTGTCCCCACAATATTTTGCGTATTTCAAAATATCATCTATTGATTTTCCCTGCCAGCACAACATGTGCTGCTGAATCATATTACTAATCTCTGGTTTCAGACCATACACAAACCGATACACGAAATGTCCCATATCCTTATCTCCAATATTCTCAAAACCACTATACTGCTTAAACACCTGTAGCAGTCTTTCATAATACGCATGTACAGGCTCATTCGGTTCTTGAGTTGTTCTATTTATCTTTACCCAATCTGTTTCTTTTGGTGGAATTTTCCCTTTCAGAAAAGTAATCACTTGATGAAATTTCTTCATCACCTCATCTGAGGGTGCTCCTGTTTTCGAATCTCTTGGATACTCCTCACTTGGCCAATCAACTGTAATCTTACACTCCGTCCATAAATCAGTAGGTACCACTATGTCAAACAAACCATCCAAGTCCTTTAGCAAAACCTTCGAAACTTTCACAAATCTTTCAACTTGTTTGTACCATTCAACTGGTTTCTCTCTTAATCTGGGGAAATCGTTTGTAAATGACAAAATATTCTGTCGGCTCCATGGAACATGAACATACCCACCACCGGGTATCTCTCTCATTGGACACAATCTTTCTACCTTTTCTGATTCTTTTAACAAGTATGCAGAGGACGCTTCCTTCACCTGTGCTTCCTCCTTCATTCTTGTCCACCTCGTCCCCCACTTGTCAATGTCTCCACACTTTTGCTAAATATTCATCAACTCCTTTACCTGTAGTTTATTACCAGACACATTCATTTTTTAAAATCTTTATCCGTGAACTCCACTTGATATGGTTTCTGTAACCCTTTCGATCTCCCTATATCTATTTCCATCTCTGAAGTAAGTTCTGTCAATTTCTCATGAAACAATTTTGCATTTCTGGTTATACTCCTACATATAAATAGCAACTCTTCTTCATTGTAATGGTTCAATCTTTCTATTCCCACATATCCAGCTATCACCTCTTCCAATTGTACTTTCAATTTGTAAATTTCTAAAATCTTTGGGGGTGAACTCTGTTTTTCTATCCCCTGTGCCCATCTTTCCAAATCTTCTGGAGTTACCGTTGTTGAACTTCTGGTTCCTTTGGGTACCACAGACCTTTTTTCTTTTGAACTACTGGGTGTAACTCTTTTTGGGGTTTCACTTACCGATTCTCTTTTTGGTAGATCCATTAATGAAATGACTGAGTCGCACTCACTGGCTTGATCATCAGATATTACTACCTTCTTTCTAGGATTATTCAAAGGAGATGTTACAGCTTGAGGTTTCGGGCCACTTATTTTGTCTCCATATAATGGAATAACAGGACCTATAGTCACTGGTATTGTCAATGCTTCAGGGTTTAAATTCAGTTGTCCTATTTTCTGTATTAATTCTTCTCTGTTTCTACTTATTTCTTCCCTTTCTTTGTCTTGAAGCACCCTATTGACTGATGTATCATGTAACATTTGTGGAATTAAGGGCATTCCCATTATTGATGCACTTAGGGTGACACTACTGGATCTTTCTTGGTACGTTGGAGGGTTTTTAGTTAAAATGTCCTCCAATAATTCATCATCTGACTCGCCATATCCTGTAACTTTCATGTGTTTTGTTTTCTCTTTACACTTTCCCCCTGACTGTTCCTCGGCCATTTACACTGGATATAAACCTTCTGATACCATTGCTCTTCTCCCTTGCTTAATCTGACCTTTACGTGACTCACGTAAATATCGAGGAAAAGGTCCCATATATCTCCCGCTCCTGTTTATCTCTCGTTCAAATGACTCAGTCTCCCATTCTTAGAAAGCCTCATACTGCGTTAACCTAGGACTTGGATCCAAATCATTCATCCTCATGATAAAGGGCCTTCTCGACTGCTTGTTAGATTGTAAATATCAGAGGAAGAAACCGGCCTGCAACATCTTCAAAGTAGTGATAAATAGTGCAGTGAAGAAGATGTGCAAGTGTTGTAAATTACACAGACACAAAGTGTGAAGTGAGAGTTACATATGATCCGAGCTATATACACTAACAAAGGCGTTGAGGTGGTATTGGTATTGGTGGTGTTGGTATTGATGGTGGTAGTGGTGGTATTGGTGGTGGTGCTATTGGTGCTAGTGCCATTGGTGGTGTTGGTATTGGTGGTGATTGTGTTGGTATTAGTGGTATTGGTGGTGGTGGTGGTATTGGTGGTGGTGGTATTGGTGGTGATTGTATTGGTATTGGTGATGGTACTGGTAGTGGTGGTATTGGTGGTGGTATTGGTGATGGTGGTACTGGTATTGGTGGTACTGGTATTGGTGGTGGTGTTATTGGTAGTGGTATTGGTATTGGTGGTGGTGTCATTGGTGGTGGTATTGGTGGTGGTGGTTGTATTGGTGGTGGTGGTGGCATTGGTATTGGTGGTGTTGATATTGGTGGTGGTGGTATTGGTGGCGGTATTGGTAATGGTATTGGTGGTGGTGGTGGTATTGGTGATGGTGTTGGTATTGGTGGTGGTGGTGGTATCGGTGGTGGTATTGGTGGTGGTGGTGGTATTGGTGGTGGTATTGGTGGTAGTGGTGGTGGTGGTATTGGTGGTGGTGCTATTGGTGGTGGTATTAGTGGTGGTATTGGTGGTGGTATTGGTGGTGGTAGTATTGGTGGTGGTGAAATTGGTGGTGCTATTGGTGGTGGTGGTATTGGTGGTGGTTGTATTGGTATTGGTGGTGGTGGTATTGGTGGCAGTATTGGTATTGGTGGTGGTGGTATAGGTGGTGGTTGTATTGGTTGTGCCATAGGTGATGGTGGTGGTATTGGTGGTAGTTTTGGTGGTATTGGTGTTAGTGGTGGTATTGGTGGTGGTGGTGATAGTGGTGGTGGTGGTATTGGTGTTAGTGATATTGGTGGTGGTGGTGGTATTGGTTTTGGTGGATGTGGTGGTGGTGGTATTGGTGGTGGCGTTGGTATTGGTGGTGGTATTGGTGGTGGTGGTGGTATTGGTGGTGATATTGGTGGTGTTGGTGTTGGTGGTGGTATTGGTTGGAGGTGGTGGTATTGGTGGTGATGGTGGTATTGGTGGTGATGGTGGTATTGGTGGTGGTGGTGGTATTGGTGGTGGTTGTATTGGTGGTGGTGGTATTGGCGGTAGTATTGTCGGTGTTGATATTGG
This sequence comes from Triturus cristatus, assembly GCF_964204655.1. Lineage (NCBI taxonomy): Eukaryota > Metazoa > Chordata > Amphibia > Caudata > Salamandridae > Triturus > Triturus cristatus. Next base: position 270,762,159 of record NC_140590.1, on the reverse strand, counting down.
CAGTGGTATTGGTATTGGTGGTGGTGGTTGTATTGGTGGTGGTATTGGTGGGGGTATTGGTGGTGTTGGTGGTATTGATGGTGGTATTGGTGGTGGTGGTATTGATGGTGGTGGTATTGGTTGTGGGATTGTGGTGGTATTGGTGGTGGTGGTATTATCTGTGGTATTGGTGGTGGTATTGGTATTGGTGGTGGTGGTTGTATTGGTGGTGGTATTGGTGGGGGTATTGGTGGTGTTGGTGGTATTGATGGTGGTATTGGTGGTGGTGGTATTGATGGTGGTGGTATTGGTTGTGGGATTGTGGTGGTATTGGTGGTGGTGGTATTATCTGTGGTATTGATGGTGGTATTGGTGGTGGTGGGGGTATTGGTGGTGGTGCTATTGGTGGTGGTGGTAGTGGTGGTGGAATTGATATTGGTGGTGGTGGTATTGGTGGTAGTATTGGTGGTGGTATTGGTGGTGTCAGTGGTGTTGGTGGTATTGGTGGTGGTGGTATTGGTTGAGGTGGTGGTATTGATTGTGGTGGTGGTGGTATTTAATTTTTTTTTTAATGAGTTTTATATAGCACAAACATGACATGAAGGTATCAGAGCGCTTTGCATGAGCACCAGTTGCATTACATGAAGACACATTCATGTTATTTGTGTTAGGCACTGTAAGATTAAGTGATTTGCCCAGAATCACAGGATGTAGGCGTCCTTGCCGAGACTCGAACCCAGTTCCCCATATTTGAGGCTGACTGCCCAAGCCGTTAGGCTACATCGGTGGTGGTATGGGTGGAGCTGCTGGTATTGGTGGTGGTGGTAATGGTGCTGTTGTTGTTAATAAAACAGGCTTTTGAAAACAACCCGACAGGTGGCTTTAGTACAGATGACATGTAACACATATTTGCTATTGTCAGCTTCAGCCCATTAGCAAAGGATTATGTGCTACCCGGAATTCACATGACTTAATTCTCTGATCATTTCTCAATCCATTTTACTTGGGGAGGGGGTTGAAGCAGACACAAGATAATGCCGGGTTAAAGTGATTGAAAGCAGGCGCTCGTGTTACAGGGGCGGGCGTGCTGCTTAAAAAAACACACGCTGTTTTAGCTGAAGCAGCGCATGTCCGGCCTGCAGTAGGAAAAACTCAATAAACTAAATAGTGCTTACAGACTAAATAAGGGGGCATTTGGGGCACGCAAGAAATATTTTGCTGATGTAATGCAAATGTTTGCTGCAGGTTAAGGTACATGCAGCGCACTGTTTTTAAAAAAAAATCAAATGTAATTGACAAGAATGATAACTTTTTCCCAAAAAAGTAGGAACTGTACATCAAATGATGAGACTTGTGGTAACAATCCGAGCAAAGTGCCCTGCGAGGAAAAGCATCACTAGTTGTTACTTTAAGCATCACTAGTTGTTGCTTTAAGCATACTACGACAACCCAACACACTCCTATTTTATCTCATTGAGCGGAGTTTATTTATTCATGTATGTTCAAATAAAAACTATTGCTGTTGTGCCGCTGTCGTGCTGCTGTGCAGCGGAGAGCAAGAGCCCGCGCAGAGAGCCGTTGCCCCCGCTGCATTGCTGCCGGCTGTCTGCCGCTGGAAGCCTCCCCACGAGGAAATTTGCTGTTGGGTGTCGGCCTCTGCGGCAGCTGCAGTCGCGGGGTTTGAACAGCCTACAGAGCGACGCCGGCGTTAGGATTCGTGAGCGGGGAGAGCGCAGAGAGCGTGGAGAGCCGCCCCATCTGCCGGCGCTGCTCACGGTTAGCTGCTGGGGCCCCCGCCGTCACCGGTGTTGCTGCCTGCGCTGTGGGCCACCGCGGGAGCAAGGCACAGGACACAGCGGTGGGAGTGGAGAGACTTGAGAGTAAAGCAAAGCAAAGCAAGGCGTGCGGAACAAAGCTCACCCTCGCCTCTATTTCCTCTACCGTCACTGCTGCCAGCGACAGCAGCGGCAGCAAAGTGACATCTCCCCAGGAAGGAAAAGCAATTTTAGCATAGTGGTTGCCTCTGCCGCTATAGCACCTGACAAGCCACCCCCCACCTTCACTACTCAACAACTTTACTACACCAGCGGGGGGGGGCATCAGTGAAGTGAAATGAAGTGAAGTGAAGCATCTAGGGGAGAACCGCAGGAGTGGATAGGAGAGGAGCCGGCCGGAAGAGAACAGCTTCAGCTGTATGTGGTGAGGATCAATCTTTTTATATAGCCTCTTGCCTCTTGGGCGCAAGTTAGACCGGCCTTGCTTGGAACGGGACAGTTCAGCTCGGATCAGCCTTCGCTCTGTCCATCCTCTCCTACCTTTATACACTTTATACACTTGTCCCCTCAACTCACAGTTATACGCAGCCTGGGGGGGGGGGGGGGGGGGTGACGCTCAATTGCGCTACTGAGTTAATGCACCAGCCAGCACAAGTCAAGCAAGTGCATGCTGCAATAGTGTCCCGACATAGCCTTCTGAGGCAGCAGAAGGCGAGAGAGCGGTCAAAAGCGTGGGAACGCGGGGTTAGGCAACAGCTCTCGGCCTTTCACTCTAACTGGAAGTATTCGCATAAAGTTTTTGTTGCTCGAAGACACAGCATCGCTGCCAGGAAAATGAGTAGCATCAACATAAATCCAGAGGCCCGCAAACCAACAATAGGGGGTCCTAAGATCCACCAATACTTTACAAAACAAAAAATTGAAGCTCATAGCACACATAAGGCCCACGAGACGAAAGAAGGGGGTACATTAAATAATAGCCCCAATCTCAATGCATACAGCCAGGAGCTGGCAATACTGAACGACGATAACCCCCTTAATTCAAAAAACACAGACCAGGACAGCCTGGAGGAGATGAGAAACATTCAGTAATATCACTTTCTAAATGTAATTGTAAGCTATAGTGTCTGCTTAAAGTTGCACAGAAAATAGTAACATATATGTTATTCATGAAACATATCCACAAGCGATGTATGTACGTCTTCTTTTATTGTTCTTTAGTACGAAAATTCCCAGCAACGAGTGAGCAACAGGCCAACACGTGTTTCGTCTGTACCACAATAGGTATGCAGACTTTTTCAAGGCAGCAAGATCAGAAATAGAAAACCGCAATGGATCAGTAGTCTTCCAGAGTAAAACGACGCGTCAGAACCATAACAGGAAAACGTTATGGGCCAGACACATCAGAATAGTCTCTTAAAGCACTATGTGGAAGTATACAGTTTTCGGTAATACGAAGAAACAGTACCAAAATGGTAAAACAATGAGTATGTCTTGAAAAAATAATCAAACGGTGGGTCCTTGCTGAGGAGCTGATGCAGGTAGAAATATCAGTAGAGTAAAACACGTAATAATAAGTCAGCAATCTGTACGAGTCAGAAGCAAGACGAACCAATTCATAACGGGCAGTAATTAGAAGAGGGAAGAACACGCCATGATAAGCCGGCTCCCGTGTGTAACACCACGTATTCTAAACGTATAAGGCTGTAGTAACGCCTGGAGGAGATATTAATCTCAGAGATGGCGAGACTCACAGAAACGGTAGAGCAGGCAGATACGATTAACAATGTCATTAAAAATATCACTGCCAAAGACAAAAATCATGAATTGGAGGAACATGGACCAGAGCAAATTATTGAGATATCATCGACTTTAAATGATGCCGAAGCAATAAATAAATCTCAGGGTCCACTTCAGGGCCCTCAATCTAGGGAACTTACTCGTAATAAGAACGCTTTTGTTATAGAGGTCCTGGTCCACCACCACTTAAACAACCAGCCACAGGACAACTCGGATGCCTTCATCAATCCAGGGGACCAGGGGAGCATCCAGAGCTGCTCCACACCCAGAAATCAAGGCAGGGCACAAAGACAACAACAATCAGGTGCAGCTACCTTTTTAGATCTTTTAAGCAAAAAACAAGGGGACCCTTACTCACATAGAGCCTGGGTATTAGTTATTAAACGGAAACAATGGCTCGTGTGGATTAATAACCAAATATATAATATATAAAGCCCAATGGCAATAACAAAAAAAGGGTTAAACGTGACGTCAGAAGGAAAAGTTGACCATACACATTAGAGACTTGGTAAAAAACATTGTTCTTTATATTTACAATGAAACAGCTTTTACTGAAAACAATTTCACAATATATATTCCAAACAAAATGACAGTTTCTTTAGACAATTCTGAAAAGTGTCCCAGTAAAAAAAAGTGAATAAACCTAAACTAAACAGTTAACAACAAAGTGCAACATAAAAGGTTTCAATTATTCATTATGTAGGCGATCAAAAAGAATAGTAGAATGTAGTTCACCAACACTTATTCATCATAAGTGTTGAATAACGATTCGCCTCTTAAATCTCGTCAACGGCGTTTCGACCCTATTTGAAATAGAGGGTCTCTTCAGGACAATTTAATATGGGGACACCTAGAAATAAATAAAAATACCATCAATGTGCGATATTAATTAGAGAAGAGAGTAATAAATCCATATTGTTGGGCCTTTCTACCTGAACGGCAATAGTGTTAGCCAACACGTAAAAAAGTGTCACTGTGCTAGGAGTGAAGCAAAATAACTCACAAAGTACCCAGCCGGGTGCTGTAAATGTAGAATTTGAAGAGATTAATAATCACGGTAGCACATAAGAATGCACAATATTCCTGGTGCACTTACCCACTTGTCACTTAGGGTCAAATCGGAAGGAAACAGTTGCGCAATCGATATTTGTCTCAAGCTTTCCACCCAATGGGTAATTTTTAGCGCAAAAAATCAATCTAATAGCGGAGAGGCTAAGGGATATAGCCACAATATATAAACCGCGTCCTGGATATCACTGATATCGAGAGTTACGATGCGCTGTAATCAAAATAAAAGAAAAAGGAACCTCAGAATAAGATTGACCTTTTATCCATCTCAGTCGGTTCATAGGGTTAGAAAGAAAGCATTCTTACCTCTCACAAAGACGTTCGCGTGTATCCATATACCGTCTGGCGCTACTCCGGAAAGACAACATTCAATCCGTATGGTACGATCACCATGAATGGTGCATAAAGGTCAGACTTTAAATGCGGTTGGATGCAAACAAACCAATCACAGCGCTTCTTTTGTGGAAATGTGGATTTTCCTGATCAGTTATGTCCCCTATCTTGGACCCCAACGGTTCTATGTGCATGTTACAAGCACATGTATGTTCCCTCCAGTTCCAGTTTCGAAGACGCAAACACATGTGCGTCCACCATCAACATGTCCTCTGTCAGATCCGTCATCAATGGGCTGGATATTCGATCCCTAAGTGTGAAAGGCCACCGACTTTATATGGCTAAGTTACTCCATTTTTGCAGTTCAGGCAGAGTAGGCCCGATTCTGTCCTCAAAGCCTTTCCCTGCTCTCTACCTCTGACAGCATCAGTTTGAGCCCGCATCTGTATCCATGAACTTTGTCCTACTTCCTGTGCAGCTAACGGTGCCTGCCTCGGCCAGTTTCGCCTGCCTGCCAAGAAGCTGTATTTCACCTTCAAATTATCTACTTTGCTCCTCAGCCGATGCATTCCTGTCTAGTAGTTTAAGTAAACATTCTTCCAGTTACCAAGCAAAAAGGCCCATCTTCTCTGTCCTCATGCAAGTAATTCATAGCCCTGTCACCATGGAATATTCCTACCCCCTCGCATTCAGTGTAGACACTTAGACGCTTGTACACGCACGCACAGTCAGTATAGAATAGATTCTGTCCGAGAGTCCTTCTTTTTGTGGATAACATAGTTCTTTAAACATAGGATGTTAGATATGATTTGGGATTAGGTTGACTTGACCCCCCAGACTTCTCGTCTTCACATATAGAGCTAAATGTCAAGTCCCCGTCACCCCCTAGTTACACGTCAATTACACGTCATACTGCTGCGCGCGCACCTATGCCAAGTATTATCTTATAGATCCACCTATACATGACATCATAACCAATCATGTTCCTCTTTACTCATTATTACACCCATTTTTGGTTACGCAGCCCAAACGTCAATGTCCTTATCAATTGTTACGCCTACTGTATTCATTTCATTGTAATGTATGATCTATAAAAGCAATTTCCTGTCAATAAAGTATGTACTTCACTTCCTGAACCCCCGTGGTGACGGAACCTGAAGGCCGCGACTCGAGTCGGCCATTTTGGAATAAAGCCCATTCAGAAACCTCTTATACCACGGATTCTGCCTCTTATTATTCTGAGCTATTTTATTTAAGATTCCGTATGAAATTCAGTCCAGGTAAAAGAATATTTACCACAGAATGGCGCCCGAATAGGGACACTTTCTCATCTCACGCGCCGGCGGTGCGTTGCAGGCCCGGTCTCCTGCCACAGCTGGAAAGACCATAACGCGTACCAGCAGGATTTCCTGTAGCTCCCTCCGGTCAAGCGGGGGCGACTGAGGCTGCGATCAACCCAGACGAGGCGGTGAGAAGTGCGAAGTATCCCGACCAGAGCCTAGCTGAGAGAGCAAGATCCGAGGTATACAGAGGCCCACCAGGTTTTCGAAGTCCCGATGTCCAGAGGGTCCGATGTCCACAGTCATCGAGTCCAGTCCATTCTCCGAGGCCTTCCGTTTCAAGGAGCTACCCGTTGAGTACCATCGCCGGGGAGGCGTGTTGACGCGCACATAGGTTGTGCCGGTCAAGACGGATTTGGGTACACAAATCCGGTCTGCACTGTTTAGCAGTGTATATGTACTGTTTAGCAGTATATCAAGTATTCCGAAGTATCTAGTTATTGTCGAGAATTCTGCTTGGTGATTAGTTATGCAGACTGTCATCATTGTTGGTCATTTTTTTAATAATGTTTTAATGTTTAATGTTTAATGTGTTAAACGTCTTGCATATTGTGGTATGAGTGATTGTTCATTATTGTGTTTTTCGCATTAAGTGTGTTCAAGACCAGGTATCAGATCAGTTGTCAATATGCCGCTCTTTTCGAAGTTAAGACAGATTACTACTAGAAAAGGGGTGCTTGAAGAAGCAGTCCCTATTCCTCCTAGGGACACTCCAGGGCACTTTATGTATCACAAGCATGGCTTAGATGCCATATTATTTCTTGATTTATGGGTAGATTACACCAAAGGATTGCCAGAAAGTCAAAGGTGGCCCGCAGCGGGAACCTGGGATGCAGAGTGCATCATGAAAGTCGAGGAAGAATTATGGAAAAGAAAGGTCAGACAGTCACAGAAAGACGCTGTTGAGTTATGGCGTAAAGAATCTCATAGACGTACAGAAAAAGCACGTAGACAAGAAGAGAAGAGTAAAGAAAGTTCAAATAAAGTTCAAGAAAATCTATTAATTGAGGAAGGTATCCGAGTGAAATCAGAACAAATAGATAGACAAAGAAATGCCCTTATGAATGGTATGTATCCCCTTCTAGCCGAAGGATTACCTAAAGCTGCTCCAGAGATACCGAAAGACTTGCCACCCCCATTATTTCCAATTAAGGTACATCCTAAAGGACATCCCAGAACCGCAGAAGATGTTTTTCTTTCCTCATATCTAGATGACGCAGCTCCCGAGTATGCTAACCCCGCACCACATAGACCGTCTGCCGGGGGGGTTCCACGTCAGGATCAGGTATCTGTCCCTGTGCAACAGCAAGTCCCGACACAAGCTTCGGCAAGCACATCTGTTTCCGCATCTGTCTCCGCAACCGATTCTACAGTGGTGTCCACACCTATAGTTGCTGTGTCACGTTCGACGAATCCATTCACACCCGACGCCCCAGATGGGGCCACGGGAGGTGTTAGCAATACTTCTACGCCACCTAGAATAAATAAACTTGTTTTTCAAGAGTCAGCGCATTCACGTACACCCAAATTCGTAAGTGAACGTGCGCTTAAGGAACTTCTTATAGATTGTAGATATGATCCGGTGGTCGGTAAAGAGGACGAAATGGTCCTGGCATCATTACGCATCAGACGAGCCGCAGGGTATTTAGCGAAGTTACCAGGAATGACTGCGCATCTAGATAAAATATATCATTTTGTTCAAACAGGACGAGATCCAGAATGTATTAATAGAGCTATGGAATTCCAGAAAGTAGAGATACAGGGGGAACTGTTACGTTTCCTCATAAACTGTGTGATCAGAAATCAAGACCGACCGGGGGTAGACCCGAATGCCATGCTTATTCTTACAAGATGGAGCCAGAATATATCAGAAGGGAGACACGATAAGCAAAATTGTATAATAGCCATGTGCCGAAAGATCCGTAAAGAAATAGAACGTATTCATGAAGAAAGATTGGAAACAGACGAGTTCGAGCAAGATGAAGTGTCCGAATCAGGGGATTCCGTAAGACAGTCAGAGACCATAGCCTATGTAGGTAGAGGAAGATCCTGTAATAATACTAGATGTTTTTCTGATCCAATACACTCTGTATGTCCAAATAATAGCAGAACGTATCCGACGCCAATAATAAATCTGAAGTCTCCTGAACATTTGTTTCAAGCCGCAGATAAAATACTCCGAGAACGAAGGGGTTACCACCTCCTCGATTCCATGGATGAGCAAGAATTAGCCAGATCAGCCGTCCACTGGATTGACAGTCCTGGAAAATACGGTGATGAGACCGTAGCACACACGTTTTTTAACCTCAGTCCAGATGAACAACGTTTAGCTGGAATCTATATGATTCAGCAACTCCTTATATTATATAAGAGCCAACATGCTGATCCTGGTCCTTTACCTGATATATTAACGGAACTACTCACGAATAGATGGAGAGGTTCTAGTAACAAGTTAATTAAAGAAATCTTAGTGTCACGTAAACAGTACGTCTTTTTTGTAAGCCCAGATCCTTTCTCGCTGCCCAGCAAGGAAAGAATGCCGTATTACATGGATAGACAAAATCCCTTACGAGAAGTGCACCCAATAAAAGGCGAAGACAATCAGTTTCACCGTGTATTTGTATACACACCCATAACAAAAATTGAATTGTTAGAAATGAAGAAAGTAGTACCGAGTCATGACAAAGACCCAGCGGGTTTTCACCGAGAAATTAAAGACATGTTACTGATGGGAGAGTATACCTATCCTGATATTATGACAATATTAAAGGTGCTAATGCCTGCTGGCATTTATGAAAAACTGAAAGAAAAAGAGTGGGAAGTGGGAGACCAAAAAATAGATTGGACAGCATTAGAAGCAGAGGAAAGGGCCCGAACCGCAGGTTCAGGGCTCGGGGATAAAGTTAAAGCATTACCAGGTTTACTAGTACAAGTACTGCCACGTTTATTAACTACGAAAAAGGAAGATTGGGGTGCAATCTCAGCCTGTAAACAAAAGCATGATGAAGACACAAGTGATTATTATGCCCGATTTGAAAAATGTTTTGGTGTAAATAGTGGTATAAAAGCAAGTAGTGAGTCGTATCCACATTTATTTGTGACAAAATTAGTGGAAAATGCATTGCCTCCAGTAAAGAATAGAATATTGAAATTCGAGAGTACATGGCAAAGTAACACTCCGTCACAAATGCTACAAATGTTACAGTATCATCACAATAGAATTAGAGATGAACAAGAACACGAACAAAGACGTATGAAGGATACAAAAATAAAAATGCTAGTTTCCCAGACAGTACCAGCGGATGGTCACAAAAAGGGTGTGACACATTCCGGAGATTCAGCAGTTCCTGTAAAGGGAACATGCAATTACTGTAAACAACTAGGCCATTATGTACACGATTGTCAAGTCCTGAAGCGTAATATAGCTATAGGTATTGCAAAAGAAAGACCACGACCACTCAGACAGGATCAGAATGAACAAGGAGCTACGCAGCATGGACAGTCCATGCCAGCTCAGCAACAGTCTATGCCAGCCTCACAACAATCCATACAGTTTGTGCCAGCTGCACCATCGATGCCTGCTGCTGCCACACAAACCACAACACGACAAATGTATCAGACTGCACAGTATGAATATCCTGAGTATCAGCGTTACGCATGAACTAGCCTAGAGAGGGAAGTTGACTTACCCCTTATTGAGATTCCTGTAGATCAAGAAGGACCTTATGTACATAGTGAATTATTAGGTCAAGATAGAAAATTCTTACTCGATACAGGGGCAAGTCGAACAACTATAAAACGTAGTGAAGTTCCAGGGGCACCCCTCTCAGGCTCTCAAAATGTTTCCCTTGGTTTTTCAGGAAAGCCTATTGTTAATGAGGTATCACAGCCACTTCCACTTACGATTGGTCCTTTGACACGAACTACTGATTTATTGCTTACCAAATCTTGTCCAGAAAACCTGTTAGGTATAAAGACATTGAAAGCCCTAGGGGCTATTATCTGTTGTTCTCCGGAAGGAGTACGATTGTTTTTACGTGATTTTAAAGGTCATTATGTATCCAGAGACATGGATCGCCGATTACAGACTTTACCAGCACATCTATGGGCACAAGGCCCTACTGATGTTGGTTGCATGAACATTACACCATACCGAGTCACATTAAAGGCAGGAGTGGTGCTACCACGAATGCGACAATACAAGTTACCACCAGATGCTGTAGTGGCTTTGCTGAAAATCATTGACGAGCTAATTGCCCAAGGAGTAGTTGTAGAAACAGACTCCAATGTATGTAATTCACCGATAATTCCGATTCTTAAACGAACAGATCCTACAGCTCCGCCAGTGTATCGATTGGTTATTGATTTACGCGAATTAAACAAATGCATTGTACCACAATTTCCTGTGGTCCCCGATATCTCATCATTATTGACAGCCATTGATTCCGAAGCAACATTCTTTACTGTAATTGATCTCAAGAATGCCTTTTTCAGCGTCCCCATAGATCCGGAAAGCCAATATTTGTTCGGATTCAGTTTAAATGGGCGTAGCTTTAAATTCTCACGCGCACCTCAAGGATTTACAGAAAGCCCCAGCATCTATAGCCAAGCACTGAAACGAGAACTTGACAGTATCCACATGCCAGTTAACACTGCCTTGCTTCAATATGTCGATGATCTGCTGATCACCGCAAGAAGCGAACCTGAATGTGAAAAGGCTTCTCTGACAGTTTTACATTTTCTAGCAGACAAGGGGCACAAGGTGTCTCCTTCTAAGCTGCAATTCTGTGTCCAGCGAGTTATTTATCTTGGTCACTCGCTGTCCAAGGAGGGAAGGCAGCTTACACCAGATCGCATTCAGTTAATTGCTAACATGTCAATACCCAAGACACAAAAGGAAGTACGGGCTTTTATAGGCCTCACTTCATATTGTAGGCAGTGGATCCCTCAGTACGCATTTCTAGCAAAACCACTCATTCAGTTGACAACACAGGAGGCAGCCACATCGACTGTCCTCCCTTGGACCCAGGAACACACACAAGCTTTTGAAAGCTTAAAGAAAGCTCTATGTCAAGCACCTGTTTTAGCGACACCATGTTACAGCAAACATTTTACACTCTTTGTTACAGAACGCGAAGGTACTGCCTTGTCAGTACTCACTCAGGAACAAGCAGGATCACGCAAGCCATGTGCGTATTTTTCCAGTACATTAGATCCCGTAGCTCAGGCTTTGCCTGCGTGCCTGAAATCAGTGGCAGCAACAGCTTTAGCAATTAGACAAAGCGATGCCATAGTGTTAGGACATCCATTGACAGTACAAGTACCACATGCAGTAGAAGTCCTTGTGAACCGAACGCAAACACAACACTTGACCATAGCAAGACTTACCGGTTATGAACTGACATTGTTTCAGCCACACATAGAGATCCGACGTTGTAATACATTGAATCCTGCTACACTTTTACCTGTAATTGGAACAGACCCACTAGCTCATGATTGTGTTGAAGTTATTGAAATAAAGACGAAACCCAGACAAGACTTAACAGACGTTCCATTGTTAGATCCAGACCTGACGTTGTATGTAGATGGATCGTGCATGAGAACAAGTACAGGAGATTTAGTGGCCGCGTATGCAGTCACAACAGACACTGAAGTTATTGAAACAAACTGTATAGATACTTTGTCAGCCCAAGCAGCAGAACTTATTGCTCTAACACAAGCCTGTATTCAAGCCACAAATAAGAAAGTTAACATATACACTGATTCACGTTATGCATTCGGAGTTGTACATGACTTCGGGGTGCTTTGGCGAGAGAGGGGTTATTTAACTTCTCATGGGACCCATATTCAGCATGGGTCTCTCATTCATGCTTTGTTAGACGCAATCCATCTGCCCACAGCTATATCGATTATGAAATGTAAAGCACACACGAAGGTTACTGATATCATTTCTCAAGGCAATGATTTAGCTGACAGAACAGCTAAACAGACTGCTCAGACTCACATATCCGACATGACAAAGCCAATAGTCCCGACACCAACACAGTGTATGACAATTAAGGATCCCGCACTTGATATAATTGACATACAGTCACATGCCACAACAGAAGAAATAAAGAAATGGACTGAACTAGGAGGGATCCAGACAGATCAGGGATGGGTGACAAAGGAGAAATCTGTATGGTTTCTTCCTGACTCTATGGTCCAAGCCATTATAGCTACAATTCACAGTCCGGCGCACTTAGGAGAGAAAGCTATGCTAGATAGCATTCAACACATTTGGTTCAATAAACATTTACGAGCAGCAGCTAAACAAAAAATCCGTACCTGTATGATATGTTGTCAGTTCAACCCAGGAAAAAGTGTTCCCGTAGAACAGGGTGGATTTCATACTCCTGATCATCCTTTCGAAGCTCTCCAGATGGATTATATCCAGATGGAACGATGTCGAGGATTCAAATATGTTCTCGTAGTTGTTTGCGCTCTGTCCCGTTGGACGGAGGCATACCCGGTTTCAGATTACACTGCCCCGACTACTGCCAAGCAGCTAGTTCGAGAATTCTTCCCACGGTACGGTTTACCACGTGTTGTATATTCAGATAACGGCCAGCCTTTCTCATCTGAATTAATGAAACATGTTTCACTTTTGCTGGGATATCAGTGGAAGTTTCATTGTGTCCGACATCCCGAGGTAGCAGGTCTCGTGGAACGACATAATCAAATTTTGAAAATCAGATTGTCTAAAATATGTCAGGAGAAAGGTGTTGACTGGATAGTAGCCTTACCAGTTGCACTATTTTACATACGAATGGTAGCACACTCTCGAACAGGGCTATCCCCGTATGAGGTGATCTTCGGCAGACCACCGAATATGTGGGGGACGCCTATACCCCGTAAAATAACTGATGTTGATTGTAATATGCTGACAGATTACCTGGCTTCCTTGATGTCTGCACTACAATCTTGTCGTTCACAGGTGGCTGCAGCCTTTCCTGACAACACTGAGGTGAAACCCCATGACGTAATCCCGGGCGATTATGTCCTTGTGAGGAACTTTGACAGAAAGACCCAACTGGAGCCGAGGTGGAAGGCACCCAAGCTAGTCCTGTTGACCACAAGGACAGCCGTGAAGATCGAAGGAAGAAAAGGTTGGATCCATTCAAGCCACATCAAGAAATTTCATGGACTTCCTTCAGATATAAACAGTCCTCCTCGTGTGTCTTCACCCATTGACTCAAAGCTACCTTTGGCTGAGGCCAGTAGCACAGACCTTTACAAACTGAAACTTAGACCCAGGCTGTCGGACGATTTGATTGTTTAAGTCCTCTCCTAGGTGAAGCGGTTGAATTTGTCCCGACATGTATCCCTTAGGTCTGAATCATGAACAATCAAGAACAATGTTGAAACGACATGCATACTGTAAAGCACTGCGTAGCCACTGTATAATGAAATTATTAATTTTGTTTTCCTTGAGTTTTATAATAATTACTGCAAGTATATTGTTGCATATGTATTATCCTGTTTCTAAACATATTTTCAATATAACTGATGAACATTCTTTTAGTGACCTACCCCCACATGAATTATCTTATAGACTTGCGCTGCGTAATAACACTTTCATTAGTATGTTACATCAGTCCCATCAGACTAGTAATGCCACTAATTGTTGGGTGTGTGGCCGACTTCCTCCCTATCAGAATAACAAAGGAGTTCTGCCTTTCCTCCCCCATCCGTTCACACATAATGGCTCCTGTGGAGCATGGTTTAGTTTACTAAATTCCATAGACTCAGACACAGCAGTTTATCAACACCATTGGATATGGGGAAATCTGAATCTAGTTTTATTTAAAGTCTGTTACCCTGATAAGGAGGGTCACCCCAGTAGAACAGGAACTGATCTAGAAAATGAAGTGTATGGATTAGGTAATTTTACACCTAATCTTATGATTCTGAATGTCGAATCCGAAGTTGAACTAATTCTGCCCACTATGTCAGTATTTCCAGTTAAGGGTGAATTATGTGTAAGAAAAGTTGGTTCCATACATATGGGCCATAGCAAATGCGTTACTACAGTAGAATATAGTGATCAAGGTAAATCTTCATTTCGAGCTTCTCGCCATTCCTACTTTATATGTGGTCAGACCGCATATATGCGTCTGCCTCTAGATTGGGATGGTACCTGTTACATAGCATTCCTTTTGCCACCTGTTTTCCTAGCTCCTCCTGATTATTATCGAAATGTTCATTTAGTACACAATAGAGAGCGAAGAGATCTCCCAGTTGTCGATTATACTGAGACGGCATGGGACAAGTATGTAGACTTCAATAAAGGTATCTTTCCCTATATAGGTACAATTTCAAATAGTAAGCTGATACGTAGGCTAACCAAGACTCTTGAAGCTGTAGTGAATGAGACTATAGCCGCCCTAGGCAATCTGACAGAGGAGCAATCGGTGATGAGAATTGTTGTTCTTCAGAATCGTCTTGTCCTTGACGTCATCCTGGCCGATAGGGGCGGAGCTTGTAGGGTCATCGGATCCAGCTGCTGTATATTCATACCAAAAAATTCGCCATCTGTATATAAAGCTATAACACGCCTTCATAAGATTGTGAGCCAGATACACGAGGATCCAGGCACTTGGACGTGGTCCGGGTGGTTTTGGAGTGTGATATCAGCCTGGGGATGGAGAGTTCTGTCCTTCCTAGGTATTGGCCTTCTTATACTATTCAGTTGCTGCTTATGCCTGCAATGTGGACCAGCGATTTGTGGTCTGTGTGCCACATCGTGTATTCCACATCAAGGTTTTCGTTCAAAATCCCGGAAGAAGAAAGAAGAAGAAATGATGCTCCATGAGCAAATCGATGGATTAATGAAGATCGATATCTCTTGAAGGGCAAGTAGGGGACAAGGAGGGAATGTGGAAATGTGGATTTTCCTGATCAGTTATGTCCCCTATCTTGGACCCCAACGGTTCTATGTGCATGTTACAAGCACATGTATGTTCCCTCCAGTTCCAGTTTCGAAGACGCAAACACATGTGCGTCCACCATCAACATGTCCTCTGTCAGATCCGTCATCAATGGGCTGGATATTCGATCCCTAAGTGTGAAAGGCCACCGACTTTATATGGCTAAGTTACTCCATTTTTGCAGTTCAGGCAGAGTAGGCCCGATTCTGTCCTCAAAGCCTTTCCCTGCTCTCTACCTCTGACAGCATCAGTTTGAGCCCGCATCTGTATCCATGAACTTTGTCCTACTTCCTGTGCAGCTAACGGTGCCTGCCTCGGCCAGTTTCGCCTGCCTGCCAAGAAGCTGTATTTCACCTTCAAATTATCTACTTTGCTCCTCAGCCGATGCATTCCTGTCTAGTAGTTTAAGTAAACATTCTTCCAGTTACCAAGCAAAAAGGCCCATCTTCTCTGTCCTCATGCAAGTAATTCATAGCCCTGTCACCATGGAATATTCCTACCCCCTCGCATTCAGTGTAGACACTTAGACGCTTGTACACGCACGCACAGTCAGTATAGAATAGATTCTGTCCGAGAGTCCTTCTTTTTGTGGATAACATAGTTCTTTAAACATAGGATGTTAGATATGATTTGGGATTAGGTTGACTTGACCCCCCAGACTTCTCGTCTCCACATATAGAGCTAAATGTCAAGTCCCCGTCACCCCCTAGTTACACGTCAATTACACGTCATACTGCTGCGCGCGCACCTATGCCAAGTATTATCTTATAGATCCACCTATACATGACATCATAACCAATCATGTTCCTCTTTACTCATTATTACACCCATTTTTGGTTACGCAGCCCAAACGTCAATGTCCTTATCAATTGTTACGCCTACTGTATTCATTTCATTGTAATGTATGATCTATAAAAGCAATTTCCTGTCAATAAAGTATGTACTTCACTTCCTGAACCCCCGTGGTGACGGAACCTGAAGGCCGCGACTCGAGTCGGCCATTTTGGAATAAAGCCCATTCAGAAACCTCTTATACCACGGATTCTGCCTCTTATTATTCTGAGCTATTTTATTTAAGATTCCGTATGAAATTCAGTCCAGGTAAAAGAATATTTACCACACTTTCACGGTAAAGAGGTTGCTAAGCAACTCAGCGCTTCTCATTTAAGTGCACGCACGGAGATGTGCAAGCAAGTAGTAGTCAATAATGTTACCAGATGGAATTTACGCAATGATTACTTTTTTATTTGGCGACACTGTAATATTATTTGAACAGGCACGAAGACGGCTTTATAAAATGAAGAATTCGAGCATGCAACATGCAAAACTTGAAGACAGTTCTCCATAGTGTGTAAAACACATTAAATCTAGGGAAGTATCGTACAATCCTTCAAATGCACATCATTTCATTAAAACCTAGTTGAAAAATACTTCTTAGTTAAAAACGTTAAAGTGTGTCGGTACACAGCCTAATGTTGCAACGGAGATACGACGTTTGATCCGTGTCGTGCAGTCACACTAAGTGGTCAATAAGGCCCCTATTAAAGTGAATGGCCCGGACGAACGTTTGCTCCGTGTGATATAATCACAATGAGTGGTAAATGAAGCCTCTCTCATGGAGAATAGACAAAACAAGCGTTTTACATCGATAGGCAGCCTACCACTTCTCATTTAAGTGCAGGCTAGAAAAATGTACGTGTAAATATTTGCTAATAAAGTTACAATGACTGCACCATTAGGTTTCCACGATGTTTTCTTTTCATGGTGAATAGACCGAACTGACGTTTACTACATGTGGTATAGTCACAATGAGTGGTAAATGAAGCCTCTCTCACGGAAAATGGACCGAACGCACATTATACATTCCTAGGCAGTTTACCACTTCTCATTTATATACAATCTAGGGAAATGTGCAAGCAAATATTTGCCAATAGAATTACAATGACTGTATGATTAGGTTTCCGCAATGTTTTCTCTCTCTATTATACGGCGACACTATGATATTAGTTAGGGAGGCACAGAATCAGCTTTATAAAACAAGAAATTAAAGCATGCAGTAAACAAAAACTTAAAGACAGTTCCCCATTGTTTGTTAAACATGTTATCTATAAAACAATATCATGCATTCCTTTAAATCCAAATCATTTAGTCAAAGCCTTTGAGAGGTGATCAGTTATTAGTTAAGCACCTACTCATTCCTTTTCTTAGGTCAGTACAAATAGGTGTAAACTACACACATATAGCATTATTACACCGGAGTCAACATTTTGTTTGCAATGTTCTCTGATGTATAGATCCAAATATACCATCTTTTGGCGGCACAGATAATTTAGACAACAAATTTGCTTGCACATTAACTCTTGCCAGATATTGATGAATAAATCAGAGTATTATATGGGCAAGGCAACCTCAACAAGAATACATCAGGGTCGACAGGGCAGAATATATAAGACCAAGACGATTGAAAAACTCATTCAGGCAAGGGTGGTAACAAACCCACGCCATTCCTCTGCTGAATTCAAACCTTGTACAATTGAGTTAGTACGCTCGATCCAACGACACTCTAATCTCTGAAGTGTCTGTGATAGATCTCCACCTCTAATAGAGGCAACCACTTTATCTATCACTTGCCAGCGGATATCATTTGCTGTGTGCCCCTTATCTAAAAAATGGTTTACTAGGGGAGCATTCGGGACCAAGTTTCTAATCCTACTTCGATGTTGTCCAATCCGTGCCTTGACTGTTTGTTGAGTTTAACCAATGTAGGGTAGTCCACAAGGACACAATATACAATAGACTCCATTTTTGGTGTTGCAATTTGCAAAAAAATTAAGTTGTTGATCAACATTGCCAGGTACAATTTTTTTTGTGTTGGGCTTAAATAAATAAAGCAACACAATTGCCACATTTGTAATGCCCTTTTACATCTGGTAATCCCCAAGATGACTGCAGTGATCTTGTTGCTTGTAATGGTTTTTGCATTGATGATCTAATGAGATGATCTTTTATATTCTTGCCCCTTTTAAAGGCAAACATCGGGACATCAATGCTGGAATCTAAACTTCGAATAATGTGCCAATTTTTTGTAATTAGCTTCCGAATCTGATTCGTGTGTATACCAAAAGTGGTCACACAGATTAGTTTATTTACTTTAGGTTTTTCCTTTGGGGTAAGTAATGTCTCTCTGGGGTAGAACCATGCTCTTTTAAGAGAATTTTTTACCAACTTCTTTGGATATCCCCTAGCTAACAGTTTTTCTCGCAGTACATTCGCCTCCTTCATGTAATCTTCTTTTTTTGTGCAATTGTGACGTAGTCGCAAAAACTGTCCGTGGGGTAAGCCATTTCTTAATGCACGCGAGTGGTGACTGTTATAGGCAAGTAGTGTGTTACGCTCCGTAGGCTTTCTATGTAATGAGGTATACAATTTCCCATCTTCATGTGATATGTTTAGATCTAGGAAGGCAATATTGGATTTGTGTATAGTAGATGTAAACTTTAAATGTTGTTGAACTGTATTCAAGTATAAAACAAAAGCAGTAAACTCTGAAACAGTATCTGACCAAATCAAAAAATATAATCTATATACCTTTTCCAACAGGTGATCTTGGAATGGTATATGTTATTATCATTGAGGACGAACTTGTGTTCTATATGGTCCATGTAGATGTTCGCTAAATTTGGGGCAAAAATTGCACCCATACTTGTACCAGAACACTGTTGATAGTATTCACCTTTTGACACAAAATAATTATATGTCAATGCAATCTGCAGAAGTGCGATGATAAAGGTGGTGGGAACCTGGTAGGGTTTAGGTCTAGTATCTAATAAATCTTGAATCACTTTTATACATTCTTGTTGTGGTATATTCGTGTACAGTGAAGTGATGTCCAGAGTGGCTAGCAAATTGTTTGTAGTGTCATATGTTCTGTCTTCCAGAAGGTTTATCATATGCATAGAATCTCTCACATAGGTCTCTTGTAAGGGGATGTAGTCTTTAATGAAAAAATCTATATATTTGCCGATGGGTTCAAGAATTGAACCGCAACCCGACAAAATAGGGCGTCCAGGAGGATTAGTTGTACTCTTATGTATTTTCGGGAGAGTATACAAATCTGGAGTTCTTGGATAATCAATATTGAGATATTCAAATTCTTTTTTATTTACAAAGCCTTCCTCCAGGCCTTCCTTGTTATTCTTAGTATCTCTTCTTTAATTACTGCAAGTGGATTAATCTCCAGTTTTTTGTAATGTTTTTCATCTCCTTTTTAGATCTGGCATCCCCAGAATTAACAAAAACTACACCTATAGCAGACTTTAAACAGCAGCTACTGGGAGAGGGCTCGGTAGGTGCCACAACTGACAGACACTGCAGAGCCCAGAGTGACGAACAAGAGATAAATAAAAAGCATGGCCCCGAATATATCTTGAACACAATAAACACGTCCTTACTGGAAGCAGTAAAGGCACTCTCCTGGCAATCACACAAATTAGAGATCCAGGTGAACCTAATACACATGCTGGCGCAAACGGTTCTGATCATGAACGAAAAAGTGGACATAATTGGCCACAACATCGATCAGCTGATTGTCAGTAAAAAGGCCTTTGGGAGCACCTCCAGCCCCGCAAAAAACTTTAGTGAAGCAATTGTGGAGAAATTAACTACACTCCCAGATTTGCTGGCAACGCTAATAAAACAATGCAGTGAGGCACGGATAAATCCCACATTAAATGGTAAATACTCTGAAAAACGGGGCCATGGCTGTGGCTTCGGAGCCATAAATATTTCCATAGCTATGGACTCAGAGACCATAAAGGATAATGGAGCTACAAATACTTGCTACATCCCGGTTAAAAGGGCCAGCCCCGCCTCCAGCATAGAGGAGGTTAACCAAACCAAGAATACAGGCCACAAGGCAACTGAGGGGCAGCTATCGAGACGGCAAAAGAAAAAACTTCGGAAAGCTCAAAAAACAAACAAACGGAAAGGTGGGATGCTAGCCATGCAAAGAAAGCATGAAACAACACACATTTTAATCCAACACGGCAATCAGGTTGATATTGATAACGTCCGCAATAAAGAGGGTCCTATGATCTATCCTATCTTTCAAATGAGAAACAGCTCCTCATCCAAAGTACCCAAGGAGAACAACTGCCAGGAAATCTATGGGAAAACATGCCCGCCAATACGCCAATACAGCATATGGAAGGCCCACATATGGAAAAAGCCTCATCCTGTAATACACAAACTTCCTTAAATCCACAAGCAAAAACATATGCTGAGAAAGTGATTACTAATTTTGGCTATCCAACTAAGGGACCAGAAACCGGCGATCTTAGAGTAGAGTCATTGAGAGGGGAAGATAATCAGGAACAAAGGTATAGGCTAGATACCAGCAACAATACGACTTCCCACCCAAAATGTCAGATGCTCAGTGAAAAG
Organism: Triturus cristatus; assembly: GCF_964204655.1. Classification (NCBI taxonomy): domain Eukaryota; kingdom Metazoa; phylum Chordata; class Amphibia; order Caudata; family Salamandridae; genus Triturus; species Triturus cristatus. The sequence goes on along the minus strand of NC_140590.1, from coordinate 270,741,453 downwards.
TCACTAGTAGATAAAATCGAGCTAATACCATTAGCAACTTAGAAGGAAGCCGGTGCAGTGAAATTCCACCAGCTTCATATGGAATGCTATTGCAAATCTCAAAACACAGTAAGCGCTTTCCCCACACAAACAACAAAGACAACACAAGTAAGGAAGATCTCTTCACCTGGCCAAAGGAGCGAGAGGCACGAGCAGTCTCGCCACTCTAGCATTAACCAAGAAAAGGCCGCAAACGCAGTGCCCGGCCAGAATAACGGCCAAATTAAGCCCACAGCACAAATACATAAAGGGACGAGTTATGAGGGCATGGAAAATGGCCTAGCTCTGAATCCTCTAGCAGACGGGGAGTTCATGCTGATCTTCACCCCTGAATTTGAGACTAGGGGCCCAGGTGATATCCTAAATCGTGCAAATATCCTGTATCTTCTGACAAGTATACCCTCACTGGCCTATCTAACATCTGCCCAACTTGTAGCGATATACTTTAAAAAATACACTTGGACAGGGAATAAGGAATCGACCCTAACAAAGTGGCTCAATAAGCGAGACATTCATAACAATACTGGCAGGAACAGATACTCTTAAGGATTGGGGCATCCGAATAGACAGTTGCCCAACTGAAAAGTACCCACAAGTGCTTCTTCAGAGGTCACAAAACCAAGTAGGGCCTCGCACATAGTGTAGCACATTAAGGGGTGCCAAGACAATTTTAAGTCAGTCATTTAACAACGACATTAAAGTTGAGCTACATAAAGGCACTAGCACCAGACTCTGCAAGGAGGTGAGAATCTCCCAGGCCAACAAACAGGAAGATTGGGCATGGCTTTCCGTTGCATTGTATTCCAAGGATTGGGGAAACTCCTAGTACAAGGGACACACCAAACTTGTATGGTTTATATAAACGCAGCCCTGCAGGGAGGCTTAAAATAGACAACCATAGAGGCACTAAAATGGAGACATTAAACACTAAGTTTAGGCTAATTAGCTTGAACGTGGCAGGGTTTAAGTCGATCATGACCAATAATGAAGCCATGAAACTACTGATGCCTGGAGACATTTTATGCTTGCAGGAAACTTGGATGGAAACAGCCAACTACATTAAAGGCTACCAGGCCTTCCATACATGGCAAGCAAAAAAAACATCTTTGGAAGACCTGGTGGAGGGATCTTGATATTTGCAAAATTAAATCTGCAACTACAATTCGAGGATTGGCCCACATATGCACCAGATGTCCAGATTATAACAATAAATGGGCTTAGAGTAGAGGGCACTCCGCTCAAACTTGGAGTAATTAACCTATATGTCAACCCCCCAAAAAAAGGATAAAAACACAAACATCAGAAGGATCATCAGGACAGTTAGAGCTTACCTCCATGAGAACCCTGGACATGAATGCACCATTACTGGGGATTTTAACATCAGAGACTTATGTGCCCAGGAACAAAATCACGAGGACCGTAGTCGCAAGCTTATGGAAGCCTGCATTAACGAATTTAACCTGGGATCCGCGAATAACATATGCCAGCTCAAAACAACTCCACAACCTACATTTAAGAATATCTCCACGCTTGACTATATTTTCCTGAGTAAGAATTTGTTGAGGAGATGCGTAGAGTATAAGGTATTATCCACTTCCGGAAGCGATCATCAACCAATCTCTGCTTTGGTCAACATTAGCAGCATGAGGCATGAGGAATATCTAGCTGTAGGCAACATGCTCAGTCTAGATAATGAAACAGTCTCAATTAAACGTATCAAATGGGGGCCTATAAGTCGGACAACAAATGGAAGCACAACACATGCATAAATGGCCCACAGACCAGCTGGGCAGAAATCATGATCTCGCTATTCAATGCATTAACTCCAGGAAAGCAATTTACTCATAATAATAAACACATACAATTGGGGAAATTGAACTACACGGACAATCAAATCTTCATACAGAGCAAAAAGAGCTGCCGGTTGGCAGAATCAAAGTATAGGAAGGAAAAGTCTATCCATACGGAAAGACAATTGAAGACAGCAAAAAAAAAAATATATATATTGTTTGGCAACTAAATCCAGTATAGAGGAAAAATGGACAATCATTTATACATTACTAGCACCCAACAAAAGCAAGGAATTTTGGAGATATATTAATGGCCTACATGGTGGTCATCGTATTCACAATGCCGTGCCCGCCAACAAATGGGCTGTTCACGACACCAACCTATATGACAACCGGAAAACATCTATGGAATGCATTGCCAAAGAAGAAGATCACCAACATGAGGAGAGCAATGCGGTGGATCTACATCAAATAGAAAGGGAAATATTAACCATCCTCCAGGGCATCAGGAAGGATGGGGCGCCAGGGCCCAACGGGCTGCCTGGGAATATCTTTAAGGAAGATCGCGAATTCTGGGCACCCCACATTCAAACCTTATTCAATCATTGTTACAATTTTTCTGTTGTCCCGCACTCATGGAAAGGTTCCATTCTACATCCCATTTACAACAAGCATTGAAAATGCAATAGGTCTCGCCCTCGTTTAAGTTAAACTAATTCTGTTTGTAATTAGGTGGCTTTTTAGCTTTGCTTTTATTAGTGTTTTTCAAACTTTCATGTACTAACATGCATATGTATGCATATATAAGCATGCATTTATATTTATATAGATAAGCAGATTAAATATATGTATATATATAACACATAACATGTACTTTTGTATAGCGCACATATCACCCGAAAGTCTCAAGGCGCTGAATAACAGATGTATATTGTTACCCAGCGGTACTCATTTTATCAACCTCAGATGGATGAAAGGCTGAGTGGACCCGCCGGGATTAGAACCTGTGACCATGAGATTGAACCCAGGCCCCTACAGTGGATGCGTTTGTCCACTGCGCCACCAGACCCGGCTATATATAGCTGAAAAAACCATAGGTTTCAGGCCTGATATAGTTAGGAATTAGCATTTAAAAATCCTTAGAAATTCACTGAAAAAACAATAGGTTTCAGGGGTGTTATAGTTAGCTGGACATTTCACTCAAATTGCTATATGTATATATAATACATATTTAAATAACAAACCAAACCACATTCACTAGATGATGTCATCAGTGATGTCATTTGAGATGTCATCAGTGATGTCACTGATCATGTCATGAATGATGTCATATGTGACATCATCAGCAGTGGATTGCGGGCGCGTGAGATGTAGTTAGTACAACTAACTATATCGGAGGAATTTCAATGGTTTTGTTCAAGTGAAATGTCCAGCTAACTATAACACCCCTAAAACCTATTGTTTTTTCAGTGATTATATATATATATTCACTGAAAAAACCATAGGTTTCACACACGTTATAGTTAGGAATTAGCATTTAAAAAACCTTGCAAATTCACTGAAAAAACCAGAGCTTTCACACATGTTATAGTTAGCTGGACATTTCACTCGTACAAAACCATTGAAATTCCCCTGTTATAGTTAGTTTAGCTAACTATAACTCGCGCGCCCGCAATGCACTGCTGATGACGTCACATATTACATCACTCATGACATGGTCAGTGACATCACTCATGACATCACTGATGACATCTCAAATGACATCACTGATGACATCATCCAGTGAATGTGTGTTTTTCTGAAAATTAAATATGTTTTATATATGTATATCTCAAGGTCGATGGAAGAATAAATGGGTATTTAAGTGTCTAAATGGATGATTTATTTTTGAAAAATTGATTGTGTAACTGACTGATTAAGTGTATCATAGTGAATACATGGCTTAGTGAGTAATGTTTAAATATGTAAATATCTGTATCAGTCTCTCACTTTGTGTATAAGTGGCTGAATGGGTTGGTGAGTAGCTACATGGGTGTCTATATAGGTTATTAGTTGGTTTTTTGAGTATCAGTTTGAGTGTCTGCATGGTTCGGTGGGGGGTATTACGTAGTGCATAGGTGCATGAATGAGTGACTCACTGTTTGTATGTGTTGAAGACAGCATGTGTGCAGGACTGTATGGGTGGATGAGTGTGTGTATGGGTATGTTAGTGAGTGAATGACTGTCTTAATAGTGTCTTTATGAGTAACTACATATGTTTTAAACTAGTATATGTGACTATTGGTGTATATAAGTGAGTATATGTGAGAGTGAGAGATTGAAAGAGTTCCTGTATGAATAAGTATGTGTTTCTATAAGTGATTGTTTAAAAGACTAAGTATGTGTAAGTTTCCGTAGAAGTAAGTGTGGTGGTGTGTGTATAACTGTATATGCAAGTAAATGTATGTTTGATTCTTTATTAGCATGAGTGACTATGTGTGTGAGTAACTCTATGGATGAGTGGCATTGTGTAACAGGATGTATAGGTGTATGAGTACATATGATGAGTGAGTACATGTATGAGTGACTGTATAGGACTGTTGGTGAATGAGTGGATGTGTATGTGGATCTTAGAATTACTGAAGAGGTTGTTGTAACTGGTATTGGTATGTCCATTGTTTTGAAAATTTTAGTCTCTATTTTTGAATGTGTGTATCAAAGGTTATATTAGGGTGAGAGGAGGTGTGCCACTCTATCACAAGGATGATGTCATCAGTGATGTCATCAGTGATGTCATTTGAGATGTCATCAGTTATGTCATGAGTGATGTCACTGACCATGTCATGAGTGATGTAATATGTGACGTCATCAGCAGTGCATTGCGGGCGCGCGAGTTATAGTTAGCTGAACTAACTATAACGGGGGAATTTCAATGGTTTTGTACAAGTGAAAAGTCCAGCTAACTATAACACCCCTGAAACCTATGGTTTTTTCAGTGAATTTCTGAGGTTTTTTAAATGCTAATTCCTAACTATAACGTGCCTGAAACCTATGGTTTTTTCTGTGAATTTCAAAGGTTTTTTAAATGCTAATTTCTAACTATGCCTACAGAGATAGGACATGTGAATAAAGAAGAAAAAATGCACAGAAAGAAAAAAAAGAAGTGCAGAAAGAAGCAACAGAAGTCCTCAAAGACGAAGAAAAGTGCAGGAAGAAGGATAACGTGCAGAAAGAACAAAAAGAAAAGCAGAAAGAAGCCTTGTTGCAAAATCATCCTGTACCCTCAACTTTTTCAGACGGATACTGGTGGTAACTGATTAGCATGACCTCTTCTGTAAGCCCCTAATATATAATAGGGCAGGGGGATTAAAACTACCTCTTAAAACAGGCCACAGGGCGTTTTTGCACACGTTAACTCAGGCCCCGTCCCCTCCCTTCACCACTGTGTAAACACGCCCTGTGTCCGTTTTTAGTTGGGAGATTAAGTTCATTTGAATCCTGAGGGTCCCTAGGGTCCAACTAGCCCACTAGGTACCTCCAGTAAGTGCCGCAGAGCTGCGTTGCAGAGAGGTGTAAAAAGTGGCACGGCCTGGACCACCTCTCTGCAATGCAGCTCAGTGGCGCTTACTGGAAGCACTTGGTGGGCTAGTTAGCCCCCAGGGGCCCTCAGTATTGAAGGGAAATTATATCCCCAATTTAAAACGTGTCATAGTGCGTGTTTGCACACGTCACCTCAGGCCCCGTCCCCTCCCTTCACCACTGTGTAAACGCGCCCTGTGGCTGTTCTAAGTTGCGAGATTAAGTCCCCTTGAATCCTAAGGGTCCCTAGGGTCAAACTAGACCACTAGGTACCTCCAGTAAGCGCCACAGAGCTGCGTTGCAGAGAGGTGTAAAAAGGGGCTTGGCCTCAGAACACCTGTCTGCAGCGCAGCTCCCTGGCGCATACTGGAGATGCCTGTTGGGTTAGTTGGCCCTCAGGGACCCTCAGTATTGAAGACAAAATAATTCCCCAATTTACAATTCGCCAGGGGGCGCGTTTGCAGAGTGCTGCAAGGAGGGGACGTGGCCTCCGGCACGATGCCAGTCTTTTATTTATTTTAATTTTTTAAGAAGGGGGGCTGTGTGGTTCCCCTTCTTATTCTAATTTATTGGCCCTGATGACCCCATCCCCCAGGGCCTGTCTCCTAATTATATTTTTTTGACCCCAATCCCCAGGGCCGGCCCTGTTTTTTATTATTTTTAAAAAATATATATTTATAGACACACCTAGGACATGCTGGACAAACCGTACGTACCTATCACCATGACGATTTGCGTGATATTCATTAAAATGAATGCATACAATGAATCCACGTGGAATGTATTTACACCACTAGTGAAGCTCTGACATGTCTGATGCCCTACCGTGCCTAATCCCGGTAGACACCCTTGTCGTTTATTTATACAAACATGGGTAGCTATTGACGGGCACATTTAATACACATGCACACCAAGCCATTCAAAGGGGATTCGACAAAAATTCGACCAAAACTATGCAAGAAACCCCTCTCACGGTTAATAAAACACACATCCACTGCCGGATGTGTAATACTTTTTATTTTACTCTCTGGAAAGGGGACAAACATCACTTGAGAGTCACAGCGCGCTCCTGGCAGAGCCCAATGCTGTGTTACACCCACCATTGCCTGCTGAGTGCCACACACCTCTGTGTTGTATTCCACTAGCTAGTGCATATGCTATGACACTCTCTAGCCCATGTGCACTGTAACACCACCCGTGAATATGTCATGCAACACTTGTCTTCGCACGGGTTATATTGCCCCATCTAACGTGCCTTCCTCGATGCCTATGTTATAACGCACAGTGCTATGCCATACATATTACAATCTGGGATCCATATCTTTGTCACAGTGCATATGCAACGTTACACTCCCCAGCACATATTACAACTTTAGAGACTAGTTAGGTTACACAACACTGCCCTGTGCATATTACACTCCAAGGCGCATATCGCATAGCACGCGCTAGTGCCTGTGCTATCTCGCGCTCTCCAATGAATCTGTAATTGCGCACAATGTATTGCATATTATATTTCACGCCGGTTTATCTTATATCACACTATTTGGTGCATAGTTTATACCATACACTATATCTAGTTTTCATTTTCAATTGTGCTCTCAGGACTATGTTCTATATAACACTGTGTTCACCTACCCTTTTCACTGGCATTACATTTTGCGATAGGGGGTGGAGGGTCAGGGGGTGTTTCTGCCAAGTGAGCCCGGAGTCACAGTCACAAACGTCCTCTTCTTCCTGAATAAAAGTGAAATTATGCTGCATACTTGTTTATATTTTAAGTAGTTCGCACAAACACACGTTTTAAAAACAATAAAGTTCCTAATACCCGCCTTCTCTGAACAGTTAGCTTGCTGCCCCATCCCCCTCCTCCCTATCCTCTGTTGTGTGAATCCATGGACTAGCCTCCTCCCTCCTGCCATGCATGGTCTGATGTGCTGCCACTGCCCTCAATTTAGTATGATGTACCAGTCCACTCCTCCTGCCCTCCATTGCCCAATTCTATGCCCCATCATTGACCTCCTGCTTAAACTCTGTGCTTAGCTTGCTGCCCCTATTCTCCTTCCCCCTGCCCGCCGATGTCTTTGTGCATGCCCCTGCTCCATCCTTTTTGCCCACCATGTTCCATGGACCTGCCACTCCTATCTACTCTGAGTGTTCTGTTGAGCTGCCACTCCCCTCCCACCTGCCTAGCATTGTCAGATGACTGTAACCTGTTCCTGCCACCTCCACCCTGCCTGTCCACATGCCATGCCCCTATCCTCTTCCTCCTGTCCTACATGGTCCATTGTACTGCCACACCCTTCTGCCCTCCCTGGTCTGTTGTGCTGCAACTGCTCCTCCTGCCTGCCCCGCGCGGTCTGTTGTGAGGCCCCTTCCCCTGAACTTTCTTGTCTGTGCACAGGTCCTGACCCTCCCTTCTATCCTCCATCGTCCTTTGTGCATGCCCCTGCACCCTCCTTCTTGCCCATCATAGCCATTGTGCTGCCACTAACCCTCCCACTTGCCATGCATGGTCTTCTGTGCTGCCATGGCCCCTCCCACCTTCCCTGTGTGGTCAGTTAGCTGCCCCTGAGCCCCTCCCACCTTCCCTCCATGGTCTGTGTGTATGCCATCACAGTCTCAGTGTTGCTCTTCATGGTGTGTCTTGCTTCTAGTGCCCATCCTGCCTGACCTCCATGGCTATCTTGCTGCTCCTGCCCTGCCCCCTTGCCCCCAGCCCTCTGTTTACATGTGCAGACCCCTACTCCCTCCCTCCTGGCTTGTCTGTTCCATTGTAATGCCCCTGATCCGTCCCTCCTGCCCTTTATGGTCTGTTATGCTGCAGCTTTCTCTCCTGTCTGTCCATTATGGTCAGCTAGCTACCATTGCCTCTTGCCCCTCTGTTCTCTGTTGTCCATGTGCATGGTCCTGTCCCCTCCCTCTTGCTTTCTATGGATTGTTGTGCTGCACTCCCGTCCCGCATGCCCTGTGTGGTGTATTGTGCTGCTGCAAACCCTGATGCCTGCCCTGCAGGGTCAGTTTGGTGCACCTCTCCATGTCCCTCCTGTCCTCTGTTATCCAAGTCCATGTCCCTACCCCATTTCCTTCCATGATCCAATGTACCATACTAGCGAACATTTTGAACTTGGTAAGAGGGAGATTTTGAAAAAAAACTGGGGTATTGATTTTCCCCTTTGAGTTACATTGAAAAAGAGGAGATTGTAGACAGGAGACAGATCAAATAAAGCCCATTTGAGCTTAAAAACATTGGACGTTTCCTGGCTGAATCGGGTCTGTTGGCATGTATGGTTGTACTACCATTGCCTCTTCCTTCTGCCCACAATGGTCTATTACATTGCCACAGCCTCTCTTGCAAGTCCTGTATTGTTGGTTTGTTGCCCCTGCCCCCTTTCCACTGCCCTCCATAGTCTGTTGTGCTGCCACGGCCCTTCCTGCCTGCTCAGTGTGGTTAAATTGTTGCCTTTGCACCCTCCTACCTGCCTTCAATTTTCAGAGTCCGTGCCCCTGGCCTCTGCCTCTCAACAGTATCCTAATGAACAACTAGATTGCTAACATTCTAAAGTGTGGAACGCCTGACTTCATCTTGATGTAATCAAAACTGTAATACCTAGAGCATTTCCTTTAGAAATTACATATATGAGAGGGTCTTATTGGCATCAAAATTATGGTTAGTGCTCTAAAAGACTAAAATAAGGACATATTTTCTGAGTTTTCAAATAGCGACAAAGCACTTTTAAATTATTTGTTATCTTTATGTTTTTTTATCCAGTTGACCACTTGATTAAATGTTGCACTTAGGGGAGAGGATGTGGAGTTACTTCCAGAACTGCAGACTTTGCAACTGGGGAACCAGGTTGGAGTTTCTGCTTCAGCTCGACATTCTGTGATTCTGGTCAAATCACTTAGTCTCCCCATGTCTACAACCAAAATGAATTTGTTCTTGTGTGATGTAACCAATGCTCATGTAAAGCACTCCAATACCTGACAAGTCTGCACTATATAACACTGCAAAAACACAAAATAATAAGTGTTTTGCACACTTCTGTCATTGGGCTATATTTGGGCTACATCTGGGTGATTTTGGGCTACATTTGGGCTCCTTTGTCTCCGGTGGCCATCTTGGGAGATTTATTTGTTATGAAGTTTCCTAATTTCCTCATGTACTGCAGTCTCCTCAGTAGGAAATGCTTTCAGTTTTTTACTTTGATTCCATCATGAAGGTATTCAGATATGTCACACATTTGCCATAAATTCTGAATGTTAGCACTCTAGTTGCTCATTAGATCACTGTAGTAAAACTACTGTTCACCATGGAAGTCTGCTCCTGGTATTTAAAGTACATGTTTCAGTCTGCATGTCAGAATTTTTTAATGAAATAGAAGAGGATTTGAGAAGTCACTCAAAATGTGCCCTCATTTTCTTTCTTCAGCATTAATCATAATTTCTATGGCAAAATGAACCCCCTCATTGTGTTCCTTTTTAAATTAAATGTTTTAAGTGTTACCAGTTTATTCCAATCAAGATGGCTTCAGGTGTGCCATACTTTTGTCATAATGAAGACAGTAAGTGCTCTAGTTGTTTTTAAGAACACTCTGGGACATTCTGTCATTGGGCTATACTTGGGCTACATCTGGGTGATATTTGGGCTACATTTGGGCTCTTTTGTCTCTGGTGGCCATCTTGGGAGACTTATTTGTTATGAAATTTCCTAATTTCCTCATTTACTGCAGTCTCCTCAGTAGGAAATACTTTCAGTTTTTTACTTTGATTCCATCAAGAAGGCATTCAGATGTGTCACACATTTGCCATAAATTCAGAATGTTAGCACTATTTTTGCTCATTAGATCACTGTAGTAAAGCTACTGCTCACCAGGGAAAACTGCTGCTGGTATTGAAAGTGCATGTTTCAGTCTGCATGTCAGAATTTTTTAATGAAATAGAAGAGAATTTGAGAAGTCACTCAAAATGTGCCCTACTTCTTCTTTCTGCAGCACTATTCATACTTTTTATGGAAAAATGAACTCCCTCATTTTGTTCCTTTTTAAATTAAATGTTTTAAGAGTTACCACTTTAATCCAAGCAAGATGGCTTCAGGTGTGCCATATGTTTATCATAAGTAGGACTGTTAGCGCTCTAGTTGTTCTTTGGAACACTCTGGAAAGCTGCAGTAGAACACAAAGGAATCAACTGACAGTCTCTGCCCTTGTTGGATGTACATGTTTTACTGAGAATGTCAGACTTCATTCTCACATGACTGAGAAAGATAATGTGAATTTACAGAAAATAAGCTCTCAGTTTAGCTTATAGATCACCTTCCAAACCTCTGTGGGAAAAGCATGAGAAAATATTTTTCTCTCAATCATGATATCCCAGCAGAAGGCTTTTTCACATGGTGAAATCACCTTAGAACATACCACAATTCCTAAAATGAGTATGGTACCATCAACAAATGATTTATAATGTAACTAAAGTCTTAAAACCTTCTATTAACTGCAATGCTTTTTAATGAGGTGCTATCATGTATATTGGTCCCAAGATGGCTGCCAACACTTCTTGGATGAAGTGCTGACAGCCAATCAGATCTCAGGATGAGATGTGTGGTTAGGCTCCGCCCACATATATATATGATTTTACTTTTGATTTTCTCAGGAACTACTGAACAGATTGACACCAGACCTGCAAAAGGCACTTCCCTGACCTGAGGACTACCTCTCTGCCAAATTTCAAGTAATTCTGTTCAGCCGTTCGGGCTGTACCTTGGACTAAAGGTCCCTATGGAAAATTGCATGGGGAAAATGCGTTTTGGGACCCCCCTTTTTTCTCAGCCCCCGCTTGACGAATCCCCCCGAGACTTTCAGGGTAGGAGCGGAGCGGAGCGCCCCACCTATTTTGAAAATTTCGCTAGGATTCGTCAACCGGCGCCAAAGTTATTCCAAATAGAATGTTGCGGATTTCCTATGGAAACACGGCCCTAACTATAACTATCTACTGGCGACCGCCAGTAGATAATATATATATATATATATATATAGATCTATATATATATATATATATATATATATATATATATATATATATATATATATATCCGCAAGCACCTGCAGCATCCCTTGGTTTCCCCAAGGGAAGCAGAGATTGATATTTAGGGTCAAGTTCCTATTGCACCTTTAATCATCATGAGGCTATATATATAAATGGCTCAACTGGCTCTCAAATCAGGGTGCCCAAACATGGTCAACTGTGACACTACCCTAAGATCCATGAGATAGTGGGAAAACATCTCCGACTGTCAACAGAATGAAACAGTCACCCACAAAGTGAAAGGGCTGGTCAAGGGGTAATGCAGGTTCGGCATAAAGTTCTTGCGGGTTCTTAAAGAGTTGGACGCTCCTTTCCTCTTCAATACAATATGATTCCAATATTCCCAGCAGGGTTCAGCAGTAATATGCTTCTGGTGACATTTGCATGATACCCACTGCTTAGCCGGAGGGAAAGAACAGCAACATTGATGTCCTTGTCAGACACATCTACAAGATGGTGCTGTAAAGCTTCTTCGAAGTCCAGCTAAATGCAAGTTCAGAAGTTAAACTTGTTATCCAGTACAGGGTGTACTGGCAGGAAGCCATTATTAATCAAAATGTGAACCTTTGTTAAAATTAATAACCATGACCAACTACAGCTGGACCTTTCTTCCTGGTGCTTTTAAACAAAGAAACCTTGAGGTAGGTCCCGACAAATGAAAGGAATGTATATTCTGAAGGAGATTGTGTGGACTTTGCGGATGGGATCTCTCTGATTTCCGTACAGACCTTTGTGCTCGACAACGAGGGAGACAATTGCCTGAGGGATGTGTATCACAGGAGTCATGTGCACAACATCCCTAGTAGGGCTATGCTTGCCTCAGGGTAGCTGCAAGCTGCAAAACCAGTTTATTCAGCTGTTAAACATATTTTACAGAGAAAGTATGAGTAGACTTCTTCCCTAGCAGTTGTGTATCAAGGGCTCCAGGAGCAGTCAGTAAAGCAAGGAAATTGGCCTCTGTAACCCCTCATTGGGGTTTAGTGGGCCCAGAACAACCCGTCCTGAGTGCTAGCAACATGGACGTAATTTACGAGTCACCAGGGGTTGCAGTTGCGACTCCTAGCTTGCTCCTTGCTACCCCTGCCACTGCCCTTGCGACCCCTGGCCTCAAAGATGGCAAAATCAGTGCAAAAAACACAGGGGTGTCTTGCAATATCAGAATCCGGCTCTAACCTCGTTGTCTGCTCATTTTTTGTTACATTACTAGTGAATAATAGTCTATTATTCAAATTTAGCGTAATAAATAGTGGAGCAGCAAGTTATGGACCATCACTGGCATCTTGGATAAGAAAAATAAAAGGGTTTTAATGTATCTAGTGTGCGTGCATGTGGGTGAGAGTGGATTTGTGTGAGAGATTGTGCATATGTGTGAGCATGTATGCTTATATATGGGATCGTGGGTGTGTGTCAAAATGAATGAGTAAGTGTAAGTGAGTCAGAGTGAGAGTGCGAATAAGTTATTCAGGGTGAGGAGCATGAGCATGAGAGTAGGTGAAAAGGATTGAGTGCAAGTGAGTGCTAATGATAGAATGAGTGTGAGTAAATGAATGTAAGTGAACCTGTGGTGTTATGTTTGCAATCCACTGTTGGACCTGGCATGATTCTTGGCTTATAGAAGCGCCCTTGACAAAATGTTGGTACTGGAATACTGGAGTCAATACTTGCATATGGGAATACCCTCAGCAAAATGCTACTGCTGGCACTCTGTAGGTAAGTTTTGGCACAGGGCACCCATGAAAAATGCCAGCACTGGCCTCCTGGAGGTAATTCTTGGCAGAGGTGGCACCTGTGGCATTTTGCTTCTGATGGCACATTGGAGGAAATTCTTGGCATACGGGAAGACATCTGTGGCAAGGTCATGGAGCCACCCAAGACAAAATGTGCCACTTGGCATATTAGACATAACCTTTGGCATAAGCGACCTCCATAGTGCAAGAGAAGCAGTATTAGGAATATTCCAGCACTGGCATATTGTATGTAACGTTCGGGCAAAAGGGGCCACCATGGCAAAATGTTGGTCCCAGCAGTAGAGGTAATTTTTTTACATAACGGTGCACCCTTAGGACATTTTAAAAACAGAATTGGGTGAGCAAATGGGGACTATCATGTTTCATTAGCTTGGCACACCCTTAAAGGATTTGAATAGTTAGAGAGTGTCTTTTTAGAGCCTATGGGTTTTTAGAAACTTTACGTGAAAATTATGCATTAAAATGCATTCGTAAAGCCCATTTTTTTTCAAAATGTTCTCATGGGAGAGATACACCCACCCTCTGTTCTCCCCTAGATGAATTTATAATGTTAATTATTGTGATGTCATCAGGATTATGGTTATGTGACTTTACTTCTTGGGATGATGCAGGGTCAAAGGTCATATGATGACCCTTCCTTTGATATCATTAAGGTCAAATGGGATAGGATGTCACTCCTGTTACCCCTGGCATTTTGGTGAATCAACACCTATGGCTAGGAACCGTCGGTCTTCCTTGTTGTACAATTGATGGGCGTGTACTTTGATTGCATATCAGCACAGAAGAGGCCGGTACTCTGCTGGAGAAGCAACACAAAAATACAGAGCACCTCCAATGGGCTTGCAGATGTCATATTCATTGAGAAAAAACACGGGGTCAAACAGAGAGCTAAACAGAAGGCCAAGAAGACAAGGCCGTCTATGCAGTGCAAGGACTTTTATCTCAACTATTATGAAATTCATGAGCTATATTGTATCGAATACATTGCTCACACCACTGTCCCATGAGCTGAGTCTTGATTGCTTGACCACAGCTATCACTAGTGAATGAAGGGCACAGTGGAGACCTGTCGGAGTACTTCAGCCCTGCTATCCAGAACCCTAGACTAGTGGAGAGTGTGTGAATTACCACTTAATTAAACTGCCCGGCTCTACCTCCAACAACAGGATCCGGAGAGAAAACCTGACAAGGGCTCAAGAGGGACAAGGACGCGAGTTATTGAGAATGAAAGAAAATCTAAGTAATGAAGATGCCCTAACATGGCTCCTTTGCTTCTTCAGGTAAAGTTCAAACCTTGGAAGACAATTCACCTTTATATGCATACTATTGGCTTGCCCTTAAGTAGATTATCTTTTAACTCAAATGAAATGGTGCATGCTAATTTTTGCACACACAGCATCTCTGAAAGAGTAAACCAACAGGGTCATTCTGTGGTACCCAAAGTTGAACATGTGGATGCCCTGACAGCACTGTGTACATTAGAGAAACACAGTACTATTATCCTAGGTCCTATGGTAGACGATGAATCCTTAGAACTCATGCCTTAGGTGTATGTCCAGCAGATGGTGTAGAACATCGGAGGCACGATGCACAGAATGCATTCTCACATGCAGAGAGGAATATCGGAGACTTCAGAACATGTTGCCACTTCAAGAGGCATCATTCAAGTTTGCGATTTGCTGCAAGGGAACTCCAGAGTGTTGGACCTCGAGGGTAACAGATCTTTCTGGATAGTCAACCTCAGACACATAGGCAGATGGTAGAGCATGAAGACTTTAATGTCGTAGCCAGGAGATTACATAGGTGCCTTGCATATTAGGCACAGTCTGCAAGGGCAATCTCACATTTATAAAAGCCTGTGCCGGTCCTTTAAAGCAGGAGTGATGTGGTCCTGATTTCTGAGACCACAAATCACTCTGGATGCGCGATTCTAAAAGTGTTGAATTTTTAAGACAGCAGCCTCTTATAAAAAGCATTGCTAGCATTCAATATGGTGAGCGTGTGAGCTACTTTGTGAGGAAGTATAAGAAAGATAAACGTTCTGGAGTGGTGGAGCTGGGGGTGTTCCTCGATGTTGTATTCACTTGCAATGCAACAAAGAGGTCGGTGTCACACAAGCCAAGACTGTAACCATTCTGTGTTGTTGTGGTTAGAGGCTCTAAAGATTTAGACCAGGGAATCAGAGGGCAAAGCCTCAATTGGGTCCTTGGACAGATTCTCAGTCTCGCTGCCAAAATAGATCCAGGCGCCCTGCATCCATGAGGCAAGCAGCTTTCAAGCAATCAGCTTCTCGAAGCCATTTAGAGAATTAAAAGTCTCAGAAGTAACAACAAACAAGCAGCCGTGCGGCCGCGAAAGTGATCGCGATCGCGGTCAAACATCAAAGCAGCCTTGCGGCCGCAAAAGTGAAAGTAATTGCGGTCAAGCGCGGCGCGCCCGCGCACATGCACTGTGGCTCTAGGCTGGCCTGGTAGCACTTTTTGGAGTCCTCTCAAAAAGTCTCGCCAGACCAGCGCATGCGCTGGGTCAGGCGAGACCTAAAAAGGGGGATGCATCAGATCCAGGGAATTATAGACTGATTGCACTACTGGACGTGGAAGGAAAAGCATTTGCAAAAAGACTCTTGAAAGAACTAGAGACATGGATCACGAAAAAACAAGTAATCCTGCATTATCAGACTGTCTTTCCGCCAAACTCATCGACCATGTATAATGCCTTTGCACTTTCATATCTGGCAACGAAGGCAACTGGACCCGTCTCCCCACCACTATATGCATGCTTTGTGGACTATAGCGCAGCCTTTGATCGAGTCGATCGAAACATTCTGTGGGCAATATTGGCTAAGTGGGGCATACCACGGAAATTGCTCGCAGCTATTCTATCACTCTATACCGGCACGTGGGTGCGAGTAAAGCTCACTAGTACATGCGCAACTGCCAGGATCTTCACAAACCGGGGGTTAAAACAGGGCTGCGTGATCGCCCCCACCCTGTTTAATTTATACACTGCTGATCTGGGAGAAGCACTGCTAAAAACTAACATCTTTCTCCCAAAATTGGGCCACCTCAGATTGCCAATCATGCAGTATGCAGATGATCTTGTCCTGTTGGACTACACAAGAATTGGCATGAAAAGGGCATTAGAGATGCTACATAACTATAACATGGAAAACAAGCTTGTAGCCAATGCATCAAAGACCAAAGTGCTGATATTTGGTCACATGCCAAAGAAACAAACACTGGCATGGCAGCTGGGTCCTCTAAAGATAAGCACGACCAACAAGTACACCTATCTAGGAGTACAATTCGTAGACACCGGCAGACCTGTCCTGCAGGTTAAAGCATTGGAGGCAAAAGCAGCTAAACTAACATACGGTTTGTGCAAACTACACCAAAAGCTTGTAAGTCACTCGACGGAGGGGATCCGACGAGTCATGCAAGCCAAGCTACTACCAACTCTCAGCTATGGCCACCTTGTCTTTCCTGGTCTCTTGACTAAAAAACTGGAGGGTCTATACAGAATGGCGTATAGAAAAGTTTTTAAGCTACCCCATACGGCCAGGCGATCATTGATCCGATTAGAGTTCAATATTACAACAATGGACATTGAATGTAAAAAAGACATAGTCAAACTCCAATACAACGTGACCAATGCATGTCCAGGCTCTATCAGGGCAGCGCTACAGGTGGTCTTCACAGACAATAACAGTCGTTGGGTGAGGTATCTCTTGATTGCCAAACAATCACTGGGTCCATCAATCGAACCTCCTACAGATATACCATTAACAAAGTGCAGAGTAAAGATCCTGCTAAAAAAGTGTGGTAAGAACATCTCGAGGCAACAGGACCTTGAACGGATCAGATTGGTCCTGGGTGCAGAAGGCCTTGCCAACTCACATGAAAGTACCACATGCCAGCCTTACTTAAAAGCCGGCCTTGTAAGAAAAGCCCTACAAAATGTTACGAGAGTGAGGCTCTTAACCTTGCCAATACAAGATTATAGAGCTCACTGGAAAAACTGGTCATCAAGTGGCTCCGGCTGCTGCCTGTGTCAATATCACACAGAATCTGTGGAGCATGTTATTTGTTGTTGCCCAGTCTTGCTTTCTCCAAGGCGCTTGCATCTAAGAACCATGCTCATACATCACAGCACCTCCGATATTTGAACTCTGCACACCCTCCATGTCAAATTTTGCACATGCTCCCACTAAATGGACTGTTTTTAGTCACTGTATAGCATTTCTGCTTTTTACACATGCCGTTTTAATCAGATTTTATGTTTTCAACTTGCACTTTTGTCGGTTTTGTAAAAGATTTTAAATAATCATACAATAAAGGTCAGCTATCAGTGAAATAAAAACTATTACACCAATTTATTTATTAAATAAAAATGATTACATCCCCTGTTGATGTTTTTCTCTATATTCGTAATAAAAATGACATTGACCATCCTTCTGTAAAACAGATTTCAGCAGCACAATGAAGCCGATCAACAACAAAAATGTCAACCCCCAAGGTGATATAAATCACTTCTGGCAGAAAATGAAAATGTCTGCGTTCTGAGTGTGTGGGTGAGGTGAAAGTGTGTGGTGTGGGTTGGGGCGGAGGTGTCCCAGGTGAATTTTAATTTTGACATACCTAGGGCATTAAAAAGAAAAAATCCTGAAATGCAAACGGGGGTAGAAGTCTGCATGCAATGGAAGCGGGGGCTCCTTTGCTCAGAGATGGGCTGTGCTGTGTGAAGGGGACACCCACCGGCTCCCAGAACAGCTCTCATTTCGGAGAGGTTTTTGTTTCCACACCGCAGATTCCTGCCTAAAGCTCTGTGTCAAGCTTTGCTCTGCCATTTGGGTAGTTGTGCCCGAAGACGATGCTCTGTCCTCTCGGCACATCTCTCCTACACTAGAAATTAGGTAGCGCCCAACAAATGACACCATGTCACTGTGTTGCTGCTTCCCCGGCACTCTGAGGAGCAGAGAGAAGGAAAACCTCCCTCGGAGCCTCCTGCCTTCACGTTCCTTTCCTTTCTGCGCTAAAGACTTTTAAACAAATACATTTTTGCAATGCCATAGGTCTTGCATTTAAATGCAAGACCTATGGCATTGTAAACAAATGGCCGCCATTGTCCCTGCTTCAAATGTGAAATCGGGCATGGCACGCTGAATGTAAGCGAAGCATGTCGTCGTGCCTAGTGTAGTAGAAGATCAATAAAGAAAACAAGTAATTAGCCTGGTCGCCTTGGACTGAATGAGGGAATAATCCTCAGGAGATTGAGGGGAACTATCCTCGCTGGGAAACATCCTAAACAACGAAGTTCAAACAACAACTTACCTGAACAACGAAGTCTCAATAACGACGAATCAAATACCACGAAGTCCAGAACCACGAAGTCATGAACCACGACTTTTCGGAAAAACAAAGTCATTAAGAAGGAAGAATCACATACTACGAAGTCCAAGAAAGGCTTACGTCTTGTTTGTTGTTATAATAGGTTCACAATTTATTTACCTTTATGCCAGTAGATGGCAATGTTGGTTTGTTTTAAAATGTGGTGAAGCCTTTCTCTTCTCGATGCGAAAGAACTCTCTGGCTGTCTCTGGCAGTTGAAAAGGCATAAAAATGGTAGTTGAAGGTTTTAAATATGCATTATTGTTGTGGAATTATTTTGTGAATGAAAATATGTTCTGAAATGCATATTATAAATAATGTTTATTTCTGTGAGAGCGTGATTATTGACAAAGTTTTTAAAGTGCGTATCTTTAATTTTTCAAGTTCGTTATGCCGCAGGCATTTTAGTGAACATTGCAGACAGATGTGTAAAAATAGATTATGGAAATTTAATTTTGTGACTGTATGTTGAATTATTGACTTTTCATGTTCGTTGGGAATTTAAAAGTATGTCTTTCCTTGAGAAAATACGTTTATTTAAGGAATCTTCACATAAAAATATTTTAAAAATATTCAAGTATTATTACATTTTGAATTTGAAAATCAAGCACATGCTCAATTTATTTAAGCCTTACGAGTCTAATGTACTTGATTGTGCTAGAGAAGAGGGGCAGACTAATGTGCTTGTGTTCGTAACTTGTTAGGTGCTTAAGCAGATAAGAAGAGCCTTTCATCTGACTCTGCTTGATTATTCTCGCTGATGGGCACAGCTTGAACAAGTGTATTTAAAAGAACATACTGGCGTCAATTAGTAATGGGCAATTAAAAGTATTTTCGTGGTTAAGGAAGTCGTTGTAGAAAAAGTAGTGGTTAAGAATTGTTCGTTGTTTAGACAATCATCCTCGCTGCCTCCGTTACAACAAGCCCCGTCTAGTCAAGTGATTGTAAATGGAGCAGAGGGCTGTTTACCAGAGGCAACCAGTGGGAGGAGCCAAGGAGGTGGGGCTTCGGCAAAACGCTAAACAATGACGAGGCTGTGAAGCCCAGAACGGGAGGAGGGACCATTGCGCGCTCTGCTCGAGGCTCAGGATAGTGAGGGGAACTTCCCTGTACTTCTGCAAAACACTCGCTGCCCCAATTATGACTAGCCCTTTCCAGGCAAGTAAATGTAAATAGAGCCAATGTTGTTTACCTGAAGCAGCCAGCTGCAGAAGGCTCGCCTTCTGCGGAGCGCAAACTCCACAATTAGGCAAAAACCAGAGCCAGTCCATGGGCAGGGCAGCTGTGAGAGGCTCTGAGGCGTCCATTTGGCTCCCGTGCTCTGCTATGAGGCAGGCCAGGTCGGAGCCTTCTGACTGAGGTGGAGGGGCAGAGGGAGGGAGAACAGAGAAAGTGGGACCGAGGAGCCAGGAAATAAACAACAATAAAAATGAAACCAGCTCCTGAAAGGGGCACACTGCTGATGGATAATGTCAACACTTATTAACAAGCAGCCGAGGGGAGGCAGGGCAGGGGAGGCAGCAGTAACACAACTGGGGTGTTAAGAGGGGTGGGAGAAAGATTGCTATATTTAAATGTAGGCTGCTAGGGCACTGAAACTGAACATAAACAAACACTAACAGAGCAGGAAAACAAGAAAAGAAAGAGTCCCCCGTGAAACAAATAAAGAACCATAGCAGAATGAGACAGTACTAAGCCCCTGCTCTGTGGGAGGAACAGAAGAGAGAAAGGAAGGATAAAAAGGCAGGACTGACCACTAGCAAGCGAGGATTTTTGAAGGATACTGACGTAGACAATTGAAAAGCAATACCAAAAAAGGAGATAGACTTGATGCACACAGACTGATTACAGCAGGTCTTGAAGAGACAGCTGCGCTGTCTAGCTCAACCTAAAAATAGTGCACACAAAGGAACCTAAATAAACAAGCATTGGTAAATATGTTAGGTTTCGCATATCTGGTTAATATAATTTTTTTGTTGTTGTAAAATTTAGCTTGGTGAGCAGTTGTGCAGTGTGATAGCGGAGTGTGCAGCAATAGAGGTGGGAGTGCAGTGTGTGAGCAAATAGTGCAGCACTAGAGGCAGGGGTCCAGTGCGTGAGGAGGTTGGCGGGAAGTTAGTGAAACAGAGAGGGGAATGAGAGAGTCGGAGTATGAGAAAATAAGTGGTAAGTGGGACTAAGTGATAGTGAGAGTGGGAGAATGCAAATGAGTTTGAGTGAGAGCATGTGAGAGTGTGAATTAGTGAGAATGGCTTTTTAAGTGAGAATTAATTGAGTGTGTAAATGTAAGTGAGCATAGCCGAGTGAGATTGTGCATGTGAGTATGTTACACTAGCGAGTTGGCTGCTTGCCCGAAGTTAATTCTTATGTATGTGTTGCTGGAGCTGGAAAAATGGGCACCCGGAGCAAAATTCATGTCCTGGCACACAGATGTAATTCTTGGCATAATGGCCACCCATAGCAAAACGCTGATATTGGCACACTGGATGTATTTGTCAGGAAAAAATATGAAAGATGGTACCAGAAAGTGATGTATTGAAGGACTTTAATGTCACCAGTTGGTAAGTAAGCTGTAAAGCTAAATAACTTGCTGCAAGTGACCTTTCAGTGTTTCAAATGCTTAGTTAAAACATAGTATTATTAAACAAGCATTGGCATAGCCAATAGGTCTCGCTTTTGGGACCTTATAAGAATTTAGTTATGCGGCACAATATCCTTGGTGCAACAACATCAACTGTTGCATGGCTTAACACTTATAAGGTCCCAAAAGCGAGACCTATTGGCTATGCCAATGCTTGTTTCTTCTGTTATGTGCTTTCTCTTTTCTGTCACACTCACTGCCTCTGCACTAATTTTCTTAAGCCAGGACCGACTCTAGGATGGTGTGACCGGTGCCACTACACTGTGTGCAAACTTCGGGTGGGGGCATCTGTTTGCAAGTATATTATGGCTCTAAAAGCACGTGTTCCTACATTCCTGGCCTCCAGCAATTTTCAGGCAACAATAACAATGTCAAGATAACTCATGTGATTAATGTTCTTCCTACCATGACTGACTGGAATACAGCCTGAGTGACTGGATCGGCAGAGACTTTTCAAGCAGTCTGTCCACTGCCTTTGTAATGCAGAAAAGTGGTGTCATTGAGAAACGTAGAAAGTGCAGCACTGTTTGACAACGAACCAACAAAGAGCATAAAGTCGACCCCAACGGTGGGAGCAAATTCACTGCATATATGGCTTGCAATATTGAATGAGCAGAGAAAAAACATACAAACCTTCACCCACCTAACACAAGGTGTGATGCACTGATATATTGCCGAACTAGTTCCAGGCAGGTGGGCTTCTCCTGGAAGCAGGGCAAAAACTCTCTCAAAGGTCAATAATGACGAGAAAAATAATCCGGGCCTAGAAGATTGACAATTTGAGGCCGTGGTATTGTGGCCATACAACAGAGGTCTGGGGACAGTGAGGGGCCTACCAGGCAACCCTGGCGAAAAGAGAATATACTTGTGCAGCTGCCCCTACTACAGAGAGGGGGAGGGGGAGGACTACCCCCCACCCCATACGGTGGGGGGAATAAAAGGCACTGCAGACACTCACTCCCGCGACAGGAGACTGGAGTTCTTGCTGCTATTTAGGACTCTAATATGGTGGGAAGAGGCACCACATAGCTTTCTCCATCAGAGGAGCCCACCAGTGCCCAATGTGGCAGGCAGAGTAGCAAAGAGGGGAAGAGGGTGATCCCGCACAATGTGGAAAATATGAACATGTGGCTGCTATGGCCACATAAGGAGAGCACACTGGTGCTGCCAGGAACGAGATTACATCACTGTGCAGGGGACCCAAGATCCGAAGTATGGAAACGAGCCAACAGTTCCTACATTGCTCCCGTCACTGCAGTCCAGGCTCAAGGAAGTGTGTTTACAGGAAAGGTGGGAGGCAGAAGCAAAGCTGAAGAAGTGCCACGAAAGATAGCCCATGAAGGGGGGAGGAGGGCAACAGAGAGCGCTGAGGAAAGGGCGGGGTATCATCGGCCTGTGGAGCGTGGGGCCGCGACAGGGGCCGCACGTGCAGTTGTTGAGAAAACATACTTTTGGGGAGAAACAGGCTTTTCCGAGGGTGGAGGTCGAGGAACATTATATGGGGCTCCCCGATAGCAGCCATCAACTCCCTCCTCCAAGAAAGGGCACGACCTTAAAAACATCCCTGGTGGTTCTGGGAGGGCGCTAAACATTACTCAATAATTGAAGCTAGCGTCTCCCTGTCGGCTCCTACTTATTAAATGAGTGTAATTTCTGCATGCATCAAAATTAGGTGTTTAAATAGGGGTGGGTGGAATCCTCGGGGAGCAATCAGAGAGGTCGGGAAGGGTTCGAATTTGCCTCGGGCAGCCCGTACCAAGTCCACCAAACTTGCACGTTGTAATATCCCAAATAAAGGGAGTGGGAACCGGAGACACAACTGTGCGGGTTCAGTGTTAGAGGAAGTGAATCTTACCAGGAGAAAAACTACAGGGTCCGATTCCGAAACTTCCTGTTTAAAATGTGTTTTTTCTTTCGGAAATAATAGTGAGAATTATTATACAACAATATGGACAAACTGTTTCTACAACTTAGAGTCCGTATTGATAGTGCAGTCTTCTATAACCTGCACGACACAACTCGGAGAAATGCATGCTGTCACTCGCCATCTTCTGCACAGCTGGAACATGTGCTTGCGGCGCGCTGAAAGTAAAACAAGTTTGAGGAGGAGGCAGCAGGGGGAGGGGAGAGAGGAGGGGGCCCACGCCTGTTTCCCTTGCGGGAGCGAGCAGGAACCATTTGTTAAAGCTCACTCCCACAAGGGAATCGCCAAACGTGCATGCATTGCCATTCAAAGAAATGCCACGCGTGCATGTTTTTGGCAGCAAAACGGAATCGATTCCAAAAGGTCTTTTCCTATGCAGCGCATGCGAGATGCATAGGCGAGACCTAAAAAAAGGGTAGTGACTGGCATAACAACTACCACAATATAAACTAGCTGAGTAAGTCTTCTCCCCCGCACCGCATGTCACCAAAACAACAATGCACGCTGCCATGGAGGACCCACTGACCCCCTCCCGTCTGCGCTCATTCCCGCCATCATTCCCCCTATTGATCCCACATAAATACCCCAGTTCAGCACCCAGGTTTAAGTCCGGATACAAATCAGTTACCTAACCAACACCGGAGAGGGACTGAGCTCACGGCCACACATTAGAACAGTAAGCTCTAAGTACTCATGGTAATAAAGTGTAGACAAAGCCCCGTCACCAAGGCTCTGATGACCAAACAGAACACAGAACACACAAGTCTCACATAAAACATCATCGCCTATGCACAACGCAGGGACTATACTGACCCATTAACACAACTGTGAGAGACTGCAATGTACACTATACATGTACATTGGACAAGCCTACAATAACTTTGTATACCTATGAATGTACCTCAAGATTGAAACCATTGTCGATGTTTAACTGTAACTGTATATGTTTAAAAATCAATACAATTTTTTTTAAAAAACTAGCATAAAAACTAAACAGGGGACTGTAGAGAAAGATTAATTGAAATTGTAGATAAATATTCATTGAAATATTCCTCTGTATCAATACCTTTAAATTGATATGTGGCAGGGGTTTACGGGACCCCATAATACCACTGCAGGAGAGTCTGGGCAAGAGAATAATTTATGACCTAAAACTAGGGGGAACGAAGAAATAAAAAACAACCCTCCCAGAGTATAGCGTGGGAAGCATTGACTATTGGCTGGCAGCAAGGCACAAAGAAATGATTTTCAAATTTGCACTGTTCTGTCATTGATCAATGACTGTACTTAATTATGTTTATGTGTTGATCTTTAACCCCTTCGCTGCCATGCCTTTTCCCCTCCTGTGCCACGCCCTTTTTTGGCTATTTGGGGTAGTGCACGCTGAGGCCCCTGTAACTTTCTGACCACATAAGGTATCCATGCCAAATTTGCGTCCTTTTCTTCCAACATCATGGGGATTCTGAAGGTACTCAGGGTTTGTGGATTCCCCTGGAGGGGTCACAGAAATGAGCAAAAATACAGCAAAATTTAGTTTTTTGGGGGGAAAATGGGAAAAAACGGGCTGCAAATGAAAGCTTCTGGGTTTTTCCCTGCAAGTGTTATCAAAAAAGGGTTTGTGGGGCTGAAATCACCATTTTCCCAGCTTTTAGGGGATACCAGACTTTTGTCAGAAACCCAACAATTTGGCATTTTTCTGGGACATAGCCTATTTTTGCTATTTTTTGTGCTTTCGACCTCCTTCCAGTTAATGGTAGAAATGGGTACAAAAGCAATAATGGATCCTGGAAAGCTATACATTTTAGAGAAGTAGACAAAATTCTGAATTCAGCAAGGGGTCATTTGTGTAGATCCATCAAGGTTTTTTAATAGAAACTAACAGTTAAATATAGGATAAATGGAAAATTTGTTGCATAAAAAAGACTTTTGTGTCAACGTTTTCACCTGTAACTTCTTCCAATTATGACAGCTCTTTGAAAGCAATATACCGTTACATCCGCTGGACATTTCTGGTTGTGGGGATATATAGGACTTGTAGGTTCACCAAGAACCCGACGAACGGCTCATTCAGCTGAACTACTTATTGGCCAAGGGAAAGTAACCAGGACTGGAGCAGCAGGATTTGGATGGTTACTGGGGTACTTACGATCACAGGAAATTACCGGGTAGATACACATTTATGACAAATATGAGGGCAGGATACAATATAATTAGAAGAATGCAGAACACATTTAAACACTCTAAGGCATTTTTAACCAACACTTTAAGGCAGAAGGTCTTGGCGTGCAACTCCTGTTACCGTGCTCTGTCCGTGCACGAAACGTTTCGAAGAAAGCTAGTGATTGATTAAGTTCTACTGTCCAAAGGTGCACAGCCTTTTAACACACACAGTGTGTTCTTGCTGAACAGTAACCCATATGTAGTTGTTTGAATGTTTTCCCCGAACTGACAATGCACATGGTCACCCCCAATTTGACATGAATTTTACAATCCAACATAAAAAAAAACCAAAAATAAATACATGCCAAATGGCCCAGAACCAGCCCTTAAGCTTAAAAAAGATACAAAAGATTCTTGCCTTCATTAACCCACATACAAGTGACTAAAGCTAAAAGCTTCTTAAGAAACCCACGTTTATGATATGTTAAACATCCATGGGAAACATGCTCCATAATAAAACCTGTGACCCTGAAAGTGCTGTAATATCAAAATAACAGAACATAATTTACGATTTATATGTAGCAAATATAAAGAAACATTACCAGACAATGTATCAAATAGTATCTCCTATAAAGACACTCAGAAGTGTAAATTCGACCGGCTGTTCGTGATCCAGCTGCCTACTGTTTAAATAAAACCAGATTTAAAGCTCTATAAGAACCCTGGAAGCAAATAGTACCTCTATAGAAACATGCAGTTGAGTCTAAAAGGAATAAATGAAATACTCGTGCCCCACAGCACATAAAAAAAGAGACACCACCACAATGTGATTATAAAGTGTTCGTCCGCTGCAAAATGATAACCTAATGGGTGACTAACCAGCAATTTACATATATGATATTGATTTAATCTTCAATAATACAATAAGTTTGCAGATATTTACCGACTTTAGAGAAGTGACTGCAGCATACAAATGTGAGGGCAGAACACAGCTCATACAGATGTACCTGCCCACTACCAGCTGCCGAGTGGCCTTCCATATTCCTGAGCCGAGCGTGAAGGGACACAACTAGCGTCAGCATTTTACTATACGGCACAGAGGCCTTTTGCAAGCTGTCCTTTTCAAAGCTAAGACAATTTCTTAAAGGAGACAACACTCCTGATCAGCCCCACATTTTCTAAAATCACTGCAGCATAGAAATGTGAGGGCAGAACACATCTCATGCAGACGTATCTACACACTCACCGTTGCCGAGTGGCTTTCCATATTCCCAGCTCAAGGGTGAAGGGACACAGCTAGTGTCAGCATGTTTACTATGCAGCACAGCGGCCGTTTTGGAAGCAGCCCGTTCCAAAGCCAAGACTAATTAAGCATATTGACCAAACAAAAGCAGGCATTTCTGAAGGGCACAAACAGGAACAAATGGAAAAGATGGGAGGTGCTTCAAGCCCACAATCTAGCTACAGTATGCCTCACAGAGTAGCGCATGCGCTGCCTAGGCTTGACCTAAAAAGAAGTGAAGGGACTAACCGAGTTAGGCAGTACGCAAGTGACATCACAGTGCAGGACATCCTGGTGCATGACCACACATGGCATCAGAGGAAGTGGCATCACAACCCATGACTTTACAGGAAGTGAGATCTTAAGGCCTCACACATATGTTTAGCATATCATTGTAAATTTGATTGCA
The DNA here is from genome assembly GCF_964204655.1 of Triturus cristatus. Lineage (NCBI taxonomy): Eukaryota > Metazoa > Chordata > Amphibia > Caudata > Salamandridae > Triturus > Triturus cristatus. The sequence goes on along the minus strand of NC_140590.1, from coordinate 270,714,434 downwards.
TTACGATTATACATGCAAACACTTCTGGTTTAGGTAGAAGACTCACACTTATGTAAGCTACACATAAAGCAATGTTGCCGTTTGTCAACATAAAGTTTCCTAAATGTAAGAATTGAACAAACTAACTCTGCCGACAGCCTACTCCACCAGTCACAATATTCCATATGCAGCGCATTTCCATGCAGACATGATTGCATTTGCTGCTTGCACTCTCCAGAGGTGATACCGCTCTTCTATGCGAACGATGCCTACTCAGCCCTAGTCCCCATATAATGTTTCTGCGGTGGGCACCTGTACTGGCTTTAGGAGATTGGGGCTCATTTTTCACCAACAGACCATGCCTTAAAACAAGACAGAAAGGGAAGAAAGAGAGATAGGAGGATAATGATGAAGGCAGAGAAGGAGATGAAAAAGCAAGTTTAAAGTAATGAAATAAGGTTATGGCAAACTTGGCATTCAGCAATGGGACCCTAAGAAAAGGTTTGGGGCTCTGCATTTATATTTTTACTAATTACACACTAGCCGCCCCAAAATGTCACCTCCACTTTTAGCAGCAGACATCTCTGATGTTCTCATTGTTGGCATAACTATATTTAAACCACCCTCATATTCATCAGCGCAACCTGCCTGCTCACCCTAGATTTATTACAACCAGAAAACCCACACAAAGAATAGACCATAAATCTCACTGTAAAATGTATCAGCTACACATCAAAATAAGTGGAAGCCACCCAGTAACCAAGGATGAGAAGGAAATGGTGATAAAGGTAACTCACAAGAAAAAGGCACATGCAAATCCAGTCCCAAACTAGCACTTTCAAAAAACATATCGGCCTTCAGAAGAAAATATTGCTAGTTTGCATAGAAAAACTACCCAAGTAGGGGAGATATAGGAACAGTAAGAGACACCACAAACTATGGCCAGTAAGCAGAGCAGAATCTACCCTAGACGATGATCGCTAATAGGAACTTTGCATATCCTAGACATGTTAACCTGCCACCATGGTGTACTGGAGACAGCCTACTTGACCTACTTGTTTACAGTACCACTGCCCTGTGGGCTCGGTCATTCACTGTAACCTCATCCCGAAGGAGCCAGGACTGTGTAAGCACACTTGATCTTTCATCTCATACATAGCAAACTCTAAATTACATCAATCTCCCAGACCTAAGAGCATCATAACAAAACAACTCTGTGTTATTGTGTTATAATACAGTACATTGTAAAAATGTGCAGCATCAGTGCAGTAGGTAGGTGTGAGAAAGGAAAAAACATGACCAACCAAACCCCAGGAGGGTAAAAACTTGGCAAAAATTACCACAGCCATATCCAGTGCTTTCAAATTTCCATAGCTACAAAAAAGCAACTTGTCTTCCTTTCAAGGAAAACAGCTCTTCTACATTTGGTGACCGAAATTGGGAAACGAAGCACATCATTTCAAATCTTTGGAAACAACTTTTTGTTGTGGCATGATAGATTTAGAGGCTTCAGCACAAAACTGGAATGTTTGGGTCATGGAGGAGCTAGTGGGATTATGCAAGGCAGTGCTTATCACAAATGCAAAGTTGCAACATCTGTCAGCTACCCACACTCCAACCTCATGTGCCAAGAATGAAAGACAAAGCATTAACCTTTTCATGTAAAACAGGAGAGATAGGAGAAATAATGAGATGTCCATCTAATGGCTGAAATGAGAATGTGACAGCAGAAAACCTGGGATCAATCCCGGCATCCATGCAAAGAGAATTTACCAGGAGAAATAAAGGCATTTCTCCTGGTTACGTGAGCCTCAGGTAGACTCACCAGGGTGATGCAAGTCTTTGTAAATATGAGTCTGCATCAAAATACATGGGTGGATACACAGGAACCACCAAGCAACACTCATATAACACCTAAAAATCCGATTGGCCGCACTCTGCTCGTCCTACCAGCGTGTTACCCCAAGGAATTGTGGTCCATGTAGTAGCGACGGCGAATACGCCTGTGCCAAAGTTTTAAGTGAAAGTAAGTGTCGCGTTAGCCATCCCTGGACACGTGTTTCGAGGTAGTTGCCTCTCGTCAGCAGTGAGTAGGTATGTGTGTGGGGTTGCCGCGTAGACTGCCAAAAAAGTATTCTCAGGTAAAGTACCACTCATGGCGCGCAGGTGCTGGTCCAGGGCTAGTCAGCCCAACCGGCTCAAGGGAGCCTTAATACAAAAAATCCGATTGGCCGCACTCTGCTCGTCCTACCTCGAAACACGTGTCCAGGGATGGCTAACGCGACACTTACTTTCACTTAAAACTTTGGCACAGGCGTATTCGCCGTCGCTACTACATGGACCACAATTCCTTGGGGTAACACGCTGGTAGGACGAGCAGAGTGCGGCCAATCGGATTTTTTGCATTAAGGCTCCCTTGAGCCGGTTGGGCTGACGAGCCCTGGACCAGCACCTGCGCGCCATGAGTAGTACTTTACCTGAGAATACTTTTTTGGCAGTCTACACGGCAACCCCACACACATACCTACTCCCTGCTGACGAGAGGCAACTACGTCGAAACACGTGTCCAGGGATGGCTAACGCGACACTTACTTTCACTTAAAACTTTGGCACAGGCATATTCGCCATCACTACTACATGGACCACAATTCCTTGGGGTAACACGCTGGTAGGACGAGCAGAGTGCGGCCAATCGGATTTTTTGCATTAAGACTCCCTTGAGCCGGTTGGGCTGACGAGCCCTGGACCAGCACCTGCGCGCCATGAGTGGTACTTTACCTGAGAATACTTTTTTGGCAGTCAACGCGGCAACCCCACACACATACCTACTCCCTGCTGACGAGAGGCAACTACCTCGAAACACGTGTCCAGGGATGGCTAACGCGACACTTACTTTCACTTAATACTTTGGCACAGGCGTATTCGCCGTCGCTACTACATGGACCACAATTCCTTGGGGTAACACGCTGGTAGGACGAGCAGAGTGCGGCCAATCGGATTTTTTGCATTAGGCTCCCTTGAGCCGGTTGGGCTGACGAGCCTTGGACCAGCACCTGCGCGCCATGAGTGGTACTTTACCTTAGAATACTTTTTTGGCAGTCTACGCGGCAACCCCACACACATACCTACTCCCTGCTGACGAGAGGCAACGACCTCGAAACACGCGTCCAGGGATGGCTAACGCGTCACTTACTTTCACTTAAAACTTTGGTACAGGCGTATTCGCCGTCGCTACTACATGGACCACAATTCCTTGGGGTAACACGCTGGTAGGACGAGCAGAGTGCGGCCAATCGGATTTTTTGCATTAAGGCTCCCTTGAGACGGTTGGGCTGACAAGCCCTGGACCAGCACCTGCGCGCCATGAGTGGTACTTTACCTGAGAATACTTTTTTGGCAGTCTACGCGGCAACCCCACACACATACCTACTCCCTGCTGACGAGAGGCAACTACCTCGAAACACGTGTCCAGGGATTGCTAACGCGACACTTACTTTCACTTAAAACTTTGGCACAGGTGTATTCGCCGTCGCTACTAAATGGACCACAATTCCTTGGGGTAACACGCTGGTAGGACGAACAGAGTGCGGACAACCGGATTTTTTGCATTAAGGCTCCCTTGAGTCGGTTGGGCTGACGAGCCCTGGACCAGCACCTGCGCGCCATGAGTGGTACTTTACCTGACAATACTTTTTTGGCAATCTTCGCGGCAACCCCACACACATACCTACTCCCTGCTGACAAGAGGCAACTACCTCGAAACACGTGTCCAGGGATGGCTAACGCGACACTTACTTTCACTTAAAACTTTGGCACAGGCGTATTCGCCGTCGCTACTACATGGACCACAATTCCTTGGGGTAACACGCTGGTAGGACGAGCAGAGTGCGGCCAATCGGATTTTTTGCATTAAGGCTCCCTTGAGCCGGTTGGGCTGACGAACCCTGGACCAGCACCTGCGCGCCATGAGTGGTACTTTACCTGAGAATACTTTTTTGGCAGTCTACGCGGCAACCCCACACACATACCTACTCCCTGCTGACGAGAGGCAACTACGTCGAAACACGTGTCCAGGGATGGCTAACGCGACACTTACTTTCACTTAAAACTTTGGCACAGGCATATTCGCCGTCACTACTACATGGACCACAATTCCTTGGGGTAACACGCTGGTAGGACGAGCAGAGTGCGGCCAATCGGATTTTTTGCATTAAGACTCCCTTGAGCCGGTTGGGCTGACGAGCCCTGGACCAGCACCTGCGCGCCATGAGTGGTACTTTACCTGAAAATACTTTTTTGGCAGTCAACGCGGCAACCCCACACACATACCTAATCCCTGCTGATGAGAGGCAACTACCTCGAAACACTTGTCCAGGGATGGCTAACGCGACACTTACTTTCAATTAATACTTTGGCACAGGCGTATTCGCCGTCGCTACTACATGGACCACAATTCCTTGGGGTAACACGCTGGTAGGACGAGCAGAGTGCGGCCAATCGGATTTTTTGCATTAGGCTCCCTTGAGCCGGTTGGGCTGACGAGCCTTGGACCAGCACCTGCGCGCCATGAGTGGTACTTTACCTTAGAATACTTTTTTGGCAGTCTACGCGGCAACCCCACACACATACCTACTCCCTGCTGACGAGAGGCAACGACCTCGAAACACGCGTCCAGGGATGGCTAACGCGTCACTTACTTTCACTTAAAACTTTGGCACAGGCGTATTCGCCGTCGCTAGTACATGGACCACAATTCCTTGGGGTAACACGCTAGTAGGACGAGCAGAGTGCGGCCAATCAGATTTTTTGCATTAAGGCTCCCTTGAGCCGGTTGGGCTGACAAGCCCTGGACTAGCACCTGCGCGCCATGAGTGGTACTTTACCTGAGAATACTTTTTTGGCAGTCTACGCGGCAACCCCACACACATACCTACTCCCTGCTGACGAGAGGCAACTACCTCGAAACACGTGTCCAGGGATGGCTAACGCGACACTTACTTTCACTTAAAACTTTGGCACAGGCGTATTCGCCGTCGCTACTACATGGACCACAATTCCTTGGGGTAACACGCTGGTAGGACGAGCAGAGTGCGGCCAATCGGATTTTTTGCATTAAGGCTCCCTTGAGCCGGTTGGGCTGACGAGCCTTGGACCAGCACCTGCGCGCCATGAGTGGTACTTTACCTGAGAATACTTTTTTGGCAGTCTATGCGGCAACCCCACACACATACCTACTCCCTGCTGACGAGAGGCAACTACCTCGAAACACGTGTCCAGGGATGGCTAACGCGACACTTACTTTCACTTAAAACTTTGGCACAGGCGTATTCGCCGTCGCTACTACATGGACCACAATTCCTTGGGGTAACACGCTGGTAGGACGAGCAGAGTGCGGCCAATCGGATTTTTTGCATTAAGGCTCCCTTGAGCCGGTTGGCTGACGAGCCCTGGACCAGCACCTGCGCGCCATGAGTGGTACTTTACCTGAGAATACTTTTTTGGCAGTCTACGCGGCAACCCCACACACATACCTACTCCCTGCTGACGAGAGGCAACTACCTTGAAACACGTGTCCAGGGAGGGCTAACGCGACACTTACTTTCACTTAAAACTTTGCACAGGCGTATTCGCCGTCGCTACTACATGGACCATAATTCCTTGGGGTAACACGCTGGTAGGACGAGCAGAGTGCGGCCAATCGGATTTTTTGCATTAAGGCTCCCTTGAGCCAGTTGGGCTGACGAGCCCTGGACCAGCACCTGCGCGCCATGAGTGGTACTTTACCTGAGAATACTTTTTTGGCAGTCTACGCGGCAACCCCACACACATACCTACTCCCTGCTGACGAGAGGCAACGACCTCGAAACACGTGTCCAGGGATGGCTAACGCGACACTTACTTTCACTTAAAACTTTGGCACTGGCGTATTCGCCGTCGCTACTACATGGACCACAAGTCCTTGGGGTAACACGCTGGTAGGGCGAGCAGAGTGCGGCCAATCGGATTTTTTGCATTAAGGCTCCCTTGAGACGGTTGGGCTGACAAGCCCTGGACCAGCACCTGCGCGCCATGAGTGGTACTTTACCTGAGAATACTTTTTTGGCAGTCTACGCGGCAACCCCACACACATACCTACTCCCTGCTGACGAGAGGCAACTACCTCGAAACACGTGTCCAGGGATGGCTAACGCGACACTTACTTTCACTTAAAACTTTGGCACAGGCGTATTCGCCGTCGCTACTACATGGACCACAATTCCTTGGGGTAACACGCTGGTAGGACGAGCAGAGTGCGGCCAATCAGATTTTTTGCATTAAGGCTCCCTTGAGCCGGTTGGGCTGACGAGCCCTGGACTAGCACCTGCGCGCCATGAGTGGTACTTTACCTGAGAATACTTTTTTGGCAGTCTACGCGGCAACCCCACACACGTACCTACTCCCTGCTGACGAGAGGCAACTACCTCGAAACACGTGTCCAGGGATGGCTAACGCGACACTTACTTTCACTTAAAACTTTGGCACAGGCGTATTCGCCGTCGCTACTACATGGACCACAATTCCTTGGGGTAACACGCTGGTAGGACGAGCAGAGTGCGGCCAATCGGATTTTTTGCATTAAGGCTCCCTTGAGCCGGTTGGGCTGAGGAGCCTTGGACCAGCACCTGCGCGCCATGAGTGGTACTTTACCTGAGAATACTTTTTTGGCAGTCTACGCGGCAACCCCACACACATACCTACTCCCTGCTGACGAGAGGCAACTACCTCGAAACACGTGTCCAGGGATGGCTAACGCGACACTTACTTTCACTTAAAACTTTGGCACAGGCGTATTCGCCGTCGCTACTACATGGACCACAATTCCTTGGGGTAACACGCTGGTAGGACGAGCAGAGTGCGGCCAATCGGATTTTTTGCATTAAGGCTCCCTTGAGCCGGTTGGCTGACGAGCCCTGGACCAGCACCTGCGCGCCATGAGTGGTACTTTACCTGAGAATACTTTTTTGGCAGTCTACGCGGCAACCCCACACACATACCTACTCCCTGCTGACGAGAGGCAACTACCTTGAAACACGTGTCCAGGGATGGCTAACGCGACACTTACTTTCACTTAAAACTTTGCACAGGCGTATTCGCCGTCGCTACTACATGGACCACAATTCCTTGGGGTAACACGCTGGTAGGACGAGCAGAGTGCGGCCAATCGGATTTTTTGCATTAAGGCTCCCTTGAGCCGGTTGGGCTGACGAGCCCTGGACCAGCGCCTGCGCGCCATGAGTGGTACTTTACCTGAGAATACTTTTTTGGCAGTCTACGCGGCAACCCCACACACATACCTACTCCCTGCTGACGAGAGGCAACTACCTCGAAACACGTGTCCAGGGATGGCTAACGCGAAACTTACTTTCACTTAAAACTTTGGCACTGGCGTATTCGCCGTCGCTACTACATGGACCACAAGTCTTTGGGGTAACACGCTGGTAGGACGAGCAGAGTGCGGCCAATCGGATTTTTTGCATTAAGGCTCCCTTGAGCCAGTTGGGCTGGCGAGCCCTGGACCAGCACCTGCGCGCCATGAGTGGTACTTTACCTGAGAATACTTTTTTGGCAGTCTACGCGGCAACCCCACACACATACCTACTCCCTGCTGACGAGAGGCAACTACCTCGAAACACGTGTCCAGGGATGGCTAACGCGACACTTACTTTCACTTAAAACTTTGGCACTGGCGTATTCGCCATCGCTACTACATGGACCACAAGTCCTTGGGGTAACACGCTGGTAGGACGAGCAGAGTGCGGCCAATCGGATTTTTTGCATTAAGGCTCCCTTGAGCCGGTTGGGCTGACGAGCCCTGGACCAGCACCTACGCGCCATGAGTGGTACTTTACCTGAGAATACTTTTTTGGCAGTCTACGCGGCAACCCCACACACATACCTACTCCCTGCTGACGAGAGGCAACTACCTCGAAACACGTGTCCAGGGATGGCTAACGCGACACTTACTTTCACTTAAAACTTTGGCACAGGCGTATTTGTCGTCGCTACTACATGGACCACAATTCCTTGGGGTAATACGCTGGTAGGACGAGCAGAGTGCGGCCAATCGGATTTTTTGCATTGAGGCTCCCTTGAGCCGGTTGGGCTGACGAGCCCTGGACCAGCACCTGCGCGCCATGAGTGGTACTTTACCTGAGAATTCTTTTTTGGCAGTCTACGCGGCAACCCCACACACATACCTACTCCCTGCTGACGAGAGGCAACTACGTCGAAACACGTGTCCAGGGATGGCTAACGCGACACTTACTTTCACTTAAAACTTTGGCACAGGCATATTCGCCGTCACTACTACATGGACCACAATTCCTTGGGGTAACACGCTGGTAGGACGAGCAGAGTGCGGCCAATCGGATTTTTTGCATTAAGACTGCCTTGAGCCGGTTGGACTGACGAGCCCTGGACCAGCACCTGCGCGCCATGAGTGGTACTTTACCTGAGAATACTTTTTTGGCAGTCAACGCGGCAACCCCACACACATACCTACTCCCTGCTGACGAGAGGCAACTACCTCGAAACACGTGTCCAGGGATGGCTAACGCGACACTTACTTTCACTTAAAACTTTGGCACAGGCGTATTCGCCGTCGCTACTACATGGACCACAATTCCTTGGGGTAACACGCTGGTAGGACGAGCAGAGTGCGGCCAATCGGATTTTTTGCATTAAGGCTCCCTTGAGCCGGTTGGGCTGACGAGCCCTGGACCAGCACCTGCGCGCCATGAGTGGTACTTTACCTGAGAATACTTTTTTGGCAGTCTACGCGGCAACCCCACACACATACCTACTCCCTGCTGACGAGAGGCAACTACCTCGAAACACGTGTCCAGGGATGGCTAACGCGACACTTACTTTCACTTAAAACTTTGGCACAGGCGTATTCGCCGTCGCTACTACATGGACCACAATTCCTTGGGGTAACACGCTGGTAGGACGAGCAGAGTGCGGCCAATCAGATTTTTTGCATTAAGGCTCCCTTGAGCCGGTTGGGCTGACGAGCCCTGGACCAGCACCTGCGCGCCATGAGTGGTACTTTACCTGAGAATACTTTTTTGGCAGTCTACGCGGCAACCCCACACACATACCTACTCCCTGCTGACGAGAGGCAACTACCTCAAAACACGTGTCCAGGGATGGCTAACGCGACACTTACTTTCACTTAAAACTTTGGCACAGGCGTATTCGCCGTCGCTACTACATGGACCACAATTCCTTGGGGTAACACGCTGGTAGGACGAGCAGAGTGCGGCCAATCGGATTTTTCACTCATATAACACCTACCTTACGTAAGGTAACACAAGGCAGGATAATGTGCCGCCTTGTGTTCATTTGTTTTTACAAAGCCACACAAAAAGGATTTATGTGTAAAGCCCAAACTAGATTTTGCATCAGGGTTGTACCAGAAAAGTGACGCAACCCGAATATAAAATATGGGCCTCACCATATTCATTTATTTTTTAGAAACTCTGCCACAAATAAATTTGCAACAAGGAGAAATGTGACAGTATATCTGTACTGCTTAGTTGGTTGCAAAATCAGAATTTTAACATATCTTGTGGGGGTTAGGCACCTGCTGCAGAGATGTTTGTGTTTCCAGTTAATCTGAGGGAATAATAATGGTTAAAGCATTTGATGTAGAGATGTGTGTTTTGTCTAGTCCCAGTTTTGTCTCAAAGTAGTATAGAGGGTTAATGTGTCCCCTACAAAGCACATCAGGTAACAAGTAGATCACAGATTTTTATTTTATGTGGATAGGTAAGTGGGTTACTGATTTTAAGTCAGAGATCTTTTGGTTACTTGCAGTTGCATTGTAATCCTTCTAATATAGCACAGTGACCTGTGAAGGATGATCCGTGATCCTTACATCTTGAACCCCTCACTGTCTTATATAACATATCCTGTACAATGATTTACAAACTTGTATGATTTATTGTCGTAGTGATACATCGGTTGCGAGATGCGGTGAGGCTACGATGAGACAGCCTGCATCGTTGTCTGTATCCCGACTGATGGGGCTTGCAGTACAGAGTTTGGTGTCGAGGGTGTGGTGTGCAGTTAGGGCAATGCATCGGTACCGACGAGCTATGAGTCTGCAATGTGGAGTTCATTGTCGTCATCGAAGCTGCTGTCGACAAAGGATGCGAGGGCCTGCAGTGCTGATGCTTTGCGCAGTAGCGGATCTGAGGTTTCGGCAGCGATGCAGATCGTTGCAATGGATCCAATCTATGCAGCAGCGGAGATGCGTCAGTTCAGCTCAGGGGTGTGCCTTGCTGCAGAGGAGATGCATCAGTTCTGCTGGATCCACAGAGGCTAGAAAAGCACCTTAAGCCCACTTTCAAGAGTCCAGGACTGAGGTAGCACCACATGAGAGGGTAGACTCACATATTGCAGAGTACAGGTGCAGATGTAAGGTTGTTAAAAGCCTGTTATGTCCCAGAGACTTCATATCAGGAGCTCAGCTAACTAGCCCTTGGAGTCACTCTGGGACCCCGTCCTGCTGGGCAGAGGCAGGAAAGCTGAGGCTGCAGAGGTCCGTGAGGCGGAGATCCAAGATGGCGGGGCCCAGGGCCCAGGGCCCAGTAACGGCGCCGAGGAAGCCCTGACATTTGTTTTGCGCATTGGACCACGGCAAGCCAAGGGCCGGGTGCTTTGGCGTGCCGCTGCTGCTCTCCTTGTGGACGTTGAGGAGGACTTCAAGGGAGACAAAAGCAGTGCGGCTGAATTCCCGCAGAGTGGTCCTGGGCGCGGAGCCATATCGTCTCCCGAGCCTGCCTGCTGCACCAGGGGCGGCTGTGTGCGTTGGACTGGCGGCTCGGAGGCTTGCTGCGGGAGATGCTCCTTCCTCCCCCCACCTGTCGAGAAAGGAGCGGTGTGGCTGGAGGACCCTTGGCGGGAGACGACAAAGGGGAGAGAGTGTGACGCCCTGGATGAGAGAGGCATGGTGTTGACCCCGACGTGACCGGTGCTGAGCCCCAACTGCCTTAAGGGTCTAGCGACCACTGAGACGTGGGTCAGTGTGAGGGGCTTCACCAAGAGTCTTGGGTGGAGACCCTGCCTGCTGGTGCACTGGAGGGGCACTGCGACATCCCCTTGGTTGCCGATTTGCACAAGGCCCAGCAGCGAGGGGGAAGAGCCAACAGAGGGCCTTAGTATGGGAGAGTTGATCGGCTGAGCGGCTGAGGCAGAGGAGGGAGCTTGGGGCCTGCCTGCACCGAGGATTACCTTAATGTTTGATCCTGCAATCATTATAACTAGGCTCCCACTCCTCTGACGCCAGTTTTTAAGAACCTCTACACTCCGTTTAGATCGACGAGTTGTTTACTTATCTAGCTGTTAACTCACACAGTTGTTGACGATCGATTTTGTAATCGTCAGTACTTCGTTTCTGTGCCTTCTACAACCTCCATGCTCCGTGTGTTTAATGGGTCATCAACAAAATTTTGGGTCTGTCCCAACACACCTCGACAGCACTTTATCCTTGAGGCACTACCTACAAGTATAACTTTATTAATAGCAATAATATAGGGACATTGTCTTTCCAGAACAAAGGACAATTCCTTTTTACACTCAGTTACTTACCCCTCTACCTAGTTGCAGTCCCTCCAAGCCCAAGCACACACGCATGAACGGTTGATACTGAACCCCATTTTCTACAGACACCGAGTTTAAGAGACAGGCTTTCACGTATCCCAATATTGCTCATGTAAACCCCTCCTATACCAGCCCTCCTTGTGTTGTTTTGCCTACTACTCTGTAGTGCTGTATTCTCCTTTGCTCAAAATAACTACAACACCAGATTATATGTTTTATGCATTTCTCGTTTTAATCTAGTCCTATGACTTTGAGGAATACTATCCCTTGTACAGTCCACCGAGTACTGTTGATGACAGGGTAATGACCGATTAGTGTGAGTCTTCTGTGTACGGATGCCTGCTGCTTTTATTAGATGTTCCACTTTGGCGAGTAGTCACTTTAGCTCACCAAGGGATCCACCACCTTGTCGTTTTATAAAGCTTGAAGGATGTTGCGACCCTGCACCACTTTTTACGTAAGCCAGAGAATGTGAGTCACATTGAAAGTTTTCATACGGACCACCATATACTAGAAGCACTTGTTTTAATATTTGACCATACCTTTTTTCTTTTCAGGTAGTTACTGACACCAACAGGTATTGAGTCTAAATTTGTAGACTATTTACAACCACAACCTAAATAGGTACAGACATTGTAGATATAATAGTTTTTGATAAGGTCCTGAAGAATCGCGAGTAGAGATACTCATTGCGAGAAACATGTTGACCAAGTTCTGACAGCTACATGCCACTTTAATCAGGGACATTAAACCCGTATGAGTGCTATGTACACACGTTTTTAATCCCAGGTAGGAGGCCACCAGAATAAAATTCGTTTTCACCTGGCACTCTTTACCTCCTTTTAATCACACTACCTCATATCTACAACTACCAGGCCCCACACCCGCACTTCACCTATACGGCAGTCGGATTAAAGATCTCCGCTAAAGTGCCCCTTCGAGGGAGCCCGTCGGGCATTGCACCGCCGGCCCGACGAGGAGCAGCCCAAATGATGAAGCATGACACCTGCAAGGGTGTGTGAGGGCATTCAAATCAGACATATGGATTTTCCAATTAGGTCTACACGGTGCTACTAACTTATGTCAGCCTTCTTGTTGACACTATTCTCTCTTTTTTGAGGAACTATAGGAACACTTGTTGTTATTTCTGTATCAGGGGCCTTTGTTCCTACTGGACCTCCCACTCACTTGTGAGTGGAAAACGGCCTCTCTAGTCCCTCCCTTTGCATTCATGCACCGAGGAGCTGCCTGCAGCGCAACAGGGAGGATCCAACCAGGAGCCTATCTTCGACTAGAAGATGTGGGTAAGGCCCCGAGAGTGTGACCTGGGCGGTGCAGGGAGAGAGCAAGAGCGCGCAGATGACTGAGGAACCTGTTGAGGTGAAGCCCGCTCACGGGATGCCCTGAGGAGGTCGGCGGCAGAGTGTGAGTCCCCAAGCGGCGTAGGACATGAGAGGGAGTGACTGGAGGTGGCACTGACCATCCCTCTGATGGTGCCTCGATGCAGGGCGAATACTGTGGCCAAGAGAGGGGGACGGACGGCGAGACAGCTGAGGTACCAAAGAAATTGCTGTGCTTTGTAGAGTGCGGGGTCACGTCACACTGGAGCCCTCGGCAGACACTGGAGAGAGCGTATCCCAGAAATGAGGGGGAGTGGCGGGCTTCGCCAGCAGATTCAGCCTACATAGCGGATCGCAGAGCACGCGGTGGGGAAGGTGCACTAGTACGCCACAAACTTTGCTGACGGAGCCCACTGAGCCTATGTAGTACCAGCAGCCCCACAGACCTAGAAGGCGTGATGGGGAAGGCTCAAAAGAAAAAAGATAGAGAGGAGGCCCTAATAGAGCTAACAGCAGATGAGAGAGGGGGGCCCACCACCAAGCTGAGCACTCTGTAGACATTTTACAGGCCATCACCTCTTCGAGCGCAAGACTGGAGGCCAAGATCTACTCCATGGGGCTGGACCTGGGCCTACTTCGAGAAGACCACAAACAATTGGCGACCGCGTGAAAATAACTGAGGACTACTTATCAGAGGCGCGGCCAGACATTATGATCATGCAACGACGGCTAACAGCGCTTGAGGCCCAGATGCGCACACTGGAGTCTTGGGCGGCGGACGCTGAATATAGATCAAGGAGAAGCAATGTCAGAATCATAGGCTTGCCTGAAAAAATAGAAGGCCGCAATATGATTGATTACCTGGAAAAATTGTTGTGGGAAGTGGTGGCGCCCGAAGGCTTATCGAGTTTCTTCGCCCTAGAGACAGCGCACCGAGTACCTGCAAAACTGCCTACACTAGGAGCCCCGGCACGAGTAGTAATAGCGAAATTACTTCACTACAGGGACAGGGACCACATCCTGGCACAAACACGTATAAAGGGAGACATAGCGGTGGACACCTCAGTGGTCTTTTCTCGCGGGGTACAAAGTCTGAGAGTCTCTTATTGAGATGTGAAGCAAAGGCTGCAGCAACGGAACTTTAAGTACAGAATGCAGTATCCAGCCACGCTGTGAGTGATTACCTGAAGAGGTACTGAGTTATTTAAGACAGCACAGGAGGCATCAGAGTGGCTGGACAGTCACGCAGAGATGGCGCCACTACGAGTGCCAGAAAGAAGATGGAGAAGAACTAGTCGGTCCCGAAGTCAGAGAACCTCAAGAGAGACTTTAGCTCCCACGTAAGAAGAGGCGCAACTGGAGCGGCGGAATGCGATGCATGTGGTGGCAGGGATTAGCGGCGGGGGGAACAGCCCGGTCCCTCCCGAGAGCAGCGAGACGGCAGCTGACTCAGGATCGGAGCATGGATCTAGTGAATCTGAGGTGCTGAGCGTGGTCCTCCCAGACGTCACTCCGCAGACGGCTGATGATATCGCCTAGAGGAGGGGGGACTGAAGCATGCTGCGTGCGAACCAGCACCAAGTCAGAATTAACCTGTCCTGGCACCGAGGTATTGAGGTTGCTGGGGGGGGGCAATGCTGGGGCTCCTTTGGGACTACAAGAGTGAAGGCCGGCCACAGAGACTGGGAGTGAGGTGAATGGGCAGCCTTCCCCCCTACGATTGACTGATCGAACTGCAAGTGTGGACTCTTAACCTTAGTTTGGATGGGGATGTTTCCTACTTATTCTGGGGAGCGGGAGTTGGGGGAACCCTTCAAAGTTTTTATGGGGGGAGGGACCTGGAGTTGCACAATGCAGAACACTATAGGAACCTGAGCAAGTTGAGGGGGCCCTGGAAGATGCGTGAGGGGCATGGCGAGCGGAGAACCATTAATTTACCCAATGGCTGATGCGCAGGATTATGAATGTATGACTTGGAACATCAGAGGGATGCACACAATGACGAAGCGCCATAAAGTCCTGTAATATGTCAGACGGAGGGGTGCCCAGATAGTCCTACTTCAAGAGAAGCACCTCACACAGAAAGAAGGACAAGCGTTGCAGAGATGGTGGAGGGGCCAGCTCTTCTACACCACCTTCTCGGCATATGCCCGGGGGGTGCTAATTTGGATTCAGGTGGGTGTCCCATTCCAGCTACTGGACTCGGTAATGGACCCAGAGGGGTGCTTTGTAGCCATCGGGGGCGGCTGGAGTGCCGGGAAATAAATATCAACGTATACGCCCCTAATGTAGAGCAACAGGCATTTTTTGCAAAGCTGAGCCACTGCCTGGCACAATACCTAGCGGTGAATGAACTGTTGAGCATGCGGAGATTTCCTATCCCAGTATTAACCCCTCAAAACAAAGATGAAAACACTTTGAAGATGATGAAATAAAACATTGCCTACAAGCAATTTATATGAATAAGAATTGTGCTCTAAAAAAGGAATTGTGATTCATTGATGAGGGCAGCTTCTTTGGTTTGATTTCAACAGTTTGATATACGAGTACCAACTGTGAAAATCGTTTTCTGAATTTTGTGAGGAGATGTTTTAAGCACAGTCTGGGACCGGTTAGACTGGGAGGAATATACCCCATTTGATGTCCACACGTATATGTTACGATTTTAAAGTTCCGGGATATGTTTTAATAGAAAGCCTGAAGAAGGTGGTTTGGACCGGTTATTGCCACCAAAACGCGTCGCTTCTTGGTCTTCGTATATATTAGATTGGTGCACATCCTTTTATGTTATTTTATATATATCTTTTTGTCAATTGTAGTTTTTAATTGTGTAGGAACTAGTGATATTCACTTATAAAATGGTTATGTATCTTGTCTAAAAATCGTTTTTGATGTATACTATATAAAAAATTTCAATTATGACATCATGTGCAATGAATGTAGTTGATTCATTCTGGTTTTATTTATTTAATATATTCTTGAATATATTGTTTTAACATTTTTTGCATCTACCGGGCGAATAAAGCATCCATACATTTGATCCCTTGGCTACTGTTACATGCTATAATTTGAATTGGGTTTGAGTGAGGAGTGATTGACCTAGTGTGCTATTATGGTTTCCCAAAGGGAGCTTTTTTTTGACATAGTGACAATACCTAGCGGGTAACACTTAGGTGGGAGGAGATTTCAATAGCGTAGACGACCCCTCTCTAAATAGATCCCAACCCCTGCCGCGAAACTCCCACAGCACACTCGAGCGGGATCAACAGAATTCCATAAACAGATAGCGCCAAGACAAGCAAGTCATATGCGCGATACATGTGGAACAGTTCAAACACGCGCTCGACACCTGAAATACAAGTGATACAATATTGCAACCTTCTCAGGTTAATTTTCAGACGCAAATCTCTCTGGGGAAATCCGGAAATAGTTTGCGCTGTTGCCAAAGAAAATACTGAATTGTAACCTAGGGCGTTCTGCCTCGGCACGTCTGCCGTGAAGCACAAACCTTAGTTGGAGCCCCTTTTTCTGCAAATTTATATAGCGCGAACTCGACCCGAAGGTATTGCAGCGCTTTACATGAGCACCGTATTTACATTACACATTCAGGCACGGGGAGATTAAGCGATTTGCCCAGAATCACAGGATGTGGACGCGACCCCGAGGCTCGAACCCGGGTTTCCTGCACCAGAGGCGGCAGCGCAGCCGACGGACCACATCCTCTCCTAAGCGGTTACGGAAAACATGATTGAATGCTCACATTAAGTATGGCACAGTTAAAGAACGTACCCGATTTACTAAATGAAACTGATACAATGTTGCACCTTTCTCCGGTTTGTTTCCAGACGCGAAGTATTCCAAGGAGCCCGAAGTCGATGCACACCGGTGCCCCAGCTCAATCTGAAATGTTTCTGCTGGCGTCCTGCCTCTGCCCAACTGTTGTGAAACCTTAGACGCAGTCAGAGGCTACAAGCAAGTGAGCATTCACTGTAGAAACAATTGAATGCCTGTAAATAAAGAATGCCTATTAGCGGATACGGTATTAAAGCAACCCAATGTCCATTCCTACAGATTCAAGTTCCAAGCAATAATACTGCAGGCGAAAAGAAACCATTAAAAACCACAGTTACTATAAAACTTTGGTCACTAAGAAATGTAAAATAGAGGATAAGGTTAGAAGATAGTAAAGCACGTGTTTCTTCTTATTACTTTCCACAGATTACACCGTGTATCTGCCCTGATGAAAATCCCTTAAGCAAACTGGGGATTGGAAATGCGTCGGAATTCCCATTACAATCCACGAGGGTATATTCATTAATTTTAGTCTCTGGAGAGGGTCTAGCAAACATATATATCGCCATACAAACCTAGGGGCATATTAACAAGGAACAGGGAAAATTAACGCTAAGGGCGCATAGCGTTAATTTTTTTAACGCCCGCTATCGCTGGATAATATCGCCTGGTTATCGCGTTATTAACAACATTAACCGCCTAGGCGATGAAAAATCCAGCGATAGCGGCATTTTGGGAGGTTATCGCTGGTAATTCAGCGATAAAACTACAAGGATAGGGATATCCTTGTTGATAGCCCATGGTGGATTTAGCAATGTAATCCACCTCCCATTGTATTACATGGCTAAATCTGAAAATTAGCAGACGTAAAAAAGCAGTGTCCAGGGCCTTCCCATAGGGTGACTTGTATGTATTATAAAAGGAAAGTTTGTGCCTGGAAAATGTTTATTTTGTCAGGTTGAAATAGCAGGTTAAAACTGCACACACAGGCTCTGCAATGGCAGGCCTGAGACATGTTTAAAGGGCTACTTAAGTGGGTGGGACAATCAGTGCTGCAGGTTCACTGGTAGCATTTAATTTACAGCCACTGGGTACATGTAGTGCCACTTTACTAGGGGCTTATGAATTAATTAAATATGGCTGTTGGGTATAAGCCAATATTACCATGTTTCATGGAAAGAGCACAAGCACTTTAGCACTGGTTAGAAGAGGTGAAGTGAACAGAGTCCTTATGCCAAAAGAACAATTGATGTACAGAATGCAGAACAATGTCATACATTCACCCCAGTACAGCGATCTGGGCCTAAATCCATAGTTTGTTTGATCACCATGCCATTCCAGTATGGACCCAGCCATATGCCAATCAGTCTTGACACTGCACCCAATGGTAAAAGTCCAGTCCGAACTGCCAGGCCAGGTCCTCCCTGGACTGGTAACAAGCATCCTAGAGCCTGTTTCGGGCTTTCAGAGTCCTAATGCCAGCAAAGACGAAGTCATCAAAACCAGAAGGTCTGAAGTCTAAAATTTACGGGGAACCACTCCAAGGATGCCAGGTCTAACAGTAAAGCTGACATTTTTTTTTAGAGTAGCCGCAGCTTTCAGTTTGTTGGTATTTTAGCTGTGCAGAAATATTTCCGAACTGCGGTTTGAATCCACAGCCTTTGAAGATAAGGAATTGTGCATCATTCCTTGTGCCAACTCCCCGCTGCTAGAAATAGTAATTCCAAACACTCACATTTGTGTAAAAATAGAATTTGAAATTCTGATGAGATTGTGAGCCTTTCCTAATAAGACACCTCCAAGAAATGTTACTTTTACCAAGTTATTGTTATTTTAATTTGGGTGGTCCCAATACAGAGGAAGGTATATTTTTTGTTTCTTCAACCTCCCATGCATATCGGTGTGAACTTTCAAATGCTTGAGAGAATCTTATTCAATTTATTTTGTGACATTTACAATTCCTTCTCTTCCTCCTAATCCAGCATTTCTTTTTAACAAGAATAATTGTTTTGCGTTGCATGGATCTGTCTAGATGGTGCACTTTATGTCAATGAGATTCATTGCAGGGGTGTGGGAGGCAGATGCTACTTAGGTCTTTATAACAAGGTAAGGGCTAAATTCCAATACCCATGCAAAGGGGCTGGAGTTATGAGTTGTGTGATAATTATCGAACCCTTGCAGGTTTCGCCTGATAGATTACAGGAGGCCAAACCTGCAAAACGTTTCTGGGTAAGGGCTGGGGAGGGTGGAAGGGCCAGAAAAAAGATAAAAACATGCAGAAAGTGTTGTGTTCATCACATTTAAGTAGATTGTGCCTCATTTTCATACTGAAAACTAGGATTAGGGGGTATTTCCATGTCATAAAAAATGATGTGGTAAATATGCATGGTAAATACCCCACTCTATTCTAACAATCATGCAGTGCAGGCCTTAATAAGCCCGCTGGATCGCTCAGTGAGTTTATAAGTAAGCTGCTGTACCACCCTTGGCTTTGCAGGTCAAATGTTTGAAATCTAGCAAGGCCAATTTAGGCCCTCATCACAATCTGTTGATAAATTCTGATCCATGTGCTGCCAGAAGATTTGCATAACTAGCATTTTTTTATTTCAAATCTTTTTTATTGAAACAAAATAAAAGACAAGACAATACAATAACTCTTCCGTTACAGAAAAGATACGAGTCAGATATTGTCGACCAATTACAGATAACAGAAAATAATTGACAAAACCAATAATATAAAAAGAATCAACTCTTGCTTACTCCATCAATACAAAGGTGTATATACAATGCTCAATGTGTGGACACGGCGCCTGGGGCTCAAACATCATCATCACCGGCCCATGGATCCAAACCACAATACAGTACCTTAAGGCGGTTCATAGTGGAAGGAAAAAGCGTCCAATGATGACCAAAGTCTTCTATTTGACGGGCTCCAAGTAGGTGCTTGTAGAGCCGGGTTATTAGCACCCCTCAAAAATGATAACCATTCCTGCCATATTCTGAAGCTTACCGCCCTTGCATTTTTCCAGTTGCATAAAACCACTTTACATGCCAATGTCAGCATCAAGTCCAGAAGCTGACGATCAAGAACGTTTGGTAGTAGTGGGTCTAGCGCCCCCAAAATTACATATACAAAGTCCCGTACAGGCCTTATCTTAAAAACGTGGTAAATGCAGTCAAATATTTTCCCCCAGTAATCTCCCAAAGAAGGACAGTAAAATAGCATGTGTGCAAGATCCCCAGAACCTGTCTTGCAATTCCAACAATTAGGAGAGTCCCTTAATTTGCATTTGAAGAGCTTGTCCGGCGTCCAGAATACTCTGTTGATTAGCATGAACTTTGTTTGGAATAGAATGGGTGAGACTTTATGTGTAAGGGCCATCTTATGGATCACCTCCCAGTCGAAAATTATGCCTGTCAAATTCGGTTCACCTTCCCATTTCAATTCCATCCCTTTATGTTTGGACTTGGGCAGGGGCAGTAATAGTTTGTACACCCGTGACACGAAGTGGCCCGTGTACAGAAGGCGTGGCAGATGAGTCATTAACCATGGTGTATATGGAGAGAAATTGCGTGCAGTTAGTGCCGCTTTGATTTTCAAGAATTCATAAAAATCCATCGGGGCAAGATCAAACCTTTGTTGTAAAATCGAGAACGGAATCGGATCTTTACCATTGTACAGATCCCCCACCAAGTTAATGCCCTTCTTGGACCATGACTCCCTGAATGTATCACCGCCCTTATATTTGAGATGGGAATTCCTCCACAAGGACATATACGACGACTTGGGAAATGTCAATTTTGTATTATGGGATTGGTCGAGTCTGAGCAAAGCCCGTCTAGTATTTAACATGATGTATTTGGAGTGTGGTAAGTGCGATAGATCCATAGTGAGGAGGGCCTCCAAAGGCGCGTGATCCACTATTGACTCCTCAATGTTAACCCAGATTGGTTTATAATCAGGGGATTTTATCAACCACTGAGCTCCCTGTTTGCAAAGAAACGCTGTTTGATAGTTCCTGAACGATGGGAGACCCAGCCCTCCTTTATCCTTTGCCAATTGCAGCTTTTTCAGTGAGATTCTGGCTTTCTTGCCCCGCCACAGGAAGTTACCGAACAGTTGATCTACTTTAGTAATAAAATTGTTGGAAAACGTCATCGGGAGCATACTGGCCAAATAGTTAACCAACGGGGTTGACATCATTTTGAGCGTCTCCGCTCTGCCCCACCAAGAGAGGAATTTTGGAGACCACCCTTCCAGAAGTGTGGATATCTTTTTAAGGGTCAATTCTTCATTCACTCTCAGTGTAGAGATCAGATCTTTGTCAAAGTCTAACCCCAGATATTTAAAACACCGAGATTGCCAAGTGAGACCTGAGTCCCCAATTATTCCTTTATCCCCAACATTGTTCAGGAGTTTGACCTCCGTTTTGTCTTTATTTAGTTTATACCCCGAAACTCTTGAGAATTTCTCAATATCAGCCATGAGTGCGGGAATGGCTTCACCCGCTGTCTCTGACAGAACGAGAACATCATCCGCATATGCCGTTAATTTGACAATGCAGTCCCCAAACGGAACACCCGCTATGTTAGGATCCTTCCTTATATGATATACGAACGGTTCAATTGAGGGAGGAGCCAAGATGGCGACCGGGACGGCAGCGTAGATTCCCGGCTCCGTGGACCTCCGCATCCCGCACGGATATCCTGCATGAGATCCTTATTCTGCGCTACGAGATCGTGTTCGTAAACGAAAGTGGCAACCGATCGTGTGACTCCGAGGTCTCTGACTGCCGTACGACCGGAGAAATCAGCGGTTGAACTTTGCGGCCCGTGCGGTCCCGAAGCCGGGACCTCGAGTGGACGCCTTGGCCGGGTGGCAGTTGAACAACAGCGGCCTGTGGTGACTGGGTGGAGTCGGTCCACCGAAGTGGAGCTCCCCTCGGCCTGCATTTTGCTGCGGCCGCTCCCCCCTGCTGAACGTTGCGGACTGAGGACATGCCCGGGTGTGCAATTCTCGGATTCCGTGGCGTTTGCCCCTGCCTTTGACGGTGAGCTGCCCAGACGCCGTCCCTGGCTCGCCCTGATCCTTGCGGGCTGCTCCCGGCTTTTCGCGGGAGCTGGTCCGTGGCGGAGACGACTGTTGCCCGTGACCGCGCAACGGCTGAATCTGTGCCTGCCCCAGGATCCCTGTCTTCAGCAACGTGGACCTTGAGGAGTTGTTCCCGGGGTCCTGGCCCCACTACGAGTCGGGCCTTCCCAGCGGCCATTTTGTCGCGATGCAGCCTACCATCCTGTCCGCTGGGACGCAACGAGACTGGGGGTGTGTGACTTTCGGGAGTGTGGCGGAGCGATCGGAGGGAGCTGCTCTGGGATACGGCGACCTCCTGGAGGCCCTTGGTGCCCTTCATTACTCCTTGGCTCATGGCGCCGGGGTCCTGGAGGGGAAGCTAGATGGTGTGGTAACAGCGTTGGGACAGTGGCGGCATGCTGGTCCACAGGTACACAGTGGCTTTCCACACTGCACACAAGAGGAAGATGTTGCGCCCCCCCCCGCGATTAGTGTACAGCCGTACACTCCGGACAATATGCTACCGTGTGGTCGGCTAACTGTGGACTTGATCTGTTCCGGAGGTATCGGACCTGAGCGGAAGATGGTGGCCTTGTCCCGTGTGCGGTCTCCGGCGGCCCAGGGACAATTCCAGCAACGTGTGTCTCATTTGGCTGATTCAGCCTGTCTGGACCTTGTGTGCAGTGCAGATCCTGGGGCGACACTGGAAAAGACGCCCCTCCATGAAGCGGTCTGTGCGGATGCTCAGAGACTTCCACCCCACCTGTGTGCGGCGCTTCCCGACTGTTTTTGGACACTCCTGTACCTTGGGACATCGGACATGGTGCTGGGTCGAGGGACAGGCATGGGCAGAATCGCAAAAAGCGGTCAAGGCTGAGGCTGATCCTTCGGGGGTGGTCACCTAGTAGACAGGCGGACTCATGGTTGCGCGCTCTCGTGGTTATTCGCATGGTTGGTGTATAATGCTCCCCATTCCCCCCCCCCTTTTTTTGATATGGTCGACTTGGTGCGGCTAATCGTTTGCTGGGGGGAGACTTCACCGTGCGGGAGGGAGAAGCCGGGGGTATGTTTTTAAGGCCCTCCTCCAGTTTATTATATTCTTTCCGCCCCCCCGTCTGGGGGGGCTCTTTCTCACTCTCTTTTTTCCCTGTCTCTTCTATATTTCGGGTCTAGTTCCAGGGCGACAGGCACACTGCTGGGGGGTGGGGCCATACTCATTCGCAGAGGTGCAGGGTGGGGGGATGGGGGAGGGGACTCTTTAGTCTTTATCTCTTTTTCCATGGCCTCCGTTTTCTTTCCTGTTTCTTTTTGCTTTCTTTTTCTGGGATCAGTGCGATACACCACCCTGATTGTGAATCGTTTGCTCTTCATGTGTGCCACAGTTTCCGGGGGGTTCGCTGGGCTTGAGGTACGGGGACCTGTAGGCGCAACTATCTTTGATATTTCTCCTCATCCGTACTTTCCCGCGCCTGCGCCATTGATTTAATGTAGTGCTGCTTATTGGTTACGTCTCTTATCCTTGCCCCTTCTCGCTGTTGGGAAATTGTTTGGCACCTGATCCTACTGTTTTGTCTTATCATAAAATGGAAAACCCTTTCTCTCCTGGTGTCCTACCTGCGCGGCTCATTGGCCGGACTATATTGGATTGAAGACTTTGCTCTCCGAGGTGCCGCCTGTGTTGACATTTGCTATTATTATCCTGGTTACTTAGCGGCCGGCCCCGGGGGGTTGTAGGCCCATACGTGTAAATGATTGAAACATCAATAAAGGTTTTTCAAAAAAAAAAAAAAAAAAAAAACGGTTCAATTGCCAACAAGAACAATGAGGGGGACAGGGGGCATCCCTGTCTCGTGCCTTGCTTTAAACAGAAGGAGGAGGAGAAAGATCCACCCGCCCTAACTCTTGCTGAAGGGCAACAATATAGGGACATAACCAGTCTTGTGAATGATTCCCCTAAGTTGAATTTACCTAGGACTGCTTCAAGGAAGGACCAGTCAACCTTATCGAAGGCTTTTTCAGCATCTAGTGTTATTGCTGCCGTAGGTGTACGTATGAGTTTCGCTTTTTCTAAAACATGTGCCAGAATCCTTGTATTGTCACTGGACAACCTGTTTTTAAGGAAGCCCGCTTGGGATGGGTGGATTAACTGGGGAAGGACCTTCTGGAGGCGAGCGGAAAGTATCATAGCTAATAGCTTACAGTCTATATTAATCAGAGAAATAGGCCTATAATTTTTCGGCAATGATGGGTCTTTCCCATCTTTGGGGAGAACTGCGATTATTGCTTCAGCTAGCGTACCTCGTACCTCACCAGATTTATTTATGCCTTGAAATAGCTGTAGGAGGGGTTCAACTAAGAGGGAGGGGAAGGTTTTGTAAAATTTAGCCGTAAAGCCATCAGGTCCTGGCGCTTTCCCTGTTTTCAGATTCTTAATTGCAGTCTCTATCTCTAGTGTACTAATCGGGGCATTGAGGCTGACCTGGTCCTCAGCAGAGAGCTGTGGGAGATCGCACTCGTCTAAGTACTGCATAATCCTGGTTTCCTCTACCGTCTTATTCTTCGCATAAAGATCTTCGTAGAACACCCTGAACACCTCTGCTATTTTGTCTGGATCCGAATGCGAAGATCCTGATGCATCTTTAATGACACTGATGGTGTTTTTCTGGACTTTAAACTTCAAGTACGAGGCTAGGCTCTTGCCAGCCTTGTTGGATTCACAGAGCTTAAATCTCCGTCTGTTATCTAACCATACACCCGCCCTCTCGCTAACTATTTTATTATATTCATATTTTTTATTCGCCAAAGCATAAAGAGACACATCATCCCTATTCTTCAAGTGTGCATTCTCTAGGTTCGCTATTTCGGTCTCCAAGGACTCCAACTGCGCATTATAATTCCTATTCATTGCCGATCTGATTTTGATACACACTCCCCTTATGGTACTTTTCAAGGCATCCCACCTAATTAGATCAGATGTGTCCCCTTCCTTGTTAAACTGTAAGTAAGAAGATATCGCATCATGTATTGTGGACCGGTGCTCATCACTGTTCAAGATTTCGTCATTCAGACGCCACGACGACTGACGAGAGGAGGGTTTGACGTTAGCAATGGACAAGGAGATGCAGGAATGATCAGACATTACCCTGGGTTCTATGGTGGTAGACTCTATTCTAGGGACCCCATTCCTTGTTATAAGGATATAGTCAATTCGGGAATACGAGTCATGTGGTGAGGAATAAAAAGTATAGTCCCTTTCAGTGGGATTTTGGAGCCTCCATGTGTCTACCAAGTGGAATCGTTGACACAGTTCCAGAAAAGCTTTATGTGATTTATTTGTTTTGAAGGGACAATGTGAGTCTCTGTCTAAAGTTGCATCCATTGGAAGATTGAAATCCCCAGCTACAATGTGTACCGCATTATCTGGGATAGTTGCCACGTGCTTGTTCAAATCCTCCCAAAACTTCATATCACTAGTGTTAGGGGCATATATGTTTGTAACATAGAACTCAGTGTTATCCCTACTCAGTCTGACCGTTACCAACCTTCCATCAGCACTAGCCTCGCACTAGCATAATTCGGAGTTGTGTGATCATTATCACACCCTTCATTCAAGCAAAAATGCGCAGAAAAATGGAAAACATGCAGAATTCAATATACAGAATACCGATTCATCTTGTTATTCCTCATTTCCATTTTCAAAACTCAGAATAGGAGGTACTTACATCACCTGGCAAATACCTCACGCTGAGGTAATTGTGTTTACAGGATGTGGTAATATATCTCACCCTATACCGCACAACTCTTAATCAGGGCGTTAGACGTCCATCCTTCTGAGGTCAGTAAATTCAGTACCATAAAAAGGGTAATCTCAAAATCTGTTCTTTACACCACCTAGAATGGCAGAAGTGGTGCCTTGAAGCAGCATCCGGTGCCTTTCTTATGACTTTTTGTCCTTATATAATTGAAAGATCACCTGTTAAAGAAGCACTGCTAAAGATTCTGCCCGCAGTCGCCACACTAGTGTTTACCCAGTGGTGACTTCAGTGAGCGTTCAAGGAGAACCGGATACTGGTCACAATTTCAGGATATCCTCATAAGACTAGGCATTGGCAATCAGTTTAGCACATAAACAGTGCAGCACCCATGTTGTGTTATGTAATGTTATGTTCATTCAGCAGTGGACTGGAAGACAACAAGCAGCAAATTAACCACAGAAGATTTGGTTAAGTCGAACTCTACAGCCCACTGACCGAAACAGAACTCATGAGCACCCCAAGAAGAGGGAATGTGGAATGGAGGAGAAAAGGGGCAAAACTGATAAAAACTAAAAGGGAAAAAAATAAAACATAAATATTCTTTACTTCCTAACATTTTCTTCCATCGCCCCCACCACCCTTGGATGAATCGGCATAAACTGACTCCAAATGCTCGCAGACGTAGGATAAGACATTAATACGGCTGAAGTTTGGAAGGTTAATGGTATCTCTGGCCCACATTGAGCGAAGGTCAGAAATAGAAAAAGTACATTTGTGGTAAGCTGATGGTCACTCATTTAGCCAAATTCTGCAATTGTAAACATTGTCTTATTTCCATGCTACAAATGTAGTAATATCACTTTAATGCACAGGAAAGCTGTGGTCATTCGCATGAGCAATATGCTATTGCGGACTTCACAAATCTAAATGCAGAAAGCACCTAGGGACACTGTTCCTGCACATTTTTCTCCATTTAATGTAGGATTTGGAGAAAGGAGGAAGGGGTGCTACGTTTTCACAGGTTTTTTCTGAACACAATCCAGTAAATCCCTCTTGACCTTCAGTCACAGGCAGGCACATGTTTAGAATAACTTACCAGCTTGAGTGGAAGAAATGGAGAAGTTAGGAACCCCGCATCTCCCTCAACTTACCTGGAGATGATGGGTACTGGGCATGTAACAACCTGCCAGAGTCTGCCAGGCATAGTGACTTATTGTTGTTGTAGGTTCTGGCAACCTCTCACCGCAAGTGCACACTCACAAGAAATCCATACTGATATTTTGAAAGACTTTATTTTAGGCTAATTTAGTGAAGATGAAATGTAAGAGCATAATTGCAGAAATCAATAACATCACAGCTAACATTAAAGCACAGAATGTAAACATTATAAAAGCGGACAAGTATGTGTAGTCCATTTTGAAGGATCTATACATGCCTAATCATTAGGCATCAACGGTACACTGTCGCGAGGGTTCAGAAACCACTCTGCTCTCTGCTGTCTTTGAGCACATTAGGGTTCACAGAGAGGCTTGTGAGGAGCTCAATTGTGCCATCTAAATCCTTTCTTTTGAGAAAAATGAAACCTTCCTAAGCATTAGCTATTCAAATGAATACATGAATATGTAAGCTAAAAGCATACAGTCAAAACACACACAATGAATGTAATACACACTACTGCACAGTAATGGAAACAATGCATAAGATATTACAAATGAGTAACAACTCGTATTCTTAAGGCCTCAGTGAGCAACTAAGCCAAGGGGTTTCCTGAGAGACATAGAATGCAAAATACATGCAACAGGCCAAGTAGTTGTTTTTACTTTGCGGTAAGTGGATTCCCACCTTTTTACCATGATTATTTAATTGAAGACAACCTCGTATTACCCTATTGTAAGTGCAGTGATACCACTTCACTGCATAGAAAAACTACACTTGCTACAACCAACAAAAAGCTGATCCTGAATCTACAATTTAAAATGCATAAAACACACAGGGACACTATTTCTGCATATAATTCTCCATCTGTTGCAGTATAGGCCCTCCATGAGAGAAGGTTGGAAGGTAAAAAATTATGTTGAATTAGCAGTGGTTTGATTACCATCCATTTAACGCCATTCAGTTATTTAAAATATTATAGACATGGTAATACCACTTTTCTGTACAGAAGATCTTTGCTCATTATCATAAATATACTGGCATTGACTTCGCAGCTTTAAATGCAAAACAAATGTAAACACAAGTTCTATATGTTATTCCCCTTTTAAAGCTGCTGAGAACCTAATTTACATAAGGTTGGAAGGATACAAATTGTGTTAAATGTGCAGTAGATTACCACTCATTCAACATGATTCCCCTTTTTAAAATAATGTGGTATTGCCACATTACAAATGTGGGAATATCACTTTACAGCAGCGAATGGTTGTGGCCATTACCGTCAGCTTAGTACTGACACTGCAACGTTAAATGAAAAACATGTACAGAAACATTGTTTTCATGTGCAAATTTCCATGTACAACAACATTTGTGTAATACCACAGTAACAAGTGGAGAAACGTAATTATCAAAACAAAATGCTTTTACCGCAAAATTTTCTGAGGCTTTCTAAAGGAGCTACATTGGACATGTAATGAGTAGGGCAACTGGAATTATGCATTTTCCCCACATAATTATGGATTTGCTGCATTTACCACATAATTTATCATATCCAATATAATCTTCAGATTTTAACAATATAAATGTTTCTAGTTCAAATGGATCAAAAGTTACTTAAACACAGCAACATTTGTTGCTGCGCAGTGCAAGAGTAAAGGTTGACCGGTCACCTTTCTGTTGCTTATTGCTGTATTTGGGTGTTAAACTAGTAGTAATGAGGTAAAACCTTTGGTAGACAGTGTTAAAGTGTAAAACTGACAAAATAATAAAGTATTTTCACAAAAAGTGCAGTATTAAGCAGCATAAATTTCCTCTTGCTGCCACATAATTTAGTCAAGACTGCCACATAATTTGGGCCTCCTCTGCCACAAAATTACAGTTGTCCTGCTAATGAGCTATTCAGTCATCAGTTCTCTAAAACCAGTACAATACTGAAGATATAGATCTGTGGGGGACTTATTTGTTTCATTGTATTATGTAGTACATGTCCAAAAGAAACCACCTCGCCAATAGAAATCTTTAACCAGCCCATGCTTAATCATTACACCAGCAACTTCCTTTACCTGAAATACTGGAAAATCACCTGTGACCCAAATCTGTGACCTGCTAAAGACACAAAAGATTTTTTCAGCGTTATTCCACACTCGACCTAGGAAAGCGCAGCGTATTAAATCAAATTTTCTTGGTGAATTTTGATGACTTAAATGAAACAACCTCCCGAGAAAATTAATCTTGCCAGTGAGTATAGTTTGACTCGTTAGACCATCATCAACACAAATATGTAGACCAATAGAGAGCTGAAAACTTAGTCTAGTTAGGCCCCTATTTAATTTGCCTCTTCTCTATACCGTCTTTCTGGAGCTATGCAGTGCTTTATGACACAAAATAATGTCAAATAAAAGCATCATTGCAAGTTTCTTTTTACTTTGAAGAAGGCTTTGAGGAGTGTAACAGAAGTCAAAACTGAATAATAATAATGGGGGGGGGGGAGGGGGGATAAGATTAGATTTTCCATGTGAAAGCTGAGAGATCTCATCATTGGATTCTTAATTCCAAGCAGCTGTTTTTTTAGGGTTTTGCAAGAGGCATCCCTTCTTTCATAAATACCGCACTTCACCAGTAGGGGGTGCCATTGGTTGTTTAGCGCTCCTAGCCACACCTCATTTTCGAACAATTCGAACGTAATGTTGTGAAACAAATATTTGTGGCACTTTATTTTGCTATTCTTCCAGCAACAAACCCAGGGATCTTATTTTTGTAAGGTGTATTAGAACATGAAAGTTTGCACCAAGATATTGGGTGCAGTATTTATGCTGCCAAGTCTATATACTTTATGTGTCATTTTAGAATTTATGTTCACAGTACTTTCACCTTGAGCACTGTTTTCGTCACTTATTGATTTGTATTCACTTTTTGAAGAATACTAATGTAATTCTTTCCAATGGGAAGGTCTGTTTGTATTTGGTTAATTTACAATTGAGACCATTTGCTTTTGGTCAAGGTCTACATATATGACATAAACCTGTTATTGAATCAGGCCCATAGAGACTGTGTGCTTGTTTCTTTATGTTTGAATCCTTGCCATGTATTGGAAATTCTTCTGAGCGGTCCAAATCGAGGCTAATATCCTGCTGCTGATTATATTGTGAAAATAATAATGCCCTGATGGATTGTTCTGAGAGGGAACGATGTCTGGCTGCCAAAATAATTTTGTAAATGCTGTTGCTCCTTTCAGCATCTACAGAACTGGTCACACAGTTTTTGTATACAGCTGCCAGCTGTGAAAGGACTGGAATGCGGTCAGCCATTCCATGCCAGAAGAGGTCAGTGTCAATCACCCCTGAAACTGCTTCTGGGATTATATGTTAAAAGTAGAGGCCAAGCTCCTGATCAGGAACTTCGCTCAAACAGGGATGGCCGAATAAGCACTCTTGTCCTTTGGTAGGATGCAGAGTCATGCAGGGTTGAAAAGGCGTGCTTGTTTTAAGAATTCAGTGCCTGGTTGGGTCTTCCCCCATGTGCTTGCCTACCTTTTCGAGGGCATTTTCGAACGCTTCAATAAGCCTGGCTGTTTTCTGTTTTTTCTGTGTTAGAGTCAATTTAGCCCTTGCAGTAGTCTCTAGGAATGGCCGCAGTGACTCCAGAGTGAGGACTGAATTGTTTGTGAGGATCATGTGGAGGTCCTCCAGATAATCATGCACCTTCATTGTCACTGATGTCTGACTCTGGAATATGTCCATCAGACTTAAAATATTTTGAATATTTTTTCCACAATGTCCAACTGAATTTTAATACAGTTTTTGTTGTCATGGTTCAGAATCCTCTGTAGATTTCCGAGGCAATCTGGGGGAGACTTGCTGAGTTGCATCTCAGACTCAACACACCCAGCACAGGCATCAAAGTGCTTGCAGTGGTAATGGACAGCAGCAAACCAAGAATTCCAGCAGGTACTGCAAGGGTCGGGTGACACCTGTGATTTCATCCCATATTTCTGAGGAAGGTGTTCTAATTACCTTCGCTTTCTGCTACCAGCCATGCAGAAGATTAGTGAGAAGTACAGCAGGAAAGAATTTAGCTCCACAAAAGAACTCCCCAAGGTTCATGATGTGTGCCAAGCAGATGATATGTACTGAGTTTGTATGCAGATTTCTCAACACAGTGTTGTATGTCTTTAGCGTGTATGCCGCATTGTCTGTTTTTAAAGAAAGAATTTCTGAAAATTATATTGTAATCTGTGAGCACCCTTACAACTGCTTGCGCTACAGTTCTGTGGTTGCACTGTGAGAGGAACACTGAATCTGCCCGGTGGGTTTGGATTTGACGACCACTCCATGAAGAGGTGGGGGGAGAACTTCCCTTATAGATAACATGTTTGTCACCCCTGATTTTTTATCTTGGTTTTCCAAATGTGAGATTTTGCCCACAGAATGGGGCGATCCAAACGCTCTTAGCGCTCTCATGTTTCTACCGCTCAAGTACCATGCTCGTAGCAGTAACTTAGCTACTATTACACATCATTCCTCGGATGGCCTACGATTGGTCTGGCGTAGGAAAAATTCAAAAGAGTCACTAGTTACCCTGCTCAAGTTACACTTAAACCAATTCCTTTATGCCTATCAGATAGTGTAGAGGGATTTATGGCCCTCCATTATAATATCCTCAAAATCAGGGACTCCATGCTCAAACCAATCCGCATCACAAATTCAGACCCATGATGGTTTGACGGGGTCTGTTCCCTGGCAAACAGGAAGCTGAGGAAAGCCCTAAATGCCTGCCCCAGGATAGAGACCGATATTTACTTAGCTCGTAGTGAATACAAAATTGCGCTTACTAATAGGAGGAGGGAAGTATATAAAAAAGACTTGGAACGTCTGGCTCATGCGTCACGTGGAAAAGATAGTAAATGCTTCTGGGACACAATAAAATTAATCTGTTCAAGGAATTCCCCTATTAATCCTCCACTCCAAAATAATATTTCTGGCACAGACTGGGTCATCCATTGTGCTTCCATTTGTCAGACTGAAGAAGTGCCAAATTTGTCCGCTACTCTCCTCAGTAGACTGCGGAATTCCTCTCCTTTTTTGTTAACTTTGGAGGAAGTCGAGTCGGCCATTCACCATAGTAAGGTTGGGAAAGCTCCAGGACTAGACGGGGTACCGATGGACTTGTTGAAATCCATGCCCGAGATCTGAGGTCCTCTTATCACGAATAGGTTTAACACCTCATTATCTACTACTACTCCCCCTTCATGGTCTACTGCAACAATAGCCCCCGTATTAAAAAAGGGTGAATGTATGTTGCCCATGTGCTATCGACCTATTTCCCTCAATGATAGCACGATGAAAATCATTGGTGAAGTCATTTATGACCGTTTGGTCGAGTGGGCAGCTGACATGGACCTACTTTCCCTTTTTCAATTTGGAATCCAGCCATTTTTAGGAACCATAGAACAATGCTTGAATCGGGCTCTGAACATCTCCAAATATACTAAGGCCAAGTGTTCCCCTCTGTATTTAGCTTTTATGGACCTATTCACTCCCTTTGATTCAGTGAACAGAACCAAACTCTGGTTAATGTTGCTGGACCAAAGCGTGGACCCTTCTCTAGTGAATTTTCTTTATTGTCTGCACTCTGACCTCACAGCCCGGGTTCGTATAAATTCTCTTGGGGAGCTTTCTTCCAAATTCCCTTTAAAGATTGGAGTGAGGCATGGTTGTATTTTGGCACCCTTATTGTTTATTTTATACTTCAACGGACTAACACCACACTTGTCTTCTTCTCACACAGACATACCTAGAATTGCAGGTTCTCCCATCCCTGCCTTACATTATGCTGATGACGCGGTACCCCAAAAGCACTGAGATATTGGGTGGATTGTTTTGCTTCATTCATGCACAATTTGAATTTAAACACTAATTACTCTAGACGATTTCCGTTATTTAGGAATACATTTTAACTCAACAGGGTCATGGAATCCCCACCTCGCTCAGGCCAGTGTAAAATTAAAAAAACTGCGGGCTCAATCTGTAATCTCATTAGACCGCAAATCAGGGGATCAGTTTTTCCACCATTGATAGTCTATAATTCACAATGCATTAGAGCAGCTACCTACTGCGCTGGAATATGGGGTTTCAGCAAATGCAGTTCCCTCCAGACAGAGGAAAATAGTTTCTTACGATGAATGTTAGGTACCCCTCCGTCCATCCCCCTTCTTATCACTCATCTCAAATTAAAACAGGGTTTTATCGAGGACAAGATCCAACTGGCGCCTCTCTTTTGGGTTAGTGTATGGTTGAACCCTGCTGCTAAACTCTGCATGAATATTATATCTGACGGTATGACGTTGGATAGGGCTCGCTCTATACCCTGGTTGAGCTATATACTTTTTGCTCCCTCCGGATAGCTTGGTGGTTTACCAAACCCAGTCGAATCCCCCAAAACGCTAGGGTGAAGGTGAAAAAAGTGTTTAAGGACCACCATGCAAATATTAGGCTGAACTACGACCTATAAAAACCCTCGGTCTTGCACTATTAAAGTCTTATATACAGAGACGTTTGCCCACTGTATTTATTGATGGAACTGTCAAGATGGAAGCGATCTCTTCTTTTTCACTTTAGAGCAGGGACGATTTACTGGTCTTTTTTTCTTTAAACATTTATTTTTTATTTTGAGGGAATCTTAATCTCCTCCTGTCCCTGTGATAATCATTCAGCGCAATCACTAATGCACTTTATGTTTTTTTGTAATTTGCACAGAGCAGCACAAAGGAACTTTTTGAGACACTTACTAAGGAGGCGTGGCCTCCGTCGCTGTAGACCAGCCCTCCTCTACTTACAATCTCTGTGCTCTCCCATAATTATCACGCTCGTCTGCGCCTTTTTGAAAGCAGCACTTAGGGCGAGACACACTATGCTGGGCTAAGTTTGTCAGAATTGTTATTGAATACTGTGGCTCTTTATATAGATTTGGCAAAGACACTGTTCACCAACGGGGGATTTTGGGAGTGCATGGCGGACCCTACTCTGAAATTTCTGTCCTCTTTTTACCTCCCCTACACGTGCTCTAAATGCAGTTCCTGACAACAATATCATACCGCACATTGAAACCCGACTTATAATCTGTATCTCCTTGCTCATTCAAAGTAAGTGTCATATTCTCTATGTACTTTTATGGTCTAATGTCTTTTAGTTCGAATAAAGGAGAATTGATTGATTGATTGAGTTCACAGTCATCTGACCGCCACGTTTCGGTGAAGAGTGAGGATCTGAAGCATCAGTGCAGGGCTTCAAGTGTTTTTGGGATCGCTCATGCATATCCACTGTGTACTTTCAGACATGGTCCACCGCAATATTGCACACAGAGTAAAACAGCACTCTACTCTCAGCATACATCACGTCACTATACTCTCTGGCCTGATCTGCTGCTGTTATTTGGGCACACAAATATAAACAAAAATAAACACTGAAACCCATGTGCTATGCAAAGCCGGTGTCTTCATGAAATGGAATACATGGACCAGTTCAGAACAGACCCACCAATGAAGATTTAAAACAGAACAACCTGATGGAGCAAGGTTTCGTAGAAAAGAAACTTGCTCGGAGCCAATCCACTTGTTTAACTTACTGACGAAGTTACTAATCGTGTTTCGTGAGTAACTAATGCGCACCACATGAACACGTGGGTTACTGCATCTACGTAGTATGACGATTTAATGCTTGGAGGGAAATTCTGGCGCATGAGCAGAAGATACTAAAATGGAGTCTTGAAGACTCGCGTGCATGGCATCTGCTTGCTTGAAATGAAAACAAGCTATTTTACTAATGCTAATGCGGGGAAAACATTAATAAGTAAAGGGGAATAGAGTAGAGGTGGGTGGCATACAGTGTGACTATTTTATTTGTGAAATTAATATTTGTCTTTCTGACTTTATCACCAGTGTGTATTTGGGCCTCTCTCATATAACTGGATAAAGCTGAGTGATGCGAAGTCCACGCATGCCCATTGAGTGAAGCCATGAAGGCCATGACTGATCATTTGAAAGGCAGACTCCTATTCAGAATGTTATTAAATTGTTGCAAAGTGAACTAAAGATGCATGAGAACTAAATTTATGAATAAAAATGAAGGGATGGGTTTGTGAACAATAGTTGAACTGATGTTAAGGACATGTAAGCATGGTGTGATCAGAGGCGTAGCTAAAGCTTATGGTGCCCGGGGCTATCCCTCACATTGCCGCCCGGGGGGGGGGGGGGGGGGAAGGAGTTGCTGGGGAAAAAGGACGGCAAGCACCTGAAAGAGGACCGCGAGACATGTAGTATCGCCGCTAATAGTTACCTCTATCATGCAAGTTACATGCACATACATGACAAGGTCCAAGGCTACACAGTTGAATACACCAGTGACTGGCAGTGACTGGCAGTACAAAAGAGAACACACAGACTGCATGATCTATCTAGGGACTCAGAAAAACCGCATGTGACATCAATCAGAGAGCTGCGTGAACAATTACCTGGTAATCCCCTCAGCACAATGCAAACATGCACATACATGACACTGTTCAGGGATCCATCATCTACAGCTGACATTAAATGACCATTCATCATGGTCCCCCCATTAAAGCAGTGCACATTGCGATCTGCATGGTACATGGTCTTTGTAGCAGGCATATTAACCCTCTGTGCTACCTTTCCAGGAGTCAACCCTTCCACTAGACAAAACTGGGATCTCTCTCCAGGAAGAACATTAATCACCGAAGTTATCATGACATTTTTATTGTTTCTGAAAATTGCTGGACGCCAGGAAGGTGGAAGCAAGTTTTTTTTAAACCATAATATACTTGCAAACACTACGCACCCACCCGAAATAGGTACCCAGTGCGATCACACCGTTTGCACCGCCCTAACCTGCTCAAGGTTCATGTGACCTCAGTGACAGAGTCTGAGTGACTGGATCACTGTTGTTCTAGGGTGTGCTGCTTCGTAGGCCTGCCCGCAAGACTGGAGATGAACTTCAGCATGGATTGTGGTGGACAAGCCTTGAAGGTTAACTCACAATTGACACAACTAGGGTACACCTGCTTGTGCTAAGACATCAAGCCTTCTAAGGTCTAGTGGGGCTTGTAAGGTCTAGCATGGGAATATGCTCCCTCAGTAGAGTGGTCTGGTGGACTGGTCATGAAGGCTGAACCCAGTTCCCCAGTTCCAAATTCGACAGCTCTGGCCATAGTGCCACATCCTCTCCCCCACTGAACACCATACTGCCCCACTGAGAGAAACTCGCACTGCCTTCAGCTACAACCTAATTGTGCCCGCTATAAACACTTGGATGTGGCTCAATTCAAATTATGCACTTGATAAGAGTAATATGCTGCCTAAAAAAAAAAGTAAAAGCAACCACTCATGCAAGAGTAAGTAAGGCATGTGAAATGTAAGCAGAAACAACATGGTTACCTTAACGATCACTCAGAAATCAGCAAGTGGTTTTACCTGAAAAGTGAAGGACCTGACTACAGGGCCCTGAAGGGAACCATTTTAATGTCCATTGCTTATATCCTTAATAAACGTAAGCAGTATGGTTTAAAAAGACCACATCCATAAACAGAGCCATGGTACACATTTTGTTTTCCAATCCATCCATCAACCAGGTATTGCAGTACCTCCAGGAATGGTGAACTTCCCCACCTGGGGACAACAATGCTGTTCAAAAAAAGATGAGAAAACAAAAGTGTTACAACAAACAAATGATGGACGGAATGCTGACAATGCATACATTCTCCCCCAGTCAAGAGATCTGGGTTAAATCCATCGTTCTTTTGCCCACTACACCACCCCAGTTTAGACATGGCCATATGCAAATCAGTCTTGACCCTGTGCCTCATGGGAACAGTCCAGCCCGAATAGCCAAGCCATGTCTTCCCTGGACCGGAATCAAGCATCCTAGGACCGGTTTCTGGCTATCAGCCGTCATCAGCCAGGATAGCTTGACTCCAGTGGCGTAGTGAGCACGGGTCCCACGTCTGGGAATACCCATCCCACTTAGGGCGAAAAGCGTTACAACAAACAAATGATGGACGGAATGCTGACAATGCATACATTCTCCCCCAGTCAAGAGATCTGGGTTAAATCCATCGTTCTTTTGCCCACTACACCACCCCAGTTTAGACATGGCCATATGCAAATCAGTCTTGACCCTGTGCCTCATGGGAACAGTCCAGCCCGAACTGCCAAGCCATGTCTTCCCTGGACCGGAATCAAGCATCCTAGGACCGGTTTCTGGCTATCAGCCGTCATCAGCCAGGATAGCTTGACTCCAGTGGCGTAGTGAGCACGGGTCCCACGTCTGGGAATACCCATCCCACTTGGGGCGAAAAGCATTACAACAAACAAATGATGGACGGAATGCTGACAATGCATACATTCTCCCCCAGTCAAGAGATCTGGGTTAAATCCATCGTTCTTTTGCCCACTACACCACCCCAGTTTAGACATGGCCATATGCAAATCAGTCTTGACCCTGTGCCTCATGGGAACAGTCCAGCCCGAACTGCCAAGCCATGTCTTCCCTGGACCGGAATCAAGCATCCTAGGACCGGTTTCTGGCTATCAGCCGTCATCAGCCAGGATAGCTTGACTCCAGTGGCGTAGTGAGCACGGGTCCCACGTCTGGGAATACCCATCCCACTTAGGGCGAAAAGCGTTACAACAAACAAATGATGGACGGAATGCTGACAATGCATACATTCTCCCCCAGTCAAGAGATCTGGGTTAAATCCATCGTTCTTTTGCCCACTACACCACCCCAGTTTAGACATGGCCATATGCAAATCAGTCTTGACCCTGTGCCTCATGGGAACAGTCCAGCCCGAACTGCCAAGCCATGTCTTCCCTGGACCGGAATCAAGCATCCTAGGACCGGTTTCTGGCTATCAGCCGTCATCAGCCAGGATAGCTTGACTCCAGTGGCGTAGTGAGCATGGGTCCCACGTCTGGGAATACCCACCCCACTTAGGGCGAAAAGCGTTACAACAAACAAATGATGGACTGAATGCTGACAATGCATACATTCTCCCCCAGTCAAGAGATCTGGGTTAAATCCATCGTTCCTTTGCCCACTACGCCACCCCAGTTTAGACATGGCCATATGCAAATCAGTCTTGACCCTGTGCCTCATGGGAACAGTCCAGCCCGAACTGCCAAGCCATGTCTTCCCTGGACCGGAATCAAGCATCCTAGGACCGGTTTCTGTCTATCAGCCGTCATCAGCCAGGATAGCTTGACTCCAGTGGCGTAGTGAGCACGGGTCCCACGTCTGGGAATACCCATCCCACTTGGGGCGAAAAGCGTTACAACAAACAAATGATGGACGGAATGCTGACAATGCATACATTCTCCCCCAGTCAAGAGATCTGGGTTAAATCCATCGTTCTTTTGCCCACTACACCACCCCAGTTTAGACATGGCCATATGCAAATTAGTCTTGACCCTGTGCCTCATGGGAACAGTCCAGCCCGAACTGCCAAGCCATGTCTTCCCTGGACCGGAATCAAGCATCCTAGGACCGGTTTCTGGCTATCAGCCGTCATCAGCCAGGATAGCTTGACTCCAGTGGCGTAGTGAGCACGGGTCCCACGTCTGGGAATACCCATCCCACTTGGGGCGAAAAGCGTTACAACAAACAAATGATGGACGGAATGCTGACAATGCATACATTCTCCCCCAGTCAAGAGATCTGGGTTAAATCCATCGTTCTTTTGCCCACTACACCACCCCAGTTTAGACATGGCCATATGCAAATCAGTCTTGACCCTGTGCCTCATGGGAACAGTCCAGCCCGAACTGCCAAGCCATGTCTTCCCTGGACCGGAATCAAGCAGCCTAGGACCGGTTTCTGGCTATCAGCCGTCATCAGCCAGGATAGCTTGACTCCAGTGGCGTAGTGAGCACGGGTCCCACGTCTGGGAATACCCATCCCACTTAGGGCGAAAAGCGTTACAACAAACAAATGATGGACGGAATTCTGACAATGCATACATTCTCCCCCAGTCAAGAGATCTGGGTTAAATCCATCGTTTTTTTGCCCACTACACCACCCCAGTTTAGACATGGCCATATGCAAATCAGTCTGTCACCCCGAGTGGGACGGGTATGCTCAGACGTGAGTCCCGTGCTCTCCATGCCACTGGAATCAAGCTATCCTGGCTGAAGAGGGGTGAAACCCCGAAACCGGTCCTAGGATGCTTGGTTCCAGTCCAGGGAGGACCTGGCTTGGCAGTTCGGGCTGGACTGGATCTCTGTACTGGGGTGAATGTATGACATTGTTCTGCATTCTGTCCATCAATTGTTGTTTTTGCAATTGTCACCCCGAGTGGGACGGGTATGCTCAGACGTGAGTCCCGTGCTCTCCATGCCACTGGAATCAAGCTATCCTGGCTGAAGAGGGGTGAAACCCCGAAACCGGTCCTAGGATGCTTGGTTCCAGTCCAGGGAGGACCTGGCTTGGCAGTTCGGGCTGGACTGATCCCATGAGGCACAGGGTCAAGACTGATTTGCATATGGCTGGGTTCAAACTGGAATGGCATGGTGAGCAAAAAAACGATGGATTTAGGCCCAGATCTCTGTACTGGGGTGAATGTATGACATTGTTCTGCATTCTGTCCATCAATTGTTGTTTTTGCATTTGTCACCCCGAGTGGGACGGGTATGCTCAGACGTGAGTCCCGTGCTCTCCATGCCACTGGAATCAAGCTATTCTGGCTGAAGAGGGGTGAAACCCCGAAACCGGTCCTAGGATGCTTGGTTCCAGTCCAGGGAGGACCTGGCTTGGCAGTTCGGGCTGGACTGTTCCCATGAGGCACAGGGTCAAGACTGATTTGCATTTGGCTGGGTTCAAACTGGAATGGCATGGTGAGCAAAAAAACGATGGATTTAGGCCCAGATCTCTGTACTGGGGTGAATGTATGACATTGTTCTGCATTCTGTCCATCAATTGTTGTTTTTGCAATTGTCACCCCGAGTGGGACGGGTATGCTCAGACGTGAGTCCCGTGCTCTCCATGCCACTGGAATCAAGCTATCCTGGCTGAAGAGGGGTGAAACCCCGAAACCGGTCCTAGGATGCTTGGTTCCAGTCCAGGGAGGACCTGCCTTGGCAGTTCGGGCTGGACTGATCCCATGAGGCACAGGGTCAAGACTGATTTGCATATGGCTGGGTTCAAACTGGAATGGCATGGTGAGCAAAAAAACGATGGATTTAGGCCCAGATCTCTGTACTGGGGTGAATGTATGACATTGTTCTGCATTCTGTCCATCAATTGTTGTTTTTGCATTTGTCACCCCGAGTGGGACGGGTATGCTCAGACGTGAGTCCCGTGCTCTCCATGCCACTGGAATCAAGCTATCCTGGCTGAAGAGGGGTGAAACCCCGAAACCGGTCCTAGGATGCTTGGTTCCAGTCCAGGGAGGACCTGGCTTGGCAGTTCGGGCTGGACTGTTCCCATGAGGCACAGGGTCAAGACTGATTTGCATATGGCTGGGATCAAACTGGAATGGCATGGTGAGCAAAAAACCGATGGATTTAGGCCCAGATCTCTGTACTGGGGTGAATGTATGACATTCTTCTGCATTCTGTCCATCAATTGTTGTTTTTGCAATTGTCACCCTGAGTGGGACGGGTATGCTCAGACGTGAGTCCCGTGCTCTCCATGCCACTGGAATCAAGCTATCCTGGCTGAAGAGGGGTGAAACCCCGAAACCGGTCCTGGGAGGCTTGGTTCCAGTCCAGGGAGGACCTGGCTTGGCAGTTCGGGCTGGACTGTTCCCATGAGGCACAGGGTCAAGACTGATTTGCATTTGGCTGGGTTCAAACTGGAATGGCATGGTGAGCAAAAAAACGATGGATTTAGGCCCAGATCTCTGTACTGGGGTGAATGTATGACATTGTTCTGCATTCTGTCCATCAATTGTTGTTTTTGCAATTGTCACCCCGAGTGGGACGGGTATGCTCAGACGTGAGTCCCGTGCTCTCCATGCCACTGGAATCAAGCTATCCTGGCTGAAGAGTGGTGAAACCCCGAAACCGGTCCTAGGAGGCTTGGTTCCAGTCCAGGGAGGACCTGGCTTGGCAGTTCGGGCTGGACTGTTCCCATGAGGCACAGGGTCAAGACTGATTTGCATATGGCTGGGTTCAAACTGGAATGGCATGGTGAGCAAAAAAACGATGGATTTAGGCCCAGATCTCTGTACTGGGGTGAATGTATGACATTGTTCTGCATTCTGTCCATCAATTGTTGTTTTTGCATTTGTCACCCCGAGTGGGACGGGTATGCTCAGACGTGAGTCCCGTGCTCTCCATGCCACTGGAATCAAGCTATCCTGGCTGAAGAGGGGTGAAACCCCGAAACCGGTCCTAGGATGCTTGGTTCCAGTCCAGGGAGGACCTTGCTTGGCAGTTCGGGCTGGACTGTTCCCATGAGGCACAGGGTCAAGACTGATTTGCATATGGCTGGGTTCAAACCGGAATGGCATGGTGAGCAAAACAACGATGGATTTAGGCCCAGATATCTGTACTGGGGTGAATGTATGACATTGTTCTGCATTCTGTCCATCAATTGTTGTTTTTGCATTTGTCACCCCGAGTGGGACGGGTATGCTCAGACGTGAGTCCCGTGCTCTCCATGCCACTGGAATCAAGCTATCCTGGCTGAAGAGGGGTGAAACCCCGAAACCGGTCCTAGGATGCTTGGTTCCAGTCCAGGGAGGACCTGGCTTGGCAGTTCGGGCTGGACTGTTCCCATGAGGCACAGGGTCAAGACTGATTTGCATATGGCTGGGTTCAAACTGGAATGGCATGGTGAGCAAAAAAATGATGGATTTAGGCCCAGATCTCTGTACTGGGGTGAATGTATGTCATTGTTCTGCATTCTGTCCATCAATTGTTGTTTTTGCATTTGTCACCCCGAGTGGGACGGGTATGCTCAGACGTGAGTCCCGTGCTCTCCATGCCACTGGAATCAAGCTATCCTGGATGAAGAGGGGTGAAACCCCGAAACCGGTCCTAGGATGCTTGGTTCCAGTCCAGGGAGGACCTGGCTTGGCAGTTCGGGCTGGACTGTTCCCATGAGGCACAGGGTCAAGACTGATTTGCATATGGCTGGGTTCAAACTGGAATGGCATGGTGAGCAAAAAACACGATGGATTTAGGCCCAGATCTCTGTACTGGGGTGAATGTATGACATTGTTCTGCATTCTGTCCATCAATTGTTGTTTTTGCATTTGGCACCCCGAGTGGGACGGGTATGCTCAGACGTGAGTCCCGTGCTCTCCATGCCACTGGAATCAAGCTATCCTGGCTGAAGAGGGGTGAAACCCCGAAACCGGTCCTAGGATGCTTGGTTCCAGTCCAGGGAGGACCTGGCTTGGCAGTTCGGGCTGGACTGTTCCCATGAGGCACAGGGTCAAGACTGATTTTCATATGGCTGGGTTCAAACTGGAATGGCATGGTGAGCAAAAAAACGATGGATTTAGGCCCAGATCTCTGTACTGGGGTGAATGTATGACATTGTTCTGCATTCTGTCCATCAATTGTTGTTTTTGCAATTGTCACCCCGAGTGGGACGGGTATGCTCAGACGTGAGTCCCGTGCTCTCCATGCCACTGGAATCAAGCTATCCTGGCTGAAGAGGGGTGAAACCCCGAAACCGGTCCTAGGATGCTTGGTTCCAGTCCAGGGAGGACCTGGCTTGGCAGTTCGGGCTGGACTGTTCCCATGAGGCACAGGGTCAAGACTGATTTGCATATGGCTGGGTTCAAACTGGAATGGCATGGTGAGCAAAAAAACGATGGATTTAGGCCCAGATATCTGTACTGGGGTGAATGTATGACATTGTTCTGCATTCTGTCCATCAATTGTTGTTTTTGCATTTGTCACCCCGAGTGGGACGGGTATGCTCAGACGTGAGTCCCGTGCTATCCGTGCCACTGGAATCAAGCTATCCTGGCTGAAGAGGGGTGAAACCCCGAAACCGGTCCTAGGATGCTTGGTTCCAGTCCAGGGAGGACCTGGCTTGGCAGTTCGGGCTGGACTGTTCCAATGAGGCACAGGGTCAAGACTGATTTGCATATGGCTGAGTTCAAACTGGAATGGCATGGTGAGCAAAAAAACGATGGATTTAGGCCCAGATATCTGTACTGGGGTGAATGTATGACATTGTTCTGCATTCTGTCCATCAATTGTTGTTTTTGCATTTGTCACCCCGAGTGGGACGGGTATGCTCAG
Organism: Triturus cristatus; assembly: GCF_964204655.1. Lineage (NCBI taxonomy): Eukaryota > Metazoa > Chordata > Amphibia > Caudata > Salamandridae > Triturus > Triturus cristatus. The sequence continues at coordinate 270,671,429 of NC_140590.1, read as the reverse complement.
ACGCGAGTCCCGTGCTCTCCATGCCACTGGAATCAAGCTATCCTGGCTGAAGAGGGGTGAAACCCCGAAACCGGTCCTAGGATGCTTGGTTCCAGTCCAGGGAGGACCTGGCTTGGCAGTTCGGGCTGGACTGTTCCCATGAGGCACAGGGTCAAGACTGATTTGCATATGGCTGGGTTCAAACTGGAATGGCATGGTGAGCAAAAAACCGATGGATTTAGGCCCAGATCTCTGTACTGGGGTGAATGTATGACATTGTTCTGCATTCTGTCCATCAATTGTTGTTTTTGCATTTGTCACCCCGAGTGGGACGGGTATGCTCAGACGTGAGTCCCGTGCTCTCCATGCCACTGGAATCAAGCTATCCTGGCTGAAGAGGGGTGAATCCCCGAAACCAGTCCTAGGATGCTTGGTTCCAGTCCAAGGAGGACCTGGCTTGGCAGTTCGGGCTGGACTGTTCCCATGAGGCACAGGGTCAAGACTGATTTGCATATGGCTGAGTTCAAACTGGAATGGCATGGTGAGCAAAAAAACGATGGATTTAGGCCCAGATATCTGTACTGGGGTGAATGTATGACATTGTTCTGCATTCTGTCCATCAATTGTTGTTTTTGCATTTGTCACCCCGAGTGGGACGGGTATGCTCAGACGTGAGTCCCGTGCTCTCCATGCCACTGGAATCAAGCTATCCTGGCTGAAGAGGGGTGAAACCCCGAAACCGGTCCTAGGATGCTTGGTTCCAGTCCAGGGAGGACCTGGCTTGGCAGTTCGGGCTGGACTGTTCCCATGAGGCACAGGGTCAAGACTGATTTGCATATGGCTGGGTTCAAACTGGAATGGCATGGTGAGCAAAAAAACGATGGATTTAGGCCCAGATCTCTGTACTGGGGTGAATGTATGACATTGTTCTGCATTCTGTCCATCAATTGTTGTTTTTGCATTTGTCACCCCGAGTGGGACGGGTATGCTCAGACGTGAGTCCCGTGCTCTCCATGCCACTGGAATCAAGCTATCCTGGCTGAAGAGAGGTGAAACCCCGTAACCGGTCCTAGGATGCTTGGTTCCAGTCCAGGGAGGACCTGGCTTGGCAGTTCGGGCTGGACTGTTCCCATGAGGCACAGGGTCAAGACTGATTTTCATATGGCTGGGTTCAAACTGGAATGGCATGGTGAGCAAAAAAACTATGGATTTAGGCCCAGATCTCTGGGCTGGGGTGAATGTATGACATTGTTCTGCATTCTGTCCATCAATTGTTGTTTTTGCATTTGTCACCCCGAGTGGGACGGGTATGCTCAGACGTGAGTCCCGTGCTCTCCATGCCACTGGAATCAAGCTATCCTGGCTGAAGAGGGGTGAAACCCCGAAACCGGTCCTAGGATGCTTGGTTCCAGTCCAGGGAGGACCTGGCTTGGCAGTTCGGGCTGGACTGTTCCCATGAGGCACAGGGTCAAGACTGATTTGCATATGGCTGGGTTCAAACTGGAATGGCATGGTGAGCAAAAAAACGATGGATTTAGGCCCAGATCTCTGTACTGGGGTGAATGTATGACATTGTTCTGCATTCTGTCCATCAATTGTTGTTTTTGCATTTGTCACCCCGAGTGGGACGGGTATGCTCAGACGTGAGTCCCGTGCTCTCCATGCCACTGGAATCAAGCTGTCCTGGCTGAAGAGGGGTGAAACCCCGAAACCGGTCCTAGGATGCTTGGTTCCAGTCCAGGGAGGACCTGGCTTGGCAGTTCGGGCTGGACTGTTCCCATGAGGCACAGGGTCAAGACTGATTTGCATATGGCTGGGTTCAAACTGGAATGGCATGGTGAGCAAAAAAACGATGGATTTAGGCCCAGATCTCTGTACTGGGGTGAATGTATGACATTGTTCTGCATTCTGTCCATCAATAGTTGTTTTTGCATTTGTCACCCCGAGTGGGACGGGTATGCTCAGACGTGAGTCCCGTGCTCTCCATGCCACTGGAATCAAGCTATCCTGGCTGAAGAGGGGTGAAACCCCGAAACCGGTCCTAGGATGCTTGGTTCCAGTCCAGGGAGGACCTGGCTTGGCAGTTCGGGCTGGACTGTTCCCATGAGGCACAGGGTCAAGACTGATTTGCATATGGCTGGGTTCAAACTGGAATGGCATGGTGAGCAAAAAAACGATGGATTTAGGCCCAGATCTCTGTACTGGGGTGAATGTATGACATTGTTCTGCATTCTGTCCATCAATTGTTGTTTTTTCATTTGTCACCCCGAGTGGGACGGGTATGCTCAGACGTGAGTCCCGTGCTCTCCATGCCACTGGAATCAAGCTATCCTGGCTGAAGAGGGGTGAAACCCCGAAACCGGTCCTAGGATGCTTGGTTCCAGTCCAGGGAGGACCTGGCTTGGCAGTTCGGGCTGGACTGTTCCCATGAGGCACAGGGTCAAGACTGATTTGCATATGGCTGGGTTCAAACTGGAATGGCATGGTGAGCAAAAAAACGATGGATTTAGGCCCAGATCTCTGTACTGGTGTGAATGTATGACATTGTTCTGCATTCTGTCCATCAATTGTTGTTTTTGCATTTGTCACCCCGAGTGGGACGGGTATGCTCAGACGTGAGTCCCGTGCTCTCCATGCCACTGGAATCAAGCTATCCTGGCTGAAGAGGGGTGAAACCCCGAAACCGGTCCTAGGATGCTTGGTTCCAGTCCAGGGAGGACCTGGCTTGGCAGTTCGGGCTGGACTGTTCCCATGAGGCACAGGGTCAAGACTGATTTGCATATGGCTGGGTTCAAACTGGAATGGCATGGTGAGCAAAAAAACGATGGATTTAGGCCCAGATCTCTGTACTGGGGTGAATGTATGACATTGTTCTGCATTCTGTCCATCAATTGTTGTTTTTGCATTTGTCACCCCGAGTGGGACGGGTATGCTCGGACGTGAGTCCCGTGCTCTCCATGCCACTGGAATCAAGCTATCCTGGCTGAAGAGGGGTGAAACCCCGAAACCGGTCCTAGGATGCTTGGTTCCAGTCCAGGGAGGACCTGGCTTGGCAGTTCGGGCTGGACTGTTCCCATGAGGCACAGGGTCAAGACTGATTTGCATATGGCTGGGTTCAAACTGGAATGGCATGGTGAGCAAAAACACGATGGATTTAGGCCCAGATCTCTGTACTGGGGTGAATGTATGACATTGTTCTGCATTCTGTCCATCAATTGTTGTTTTTGCATTTGTCACCCCGAGTGGGACGGGTATGCTCAGACGTGAGTACCGTGCTCTCCATGCCACTGGAATCAAGCTATCCTGGCTGAAGAGGGGTGAAACCCCGAAACCGGTCCTAGGATGCTTGGTTCCAGTCCAGGGAGGACCTGGCTTGGCAGTTCGGGCTGGACTGTTCCCATGAGGCACAGGGTCAAGACTGATTTTCATTTGGCTGGGTTCAAACTGGAATGGCATGGTGAGCAAAAAAACGATGGATTTAGGCCCAGATCTCTGGGCTGGGGTGAATGTATGACATTGTTCTGCATTCTGTCCATCAATTGTTGTTTTTGCATTTGTCACCCCGAGTGGGACGGGTATGCTCAGACGTGAGTCCCGTGCTCTCCATGCCACTGGAATCAAGCTATCCTGGCTGAAGAGGGGTGAAACCCCGAAACCGGTCCTAGGATGCTTGGTTCCAGTCCAGGGAGGACCTGGCTTGGCAGTTCGGGCTGGACTGTTCCCGTGAGGCACAGGGTCAAGACTGATTTGCATATGGCTGGGTTCAAACTGGAATGGCATGGTGAGCAAAAAAACGATGGATTTAGGCCCAGATCTCTGTACTGGGGTGAATGTATGACATTGTTCTGCATTCTGTCCATCAATTGTTGTTTTTGCATTTGTCACCCCGAGTGGGACGGGTATGCTCAGACGTGAGTCCCGTGCTCTCCATGCCACTGGAATCAAGCTATCCTGGCTGAAGAGGGGTGAAACCCCGAAACCGGTCCTAGGATGCTTGGTTCCAGTCCAGGGAGGACCTGGCTTGGCAGTTCGGGCTGGACTGTTCCCATGAGGCACAGGGTCAAGACTGATTTGCATATGGCTGGGTTCAAACTGGAATGGCATGGTGAGCAAAAAAACGATGGATTTAGGCCCAGATCTCTGTACTGGGGTGAATGTATGACATTGTTCTGCATTCTGTCCATCAATTGTTGTTTTTGCATTTGTCACCCCGAGTGGGACGGGTATGCTCAGACGTGAGTCCCGTGCTCTCCATGCCACTGGAATCAAGCTATCCTGGCTGAAGAGGGGTGAAACCCCGAAACCGGTCCTAGGATGCTTGGTTCCAGTCCAGGGAGGACCTGGCTTGGCAGTTCGGGCTGGACTGTTCCCATGAGGCACAGGGTCAAGACTGATTTGCATATGGCTGGGTTCAAACTGGAATGGCATGGTGAGCAAAAAAACGATGGATTTAGGCCCAGATCTCTGTACTGGGGTGAATGTATGACATTGTTCTGCATTCTGTCCATCAATAGTTGTTTTTGCATTTGTCACCCCGAGTGGGACGGGTATGCTCAGACGTGAGTCCCGTGCTCTCCATGCCACTGGAATCAAGCTATCCTGGCTGAAGAGGGGTGAAACCCCGAAACCGGTCCTAGGATGCTTGGTTCCAGTCCAGGGAGGACCTGGCTTGGCAGTTCGGGCTGGACTGTTCCCATGAGGCACAGGGTCAAGACTGATTTGCATATGGCTGGGTTCAAACTGGAATGGCATGGTGAGCAAAAAAACGATGGATTTAGGCCCAGATCTCTGTACTGGGGTGAATGTATGACATTGTTCTGCATTCTGTCCATCAATTGTTGTTTTTGCATTTGTCACCCCGAGTGGGACGGGTATGCTCAGACGTGAGTCCCGTGCTCTCCATGCCACTGGAATCAAGCTATCCTGGCTGAAGAGGGGTGAAACCCCGAAACCGGTCCTAGGATGCTTGGTTCCAGTCCAGGGAGGACCTGGCTTGGCAGTTCGGGCTGGACTGTTCCCATGAGGCACAGGGTCAAGACTGATTTGCATATGGCTGCGTTCAAACTGGAATGGCATGGTGAGCAAAAAAACGATGGATTTAGGCCCAGATCTCTGTACTGGTGTGAATGTATGACATTGTTCTGCATTCTGTCCATCAATTGTTGTTTTTGCATTTGTCACCCCGAGTGGGACGGGTATGCTCAGACGTGAGTCCCGTGCTCTCCATGCCACTGGAATCAAGCTATCCTGGCTGAAGAGGGTGAAACCCCGAAACCGGTCCTAGGATGCTTGGTTCCAGTCCAGGGAGGACCTGGCATGGCAGTTCGGGCTGGACTGTTCCCATGAGGCACAGGGTCAAGACTGATTTGCATATGGCTGGGTTCAAACTGGAATGGCATGGTGAGCAAAAAAACGATGGATTTAGGCCCAGATCTCTGTACTGGGGTGAATGTATGACATTGTTCTGCATTCTGTCCATCAATTGTTGTTTTTGCATTTGTCACCCCGAGTGGGACGGGTATGCTCAGACGTGAGTCCCGTGCTCTCCATGCCACTGGAATCAAGCTATCCTGGCTGAAGAGGGGTGAAACCCCGAAACCGGTCCTAGGATGCTTGGTTCCAGTCCAGGGAGGACCTGGCTTGGCAGTTCGGGCTGGACTGTTCCCATGAGGCACAGGGTCAAGACTGATTTGCATATGGCTGGGTTCAAACTGGAATGGCATGGTGAGCAAAAACACGATGGATTTAGGCCCAGATCTCTGTACTGGGGTGAATGTATGACATTGTTCTGCATTCTGTCCATCAATTGTTGTTTTTGCATTTGTCACCCCGAGTGGGACGGGTATGCTCAGACGTGAGTACCGTGCTCTCCATGCCACTGGAATCAAGCTATCCTGGCTGAAGAGGGGTGAAACCCCGAAACCGGTCCTAGGATGCTTGGTTCCAGTCCAGGGAGGACCTGGCTTGGCAGTTCGGGCTGGACTGTTCCCATGAGGCACAGGGTCAAGACTGATTTTCATATGGCTGGGTTCAAACTGGAATGGCATGGTGAGCAAAAAAACGATGGATTTAGGCCCAGATCTCTGGGCTGGGGTGAATGTATGACATTGTTCTGCATTCTGTCCATCAATTGTTGTTTTTGCATTTGTCACCCCGAGTGGGACGGGTATGCTCAGACGTGAGTCCCGTGCTCTCCATGCCACTGGAATCAAGCTATCCTGGCTGAAGAGGGGTGAAACCCCGAAACCGGTCCTAGGATGCTTGGTTCCAGTCCAGGGAGGACCTGGCTTGGCAGTTCGGGCTGGACTGTTCCCGTGAGGCACAGGGTCAAGACTGATTTGCATATGGCTGGGTTCAAACTGGAATGGCATGGTGAGCAAAAAAACGATGGATTTAGGCCCAGATCTCTGTACTGGGGTGAATGTATGACATTGTTCTGCATTCTGTCCATCAATTGTTGTTTTTGCATGCGAGAAAACAAAAGTAGCGCTTCACTGCAAAGTCTGTAAAGTGAGGCTGATGTGTTTGGATGTGAATAAAACAAATCTGGCCACTTTGCAACCACACTGTCTTGCTTTATTTAGTTATGTATTTATTTTTCATATTTAAAACCTTCTATTTCTCTTCATCCCGCTGCACTTTGGAATAGAAAAATGTCAGAAAAAGGGCATTTTCCGCAAGTGTGTTTTTCTTTTTTGGATTAATTTCACAGGGAAGCAACTAAATGAAAGAAGGAAAGAGGTTGTGAACCGTTTCTTCAAGTCACGGTTTTCTGTCTTGCTCCTGCAAGACAGAAAGAGAGGGAATAATAGGAAGAGGGGGGGGACAGCTGCCAGCACAAAAAAGAAGAGGACATTGCCCGAGCCCTGTTCCTTCTCTGCCCCTCCCCGAACGTCCACGAAAGCAAGCCGAGCCTTATCTGAATTGCTTTTGTCCGCCCCCAAAATAGTGCCACCTGGGGCGGACCGCCCCCACTGCCCCCCCTAGCTACGCCACTGGATGTGATGGAGCTTCCCCCCTGCCTGACCAATCATATTTAGTATTTTTACGATATTGAAACTTTAGTGGGTGGAACATGAAGAACGAAAGGTATAATTAAGATAGCTTTAGTTAGTTAGCTAGACACCGATGGACACAGATGCTGTGAGGCGTGGATGCTGTTGTGCTGGGAGAGATGCTGTGAGATGCTGATGAAGAGCTGAATGCAGAACTTTCTATCCTAATTAATTGGGTTAGATCAGAAGATTGCAGAAGAATCTTGAGGAGGAAGAGAGTGTCAGAGAGGGGTGTGGCGCAATCGTCGGTATTCTAGAGAGTTCAACTATCCTTTCCTGAATCCTGTCCTGAAGTCTTTGTCTCCCGACCTATCCCGGGGGACCCTTACCAGCATCTTGGCCAGGGGGTTGGTCTTTCACACCATCCTTGTTAAATATATTTTCTTGTTATTCGTTGATGTCCTTTTCTCTCTGTCCTCTCCCTTTCTGAGCATTGATCATTGTATGAGTCCGATGTATATGCTTGGTGTTTAATGAATTTCTCTCCTATGGATGATGGTGACTGCACTGTATTTGGAATGGTTCACATAAATTTAATTTAGATAAAGATTTAAAAACTTCCCTGAGTCTGTGGTTATTTAAGTAACATTTTAAAGTATGAGTAAGTCAGTTTTATGTTATTTTCACCATCAACTAGTTCAACTAATGGTCCATCGACCAGAGAAAAGAACTTTTTGATCTGTGAAGGGTTAGTTTGAGATGAATATTAGTAAAACTAATCCTAAACATTGTGAAAAATTATAAACTCCTCAACCAGCAGTTTTACGCACTGTGAAGCTTTATGGGCCCAGATGAGTATATGATAGTGGAGTATCTGTTGTTGCTGAACCGCTGAATCAGTTTTCTGGTAGAAGAGCTATGTTTATTATTGACTAGTTTGGTGATGAATATTGATTATTGATTTATGTTTAACAAAAGAGATAGGGCCATATGTAGGTAACATACAATTTACCGATTCATAAATACCGAATTTTACCGAATCGGTAATTATGAATCGGTAAATAGTATGTAGGTAAACATTCGGTAAAATTTACCGATTCGGTAAAATTCGGGAAATGAATACCGAATCCAAAATACCGGCCGGAATCATGAATCGGTATTTACCGAATCGGTAAATACCGAGGTGGTATTTACCGAATCGGTAAATACCGAATCGGAGTTTACCGAATCGGTAATTCAAATATACATCACTTGATGAATCAGCCAATCCAGTGCAAGGCCAACCCCACCCAACCAGGAAGTGGCCACACCCAGGCAGGTGCACACAATCAACAGACTCTGGAGAGGCTGGTAGTGCAGAGCAGAGCAAGGGAGCCAGTGCCTGACTGTGAACCTCAAACTGACAATGTCCAGCCAGGAGACAGAGAGAGATGGAGGGGAAAGGAGGAGGAAACAAAAATTTAGCCCAAAGGAACTGCAGGTACTAGTGGAGGAGGTGGTCAAGCAGCACCAGAAGCTGTTTGGAAAGCTGTCCTGCAAGTGCCTGAGTCGGAGAAGAGGAAAATCTGGCTGGGAATCCAGGCGCAGGTGAATGCAATCGGAGTGACCCCCAGGGACATAGACGTCCTGAAAAAGCGGTGGTACGACCTACGTATTGTCACGAAGAGGAAGATGGGGGAAATGCAAAAGGAGGCCAGCCGGACAGGATGGGGAAGGAACAGGGCACCTGCCCTTACAGAACTGGAGGAGCTGGTGGAGTCCACAATAGAGCCCGAGAGTGTCGTGGGGATTGGGGATGCCGACAGCTCTGCCAGAGCCGCCACCAAACAAGGTAAGACGCTTGCACAGCAATGTGGCCCCCCCTACCCCTATCCCAACTCCCCAATTGGGCAATGAGTATCCCACTCCAGTCCATGTGTTAGTGCATACTAGCAATGCATTATGGGAGATGTAGTCCGGGAAACCCCAACCATGAACTGAATAGCACAGAACAACAAGGCATGTTACACACATTAGCGAAAAGCAGGCAGAGGACAATGTGAGAGTGTTTCAGAATTGTATTGTGATGCTAGCAATGCAGGGCTTCAGGTACACTGAGCTGATGTTTCTGTCCACAGACGATACATTGCGCAGGACTGCACATGAGACGGGAGAGAGGGCACACCGGAAAGACAGCTCAGGGAAGGCCACCACAAGTTCTGGCCAGAGATCAGCACCACATGCAGCCTCACCACCACAGCCAGCATCATCACCACAGCCAGCATCACCACCACAGCCAGCATCGCCACTCATGCTGGAGTCACCGGCATCATCACCGCCTGCATTGCCCAGGTCGAGGAGGCGTGCTGCTTCCAGGTTGCAAGTGTCGAAGTCCTCATCGGAAGACTGCAGGGGGCCGGAACCATCCACTGTGCCCCTGGATGGTAGCCATGCCAGTGTGCCCTCCGCCTCTGAGGGAGCACACACAGGTGCCAGACGTCGCCGCAGGGCTCGGGTGCAAAGTCCACCACCACAGGGTGAGAGCCATGGAGTGTTCTCGGGGCTGGAGGCCACCATGGTAAAGATACAGCGCCTACATGCAAGGGCAATGATGTCAGTGCAGCGGCAAATGCGGTGACTCCAAGATACATTTGTAAATATGGACAGGGGCATCAGCGCTATGGCTGAGGGAATGAGTGAGATGGCTGCGGGCATGCGGGACATGTCCCAGTCCGTCATGCTGCTGTGCAGTAAGTTTGATGCGGACAGAGCTGCACGGCGCCGGGAACGGCAGAGAAGAGACAATCATACAAGGGCAGTCAACCGGCTGGCAACTGCCACTTCGCTGCTCTGCAGGCGCTCTGTGGCAATGCAGGAGGGCCTGACGCACTGCAGCAATGACGTCTCAAGGGGGATGGTGAGGGTCACCAGTGCACTGGAAGTGCTACTGACAAGCCAGTCAGCCACAACTGGTGCTGGGGATGCTGTGGACAGCGTAGAAACCACCAGCAGGAGCAGCATTACCCCCCTGGCCCTGATACACGGAGGAGCAGCAGGTGGCATGGGGCTGCCACTAGCGAGGATGCACAATCAATGGCATCCCGCACTGTAGTGCATGGGCGCAGACACTAATGCTGCACAGTATAGCATGAGACAATTGGGTGAAGTAACCCTTGATTTGCAACTAGTGGGTGCACTATATTGAGAGGACAGGTTTTTCTTTGTGTTGTGGCATAGTGCCGCATAATTAAACTACGTCATGCCATCAAACTACTGGCTGTGTCCCCTTATTTCCTCAGAAATAGTTGCATGTGATCTCTGCCCGTCTCTCTCTCCCATCTGTTGCTGTTGCTACTCCAGCTGCGTTGGCCTCTGGCGGTGCAGACTCATCATCATTGTCCTCAAAATCAGTTAGCTCCACCTCTGTACCTCTCTTCGTGGCAAGGTTGTGCAGCATTGCACAAGTGGCAATGATCTTGCAGCAGATGATGGGTGAGTACTGGCGTGCGCCTCCGCTTTTGTGGAGGCAGCGGAACCTGCTTTTCAATAGTCCAAACGTGCGCTCCACCACATTGGTGAGTGAGGATGAATGACCGCACGGCATATGCCTAGGTGAGTAAGAGAGAACCATCAGTCACATGCCTCAATACACAATAATTTGCACTAAGTATTAGGGAGCGTCACAGTGATTTACCTAGCAGGTATCCTTCTCCAAATTCTCCGGCAAGCAGTCGTGTGTAGATCCCACTGTTCTGGAGGATGAAGGAGTCGTGGGTGCTCCCAGGAAACTTTGCTACGATCTCAGTGATAATGTTCCCTGCATCACAGATTACCTGCACATTTATGGAGTGGGTGGACTTTCTGTTCCTGTAGATGTGCTCAGTGGCTGCTGGTGGGCAGATTGGAATGTGTGTGCCATCAATACAGCCTATGACATGCGGGAACTGTGCCATCTGGTAAAAGTCTGTCTTGGTTTTCTGCAGTTTAGCCTGTGTGTTTGGGAAGCTGATGTAGTGTTGCATTCTCTTCATCATGGCATCCAGGAACTTCCTGAAGAAACGGGACAGGCAACTCTGGGATACACCGCCTACCGCAGCTATCACCCCCTGGTAACTGCCAGATGCAAGTAGATGTAGGCTACAGAGAACCTGCACATGTGGTGGTATGGCATGCGCCCTTGTTGTTGGCAGGTCCAGGAGTGGGTGCAGGTCCCTTATCAGGTCCATGATGGTTTGTGGGTGTAGCCTGTACCTTTCATGTATCTCAGCCTCAGTCTGTTGAAAGAGTGTGATGCGCTGTCTGTAAATGCGTTCCTCCCGTCTCCAAATCCTCAGACCTGCTGCCTGTAGACGTAGACGTAGGCGCCTTGCAATCACATACAGAGCGGCCATGGTGTCCACGCTGTTGCATTTTGGGATTGCTTTTATGCACTGTTGCTGATTACCACCTGCTTTCAATCTGTGTTACATACCGACTCTTAAATACCGAATTTCATGGCTTTCTTAAATACCGAATTTACCTACATCTCTTTTCTCGTTTTAGCACTTCATATTTACCGAATCGGAAAATATGAATTTGGTAAATATGAATCGGTAATTTAGAATTCGGTAAATATGAATCGGTGTTTACCGATTCTTATTTACCGAAACCTTCTTTTTGGCCTCCTACATCTCAATTGACTAAATACCGGTCGGTAACGGGATATTTACCAAATTTCGGCCGTTACCGACCGGTATTTAGCTACCTACATATGGCCCTTAGTGTCTTGTTTTATGTTATCTAGAAGCACAGGTACAGAGGTTGCCTGGGCATCCCGGGAATGGAATAGCGGGTGGTGATAGAAGCCACACTGTAGGAGGTTACTCGTCTGTTGTCATATCACTGAGACGCTACGGAGGGCTGGCAGTGTTGTATTAGGGACCATATCGTGTAAAAGTAGAGTTTGAGTGATAGCAAAGGGGTTCACTGGTGAAACTTTGATCTCATTTCCCAATATGGGTGACACTGAAGGAGAAGCAGGTTCTTCTGAGCCTGAATGAAGAAGGGTAAACAGGGGTTTTACTCGCAACGAAGAGGAGTAATTCTGAAACTCCAGAATAAGTCAAAATCTATTCTTTGTTTAGTGGAACAGACAGAGTAGCGAATGTTTTCATGTTGTTACTAACAAAGTTTATTTTAAGAAAAGTTGAAGAAATAAGTTTTCGTATTTACTTGCGAAGGGAGGGTCAGTCGCAGAAGCTGAACTGACGTCACAAAGAGCCGCACTGGGATTGGTTGGAACAGCTGGCGTGAGAAAGAAGCAGATTGTAAAGAGAGGGACAGTAGTGAGGAGTAATACTGATGTCACGAAAGGCTGCGCTGGCATTGGTCAAACCATGAGTGCGAGCCTGAATTTGATTGGTTGATAGATAAAAGCTGCGCTAGGGTTGGTTGAAAGAAGAATTGTATGCTGAGTCCTGATTTAACTGCGGGTGTGAGCCGTGCTGATATAGGACGCGACATAGGTAATAGAGCTAGAAGGTATACAGAAGACTCTTTTCTATTTCGTATGTCTGAAATGTTTGGAAGACGAAAGAAAATGACGTTAATGAAGAAAATAAAAAATTTCTTTAAGAAAGACAAACCTGTAATGACTAGAGAGGGTATTCCTATTCCGCCACCTAAGACACCTGCTTCATTGATGATGGAGAAAGGATATCACACATGCGTATGGTTGGAGAATTGGGTGGAGTATACGAAAGGTGATGGTGTTTTGGCTTTTCCAGAACATGGTGCTTTTAATTTAAAAATACTTCATAATTTGAGAGATAGAATGAATAGGCTAGAACCAAATCCTAAAATAACACAGTATGAAGCTCTGGAAGAATGGGAGATTGAGGCATTTGATCGTGAAAAATTCATTGAGTGGTCGGAGATTTAGAGGATTTTTGCCTAGATATCCGTATGAGTCGAGTGGAGATCAAATGAAGCGTTGGAGAAGAGCTGTAGTGACAGAGGGTTTGTATCCAGTATTAATGGCTGAAGAGCAGTCAGGAGGCAAGTGTAAAGAAAAGAAGAAACACATGAGTATGACAGGATATGGAGAATCAGATGATGAATTATTGGGGGATATTTTAATTAAAAACCCTCCACCGTACCAAGAAGAACCTAGTAGAGTTACCCTGAGTGCACCTGTGATAGGAACGCCTTTAGTCCCACAAATTTTACATGATACCTCGGTTAATAAGGTGTTGAAAGATAATGAGATGGAGGCCTTAAATAAAACTAGAGAAGAATTAGTTCAGAAAATAAGCCAATTGAATTTAAATACGGAAGCCTTGACAGTACCAGTGACTACTGGTCCAGTTATCCCATTGTATGGAGATAGAATGAGTTGCTCAAAACCTCAAGCCATAACAGTTCCTTTGAGTAATCCCAGAAAGGAAGTAGTAATATCTGATGATCACGTCAGTGAGAGTGAGTCAGTCATTTCATTAATGGATCTCCCAATAATGGAGCCTTTAAGAGAAATCCCAAAGAGAGTTTCACCCACGATTTTGAAAGGAAAAGGGTCTATGGTCCCTACATGGACAGGAGGTTCAACAGCGGTTACTCCTGAAGATTTAGAGAGATGGGCACAGGGAATAGAAAAACGAAGTTCACAATCAAAGACTCTAGATATCAGCAGATTGAAAGTGGATTTAGAGGAAATGATAGCTGGGAATGTGAGTACAGAAAGATTGAAGATCTATGATGATGAAGAGTTGTTATTTTTATGCAATAGCATAACAAGAAGAGCAAAAATATTTCAGGAGAAGTTGACAGAAGTTGTCTCAGGGATTGGAATAGACATAGGGAAATCGAAACTATTGCAAAAGCCATATCAAGTGGAGTTTACGGAAAAGGATACAGAAAGTGTGAATGCTTCTGGTAAAAGATTACAGATAAAAGAGTTGATGAAAATTTTACGAAAATGGGGAGACATTGACAAATGGAAGATTAGGTGGACGAGAAAGAAATAGGAAGTACAAGCAAAAGAAGTGTCATCTGCATTTCCAGTTAGAGAAACAGATAAGGTTGAGAGAATGTGTCCAATGAGAGATGTTCCTGGTGGTGGATATGTTCATGTTCCTTGAAGCAGACAGGATATTTTGTCATTTACAAATGAATTCCCCAGGTTGAGAGAAAAAACAGGTGCAAACAGGAGGAAAGATTTGTGAAAGTTTCAAAGGTTTTGTTGAAGAATTTGGATGGTTTATTCGATATTGTGGTACCAGCTGATTTATGGACAGAATGTAAGATTACAGTTGATTGGCCAAATGAGGAGTATCCAAGAGATTCTAAAACAGGAGCTCCATCAGAGGAAGTGATGAAAAAGTATCATCAGGTGATTATGTTTTTGAAAGGGAAAATTCTTCCCAAAGAGACTGATTGGGTTAAGATAGATAGAACGACTCAGGAGCCAAAAGAGTACGTGCATGCGTACTATGAGAGGTTGTTGCAAGTGTTTAAGCAGTATAGGGGATTTGAGAACATTGGTGATAAGGATATGGGCCATTTTGTGTATCGGTTTGTATATGGTCTGAAACCAGAGATTAGTCAGATGATTCAGCAGCACATGTTGTGCTGGCAGAGTAAGTCTATAGACGAAGTAATGCGACGATGATATTGAGGTAAAACGTAGAAAGCTAAAGGAGAAAATGATGTGGGCACAAGTGAAATTGGCAGAACAGCAGGAAGCAAAATTAATTTCCCAGACTGATAATGAGAGAAAAGACCAGAGTGAGAGGGAGCAAGTGTTGACTGTTGGTAGAGGACGAATGAATAGAGAAGAAGCAAGGAAGAAATGTCCTTGTCATGCGTGCGGAAAGCTTGGACATTGGAAGAACAAGTGTAAGACTGTCCAGGATAATAATGGGCCAAATCAAAATTTAAATCCGCAGATGCAGAATGAAGTGGTTGTGAAACAGCAACAGCAGCAGCAGGTAGTTACTCCACAGTATCAGGTGCCACAACCTCCTATGCCAAACCATGTGAACATTCAAAAATACAGTGCGAACACCGGATTTCATGGTGAAAATGGTAAGAATAACCCTGTGGTTTCACAGTACTTTTTGCAAAATGATGACAAATCGGACTATGTGCAATGACGGTGCCTGAGGGGGTAGGAAGAGGAGTGCGTGCTTGGCGCATCCTTGCCGGTAGATCAGACAGGTCCATTTATTGATGGGAAAGTTGAAGGTAGTGACATCACTTTTCTATTGGACACTGGTGCTACCCGGTCTACTGTGAGAACAGCAGACATCCCAAACCTACCCCTCTCGGGAGAAACTATCCAAGCTGTAGGAGTGTCAAATAAACAGATTAGAACCCCACTTACAGAACCAATGGAGGTGCATATTGGAAACTTTAAAGACATGCAACGGTTTGTAGTCTGTGACTCAAACCCAGTAAATCTGTTGGGAAGAGACTTATTGTGCAAAATGAATTGCATGCTTTCCAAACCCCAGATGAGGACGTTATTTATAAGATGATGCTAGCTAAGACAAGTACAGAAGTGGATGAAATGTTTTCATTAGTAACTGAAAGTGAATTACCAGAAGAGTTGAGAAACACAGTGAATGTGTGGGATTTTTCAGGAAAAGACATAGGGTTAATGGCGAACGTAGGCCCCATGAAAGTAGTGGTAAAAGAAGGTGCAGTTTTCCCAAACACACGACAGTACAAAATGAGTCCAGAAGTAAAAGCAGGAGTTGCTCCAGTAATTGACCATATGATTAAACAAGGAATTCTGAAAGAAATAATGAGTAGTCCTTGTAATTCGCCAATTATGGGACTCAAAAAGCCTAGTGGTAAGTACAGGATAGTGCAGGATTTTCAAAAAATAAACAAAATTGTAGCACCTTATTGCCTAGTGGTGCCAAATCCAGCAGTGATTGTTTATCAAATACCCTGGAATGTAGGTTGGTTTACAGTAATTGATTTGTGTCAGGCAGTCTTTTCCATACCTTTGCACCCAGACCGCCAGTATCTCTTTGCCTTCTGATTTGAAAATTGTATTTTGGCATGGTGCAGAGTTCCTCAAGGGTACACAGAGAGTCCCTCAATTTTCAATTAAATCCTGAAAAAGTGTCTAGAGTCATTAATTATGCCTGGGATATCAGTTCTGATTCAGTACATTGATGACCTATTGGTGGCTTCAAAGACACGAGAAGATTGTGTCACGGACACAATTGCATTACTGAACCATTTGGCCGAAGGATGACACAATGTGTCCCCAGAGAAATTGCAGTTTTGTTAACAAGATGTTAGATATTTAGGGCATAAAATAGAAAGAGGAGTTAGAAAAGTGACAGCGGAAAGAAGAAAAATAATCAAGAAGATGCAACTACCTCAGACACAAAAGGAGATGAGAATGTTTCTAGGAGTGGTTGGGTATTGTAGGCAGTGGATACATAGCTTTTCCCTGCTAGCGAAACCATTGATACAACTGACACGGAAAAGAGCGAAAGATCCAATTGAATGGAATGACGAGTGTTTGGAAACATTTGTGAAATTGCGAAATTGTCTGTGTGAGGCCCCAGCTTTGAGAGAGAAAATTGTGCACTTTCAGTCTTAACACAGAGACATGGATTGAGCCAACGTCCAGTGGCATATTTTTCTGCCACCTTGGATCCAGTGGCTTCAGCCTTACCTGGCTGCTTAAAAGCAGTAGCTGCTACTTGTATGAGTCTGGAGCAAAGTGAGTCAATAGTGATGGGACATTCTGTAAAGGTGTACGTTCCACACTCAGTTGAGGTTCTTTTGACAAGAACGCGAACACAGCACCTCACTCCTAGTCGATTGACTAAGTATGAAAGAGTGATCTTGGGAGCTGAGAATGTGACAGTGATAAGATGCACAATAATGAATCCTGCCACATTATTGCCAGATCCATGTTGTGAGGATGTGAAAGATGAGATTGATAATGATTGTCTGGATGTGACTGAATTATGTACTAAGCTCTGCCCCGATATAAAAGAAACACCCTTGAAGGAATCTGATCATTAATTGTTCGTGGATGGGTCATGTCTGAGAATGAAAGAAGGAGGGCTAAGTGCTGCATATGCTGTATGCAAAATTACAGGAGTCATTGAAGCATCCTGTTTACCTGGAGTCAAGTCTGCACAAATAGCTGAATTGATGGCCTTAACAAAGGCATGCAAAATTGGGAAAAATTGGAGAATAATCACATTTACAGATTTTCAATATGGTTTCGGGGTTGTGCATGACTTTGGGCAGCCCTGGATGCAGAGGGGATTTCTGACTTCTTCAGGATCTCCTATCAGAAATAGTAAAAATGTAAAAGATTTGTTGGAAGCATTACAATTGCCAAAAGAAATAGCGGTTGTTAAATGCACTGCACATTGGTCAGGAAATGACTATGTGACAGCAGGTAATAAGTACGCAGACCAAATTGCTCAATACTGTGCAAAAAATACCATGGCAATCAACAGAAAAGTGGAAACAGGTGAAACCAGCCGCCAACCTAGGTTTTTCTCAGTTCCAGAAACATGGGATGAGGTCAGACAGTGGCAGGAAGAAGTTGAGGAAAAGGAAATCTGGATAAAGTCAGGTTGCACAAAAAGGACAGAAGATGAAGTGTGGGTGTACTTAGATGGCAGACCAGTCGTGCCAGATTGCTTACTCTCTCAAATGGCAAGAATATACCATGGGACAACACATATTGGCAGGGTCTCCATGATCAGATTATTCAGACAGATTTGGTATAATCCAAAGTGTAGGGTAGTTGCAGAGAGCCTTTGCCAAAGATGCTTAATCTGTCAGCAGCAAAACCCAGGCAGAAAGACAGTGGTCAGTTGGGGAAAAATTGGAAAGGCAGAAGGACCCATCACCAGACTGCAATTAGACTTCATTGAGTTGCCTCCGTGCATCGGATTGAAGTATGTACTTGTCATAGTGTGTCTGTTCTCGAGGTTGTTGGAGGCATACCCAACAAGAAGAAATGACAGTCTTACAGTTGCTAAATTACTGTTGAGGGAGATGATACCTCGTTTCGGTTTTCCAGTTACTTTGGAATCAGATAGAGGACCTCATTTTAATAATGAGATAATTTGATTAATCTGTGCTGCATTTGACATTGAACAAAAACTGCACTGTGCTTATCGTCCAGAGGCTTCTGGAATAGTTGAGCAGCTTAACGGCACAATCAAGCCAATAGTAAAACTCACTCGAAAAAAGTCCAAGACTGAGAATTCTAAACAGAAAATACAAGGCCCCTGAGTGGACCTAGGTAATTCTAGAAGAATTTGAAAAATTAGAATTACGTGAGGAATCTGAGGAAGCACATATTGCACAGATTGATGACAACAAGGGGGTAACTTGTCACCACATACCCTTGACATATGGTATATCATGTAGTGTTCTATCAAGTTTATTTTATGCAACAGGGAAGCTTCAGTATTTTTACTCTAACCTAGATGTAGTATTTTCTGAATTACCTATTGGAAAGAATATGAATCCAGTACTTAGCAGTAAAGATGCACAGTTTATGAGTGAATTTTTCTTTCTTAACAATGAGTTCCATAGATATAGTACAAGAACACAAGGATAATCTAACATGTTTCTTACGTGAAGAAGAGAAAGAATTTTTGAATTTACTAGAAGAAAGAAGACAGGATTTAACAAAGAAAGCTGCTGAACAGAAATCTCATGTACCTTCATGGGCTGAGAAAGAGGGAATGTATGCAAAGGGCGAGGCTCATGATGCAATGTCACTAGACTTTGTGAAAAAGGGGGAAATTCTGCCTTCATAGGTTAAAGACAGATAATAATAACATTTTCATTGGTTTCAGTGAATGTGAACACAACTTCCTAATTTTAGGGGGATGGGGACTAAAAGGGAGAACTGATCCTGTATTCCGGAGTGTATTATGTGTGTGGAAATAATGCTTTTTATGGATTACATGCAAGATGGTATGGGAGCTGTTATTTTGTTTTTAGATTTATCATGTGGCTAGAATCAATGGAATCAATCAAATAACTAATGGACTAACATGAATAAGAAGAACTAGTTTTTCTGAAATTGTAGGTGATATATTTAGTGCATTGATACCCTCAGTTGGAGTCATTCTAAATTCACGTAAAATTTGCAAATTGTCAACAATAGTTGATCGTCTTTCTACAGATACGGCTGGAGGTTTCTTTATGATAAATACAGAAAATGGTTGCAATAAGGTCTATGGTTTTACAAAATCGTCTTGCTCTTGATATCTTATTGGCAAAAGAAGGTGGAGTCTGTGGTATGTTGAAAATTCAACATTGCTGCACTTTCATTCCTGATAAAAGTAAGGAAATTAAAGGGTATATTGGAAATATTACAGGAATGCATGAAGATTTGACCCAACTGAAGGTTGACAATGTATGAGGAAGATTAAAAAAGAGTATAACATCAATAGGGAAATGGTTTGCTAATTTTGGTAAGAGTTTTCTAGGTCAATTAATATTACCAGTAGTTGTGATAATGACAATAGTTTTGATAGCAATGATCACATGCAAATGTTGTAGAAGCAAGGGAAAAAGAAGAATACATTTAGAAAAGGAAGGGAAAGGAAGGAAACGAAAGAGAGGATATGAAGAAATTCAGCTTGAAGAGATAAAAGGAAAGCTATATAAAGAGATGAAAAATTTGAAAGGAGTAGGAGAAACTGACAAAGATCAGAGGGAAGGAAAAGAAGCTGAAATATGCTAAAGTTTGCATCTGGTTAGAGAAGGGTAATTTTGTGATGGCTCAAAAATGCCATCAGAGAGGGGATTGATGGAGCAAGGTTTCGTAGAAAAGAATCTTGCTCGGAGGCAATCCACTCGTTTAACTTACTAACGAAGTTACTAATCGTGTTTCATGAATAAGTAATGCGCACCACATGAACACGCGGGTTAGTGAAGCTTGCGTATGTGTGTACTAATGAGGATAACAATGAAGGCGGACTAATACCGCTTTAAACTAGGAACGTTTGTGCGCATGCGTCAACTGCATTTACGTAGTATGACGATTTAATGCTTGGAGGGAAATTCTGGCGCATGAGCAGAAGATACTAAAATGGAGTCTTGAAGACTCGCGTGCATGGCATATGCTTGCTTGAAATGAAAACAAGCTATTTTATTAATGCTAATGCAGGGAAAGTATTAATAAGTAAAGGGGAATAGAGTAGAGGTGGGTGGCATACAGTGTGACCATTTTATTTTTTAAATTAATATTTGTCTTTCTGACTTTATCACCAGTGCGTATTTGGGCCTCTCTCGTATAACTAGATTAAATTGAGTGATACGAAGTCCACGCATGCACATTGAGTGAAGCCATGAAGACCATGACTGATCATTTGAAAGGCAGCCAAAATTGAGTGTTACAAGCATGGGAATGGATGGTGAAGAGTTCAAGAAAGAGAACTCCTATTCAGAATGTTATAAAATTGTTGCAAAGTGAACTAAAAGATGCATGAGAACTAAATTTATTAATAAAAATTAAGGGGATGGGTTTGCAAACAATAGTTGAACTAATGTTAATGACATGTAAGCATGGTGTGATGGAGCTTCCACCTGCCTGACCAATCATATTTAGTATTTTTACGATGCTGAAACTTTAGTGGGTGGAACATGAAGAACAAAAGGTATAATTAAGATAGCTTTAGTTAGTTAGCTAGACACCGATGGACACAGATGCTGAGAGGTGTGGATGCTGTTGTGCTGGGAGAGATGCTGTGAGATGCTGATGAAGAGCCGAATGCAGAACTTTCTATCCAAATTAATTGGGTTAGATCAGAATATTGCAGAAGAATCTTGAGGAGGAAGAGAGTGTCAGAGAGGGGTGTGGCGCAATCGTCGGTATTCTAGAGAGGTCAACTATCCTGTCCTGAATCCTGTCCTGAAGTCTTTGTCTCCTGACCTCTTTCGGGGGACCCTTACCAGCTCATTGGCCAAGGGGTTGGTCTTTCACACCATCCTTGGTAGACATATTTTCTTGTTATTCGTTGATGTTCTTTTCTCTCTGTTCTCTCCCTTTCTGTGCATTGATTATTGTATGAGTCCGATGTATATGCTTGGTGTTTAAAGAATTGAATTTCTCTCCTATGGATGATGGTGACTGCACTGTATTTGGAATGGTTCACATACATTTAATTTAGATAAAGACTTAAAACGTCCCCGAGTCTGTGGTTATTTAATTAACATTTTAAAGTATAAGTAAGCTTTATATTATTTTCACTATCAACTAATTCAACTAATGGTCCATCGACCAGAGGAAAGAACTTTTTGGTCTGTGAAGGATTAGTTAGAGAAGAACATTAGTAAAACTAATCCTAAACATTATGAAAAATTATAAACTCGACAACCAGCGGTTTTAAGCACTGTGAAGATTTATGGGCCCAGGTGAGTATATGATAGTGGAGTATCTGTTATTGCTGAACCACTGGATCAAACCCACTTAAAAGAAAAGAAAACATTTCAATTCCAGTTATTGGATTTTTTATTTCCAAAACAAACAAAACAAGCATTTGCAATGCAATAGGTCTCGCATTTGAAAGAATTTTAGCTATTGGTGTTGTAAATGATAATGTCTTATCTATATGTTTGCCTTTGAGATCTTAGAAGTGTTTAGCCATGCAGCATGTAATCCAAAGGTTTCGCACACACCCTCAGATCGGGAGGTGCACTGCAGACAGAGCATTGCTTAACATACTGGAGCAGAAGCGGGAAGAACAGTAACTTAACTAGGCAATCCAATAAAACATCCAGAATTAAAATATATTTTTATATCGATCAATTTCTGTAATTCTATATCAGCTGCAAGTGACTGGAATTTCAAATATCAAGAATTCATGTTCTGTCTCTTTAGAATTTACTGTATTATTTTCTCTAGTAAATACCAGTGGGATACCGAAAAATAATTCAACAGAAAAAAACCAAATTGTAATCACAAAGGTACACGAATTTTAAGGATAAGAATTTACAGCAGTGCTTTTGTGCAATATGTTATGAACATTTCAGTAAACCTAGTGAAACGGATTTGCGGATTATTTACAGGCTGAGCAAACCGCATATCATGCAGATTATTCTCATTCCAAATATTTATGAGCTTTTTCAAGTTTCATTTGTGGTGTGTAGAGGTTATGTTCACACGTGACCAATTTGCCACAAAAATAAAATAAACAATAGCAAACCCAATAGGTCTCACCTTTTTGATGAATGGACTTTGCCAACGTTTTTTGCCGATGCTAGAAATGCGTTTTTTATTATCAAAATCTCCTTACCATGAGAATATCTCCAAATCTCAGTCCCGTAACATTCTTTTGCCAACAACTTGGTAACCCATTTTGTATGCTGACACACAAGAAAGCCTCTACCGCCTAGCCACGCAAGATGAGCAAGCAGCACAATGTGGAAGCACAGAAAAATAAAACTAACAAGCCCGGGAACACCACGACAGCAGCACAACTGACTGGCTGTTGTGTCGCTATGCACTGGTCTGGGGCACTTGTGCTGTGCAGTGAATTTGCATGCACTACACGAGCTTGGTGTCAACACTGGTTTTCTCTGGCAGAGCTGCTCCCCTGGAGTAATGGGGTGCTGCGTACACATTTTTACACTGGGCAGCGCAACATCTACACACACCTGCCACGATATCTGATGCCATGCTCATTATTATCAACCCCACCAATCTTACTCCTTTCTACTAAACACGTAAGAGAAATCAATTATCCCTATGTGTAAAAAAGAGAATTACGCCTCCTTGGAAAAATCAAAAAGCTGGCTGCTATCAACACATCGCCACTCGGTTTTCAAGTACACTGTTTTCTAAGCACACACGCTCTGGAAGAAAGAGAGACTCTTACCTTTTGAGGGTCTTTTTTTTTTGTTTGCAAGGAGGAAAACGTCTCCATTACTGCACCCATTTTGAAGTGGCACCTGTCTCACTTTTGCGTCCCCCAATGAAAAGGGGAAAAAAATCCATCTGGACCGTGGATTGCAAAAAAATGAAAAAAAGGGGAAAGGCACTGCAAGCTCGGTGCTCAGTGTGCTGTTTTATGCTGCGTAATTTGCCTTTTCTTGCCGCATAAATCAATCGTACCACAAAATGTAGTCAGCCCCTGCTGCATAATTATAGTGGCCCTATCTATAAGCAACATGCTGCGGGATTACTGTACGGTCTCATTCACATCAGTCACCTCCGCCACTGATCTGTGTAACCATTCGACCGCTTCTGGTCCAAGGTACTGCTTTATTATCATGTATACAGCTTAGTCTTTTGTTGCCAAACACATATGTAATGGTATGTGCTTTATATTTGCCACATGAAGTTACAAGGCACTTGTGAAGTTGCACACATGGATACTACTACTATCGTCATCCGATTGGGGATCAAATAGATTGGCAGCTCAGAACAGTCATATTCCTTTTTTTTCCCCCCAGCAAATATCCATTTACTGAGTTACTTTCGTACAAGTCAGTTTTTCCCCTGCAAATTAACACCTTCATTTTGTAAAACATTTCTCAGCTTTTAGTGCATGCATCACGTCTCCCTCCCCAATCGCATATATAACCAGTAAGCTGTCAATGAGCACCCTCATAACGCAGCACAGCCTCCTTCAGAGCACCCTCTTTTATTTTCTGGTGTGTGATACAGCGCCTGCGCTCCTGCAGCGCAGGCAGGCACTGTAACTCGGGTAGAGATGAACTTGCCAAGATCGATACCCAACGGGGGAGCTGGTAAGTGGCAGCTCCCAGCTTCAGGTCCATTGATTGAACGGCAGTGCAGCGAATTACTTCCTAGAAAATGAAAACCAGCGAATCCGGGGCATAGTTTGTCGAGCTTAATGTATTCCAGCCCTAAGCAGCATCCGCAGCGCGTCCCCAACTCCTCACTGCCGAGCAGTCTGCCTTCTGTACTGTTATTGAATAATCAATTGCAAAGCACTTATAAAGACATTCAGGGAGGCATTGACTAGAACATAGAGCGACAAAAAAGGACATATTTTCCCTAATCAATGGAGAGGGAGATTGCACACAAAGTGCCAGAACGAGCTCTATTTGTAAAATGCAAGACAAAAAAGAGACGGCAGAAGCAAGCGACAGGGAAAGAGATCGGTTTCACTTTCGCGATCGCTTAAAAAACCAAAGAAGCCCACGAGTGGTGCGTGCGCCACAGCGAGCCATATGGTTTCAATTATTGCGCCTGTGTCTCGGCACGATAATTGATACCATATGGCAGGAACGCACGCAATGGACACCAATAGGCCATGGGCGGAGCAATGCGCCCGTCTTTGGCCTATTGTGTGCTATCTTTAAAAAAAACACGTAGGCAAAGGCTAATAGCAGGCCACAAAAGTAAAAACACACGCACGGGTGTGTACAATTCCAGGGTCCGTTTCGGAACCCCGGACAAAAGGACTCTCGCTGCGCGAGCAGTGCTGCGCACTGCATCGCTAGGCGCGAGACCTGAAAAATAATGCAGTTTAAACATGGATGCAGTGGACACATAAAAACCAGAGATGTAAAAAGGATGAAACATGAATGCGTGGGCTCAAAATCGCACCGTCCACCAACAAAAATTGTATTTGGAATGCCTTTTGGCCAAATGCTATAAATCATATATTTTTTTTCTTCAAAAAAGAGTGTACTAATTTGTGGGAAAAAAACACTAGAAAATGCAGAGCTCCACCGCAAAACCATGAGTTGACGTTGGACTATTCCTGCAAAAAGAGGCCCGTCTCCACATTTGCAAGGACTGTCTAAGATAGATAGGATCGACATGATGGAAACTGTGTGGCTGCACCCACATTCCTCCCATCCATGAAAACTAGGACTTCAAAAATATAATCCAGCTCGCAAGGTTCTGTGCATTAGCATATGCACCATCTTTCTGGAAGTGTACAGAACCTAAGACTGACCTGAACCATGCCGTAGCAAGGATATATTGTAGTTACCAGACAACCCAACAGCTCTAGAACCAGCAGATTCTTCCCTCTGAGACTCAATAAAAGAACAACAGAGTTAGAAGTAACAGACTAGCCATTTTCTATGTCACCCTGCCCCACAACACTGCCACCTACCCCACTACACTACTCTTAAAAACCACAGCCCCCCACAGTGCCACCTCTTACCACTATCCCTACTGCAGAACACCAGCCTTTACCCCCACCCCCACCACTGTATCCTTAAACAACTGGAGCCCACTCCCCTGCACTGGCACTTGGGCAGTGGCTTCTAAATTAAAATATTGCCCCTCAGTGCCCACCGCGAGCACCGTGGGTGGCATGCCCCATTTAAAAATATTGATCGCTGCATGCCTGGGGTTGGAGGGCCAATGCAATGATTACTCCCCTCTTTGGCCCGAAATTTAATAAAAAAAATATGTTCCCCAGGGGCCGTAATTGGCAGGCCTTAGATTTAATAAAAGTAATTGCCTCTCATGGGCAGCGGACCTGAAATGTAATAAAATAAATATTTCCCTATGGGTCCTAAATTTAATATGATTAATTGCCCCCCTGGGCCCGCCGTGTGCCCCATGGGTGGCGGGCTCAAAAGGTCATTCAAAAATATTTGCGCCCCTGGGCCGCATCATGTCTTGAAGGCGGCACACCCAAGATTTCAAACAAAAATAGCTCCCGGGCCCTAGATCAATAAAAATTAAGTGCTCCATGGGACTGCAGTGTGCCCTGTAGGTGGCAGGATCGAAATGTAATAAACAAAAATTGCGCCCCATGGACCTGCCATGTGGCCCGTGGACAGCGGGCCCTAGATTTATTAAAATGAATTGTCTCCTGGTCCCACCATGTTCCCTGTGCGCAGCGGGCCCAAAATGTAATTTAAAAAACTGTCCCTTGGGCCCGTTGTGTGCCCTGTCGGCAGTAGGCCATACATTTTATTTACATATTGCCCTCCTGGGCGTGACACACGCCTGGTAGACGGTGGGCCCTAGATTTATTAAAATGAATTGTCTTCTGGGCAGACCCCCAGGATATTTTGGTATTGATGTCAAAATTTTGCAGCATAAAAATTGAACTTTTACGGCAGACAATTGCACTTATTGTGCCAATTTTTGTGGCAAATACAGTGATTAGAATGTACTTTTTTAATCTTCATTTTCCTGTTGGGATAGCTCAGTGGGCTGCCCTGCCCAAAAGACCATTCCATGTATCCTGCTGCCCACAAGCCATCCATAAAGACCCATATACGTGGTATCCTGCCTCTCTTCCCACCCACCCCAAAAGAATGTTAATTTGCAAAATAAAGGCGCTTGGATAAATTCTATGCCACAGTTTAAACAAGCATTGGCATAGCCAATAGGTCTCGCTTTTGAGACCTTATAAGTATTTAGTTATGCAGCACAATATCCTTGGTGCAACAACATCAACTGTTGCATGGCTAAA
Organism: Triturus cristatus; assembly: GCF_964204655.1. Lineage (NCBI taxonomy): Eukaryota > Metazoa > Chordata > Amphibia > Caudata > Salamandridae > Triturus > Triturus cristatus. Next base: position 270,645,073 of record NC_140590.1, on the reverse strand, counting down.
CACTTATAAGGTCCCAAAGGCGAGACCTATTGACTATGCCAATGCTTGTTTTTTTTAAGCAGAGAGCCCATGGTGGAGGGGAAGCGCGAGGTGCTGTTTGGGCAGAAGCTAACTGTGAATGATAGTTGAACAGATCAGTGGATGATGAGTGCTGACTCAGAACTCCTCAATTTATGGTTATGTGTGTATTTTTCATTTATGATTTTTTTTAATTACCTGCGGCCGGTGAGACAGATAATTCTCTGTCTAGTGCGAACACGTTATGTAACCCTACACATGTCACAGTAAGAGTAGAGGCCTTCGGCGACTGAGTAAAGAGCGGTGCAGATGCAGCAGAGCAGACTGCGCATAGGTGGTGGCGCAAGGCCAAACAACAGCCAGGCATTCTGTGCATTAAACCTTTAGTAGGCCAGTCAACAGGAACTGTCCATGGAGCAGCAAACCAACACTGGCTTGTGATATTTAAAAATATTGTAATGCACCTAAACGCTATGTTAAGTGCTGTCAATTAGATGTTTTGCCTACTTGGCAAACTTGTGCTTAGTAAACCTTCTGGTTTACGTATGATTATCTGTACATATGTGACAGAACTGACATACGAACATCAAACTGCTGTGTTCACCAGCAGAACATTGAATTTCAGTGTTTTTTTGTCACAGTGGAGCTGAAATGCGTTGCACTGACAGTGCCTTACCCTGAAAGAAAAGTGGGGAGTAACAGGTTGTTTGGTGAAAAAAAAAACTTTTTAAAAATAAAAATGAAGCACATATAATATTTTAAGTGGGAGAACACAGGTGATTGTTTGTAGCCTTACAGCCTCGTGTCTGAGAGGAGAGTTCCAGTGAACGTGACAGGCATCTCCCTTTCAACGCCGCGCCAGGGGTAGTAAGCGCTTTATAAAAACAATTTTTAAAAGGCAGGGGCAACATACGCCGCATCGTAGATACTGAACAATATGAATGGAAGAATTTCCTTTGCATGTCGTTCGCCAGTGGACACATATAGCAGCAGTTAAAATGTGTCGCTATACAGAAGGCAGCAGCATGGCCAGCCAGGGACCATACCGTCCTTTCAGGCGTTGCAGCCGCCCCTTCATCTCTAAAAACAAAGGCTTCAGATTAAGCAGTCACTATTGGCGCGGTTCACATGAAAATCTCCTCACATTCTCCTACCCGGCCAGTCTCATTTCAAAATATCGTTTGGATGCAGGGCGAGTGTGTTGTCACCTGTCCGAAGACAGCACGTGGGTGACATCTAGTGCTGTAGTAGGAAAATTAACCAAAGAATCTCACGTCACTGCACGAATTCCTAGGCCTCCTAAAAAGCGCACATCAACCAAACAATTTACACAAAATATAGTTTCACGCATATTTTTGCCTGAACTAAGAAGAGGGAAATTACTTTATAGCTTTATCGTTTCTGACGATCGTTCCATGTTTGGTTTGAGAACAGCGAATTTGCGGCATCTCTGTAGAATAACATGGAGCTGATGGAATTTTCCTTTTATAGCTTTTTGTTTTAAGAGGGGCAATTAAGTCCAAAACATTACTGACCCAGATGTTTAACTACATAGACCGCTTGTGTCACATCATTCCTAAGATTAGTTGTGGGGAATGGTAAAACACTGAAGGCTAACTTAGAGCATTCTCTGAAATCTTTTTACCAATAACGTCATCTCGGTGTTTGGGTTGGAGCACTTGCATAAAGAAATAGATGTTTTTTAAAATTTCTTTACTTTTGCAGCAATCGCGGCACCGGCGCTTTACCTTTAACCATGAGTAAAGCGCCGGTGCCACGATTGCTGCAAAAGTAAAGAAATAGACAAAAACATCTATTTCTTTACTTTTGCTTTAATGGCGGCACCCGCGCTTTACTTTTAACATGGTTAAAGGTAAAGCGCCGGTGACGAGCCACTGGACCAATACAAGGAGTTGGAGTTGGTCGAATTCTTAAAATTTCACAGGAATTTTGTAAAAAGTGCTGCTTTTTTCCAAAACAGCTGATTTGGCCATTTGTTTTGCAAATTGCTAAATTGTGAAAACCTGGAGGGTGTGTATAGAATGTAGTTTGTAAATTTTAGTCATTGAAAGTTCAGTAACTTGGATAACTCCAAAACTGTCACAGTGATGTACATTTTTAACATGGGTGGTGAGTTCCATGTAGATATTGTTATAGATATAGATATGATTGTTCACAGTCACAAAGTTATGGGGAGAAGGTTTCTGACTGCACCGTCCAGTGGTGTTTTTATGTCCCCTGTCATTTTGGTTTGTTTTCTTTTTCAGTTTATTTAATGGCTCAACCAAGGTTTTATCCTTCAAACGAAAAATGAAGAAAACTGATCTATCTTATTTTTATGTGGATGCTGGCAAAAATTGATGGTACCCTAAGAGACTGTTAGGGCCACCTAGGAATTTGCAGCAGACATGAGGGATCCCGTTGAGATGAAAAGACCATAAAAAAATAATAACCAGACCATAAAAATAAAAAAGAACAATTGATGGACAGAATGCTGATCAATGTCAAACATGTACCCCAGTACAGAGGTCTGGGCCTAAAACCATAGTTTTGTTGCTCCCCATGCCATGCCAATTTAAACCCAGCCATATGCTAATCAGTTTTGACCCTGTTCACCATGGGAACAGTCCAGCCGGAGCTGCAAGGCCAGGGCCTCCCTGGACTGGAAACAAGCATCATATGACCGGTTTCGGAGTTTAACCCTGTAGAAACTGCCAAAGCCTGTAGAACCAAAAAAAGAAAAGTCACAAACCTGTGTGAAATAAAGAGATTTATTACGTGCACAGGAGCATCAGTTGGGTACTGAATGCTCGAATAAGCAGAAGTATAACACAAAAGTATATAGTTGCAAACCATAAGATTTCGTTATATTATCTCATGCGTAATAGGAGATGGGCTGGGCCATCATATTCCAGCAGATGGAGAGGACACACATTATGCTCGAAAATGTACAGTACAACGTTACACAATAATAAAACTGGAATCCAACTAACGTGTACGTGACAGGTCCCTCGTCTCTAAATTTGAACAGTTAACAGTTACATTATGACCAAGTCCAAGCAATAGATGCTAACCAATCAGAATGGTCCTCATCAGACAGGCTAGGTTGACTCCAGTGGCCTGCAGAGCACAGGACGGACGTCATACCCGTCACACTCAGGACTGAGGTTAAGGTAATCTCAGACTTACAAGATTTATTTCTCATGGTTGGAAAAATGGCACTGGCCTACTGGAAGTCCTAGATTCCATTTGCTTAAGGTTAGAAGGTTCCTGAACTTCATTGGGAGTAGGCAGTATCCTAGACACTGCAGGCAACAGTCTCAAAGTTGTTATGACCTTGCATTCTGGAGGTATCCCTTAGATGCAAGCTATACTTAGCTAAAATAACACAGTTAGTAGCTGAACCAATATTTTCCAAAGTGTAAATTGGACTTCATGTTCTGGTATTTGAACTTTTGATTCAGGGGAGCAGAGGAGACAGTTCCTCCCCATGCCCTAAGGGTAGCTTGGAATACTTCCCTATATCCCGTGGCAGGGGCGAGCAGCCTACTCTCATTGCTGTGCGAGGTGGAGGGTGTGGTGGTGCCGTACTAAAAATTGATAAGGCTCTTTCAAAGGAGCAAGGAAGTAAGACTGCCAGGCTTCAAATAACACACAAACAGACCAATAGTCAAAGAGGTTTGACCGAAAGCCCCTATATGTATGTATGTTTGCATTCATAAGGAATACCTTACCCGGGCGCATGCGGAGAGAGATAAGGTGGGATCCATCCTGGCCTGGCTGGCGACCCCAGCGGCCCGAGGTACCCCAATATTTTCCCTGGCTGTGACAGGAGGGACTCCGGTCTACTCCCAGAGAGAGATTAATAGGCAGTTCCTCAGTTATTATGAGGGGTTGTATGATAGCACAATGCAGGATGCGTCTGGAGAATTGGATGACTTTTTATTGGCGGCTCGGCTGCCCCGATTGGATCCGGAGTAAGGGAAATAGTTAGGGGACGCCATATCATTGGGCGAGATCCGCGCCGCGATTAAGCATATGGCTCGAGGAAAGACCCCAGGCACGGATGGGCTGCCCGTCGAGTTTTATGCAGCATATATGGAGTTGCTGGCTCCGCAGCTGCAAGCCCTTTACAGTGAAGCCTGGAGAGTTGGGTGCCTGCCCACCTCCGCCCGAGAGGCGATTGTAGTGCCCTTGCTGAAAGCCGGAGGAGATGCTAGTACTCGGGCGGCATATCGCCCGCTCTCCATGTTGACGGTGGACTACAAAATCCTGAGTAAAATATTAGCATCGCGTCTGTTGACCCACATGACTTCCCTGATACACCCAGATCAGGCGGGCTTTATTCCCCGACGTAGCACGGCAACCTCCATTCGGCGTCTACTGCGGGTAATGGAGGTGGACGGTGAAGAATACCCAGAGGCCCTAACGCTTTCGGTCGACATAGAAAAGGCCTTTGACAGCGTAGAGTGACCATATCTATTTCGAGTGCTGCAGGCATTTGGCCTCGGGGATGGCTTTGTACGCTGGACCACATTGCTATATAATGACGCCACAGCCCGCGTGAAAACGGGGGCCACCATCTCAGTTCCCTACCGGGTGCGACGGGGGACGAGGCAGGGCTGCTCGCTGTCCCCATTGCTGTTCACCTTGGCCATTGCGCCGCTGGCGGCTCACGCCCGATTGGGGCGCTCCTATGCTGGGTTATGGCTAAGGGGGGAGGCCCACTATATATCCCTTTATGCGGACGATCTGCTGATGTTTTTGGCAGACGCAGATGGCGCACTGCACGGAGCGACCGCCTTGCTGGATGTCTTTGGTCGCCTGTCGGGGCTCAAAGTAAACTGGGGCAAGACATGCTTGTTCCCGTTGTTGCCTAATGGACAGGCTCCCCAATCGTTGGGAGTGATACGTTGGGAGGACCATTGTCTGCGATATCTGGGGGTTAATATCTACCACATCCAGCTTGATTTGCTGGAAGGGAACGTTGGCAGAGCAATCCGGGGCTTGCGTGGCAGCATAGATTTCTGGAGCACGCTCCCGCTATCCAGTGCTGGGCGAGTAGCGCTGTTGAAGATGGTGGCGCTGCCGCGCCTCCTGTACTTTATTCGTACATTGCCCATATGGATACCGGCATCATTTTTTGAGCGGCTTCGTGCGCTATCCACGGGCTTCATATGGGGCTCGCGTAGGCGGCGGGTGGCTTTGGCCACATTGCGGCGGCCAAGAGCGGAGGGGGGCCTGGCGGTCCCGGACTTCGAGTGGTATTACCTGGCAGCACAGCTACAATGGCTCACACAGGCGGTGGCAAGGGAGTATAGAGGCCCAGAGGGCCCGCAGGGCAGGTTAATTACTCGCCATGTGCTCGCTTTCATAGTCCTCCAACAGCAGATGGACCTTGCCCAGCTCACTCTGGAGGAATGCACCCTCAGGCTGTGCTGGAACCGGTGTCAGAGGAGGGCCGCCATAGTCCACCCTTATGCCCCGGAGATCCCCCTGGGTATGTGCACGGCGCTCCCGCATGGGGGCGATTGGTCGGGACCGGCCGCGTGGGAGGATCTGGGCATACAAGTGGTGGGCGACTTATTTAGGGAGGGGGTGCTTTTGCCCTTCCAGGACCTGCAGGACTCTTATGGGCTCCCACGGGGAGACTATTTACTTCATGCTGCCCTCGTAGCGGGCCTCCAGAAGCATTGGAATGTGGGGCTCTCGGAACTGCCGGTCGCCGCGGGCTGCCAATATGTGGTCATGGCCGCGGACACATCCAAGGCTATTACCTGCCTCTATCGAAGGCTGTCGATGGAGCGCTTGCTGCCCCTGGACACGTTGAAGGTTTAATGGGAAGCGGACCTTGGGAAGCACATCCCCGAGTCGACATGGTCAACGCTGGTGCGGCGGGCCTGGAAGGGAACGCGTAATGCCCGGTTTCAGCTAGTTCAGTTTTTTACACTGCACAGGGCTTACCTGACGCCAGTTAAGATATTGCAATATTTTGGGGGCACGCATTCTCAGTGCCCGCGCTGTGGGGGAGATGGGGCTGATTTTCGTCATATGTTTTGGTCATGCGCGGAGTTGGGTAGTTACTGGGAGGACGTCATAGACTACTTGAATCAAGTGACAGAGCGCACCATTGCTTCGGAGATGGGGGCCTGCCTGTTGCTTTGGTTCCCCCACACCCGCCGTACGAAGGTTACTAGTAAGTTCTATGACTTAGGGTTGATTATGGCCAAGAGGGAGCTAACCATGCATTGGAAGTCAAGGGTGGGACCTAGCTTTCTGAGGTGGAGGACGGCGTTTGCGAAATGGGCAGGCGCGGAGGGCACACTTCGTTTGCAATTAGCGCATAGGAGGAACGACAACAAGGCATTAGCCACGGCCCGTGCATGGGAGTCATTGGTGGTTGAACTTCAGGGGCTGGTGTCTGACGGTGGAGGGGAAGGGAGCATACCTGACCGACAGGAGGAAGCGATAAGTGGGGAGTAGGAGGGGGGGTCACGATGGTGGGAGGACGCATCCGAAGTGGCTGAAGCTGGGGGAAAGCCCAAGCTGCCAGAGATAGGTTTGAATACCCCTGCACGAGTAATAGTAATAGGGGGGGCCGCATCTGGGGGAGGATAGGCAGACGGGGGCGCACTGACATGGGTTGCGGGAGGGAGTGGGAGCCCAAGCGGGAAGGGTAACCTTTCCCATGTATACACAGTTGAAATGTCGTATGTAACGCTCTTCGGTGGGGTGCTGGGACTCTTGTGGGAATTGTATTGAGATGTTGGTACGAAAATAATAAAAAAAATGTTTAAACAAAAAAAAATGTATGTATGTTTGCAAGTTTTTTTAAAACTTTTTTTATTACAAGCGCCTGACAGGCAGCTAGAGTGGTCAGGCTAGATCTAAAACTTACTTCACACGCACACCGCTAAATACTATGCATAACATCACAAATATGTTCAAATTGCACTGACACAAAAATACACAAGGCATCCCAAGAGAATTGTCACATTTCAAATCTACCTCCAAGGGTTGTCAAGGGAGGTACCCATTACCAAAACCCTAGCTTATTACAATAATCTACACATACCTTTCCACTGGTTTTAACAGAGCATAATTATACCAATCCATCCTGAGCAGGCTGCCACAATCCTTACAGGTCTCAGTATCTTTCACAGGCGCACAGGTGCATCTCCACAAGCTTGTCAGCTCAATGGCTCAATTGTGCTGGGAGGTGAAGCAGTGTGCTCCCACCCCTTCCTGTTTTGAAAAGGCTCCTTTGAGCCATTGAGCTGACGAGCTTTTGGAGATGCACCTGTGTGCCTGTGAGAGGTGCTGAGACCTGTAAGGATTGTGGCAGCCTGCTCAGCAACCCCATTTACAAATTTGTTTTTATCTGTACTGATGACGGATGAAATCCAAAAGCACGTGTCTAGAGATGTACAGCACTAACTTGCACCAATTTTGGTGGAACACTCCAGTAAAATGTCAAGTAAGCATGTATTAAGAACTGCATTTACCATAATGCTAAAGGGCGAATTGTGTTGGGAGGTGAAGCAGTGTGCTCCCACCCCTTCCTGTTTTGAAAAGGCTCCCTTGAACCATTGAGCTGACAAGCTTGTGGAGATGCACCTGTGCGCCTGTGAGAGGTACTGAGACCTGTAAGGGTTGTGGCAACCTGCTCAGCAACCCCATATAAAATTAGTTTTTATCTCTACTGATGACGGATAAAATCCAGAAACACGTGTCCAGAGATGTACAGTACTAACCTGCACCAACATTGGTGGAACACTCCAGTAAAATCTAAAGTAAGCATGTATTAAGAACTGCATTTACCATAATGCTGAGGGGCGAATTGTGCTGGGAGGTGAAGCAGTGTGCTCCCACCCCTTCCTGTATTAACACCACACTTAACTTGTGTGTTACTTCCATTTGCGATCCATTGCTGTGGTGATGAATATAGTGCAGAGCAGAAATACTACTGCTGCTGCTGCTGGAAGGATGGAGAAGCCAGGATCCCATGGAGAAAAATACACACTGCCAGAAATACTCCGGCAACCGACTGAGAGCCAGAATACAGAACTATGAGCCAGATGTACCAAGTGTTTTTGCATTCTCAAACGGCCTGAATTTGCAACTGCAAAAAGGCATTATGGTATGTACAAAACACAAATTGCAATTCAGTCATGTTACCACAATTGGTGTTTACAGCCAAATACCAATTTGGGGGGAGGCGTGTTTAGGGCAACAGAAGCAATACAAGGCACTTAATACAAGTATGATGTACATAAGTGTGTAAATACACCATGATAAAGCCATATGTTATTTTAGAAAACAAATGATTTGTTTTCATATTTTGTATGTAGAGTTCTGTAGTGCTTAAAGAATGACTTTCTTGAACATAATAACACAGACCAAATATGAGGCACTTATAAACCTATTTGCATGAGGCAGAATAACATACTCAATAACCAATCACACGATGGTGAGACATAAATACTCCTCTGGGCTTTTTCAAGATGTGATTGACACTTTCTCGATGCAATAAGTGAAGAGGGCTGTTAGGTTTTGCGAATGTTTTCCACAAGTCCTGACGACAATCCGCGTCACTTCCCAGAGTGTGTTGTCTGTCCGTACTAAAGAGGGTGCACAAACAGAGTCAACCACTGGGGAGATGGGCTGACAGAGGCCTGGGGGGAGTCAGTTTGAGAGAGGGACACAGGACGCCTAGATTTTCTTTAGCACAACCCTCTCTGATGTTATGTCTATGGTTGTAGAAAATCAAAAGATAGATATCACGCACACCAATTGTTTATCAAAGTCTCGTTGAATCTTTTACAGGTAATTGCGTGCTGCTAGAGGAGCGACCCCTGAACCTAGGTCGGTAGATAATGTTAGTTGCACTGCCCCATCCGGGGTAGTGTCCCTCTATGCGCACAGCGCTATGGGGTAACGAAGTTACCAGTCTTCTCAAGCGTAAATTGAATCAAAAGTTCATTTATTCATGATGAAAAATATGTTTGCCATATTATAAACTTCATATGTTGAATCACAACGATATCAACGGATATCCTCTATGCATTTCGGGTAAAAACCCTTCGTCAGGAGGAATCCTATAACAGAAATAGGAGATCATGTTGCTAGCCCCCTTGAAGATTAAATGATTAAACAAACCATGCGAATGAGTGTGTGACATATCCCTTCCAAGAGATCAAAATTGAAATATGGAAACACACAATTATATGGAGTCACTCAAAAGAGTATCCTAAAAGGTAACAGTGCTAAGGTAGATAATAAGGCGAGGTGAAGCATAGTGATGGTGAACTTGAAAAATAGTGCGCGAGTGAAATTTGATGGTAAAAAACACCGCGTGTGAAATTATATAATGCTACAATGGGTTCAACACATAAAAGAAGTGCTCAGGCGTTGTGCAGGTAATGCGGAATGAACCGGGATCAAATACTAGTGCACGAGTGAAATGTTGATAGTAAAAAATACGCGTGTGAAGTTGTACGTATATAACGCTAAGGTGGGTTCAGCACGTAAGGAAACTGCTCGAGCGCTGTAATCAAGCTAGTGAACGAAACAAGATCAAAAGAGCCAAAGTTAGAGAGGAAAGTTACCTCGATTCGTTGGTTAAACGGGCATGGTGAAAGTGTGCCGATCCGGAAGACCGTGGGTTACAAAGGTCGCCATGTTAAATAGGGAAGTAAGTGATTGACAGAAAAAGAGGACTCAAAGTGCAGCGGCCATCTTAGAGACGCGAAATGTGTTAGTTGTTGTGATAGTGTTTAATAACGAATGTGAACGAATATGTAGCAGGTGAAAAAACGAATCAAAGTAAAAAACGAATGGTTAATTGATAACGGAGGATTAGTAGTGGTGTTTCGAAGCAGCTTGAAGATGTCAAATGTCAGATGTTGAATGGAAGGCATGTCAAAGACAATAAAGTTGGAAAAATAAAGTTGGAAAAAATAATAAAGTTGGGAAAAAAGTTAAAAAAGAGTTGGAAAAAAGGTTGGAAAAGAAGGTTGGGAAATGAAGATTAAGGAAGGTTAAAAGCAACTATGCACCAAGAATCTTGAGTAGGAAATAGAATAACTAGAACAAATGAGTTAAAAAGACAATTGAGTTAAAAAGACAATAATATTGAAAAAAATCAAAGCATTATGGAATTAAACGTTAATGAATGAATTTTCACATAGGCATCAATACAAAGTCAAATGAAGCAACTGAGATCGAGGCGGTCATTCAGACCATGTGGTACCATCGAGTTCATTTTGTATATCCAAGATGTTTCTCTTTGGATCAAGAATTTTCGGTTGTCACATCCATCTCTTAATGGGACTGTCTCGCACACTAGGAAGCGTAATTGACTGACATTGTGTTTGTGTTCATTGAAGTGTGTTGCTACTGTGGATTTGAGATTGTTATTGCGAATATTGCTTTTATGTTCGTTTAATCGTATTTTCATCTTTCTTTCCGTCTTTCCAATGTACGGAAGACCACATGGACACTTCAACATGTACACGACGTTTTTGGAATCGCAGGTTGCTGACACAAAGAGTTTGATGTTATGACCCTTAGTTGGGTGCTGTATGTTGTTACCTTTGATAATGTTGTTACAGTTGCCACAGTTATGGCAGGGTGTGGTGCCCTTATATTCAGAAATGCACTGTGGGGAGCGTGTAGGTTTTAGTAAGTCCATGAAATTCTTGCTCCTTTCGTAGGTGAACAGTGGTTGATCTGAAAAAATCTGATTAAAGTCGGGCTCCATACGTAACAAGGGCCAATGCCTGAGAATGGATTTTCGTATGTTGAAACTTTCAGTTGAAAATTTAGTGACCATAACCAATCTAGGATGTGGTTCTGAAGATATTGGTTGGTTATTTAATAATGATCTCCTTTGTTTATTCAACGATTTCTCAATGGCCTTTTCTAGAATTTGTGATGGATAGCCTCGCTCAGCAAAGCGTCGTTCCATGTCTGAAGTTTGTTGGTTGAGTTGATCCGGCTCAGAGATGATTAGTTTTATCCTGAGAATCTGTGAGTATGGTAAGTGACGTTTGAGTGATGGCTGATGAAAACTGAGGTAGTGTAGCAAGTTGTTTCTGTCGGTATCCTTCCTGTATAGTGTGGTTTGGATGTGTTGATCGACAATGTAAATGGAAACATCAAGAAAATTTATGTGTGTATCACTGATATGGAAAGTGAATTTCAATCTGTCATTGATGGTGTTGAGATCCTCAATCGCTTCACTCTGGATGGACATGGAACCTCTCCAAATTAAAAAAATGTCGTCGATGTAACGAACAAACAGTAGCAAATGGTTCACCCAAGGTGTGGTGTGCAAAATATGGTCCAACTCAAACTTGTGCATGAACAGGTTGGCATAACAAGGGGCAGCACAATTGCCCATCGAAGTTCCATTTAGTTGAAGGAAAAATTGATTATTGTGACAGAAATAACTGTGGTAAAGTGTAAAATGTAAAAGCTCCATTAAGAAAACTTGTAAAACGTGAGGAGTCTGTGATTGTAAAAGGAAATGTTCCGTGGCCTCTAGCCCCATGTCATGGGGGATTGAGGTGTACAGGGAAGTCACATCTATAGTGCAGAAATACATGTCAGTTTCCCATGGGATATTGAAATTTAGGAGAATGTTCAAAAAATCCGTGGTATCCTTGACAAAGGTGGACATGGCCTGCACTAGAGGTTGAAGATGTCTGTCTAGATACTTGCCAACTGGTTCGTGGAGCGAGCCTCTGGTGGAAACAATGGGCCGCATGGGAGGATCCAATAAGTTCTTGTGTATCTTGGGTAGCATGCGTAGAGATGGGCTTCTTGGGAATCTGGAAATCAAGAATTTCTTTTCCATATCGCCGATGGTGCCCGATAGGACTGCTTTGTCCACCAAGTTCTGTAGTGTTTTCAAAATAGCCGATGTAGGGTTGTAATCCAGTTTAGAGTAGGTGTTTGAGTCTAGCACATGTTCATCTAGTTTTCGAGTGTAATGTGTAGTATCCATGGCGACAAGTGCGCCGCCTTTATCAGCATCCAGGAAGATGATGTCGGGATTATTCGCCAGTTGTTTGAGCATTGATTTGTCTTTTGTCGTGATGTTAGGATGTCTGGGTTTACGATGTTTGAAAACCGACTGAAGATCTTGTTTTACCAAAGTCTCAAAAGTATCAAGAATCTTGTGACTCACTGGGGCTACAAAGGTGCTCTTGGATGATAATCCTTTTAATGTGTTTTCGGTTCTTGTTCTAGGTTCAGTTAGAACGTTGTCAAAGAAATGTCTAAGTCTGAGTTTCCGCATGAATTTGTGAAGGCTTACTTCTGCTTCCATAAGGTTGCTGGAATAGGTGGGAACAAAGGATGACCCCTTCTGTAGTAAGCGTAGTTGCGATTTGTTGAAGGTAGTAGCAGAGATATTGATGACCAAGTTATCACAGTCCTTTACCGCTGACTCCTTGTAGTTCTCTTGTCTAGTGGTGGAGCTGCTTTTTTTGCCCCTCCTGGGTCTCCTTGATCTTTTTGGCCTGTCCCTAAAAAAGGGAACGCAGAAGATAAAGGGGTAGAAGTTGAAGTTGAAGGAATTTCAGTGTCTATAGTTGTTTGTGGTTGTTGTTGATCTTTTTGAGGGACATTTCTCGGTTTTCGACGAAAAGTGTCTGAGTCACTGGAGACTGGAGATGTATCAGTGTCAGATGCTTTTGACGTTGGTTTGAACTGTCTTCTCCGGGCGTATATCTCCGCCCAATTATAAACCTCTCCCAGTTTATAATCGATCGTGTCACGTCGAAACTTTCTAATTTTTCTCTCGTTCACTTCTTGTTTGTGTTTCTCGAGTTGTTCATTGATATCATTGAGAATTTGAGATAAATCATCTGAAGACATCTTCGTAGCCAATTCATTTTTAAGTTGAGTGATTTCTGTGTTCAAGTCTTCTAGGATGTTGGATAGTTCTTCGATTATCAATAATATGAGATCCAGGGAACATTTATTAAGTATCCCATACCATCTGTCGACAAATTTTGGGTCATTTTTGCTTTTAACCTTCCTTAATCTTCATTTCCCAACCTTCTTTTCCAACCTTTTTTCCAACTCTTTTTTAACTTTTTTCCCAACTTTATTATTTTTTCCAACTTTATTTTTCCAACTTTATTGTCTTTGACATGCCTTCCATTCAACATCTGACATTTGACATCTTCAAGCTGCTTCGAAACACCACTACTAATCCTCCGTTATCAATTAACCATTCGTTTTTTACTTTGATTCGTTTTTTCACCTGCTACATATTCGTTCACATTCGTTATTAAACACTATCACAACAACTAACACATTTCGCGTCTCTAAGATGGCCGCTGCACTTTGAGTCCTCTTTTTCTGTCAATCACTTACTTCCCTATTTAACATGGCGACCTTTGTAACCCACGGTCTTCCGGATCGGCACACTTTCACCATGCCCGTTTAACCAACGAATCGAGGTAACTTTCCTCTCTAACTTTGGCTCTTTTGATCTTGTTTCGTTCACTAGCTTGATTACAGCGCTCGAGCAGTTTCCTTACGTGCTGAACCCACCTTAGCGTTATATACGTACAACTTCACACGCGTATTTTTTACTATCAACATTTCACTCGTGCACTAGTATTTGATCCCGGTTCATTCCGCATTACCTGCACAACGCCTGAGCACTTCTTTTATGTGTTGAACCCATTGTAGCATTATATAATTTCACACGCGGTGTTTTTTACCATCAAATTTCACTCGCGCACTATTTTTCAAGTTCACCATCACTATGCTTCACCTCGCCTTATTATCTACCTTAGCACTGTTACCTTTTAGGATACTCTTTTGAGTGACTCCATATAATTGTGTGTTTCCATATTTCAATTTTGATCTCTTGGAAGGGATATGTCACACACTCATTCGCATGGTTTGTTTAATCATTTAATCTTCAAGGGGGCTAGCAACATGATCTCCTATTTCTGTTATAGGATTCCTCCTGACGAAGGGTTTTTACCCGAAATGCATAGAGGATATCCGTTGATATCGTTGTGATTCAACATATGAAGTTTATAATATGGCAAACATATTTTTCATCATGAATAAATGAACTTTTGATTCAATTTACGCTTGAGAAGACTGGTAACTTCGTTACCCCATAGCGCTGTGCGCATAGAGGGACACTACCCCGGATGGGGCAGTGCAACTAACAATGTCTATGGTTGTAACACAAGCATGCACGGAGACTCTCCAGTAACACAACAACCCATGAATCAGGAAACGTGCACGTGTTTTAGTATAAATGAAGAGCACATCTTATTCACAATAAACACATCATGAGCATGCATACTCACTGGCTTTGGAAAGGGGAGCTACAGTGAGCCTAAGCCAAGTGGGAGTAGAGCCGGTAAGTCCTAAGCTCAGGAAACGGATCAGGGCTCTTATGAGCAGGGAAGAGGAAAGAGGGAGACACAGCAATGCGACAAAGACAAAAGGTAACCCAGGGAGCAAGTCAACATAACGTTCAGTGGCGATCAGCCATAAAGAGGCCATTATTCACTAGTCTTGGAGCATTTACTGTGCACTCAAGTACAGGCAGTCACACCATAGGCAACTTCAATTGACAAAGGGCTGCTAATCCTTTGGATATGTCAACTATCACAGCGGGAGCTTATGACACCGAAGTTGCACATCCAGACAATTGTTCCCTTACGTAATAGAAATAGTTCCGTTATTTTATGTGAATGTTTCCACAATTGGTAAGCGCGTGGTGCTCTACCACCAGTAGATCTTGCTACGTGGCCATGGTTGGAGTGGCGGTCTCCACAGTCATTCTCAATATGGAGGTTTTATTTGGTAGTGAGTATAACTCTATTTGGTTCAATCACTGTTCTTTGTGATCGATATGGCCCCATTATATGGAAAGAGATTAAGTTATCAAAAGTAGTTGCCTGCTACTCAGTTGAGTTTATCAACAAATAAAATGCATCACCGATCAGATCTACACCAAACAGAACAGAATCCTCACCTGAATTTCCAACCTCACTACATTCCAATCTAGGGACCACCTGAACATATTCGGTACAGTTTAATGGCATTGACAAAGAGCGGTGGGCTTCATAATATATATGTCATAATATTAAGGATACTTCACAAGAAAATCCAATTGTGACCCACACTCACTGTTACAAAGGCTCTCTCTCTTCCCCTGGGACACAAGGTGAACATATCAACCATCCTTGACAAGAAAAGCAAGTTGTGCACCATCCTCCCTGCTTGCTCCACATATTGGGAGTCGTATTTCCCAATGATAAGAGATGCAATGAAATGAAAGCGCAACAATAGACTCAATTTTGAATGCGAATAAACTATTCGTATGAATGCCGACGTGTGTGTGTACGATTCTGTGTTATGTGATACGCGGCATATAACTATTCAAAATGCTACTTTGAATCAAATTAATTTAGTGATTGAAACTTCAGCGGAAAACAAATGTCAGTGCCCTGTACACCTATCATGACATGGGAGTGTCCCTATCCGATTCTAGAGAGGATTCCTTGAACATGCAGACCTGTGATTCCGATCCTTTTCCTGATTGTCAATTTAGATTTTATAATTTTAGCTATTGTAACTATTGATGAAGTATAGATAAAAGCCTTCAAAATGCTTTCCAACACACATATAAATATTTGCAAAGTAAAGAACACATATCGTAAATTATAAATATGCGGTAGCATGGGACAGTCCTAGGACAGTCATAGGGAAGCACAGCAGAGGGACTAAAGTCAGGCGATGTTGATGGCCAGCCCCCCCTCCCCCCCCCAAACTCCCCCCCCCCCAGACCTAAAGCGCCACTGACAACAGGCAAAGAGTTCAGAGCTCTGACGAACCATAGAGGGAAAAACCTACAAAGGTGTGGGATGGGAAACTGAACAAACTAGCGACAAGCGGTGAGCCAATGCAATGCAAACGTTGCCAGAGAGCTTTCCTAAGGCCTTCATGATGTTTAAATACTGCCTCTGCCTGTCATATTATGTTATCTAGTTTTATAAAGCGCACATTCACCGATAGGTCTCTTGGCGCTAACACTACAGAAGCGAAGCTACAGTTTTACACTGTTACTGGTCATGACCCAGAAGTCCCACCCTTGTCCGGGGCTTGCTCGCTTCTCACGGTGCCCCAGCTGCCACCGACCTTGAAGGAATTCTGCACCTCACAGGTGCCCTTGTAGCCACCTCATCCCCCAGACACCTTGCTGATTCCTGACAGGACTGATCTGAACAAACCAGCGCTGGATGGGGCTGACCCACAGCCCACTCTGTTTATTATAGACTAGAGCTCAAGGCGACAGCCAAGGCTCTCGCGCTTAACCTTAGCATGGCTGCTTGTCTACCAAGAACAGGAAGGGTCTCTTTCAATTCAAAATAATTCTGAAATTATAGGAGCTTTACAAAGGCATTGTATTTTCCTTTAATGAGGAAATAGTGACCATGAATGTGGGTGTACCATTGAGACAAAGCGTGAAGGATCCAAAGATAAGATACAAGTCGGTGGTGTGTCAGTAGTGAAGTTACAAATATTAATTGTCAGCCTCCTTTCCACCAAAGTGATTGAAAACATTTTGAATCTGGTAATAAACAGCAGAGAATCTACTCCACACTTTGTATTCCTCCCTGCTTTGCAAACCTTGGATTCATTCTTAGAACATGTCAAGCGGATACCATTAGGGTAGTGATGAGCAGTTGCTGAAGGAGGGAGTGATGTCCGCAAAAAGTGAAATCAATCTCTCTATAACGTTGTAGAAAAGACAGGTTCAGATACAGACGACCCACCTAAAAACATTCAACGGGGTTTGCCCAAATCACCCTCCATTGCCTGGGCTAAGAAACTACACATTATAGAAAAAGATATCAAGACTCAGAATTGTATTTCGAAGCACAGTCAGTAAATGTTGTTCGGCGGTGTAGAAACCTCATGTGCAGACAGGGTTACCTCACGGTGTATCGCCTAGACTGAGGGGGCGAACACTGATTTGTAAAGAATGTGGGTACAGGCAGCAAGACATTGAATTATGGATATGTATACATATATGTGTAACTGTTTGTCATTGTTTTTGATTGTTTCTATATATCAAAATAATTATTAATTTTTCCAAAGGGACTCATTGTGGTATGTGTGTTTTTTGGAAATGCAAAAATTGTAATGGGACTCTGTACCATTTATAGGGCAATTTGATGTTACCTATTGTTAGGTAATTGATAATATTTCCTCCATACCATCTTTTTCTATACTGTGTACTACCTAAATACAGGCAAGTAATAAATGTGATACCTACCCCAAAACTCTTGTGACAAAACCTAGTGAGTCACATGAATTCATTTTTGAGGACAATTGATTTCTGGGTGTGGTTAAAGGCTGTTATAGACTAGCACAGAGCACTGAGTAAGTAACCACCTCTAACCTGGACGATCTGCGTGTGGAGTGAAATGTTACCATGTTGGGCTATGATCTTAAAGATCTGCTGGCGGCTTTTGACACGTTATGTGACTCAGTTCTCCCTTCTTCACTGATTGATATCACCACTGGGGACAAGTCCCTAAAAGTCTGCACTTTTGCAGAATCCAGTACACTTTGTTAGTTGTGCATCGTATCTCTCACCATCGCCAATGAAATCCCTAGCACCTTAGAATGTCTACCACCAAGGGCTCCCTGACTGATGAAGGTAATATTACTGAGGGGTAAAGGACTACTGCTCCTACTCACACGTGCGCCGCTCCTGTTCTTGCATTGACCTGATGCTCATTTCCTTCTCGCTTCTGGACTCCATCGCAATCACTGCTATCTTCATGTCAGATCATGCACGTGTAGAATTGACATGTGGAGCAGCGGACACCCAGAGGAGATAGATGGTGAAGGGTAGACTGGGGGCTGCTAGGAACCTTAGGAAAGAATTGGCTTAGAAGTTAGAAGCAAACTCCATGATCAACAAAAACTAGGTGTCTCCCAGCAGTAGTATGGGATGCCTTTAAACCAACAGTTTAGGTTTGTAGCCGGTGGGCTGGTGGCAGGAAGAGCATGGAAGAGAAGTTTGATGGAGGATGGATTAACAGTTGAAATAAAAGCCCTTAAGGAAGTTGATAAACAACAGCGTCACCAAACAGCAAAAGGACACTTAGCAATAGCTAGAGGCTAACTGAGGCTTCATAGAAGCAACGGGGCAGGAGCCACCCTCTTGCACTCAAGGAAAAACGTCTGTTCTTTTTTTGTGTGACTAATGTCAACTGGTATCAATCAATCAATCAATCAGGGAATTGTAAGCACGCTACTCACCCGTGAGGGTCTCAAGGCGCTGATGCTAAATAACATGCAGGTTTTGGACACTCTGTTAGTCACCCTTTCAAGTCAATATTACTAATTTACTAAGTCCTAAACCTTGCACATACACAATCTAAGGAGTCAATGTGTCTCATGTTTGATTTACCTTTTAGTAAAGTACCCAGTATTTGAATACTGAGCAAAGTAAGGATGCAAAGAGACTCCGAGATTGGACAGCTCCGAGCACATTCCATTCCACCATGTAACTCGGGGTGCAGGGAGTCTGAGGCAAGGAGTTCCGAGAGACAGAGAGTGCGGAACTAGAGAGTCCTCGGACCGACAACCTTGAATACTATGGGGCCAATTCACAAAGCGATTTGCACTTGCAGCTGCAAATGACTAGCCATTCGCAGTCATTAATGCATTTATTCGTACGTGATATTTTGTCTGACTAAATCCGGCGTCAGAGGCCAAAGTTTTGGAACAGCAACAGACACAAGAGTCTCTGCGGATTATGCACAAACATTTTTAGACCAGCACCCGCCATGGGCATGGTCAACGATTCACTGAGTCAAGAGAAGGAGTAAATGTCTTTCCAGGGTAGGAATAGGAACGGACCAACCAGCCTAACACAGGCATGGCTGTGGTGAAAGCGGGTTCTCCATGCATGAGCGAAGGCCTCACTGGTTCATGCTAAGGGAGAGCGTCTTGTGCACTTCATCCCTTATCTGGAAAAGATCTTTGGACCCAGTGCACAAACATCTCCAGTAAAAATGAGTCATTCGTGCCTTTACGCTTTGGAGCATGATAAGAGTAGATCGCGGATTTTGGAAAGTATTTTAGGACTATTCTGTGAAGTCTACGCCAGTCGTAGTTTTTAAGAGTACTCAAGGACACAACAATGGACGTGTTCGCACTTCTAAACGTTTTGATTTTGTTTCTACACAAAGGAAACACAATTCCTATCCAGAAACCCCAGTTTCTACACGCCTATCAATTTTGGAAATGCCCCCTTACCATCCCCTTCCTGAAAATGCATTTGCTGCTGTCTTTAAGTTTAGATCATTTATAAGCAGTGTGTGGGTGGACAATGACCTGCAAGAAGTTGGTGCAGCAACTTATTGGATGAAAACACACGCACACTCACTTCCAGGAGCAGAGTTGCTTGTAAGGAACATCTATCACGTGTATGGTTCTGGGACTCAGGAACAGGATGTGTCATTGTAAATACCTTTATTTGTGCAGTTAATGTTTACTTTAACTTGGATGCACTAATCTTGTGAATTGAGCACTTTTTCGCATCTATTCAACTAAGGGCTGGTGTGTTGGACCATAGAAATATGAGGTCCGCCCTGACATTTATTCCTGTACGCAACCTCAGGACAGGCCGGTGTAGAGCCAGGAGGACTGGCTCCAGTCCAGAGTTTCAGGATAACCACCACAATGTAAATTAGCTCCATTTACATTTATTAAATGTAGGACATATCCTGAAAATCCTTCCTGGTCTGGCTGTGGCTTTCACCTTAAGCCCGCTTTGCTACTTCCTTTCACGATCTCTTAGGTTGGTTGACGCTTTTGCAGGGTCCGAATGCTTCTGTTCTATGCTGGCTGCATCCATTGCCAAGTTTCTTTTTTCCTAACCTGTCCTACTTGGATTTTTTTTGTCAGTGTTTTTGACATGGTAGGTTTTGTTGAGTACCTATTCAAAAAAGATTTGCTGTGCCTCAACAAGGCGATTCTGTTGAACACCCAGTAGGTGCCGGCGTAGAGGGTAGGTGAGTCGGCTGTTCCCCAACGACGGAATGGACACCATGCTACTGGGTGTCCAATAGAATCGCCGCACACTGGTTGAGGCAATGTCCCCTACTATGGGAGATCATTGAATAGCACTTTTGAATATTTCTATCATAGTGACTACATGTGATAGGTAGCTATTAGCCCCACCACTGAGTGTAGATAGATTCACTTCACATAGAGTAGGTCCTGAAGAATTGCCATGGATTATTAGAACCATAGCGCAAGAAACATGTTGACCTTAGGAGATGAGCCTAGCTTGTACTGAACCTAGAAGCCAGGAAAGCTGCCACCCTACACGTTTTTAGTCTAGGGGATAACCAGCCTGAATAAAAATCCTTATTTGGATTATCCTACTTGTTTTACTCACACACTTTACTGTATCTACACTTCACGGGCCACACCCCCCCACTTTATCATACGGCAAGGAACAAAAGATCTCCGACAAAGAGCCCCTTTATGGGAGCCCGTTGGGTATTGCAGTGCCGACCCAACGAGGAGCAGGTTCAAATGATGAAGCATGACACCTAGCTTGCTGGGTGTGTGAGGACCCTAGTTCCGACAGAGCGGGATCCCTCCTGGTCCTTCCACAACAACAGTGCCCGACTTCCCTATCAGTATTCACGATAGTGGTGGGTCAGATGTCTGTTTTGGTCTCTAGGCATCACCTTGTTGAGGAACAGCAAATCTTTTTTGTATAGGTTCTTACAGGGCATCTTTTCTGGACCTCGTTAAAAAGCCCCTCAGTCCCCCCCTTTTGTTGAACAACAGGTTTTGTTGAGTGCCAGGCTTGGAGGCTATTCTTACTAGTTATTTTGAGCTAACTATCCGATTTATGACTTTGTGGTTGTGATTTGTAAATGCATTTATGAGTAGATGGTATTACTGGAGTACTACTGCTGCATTGTACTGATAAGTGTACTCCTCTGTGACTTGGCTCCAGAATGCCCAACTCCCTATTAGCAAAAGTGCAAAGAGGGCACTTTCCTATCTGTTTGTATTAACTTATGTGAGTATTCCCATATTATTCCCATTTTAAATGTTTTAGAGATGGATCAAAAAGATATTAAAGAGTCTGTGAAGTGCTACTACACAAGGGCGTGGGCACCTTTGGTGCAGCAGGTGTAGTGGCACCGGCGCTCACAGCCCTGAAGGGCCAATTGAACCCTGTAAATTGCTGTTTTTTACTATCCCAACAGCAGTCAAAGGGCAAATTGTCCTTGCTTGCACCAGGGCCCATGCATCCTTGCAGCGCTACTGCTACTACATACGTGCCACTTCACGTACTCGTGAATGCCTCTGTGTGTTTCAGCACTATGCTGCTATACCTAAATCACTTTCTGGCAAGTCTGCTGATCCGCATTAATTTAATCTCCACAGATTGCCTGCAAGCAAATGCAATGCTTTTGATGGTGTTCGTTGTCTTGCACCTAATTTGGATTTATCCCCGCACCATTGCTCCCTTTGAATGATCAGTGTTTATTATTGTTATGGGACATTTTTTTTTTTTTTTTTTTTTAAACCGTTTATTACACAATCCAAAAAATATACAAAGATGGGCCTACAACCTTCAGGCCGGCCGCTAGCAAGCAGAAGGAGCATGTGATACAGACAATAGCACGCATGCTGCGGCAGAGGGAAAGTCACAGGAGTTGGAAAGCGTTGGCAGCCACACCATCCGGACCCCACATAACGGTTTCTTTTTAATATAAATAACAGCAAAAAACAAATCCACAAGGCAACCCACAATCGGAAACAGCAGCATGTGCTTCCCGATGAGGGGGACCCCACTAGTCCATAGGAGTATCGAGGGGGGAAAAGGTCAGGACGGGGACTAAGTAAACTCATTACCCAGAACCGGAAAGACAAACTGGCTAAGGAGACGGGGCCGGTGACGGATCGGGCAATAACGGCGGGGTACAAATTCCCCCACGGTAGGCGTTCCAGGGGCCCCACACTTTCACCCATTTCCCAGGCTTACCTCTCGCAACATACACCACCTTTTCCCGGAACATGCACCAATCCATGTTATCCTTCCACGCCGAGACAGTCGGCGGCCTCTGGGAACCCCACAGTTGAGCAATGTCACGTTTGGCCACCATATATCCCAGAGTCACCCACCACGTCTGCGGCACCGAGTAGTCGGTTGGCTCCCACACATTCAGAAGACATCTCCTCGCCTCGGGCAGCAGCGGCACACACGTAACTACCCGCAAAACCTCATGCACTCCACTCCAGAATCGCGCCACATCCGGGCATTCCCACAAAATATGGAGAAAGGTCCCCAAAGAGCCACACCCACGCTTACACAACCCGTCCACAGCATAGCCCATACGCATCAGCCTCGGCCCCGTAACATAGACCCTATGGAGTATCTTGAGCTGGACGAAGCGAAGGCGGGCCGGTATGGCCACCTCTTTCGGGGAGGCCACTGCAGACACCCAGTCCTCGTCATCCAGCTCCAGTCCATCGGCAACCCATGCCTCACGAAGGCTAGTCAGCAGTCCCGATCGGTCATTGATAAGTTTTTTATAAATTTATGAAATAGTGCCGTCCGGTACATGCCCATCCAGCACTCTATCTTCTAGCGGGGAGTACTCCGGGATGGAGGCGACGTCCGGAAAAACGGAGCACAACGCATGACGAATCTGCAGATATCGAAAATACTCCCTGTCCTGCAGCTGGAATTCTGTCTGCAGCACATCGAACGTCTTGAATCCCCCCCTCGTCCAGAGGTCGCCCACCCTGCTGATGCCTATCATGTCCCATTTCTCAAAGCCCTTCGAGGTCCACAGAGAGCCCAGCCGCTCAGATGCGTTTAATGGCGTCGCCCGGGTCAAGCGATCCTTCCACCCCATCGCCACGTTAGCCGTGTGCCACACCCGTACCATGACCCCCGTGGGGCCCGTCAGCGGCGCGTCATGCGAGCTAGAATAAAGCGCCCGATTATAGTCACCGCCCGGCAGCAAGAGTTTATCCATCTCAAAGGCCGGGTTCAGGGCGGGCCCGTAAAGGCCGTGATTGATCGCAGCCAGCTGGGAGGCCCAGTAATATCGCTTGATATCTGGGAGGGCAACCCCCCCGTCGTACCACGGGAGCGTCAGCTTCGCCAGGGCGATACGCGGCCGACCCTCCCAAAACAGTCGGCGCTGCAAACTCTCCACCTCGCGAAAGTAGCGCGCCGGGACAACGTCCATTGTATTCTGCAAAGCATACAGGAAACGTGGCAGCGACATCATCTTAAACAATGCCGCCCGGCCGAGCGGCGAGAGCGGCAAGCGCTTCCAACGCGCGACGTCCTCCTTCAGGCGCTGGAGGGGGGGAAGCAAGTTCTGGCTATATCGGGCCTCCGCGTCCAGGGTAATGAAGACACCCAGGTACCTAAATCCCCGCGGGGCGATCTGAATAGGACAACCCCGCGGAAGGATAGGATCCTCCCCAGAGAGGACATATACACACGATTTAGCCCAGTTGATGACCAGGCTGGAGTTGAGGCCAAATGAGTGCAATACATCAACCAGTACTATCAGTGATTTACGTGGGGAAGCCAGGTACAGAAGAATATCATCAGCGTAAAGAGATACGCGGTCCTCATACTCGGGGGACCATCGGAGACCACGAATAGAAGGTTCCCACCGCAGCCACTCCGCCAGGGGCTCCAGGGCAAGCGCGAAGAGGAGCGGTGATAATGGGCAGCCCTGCCGCGTGCCCCTGCCCAGCTCAAACGGAGCCGACACTCTACCGTTCACAACCACCTGCGCTAGCGGTCCCGAGTACAACAATTTCACCCAACCGATGAATCCCGGGCCAAACCCAAACTTCGCCAGTGTCGCCCAAATATATGGCCACTCAAGTGTGTCAAACGCCATAGTGGCATCCAGGGATGCCAAAATGGCCGGTTCCCGTATAAACGGGACACGTGCGAGCACCCCATGCAAGCGCCGCAGGTTAAGCGCAGTGTTGCGATGAGGGATAAAGCCGGACTGATCCTGGTGAATCAAGTCGCACACCACGCCAACCAGCCGAGTAGCCAACACCTTGGCGAGAATTTTGGGCTCCGCATTCAACAGCGAGATAGGCCGATAGGATGTGACCCTGTCCCGCGGCCTCCCCTCCTTATGAATAACCACAATAGTAGCCAGACGCTGGTCTAGCGGGAGGGAACCCGCCGAGTGGGCCGCGAGGAACATAGCACGGAGATGCGGCGCCAGCGTATCCGGTCGCAGCTTGTACAACTCGATGGGAAGACCATTAGGACCCATGGCCTTGCCGGAAGCGACCGAACGTATGGCGAGGGCAATTTCCTCAGATGTTGGGGCGGCGTCCAACGACACTCTGTCCTCCTCCGAAAGGGAAGGCAGCGCGATATCTCTGAGCAGGGCATGGGAATCCTCTTCCGAGCGGGAGGACACCGGGAAATACACCCCACGGAAATATTCTGCAAAGCAGTCAACAATTTCTTCCGGCTCAGTAACACACACACCATCCTGTTTCTCAATCGTTGGGACAACTCGACTCGCTCTCTCCTTTTTGTCCAACCACGCAATCAATTTTCCAGCCTTTTCACCCACATCATACAGTCTCCCCTGTTGCTCTCTACTGAGGCCCCTGGCCGCCTCCGTGACGAGGGCCTTATAGGCCGCTTGCTTGAGTCGGAGAACATGTAATTTGTCATCCGTCACCCCACATTCTAGATCATCCTCCAACTCGGTTATCTCAGTTTCAATACGGGTCACCTCCTCCCGCTCGCGCCTCCGGGAATGGGAAATAAGGGACAGGGCCTCCCCCCGGAGTACCGTCTTGAACGCCTCCCACAGAGAGACCGCCGATGACACAGACCCCACATTATCGTCAAAGAAGCGCTTAAGGGATTTAACCAACTCTGCGTGAATGGCGGGGTCACGCAGGTACCAAGGATTAATCGGGACCACCCTACCCTCTCCCCTCGGGAGAATATCAAAGTGCAACAAGAGTGGGGTGTGGTCTGAAATACCCCGCGCCAAATGGCGCACCTCCCCTATCCTCCCCGCATGCGCCGCCGGCACCAGGACATAATCTAGCCTTGAGAGACTACCATGGGCCCCAGAATGAAAGGTGTACTGTAGCTGCGTGGGATGTTTCAAACGCCAACAATCCACCAGCCCCAAGGTATCCAAGAGGCCAGACAACCACGCTTGGGCACGGGGGAGATCCCTAGGGGGGTGACGATCCTCCATTCCTGAAACCACAGCGTTAAAATCCCCCCCAACCACTAGAATCCCCTCCGGAAGGCCAAGGAGGAGGCGTCCCAAATCCGCAAAGGTGGTCGTCTGCAACCCTGGCGGGACATAGACAGACACAAAAACGACCACTCTGCCCTCCATTCTACCCACCAGAACCGTGTAACGTCCCCTGTCATCATGGAGCACCTCATCAATTTCCAACGGGAGCGAGTTCTTGACCATGATGCCCACACCCCTTGAACCAGACGTGAAGCCCGAATGGGCCACAAGGCGGTAGCCCCGTGAATTCATAGCACAAAAGGAGTTACCAATGAGGTGTGTCTCCTGCAGAAAAACTATATCGGGTGAAATTCGTTTCAGGAACTGCAGGACCACACCTCGTTTTATCCTGTCCCCCAGTCCATTAACATTCCAGGACAAAAGACTCAGTCCCCTACCCCCCCATCATAAACAAAAGCAATCACTCGTCCCCCAGAGAGCACTTTAGAAATAGCACACCGATACTTTTGCCTTGTGGTGTAAACGAACAACACCCCACCCCAACCCAACCGCCCCAACAAAACTCCCCCCTCCCTGCACCCCTGCATGAGCCCAGACAGCCCCCCCAACTTGCAGTGTGCCTGTCGCCCCTATATAATGAAACTAGCTAGACCCCCTAGAGGAGGAAAGAGTACCCCTTCTAGACCCCGCACCACCTCCAAAGGAGGGAAAAAAGAATATAGAAGAACGAAAAACCCTAAGCTTGGCCGAGAGTGGCATCCTATCCGTCCAGAGTGAGGCCCAGTATCAACACCTCCGCCGCCACCTCCTCCCGTCCCTCGGGTACTCCGATGATGCGGATGTTATTCCTCCGGGCCCGACTCTCGGAGTCCTCCAGGCGCCGATCCATGAGCGCACTCGCCTGACGAAGTCGGTGCACCTCCGTTTGGAGGGCCGCCACCTCAGTCGTGAGGCCCGACGCGGTGTGGGCCAAAGAATCGACCCGGTCGTTAGTCTTGGAGAGATCAGCCCTCACCAGGTTGACATCAACTAGGACCGCGTCGATTTTATGGGCTAAGGTGTCAAACCGCTGGCCCACCGAGGCCTTCATCTCAGCAATGGTGCCCATGACGTCTTGCAGAGTCAGCTCTGTGGGCAAATCCGGGGCATCCGGGGGGCACTCAGAGGACTTGTGCGGTACACCGGGAGATCCTTTCGGGAGGGTGTAGCGGTCCATGATGTTGGCCTGATGTGCGGCGCCACGCCGGGTCGACTTGGCCTTCAACCGATCGCCATCTTGTTTCGTGGCCATCGTCGCGGGTCTCACACCCTCACCAGCCACGCAGTAAAAGGCCAGCAATTAAGGCCACGGGCTCCGGGGGGTCACCCCAGGACGGCGGAGCGGGCCACAGCAGGCAGGCAGGCTGGGTCACCTAGCGAGGCCACCCCAACACAAAGAGCGCCGCGATCCCACCTGCAAAGACGGCAAGGGGGCGCGAAAGTGAAAGTGAAAGTGCGGGGTACGCGACTCGCCAGGCCCAGCCCGCCGTTGTTGTTCACTTTGCCACCGGGTCGCCCCCAAACGCGAGTCCGGGGTCAGGAGCGAAACAGGCCGCAAACTTCAATCGGTGCTCACTCCGGCACCCGAGGTCCGATTCGAAAACGGGAAACGGGTACCACCTCGGCTCAGGCTCACCGACACAGTCCCCTCAACCGATGCAGGATGAAGACAGGATAAACGTAGGAGGTCGCGGAGGTCCTCGGGAGCCTCGCACCTACGCGGCCATCTTGTTTGCGCGCTAGGCTCCTCCCCTATGGGACATTTTTTATGTATATATTTATTTGTGTGATTCACTGAGCTGCTTTCCTTTATGCTTCAGTGTGTTCGCCTCTCGTATACAACTGAGGCATAGAGTGCCTGATTCTCAAAATACTTCATACATTTGCACCCACACCATGAGACCCTTGCATTGGAGCAAATGTTTTTCGTTGTTGCAGATTTACATAGCGCAAACTCGACCCAAAGTTATTGGAGTGCTTTATATGAGCACCAGTTACGTTACACAAGGACACATTCCTTTTAGGTAGGCACGGGGAGATTAAGTAATTTGCCCAGAATCACAGAAAGCTGAGCCGAAGCTGAGACTCGAACCTGGTTCCCTAGCTCCAAAGTCAGCAGCTCTGGCCATAAGGCCACAACCTCACCTCTTCCCAAATGTACCACATGTGAGAATTCATGGGTTTTCCTGCAGGAGGTCTGGAAGCTGCGCCATTCAAAGGCTTAGGGAAAACTGCCCTGAATTCTTAGTTATGCCTGAGTATTGAACTGCCTGCTTGTGTAATTGCACATGGAGTACAAAATCACTTCTAAGCAGAGGCTCAATTTAGTTTTCTTTTCTTCACAGGGAAGGTATATTTTTCCATTCAGAAACCCCTTATTTAGAGCCGAGCCTAAGTCGTGGCTCTCTAATCCATTTTTCTCCATTCAGGTGGAGAAGAGAGGTCACTCAGACCTGTCTAAAGTCTTCTAATTATCCTGCCACATAAAAAAATAGACCGGGTATGTGCTCCACCTACAACAGAGCAAGCATCATCGAATAAAAACATTTCTAGCTTTCGCAACAAGAATTTTCAATTCTGTTAAGGACACGGAGGCAAGGTGTATGCTCTCTTTCTTTACTGCCAAAACCCCAGCAACCAATCAAAACATTTATAAACAGAAGTATGAATCCCATTAGTATTAAACACACCCACTACCCCAACTTCCTTTCCATTCCACCAATCCTAGCTTTTCTATGTCCACAAAACCGAGAAAGACCTTGTTGCGGCCTCTTTCTTCGCCAGGCCAGTCTAATCATCAGCAAAGATGACGCCAAGTAACAACTCCAAGATCAGCAACAGAACCAATAACTGTCTGGATTTCAGTCTACAGGACAGAAACAGCGTTTACTCCCACTACCACTCTGCATAACAAGCGGCAGGACACCAACAGGAATCACTGCTTTTGCTCCGAACTTGCAACAAGAGGAAAATTTAACCATAGCCAAAACTATACTCATAATCAGGGTGGATAAATTGAAAAATACAGAAATACCAACAATACACATAAATCAATTTATCAATAGTATACAATAGTATACTCTCCACCATAAACACAGGTTGGGCTAATCCTCGCCTCCATGTCCCTAATAGAATCAAAAATTCTTGTCCCGAAAACTAGAATATTTTTTTTTCTATGTCAGGAGTGTACCACTACCTGCTGTAATTCCGACTACCCAACTGTGACTATCAGGTTGAATCACCATCACCAGGGTCAGGGTGGGAGGGAAGGGATGGGGGGGGTTGTTCATATTATGGTTTGGATTATTACTTTTAATGTTGTGTTGCCAAAATAAGCAGGACTCGAAGTCAGAGAGGGGGGCACGAGGACTTCGCATAATGAAAAACTGAACTTCCTTTTTTTTTAACGTAAATGTTATCGCAAAGCCCTGTTTGTCTTGCAAAGCGTATTATGTCATTTTGATGTCATGCTAAATAAAATGATCTTTGATAAATAAAAATCTACTCATGGAAGGGTACAAAACGTTGCAACCCAAGTATGTAGGACCTTTCAAAATCAAGCAGATAATAAACCCTGTAGCCATGAAATTGGAATTACCTCCTGAATATTGAATCCATCCCGTTTTTCATACCTCATTGCTTAAACTTTTTATGCCTACTAACTAACAAACACCACCTCCTCTGGTGATTGATGGATAGGAAGAATATGAAGTTAACCGCGTCCTAGATTCAAGAAGACGTCAGGGTAAGTTATTCTATTTGGTGGATTGGAAGGGTTATCCTCCTGAACAGCGTACTTGGGAAGCAGCTGTTCATGTGCATGCCCCATGCCTTGTGCGATTGTTCCATCCCCGCAATCCATCCAAGCCACGTCCTGTGGGGAGGCCTTTGGGGGAGGTACTGTCATGTCCCGTACAAACACAGGCACAACATAGTACCCCACTTACTTTTGTGAACACTGTATGTTGAAGGGTATGGAGTATGATATGCAGAATCTTACCTATTGTCTGTAGGATGCGGGTGGAAAATTCCCATATCGCTGTCCTTTTCTTTTTTGTATGTTTGTTATCGAGTTTGTTAACTCGTTGGTTTGGAGGCATGAGCACCCTACACATCAGGAAATTATTGGAGGTGGGACTATAAAACGGCCGCCCTCCGTGATTGGCAGTTACCAGGTGCAACCTGACTACTGTGGCTGGAGTTTCTTCTTTTTGATAAATAAACCATTTGAAATCATTCTCCTGACATAGGCATATTTGTTTCTCCATTGGGTTTGCTACTTCCTATTGGCGACAAGGATACAATATCTATCAAGTAAGTATTTATTGGTAGTCATGGACGTGTTGTCTAGGTGGCCAGAAGTTGGAGTCACTAGTGAAATTTGCACTGCTGCATTGACAAAACTTTTGTCCAAGTTTTTTGCCAGAGAGGGTAATCCCAAATGTATACGTACAGATAATGGATTGCAATTAACCTCTATGGAGATAGAAAGTTTCCTAAGTGACAGGGTATTAACACACAAAAAGAGCTCTCTCTATCATCCTGAAAGCAATGGCATGGTGGAAAGATTTAATAGTATGCTCAAAGAAACCATTCAAATTGCAAAGCGTAATGGAAACACTTGGGTTCAAGCTGTGAAGAAAAGGGTGGAAGAGTACAGATTTACTCCTCACTTTACCACAGGGGTTAGCACTTTTGTACTGATCAGAAAACGTAATCCCACACTGCCATGAGTCCTCCTAGGGTCAAAAATTACAGTGGATATGTGGGGTGCTACCACAGTTCAAATAAGGAGTTAAAGGGGAGAGAGAGAGAGAGAGAGAGAGAGAGAGCGAGAGAGAGAGAGAGAGACTGATGAAGTCTAAAAGAAAACAAACCTTTTATCTTTGCAAAGCTGTTGATCCAGCGCAAACCCAATAAATTGGTCAGGGATAAATATTCAATAACATCTTATACTTTGGCCCATACACATTCACCCAAATACCTGATGCGCTGGGGTCAAGTTTGTTAACTTTGCCTCAATTTACTCTTGTTACTCAGGCACAAAAATTAAACATCCTGTACTTTTGCGTATCTGAACAAATAATAATAGACTTTTCATCTACTTGGTCGATGGACCAATTAGTTGAAGAGTTGATGGCAATGGAAATTCTAAAGAAGCATTAATTATAAAAAAAACTGTCTAAAATAACCACACACTCTCGGTGAGATTTAATAATTTTATCTAGTAACAATAAATGCTCATAGTGATTACTTTCATAAGTTTGAATACTGGAAACCTCATGAGAGAGAGAACAATCTAATCATAGCAATTACAGAACTATCATTTCAAATACACGTTGCAAAGAGTGGATAGAGGAAGAGACATTAGATGTAAATAAAAATGTATCGATTTCAAACCAACAATTTGGAAGGGACAGATGAAGAGACAAAAGGTTCAGTGATAAGAATACAACTACAAATAATTTCTGCAAAGCAAAGTTAGATCAAATACAAACCCAAAGGATCTGTAAGGGAAAAACCACCACCCAGGCCTAGGCAGCAGTGGGGGACCCCCGAACCAAGAGTCAGGGATCAAAGAGTCAAGAACCAGGACAGGGACAGGACAGGAACAGCTAGGCTTGTCAGCGAACCGACGGACAGCAATGCACCCCTCACTCGGACACCTCCAGCCTAAGCGACCTAAACCACACCCCTAAAGCACCTATTCTTATACCCTACAATAGTTGCTAAGTTCACATTTTCTAGCTAAGGGACTGGTTGAGTTCTAGGGGTGGGATGTCACCACACTGTGAAATCATCTACTTTTGACTACACCATTGTTCTAAACATTCTTTTTACAAAGTCATCAAAACCTCTTCTCTCTCTCATGAGTACACATGTAACAATTTATTGCACATTTTAATAAATTCCACATCTTCATGTTCCGTTCCCACGTTGACACTGGCGTTGGCTGCTTGGCAATGTTCTGTCCTTCACCAGGTCACGTTTTTTCAGCTTTGTACAGCAGTTCAGTCATGTGGTCACATGGTTTCTGCTCGCTCTCAATTTCAACCGTCCTCTGTTAAGCTAATTTAAAAAGATAGAGGACTCGTTCATTACTAAAAGAACAGAAAACATACATTACTTATGTGATAATGTATTTTTACTGTTTAACCCTCACCTTAACTCTACTTCATGTTAACGGTTAGTCTAGCATAGCATAAGCAGAAAAGCAGCATTATTTATTAGGATAAAGCAACACACGTCATGCTTTTTACTAAATAAACAAGCAGCCTTGCCATGCAAACCTTCTTAATTCGTTCTAAACACAAGATTATTACAATTCTGGTTATTTACGTATTATTCTGGTTAGTTCATGCATTTTGCAAAGCAAACGTCCCACGTGTAGTGCAATTGTGCACATTAATCTTTCTAACACTACTTCCTGTTAGTACGTATTATAGGGGTGTGCTATTGAGCAGGTTTCTTTCGCAAAATCCTGCTCCATCAATACCCCTTCTGATGGCTTTTAGGAGCCATCATAAATACTCACCATAACGAGTGTCACCTTTCAATTTATCTAGATTTTACTTTCTCTCTCTTCTTTTATTGCACTCTTATTCAGCTTTTTCATCATATCATAGTATTCTTCATTTATCTCTTCTAACTCTGTCTCTTCTCTCTTTCTTTTAATTCCTTTTCTTTTATTTGTTTTGTCTGTTGCATCTTTTCTTTCTCTTATGCATTTACAACACTTTACAACTTACGCTGTTAATATTACTAGAGCTGCTATTGCTACCGAAAGTATTGGCATTAATATTTTCCCTAATAAACTACTCCCAAAGGTAGAAAACCACTTACTTACCACAGAGAAACTCTTACCAAGTCTCTCCCAAACACTGTCAACCTCCAGTTAGGTTAAATCTTTATGTAATTTTGTAATATTTCTAATATATCCTTCTATCCCTTTACTTTTATCCGGGATATAGGTACAGCAGTGCTGAATTTTCAACATGCCACAGACTCCACCCTCTTTTGCCAAAAGAATATCAAGGGCAAGTCGATTTTGCAAAACCATTGATCTGATTGCCACCATTTCAGTATCAATCATCAAAAAACCACCAGCAGTATCTGTTGATAAACGGTCAACCACTGTGGACAATTTTCAAATTTTGTGTGAATTTAAAACAACTTTAACTGAGGGTATCAGTGCACCAAAGATATCACCCACTATTTCCGAAAAACGTGCTCTCTTACTATGTATTAGTCCTTGTTTTACTTCATTGACACTATTGTCCTCACGGTCTACATGTTAAACATTTGGAAAAACAATCCCAAAATAACAGTTCCCGTTCCAATGTGCAGGTAACCTATAATAGGCGTTCTTACCACACACATAATATATTCCTGGGAAAACAGGATCAGTTCCACCCTTTAATCCCCATCCTCCAGTAATTTGGGAAGTATGCTCACATTCACTAGTGCCAATGAAATAATTATTATAGTTAGTCTTTGATCTAAACAAACATAGTTTCCCTTTCTGTGACCAGTCCAGGGACATCGCAGCGTATGTCTCACCCTTCTCATAATTTCCTTCCCTAAAAGCCCAAAGTGGTGCATGTGATTTCTGTTCATCAGCTTTCTTCTGGAAACTTGCTCTGCTATTTTCTACCATGTCCAAGAATAGCTTTTCTTCAACATGTAAGTCACATGATAGGTTATTTTTGTAGGCATGTTCTACATCTAATGGTTTAGTGATATGGAAAAATTCTCCCATATAGCGTGCATTTTTACCACTTACTACTTTATTTAGTTCCCTTACAATGGGTACTTCTGAAAATACGAAATCTATATCAGTATATTGATACTCCAGCTTCCCTGTCATGTAAAATAGGCTACTGAGAACACTTCATGACACACCATATATTAGTGAAAGGTGATGATATGTTATACCTTCAGAGACAGACAAAGGTAATTTCATGCAGACATAACAATCACTCACATTCATACTATCAGTATATTCATACAACAACTTGGTAAAAACATTTAACTAAAAATCACTAATTGATTTGTCATGATGGAGAATGCTTTCATCCATTTGTTCTATATTAGTTTTCATAGGTTGTTTAGAAACATCTTTCATTCCTTCAATCAACACATTATTAGTATTATTTCCAATGTTATTCACATTAAAAATGGGTATGACAACAATTAAAAGGACCCATACAATTGTTAATAGAAAAACACTGCATAAGCAGGTTTTAATACATCTATGTTTTAGTCTAGATTTTGGTTGTTAAGTCACTTCTGTTTCTGCCATTGTTATATACTACAAAACTATAACAATCTTTTAGTCTACAAACTAAAAATAAAAACAAAAATTGGTAAACATCTATATCAACTCTATTCTAAAAAAGATTCTAAAAATAGAATTTGTGTAATCCTTCACTTAATGACTTTCTTCTTCACCCCTTCCTTTTATTTCAGTCCTTTTGGTCTTTCTTGAGTCTTTAATTCAAATTCAACTGACAATTTTTCACCTTAACCTCTTTACAGTTCCTTTTAAGGTCGTCTCAGTTTGTTCTCATCTTCCCCTTCAGTATCACTACTGTTGTGTTCTTCACTTAAACCTAAGCTTTCAAATTCTTCTAGTATGACATATGTCCATTCTGGAGCTTTGTACTTCCTACATGGAATTCTTGCTCTTTTTGATTTTTGCGTTGTTTTTCTTCTTGTATTGTCTGGTCCCGTTTGGCTTGAGACTTCGTTACTTTGTTCCGGCCTTTTCCTCCATCTTCCCTGACTATTCTATACTTTAGTCTTCTTGCTCCATGTTAGAACTGGGAATCTCTAGTTGGCACAGGTATGCACTTGCGATAAGCAGGGACTCTCAATTCTAAGTCAGGATAAGGGGATCACCCTTTCAAATAACCCCTGCTCACCCTTTAGGTAGTGTGGCGCAAGCAGTCAAGACTATTCTCAGGGCGTCATAGGTTAAGCATTTGTGAACACATACAGTAATACAAGGACACACCACAAATGGACACCAGTCAAGGTTGTATCAAAAATAGTTCTCTTTATATAAGGCTTAGCACAAGACCAGAATAACGATTAAAATGACCACAGTATTATTTTAAAGTTCAATGTTCTTGTAAAAAGGCTTAAAATAGGCTTCTTTTACTCAATTCTGCTTCTTTTCAGGCTTTGTACGGTTCGTACCTGTGTGTGCGACTCGTCCGCATTAAAAATGAGGAAAGTACGAGTCAAACAATCGGTGCGGACTCCGGGGTCCGTGACGCGCACGCTGCGGTGCAAACAGAACAAAGTACCTTAAGTTCGTGGAGTCCGCGACGGACAGTGCGGGACAAGTCGATGGGTCCGGGTCGTAGTTCGGCAGCGTATTCAGATGCTGGTCGGGTCGCAGCGTCGGGACGCGGCGTTGGTAAGGGACCTTCAGGGATACGTGCGGATGGCCCGGATCAGCTTGCAGAGTCCGTGGCATTCGGCGTTCGGGCCGTACCTTCGGTGCGGATAGGCGGCGACACTTCTCGGCACCGTACAGCATACGGGGAGGATCAGCGTACTGCGGCTTCTCGGCTCTGAGTACGGCACGGTGCAGTGCGTTAGCAGCGTATGGACCGTACCTGCGGGACGATGGAGCTTGGGTCCGGCGTACAGGGTTCGGCAGCCAGTGTTGTACGTCTCGAATCGGCGGGGAAGGTTAGGTGCAATGCGGCCGGGAGGGATACGGCGCGTACTAACGCTTTTGGATCAGCGTAGATGCACGGTGCCGGGCGGCAAAGACACGGCTTCGCGGCGGATGGGGTACGAGGCGTACTGGGCCATAGCCAGCGGGAAACAAGCACAAATCGTCCAGGCAACTCAATTTTGGAAGGCAGATGAGTCCAATGGTCCTGGGACTCAGTTCAGGGGGCAAGCTCTTCTTCCAAGCCCTTGGAGATTGTTGAAAAACAAAGTGCAAAGTCTCTCTTAGTCTTTTCCTCTCCTCTCTCAGCAAGGCACCAACTGCAGGCCAATCCCCCAGGTCAGGGAAAGTTACTCCTCCTTCAGCTTCTTCCAGGTCCTTCTGGTCAGGCAGAGTTTCTTCGTGGTTCAATCAGGATCTGATTTCTTAGGAGCAGGGCTCCTACATTTATACCAAGTGTCTTTACAGGCCCGGGGGGCCTTTGCATAATCCCAGTCCAGTTCTTTTCAGTGAGGAGCACTTTGTTGTTGGGACTCTGGCTTCTTCATTCAGTAGGCAGGGCAGAGACATCAGACGCTCCCCAGGGGGTGGAGCCAGCATTGTGGTGGCAGAGCACTGCCCTATTCAGAGTCAAGGTGCACTCCTCCCACCCATCCTGGTGTAATCTTTCTATTCACCACCTGGCAGCCCCAGCCTGTCTCCTGGAACTTCCCAGCCCTGTCACTCAAGCTACACACAAAGAAGACAGCCCCTCCCAGCAGAGGCGGACTGAAATGGTTAGGCACGCAAAGGCTAACTTTCTAAAAGTAGCATTTGTAAACCCAGGATATTAAAATAACCTTTGCTAAAAGATGTATTTTATTATTCTGAGTTCAGGCATATTAAACATGAATTTCTACCATGCTTCCTGAGCCTGCTAGGATTATAGAGTGTTATAATCTAGCAGCCCATTCTGGCCTATGGAGAGCAGGTAGCCTTACAATAGTGAAAAACAAAAATGGCTGTAATTCACTATTAGGACATGCCACACACTTCAGGGCATGTCCTACCTTATCCTTACAATGCACCCTGCCCTAGGGCCTACCATAGGGGTGACTGATATGAAGGTAAGGGAAGGTTTAGGGACTGGCAAGTGGGGACACTTGCCCAGTCAGCATGACAGTACCAGACTGCATGCAGGTTCTGCAATGGCAGACCTTAGACACATTTTACCAGGCTGCTTCTGTGGGTGGCACAACCAGTGCTGCAAGTCCACTAGCAGCATTTGGGTATACAAGCCCTTGGCACCCCTGGTGCATTCTACTAGGGACTTATAGTAAACCAAATAGCCAAACATGGAAGTCAATTCACATAATATATTTTAACATAGGGAGAGCATATGCACCTTAGCACTGATCAGCAGTGGTAAGGTGCCCAGAGTCATAAAACAGCCAACACCAGGTCAGAAAAAATACAGGAGGAAGGCAAAAAGTTTAGGGATGACCCTGCAAAAAGGGCCAAGTCCAACACTCCACTTGACCAATTGTCTCCTTTTCTAGGTCTCTTTATCTGTACTATCTTTTGTTCACCATTCCTTTTATTTAATATCTGTTTTTCTCTGCTCCCTCGTGTTTCTGTAGGTTCAACGCTTGTTTCTGATTCATCAGTGAGTTCACCTTCTTTTAGCTCCTTTGTGACTTCATTCTCCTCTGGTCCTACTTCTGGATCATCAGCTGTTTCTCTTTCTTCTGTTTCAACAGCTGCTTCACTTCCTTCTGGTTCAATGGCAGCCTCACCTTCTTCCGACTCAACAGCAGTCTTTTCAGTCCCAGTATCTGGTGCCCACTTTACTTGACTTGTGCTTGGCTGTTCATTGTCAAAATGTTCAACAGAATTTGTCACTCCAGACTCTTCAGCTTTGCACACTTCTGCTGCTGGTTCTTGATTTTGATTACCAGTTGCTATTCTTCAGGTCTTTCAACTGGACTTAGGACTAGGCGGGTATTTTTATTTATTTTTATTTTAGAGTTTTTATAGAGCGCAAACTTGACTCGTTAGGGTATCAGAGCGCTTTACAGGAATCTGCAGTAGTAGACAAAAACTTGGGGGGGGGGGGTGCTGGATACATAGAGGGATAAAAGGACAAGTAATTACATTTTACAATGGCTTGCATGTATCCAGTTTGGTAATCCAAAACACTTCACTGCTGTGGTCGTCACCAATATGATCTGGTAAGGGCCGCTCCAGTGGGGTTCCAGGCACGTTTTCCTCACATGCTTCTTGACTAGGACCCACTCATCAGGATTCAAATCATGCGCTTGGTTCTTCTGTGTCGGTGTGGCATCTCTTTCAACCTGGCGGGACACAGAACGCACCAGATCAGCCAGTCCTTTGCGATAATCTAGCACACGATCATCAGACATATTCATCAGTTTGTTTGCAGGTATGTATGCTTATCTCATGGCTCTTCCCATCAACACTTCATGGGAGCTTAATCCAGTCTTTTTGTCAGGAATACTTCTAAGACTCATCAATACAAGGGGTAAAGCGTCAGGCCATTTCAGAGTTGTGGATGCATATACTTTCCCTAATCTAGACTTTATTGTGCCATTTATCTGCTCAACA
This sequence comes from Triturus cristatus, assembly GCF_964204655.1. Taxonomy (NCBI): domain Eukaryota; kingdom Metazoa; phylum Chordata; class Amphibia; order Caudata; family Salamandridae; genus Triturus; species Triturus cristatus. The sequence goes on along the minus strand of NC_140590.1, from coordinate 270,607,399 downwards.
ATACCAGATGCTTCTGGTCAATAGGCACAATGCAGCTTCTGTTCAATTTGTAATGCTGCACAAATCATCCGAATTATTTCATTATTGAAGTGCAATCCTGTATCTGGTTTCCATGGTTGTCATACCCAATAACGATATAGGGTCACCATTGTACCCACCTGGTTTGATATCTGGCATGTGTAAGCTCTTTTGGAGGTCAGGAAATAACTTTGCAAAAAGATTTACATCAACCGAGCATGAATCTGCCAACACCATGACCGGTTTGTTGTCTAAGGTGATACTACAAGATGGGAAACTCACTGTCTCATTGCCACCACCCTGCAATTGGAAAACCTATTTTGTTTCAAGTGAACTGTCTTTTTCAATAGTTAAAACAGGTTTGGGGCACTGCTTATTACACACCCTTGCTAAATGGCCCCTTTTGCCACACTTGTGGCACACTACTACTCTGGCTTGACAGTACAAATTGTTGGCCAGATTATTTGTACTCCCACAACAATAGCATTTGAGTTTGCTACTACACAATACCTGATTCAAATTTGTATTCCAATTTTCTTTCTTATTTTTTTATTAATGATATATATCACAGGATGACTGTCACCGCCTTTTTCATTTCCTTCATACAGTCACCGGTTTGCTCAATGCCTACAGCAATGTCAACAGCTTCTTTGAGATCCGGGTTGACCACTAAAAGTCTCTCTTGAATCTTGGAGTTCTTGGTAAACGTTACCAACTGGTCTCTGATGAGGGAATCCATGAAACTTTCAAATGCACTTGTGTTAGCTAACCCCTTCAAACCAGCAATTTTTCACTCATCCCTTGTACTCCCCATAAAACAACTTGTGTCTTTCCAACACATATTTATTTTTTTCTAAACATGCTTTCCCAATATGTTTAACACTACTTTGCAAACATTACCATTGCCATCACTTTCTTCTTCATCATCTTGAGAAGATACTAAAATTTTGTCATATGTTTTGCGACCCTCAACACCCAAACTGTGGAGCAGGGTGTGTAGCTTAAGCAATGGAGAAAACTGTTCCCCTCCGATAGCTATGAGGTAAGATTCCAAAAGACCTTTCCACTGTTTCCATCAATCAATCAATCAGGGGTTTATAAAGCTCGCTACTCACCTGTGAGGGTCTCATGGCCCTGGGGGGAGGAGGGTGCAACTCCGGATCATTCGAAAAGCCAGATTTTGAGATACTTCCTGAAGGTATGCAGGGTGGGGGAGCATCTGATGTTGACAGGGAGTTCGCTCCAGGTCTTTGCTGCAATGTAGGAGAAGGCTCTTCCGCCTGCTCTGGTTCTGCGGATGCGTGGGGTCTCTGCCAGGGCGAGGTCGGCGGAGCGGAGGTTTCTTTTGGGTACGTGGACAGAGACTCTTTCGTTGAGGTATTTGGGTCCGATGTTGAGGCTGAAAATGGCTGTAAAGAAATCTTTAAAGTTGTTTTGGATTTTATGTCCCCTGCTGTTTGTACTCCATCTCATATTCATTCTGAAGAATGGTTAAAACAGCTTGCAACTTTTTTTACAACCAAAATTACAACTATTCAAACCTCTCTTCTCGACCCTAGCTCACACGTGGCCGCAGGTCTCCCGTCTCCCCCTGTTTTTAGGGAGAGTTTTGGCCCTTCTCTCTCACATTTTCCTCATCTCTGTCATGACACCTCCCTGGAGCTTCTGTCTGGTTTGAAATCAGGTTCTCCACTTGACCCGTGCCCAGCTAAACATCTGGGGAGGGTAGCACCTGCTTTAAATGCTTTACTGAATCCACTCTTGAATTCTTCACTGATTACAGGAGTGGTTCCACAAGCATGGAAGCATGCCTTGATCCTGCCATTGATCAAGAAGCCTACCTTGGACCCCCTCATCCATGCCAACTATAGGCCTATCTCCCTTCTCCCTGCTCTGGCAAAGGTGGCCGAGAAATTTGTCCATCGGACGATTTCTAATTTCATTGAGGAACACGACCTGTTGCACGATACGCAATCTGGGTTTCGTGCAAATTTCAGCACAGAGTCGGCCCTCTTAGAGGTCACGGATGCCATCAGGGAAGTACTCGATTCTGGAGGAAGGGCTATGCTGGTAATGTTAGATCTATCGGCGGCATTCGACACCGTCCCCCATGATCGCCTGCTTAAAAGACTCTGGGAGTGCGGCATTCAGGGAACGGTGTGGAGTTGGCTCAAATCTTTTCTAGCCGGCCGCCGACAAATGATCTGGGTGCCCCTTTTTTCCGTGGAAATGCCTCCATTAGAGGTTGGGGTACCGCAGGGTTCCATCCTTAGCCCCACGCTATTTAATATTTTTATGGCTCCTCTGGCGGCAGTCGCGGAATCCTTTGGCGCCCAGGTCATATCTTACGCCGATGATACCCAGCTCCTGTTCACTTGTGACAGGGGCGGTACTTTCAATGGCGCTCAGATCAAGGACTGTTTGGGGGCGGTTTTTGAGTGGTTCAGGTGTAATGGGCTAAAGTGCAATTCCGACAAGTCGGAGCTGCTCTTTTTTGGTTGCACCTCTGAACCAGACTGGAAAGCCTGGTGGCCTCAAGATTTATTTCCACCTGACAGTGTGTCATTTAAAGCAAAAAACCTGGGAGTAATTGTGGACAGTCAACTGTCTTTTGGGCCACATATCTCGTGCCTCTCAGGTAAATGCTTCGGCATTTTACGTATGCTGAGAAAGTTCCTTCCTCTGTTGTCTGTTCAATATAGGAAGACTATTGTTCAGGCTTTGATTGGATCGCGACTGGACTATGCTAACGCCCTTTTTCTGGGCCTTCCAAAATATCTTTTGACCCGTCTGCAAGTGGTCCAGAATTCGGCAGCCCGTGCTATCTACGGGCTCCCAAGAAGAGCCGGCGCCACGGCTCTTTTGAGAGACTTACACTGGCTGCCGATTACTAAAAGAATTCTTTTCAAGTGCCTGACATTTGCCTTTAAGGCTTTACACGGCCCTTGCCCCAAGTACATAAGGAAACGTCTATCCCGATATGTACCGGGCAGGGCCCTGAGATCAGCTTTGCTATCCAAAATGACAGTCCCGGTCACTAAGCGTGCAAGGATGGGTGGCCGATCCTTCCGCTACCTAGTCCCGAAGGAGTGGAATGAACTACCACTCTCTCTCAAACAGGCCCCGAGTCTCTTTGCCTTTAGAAAGGAGCTTAAAATGTGGCTCTTTACTAATTAAGTACTTCTAGACAATCTGAGACTCTTTTTATTTCTCTGTTTAGTCGCTGTATTTTGTTTCCATCTGTTATTGTTCTTCAGCAAAGCGCCGGGACGCTCCTAGGAGTAGCCGTGCGCTATAGAAGAAATAAATTAACATAACATAACATAACATGTTGTGGAGGGATTTATAGGTGTGGGTGAGTAGCTTGAAGGTCACTCTCTTCCCAAAGGGGAACCAGTGGAGGTCTCATAGGTGCTGAGACATGTGCTTGTGTCGTGGGGTTCCGAGGACGACTCTGGCTGCGGTGTTCTGTATGGTTTGGAGCCTGTGTAGCAGGGTATTGTTGATTTTGGCATAGAGGGCATTGCCGTAGTCCAATCTGCTGGATATGAGTGCGTGGGTGACGGTCCTTCTGCATTCGGGGGGGGGGATCGACTTGAAGGTCTAGCGGAGGGAGTTGAAACAGGCGGAGGCGACAGCATTGATCTGACGGGTTAAGGTGAGGGAGGAGTCTAAAATGATGCCGAGGTTCCGGGCGTGGTTCACCGGGGTGGGTGGGTGAGCAGGGGGCCACCTGAAGCTGTCCCACGCAGTGGTGGAGGGTCTGAGGACAAGGACCTCAGTCTTCTCCGAGTTCAGTTTTAGGCAGCTGTGTTCATCCAGGCTGCAACATCTTTCATTCCTTCTTGGAAGCTGAGTCTGGTGTCTTTGGGGTTCTTCGTGAGAGAAAGGATGAGCTGGGTGTCGTCGGCATAGGATAATATACTGAGCCCATGCTGTCTGACGATGGTTGCGAGGGGTGCCATGTAGATGTTGAAGAGTGTGGGGCTGAGCGATGATCCTTGGGGTACTCTGCAGTTGATCTCAGTCGGCTGGAGAGGAATGGAGGGAGTCTGATCCTTTGGGTTCTGCCGGAAAGAGAAAGAAGCGGATCCATTTGAGGGCGTTTCCCTGTAAACCGGCGTCGTGGAGTCTGACTGCCAGAGTCCGGTGGGAGACGGTGTTGAAGGCTGCGGAGAGGTCTAGTAGGACGAGGGCCACGGTATGGCCTTGGTCGAGTAGCATACGGATGTCATCGGTGGCAGGAAGGAGGGCGGTCTCAGTGCTGTGGTTGCTGCGAAATCCAGACTGGGAGGGGTCGAAGATGGCGTTCTCTTCCATGAAGGTGGTCAGTTGGGGGTTGATTAATCTCTCAGTGACTTTGGCTACGAAGGGAAGGAGAGAGATAGGCCGGTAGTTCTTCAGGTCCGTCGGGTCGCTGAGGGTTTTTCGAGGAGGGGCTTGACCTCTGCCCACTTCCAGTCGTCAGGGAAGATGCCAAAATTGAGGGAGGCGTTGATGGTCTGGCCTAGTTCGGGTGCTATGGTGGCTGCGGCTTTTCAGGTGGAAGGAGGAGCTGAGCTTGTTGCAGAGGTCCTGAGAAGGAGTGACGTCCGTAGCTTTGCTGGGGGGTTTGGTGAACTGCTGTATGACGTTGAAGAGGTCTTTTGTGTTGCTTGCGTTGGTGTGTATTTTGTCCTTGACAAAAATGTCCGCTTTGTGGCTCTTATGTGCTGGTGGTATTCGTTCATGGCCTTTCTATAGTTGTTCTGGTCTTCAGTGGTTTTCCTGTTCCGCCAGAGCTTCTCGAGGCGTCTGCAGGAGCGCCTGGCTTCTTGGAGGTCGGTGGTGAACCAGGTGGCCTTCAGGGGCCATTGTTTGACGCGGTGGCGGAGGGGTACGAGCATGTCAGCGCAGCCGGCAATCCAGTGGTGTAGTTCTTTGGCTGCGGAGTTGGCGGCGGTTGTGGCGGAGGGAGGGTCGTGGAAGAGGGTTGAGTTGAGGAGTTCCTCTGTGATCTTGCTCTAGTTTCTCCGTGGCGGGTGCGGGTCGGGTTTGCGTGCGGTGGTGGTGGCCACCACGGGATGCTTCAGCTCCTGTTGGAATAGACACCAGCTCTGTACGAGGCTTACAGGCATCAAGTGCTTCCTCAGCAACTGCTGTGGAAAAAGGAGAAGATTATCTTTGCTCCATTTACCTGATCCAAGAGGTTTGACAGGGATGGTTGTCTGTAAAGGCAGGCAACAGTGATGTTGCCTCTCCCACAAAGGTCACATAAACATTTGTCACTGTGTGCTGGGAACAATTCGGCCTTTTTCAAAAACAACTTAAATTAGAATTTGAAAACATAATTTTTGTTTTATTTTTCCACTTCTGCTCTCACTGAGCATTATAGCTTTCGGCATTTTCAGTTGGTCTTACAGTATACTGACTTTTTAGAGGACTTCTAGAGCTTTTTTTTACGTTACACCATTTTTACATATACCATGTTTTTAGATTTTTTTTAATGCATATTTTAGCAATGTTTTTTGGCTTTTTAAATAGGCATATTTTAGCATTTATTATTATGTCGTCCAGTCGGACAAGGAGTGGGTGTTATGAACCCCAATATACCCCAATATAGGCTCAGGTAGGTGCCCGACCCTTTACCTATAGCTGTCCTACCATTGTTCTACAATAACCGATCTGGCACTACCCTTTTTCCTAGTTAGGTTCTTCATAAATGTTGTGTGGTTCTCTCAGAAATCTAGCTTCATTTATTATGCATGAGGATTGTCAGTATCACAGCAGGATTACCATCTTCTGCATAATAACTCTGTATAAGGATCACCGCTATGGTCTTCCTTGCCCGACATGCCCATAGTACACTTCTAGGTAGAAACCCTGAGGGTACCTTTCGGGTATATAAGCACTACATCTTCGCTGGGCAAACCAGAGGAGAAAAGACTTCCATGCTGATGTGAGACGCTGCGGTCCCTGCAGTGGTTTGACATCCCTCGGGATGTGTCCATCTCGAGACCACGACCTGGTCCTTCGCTTTCCGACATCAGGTAATGGGGTTGGCTCTATCCTAAGGGGATTCTTGGCTATACACTTACATACATAATAGGTACATTTAGGTACATCTAGTTAGGGTTACATTGTAGGAGTACGCATCATTACTGTCATGTATCTATATGCCTGCATACATTCGTTGTTTTGGCAATATGGTAGAATTCTACCCGTTTCTGTCTCGTGGTCATTGCAGCACACGTATTTTATACTAGAATTACGCTGGTTCAATAAATGCTTATTAAAAACGTCCCCACCATTTAATCTGTGTAAATCTTGGAGACAAAGTGAGCACGAGTGACTGGCCGAAAAGTACTGTCATGTTTCAACTATCTCTGAGAGGTCAGGGTTGTCATGTTTGATAGTTGCCAGAAACTATTAGCTCCTTTTTTAAGAGGGGCTCATAGTGGCACTGTGAGCTAGCTGGTCTACAGACTAATATATCCTCTAGGGGTGTCTGGATTCAGTCTGGACACCAATCCCTTAGTTTATGTTGTCTAAAACTCGCAGATCCTATATAGATTTGCAGGAACTACACAACACCCCTCGATAGCTTGGCAGTGCAGTCAGGCTTACCTCACAGGCAAAGTGTAAAGCGTTTGTGCAATACGCACACACACACACCAGTGACACAGCAAATACACCACAAAAGAGACTCCACACAGTAGCATATAAAAATATCTGATATATTGTATATTAAACACATAGACCAGAATCACATGCATCACAATCCGTTTGCCAACTAGGCAATTGTTATAATCATAACAGTTAGAACATTACTGTAATTACTTTTAGGTTGCAAATATCAAAAACAACACTTTCACCGTGCACACTATGCAGTTCCTCAAATGAAATTCCCTATCTTCTCATTGCAAGGTAAAATGACATTTATCACAATAGCAGGGCATGAAGTGCAGCTGTTAGGTCACACATAGATCACCAATTTTCAGTGTACAAGAATCACCATACAAACAAGCATTAAATATTCAATAGGTCTCGTCTTTTATTAGGTTAAAGCCATTTGCTTTGCTATACAATACCATTAGCATTAAGTTAAAGGCATTTGCTTTGCTATACAATACCATTAGCAAAGCAAATGGCTTTAACTTAATTAAAGGCAAGACCTATTGCATTTTTAATGCTTGTTTTGGCTGTTCATGGGCCTGTTTTATGGCCTGTCTGGTCAGTCAATGACATGAAAACAGCAAGCATTTGCAAATAAGTCTTATTCAGCTACTAAAGCTAATGAGGTACTTGTTGATTCAATGTCCCCACCCGCATTATATTTATTTAAATATTTAAAAGTGTGCAAACACTGCGGTATCCAGCGCTACACAAGGTTCCAAGAAGGCACAGCGGGGGCAGGGGGACAGTCGAGGGGCACTGGCTGAGCCTGGCTCATTGCGCTGGGGGTACAGACAGTACTTGGACAACAAAAAACACTATGTGATATTGGTTAAATTGAACACGAGACCCGGTGTGAAGAGTGGGACAGTGTACCAGGGGAAATAAGAACACCACGAGGTGTGTGCGTACATTGCTAATAGGACAAACACTTCAAGTAAACAACGTGTCTGAGGCGAGATCACTAAGAAAGTAAGAGTCCACTGGGACACCAAAAGATAAGGTAAACAGGCCCGACCACATGGGTCGCAGATAACCAGCAGGAGGAAGTTAGACAATCGATAAGATAGGACTGCAAAAAGTGAACAGGAATTGAAAGCACCTTGTGTAAATACCTGACCCTGCGCAGCGCTCCGCTGCCTTCTGTTAAGTTTCGCACTATAGAAAAGGCACATTGCAACTAACTGCTTATCACAGTTAATGAAGGAAACAAAACCGATGCGTTGTACGATTGCAAGCACACGAAGCAAGCAATCCTTTCTCCACCCCACTACCTTCAGACATCAACCAACACATGCCCTTCCTCATGCACCCCAGCAACCGCAGCAATGCGAGTTTACCTCACGTCCAGACCACAGTAACGCGCACACAGCTGGTGTATCACCCGCTCCACTCACGATAGTACAGCGCAGGACACAGCAGTGCAAGCGGAGAGAGAATGTGTGTGAGAGAGCAGTTACTGTGCGGGTGACGGGGAGCTGCTGTTGCGGTGCGCGATGTGTCAGGTAATTTTTGGCGGTATCTGGTGCCATGGTGTGATTTGTGTCGGTATGGTGTGATAGAATTCAGCACAGTGGTGCTCTGTTGCCTCACTTGCACTCTGTCTTGCCCTGTACACCACTCGGCTTCACTCAGCCACAGCGCCAGTCAAGCGGCACAAACCAGTGTAAGTGGTGACACTGATGGAGGAAGAGGGCACATTGATAGCAAATACTTGTTGGTTAGGGAATGTTATGGTCACCCGGAGTTCGGCGCTGGAAGCTCCAGGTTGCCAGGCGACGGCTTGCAATCACAGGAACTTAGCGCGGCTCCTCTGGGACGAGCCCCTTGTTGCCAGGTGATACTCTGCTTTCGCGCCAATCCCAGAGCGGCTCTGACGTCGGCCCACTCTGGGCCGGCGTTGGGGAAGGCAGCACAGTGCTCTTGTGGCTCCCGGGCCGGCGGCGGTGATTACAGGCACACGGAGCTTTCAGGCACACAGCGCTTTCAGGCTCACAGGGCGACAGCGACAATGGCACACAGCGCTTTCCTCTGGTCACGTCACGGGAACAAAGATGGCGTCGGGCTGTCCACATGGGCCGTCCTAAAAGTGAACAGCCCGATTGCCAATCACGTGCCAGCGTTTAACATAAACGCTGACGCAAACCAATGGAAAAGAAGGGCGTGGCTTAAGTCCTCGTCCAAAATTTAATTGATTATAAAAGGCCCTCGCATGGCGAGAGCAGCGCATGTGTGCTGCTAACGCCAGGCGAGACCTAAACAAGCAATTGGTAATGGATAAGTGCAGCAAGTATGTCAATCACTGTAAACCCATGTGGTACAGAGCATCTGCACTCCTATACCACGTGATGCTGGACTCCAACCGAAACTGTAGGCTACAGCATTATCTGCGCACCTATTAAGTGCATTATGGTAACTGACACATGATCCAGGGTGCAGCAGCACCTGTGTACCTATAATGGAAAATGTGGTAAATCCTCATAGGGAATCGGAGGCTTCTGTCTCGGTTCCACCCGTCTTGACAACCAAGCCACAGTGCCTCAGGTATGCCCAAGAATAGGATGGAGGGGAGAGGCATGCACCCCCACAGTCAGTAAGGAGACTGTTGTAATTTACTTGCATGATAGAATATAGAAAACTTAGTTGTTTTAGCAATAGAATGGGAAACTTCATGAGCTCAGGGGAGATCAGGCATTCTGACTTGGGAATATGTTGGAGAGCAGACCTGTCTTTGTCGATGGTTGCATTTAATTAAAGCCTGCCTTGGATTCCCTTCTCATCTCTGGCTTTTATTAGAGACCTCACAGGGGACCCTCCCGCTTTTGGAAAGGAAAGGCAGCTGCTCGCATTCGTGCAGGGCTGCTGCAAAAACAAGCCCCCGCTCTGGGTGTGAAAAGGCTGCTGCCCGCATCAATCACTAGCAGCCCTGAGCGATCCCGGCTGCCAGGAGGGCAGCTGCGCTGGATGCAGCCTCCCTTTCTGCTTTCTGGACAAGGACCAAAGTCTCTGCCGGTCCTGATTTTTTTTTTACCACAGCCTTCCGAACTAGCTGGGCCCTACCCACTGTGACTCCAGGCCGGGATTCACTTCTTCTCGGGCGGCTCCCTCAGTAGATTTCGATCATGCCTCTCAGCGACCGCGCTGACTCGAGGAGAGTCACACAGTTCTGCGGTGCCTGCAGGGCGATCTCCATTTGGAGCTGTAATACCACACAGAACAGGGCCACTTAAGCAGAGCCCCTGCTGTCAGGGCCGGACTGGGAACCCAAACCAGACCTGGCAAATTTTGTCAGACCAGCCCTCCAGGTGTGCATCGTGAGTACAGCGAGCGAGTCTGACCACCACTGAAGACTACATTTGGAAAAAATGTCTGACACTGGAGCCCAAGAGAGACGTGTTTAGCCTGCAGGTCACGGGTTTGAAAGCTAACAGGAGCGGCTCAGCCTGTCACCTTGTTTAAGTCGATGGAACGGGGAGCATTGATTTTTGGTGACAGTAATTCGCAGTGCTAAAAATCAGGTAGCAAACGCTACATAAATTCAGATAATAAAACAATCAAAACGTGTGGCTTGTTGTTGGGGGGCAGTTCCATCCATTAATTGGTTACATTGTTAACATTCAGTTCGTACACATCCCTGATGCAGATATAGTGCTGGGTATGCTGCTGCAGTTAAATGTGTAAATATAAACGTGTGCCTGTAGCGGGGCACGTTGCACCTGTGCAGCACTGGTACTCACTTACACCGTGGTACACACCGTGCTGCGCATAGGGATGTTCTCGTCAGATGGGAACAGGTGTTAGAGGGAGGTTGGTTGGACCCTTATTAATAATACACGGACCTCCCCCGATTTCTGTGTGAGTGACAGCCTCTCTCAGTCCCCGCCCTCCTTCTGAGAATCCCCCTGTGAAAAGTGCGCGCTCCCTCAGCCGGGTGAGAGGTGCCCATGTACCTAAGCTGGACACAGGTGGGAGTGCACCTGCCTCGCGGACGCTCCTTCCACAGCACCTCCGTGGCCGTGACCTGTGGGTGCTACGCCTGCCCTGTGTGAACCAGACTCCCAGGCTGATTTAGACACAGGTGCCTGGAGCCTGTCCTGTGTGGACACTGAGTGGACGCCAATCCCAGACTGCACACCGCTACTAGCCCGTCCTCTGCTAGGACCTGCTCCATGCCTGCACATGGGTATGATCTGACTTCTACGTGGTCCCTACTTGCAGCCTGCACAAAGGTACCCCATGCCTGTCCTGCTGCGTGGACCTCGGCGCGCAGCCTGCACAGAGGAGCCCTGTACCTGCCCTGCGTGGACCACGGCGCGCAACCTGCACAGAGGTGCCTTGTACCTGCCCTGCGTGGACCACGGCGCGCAGCCTGCACAGAGGTGCCCTGTACCTGCCCTGCGTGGACCACGGTTGCAGCCTGCACAGAGGTGCCCTGTACCTGCCCTGCGTGGATCCCGGTGTGCACCCTGCACAGAGGTGCCCTGTACCTGTCCTGCTGTGTATACTACGGCACGCAGCCTGCACAGAGGTGTCTTGTGCCTGTCCTACAACGATTCTGAGACCTCACCTGCACTAAAGTACTCGGAACAAGTCGTTCTGCACGAATACTTCATACGCTTTGCTCAGAGATGCTCCAAACCTGTCCTTCTGTACGCATAATTTAATCCAGCCTGCACAGATATTCCGAGCCTGTCCTGCGTAGATGGACCATTGCAGCATCATGCACACTTCTTCAGGGCTACAAATAAGTAAATACATTATATTTACAAAAATGTAAATATAATGTATTTACTTATTTGTAGCCCTGAAGAAGTCCTTAGGGACGAAACGCATTGGCTACGCAGTTCTTTTAAAAAAAAGATGAATTCAATAAAGAAATTCTGAAACAAGACCTGCTGAATGGATTGACATATTTCATATGACTGTATTTTGAATTAACTATGCGGAGTGCTGGATCGCAGTGTTTTGTTTATTATTTGCAGGATCTCTGATCCTAGGGGGGTTTAGGGGTATTGAACCTCATGATCCTTGGCACCCAAAAAGGATGCACTCATTTTGACCTGATTGAATGATAGGTGCAATCATCTTTTGCCTCATACCTCGTTTTTAGGTCTCGCCTAGGTCTCGTTGAGACATGCAGTATACACTATAGTGTATATAAGCTCCACCCACTCTCCACTCATCATTTTCATTGGCTGGTATCCTAGATGGTGCCTTCCGATTGGTTGTAGGCTTGTTAGTCCCTCCTTATGATGGAAATTTATGGAAATTTCTTCATTTGTGTCCTTCCACGGCTATTGGCCCCTTTACTGCACAAACTACTTTCTTCCAATGCCTTCTCACACCCCCATACTATTGCATTGCCAATGCTTGTTTTATTTGTCTCTGCCAATGCTTGTTTTAAGTGTCTATGCCAATGCTTGTTTTATTTGTCTCTGCCAATGCTTGTTTTAAGTGTCTATGCCATGCTTGTTTTATTTGTCTCTGCCAATGCTTGTTTTATTTGTCTCTGCCAATGCTTGTTTTATGTGTCTCTGCCAATGCTTGTTTGATTTGTCTCTGCCAATGCTTGTTTTATGTGTCTTTTATGTGTCTCTGCCAATGCTTGTTTTATTTGTCTCTGCCAATGCTTGTTTTAGGTGTCTTTTACGTGTCTCTGCCAATGCTTGTTTTATTTGTCTCTCCCCACAAAGCTTGTTTTATCTCTGTTTAATTATTTAAGATTAATACAGCCCACGCGCCTCGGACCTTCTTTTAATGATTTATCATTATACAGCCCAAGCCGAGGATCGAACTCTGCTCTCCAACTCCAACGTCGGCAGCTTTATATGTTACGCCACCGCTCGTCGCTTCAAAACAAGCCCCCTTAAAGGGGTTTATCTTTGTGTCCATTGCGTGCACTATAGTGCCCCTGGGGCAAAAGCAGGAACCTACTAGAGTGCTTCTCTATCAGAATGCACTTTGCGGTCCCCCCGGGGCACAAGCAGGCATCCACTTCAGCATGCCTAAGCAAGCGTTTACAATGCAATAGGTCTCGGATTTACGTGAGTTTAAGCTATTGGCATTGTAAACGGCAATGTCTTTTATTCATGTTTTAAAATCCAAAACAAAAATAAAAGGCATTGTTATTTACAATAACAATAGCTCAAACTCACGTATGAGAAGAATGTTCTTGCGAGGACTCAGAGACGTGATGCGACGCGGGACCAGCGGGGGAGATGCCTCATCCTAGTAAGTTTTTTTAAATTTAATTAAACGCCCCCCCCCCCTCTCCCTGCGCATACCCCTCTCCCCCGTCATGCCAGCCGCGACCGGGCGGCAATCACTGCATACTGTTTCCGACTTGTGCTGCCTTCAGTTCACGCATTAACTCCGAGGAATTCCAACTTTAAATTATGCACTGTATAATAGTGCAGGCGCATAAAAACAAGTGGCCATTCTCCTCAAGTCCATCTCTCTGTATTTGTTGCAGGCACGGTGCACCATTCCCTTAGCACACCAGCAATCATTTCTGGATTTGAGCCGAACTTGTTGAAGGCAGACACGGCGATAAACACGGCACTGCTACTCCTTTCTCAATGAGACCTGAGCCACAAGGTGCATGACGTGACCAGATGCCACTGTCGCTTTCGATGGGTGGCTCATTACAGCCTTTTCTCTGGGTCCCAGAGTAGCTGATCACTGCTGGCCAGTGCCGTGGGTGCTCACGTTGTCATTAATGACCAATGGCTATAGATCGCTCCCATAAAGAAAACACAACGTTTTCCTTTAAACCCTAACTTTCCAATTGTAACTTGGACAATTGATGAAGTCTTTCTGTAGGAGGTGGCATTGTTTGACTTAGGGCATGATTTAGGGCATTGGTTTGGCTCCAGATTTATTTTTGAATATCACACTCAGTGTCCCAAACAACTGTGACTATGATTTGTTCTCACAAACAGTCGAAGCCAATATCCGATCTGTAATGTTTATTTTGAAAGACACATCCACAATCAGAAAACCCGGGGAGGGGTAACATTGGAAGCCGAGATTCAACCTCTGCATGATTCTAGAGGTGGTTGTGAGGTCGTGTTGCTATTTTATAATGATTTAATATTCCATTTGCAAGCTGCCATATTGATGAACCCCTAGTCAAAAGGCATGCCCATGTTATAGTAATGTGATTAAAGTTCTCTGGTCTCTGACGTGCACAGCCTCGCTGCCATGCATGGAACTGCAACGCGAGGTTTCTCACTGAAGCTAGATAAGCATTTGAGATTTCCACTGTTGAAAAAGTCCCTTTTCGTTTTTCTCATGGGAAAGCGAAGCACCTGTTGGTACATTTATCTAAAATATCAGTGTCTGCTGCGTGAATTCAATCCAGCTCTCCATGTGTAGAAATACAAATATTAGGCACGTTTGTGGAGGAGCGAGCATTAGATGCTCAGTTGCTTGTGTAGGCAAAGTTCTGTCTCTGAGCGGCTGTACCTTTATATATTTTTTTCAGAAACATGATTTAGACTCCAAGTCCGTTCGGAGGGATATTTTTCATTCACTAGAGCAAGTAAATGGTAAGTTGTTATTCACTAATGGGGCTCAATGCAAATCAGAGAAAAGTTGTACAAATGTCTCACACCCACCGGGTTCTGATCGAGTGTTTAAAGGCTGGGCTTTTAAATAATGCAATGATGCTTTCAGTTCGCAAGTTTCTCTGCTGTCGGAATTATATTTATGTGCAGGTGTTAACCTGGTAATGATACTGAACATGGCAGGGTCCGTGGAATTATGCGGCAGGACAGGGCCAAAATATGCGGCAAAAAAGGACAAATAATGTAGCATAATGTGGTACGACACCTCATCTGGCTTAGTAAGCGCTATATAAATTCAATTACACTTACATTTTGTAATAGAATTACTTTATTATTATGTCATTTTTAGGTCGAGCATTCAAGACCTCTTGTATATACTTTAGTATATACTTATATGTGTATGTACTTTGTGGGCTCTGGAGAACAGCCCTAGGACTTGTCTGCTCCGCTTAGGGTCTTTTTTTTCTGTTCAACTGCCTCTGTTTAACTGTCTTGATAGAAAACGATCAGTAGAGGTCAGTAAAATACCAGAATTGCTTTCTGCTGCGGGACTTTCTTTTTAAAAAATTTCTGGCAACTGCCTTTATTTAACTTTCTTGATAGAAAACGACCAACAGAGGTCAGTAAAATACCAGAATCACTTTAGCATCCTCTAGATTCCAGTCTATAGAAATTGTCTTCCACGAGCACCCGCAGACAATAATATTTTTTTCAAATCTTGTATTTTCAATGATATGTAAAAGAAACAATTGATGGACGGAATGCTGGACAATGCAAACATTCACCCCCAGTCACAAGCATCTGGGTTTAATCCATCATTCTTTTGCTCACCACCCCAGTTTGGACCCAGCCATATGCAAATCAGTCTTGACCCTGTTCCACGTGGATCCCGTACTCTCCATGCCACTGGAGTCAAGATATCCTGGCTGATGAGGGTTGAAACCCCGAAACCGGTCCTAGGATGCTTATTTATAGTCCAGGGAGAACATGGCCTGGCAGTTTGGGCTGGACTGTTCCCATTGGGCGTAGGGCCAAGACTGAGTTGCATATGGCTGGGTTCAAATCGGAATGGCATGAGGATCAAAAAAACGATGGATTAAGGCCCAGATCTCTGTACTGGGCTGAATGTATGACATTGTTCTGCATCCTGTCCTTCAATTGTTCTTTTTGCTTTTCAGTGATAAGACCAACGAAGGCCCTGATTTTATATTAAAAATAGAGCTTTGAACTATACCATTTCCCACTGAAAGGCAATATTTCTCTCCATGTGTTCCCATACCTGGCGTGTTGTGCAGTTTGGTGCTTACTTTCCCTCCATGTTAAAGAACAGTAGATGTTTCAGCACCCAGGCTAATGTGCTGCATGGCTAAATACATATAAGGTCCCAAAGGCGAGACCGATTGCATTGCAAATGCTTGTTCTTGTATATTGTCAATTGTGCGAGCCACAGTATCTTTCTGCGGGGAAAATCTCCAAGATCACCCGGATTTGCTCTGAGACTGTTCTGTTTGAAAACTGCCGCAGTCAGTACACAGAGCCACTTGGCTGGCACCGTCCTGTGGGGACCGCATGGTTACTTCTCTCTGCCCTGCACTCCAGCATCTCTGAGCAAGTTATGGGTGGAAATGCATCAGTGTGCCCTCTGCCCTCTGCCCTGGCACAGCACCCAGCCCGCACAACCGTGCGCCGTACCTGCGAGCCATCCTTCCAGTACTGTGGGGCACGTGTGCCTGTGCTGTGTAGTGAATACTGCATGGAAACTTAACCTAGCCTGCACCAAGTCTGCTCATCTGTGGTAAGGACCTGATCTCCATGGATAATTACTTCAATCAACTTGCACTCGCCTTCTGTGCCTTCAGGGCACAAGTCCTAAAAAAAGAAGTGGGGGAACGCTCCAAGTTGGGTGGTGTGACCGGAAGTGACGTCACGACGGGAAGTGACGTCATGAAATGTAGTCCCCACTAATTAACAAAGGTTACAAGGCGATGGGGGCAGGTTCAAAGGGCAAAGCACAATGTTTACGTTGGAATTCCTCACCGTATTGACACTCAAAGGAGCGGGGAAATTAAAACTGCGCTTGTTCGGTGCGTATTTATTGCCCACAGTAAATTTGCCGGTCTCCGTCTGAAATGCATGAATACATACTGACCTTTTCTAATATACGGCCACGAGCGCCCATCTGTCATACTGAACAGCTCCATCAACATGAAACAACTTAAAGAGCTCTGTTTGCCCTCTCTCGACAATAGGAGGTGAGGTTTGATGAGTGCTGAGCGCGCGCACAGGTGCAGACTCGGGTACCGGCTCCATCTTTTGGGCAAGGGGGACGGCATCCACCCGGTAAAAACCCGGTAAAATAAGTGGGGGAACGCAGTCCACCCGCGTGGTACCCCGTCTCGAGCCCTGTGTGCCTTCCTGTATGGACAGCGCTCCCAGCCTGCTTACAGGACCCGTGCTGAAATGAAACTCTCCCAGCCTGTAGTGTAGAAAGCCGTTCTGTGCTTGTCCTGCGTAGACACTTCAATCAACCTGTGAACGCCTTCTGTGCCCCCCTCCCCGCCTGGACACTGCTCCCAGCCTGCTTACAGGACCAGTGCTGAGAGGAAACTCTCCCAGCCTGTAGTGTAGACAGCCGTTCTGCGCAGACACCTCAATAGACCTGTGCGCGCCTTCTGTGCCCCACCCCCCAATGGACACTGCTCCCAGCCTCCATACAGGACCTGTGCTGAGAAGAAACTCTCTCAGCCTGAACACAGCCTCCCTGTGCTTGTCCTGCGTCAACCCTGCCACTACCTGTTCTACGTTGAATGGTGTCCATCCTGCAAGCAGCTGTTCTGAACGTTTCCTGCTGCCTACGTGGGAAGATCTGCTCCCAACCACTGTGCCTGACCTACATGCACTCTGTCCCCAGCCTGCACACACGTGCTAAGTGCCTATTCTGTGCTCTGTGCCTCTCCGGTGTGGACGCTGCTCCCAGACTGTCCCCTGGCGCCTGCCCTGCGTGTTCACTGCTCTCAGCCATGATAATTCAACTTCTGGGCAGACCACTGTCGCCTGGTTGCAACTCAGTGCCAAGTGATGGAACTTGCGCCCGGGCCAAAAATAATTAAAAGCAAAAGTGGCCTAGGCCATCACCGCGAATGAATCAGAACAGGCCAGGCGCAGGAGGATTTAAGGATAGGATAGCATGCAATTTAAACGACTGGACGGCGTCCGGTCCAGTCGTAAATTGACTCACCTGCGGGCGGCAGTCCAGACAGGGTGAATAAAATTATGGGGTGCCTCGCTCTACTTCCCCAGTCCCTGGCCTCTGAGATGCCTGCCTTGCCTCCTCGAGCTCGCCTCAAAGAGTCACGTGCACTTTTTATTGCACAAGCCAAATGCGCATGAGCATCACCAGGCAGCAGACCCCACAACTAACTAAAACCACTGCACGCAGACGCGAAGGCGGTGACATCTGCACGCTGCGCGTGTCTACGTCACTCATGATCAATCCCTTAACCAACAGGCCATAGTGACTCTGTACACCACAGGGCCCCGGAAGCCAAGCATGGGTAGCAGGAGAATACACCCAAATACCAAGGCGCAGCGCCCCAAAACCGTGGCAGCAAGCCACCCCTCCGTGCAACAAAACACCGGAGACGGTGCCACAGAGAGGAAGGAAGGGAAACACCCAACCACCTCACTAGATCAACCGAATGAAATCAAGTCAACAACGGGCGAAGAACTCCCCACATAAACAGAATCCCCAACAACCTCGCGAAGGGGACACTAGAAAAAGAGGTTAACACAAAACCTCGAGGAGCAAGAGCACCAACCACTAGGCCACAGCGAAACACGCACAAGGGAAGGCCCAACCAGGGATCCACAAAACGCCAAAAAAACACACATGGCCATACCGCGAGACGGAAGCACCCCCCGGGATTAAGGGGATTAAGGGGATCCTGTGCCATGGGGCCAAGGAGGCCAAAAACCAACCGCACAGCGGAGAGCCACACTCCTGCCTCAACACAAACACAAAAAAACAACACAGCGCCTCCGCCCAGTAGGGACTCGGGAAATGGGAAAGAAACCGTCAAGGAAAGAAGGCCGCATCTTATTCCGTTTGGGCACCCACAGAAGCATCCGTGGGAAAAGACAGGTGCCAACAGCAGCCCTCCCCCAACAGAAACGCATCCGCAAACCAAATAAAGCAGATTGTGAAAATCCGCCATCCTAGGATACTGAGACATCATCAGCAGGAGACGAACCCCTGCCCATCCAGACACATGTCCCACACAGACACATGACCAACCCTAGAGCCATATCTCGTGGTACCCAAAGACACAACAAAAATCCACTCCCACCAGGGCGGACAACAACAACAAAACATCGAAATGAAGAGAATCAATGGGAATTGAACCTGTAACCGCGAGATTAGGAGCCTCAGACTTGAACCATTAGGTCACTGCGACTAATGGAACCGTGAGTGCCCGTAGGAGACTCGGCGCTGAACCACAGACGACCATTGATACCCAACTCAGCGACACTCACGAAATCGACCCCAGGAGGACGAAAGGCCAAATCGGACCCGCTGGGAGGTCCAACCCGTAACCATGAGTGCAAACACAGGGTCCTACAACGGAAGCAGTAGCGCACAAAGACAAGCAGCAGGGCAGAACCGTAACAAAAGCAGTACACAGAAGCCCAACAAACAGAAAGCACAAAATGCAAACTGTCAGGACCGACTACAAAAGGGTAAAATGGGGGAAATCAACCAATGAAAGGTGCCAGGCAAATACCCCAGTAACAGGAGCCTAAAACCCCCCAGGAAATCAAATATGCAAAGCAACAGAAGAACACCCAGAGGACGCAGGTCCCGTGGCACAGCACAACGAGACGGCAGAGTGAAAAAAACGACAGGCAGCAGAAGTGCCCAGCCAAACAACACACGCACACAGACGTAAAGCACGAGTCTGTGTCGTAGCGTGAGAAAACGGAGCGCGCATGCGTGCGTGCAAGACACAACAAACGAAAAACACGGCCAGACATCGATGTGGGAAATGAAAGTAATACTGAAAGAAACCCACAAGGACATGAGCCACTCCATGGGTACAAATACAGTACAGGACCACGTCCTCCAATCGCGCGCCCCCTAACCGAAGAACGGGCGATCGGGCAGCAACATTGGGACCGGGAACACCAGAGGTAAACATAGCAGCGCGCGTCACCCGGGAGGGAGCGCGCACCCACCCCGGCTCGGGGGAGCCACATGGAAAACCAGCCCCCGGCGCCTGATGGGTCTGGGTGCAGGGCAACAAAAGCCAAAGCAAACATAGCACCAATACACACCAGGGATATTAGGAGCCCCGCAGCTGCCAGCGCCGGCCCCATGGAACCAGCAGTAAATGCAGGCCAGTAAGCAGCCGTGGAACCTGCAAGACAGGCAGCGCGGCTTCCGGGTCAGGAAGGAGAAGCCTCGCCGGACACAAGATAAAGCGGTAGCAAGCCGGTGCATTCTTGGGCGTGTAGCAAGGCACAACAACAGAGAAGCCAGAGCCGCCATAAACCTCTCAGGGACAGACTAGGCCACAGTGAGGCCCCAAGGGACCCCCGAAAATGAAGCTAAGAGGCGCCCGGGGACCGCATAACAGACCGCCGGGTGCCCCCACCACGTATTAAATTATATCCCAACCGTACCGAAGGAAATAACAATGCCAGTACCTTAGAGATAGCAAACAGTGAGATTGTAAGACAAGGGATTGAACACCAAATCGCCAGAGTAAGAGTCTTAGACCCTTCACCATTAGGCCAGAGTGACGCATTACATGTCACGGGGGGGAAGAGGGGGGCCCAAAATCAACCGCACCCGGCAAGAGTGAACAAACAAATACTCTGCCCACACGGACGAGGGGACATTCAGACCCCCTTGCCCTGCCTCCTGTACACCCAGGGCGTGCTAAAGCAGAACCCAACCGGTCCAGACCAGACACCGGGGGAAGGAAGGAGGATGGTCCCAAAGCACCAACTCGGCCTTGGCAGCAAGTAGGAA
This sequence comes from Triturus cristatus, assembly GCF_964204655.1. Taxonomy (NCBI): domain Eukaryota; kingdom Metazoa; phylum Chordata; class Amphibia; order Caudata; family Salamandridae; genus Triturus; species Triturus cristatus. The sequence continues at coordinate 270,587,128 of NC_140590.1, read as the reverse complement.
TGTGACCGGGAGCCTCCGGCCCCCAGAGCAAACGCACCCGGCCGCGCCAAGTCCGCTTAGCAGGACGCGCGGTCGGGAATGAAAACAAACATAGTAGGACTCCAAGAACGAGTCTAGATCTGAAACAAACGCCACTAAAGTCCGCTAAAGCAGGACCAGAGGCGTTAAAGGCAGAAGAATGGGGAAAAAAACAAATCTAAGGAAAATAACACAATAAAACTCAACAACTTCCCCCAAACTAGATACCCTAGGGCAAAACGGGTCCGCTCAAGCATGAACCCAGCCCCACTCACCTGACCATCAGGTAACACAGCACTCGGAGAAGTGCAGAAAAAAAGAACAGGTCGTGATGGTTGGTATGTATCCTTTTATGGGATTGGCTGAAGCCACTGGGGGCCATATTGGAGGAGGGAGGGGAGACTAGAGCGCTGCTCTTTTAATTTTACTTGGAGTTCTGTGTGGAGCCGGAGGCTCATGTGTGAATACTGTGGCGAGGAAGACTGGACGAGGAGGTAATGAGTCAGGTATAGTAGGCAGCAGGCTGCCTGCTGCTGCTGCTGCTTAAATGAAATTGAAATCAGTCGGCGGGTCACTGCTCACGTCACGTCACGGACACGGACCGAGCACCAGCATTTTATGCAGGAGAATCATTGTGCTCTGCTCAGGCGGCCTGGTTGTGCCTAATGCAATGCTAATTATGTTTGACTTTACTTTGCACGGTCGGTCCGACACGGCCATATTGGCCCCCAGCAACAGAACAGGCTCCCTGTCATAAAACCGGCCCCCACCCCATCCAGCCGACAGGGGAATTGCCGCTGACCGCGGCCCCCGCAGGGGGCCAATCGGCGGCCGGGGCCTTAGTGCCCCCGGGGCACCGGTCACCCCTCCACACCCCCTCCCAGGGGGGGGGGCGGGGACGCAGATCGGAGCCCCCCTCCTCGGGCTGGCCGGAAGTGACGCGCAATGCGTGTCACTTCCTGGCCCTGGTGTGAGGGGGAGGCTATTTAGCCTTCCCCCACCCTCCTGGCGACCTCTTTGTCGCCCACCTCGCCGTCTCAGTCGGTCCGCCGTCCGCGCCTTCCTCGCTGCGTTTCCGACCCCCGCGACGCTTTGGTTGTTGTCGCTCTGCGATACTAGATTACGGTGAGTCTTGCAGCACCCACACCGCCCCGGCCCTGTCCTTGGGCAGTACCAGGTCGACGGGGCCCTGTGGCGAGGATGGCCACGGACGGAGGGGGCGCAAGATAGGGGCATGGGTAGTTTAAGAGGCGTGTGTGGGCAGAAGAGCGTTCGCGGGTTATAATTACACCTGTTTTCCGTGGCGGGCCCGGAATGGAACTTCATGCTCGCGTCGCAAATACTTTTGGCTAGACCAGCCCCGGCCCACGTGTCGGCGGTACAGAAGTAAGGGTTTGCGGGGTGGTAAGGGGAGAGTATTATGTTCATGGCGGCTCAGGGGGTTTGTGTATGGCGATACATTCGCACCCCCGCCGCACCGAGCTCAGTGGTAGCGGTATGTGCGAGGCCCCGGTCTGGCCCGCGGCAGCTCCACTTAAGGGGGAGGGCTCGCAATAAACCAACCGGGTGGGCCTGGCTCGCCTGAAATGAATGTCTGGTGCGATTGAGGTCCGGTCAGCACTTATTCGTCGTGTACCCTTCGGCCTTTCGTCCCTCGGGGCATGTCGGCCCTGGTGAGCAAGCGAACGATTGGGGGGGGCGACCGGCCATTAAGCCGCATATCCTTAAGTGTCGCGGGGTTCCCGGTCCCATCTCCCCTTCAACCCCCCCCTACTACCGACACTGCAAGGTGGGGAGCTGCCGGGGCGGTACAGCCCCCGCGGCGCTCCCTGGGGAAAGGTTATCGCGCTCCCCCCCTTTTTCCCAGCGGCTACGAGGCCGGTGGGGTCGGGAGTGGGGCGCAGGCAGTGGGCGGCGTGCTCATGGACAGCGCGTGCGTTGTGGTGAGGGGGGGTGAAGCGAGCGGGGCCAAGGGGTAGCCGTGGCAACCCGCGAGTTGGGGCCGGGCTTAGGGTAATCATTCCGGCCCGCGGGATCGCGTCCGCTTTGCGGCTGGGTCTAAACCCCCCCGCACCTCAAGGGACAGTCGGGGGTGGTGCTCGGGTTATCTGAAACACTCGCTCACATTCTATCGTATTTTGAATTACGCGCCTAGTGCCTGGATGTGTAATGTAATTAGGGCACTCATGTAAAGCGCTCCAATACCTTCGGGCCGATTGCGCGCTGCATAAATATGCAACAGGTTGCTCCAAGACACTCGCTCACGCAAGATTGTACTTGGAAGCGAAGCGCCCAGTGCCTAGATTTGGAGGGTAAATACGGCACTCATGTGAAGCACAGCACTACCTTCGGTCGAGCTCGCGCAATATATTTATGCATCGAGATTGGTGACGGGGCAGCCGGGGTCCAACAGGAATTGGGGGCTGCCTAGAGTGCATGATCACGGAATATTGTACTTGTCATGTAAGCGCTCCAATACACTTTGTGCTATGCAACTGGCGCTCATGCAAAGCGCTTCAATGCGTTCGGATCGAGTTCCCGCTATTTCAAACCTGGAAAACACAAGCATCAGACCCGTGTATAATTCACAGCATCAGTAAGCGCCTAGAATCCTTGCTGTGTCCGCCACGGAGCTATCCCAGCAGTTGTGGTGGTGGGAGCCTTTATGCGCGTGCGTGGGTCCTCGGCCCCTTCACCCCCCACCAGCACTACAATGGTTGGGAGCTGCCTGGGTCCCCGCAGATCGCGGGTGGTGCAAACCCGTGGCGCTCCCGAGATCAGTTGCCGCCCCCTTCCGGTGGCTGCGATGCGGTACGGGCGGGGGGGGGGGCATGCATTGGCCTGCGTGCTCATGGGCAGCGAGTGCGTTGTCGTGGGGTTGATGAGGGGAGCGGGGCCAAGTTGTAGGCGGTTTAACCTGCGAGCGGGACGCGGTTTGGAGAAATCAGGCTCCGGCCCGTGAGGTCGCGTCCGCATTCGCGGGTGCGGAGCTCGCGTGATCTGGGGCATTCGAGCATGCTAATATTGTACTTGAGCCCCCCGTGTCTGGATGCGTAATGTAAATACGGTGCTCAAGATCGGGGACATTCGAGCATGAGATATTGTACTAAGCTCCCCGTGCCGGGAGGGGTGATTTAAATACGGTGCTCACATAAAGCGCTCCAATACCTTCGGGTCAATCTCGCGCTATGCGCTATATAAATATGCAACCCGTAACTGCGCTCGCGCATCCATATCTGTTTGGTCCTCGGTCTGTCTGGGGTCGGTAAGTTTGACGTAGCGGCCTTTCAGCTCCATACGCTGGGCCCACCTCACCATTTGATCGGTCGTCGTCTCCAGCAGCATCGGTCGTTGTCCTCGCCTCGTTGCTGCGATCCCGGCCCCGCCGTCATCTTACTTCAATGGTTAGTCTTGCTGCACCCACCCCGCCCCGGCCCTGTCCCTGGGCAGTACCAGGGCGACGGGGCCCCAGTGGCTCGGATGGCCGCGGGCGGGGGGGGGGCGCAGATGGGCCATGGCGGCTGGTTAGGACGACGCTGCGGTCCATCGTAAGGAGGGTTAGTAGCGATGTAGCAGGCCATTACGACACCCCCTGCACCCGAATGGGTTATTTGGTCGGTGCTCGTGTCCGGCGCTCTAATAATATCGCGCGCATTGCGGTTTGAGCTAATCACTAATCCACCGTGCCCGAATAGGTATGCTAATGCGGGGCTCATGTACTGCACTCCAATACCTTTGGGCGGGTCACGCTGTGACTCCGGGCAGATAATTCAATATCCACGTGCCCGATGTATGTATATACGGTGCTCACGAACTGCGCGCCATTACCTTCGGATCGAGTTCGCGCTGTGGTTGCGACACTGGGCAAATCACTGATCACCCCATGCCCAGATATGCATGCGTGCTGCTGGGCCTGGTCCACCTGGGCCCCCGAGGGTCGCGAGTTTTAGCCGGCTGGGTCTGGCTGGCGTAGGGCTGAACAAATCTCTCTGTTCCACATCTTTAGTCCGAGTCCCCGACTACGAATGGCTGGGGTGCGCTCTCTGCCACGCAAGGCGGACAGACACGCGCTGGGACAGATCGGGCTCAGCTGCGTCGCGGAAAGGACACCGGTGGCTGCGTGGGTCTGTTCACGTCCTGCAAGCTGGCAGGAAGGGCCCCAGTGCATGGCTCCTTGGTGGATTGGTCGGTATCACGGCGATGCACACACTGACAGCCCGTGCCCAGTTAGTGAACTGCGTTACAACAAACAAATGATGGACGGAATGCTGACAATGCAGACATTCTCCCCCAGTCAAGAGATCTGGGTTAAATCCATCGTTCTTTTGCCCACTACGCCACCCCAGTTTAGACATGGCCATATGCAAATCAGTCTTGACCCTGTGCCTCATGGGAACAGTCCAGCCCGAACTGCCAAGCCATGTCTTCCCTGGACCGGAATCAAGCATCCTAGGACCGGTTTCTGGCTATCAGCCGTCATCAGCCAGGATAGCTTGACTCCAGTGGCGTAGTGAGCACGGGTCCCACGTCTGGGAATACCCATCCCACTTAGGGCGAAAAGCGTTACAACAAACAAATGATGGACGGAATGCTGACAATGCAGACATTCTCCCCCAGTCAAGAGATCTGGGTTAAATCCATCGTTCTTTTGCCCACTACGCCACCCCAGTTTAGACATGGCCATATGCAAATCAGTCTTGACCCTGTGCCTCATGGGAACAGTCCAGCCCGAACTGCCAAGCCATGTCTTCCCTGGACCGGAATCAAGCATCCTAGGACCGGTTTCTGGCTATCAGCCGTCATCAGCCAGGATAGCTTGACTCCAGTGGCGTAGTGAGCACGGGTCCCACGTCTGGGAATACCCATCCCACTTAGGGCGAAAAGCGTTACAACAAACAAATGATGGACGGAATGCTGACAATGCAGACATTCTCCCCCAGTCAAGAGATCTGGGTTAAATCCATCGTTCTTTTGCCCACTACGCCACCCCAGTTTAGACATGGCCATATGCAAATCAGTCTTGACCCTGTGCCTCATGGGAACAGTCCAGCCCGAACTGCCAAGCCATGTCTTCCCTGGACCGGAATCAAGCATCCTAGGACCGGTTTCTGGCTATCAGCCGTCATCAGCCAGGATAGCTTGACTCCAGTGGCGTAGTGAGCACGGGTCCCACGTCTGGGAATACCCATCCCACTTAGGGCGAAAAGCGTTACAACAAACAAATGATGGACGGAATGCTGACAATGCAGACATTCTCCCCCAGTCAAGAGATCTGGGTTAAATCCATCGTTCTTTTGCCCACTACGCCACCCCAGTTTAGACATGGCCATATGCAAATCAGTCTTGACCCTGTGCCTCATGGGAACAGTCCAGCCCGAACTGCCAAGCCATGTCTTCCCTGGACCGGAATCAAGCATCCTAGGACCGGTTTCTGGCTATCAGCCGTCATCAGCCAGGATAGCTTGACTCCAGTGGCGTAGTGAGCACGGGTCCCACGTCTGGGAATACCCATCCCACTTAGGGCGAAAAGCGTTACAACAAACAAATGATGGACGGAATGCTGACAATGCAGACATTCTCCCCCAGTCAAGAGATCTGGGTTAAATCCATCGTTCTTTTGCCCACTACGCCACCCCAGTTTAGACATGGCCATATGCAAATCAGTCTTGACCCTGTGCCTCATGGGAACAGTCCAGCCCGAACTGCCAAGCCATGTCTTCCCTGGACCGGAATCAAGCATCCTAGGACCGGTTTCTGGCTATCAGCCGTCATCAGCCAGGATAGCTTGACTCCAGTGGCGTAGTGAGCACGGGTCCCACGTCTGGGAATACCCATCCCACTTAGGGCGAAAAGCGTTACAACAAACAAATGATGGACGGAATGCTGACAATGCAGACATTCTCCCCCAGTCAAGAGATCTGGGTTAAATCCATCGTTCTTTTGCCCACTACGCCACCCCAGTTTAGACATGGCCATATGCAAATCAGTCTTGACCCTGTGCCTCATGGGAACAGTCCAGCCCGAACTGCCAAGCCATGTCTTCCCTGGACCGGAATCAAGCATCCTAGGACCGGTTTCTGGCTATCAGCCGTCATCAGCCAGGATAGCTTGACTCCAGTGGCGTAGTGAGCACGGGTCCCACGTCTGGGAATACCCATCCCACTTAGGGCGAAAAGCGTTACAACAAACAAATGATGGACGGAATGCTGACAATGCAGACATTCTCCCCCAGTCAAGAGATCTGGGTTAAATCCATCGTTCTTTTGCCCACTACGCCACCCCAGTTTAGACATGGCCATATGCAAATCAGTCTTGACCCTGTGCCTCATGGGAACAGTCCAGCCCGAACTGCCAAGCCATGTCTTCCCTGGACCGGAATCAAGCATCCTAGGACCGGTTTCTGGCTATCAGCCGTCATCAGCCAGGATAGCTTGACTCCAGTGGCGTAGTGAGCACGGGTCCCACGTCTGGGAATACCCATCCCACTTAGGGCGAAAAGCGTTACAACAAACAAATGATGGACGGAATGCTGACAATGCAGACATTCTCCCCCAGTCAAGAGATCTGGGTTAAATCCATCGTTCTTTTGCCCACTACGCCACCCCAGTTTAGACATGGCCATATGCAAATCAGTCTTGACCCTGTGCCTCATGGGAACAGTCCAGCCCGAACTGCCAAGCCATGTCTTCCCTGGACCGGAATCAAGCATCCTAGGACCGGTTTCTGGCTATCAGCCGTCATCAGCCAGGATAGCTTGACTCCAGTGGCGTAGTGAGCACGGGTCCCACGTCTGGGAATACCCATCCCACTTAGGGCGAAAAGCGTTACAACAAACAAATGATGGACGGAATGCTGACAATGCAGACATTCTCCCCCAGTCAAGAGATCTGGGTTAAATCCATCGTTCTTTTGCCCACTACGCCACCCCAGTTTAGACATGGCCATATGCAAATCAGTCTTGACCCTGTGCCTCATGGGAACAGTCCAGCCCGAACTGCCAAGCCATGTCTTCCCTGGACCGGAATCAAGCATCCTAGGACCGGTTTCTGGCTATCAGCCGTCATCAGCCAGGATAGCTTGACTCCAGTGGCGTAGTGAGCACGGGTCCCACGTCTGGGAATACCCATCCCACTTAGGGCGAAAAGCGTTACAACAAACAAATGATGGACGGAATGCTGACAATGCAGACATTCTCCCCCAGTCAAGAGATCTGGGTTAAATCCATCGTTCTTTTGCCCACTACGCCACCCCAGTTTAGACATGGCCATATGCAAATCAGTCTTGACCCTGTGCCTCATGGGAACAGTCCAGCCCGAACTGCCAAGCCATGTCTTCCCTGGACCGGAATCAAGCATCCTAGGACCGGTTTCTGGCTATCAGCCGTCATCAGCCAGGATAGCTTGACTCCAGTGGCGTAGTGAGCACGGGTCCCACGTCTGGGAATACCCATCCCACTTAGGGCGAAAAGCGTTACAACAAACAAATGATGGACGGAATGCTGACAATGCAGACATTCTCCCCCAGTCAAGAGATCTGGGTTAAATCCATCGTTCTTTTGCCCACTACGCCACCCCAGTTTAGACATGGCCATATGCAAATCAGTCTTGACCCTGTGCCTCATGGGAACAGTCCAGCCCGAACTGCCAAGCCATGTCTTCCCTGGACCGGAATCAAGCATCCTAGGACCGGTTTCTGGCTATCAGCCGTCATCAGCCAGGATAGCTTGACTCCAGTGGCGTAGTGAGCACGGGTCCCACGTCTGGGAATACCCATCCCACTTAGGGCGAAAAGCGTTACAACAAACAAATGATGGACGGAATGCTGACAATGCAGACATTCTCCCCCAGTCAAGAGATCTGGGTTAAATCCATCGTTCTTTTGCCCACTACGCCACCCCAGTTTAGACATGGCCATATGCAAATCAGTCTTGACCCTGTGCCTCATGGGAACAGTCCAGCCCGAACTGCCAAGCCATGTCTTCCCTGGACCGGAATCAAGCATCCTAGGACCGGTTTCTGGCTATCAGCCGTCATCAGCCAGGATAGCTTGACTCCAGTGGCGTAGTGAGCACGGGTCCCACGTCTGGGAATACCCATCCCACTTAGGGCGAAAAGCGTTACAACAAACAAATGATGGACGGAATGCTGACAATGCAGACATTCTCCCCCAGTCAAGAGATCTGGGTTAAATCCATCGTTCTTTTGCCCACTACGCCACCCCAGTTTAGACATGGCCATATGCAAATCAGTCTTGACCCTGTGCCTCATGGGAACAGTCCAGCCCGAACTGCCAAGCCATGTCTTCCCTGGACCGGAATCAAGCATCCTAGGACCGGTTTCTGGCTATCAGCCGTCATCAGCCAGGATAGCTTGACTCCAGTGGCGTAGTGAGCACGGGTCCCACGTCTGGGAATACCCATCCCACTTAGGGCGAAAAGCGTTACAACAAACAAATGATGGACGGAATGCTGACAATGCAGACATTCTCCCCCAGTCAAGAGATCTGGGTTAAATCCATCGTTCTTTTGCCCACTACGCCACCCCAGTTTAGACATGGCCATATGCAAATCAGTCTTGACCCTGTGCCTCATGGGAACAGTCCAGCCCGAACTGCCAAGCCATGTCTTCCCTGGACCGGAATCAAGCATCCTAGGACCGGTTTCTGGCTATCAGCCGTCATCAGCCAGGATAGCTTGACTCCAGTGGCGTAGTGAGCACGGGTCCCACGTCTGGGAATACCCATCCCACTTAGGGCGAAAAGCGTTACAACAAACAAATGATGGACGGAATGCTGACAATGCAGACATTCTCCCCCAGTCAAGAGATCTGGGTTAAATCCATCGTTCTTTTGCCCACTACGCCACCCCAGTTTAGACATGGCCATATGCAAATCAGTCTTGACCCTGTGCCTCATGGGAACAGTCCAGCCCGAACTGCCAAGCCATGTCTTCCCTGGACCGGAATCAAGCATCCTAGGACCGGTTTCTGGCTATCAGCCGTCATCAGCCAGGATAGCTTGACTCCAGTGGCGTAGTGAGCACGGGTCCCACGTCTGGGAATACCCATCCCACTTAGGGCGAAAAGCGTTACAACAAACAAATGATGGACGGAATGCTGACAATGCAGACATTCTCCCCCAGTCAAGAGATCTGGGTTAAATCCATCGTTCTTTTGCCCACTACGCCACCCCAGTTTAGACATGGCCATATGCAAATCAGTCTTGACCCTGTGCCTCATGGGAACAGTCCAGCCCGAACTGCCAAGCCATGTCTTCCCTGGACCGGAATCAAGCATCCTAGGACCGGTTTCTGGCTATCAGCCGTCATCAGCCAGGATAGCTTGACTCCAGTGGCGTAGTGAGCACGGGTCCCACGTCTGGGAATACCCATCCCACTTAGGGCGAAAAGCGTTACAACAAACAAATGATGGACGGAATGCTGACAATGCAGACATTCTCCCCCAGTCAAGAGATCTGGGTTAAATCCATCGTTCTTTTGCCCACTACGCCACCCCAGTTTAGACATGGCCATATGCAAATCAGTCTTGACCCTGTGCCTCATGGGAACAGTCCAGCCCGAACTGCCAAGCCATGTCTTCCCTGGACCGGAATCAAGCATCCTAGGACCGGTTTCTGGCTATCAGCCGTCATCAGCCAGGATAGCTTGACTCCAGTGGCGTAGTGAGCACGGGTCCCACGTCTGGGAATACCCATCCCACTTAGGGCGAAAAGCGTTACAACAAACAAATGATGGACGGAATGCTGACAATGCAGACATTCTCCCCCAGTCAAGAGATCTGCGTTTGTTGTAACGCAGTTAGTGAACTGGGCCTGATAAATGAGGTTGTGTTGTGGTGAAGGGTGTCCATTCGCGCTTTTTTATAGCAGGGTAAGCAAGGGCAAGTGGGGATGCACTTTCTTTATCAGGTGCAAAGGCAATTCCGACCCCCGTGTCGCCTCCTCATGCTTGTTTTAGGGAGAAGGTATTTGCCCACCCCCCCCCCCTCGGGTGCGCGGCCGCTCGGGGCGCAGGGGGCATGCGGCGGGCCGCATGGTCCTGGGCAATGGATGCGCTGCCACCGAATGCGTGAATGCGTAATGTAAACACTGTACTAGTTAAAGCACTTCAATGCCTTCCAGACCTCCTCCTGCCCATGCATCGGCCGCAGCGAGATAGAGGTTGGCGGCCGCATCGAACTAGGGTTCAGGGGGTTTCGCGGGCAAGGTCTAAACCTTCCCCTGCCCAAGCGTCGCCGCAGCATGATTCAGTGTAGGGTAGAGCGCTCATTAATACTGTATCGATCGTGTGTCCGTCGGCCTTTCACCCGCGGGGCATACTTCTCAATGGCGGCGGCCCTCGCGAGCAAAGCAAATGAATGGGGGTGCGACGGCAAAGAAGCCGCACACCCTGCGCCAGGGGAGCCGTTAGGAGATTAGTGTCGGTTCATGCCCCCAATACACCAGCACTGCAAGGCTGGGAGCTGCCTAGGTGCCCGCGGATCGCGGGCGGTGCAACCCCTGTGGCGCTCCCTGGATGAGGTTATCGCCCCCCCTCCCGTCGGCTATGCTGCCGTTGAGGGCGGGGGGGGCATGCAGTGGGCGGCGTGCGGTAGGCGTGGTGTCCTGCAGAGGTGAGGTAGTCCGACGACTGCGAGCTGGACGCTGGTTTAGGGAAGTGAGGTTCCGCCCCTTGAGGTCGCGTCCGCATTATGCGATTGCGGGCATTACTGAACCCCGCACCTCAATGGATAATTGGTACGAATCTTGTAAGCTCCCCGTGCTTAAATGTGTAATGTAAATAAGGTGCTCATGTAAAGCGCTCCAATACCTTCGGGTCGAGTTCGCGCTATATATTTATGCAACATGTATTGCTGGCTTCCTATAAGGCGGATACGGACACGTTTACCGCGCTAGGGGCGCTGCCAGCCAACACAGGGTGCTGCTGTCCCAATAACTGGGGTGTCAGCGGGGCAAACACAAGGGGACATTATGTCAATAGTACATTTGTCACGCCCAGGGTGCACTAAATCTCTACTTCAACGGAGCAGGAATTTGGCACCGCTGGGGATGCTCTGGGTTTGTGGGGGGGGCACCCCCCCGCCACCCTCCTACTGAGGAGCATGATGGGAGGGGCGAAGTAGGACTTAGTCAATCCTCAATGCTGGAACTTTACTGACAGCGCGCAATGCTTAAGCCAGACAGATTCCCGAGGCTGGTATACCTAGGGGGTTTTATCACTGAGGGATCTGTAGGGGCATAATTCCCATAATGAATAAGGGATGGTGGGCAGGGGCAAGAGTCGCCCCTTGCCCATGGTCACGCGCTGGCAGCCAGGAGCACTCCTGTGCTCCAGGTTCAGCAATCAGAGGGGACTGGCCAAAGGTTAAGTAAAACCCTTCTCGCCTTCATAGCCTAGAGGGCAGGCCCTGAATTATGAAGAGGGTAACCTGCCTGCATGGGGGGCGAATAGTTCTTGGCACATCTCTCCAGGCCCAACGGGTCCTTTATTTCAGCAGACCCTCTCCGATTAGGATAGCGTCTCGGGCCTTGGGGACATAGATGGGGCCATCTACAACACCAGGAGCTACAGCTCACTGGTAAGTCTTGGGCCTGTGGATATAAGGGATCTCACAGGGTTTGAGTCCCGCTAGCGCTGTCACACTGTCATGAGGTGGCAGAATTTCAAACTCTTCTTTCTGCTAGGATGGTTCCCTTCCAGCTAGTTGCAGGAAGCCCTAGATAGGAGTGGTTGCAGGTAAGACTATAGCGGGTTGGTGGGGGGCCCTGGCTGCGACGGTGAGCCGCCTCCAGGGCTGTGGCGGAGTTACAGGGCGATCTGGAAGTAGGCCGGTACAAAGGGTACCTCTGCGCGGCACCATAGGGGGTGCCTGAGCCAAAACCGAGGAGCCTCAAGGGAGGTCCCGGAAGCCGTGTCGGCGCCCCGCTAGTCCTGCGGGCGGTTGTGGGCCTGAACAACCGGGGGCTTGCTATGCGACGCTCCGCCCCGAGAGGGGGGGCGTGAGTAGAATTACCAACGGCACGTGATCATAGAAAGAATCACCTGGTGGTCAGCAACGGTGGGCATCGCTCCCGCGCTGCCCGGCTCATCAGGCGGGCAGGCGACCCAGTTGGTTGCCTGCCCTTGGATCGCCCGTAAGATAACCCACCCATTACATATTCTGGAATTATGTAATAAACCTGCAGCATTGTTACCCAACACCAACTGTCTTGTGTGTGTCATTTGGGTAACCTATTATGGGGGAGGGGGGACAGCGGGGTTCCCCTGGGGGTACTATGCCCAGTGCCCGGAATTGCCAGTCCGGCCCTGCATGCTGTAAATCAACTTGGTAATATGGCACACACACCGCCTGCCAGGGAGAGGGAGAGCACTCCCTCCACTACAGGCACTCCCCTCCCTCTGCTCAATAACAGGAGGGACAGTGCAGCGTTGCACACGCTGTGATAAACAAGCACTGGGACCTGAAGACAGGGATCACCACAGACTGATTAGGGAGCAGAAAAACGCGCACCTCACTTGCTTTTCTTTAAAAAGGTGAAGAAAAGTCTAGTCCTTCCCCTGCTCCAGACAGGAGCAGCAACTGCAGGCCGTCCCTCCCCACACACAACTGGGCAGCACTCCTCACACAGCTCTCCTTCCAGGCAGGTTTACTTTGGGATCCAGCAAGGATCTTTCCTGAAGTCTTTGATTTCCCTGAGACTTCCAACAGGAGACAGGCAAGCACAAGCCCTTGGAGATTCTTTAGGAGCACGATCACAGCAGGGTAAAAAGCGTCAGTCCTTTTCCTCTGCCACAGATGGAAGCAGCAACTGCAGGCCAACCCATCCTCACACAGAAAAGGCAGCTCTCCTCACACACCTTTTCAGCTCTTCTTTTTGGGAGGGTCTTCTTGTTTCTAAAAGTACTCTAAAGTTCTGGGATGTAAGGTCTCACTTGTATCCAAGTTTGTCATTGCTCTTTTTGTTGCAAGGGTCTCTGAGCCCGGTCCAGATTGACCACAGGGGGTGGAGGCAGTATTGAGCAAAGGAGACACAGCCTATTCAGGTGCCAGCGAAACTCCTCCACTACTCTAAATGCAGACCAGGTCTTTCAGCCTAGCGATGAGTCGCCCGGGCAAGGCAGGACACACCTCAACCCCCGTTGTGACTGCCTAGAGTGAATGCACATCCCCAGCTCTTGTCACTCCCCCTCACACACCGCCAGACATACACTAGATTACATTTTCTCAGATAACCCCGCGTTGGCCTTCTCTGAGTCGTAACCATTAACCTGGTCAGATCATATCACACTTATGTTCCATCTGAACATCACCTCAAAGTCTGTCATCAAACTCAACTCCAGCTAGGATAAATCCTATTGCCCCTGGCATAAAATTGAGGCTGCTCAAATGGAAAGTAAACTGAAATCCTCCATCCTGAAGATCTCAAGTATCTAGACCAGCATATTTCAGACTGCAATGATTGGCTTACTTCAGATACAGATCAATTAGCCCAGAGTAGACCCCTCCTTAATAGGACATTAACCCCCTCTCAACCATGGTTCGCACAGAATCTCAGAGATCTGAAGCAGCTGTGTAGATGCCAGGAGCATCTCTGGAGACTCAATTCTGACCCCTTTGGGAAAAGTAAAATATAAACTAAAATTGCACAATATAGGGCCTAGATCTTGACGGAAAAATCTGCTTATTTCTCACATAAAATTATTTCAGCAAAAAATTGTAACAAAGAATTGTTCGCCAAGATCAAAAAACGGGGTCATTTTAGTGATCTGGAAAAAACTGAAAGCCGTCAGTCCCTTTCTGACAACATCGCATTAGCTTTTCAGGATAAAGTACTTGATATATTCAAAAGATTGTCTAGCTCTCTAGGCGAAACCTCATCTGCCACGCAGGGTACAAGGAGCCTTGACTCTGGGTTGGAGCCCTCTGAGATCTCTTTGAAGAGCCCACCTGCTGCTAATCCACTGTTCTTCTCTTCTTCACTATCGGTGGACCACGTGCAGGACCTTATTCTTGCTACTTGGTCCAGGTCTCTGTTAGACCCCAACTCCCCGGCCACTCTTCATATGGCATATGCCACTGTAGCAAGTTTATTAACACCAATCTTCAATGAAATGCTATTGCATGGTTCCTTCCCAGCAGATTGGAAAGTTGCCTTTATTCTCCCTCTGCCAAAAATCCACATGAGGATCCTTCAGTGGCAAGTAATTATCACCCCGTCTCGCAACTTCTTTTCCCTGCTAAAATTGTGGGAAAGGCCATAAATAAGGAATTTACCCTATACTTGGAATCCAACAATCTACTGGATCACTCTCAATATGGGTTTCACTGCCACCGTGGAGAAGTGTGGCTTAATGGTTAGAGTGGCAGACCTCGATGCAGAGCACTGGTCCGGGACCAGGGTTCGATTCCCGACGCGGCAGGGTCTCGGGCTATAAATTCCGCGGACCGGATATTCTCGCATCAGTGCCTATTCTAATCATGGGTCCCACGCTGCAACTCTGGGCAATAGCTTGCTTAGTCTCCACAACGGCCCCAACAGCGGTGGGATGCCTGGCTTCACCATGGGGGTGCCCAGGAGTGGACACTTCACACGGATAGCCAGGAAGGGTTCCTACAGTGGTATGAGTACAGCGCGGAGACACCCCCAGGGGTGATTCGGCGCTATATAAGCTCATACACATTCACATTCACCATACTACGGTTTAGGCTTTAATCACAGCCGCAGAGGAATCAACGGCTTCGCTCGACAATGAAAATCCTGCAGCTCTTATTCTACCTGGTCTCTCTGCCGCTTTCGACATGGTCAATCACAAAGTTTTTATTGACCGAGTTGAGCCCTTGGGTATCGGTGGTGCACCCTAGCCTTTCTATCCTCTTTTCTCACTGAGACACTACAATCCGTTTCCATGGACTGCTTTCTTTCTAACTCATTTTGCCTTCCTTGTGGTCCTCCGCAGGGCTCTTCATTGAGCCCTACGCTGTTTCATTTATATGTTACCCCCTAGCCACCCTGATTGAAAAACTGGGCTTATCTGACATCAGCTATGCTGACGATACTCAAATTATTGTATCAGTCTCCGGTAATCAGCAAGAATCAGCTGATAACTTCCTTAAATGGATGCAACAAGTCAACAACTGGATGCCGAGTAACTGTTTGAAACTAAAGTCAGACAACACTGAAGTATTGTTGCTGGGCAATAATGTCTCTTTCTGGTCGTCCAATTGGTGGCCATCTGATCTAGGGTTGGTGCCAATTCCAGCAACAAAATTGAAGAACTCGGGCGCCATTTTTGATAATCATCTGTCCTTTGACAAGCAGGTAAAAGCAAATATTTCTGCTTTTCTCACCCTATAAATTCTGAGAAAGATTCTGCCTTTCATCCCACTGGACCTGAGGAAACTAGTTTTAACCGTCCTTACCCTTTCCAAAATTGACTATTTCAATGATCTGTACATTAACCTACAGAAACGCCTTCTTAGTAAATGAGAGATTTTGCAGAACTCTGTTGCCCATTTGTTGCTTGGAATACCCAGGCACAAATCAGTTTCTAAGGCGCTGGTTTATCTTAATTTGTTGCCTGTTCATAAGCGAATAGACTTCAAGGCCCTTTGCATCGCATTTAAAGGCTTACATGATAAGAGACCTGACTATTTTAAAAAGAACTTCATCAGATGTGCTCCTTCCAGGTCACTTCGGTCCTCTTCAGTAGTCAACCTTATAGTATCCAAATTCAAACAAGTCTTCTGGGGTGGAAGAAGTGTTATCTATGGAACTATCAAACGGTGGTATGTCTTACCTCTCCACTTAAAGACTAGGCCATCCCTGTCATCATTTACAAAGAATCTTAAGACTTAGCTTTTTAATCTATAGCTCCCCAGTTGTGTTCACCGTCCTAACCAATTTGTGACAGACTAGCGCCAAGATGCCCTTTGGCATTCTAGTGCTTTATAAAATCAATTTTTATTTCATTTCACTCCAAAAACCAGACAGGGAATACACAAACAGGCAGAAGCACACAGAATGGTAAAGCAAGAACATTTCCACTTTCTAAAAGTGGCATTTTAAAACACAAACTTAAAACCCACATTTACTGAAAGGTGTGTTATTAAATTCTGAGTTCAGAAAGCCTAAACTCAATTTCTCTGTCTTGTCTCAATCGAATGTTATGCTTGTAAGATGTTACAAGGCAGCTCCCATGTTAACCTATGGAACAAACAACCTTTCAATAGTGAAAAACGAAATACACAATTTCCTATCTTTCACATACACTGCACCCTGCTCATGGAGCACCTTGGGCCTACCTGAGGGGTGCCATACATGTAAGAAAAGGGATGGTTAGGGTCTGGCAAGTGGGTGCACCTGGGTACAGAGAGGGGCTGTAGATTCTGGGTGCACATCATGACCAGGGCAAACTGGGAACACAAACCAGCCCTGGCTATTCACTTGGGCCGGCCCTGCAGGGGAGGGAGGAGGGGCTGCGAGTGTGAAGCACGCCTGCTGCTTTTGTTACAGGGGGATAATATTGTAGGGGGGTGCTAGTGTGAAGCACTGCTGCTGCTTTTGTTACAGGGGGATAATATTGTAGGGGGTGCTAGTGTGAAGCACTGCTGCTGCTTTTGTTACAGGGGGATAATTTTGTAGGGGGGGTGCTAGTGTGAAGGAATGCTGCTGCTTTTGTTACAGGGGGATAATATTGTAGGGGGGGCTAGTGTGAAGCACTGCTGCTGCTTTTGTTACAGGGGGATAATATTGTAGGGGGTGCTAATGTGAAGCACTGCTGCTGCTTTTGTTACAGGGGGATAATGTTGTATGGGGGTGCTAGTGTGAAGCACTGTTGCTGCTTTTGTTACAGGGGGATAATATTGTAGGGGGGTGCTAGTGTGAAGCACTGCTGCTGCTTTTGTTACAGGGGGATAATGTTGTAGAGGGGTGCTAGTGTGAAGCACTGCTGCTGCTTTTGTTACAGGGGTATAATGTTGTAGGGGGTGCTATTGTGAAGCACTGCTGCTGCTTTTGTTGCAGGGGGATAATATTGTAGGGGGGTGCTAGTGTGAAGCACTGCTGCTGCTTTTGTTACAGGGGGATACTATTGTAGGGGGGCTGCTAGTGTGAAGCACTGCTGCTGCTTTTGTTGCGGGGGGATAATATTGGAGGGGGTGCTAGTGTGAAGCACTGCTGCTGCTTTTGTTAAAGGGGAATAATATTGGAGGGGGGTGCTAGTGTGAAGCACTGCTGCTGCTTTTGTTACAGGGGGATAATGTTGTAGGGGGTGCTAGTGTGAAGCACTGCTGCTGCTTTTGTTACAGGGGATAATATTGTAGGGGGTGCTACTGTGAAGCTCTGCTGCCGCTTTTGTTACAGGGGGATAATATTGTAGGGGGGTGCTAGTGTGAAGCAGTGCTGCCGCTTTTGTTGCAGGGGGATAATATTGTAGGGGGTGCTTGTGTGAAGCACTGCTGCTGCTTTTGTTACAGGGGTATAATATTGTAGGGGGCTGCTAGTGTGAAGCGCTGCTGCCGCTTTTGTTACAGGGGGATAATATTGTAGGGGGGCTGCTAGTGTGAAGCACTGCTGCCGCTTTTGTTGCAGGGGGATAATATTGTAGGGGGGGGTGCTAGTGTGAAGCGCTGCTGCTGCTTTTGTTACAGGGGATAATATTGTAGCGGGCTGCTAGTGTGAAGCGCTGCTGCCGCTTTTGTTACAGGGGGATAATATTGTAGGGGGGCTGCTAGTGTGAAGCACTGCTGCCGCTTTTGTTGCAGGGGGATAATATTGTAGGGGGCTGCTAGTGTGAAGCGCTGCTGCCGCTTTTGTTACAGGGGGATAATATTGTAGGGGGGCTGCTAGTGTGAAGCACTGCTGCCGCTTTTGTTGCAGGGGGATAATATTGTAGGGGGGGGTGCTAGTGTGAAGCACTGCTGCCGCTTTTGTTGTAGGGGGTGCTAGTGTGAAGCACTGCTTCTGCTTTTGTTACAGGGGGATAATATTGTAGGGGGGTGCTAGTGTGAAGCACTGCTGCTGCTTTTGTTACAGGGGGATAATGTTGTAGAGGGGTGCTAGTGTGAAGCACTGCTGCTGCTTTTGTTGCAGGGGGATAATATTGTAGGGCGGTGCTTAGTGTGAAGCACTGCTGCTGCTTTTGTTACAGGGGGATAATATTGTAGGGGGGTGCTAGTGTGAAGCACTGCTGCTGCTTTTGTTACAGGGGGATAATGTTGTAGGGGGTGCTAGTGTGAAGCACTGCTGCTGCTTTTGTTACAGGGGATAATATTGTAGGGGGTGCTACTGTGAAGCTCTGCTGCCGCTTTTGTTACAGGGGGATAATATTGTAGGGGGGTGCTAGTGTGAAGCAGTGCTGCCGCTTTTGTTGCAGGGGGATAATATTGTAGGGGGTGCTTGTGTGAAGCACTGCTGCTGCTTTTGTTACAGGGGTATAATATTGTAGGGGGCTGCTAGTGTGAAGCGCTGCTGCCGCTTTTGTTACAGGGGGATAATATTGTAGGGGGGCTGCTAGTGTGAAGCACTGCTGCCGCTTTTGTTGCAGGGGGATAATATTGTAGGGGGGGGGTGCTAGTGTGAAGCGCTGCTGCTGCTTTTGTTACAGGGGATAATATTGTAGCGGGCTGCTAGTGTGAAGCGCTGCTGCCGCTTTTGTTACAGGGGGATAATATTGTAGGGGGGCTGCTAGTGTGAAGCACTGCTGCCGCTTTTGTTGCAGGGGGATAATATTGTAGGGGGCTGCTAGTGTGAAGCGCTGCTGCCGCTTTTGTTACAGGGGGATAATATTGTAGGGGGGCTGCTAGTGTGAAGCACTGCTGCCGCTTTTGTTGCAGGGGGATAATATTGTAGGGGGGGGTGCTAGTGTGAAGCACTGCTGCCGCTTTTGTTGTAGGGGGTGCTAGTGTGAAGCACTGCTTCTGCTTTTGTTACAGGGGGATAATATTGTAGGGGGGTGCTAGTGTGAAGCACTGCTGCTGCTTTTGTTACAGGGGGATAATGTTGTAGAGGGGTGCTAGTGTGAAGCACTGCTGCTGCTTTTGTTGCAGGGGGATAATATTGTAGGGCGGTGCTTAGTGTGAAGCACTGCTGCTGCTTTTGTTACAGGGGGATAATATTGTAGGGGGGTGCTAGTGTGAAGCACTGCTGCTGCTTTTGTTACAGGGGGATAATATTGTAGGGGGCTGCTAGTGTGAAGCACTGCTGCTGCTTTTGTTACAGAGGGATAATATTGTAGGGGGGTGCTAGTGTGAAGCACTGCTGCTGCTTTTGTTACAGGGGGATAATATTGTAGGGGTGCTACTGTGAAGCTCTGCTGCCGCTTTTGTTACAGGGGGATAATATTGTAGGGGGGTGCTAGTGTGAAGCAGTGCTGCCGCTTTTGTTGCAGGGGGATAATATTGTAGGGGGTGCTTGTGTGAAGCACTGCTGCTGCTTTTGTTACAGGGGGATAATATTGTAGGGGTGCTAGTGTGAAGCACTGCTGCTGCTTTTGTTACAGGGGATAATATTTTAGGGGGCTGCTAGTGTGAAGCGCTGCTGCTGTTTTTGTTACAGGGGGATAATATTGTAGGGGGTGCTAGTGTGAAGCACTGCTGCTGCTTTTGTTACAGGGGATAATATTGTAGGGGGGTGCTAGTGTGAAGCACTGCTGCTGCTTTTGTTACAGGGGTATAATATTGTAGGGGGTGCTAGTGTGAAGCGCTGCTGCTGCTTTTGTTACAGGGGGATAATATTGTAGGGGGGTGCTAGTGTGAAGCACTGCTTCTGCTTTTGTTGCAGGGGGATAATATTGTAGGGGGGTGCTAGTGTGAAGCACTGCTGCTGCTTTTGTTACAGGGGGATAATATTGTAGGGGGGTGCTAGTGTGAAGCACTGCTTCTGCTTTTGTTACAGGGGGATAATATTGTAGGGGGGCTGCTAGTGTGAAGCGCTGCTGCTGCTTTTGTTACAGGGGGATAATGTTGTATGGGGGTGTTAGTGTGAAGCACTGCTGCTGCTTTTGTTACAGGGGTATAATGTTGTAGGGGGTGCTAGTGTGAAGCGCTGCTGCTGCTTTTGTTACAGGGGGATAATATTGTAGGGGTGCTAGTGTGAAGCACTGCTGCTGCTTTTGTTACAGGGGGATAATGTTGTAGGGGGGTGCTAGTGTGAAGCGCTGCTGCTGCTTTTGTTACAGGGGGATAATATTGTAGGGGGGTGCTAGTGTGAAGCGCTGCTGCTGCTTTTGTTACAGGGGGATAATATTGTAGGGGGGTGCTAGTGTGAAGCGCTGCTGCTGCTTTTGTTACAGGGGGATAATATTGTAGGGGGGTGCTAGTGTGAAGCGCTGCTGCTGCTTTTGTTACAGGGGGATAATGTTGTAGGGGGGTGCTAGTGTGAAGCACTGGGATCCGGCGTGATATCACCACTAGGCCGGTACCCCTACAGTATTGGGCCTACCCCTGATCTCAGTAACAACATTTTTTGATTTCATTGGAGACACAGTGTAGCTTCATCTGTGGTCAAGACGGGAGGGGGATGTAGGGTCTAGGCCCACGGGGGAGTGGACTCCTCTGCTGCGGGTCTTCATCAGGACAGGAGAAGGGGGCCTGGAAAACAACCATATAATCATTGGGGGCCTCAGTCAAAAGGGGAGACACTAAGTAGTCAAAGCTATTGGAGAACATAGAATGCTCCAGCATGAATGCCAATAGGTCATGATCATGCTTCAAAAATGATAAACAGTGCTTACCCGAAAATGTGTGTGCTAAGAATCAGTTCCAGAGTGTACTCAGTTTAACTCCTGTGACAAGTCACACAGCGTAACTAAAAGGTAAGTGAATAGAACAAAAACTGACATTTAGACAGAATACAAGTGTGTGCACAAAAAGGAATTAAAAAAGGGGGGGCTGCAGTCTACTCACCCGCTGTAGTGGCGTGGGCACTATGATCGATGGTGCTTAGATCGATGGCTCTAATTAAGTGCTGCCATTATGGAGTTCCAATAATCTGTAACAATACAGGAGGAGTCAGTTGGATGCATGGTTATCCGCTATTAGCGTTGTGCTCCGAGGCCGGGGTGTCAATTTACCTTGGGAATCTTTTGAGAGTTGCGCCGCGTCCGTCGTCATCTCGTCAAAGTGCGAGGCTGACGCGTGATCAGTCGTGGATAAGTAGACGAGCCTGCACGTGTCCGACATGCTTAGGCGGATGCGGCCCAGTTAGAATGGTTTTATAAAAATGAAAACAGACTGGGCACGGGATCCGTAGTGAAAGACAGACCGGCAGTGTTTAATTGTCAAAAACCTACGGGGGTCTCGGAAGTTTGTCCTATTCCCGGAAGGCATTTATTAAAAGCAATATGTATATATAAAATAAACACAAATACATGAAAGTGATACAATGGCATATAGTGAATACATTGCATTACATGATGTGAAATCCATTAAAAGACACACAGTGTGGAAGTTCACAGTATAAACAGATACAGTATAGCAAACTAGACAGCTTCTAGCCATTGTTCAAGGTAGAGATTTGCCTAATTGTCTCTTCATATTCATTCAACCCCTTTTGTACTGTGTCGAAGATGTGCATCCATTTGCACTCCCGAGTACTCAAAATGTTGGCAAAGTTGCCACCACGTGGATTGGTCTGGACCTTTTCAATCACCCGCCACCTCAGTCTCTCAGCCGAGTGTCCGAAGGTATTAAAGTGTTCCACAAGGGGTGCGCCTGGTACATTACACCTTATGCTGCTGCAGTGCTGCAGAATACGTGATTTGACATTCTGTACAGTCTGGCCAATGTATAAAAATTCACAAGGACAGGCTATGGCATAGATAACGCCAGCAGAGTTGCAGTTGGTATGCTGTCGCAGGGTATGGGTGTAATTATTATATGTACATTGCTTGACTTCCCTCTGCAATACCTGATGAAATAGGTACTGCAGAACCACCCATGCACGCTTTAAAAAAAGGAAGAAATGTGAGGGACTATGTGGTAAAATCACTTCTGCCGCCCAAATCCAGAGACACTCAAACTACACTATGGAACATCCCACCTGTTCAGGCGCACTATAAATGTGGTGTATGCAAAGCCTGCCCCCTTACAAGGGAAGTCAAACAATGTACATATAATAATTATACCCATACCCTGCGACAGCATACCAACTGCAACTCTGCTGGCGTTATCTATGCCATAGCCTGTCCTTGTGAATTTTTATACATTGGCCAGACTGTACAGAAAGTCAAATCACGTATTCTGCAGCACTGCAGCAGCATAAGGTGTAATGTACCAGGCGCACCCCTTGTGGAACACTTTAATACCTTCGGACACTCGGCTGAGAGACTGAGGTGGCGGGTGATTGAAAAGGTCCAGACCAATCCACGTGGTGGCAACTTTGCCAACATTTTGAGTACTCGGGAGTGCAAATGGATGCACATCTTCGACACAGTACAAAAGGGTTTAAATGAATATGAAGAGACAATTAGGCAAATCTCTACCTTGAACAATGGCTAGAAGCTGTCTAGTTTGCTATACTGTATCTGTTTATACTGTGAACTTCCACACTGTGTCTTTTAATGGATTTCACATCATGTAATGCAATGTTTTCACTATATGCCATTGTATCACTTTCATGTATTTGTGTTTATTTTATATATACATGTTGCTTTTAATAAATGCCTTCCGGGAATAGGACAAACTTCCGAGACCCCCGTAGGTTTTTGACAATTAAACACTGCCGGTCTGTCTTTCACTACGGATCCCGTGCCCAGTCTGTTTTCATTTTTATAAAACCATTCTAACTGGGACGCCTCCGCCTAAGCACGTCGGAAACGTGCAGGCTCGTCTACTTAACCACGACTGATCACGCGTCAGCCTCGCACTTTGACGAGATGACGACGGACGCGGCACAACTCTCAAAACGATTCCCAAGGTAAATTGACACCCCGGCATCGGAGCACTGCGCTAATAGCGGATAACCATGCATCCAACTGACTCCTCCTGTATTGTTACAGATTATTGGAACTCCATGATGGCAGCACTTAATTAGAGCCATCGATCTAAGCACCATCGATCATAGTGCCCACGCCACTACAGCGGGTGAGTAGACTGCAGCCCCCCCTTTTTTAATTCCTTTTTGTGCACACACTTGTATTCTGTCTAAATGTCAGTTTTTGTTCTATTCACTTACCTTTTAGTTACGCTGTGTGACTTGTCACAGGAGTTAAACCGAGTACACTCTGGAACTGGTTCTTACCACACACATTTTCGGGTAAGCACTGTTTATCATTTTTGAAGCATGATCATGACCTATTGGCATTCATGCTGGAGCATTCTATGTTCTCCAATAGCTTTGACTACTTAGTGTCTCCCCTTTTGACTGAGGCCCCCAATGATTATATGGTTGTTTTCCAGGCCCCCTTCTCCTGTCCTGAAGAAGACCCGCAGCAGAGGAGTCCACTTGCCCTTTTAAACTAGGGTCGAAATGTCGACAAATCCCCCCGTGGGCCTACACCCTACATCCCCCTCCCGTCTTGACCACAGATGAAGCTTCACTGTGCCTCCAATGAAATAAAAAAAAATTGTAACTGAGATCAGGGGTAGGCCGAATACTGCAGGGGTACCGGCCTAGTGGGGATATCACGCCGGATCCCATCTGTCCTAATGTTTTGAATTTTTCTTCGTTGAATTTATGATGATCTTTGCTTTCTTTTCCGTATCTTACACATGAGCACTTACTTTCACCTCTTTCTCTTGCCCAGAAAATGCCCATTAGAATAATAGTGTATGTTGCATTTCATGCTTTATATATACTGTTCATTCTATGAATTGAAATCATGATTGAATAAATCGATGTTTAAATTATATTCTGGGTGGCCTCTTTAAAACTGTGAGTTCTCGCTTGTTGAATGCGCCTTTGTGTTAATCGTTTTCGGTTGTATGAATTCATTTCATAGACATACCTCTGAGTAATACTGAGTATGGTTAGGATTGTCTAGGACCACTGTTTCCTTTACCGATGTTCCTTGCCTCCTGCAATTTCCAGGCTACAATAAAATGTCAAGATAACTCCGGTGATTAATGCTCCTCCTGGAGAGAGATCCGAGTTTTGTCTATTTGAGGTTTTGACTGTTCATAAATTAGCGCGTGTAACAAGAGGGAGAGAGAGGACTAGAAAGCTAGTCCATGTCCCTGAGGGATTTATATGTGATTAAACAAAGAAGACTAGCTTAAGTTGACCAAAGTGATGCAGTACTCAAAGTAGTTCTGTCACAGACACCTTGTAGGTGTATTCATGAAGCCCTCACCCACCAACCTAGTTGGTGGCATGCTTCATCATCGGGCCCACCCAGTGACACCTAGCATGTCCCCGGTGATCATAAATTAGCACAGAGGATTAATATGCCTGATGCAAAGAACGTGTACCATGCAGATCACTAAGTGCAAATAATTTAGATGGGTTTGTTGGTTACTGTTTTTTTGAGTCAACCTTCGGCTGCTTGCAGTTTATAAATTAAAATCCTAATTTAGAACAGTGAATGCACACTGCTAAGTATAGATTAGAGCACAGATTATTGTTGCAAATAGGGTTCATTTGGGTAGAAATCGATTCTTATTATGAAAGAGAACCCTCAACTATGGTGTTCCGATTTCAATTTTGAGTTTGTGCTTCTCTAGACCAAGCACTCTTAAAACTATACTGCCTACCAGTATGGATGACATGTCGCTCCTACATCTTGTAGTCCTCTGGTTTATGTAACATTTGTTATACACTGATTTAGACACATATGATTGATTGTCTTCGTGTAATATGTGTGTGATGCAAAGTGCTCTGACACCCTACACTGGTATGAGTGGCGCTATATAAGTAATTAAATGCATTTGAAAGAGAGTGGTTATGGAGCCTTGAGGGGCACTGTCATAGGGTGGTGTTGAGGAAATCCATGGTGGAGCTGGTCACCCCCTCCACCATGGTTAGTGGGGCACAAACAAACATTGTCGCACTGGGTGCCACCAGTGCTACAGCCAGCCCATATCAGGATCGGTCAGGATTCTGCCTCAACATAGACCTGGGATAGGGTGAGGTGAGGTTGGAAACTCTGGAAAACATGATCCATACTCCCACTGGTCGTAGCCAATTCTTACTTGTGGCTTCCCACTTCATCCAACTGGTCTTACTATATTCCCACCAGTGAAGCCTCCTGCGCCGCTCCCCGCCTACCCAGAACTAGTGCAAGCATGTACTCAAGGCCAGTATTTCTCTCACTCTCCTCTCCACCCATCCCGTGGTTGCTACATCGTGTTCACGTTCCTTATTCGCGTAGGGGTATCAGCTACAGTATGGATTTCAGCAGGAACCTGACAGACACTGAACCCAAAGGGGGCTGAAGCGCTCAGTGTGGGTGACATGGGCCAGCCATGCTCCTCCACTACACTGGGCATGGCCTTTAGCAACTGAAGGTCATTCATCTTTCCGGGTGGTGGTGTTCAGCCCAAGGGAGGGCCCCGCTCCATGCGAGTTACCATTAATGTGAGGTCTGACCTCAGCACCCTTCCACACTCAGGTTGAGGTCAAGTCCAGTACATTGAGGGAGTTATGGTTTCCTTGCTCACAATGAGTGGCAAACTACACAACCTAATCTAATATTTAAAATGTAAAATCTAATAAATATTTAAAATGTCTGTACACCCTCCGTTTCTCCACTCCATGCATCGCCACTGCCACCAATTTACATTGAAAGTCAAAAGATTCAAAGGTTCAGAATGATTTGCTCTGATTCTTGTGCATGCAAGTTTGTATGAAGAATGTCTTTTTGATGACGCAACATTCTAAGACAAGAAAACCAACAGATTCCTACAGAGTTGAAAAATTGTTTAATTGCTTTCATGAAAAGATAGTGTGGTTATTCCATACCGCTCTCGGTCTCCGGCATATTCCACACGATACATCTTAAATAATCTCTGATCCACATGAACCATTCAACGTTGTCAGACTGACAACTTAAACCTTACACAAAAGAACAATAATAATGATAAATAGATAGGCACATTACATAAATAAGCATTTATATAGATTTTAATAGTACATTCTATATCTATAGATTAATAGTCTTCATATACCCTATATGTACAAACTTTATCTTACCATGGCGTGGGCCTACGGGTAATTGGTAAGGGGGAACTCACTCAGTACTTCAAAGGTTCCGGGATTCTGGTAGGAGGGGAATAGATGGACCCTTGGGTTTTGGAGACTCACCTAAAAAGTTTGGGGCTTACACTGGCCTTCAATTTTGGCTGGGTGTTGAAGTTGGAAGGAGTCATTTTATAGGAAGAACATCCTTGGCCTGTTTTTGAAGGGTGGCCAGTTTTGAAAATTGACTAAAGTGTGGAGAGAGTAGGTAATATTAAAATGTTATAGGAGAACTGTGGTATTTGGGGCTTACAGTCTCAAGGGCTAGACAAGAGAGGGGATGATAGAAAGATAACTTTAATGTGGTGGATCTTAGGGGTTCTGTATTCACCGACCTTTGGAATGGATAGATGATGGGTTGTTAAGCCGAGTGCACTGAAGCGGTTGCAGTGTTCATTGCTAGGGTTATTTCAGGGTTCAGTGGGGTATAGGAATGTCACAGAGCAGCCACTGTTTCCACTTTCAAAGTTCTCAGGATGGACAAAGGCCAGGGATAGATTCAGTTCAGCTTGTCCAAAAGACTCTCTGGGGCTTCGTGGTTTCCAGGATTAGGCGTCCATATTGTTTTTTGGGGAAAGGAAGAAGGTCTGTGACTATCCAACCACTGCTATAGAATGAGGCATATGACTGGTCCAGGAACAACCACAGCAGCCCAGTCGATGTCCTGGTTTAACTCTCTTAAAAAGTTTGGCAGAAGGTTAGCAAAGGAAGCAAATTCTATAAAGCGAGTCACTGGGTCTTCCAATGCAAAAGTGTGCTTAGAGGGGAGAGGATGAGCATTTTAGGGGCCACAAGCTTCAAGGTCATCAGGCTCTTTAGTAATGGAACACATGTCCCTTCAATCCTTCCAGGAAGTGCTTCTGACAAACCAAGTGCAAAACAATTCGGTCTTTCTGTTCTGTCTGCTGCTCAGCAGCCTGTGCTGCTCAGTGTGCTGGTGCTGCTCAGCATTCATGTTTTCGCTCCATCCTCTTTCATTATTGAAGGCTGAATGAGGGACAGAGATTTGATTTCGCTGGCTGAACACTGAGTCCTTGCTCCCAGTTTACTACTCCCCAGGTAACAGCAGATATAAAACAGTACAATAAAACATGTTAACAACATTACTTCTTCTAAAGACTTGAAAACGGCAGCTACCTCTGTTGATGTCTGAGCTCCCAGAAGCAATGGCACTGCCTGTTCATTGTGTAACTCACAAAAGGGGGCCGAAAGGGAGAACAATGCTACTGTAAAGAAAGGAAACCAATTCTATCCCATAAAGTTCCCATATCATAAATCTCACACTGATTATAGGGTAGCAAGCACAAGCTAGAACTATTCTAATGTAAAAGACCGCTGCTGCTGTAGAAGGGCACAACGCATTTGTGGACGAAAACCCTCACTCACCCGAGGGTGACATGCTTCATCATCGGGTTCCTCCAAACACACTAGATCCGCAAGGTACCTTGTGTGGGCTACAACTTAACCCAAGAGGGAAGGAGCAGGAGTGCAAAGCAAGTGTTGGAAATACCAACTCTTGAGGGTAAGGAGGGGCAGAGTGCTGAAAAAAGTGAGAATAGTGTATTAAAAACCACCTACTTAGGGGTCACAATTTTATTCTTCCTGCCTAAGTGGTAGTGATTAAAATGCAAGTGAATGAAGGGTTATGGATGTATACCCTCATAAATGATCAACATGTTTCTGCCATGGTGACGAAAAGGTTCAAGGCATTCATCAGGATCAAAAAAAGTCACTCTGCTATCTATAGTGCAAAAGTAAAAATAAAGTGATACATGGGCCTCTGATCCTTAACCGTCATGCACTTATCTTGGTCATTATGATCGGTCAGGAGGCTCTGGAAAATAATAAAAAACAGCCCAATATAACAACAACTTTTATTATAATCCACAGGAGCAGCTATTCTCAAATATAAATCTCAGTAAAATGCTTACCTAAGTGTAGGATATGTGTATCAACTCAACCTACTACCGGGTATCTTGACATGTCGGTTAATCTGATAGAGGGTAAAAAACATTATGTAAGACATACCTACAATGAAAACATAGTGCAGACACTACTATTGTGAAGTACTAACCCTAATTAAAACAAAAGTAAATATAAAAAAGGAATTATGCCTGTTCTGTTCATGTAATACCATTTGGATAATGAATGGAATACCCTTCCAACTTTAAAAACTTTCCACTCATATGTAGATTGTCAAAATAAGTGATCTAGCTGAAAAGACAAAAACCACTATGCTGCGCACCACTCTATATTTGCGGAGTAGCACAACAATCCATTTTTGGATAACCTCGACCAGTCACAAAGGTTACAAAGTAATAGAACACAGATCAGTCGCTAAAAACCAAGTGGGAGATGCCACCGCGTACCTCTACGTGAAGATAGACCATATTCACTAACATACTACGATACCCCCCAAAAATATAAATAAAAATCGATCAAATCACTGGGGACTATCTAGAAATGGCCCATGTGCCAATTACTAATACGATATAATGAACGCAGTCTCCCGTTTCATACAGAAGTGCTCACCTTTTGAAAACCGCACTGTCTCTTCTAAGATAGACAGGAGGGAATCGCTGGGCGTCTCTAGTGAGTTGGTAAAAAACAGAAGTGAATTCCGAGCGTATACGACGTAACGAATACATAACGCGTATACGCTCACCCGCGTAGTCATAGAGACGAGATGCTGCTTCCGTCAAAAACACTCTCGGAAACCAGCATTATCAAATAAATGACCCCCTCACGATCTACTACTGGTTCAATAATAACCGAACAGCTATGCTCCCATATGTAATCTAAAAGATTAAAGAACTAAACAATCTCAAGTCAAAAATATTACCAGCAATTGAAAAGGCAACACATTATACAAAACTACTGGAACCAGGTATCGATGTCAACTACCTTGTCCCATGCCACACCCCATGCAGGCATCATTCTTCGTTAAGCCCCGCTGTAAAATCGAGATGCTTTCATAGGGAATGAGATGCTCCCGACAAAAAATATATAAATATATATATAGTGTGTATATAGTGTGTCGGGGAATTTGCAAGTCCATGATCTTGCTACTCGGGGAACACAGTTTAATCTGCTCATGCAGGCCATAGTCCGCACGTATAGTTTTAGTCCACACGTATTATAATGATGTATAACTATTCATGACTCGATCTCTAATGTAGACTAATGGCCACTACCATATATATACATGAATACTCATCAATAATTTCTAAATGACAATTTAAATATAGTGTCTTTCTGCTCTCTTTAAATTTTGGTACTATTGTGTTAATGAGGCCTAATCTCACCATGGCAGAATGTAACCTGTGTAGACACCGACAGTAAACTGTCAACACATGAAATCAGGCAGTAGTAACTAGCAACGTAATGGTAATATAGTTACTAAATGTTCCTCCAGTAAATATTGACCAACATGCCAGAGCAAGGTGTGACAGTTGTCGAGTGTCTTAAAGCGAACCTACAGCACACCAGGGTATATCGTCATTAAGTCTCCAGGGGCCCATATCCCTATGGTAGTGGGGTTTGTCCAATACAACCCAACAAAAATCACTCTCTGTATGTCCTTTATCTAGAAAGTGTCTAGTGAGTTTAGTATTGGACCTCTTCCGTTTGATTGAGCTCTTATGTTCAATCATCCTAGTTTTTACTTTACGGGTTGTCATCCCTACATAAAATAATTTGCAGGGGCATTGTATAAGATATATCAATGCTTCCGAGTTACAATTGGTGTGGTTCCGTAATATCCAAGGAGTTTTTAGACCCAAATCTAGTTCAGAAGTACGTTTAGTCAGATGGCAAACCACACACTGACCACACGGGAAATGACCTTGAACTGGAGTACCAGTGTCAATAGTACGTACTAAATGGGTCGTTTGTTGTGATCTTGGCCGAGAATGAATGAGTATATTGCCCAAATTTCTACTTCGTTTGAAGGCAAAGAGAGGTCTCTCATTAGTTTTATTGCCTTTATTCAAGATATGCTAATTAGAGTTAATGGCTTTCTTGATTGTAGTGCTAAGATGGCTGAAAGTGCTGACACACACCAACCGGTTCGAGGGAGATTTCTCATAAGTCTCCAACAGAGCTTCTCGGTTGTTATTTAGGGCTCTCTTCTTAGCCATTTGTATCAATCTTTACGGGTATTGTCGGGTATGCAGAGTGGTACTCAGCGTATTAGCATGTTTGTGGTACATGCGGAGTTCTGTACAATTAGTCTACATTAGAGATCGAGTCATGAATAGTTATACATCATTATTATACGTGTGGACTAAAACTATACATGCGGACTATGGCGTGCATGAGCAGATTAAACTGTGTAACCCGAGTAGCAAGATCATGGACTTGCAAATTCCCCGACACACTATATACACACTATATATATATTTATATATTTTTTGTCGGGAGCATCTCATTCCCTATGAAAGCATCTCGATTTTACAGCGGGGCTTAACGAAGAATGATGCCTGCATGGGGTGTGGCATGGGACAAGGTAGTTGACATCGATACCTGGTTCCAGTAGTTTTGTATAATGTGTTGCCTTTTCAATTGCTGGTAATATTTTTGACTTGAGATTGTTTAGTTCTTTAATCTTTTAGATTACATATGGGAGCATAGCTGTTCGGTTATTATTGAACCAGTAGTAGATCGTGAGGGGGTCATTTATTTGATAATGCTGGTTTCCGAGAGTGTTTTTGACGGAAGCGGCATCTCGTCTCTATGACTACGCGGGTGAGCGTATACGCGTTACGTATTCGTTACGTCGTATACACTCGGAATTCACTTCCGTATTTTACCAACTCACTAGAGATGCCCAGCGATTCCCTCCTGTGTATCTTAGAAGAGACAGTGCGGTTTTCAAAAGGTGAGCACTTCTGTATGAAACGGGGGACTGCGTTCATTATATCGTATTAGTAATTGGCACATGGGCCATTTCTAGATAGTCCCCAGTGATTTGATCGATTTTTATTTATATATTTTTTTGGGTATCGTAGTATGTTAGTGAATATGGTCTATCTTCACGTAGAGGTACGCAGTGGCCTCTCCCACTTGGTTTTTAGCGACTGATCTATGTACTTTTACTTTGTAACCTTTGTGACTGGTCGAGGTTATCAAAAAATGGATTGTTGTGCTACTCCACAACTATAGAGTGGTGCGCAGCATAGTGGTGTTTGCCTTTTCGGCTAGATCACTTATTTGGACAATCTACATATGAGTGGAAAGTTTTTAAAGTTGTAAGGGCATTCCATTCATTATGCAAAATGGTATTACATGAACAGAACAGGCATAATTCCTTTTTTATATTTACTTTTGTTTTAATTAGGGTTAGTACTTCACAATAGTGGTGTCTGCACTATGTTTTCATTGTAGGTATGTTTTACATAATGTTTTTTACCCTCTATCAGATTAACCGACATGTCAAGATACCCGGTAGTAGGTTGAGTTGATACACATATCCTACACTTAGGTAAGCATTTTACTGAGATTTATATTTGAGAATAGCTGCTCCTGTGGATTGTAATAAAAGTTGTTGTTATATTGGGCTGTTTATTATTATTTTCCAGAGCCTCCTGACCGATCATAATGACCAAGATAAGTGCATGACGGTTAAGGATCAGAGGCCTAAGTATCACTTTATTTTTACTTTTGCACTATAGATAGCAGAGTGACTTTTTTTGATCCTGATGAATGCCTTGAACCTTTTCGTCACCATGGCAGAAACATGTTGATCATTTATGAGTGTATACATCCATAACCCTTCATTCACTTGCATTTTAATCACTACCACTTAGGCAGGAAGAATAAAATTGTGACCCCTAAGTAGGTGGTTTTTAATACACTATTCTCACTTTTTTCAGCACTCTGCCCCTCCTTACCCTCAAAAGTTGGTATTTCCAACACGTGCTTTGCACTCCTGCTCCTTCCCTCTTGGGTTAAGTTGTAGCCCACACAAGGTACCTTGCGGACCTAGTGTGTTTGGAGGAACCCGATGATGAAGCATGTCACCCTCGGGTGAGTGAGGGTTTTCGTCCACAACTGTGTTGTGCCCTTCTACAGCAGCAGCGGCCTTTTACATTAGAATAGTTCTAGCTTGTGCTTGCTACCCTCTAATCAGTGTGAGATTTATTACTGCCTGATCATCACCACCTCTTGAGAGAAGATAAATGCTGGAGTTATCTCTTCGACAACACTGGCGACTTTCTCTTCAAGACACCACCAATGGTTGGTTGCGCTCTCTGTAAGGTCATAGCTATACTATTTAGTTTCACTTTCTGTTTTCAGCAGAGTGTTTTTACTACCAACAGTTTTACGTCCAAGCTCAAGACGTCCCACAATGATCTGGGCTCAGCGCCCATTAGCGTGTGGCCCCTGAGTTCATTGGGCAGGCCTCTCCACCAAAGGCCACATCTGAGGTAGTGTCCCGGGCTTTAAGAGTCCGCCCTTTGAATGGTTTGGCCATCCCTAGCAGTGCTGCCTGAGGCCTGGTGCTTGATAAATGTCAGAGTTGCAGTGCTAGGTAAGATCCCAGGAGCCAGAAGTCAAGCAGGTGCTGGGCCCAGTGGCGGCTCCTCTGCTAAGGCAGAGGAGCATCGCCCCACTGCTTTAAATGATGCTAACTTGGTTATTATCGTGTTATTTGCTCCTGGTGCTGCAGCTTTGCGGTTGTGTAATTAGCGATAAAGATATTAAATCTAAAGAAACATTTGTAGTAGCTATTTGTAAAGCACCTTTGCCAAAAAACAAAGATGAAGTTTGTTAATTTTAGGATTTAGTAGAGTTCTACTCAAAATATGTGAACAAGTTCTCAGAAAAAACACATGAGATGCGTATGTTGCTGAAGAATAAAATCAAGTTTGAGTGGTCTTCTCAATGCCAGAAGTATTTTATGGAAATAGAACAAACCATTGGCAGTGCTCCGACATTGCAAGGATTCGATCCTAATGCAGACACTTTTGTCACTACAGACACAAGTGGTAAAGGTTTAGGGAGTGTACTTACTCCAAAAATTAGGATTGGGTGTGAAGTAGTTATTGCTTTTTCGTCCTGATCATTGACACCCTCGGAAGAATAGTACTCTGTGATAGAAAGAGAGACGTTAGCTTGAGTGTGGGTATTGGAACATTTTCGTAAATTATTGTGGGGCAGAAAATTCATTGTCCGTTCTGATCATAAACCTTTGACAAAATTGTTAACCACGGGTGACTTATCCAGAGCTTCAGCACGTATTGCTAGGATTTCCATGAGGTTACATGACTTTTTATGAAGTACAATATGTTCCGGGAAGCAAAAATGTGACTGCAGATTTTTTTGAGCAAGTTATCCTTACCTCTTAGGGAAGTGGATAACAGCCCTTGGAATGATGTGTGTGTGTGTCGTGGGTTTACAATACTGGAGAATCCAAAAGTTTGAAAGAAGATGAATGGATATCGGTTTTCAAGGAGGATGATGTATTGAATTTGGTCAGTAGTAAAATTGTCAATGGTTGGGGAGATTGTGAGAAGACAGAGCTTCTGGTGAAATGAAAGCTTTTTGGGAGGTGTGAGATGAATTAACATTGGAAAGCATATTTGTGGTAAGGGGTGGCAAAATTGTAACTCCATGCAATATTTGAAACAGGATTATATCATTGTGTCATGAGGGACATGCGGGTATTACACAGACCAAATGTAACATTAAAGATTTTTATTGGTGGCCTAAACTTGATGCTGAAATAGAGAGATTTGTACGGCCATGCATAGATTGTGAAAGAGCTGACAAGTCACTTAAGACATTCAACCCTCTTTTGAGTTCGTTGAGGTGTCCCAATTTGCCATGGGAGGAAGTTGCTCTGGAAATCATTGGTCCAGTAGTATGGAGTGATGGATCTAGCAAATATTTTTTGATATTAGTGGATGGATTCTCTAAATCGCTTAAATTAGAAGTGGTTGAAAAGGTGGATGCTAGATCTGTTATTACATTCTTGAATGAAAGTTTTCCTTATCGTACTTACGGACAATAGTGTACAGTTTAAATTGGAGGAAATGAAGATGTTCATGGAAATTGTTGGTATTGCACATAACTTCTCTGCACTATATCATCCAGGGGGTAATTCTATTGTGGAAAGGGCTAACAGAAACATAAAAGGTATATTGCAGTTATCTCATCAGGTAAGAAAAAATTGGGAGAATAAATTGAAGAAAATGGTATGGACACACAGAGTCACTGTTCATGAGTCAGTTGGAGAAAGGATGTTTGGCATTGAGAGGACGTAAGCCCCATTCTTAGGCTAATCCGGGGTGGATGAGAAGAGGTAACAAAGTGCCATGGAGTACTGAGAAAGTTAGAAAGTGCGTAATGTGGACCCCGAAGGTCGGTCAATCGGTACAAGTGAAATCTGCAAGGAAGGTGCCTAAAAGGCAAAGCAAGTTTAACAAACCTGTTAGGGTTGTGGAAGTAATGAAAAACACAGAGTAGTTGGAGAATGGCAGTATTTGTCACATGAGCAGGTTGGCTAGGGTTAGAGAAAGTGAGCATGGTGTGCCTGAATTGAACCTAGATGTAAAATAATTTTGTTGCAATATGTACTGGTGGGTTGATAGATTTGCTGATGTTGAAGAGACTGTTTCGAATCAAGAATTGCAAGAAGAAGGGGATGTGGTTGTGATCAGGAATAAGAGGAGGCTGAAATTATCAAGAGACTGTGGGGATGGAACAAGAGACTGTGGGGATGGAACAGAGGTGAATAGCGAAGTCATGAATGGTGGTGAAGTTGTGGGTGGTGCTGATCAGAGGGATTGTTCAGTAGGTGGAAAGACCAGTGCTTTTGGCAGAAGTATAAAGAAACCTAAGAAGTTAAAAGATTTTGTCTGTAGTGTATAAAATGTTATTGTTAGCTTATTGTAAAAAAAAAAAATATGTCCTATCTGGTTGTACGAATTTGTAAATGTATCCTTTAGGTGTATATAGTTGTATGTGTTTATTATTATTTTTGTATTGTGCAAAGAGAAGGGATGTGTAGTAATTGTTTTTATCTTAGTTTGTATTAGTAGAATGTGGGGTTAGAATTAGAATGTTGTTTCCCTTCCATGTACTGAAGAGGGGGATTAGAATGTTTTGTATTCAGATGATGCTGCGTTCGCCCTTTGCTGGGACAGGGTCATGAAGCTGTATGAGATTGTTCAATAAAATACCTTCCACGTATAAATGGTGGTGTTCGAGAGGATTACTACAGACTTCTCTGCTCAGAGAGCAGGACAGGGGAGGAGTGGTCGGCACACTGTAAATGCGCATGACTGTTTGGCTGGTCGTCTCCAGCAGGCCAAACCACCATGAGCCCTTTGCATGTTCTCAATCCAGGCTGCATTACTGCCTGGGTGGAGAACATGCCTAGGCTCCCACTACATGTCTGAGTGCCGAACCACAGCACTTAGACCAACCACAATGCTGCATTGCAGGGTTGTGATTGGCTTAGGGGAGTCTGGATGTGCTTCCTGTTCCGGCAGTGCAGAGGGACGAGGAGGAGAGACGAGGCGGTATGGTAAGCTTTTCTTTTTTTTTTGGATCCCATTCCTCCCTCATGCCCTCTGCCTCACCACCCCCGATCTGTGCTGGTTGCCACTGGCTGGGTCCAGACTAAGGGCCGCCTGGCGGGCGAGCAGGAAGCGCCGGCGCCGACCAAAGCCGTACGGGTCCATCGGGTTTGTATTGGAGTCTTCCTTGCCGGGCATCTGGCCTAGGCGGTGAAGCATACCGGCAAGTTTATGCGTCTGGCAGGTGCCCATGTGGCAGGCTCGCTTGGCAATGACCTGCGGGACAAGGCGGTTTTCTCTCCGGTGAGGCATTGCCCTGCAAGAGGAAAACATTCACAAGATTCAGAACACGCCCTGATGATTATGGAGAGGTCATGCAGCAGCGCCATGTTTGTACACCTCAGCAGGGCCAGTGTGCTCATGCTCGCCCGAGAGAGACAAAGAGCGAGAGAGAGAAGGAACAAAAGAAAAGGAGGGGGATAAACACATATGGGATGAATGGGGTGAAAGCAGACGAGAGAGAAGGGGGACAAACAGCGAGTGAGAGATAGATCCTTGCACATGGTGAGAGCTCAAGGCACCGCCTGCCTCCTTGGCAGCCAGGCGTGCAGGCTCTCCCTCTGACCTCCGTGTCTGTAGAGCATTCAGGCTCTCTAGGAAGGACGCCACTGGGGGTGGATGGCGCCTGAAAGGTCTGCAGAGGACACAGTGAGGGAAATAAACAGCAGTACCAGAAGACTGCTCTAATTTGTTTACAGAATAGCTGAATTGTATAAGACGTGAGGGCCAAATACTTCTATTGCTTTTTTGCTAGAGGCTAAGTATGTTTTCTGCTGTGATATAAACAGACGCATGAAGCATCTCAGCAAGAATGGATTCGTAAGTAGATTATTCAAGTTTATTGTAGATCATTAAGTAAGGCAACAGGCTAAACAAATGACATCCAGCAGCTGTCAACCCTCTTCCCAGCATTCCTATTCCACCTCACCAATGGTTGCACAGGTGGATCATGTGCCAACAGTTCTAAACACACAAATCAACAAATCTTTCCCTTTATAATAAAACTAAAACAACAAAAATACAAACCAATAATATACAAAACGATAATAAAATCATGCATATCCTACATACTGTAACCTACAGGGATAAAGTTGAAAAACAAAAAAATAACATTTTAGTGAAGAGTAAAAACATGTAATAACTTGTTAAATGGCTCAAAATGGAAACCCCACATAATACTTTTAACGAGAAGGTACCTTCCTCATTCCCACGGACTTTACTGAGGTCATACCATCCTGATTCTGTAAGTCTTCAGGGGCATTTTTGGACTTCTCATACCCTTCACTGCATTTCCCTTTTTAGGTCTCGCCTGAGCCAGCACACATGTGCTGCACTGCGAGGCTTTTAGTAAGGACTTTAAACTCATGCGTTTGCTTTTTTTTTTTAGCTTACACGCTATTGGCCTTTGCGTGCGTCTTTCTAAGAAACACAGCACGCAATTGGACAAAGGTGGGTGCATGTCCCGCCTTCTCTCTCCCCTTGCCTAGCAAGCTTGGGAGCGAGCAGCAGCGCAGCCGGGTGCCAGCTGCATACGTCACATTCCTTTCAGCGCGCACGCACGCACCGCGCTTGTTTTTAAAAGACTTTCTCCTATTGTGCACAGTGGGTGCTTTCCTGCATAGGGACCACCTCTCAACTATCTGCTGTCTGCTCCTCATTGCCTGGGCGCCTTGCTTAATGTTTCTAGCAAAGCATTGTTGCATAAATACAATAGCAGCCGCTGCTTATTTTTTTCACAGCAGACGCCCTCTTTTGTAAAGCACCCCGCATGCCACTCCTAACACGGGCGCACTACAAACAATGGCGGATGGGGCTTTTTTTCCTCACAGCAGACTCCCTTTAATTTGAATTATTCATATTTTTTTATCCAGCTCCGCACTTGCGCTTCAGCAGTGGCGCCACTGCTTGAGCAATGGAGCCCATTTCTTGTGTTTATTTTCAGCGCACTTCCACAAAGGCGGCACGTGCCTTTCTTTCTGCATGGCTCGCATTTTTTTACTAACTTGCCTCCCAACGCGACATAAGATACCGTGCTCCCTCATGTGAGAACGCGTCCAGCTGACGGCACTTTCATTTTTAACTTGTTTATGGGCCACTTTCGTTTCCTTTCTCTGACACAGGGACTTTCATTTCATGGGAAGAACATACATTCTCTATCACCATTGTTCTTTTGCACCAGATTGGGGTGACAAATAAAATCCATATCCAAGTGTGTGCACCTGCTGCTCAGGGGCCGCCTGCAAAAGGGCCTTTGAATGTCCTCAAAGCATCACATTTTATCCGAATGCTATTGGTGATGGGGGCAACAGAATTTCACTTTGCCTATGGCACCAGCTCCCGATGAACTCCTGGGTGTATGAATACAATTCTTTAGCTGAGGGTCTAGCCTAATGCATGCAAGTGGTGGCAGGAGTACTCCTGCAAATCCAGATACCTGCTGTTAAATGTGCTCCTGCGCAGGGTAGAATGAATAAGGTAGGAGCGGAAACAACTTTATCTGAACCAGTAGGACTTGCCTTTGAAACATGTTGGTTTTGCCAATGTTTTTTTGCGATGCTTTGCAGAATCAGCAAGATGCGTTGCAGCATGGGAAAAGTCAAACAAGCATTTGCAAAGCAATAGGTCTGGCATTTGCGAGAGTTTGAGCTATTGGCATTGTAAATGACAATGCCTTTTATTTATGTATTGGTTTTTAAAACAAATAAATAAAAGGTAAAAAGGTTTTGTCATTTACAATGCCAATAGCTTAAACTCTCGCAAATGCGAGACCTATTGCATTGCAAATGCTTGTTAAGTAATGTGACCAGCAAAGCAAACAACAACCAGTAACTGCCAACCCTCTTTCCAGCATCCCTATTCCACCTCAGCATTGGTTGCCAAGCTGGCTCATGCGCCAACAGTGCCCACACAGAACCCAACAGTGCGGTAATGCAGCAGCTACCCATGTGGTCGAGGCAGACCCGCAAACCGTCCCAAAGTCCTCAGTTAATATCACACTCTGACCAGCTGCTCCACTTCGCTACTGCCCCGGCATATGTCACCTCACAGATCGCAGCCAATGCCATGCTCTGAATGACCATTGGCCAATGACTATGCAAATGTATCCATTTTAAATGAATTTTAGAGTGATTGTATATCAATTGACCTCGTATATACATCCTGGCAATGCGGCATCGGTTGTTGCCCTCGTGGACCCACACTGGATCCCTGGACCACAATCGAAGCTTCATTCTGACTTGCAAATCACTAGTTCACAGTCAATATGATGCGAATAACCCCTACCCTACCCGAGCAATTGCTGTACTCTGATAGACCACTGGATGTTGCTGCTGCACCAGTCTCTGACTCCCACCCTTCAGCCCCACAGATAAACCTATACTGTGACTGCAGCTCCAACGTTTAGCTGCATCTGCCAAGGCTCAGACTATGCAATAATGTAAATAGCCACTAGATGCCACTACTACACTATGACAGCTGACACCCTTCAAACCCCAAAACTCCCACATCCCATCAGCCACCGAATCTCAGCTGTTCCAAACTTACCGGTCATTGCCTCCGTCCAACTCGGTGTCGCTGATTAAGGATGCCACCGTTGCCCATATAAGGACTAAGAGCAGGCAGTGCAGAGCCATTTTCTCTCTCACTGACCTATGAAGGAAAAGAAGTGCCATTATTCTCCCTGTCCTTATCACTGTCACACGTTTACATGAAACTCACTCGCACCCAAGAGGTCATAGACAAACAGGCAGCAGAACTGGCTTAGTGAAGACATTCCTCCCTGCTCTGCCTATCAACCCCGCCAGGCGCCTGAGCTGGGTATGTGGCCACTGCTGTATCTAGTCATGTCAGGTAGCGCTTGGCATCGATGTATCGAAGCTCGGTGTCGGTGAAGCATTGGACATATATATTAATCGATGAGACATGATCTCTCTTCCATGTTGGCGGCCCCCAGGCCCTCATGGTAGAACAATGACCACGCAGACACAGATGGTTACTGTACAGAACTTGCCCTGGGCATGAGCGCCCGGCCCCTTTTATTTACAGGATCACCTGACTGGTGATGGGTGGGTGTTAGTGTAAGTGTTGCACAAAGCCAAACACTAGAACGTGTCCAGCCGGACACTACATCCCTCCCAAACTTTAATGAAAAGAAACAAATAAAAGTCCAACCTGGAAGAAAACAAATAAACAACACATAGCACCTAATGAATCTCCTCAGGCCGTCAGCCAGGCAGCGCTGGAGCTTCGGACCGCATAGTCAGGATGCTTTAGTCCGCCTTGGCGATGTACTTCAGACCGGCCTGGTCTCGCGGTGTTGGAGTCTATTTACAAAGTTCAAGTATTGGTGCATCTGAAGCGGTGGTGGAGTCCAGTCTGGAGATCTCGCCGGCGCTGAGGTTCCGGTGGACGACAAACTTACAGCTGTTGGGTATGATATCGGTGTATGAGGCCTTCCCTTGGAGGCAACGTGTTGATGGTCCTTCTAGCTCCTGACAGCCAAGCAACTTTAGACTTGCCTCTCTTGCCTGGACTCCTCTCTCACTGGAACCTCCTGGAGGGCCTTCCTGCCGGGCTGCCATGGGACCGTGTGGACTGTGCGGGCTTCGTGTAAGCCGCGCAAAGGCGTCGCTGAGGAACTGCCAACAGGACTCACAGCCAAGTCGCTCATGTAGCCGCAGAAGGTGGTGTCTCGGTCTGGATGTTCTCACCATCAGGACTTAGGTTCTGTGCCTTCCTCCAGTGGTCTGTGGTTGACCAGTCTTCGACTGTGACCTCCATGCTTCCCGTGCCCGTCGTGGAGCTGCTGCCGACACAGCTCTCCTATTCGGATTCCCCTCTCACAGGAACTCAGTCGAGGCCCTTGCCCCTGGATTGCCACGTGACCGCGTGGGCTGTGCGGGTCTTTTCGTAGGCCGTGCTGAGGGGTCGCTGCGGAACCCCCAACAGGGCCACGGCCAAGTCTTGTGTAATCCCAAGGGTGGATATTCCAGTGGTCGGGTATGCTCTACTTCGGCAGGCTTCAGGTTGACGGGGGCACACAGAAGGTTCCTGGGTGGCTCGCCTCATTGAACTCCGGTTGTCTGGAGTGCGGGGATCCACTCTGGTGGTGCGATGCTCCTTGGTGATGATGCACCTGGATGATGAACATGGTTAGTCCCTATCAGTTGGGACAACAGGCGGCGATCGCTTTAGGTTACCTCAGGGAGTGAGAAGGACTGGAGGGACTTCGCAGCCCATGTCTTCGTCTTGCTGAGGCTGTTCTTCACCCGTGGCATCTGCGGTGAGAAGCAGGGATGCCGTCTGACTTGGACCGCCGATGCTTGGGAGTAGACAGTCACGCTGGGAAGCGTTGGAGAGAGACGTGGTTCTCGCTGGCTACGGCTTACATTTGGTTCTCCCATTTGGCTGTCTCCAGGAACGTCGGTCTGGCTTTGGGACTGGACGGTCGCACTGGGAAGCGTTGGAGAGAGACGTGGTTCGCGCTAGCTGCTGCTTACATTTGGTTCTCACATTGGGCTGTCTCCAGGGACCTCGGTGCAGCTTGATGGCTGTCTGGTGTCTCTGGGTGCGCTCATCTAGTGGTGGTACGAGTCCTCTGTCCTGTCGCTCTGCTCCACTTTCTCCTGTGCGCCTGTGGTGGTTGTTTTCTGCGCTGTGGCGTTGTGCCACTGTTATTTCTTCCTTCATGGAGTGGCGCCCTGCCACTCTGTTTTCCTCCTTCCGACCAGGTCCTTACTTGGATGTGGCGTCCTGCCATATGTCTCATGTTTGCGCCACGTGGACATCTCGCTGGTCGCATCCAGTTCTTGGTACGATCTTCACTTTTCTGCAGACCTGTCGCAGGCCTGTCCTGTCAATAGGACTTGCTTCTTCCTCTTGGGGACCTTCACAGGCACCATCCCCTCCTCAGGGATTTTGTGGTACTCCTCTTCGCTTCACTTGAGGGCGCCGTGTTTGTGCCTCGAGGGTGCGCCGTCGTAGCACTTGATCCTGCCTCCCTTTGGGCATCACTTCGGGTGACACACTCCCTGTTTGTGGTGCGATGTAGCATCCGACCACGTGCTGTCTGTCGTCGTAGCACATGTTGTGGTGGCGGCTTGCCATGTGGAGTGTGAAACTCTCCTCTTGCCTGTCTTGGGCTTCTGGCGACACCCTCTTGAGGCAGTGTGAGGGCGGACACTCTGTGCTGTCTTTTGCCCATGACTGGGCTTTGCTGGTGCAGTGGTGATGTGGAGGCTCTCCCTGTTGTCTTCAGCCTTGCTTCTTTTCTGTGGAGAGGTCTCTCTCTCTCTCTGACCTCTGGCAGATCGTCTTTGTTGAGACCTTCTGTCAGGTTGGCTTCTTCCTTGCGACTGTCTGGCAGGTCGGCTTCTAACTTGCGACCAGCTGGCAGGTCGGCTTGATAGGATGAGTCGCACCGTGTGACCACCTGGGCCCTCTTCCTCACAGGGCACCGGTTCTTGGGCTCTAGTCCGTGGTACCTTTTCTGTGCAGCTTTTCCCCTTGCACTCTTCCTTTTTCTGTCCGGTTCCTTGTCCCTTCGGATACTTGCTGCTTGGGAGTATAAGTCTCTCTCACTCTGGCTCACTTGCTGATGGGTAGTTGCTTACTTCCTTCTCACAATGAAATGACAATGTCTTGGGGGTCTGCCTGTCCGTTCAGTCACACCCTGTTCGCAGTCCTCATTATCTGCTTTAGGTAGCCACTGTTGCCCCTGTGCTCTGTCCCAGGACTCCTGGCGCGTTCCTGTGCATTGTCTCTTCATCCTCAAAGCTGTGTAGTGGCTTGGCACCACTCTGGCATGGCAGCTTTCCTGCGCACCCATTGCAGGCTGCAGCAATTGGTTCCCTTTTCTTGCATGCTTGTCCATATAGTACAATTCTTTTCCTCTAGCCGCGGTAGCGCAAAACGGCCTGCAGGGCTAACTATAGCAATCCACGTCGTTTTTTGTCTTCTGTCTGGAACCTCGCTGGGTTCCGTGGTGCTGCAGTTTGTTCTGCCCTTTTGCCTACCATCACCGATCGAGTACCGGTGCACTCTGCCTGAGACCTCCACCCAGGGCAGCGGCCATATAACCTTGGCCCAGTAAGATTTTCCTTTTAAATTATTTTGTTTTTCCAGCCGATGTGCAAGGGCACACGCTTGGTCCCGAGGGGACAGGGACAGCTACTCCGCATTCGTTTCTCAAACTGCTGCAACTTTCCTGGCGCTGCAGCACTCTGCATGTGCGCGGCCTTGGGACATACAGGGCTGGCGCAGGCTGAGTCTTACTTATGGCGGAGTGCCACACACCATGCTGCCGAGTCCGTTCCCTTTGTTCGCACGACTCACCTCTTTATCGCAGGACGGTGAGTCGCCGTGCTGGGTAGCTACCTGCTGAGTCTACCCTGTGAGGCATTACTTGGGTTTATCTTGCACAGGGGGCGGGCTAACAGTGCCGCTTCCTCGCCCCACCCGACCTGCCGCAGGTACAGTGTTTTCTTTTCTCCACACAACTTTCTTGGCTGTATTGCTCTGTGGCCGACCGCTGCTCTGAGTCCTGTCTCGTGCTCCTGCCCTCCGCAGCAGCCTCTCACCTCACGAGCTGCTCGGGGGCTGGAGCTGTCACCGCAAACTTTTGAGCCTGTTCTCGGCAGCTAGGTACATGTTGCTGGTGCCGCCTCTCACTGAGCATTCAATCCTGCTTCGGGTGAGGAACCTCTTCGCCACTGTCACGAGGCTCCGCTGGCCGCACCGCACTAATTTGCATGCGGTGCCTTCTTTGGGCCACGTCACTGTCCATGCGGCCTCTGGTTCATCGAGCTGACGTGAGCCCATCTGCCTCTATGGTCCCACGCACCCGCTTCTTCTTCACAGTGGCTTTACCCCTTTACCAGGGCCGGGTGACAGGCCGCCTCACCTCGGGTTTCTGGGGGTAT
Source organism: Triturus cristatus (assembly GCF_964204655.1). NCBI lineage: Eukaryota > Metazoa > Chordata > Amphibia > Caudata > Salamandridae > Triturus > Triturus cristatus. Next base: position 270,543,417 of record NC_140590.1, on the reverse strand, counting down.
TCTCCTCTCCCCACGACAGCTATTTACACCGCCCGACCACTTCAATGCACCCGCTCGGGCTCACCGCTTGATCCACGGGTAGTCACGTCGATGCGGGGTTGGTTGGTCCTCAGCAGGCTCATCATTGCTGGGTGGGCTCCCAATCACCGCCTTCGCTTCGGGGCTCTTCTCATATCCCACAGGCCACCAGGCGAGTCCTGCGCCGCCTCCCAGGGGGGCTGTCCTCGACGAGGGCAGCACTCTACCCCTTTTGCCAATCTCTCGGGCTGCTGCACGCAGGGGCACAGCCCCCTCGTTGCCAATGTAATGTCATGGTAGAACAATGACCACGCAGACACAGACGGTTACTGTACAGAACTGGCTCCGAGCACGTGCGCCAGGTCCCTGTTATTAACAGGATCACCTGACTGGTGACGCCTGTGATGTGTGGGTATTAGTGTAAGTGTTGCACAAAGCCAAACACTAGTACGTGCCCAGCCGGACACTACAGGATCGACAGTCACAGGCCTCAAACTATACAAAGACGTCTCATCTCCAAAACATCGGCAGCGTTGAGGCAGAGTCGGGCACGTGAGGCTCCCCTTTGAATGGTAAATAGGACAAGGTCACAGTCAGTCACTTGACAGGCTCGTCTCTGAGTGGCTAGTGAGGTTGGCGCGTGCCGCATAGCTAAGCCCAGGGAGTTTTATATGGGGTTGGTCAGTCATGTCATGTTGAGGGCATAACAGTGTTGAGGATCCCCAGAGTAGTGGCAGTTTAGCTCAGAAGTGTGAGCTCAGAATCCATACACATACAGGACATGGCCTCTATGCTCACATGGTGCACAGTTAGTTGTAGTGTTGTTTGGGGGAGAATTGAATTAGAGAGGGGGCACTTCTAGAACTGTGAATAGCGGCACCAACATGGGAAGTAGGAGGTAGAGGGGGCTAACCCAAGATCAAGAATAGCACCCCACGAAAAACTTCACGTATCGGTTTGCGCTCTCACAGGGAGGAGTCCCCGCTCAGACTAAGCGTTCTAGGTGGGTTGGGCCGGGGAGGCGGGGGTGACTTGTGTATTTAGAGTCGAGGCTATAAATCTGGGTTGGAGCAGACAGGGACAGTCTGTGGATCGCTGTCTCTTGTAGGCAGTTCTTTAAATGGGCCGGTACTCAGCGGTACTGAGTACCGGCACTTCTCAGTTTTCTCCCCTAGAGTACCGGAACTTCTCCTTGTGTCAAGAGAGTACCGGTACTCCTAGAGGCAAGCTGGGGTCAGGCTGTGGGGTATGGGATTTCATGCAGCGCAGGTGCTGCTGAATACCTTCAGGGGGAGCGTGTCTGTGAGGCGCTCTGACAGTCTACAGTGAGTGTATTCCAGCGCTAGGTTGCTGCTGCTGCCTCACACTCTGACAGCATGACAGGAGTAAGGAGATGTGGCCTGTCGGACAGAGCTTCCCACATTGGAACTTTTGTGCTGTCAGTTAGAGTGTGAGGCTACAACGATGGAATACACTGTCAGAGTGCACAACGCCTGTGGTCAAGTTCAGCTCATGTGTACAGTACGCAATTAGTACTTTTTTGCAGTTGTACACAGCGCACACTTGACAGGAGGGTATTTAAGCACTTTAAATGAGTAGTGCAAGTTCTACACAAAAGCATACTTTATTTTTTAGGGCACAGAGAGCTGAAATCCCAGCTTCTGCTCAACATCCTGCTAGTCTGGGTGATCTTCTCGCACCATAAAAACAAAAAGAAAGATGTTTTCATGTAAAACTTCTGCTTCTCTAGTAAAAAGCTTTAATGCCCTCTGGCCAAGTTTGCACAATATAAAACTGTAAAAAACACCAATTACGGTGTGCACATATGAAGAAACTTGCCCATGGGCTCTAGAGCGCTTTTGCATTGAATAAGAAAATGCCACTGTTGTTAAATACCTGCCTCGAAGCCACGCCCCCAGTCACGCCCCTACTAGACCCTCAAGACCCATCCCAATAAATTTGGTGAGTACCAGCACTTTTCTTTTTCCATTTAAAGCACTGCCTGTAGGGCATTTATACACCAGGTGCCCCCCACCAGGGTAAGGTAGTTTGATATGTTTGCAGTTTTTAGTGCTCCTGGCTCGGTGAGGGGAACCCCCCCTCTCGGAGACCAGACATGTCAGATGTGACACAGCTCGCATTACTGTGATAAAGGCACAGTGCGTGTGTGAAGGTGCTGGGGCAGGTAGGATGCCCGCCATCTCTACTGGCAGGAGGTCAGGGCCTGGGTGATTAAACATTGCAACAGCTCACCTGCGCACCCGCTGCGCATTGCAGCGGCGGGCAGACACTGCAGGGGCAGGAAGGCATGCAGGCATATTAAGGCGCCGTCAGAGGGCGCTTCGCGAGCAGGCAGGCGTGGTGCATGCTGCAGGGGTGAGCAGGACAGAACAGGCAGAGGCATTCTGGTGCAGGCATGGTCTATTTGCAATTGATATGTGCATACAAGTGGGTGTTGAGTAGATCTATGAGAAGATGAGCGCAAGCGGCTAATGGTGCAGGCAGCTTTGGTGTAGCAATGTAGCTGCCAAGGTTTCAGATTTCTATGTGTGACATTTTCATAATTTCAGTGTCATTATGAGTGAATTTCAACGACTATGAGTGACACTTTCTTGTGAGCAAAATCAAGCAATGAACAGGAGCAAAACATATAAATATCAGAAATTACACCCACTTGAGCAATGAGAAACTCTAAGAATAGTTAAAAACTGCTGCATAGCACCAGAAATGGAAGGGCACTAACTGAAGACAGACTGTGCGACACTTAAACAAGAAGAAAAACCACGCAATTACTTTCATGTAAAGAGAAAAACATCTTAAACATGCATATTTGCTGAAAAACTTCTGGAATGAAATGGTCACTAACCTAATTTATTATTAAGGACGGACGCTTCCGATTCTCTGAAACCCCACAAGGTGTAGTGCCAATTGACACCTACTCCTTTACCAAAAAGTATTCCAAGATGGCTTGCACCATTAAAGCTCTACTATCTGAAACCGTCTGCACAGCCTATGGCACTGAGACCAACTACCATGAGGCAGCTCAACGTCATGGCTCATTGGGTGGGAAATCTGTGCATTTCAGCCAATGTCAAATACTGGTTTAGCTTGGTAAGGCTCTTCTGTGTGTAAAGTATTCTACTTGTATTAATTACATTTCACCAATTGGCATTGGCCGTTGCTGATTTACATTTCTCTTAGTCCACATCTGTATTTTATCTTAACCTGAAACACGTCCCATATAAATCTCGGTGAAATCAGTGGTATTGTGTAAAGTTTCCGGGTGAGGAGTTGAAAACATAAGGCAAGGAAATCCTTTTAATTTTGTCCTACTACAGGACCAGGCAGATTCAGATAGAAGCTAAGACAGGATAACCTGACATGATGATAGAAAGCACTTACTGGTGAGGCAAGAGAGAGCTGGACGTTCTGCACGATAGCACTTGCAAAGTCTTGGACCGCCGCACTCATGAGGTTATTATTAAAAACCTTGACCCCTCGAATAAGCCATGATCTCGACATCAAATATTGTTCCCAGTTATCACAGTACACACATTTTACAGATACTATAGAATATAAGAGTCAGCTAGGATACTTACAATTTACATTAGTACACAGGGTACGACACTGTATCATTCTAATGCGGTTAGGGATTTTACCACTAAAAGTTCTTTAAAAAGAACTGGAAGAATGACAACAATGCTACAGGTTTCTCTCTATAATGGAGGTGTGCAAGATATACCTTATGTATTGTTTGCTTGCCCAAAATAACCTTGGTTGAGGCCATATGTCGCAATTTAAAACCTATTTGTCTCAGATATAATATATCTACTGTACACGGCCGAATATGTCTGCCATAATTTTTTTACATTTTAAAGTGTTTTAAAAAAATATTTTAAAGAAGATACCTTGTAATTTATTTTATAGAGGAAATGTAAAATGTATTTTTATTCTTTTGTTGACCTCAGTAGAAGTCTAAATCTAATAAAATCAAACTTGAACTTGGACTTTCTAGTACCTAACCCACGTACAGTTCAATTCTTACTTTAAATAGCTACGCAAAGTGTGTTGATGCACCAGGGGCAAGCGAAAATTAGCTTGAGGCACTTTTTTTTGTTTTTTACAGTTCTTTTTATATAACGTGGACTCGATACTAAGATATTGGGGCGCTTTACATGAGCACCAGTTACATTACACAAGGAAACATTCATTTTTGTGTTTTTCTTCCAAGCCAGTTTATATTGGAACCCAACGATCTCATAAAGGTGATTGATATCTGACGCCTCTTGTAAGTGTAAAAGACGACTTACTATTGTCTTCATTAATGTGTACTTTCAAATATCCCCTTTAAAAGAGCCAGTATGGAAAACAGACAAAAATTATGTGTTGCACCTCTACCAGGGCCTGCCATGCCATGCATGAGGTTATCACCTAGTTCATAGAGTTTACTTTGCTGACTAGTTCTTTTCTTTTCTTTTTTCTAATGGATTGCAAACAGAACTACAAGTCTTAAATGCAAAGAAAAAATGGTTGGAAATGGGAAATTTGAGAGTTTCCAACATCCGCAGCTAATTACTATCTAGACGTGAAGTGAGGCGGGATGACGCACACATATCCCCAGCACCCGTGCACCAACCACCACCTGATTTAACTACCTTTTAAACCCTTCGATTTGTTGTTTACAACAGCCAGACTCCCTGTTCCTGCTACACTGTCTTGAATGTGACTGGCCTCCGTGATCTCCTGAACACTGGGCTGCATGCAGAGGCCGGGACAGTGGACTAAAGCGTGCCACTCTGGCAGGCGGCGGGCGGATGACTCGGCAAGGAACATGACAGCTGCCTGCTCCTGCCCGTCAGTCTGCCTCTGGCCAATCAGAGCACCGCACTGCTGTGTCACAGTGGGTCAGACGCCTTTCCGGAACAACAGGCAAGAGGCTAGGCGCTGCCTCCCGGAACCACGAGGGGCTGCGGGCACGCAGTCTGCTGGATCGGATTCATTTGTTTGACAGAATACTATGACGCATGTCACGTGGTAGGTTCCTGTTGTGTTCCTTTAAGTTGATTGTTTATGTAATTTTGTACCTCGTGCCTTTGCGCGAGGAATGTTCACCACGTTTATCTTTAAAAGCTATATTCCATTCTTCAGTTGTTCATCCTGGCAACCGGCATTCTGGTCTACGTTTAGCCAGGGAGAAGGACTGAAGGTGGTGTGCGCTGTCAGTGCCTTTGTTCCAATAAACATTTGGATTATAACTACCTTGTGGACGACTTTATTCAACAAATTTGGCGACGATCTTCAAAGGCGTCGACTTTCAGAACCCACAATTTCTACATTGTTTTAATTCTTTCGCAAATCTTCAGTTCCAAGTTCGTTTACGGACCTGTTTTCTCCTGCTTCTGGAACTGTGTCTTGCGGATCTTTACTTCGTGGAGTGCTTCATTGCAGCGCAGTCCTTCTCGGCTTTCTTGTTCCTGGCACACACGGCGCGCTAGGTGGGCGGAGTCTCCGTGTTTATTCGGAGTGCCTACTCGGATTTCGTTGGGGTCCAGAAAATATTCATTTTGCTGGTTGAAGGTGCATCATATTAAAGTTGGTGAGGCGAATATGCCTCGCGGCGATCCTCGCGCACGTTGTGCTGTGCGAGTCGCGGCGATCCTCGTGCACGTTGTGCTGCGCAAGCTCTGGGCGATTGCCTAATCCAATTGTTTACTTTTGATGCAGAACGGCAGCACGTTTCAGCGTTCCCTCGTCATTGATGTCACGCAGGGAAACGTGACACCATTTTGTGTTTACTTGAAGCCATAAACAGGGAATGGAAATCTTCTTTCTACACGATACAGAGTGAATTCAACATCCTTATTCAATACAACGCTACTGGTACTGGGTATTTTACTCATAATTGAGTGTTTCTGAGTGCTAATCAATTTTTTTTTCTTTCTTTCTTATTTTTGTTATTATTATTTATTAATTTTATCTTACAACAACATAGTAATTCTGTTTCAACATGGCTTCACAAAGTTATACTATTCAGCCTCCTCAACCTTTCCGGCCTGCTGGAATCGAACATTGTATGAAATGGTTAGACTGGAAGGCATATTTTTTTAATTTCATCAAAACTATTGATGAAGATAACAAGATGTCAGCTGACAGGAAGAAATCTATTTTCTTACATTCTGTTGGTCCTGGTGGAATAAAAGCATATGACCGCATGCAGAAGGGAGTAGTAAGTGGTGACACTAATGAATTTTTAACCATTCTTATAGATTTTGACAATTATTTTGCTCCCAAGGTCTGTATTGGCATTACTAGATACACATTTTTTCATAGAAAACAAGAACCTAATGAGTCTATCAAGGACTATGTATCTGCCCTTAGAATTATTGCAGATGACTGCAAATTTGATCACTTACAGGATCAATTCATAAGAGACCAAGTGGTCATACACACCAGGGACCCTTCAATTCAAGAGCGTTTATGGATCAATGGTGATGCAGAATTAAAGGACATTTTAGCCCTTGTAAGAAAGGCAGAGTTAGCCAGCAGGAGTGCGAAAGCCCTTAAAAAAGAATCTAAAGTGGATGAAAAAACTGAAGTTACTGTCAGTAAAATTAGAGAGAATACTTCTGATAAAAATAGAAAATGGAATTCTAAATCGTCAAAGTATGAGTCCTCCAATAAGAATGACAATTTTAAATGTTATCGCTGTGATAGTAGTTCACATTTGGCTTCTAGTAAATTTTGTCCCGCATTGAAACAAAGATGCTCTAATTGTAATATTGCGGGACATTTTGCCAAAGTTTGCCACAAAAAAAAATTCAAAAAGTGAAATATGTTGATGGAAATAAAAATAATTCTGATGATGATGAACAGTTGGTCAAAAGGCTCTCTTCCCATATAATCACAAGCACTGAGAATTCTGGCAATGGTGATTATGAAGGCAGAGAGTTATTTTTACTAAATATTATTGATAAGAAATTGGACAACAAAAAGAAACCGTTGTGCTTAATTTCGTTTGGTGGTGTGAATGTGCAAGTATATGCTGATTCGGGATCGCCATACACTATTGTGAATTTGGAGGTCTGGGTAAGCAAATTTGTAGACAAATTAGAAAAGGAATTACTTCCACCTGATATCCAGCCTGAAGGTTTCTCTGGAGAAAAGATTGATATGGTTGGTTATCGTTCCCTTTTGTTTAGATTCAAAGGAAGAGAAGCATTTGGGAAACTATATGTTTCGAGAAAGGGTCCTTCAGTGCTTGGCTGGAAAGATCAAGGAAGTTTAGGCATTATACTCAACCCTAATAGCGATGATCCTGTCATGTTATTAGATGACAATACAGATTTGTGTAAAGACATTTTGAATTCATTTCCAAAAGTGTTCAGCAAAGAAATTGGTAAAATGAGTGATTTTGAGCACAAGATAATTTTAAAACCTGATTGCTTGTCCAAAAATTCATAAAGTTAGGAACATACCCATTTTATTAAGAAAAGAGGTGGGTTTGGAACTTGAGAAACTTGTTCAAGCAGACATAATAGAACCTATTCAATCCTCGCAATGGATTTCTCCGATTGTTGTTGCACGACGCAGTAATGGAAAGTTGAGACTTTGTATTGATTTTAGACACCTGAACAATAATATTGTGGTAGACAAGTTTCCACTCTCAAAAATTTCTGAGATGCTTACTTTAATTAAGGATGCAAACTGGTTTTCTACCATAGATTTATCTTCTGCATATCATCGGATTCCACTCACTAATGACAGTAAACCATTAACTGCTTTCATTACCCCTTCAGGAAGTTTCCAGTACAAACGTTTGTCTTTTGGGCTTGCCTCAGCTGCGGCAATTTTTTAAAGATCGATGCACTATATTTTTAGTAAATTTAACAAGGTACGGTGTTTTCAAGATGATATTCTAGTTTTTGGAAAAGACAGACAGGAACATGATTCTATGCTCAAGGAGGTGTTAAATACGCTGGAACAAAAAGGCTTAACTGTTGAACATACTAAGTGCAAATTTGCTGTAAAGTCCATTACTTACCTAGGACATGTAATTAGTGGTGAGGGAGTATCCACAAAACCTTCCTTGGTGGATTCTATAATGAACGCCCCTCACCCTAAGAACAAAGATGAAGTACGTTCATTTATTGGATTAGTGGAGTTTTACTCCAAATTTGTCCACAATTTTTCGAGTAAAATTTTTAACATACGCCAATTACTCAAAAATAAGAACAAGTTTAATTGGTCTATTGATTGTGATAAAGAATTTGAAGGAATCAAGAGATCATTTTCTGATGCACCAGCCTTAAGTGCTTTTGATCAAGAACTTAAAAACGTTATTACTGTAGACGCAAGCAATAAAGGTTTGGGGGGGGGTGTTCTTTCCCAAGTTAATTCAGAAGGAAAGGAATTAATTATTGCTTATGCTTCCCGTGCTCTCTCACCAACTGAGGAAAAGTTCTCAGTAATAGAAAAAGAGACTTTAGCTTGCATCTGGTCTCTTGAACATTTTAGAGCATTTGTGTGGGGTAGACCATGCATTCTTCGCACAGACCATAAACCCTTGGTAAAACTTTTGACCACTGAAGGATTATTCAATGCTTCTCCTAGGATTGCTAGGATGTCATTAAGATTGCAAGATTACATTTACAAAATCGTTTATGTCCCTGGTAAGGAGAATGTATTGGCAGATTTTTTGTCACGAATGCCCACAAGCATGTTGGACAGTTCTGATCATGAATGGGAAAATATTCAAGTTGCATTAGTCCATGATCAAGGTTTACCTAACATTGATAAGTGTGAATGGAAAAGGCTTTATGAGAAGGACAATGTATTGAAAAAATTATTTTAGTTTATTACTAATGGATGGCCATCCAAGAATAGATTGTCAGATGAATTTAAACAGTTTTGGGAGGTTCGTGATGAACTATCGATATCACATGAGAACATTAGGAGAGGAGACAGAGTCATTCTTCCTTCACAAATCAGAGATGACATTATTAAAATGTGTCATGAAGTACATGGCAGTATAGTTAAAACCAAACAGAGGATTAAGCAGTGGTATTGGTGGCCAGGCATGGATTTGGCAACTGAGAGGGCCATCAGAAATTGTGTATGGAGTGGCAATTCTGATAAAACACTTGTCACTCTTAGACCGCCTACGGCCGATCCCATAATTCCTAAAGCACCATGGCATACAGTCGCTGTGGATATAATGGGACCCATTGGTTCTCAAAACAAATATGTATTGGCTGCAATTGATCTTTTTTCAAGATGGCCGGTTTTGAAAATTGTTGATAAGGTTAACTCTGAGTAAGTTATAAAATTCCTGGACTGTGTTTTTGTTGGTGAAGGACTTCCTGCACTGCTTGTTAGTGACAATAGCGTCCAATTTACTTCAAAAATAGCTAAAAGCTACTTTGATAAAGTAGGAATAAGACATTGCACTACATCTTTGTACAATCCAAGTGGAAGCGGAATGATCGAACGCTTCAACAGAGTATTAAAAAATGCCATACAATCCGCAATTAGCAACAATAATGATTCGGAATTGCATTTATTCAAAACCATTTGGATGTATCGTACTTCTCCTCATGACGTTTTAGGGGTATCACCTTTTGAGGTCATGAGAGGAAGAACTGTTCTAACCAAATGTAATCCAGAATGGATGTTTGATGCTCACAAACCTTGTGTATCCATGGATGTCCTAAGGTCTAGAATTGAGAACCAGCGTTTAAAAAGCAAAGAAGTTTATGATCTCAAACATAATGTAAAAACTTGTGACATTAGTGTAGGTACCTGGGTTAAGGTCAAGAAACCTTGGAAAGTAAAGAAAGGAGAGAGTCAATATTCTGAACCTATGAAAGTCGTTAAAATCTTTCGCAATGCTGTGCAATTGCATGATGGGAAAGTATGGATTTGAAGCGTATTGCAGTTCTTAAAGGTGAAATTCATTTATACAAAAGTACTGAGGATCCAGCCTTGTCAAGAAAGGCGTCTCAGTACTTTTTTATTGATGATGACCTTATTTGCAATGGATCTAGCAGTACCAATACTTCTTATCCCAGTGTTCTGGAGGATACCAGTGTTGATTGTCGTGTTGCTGTAGAGTCTCCTGTTGCTGGCGCTGGTGACTTCCCGGCTGGTAAATCTTCTTTTGCGGAGGGTAGCATGGTTGATACTAGTGTTAGTCCGGAGGCTCCTGGCACGATACTTAATGATGGTGTTTCAGCAGACACTACTAATGTATATGATAATGTTAACAAGGCTACAGCTGTTATGGATGACTTAACTATAATTGCTGATGAAAGTAACAGTGCAGCAGCAATCACCACTGAGAATTGTATTGATAATGTTGGTGAACGTTCAGATGCAGTTACCACTGAAGATTGTACTGATGATGTTGGTGAACGTTCTGCTCGCACACGTAATAAACCAAAATGGTTAGATGATTTTATATGCGATGATCAATCTAATTGACGTTGAGCAATTTATCTAATGTGGTTTTTTTTGTAAAATTTTATTTATCATTACTCGCATTGTAACTTATCCTTTTGTTTTTGTTAAGGGGAAGATGTGTTGTGTTCCTTTAAGTTGATTGTTTATGTAATTTTGTTCCTCGTGCCTTTGCGCGAGGAATGTTCACCACGTTTATCTTTAAAAGTTATATTCCATTCTTCAGTCGTTCATCCTGGCAACCGGTATTCTGATCTACGGTTAGCCAGGGAGAATGACTGAAGGTGGTGTGCTCTGACGGTGCCTTTGTTCCAATAAACATTTGGATTATAACTACCTTGTGGACGACTTTATTCAACAGTTCCTTATCTTTGGGTGATGATATTCCCCAATCGGGCACCGGAGCAGAGAGTTCCTTTGATCTGTAAGTATATCTTATCAAGTACATTAACACTCTACAAGCAGAGTAGCGGACATCAGCGCGATGCTTGACGCTTGACGCTGTGCCCCTAGGCAGGTGGTCTATAATTGCATGACTAATGCATTTCAGTGTGGTGAAGCGCCCACCTGCAATAAATGCGTTAGTCTAACGCCTGATGCGTGGCGGCAGTCAGTCTTGGTTTTCAACAGGCAGTAATTATGCAAGAGTCTGCGGCCTACCCATGTGGCGGGTGTGGGCAGATGTGAAACAAGCGGTAATGGTCCAGAAAGTCATGGATGGTGGCAAATATCCTAATTGCTCTGTGCAATCAGTCATGGCTCAGGATTTTGCAAATAAGTGCCCTATTTACATTTATGGTGCAGGCAGGTACCAGCAGGCAGCAATTGTGAATCAGGAATACATATGATGAGTGCAGACACGTGTGGTGAAGCAACTAGAATCCCCAGTGCCTCGAGACCCTCATGGGTGATTTGTCAGGCTTTACAAATCTTGGTTGATTGATTGAAAGATGCAGTGCAGGCTTCCCGCATGAAACAGGCAGATCTGTGTGGTGTGTGATTACTTTGTTGTGCAACCTGCAGGTGTGCACCGGTACACGCAACTGTGGTGCAGACAGGCGTAGGCAGTACGCGATGCAGGAGTGAGTAACATTTCTGTATGTCACTACTTTAAGGGTAGTCTTCGGCGCTGATGCCTCTCCTGACGGGGTGAGGGGTGGATATCTGCAGGGTCACTAGTTACGGCAGGGAGGGGCAGGGCAGAGCATGGCACCATGTAAAGCTTTCTGGTGGATCCGCTGATGCGGATTCCGGGGGGGGAACAGCCATTACAACGCGGTTTTTACCACGCGCAGCCTTTACATCGCATGCGTTACAACGCATGCGATGTTACAACGCAATGCCATTACAACGCAAGTCTTTACATCGACTTGTGCTAGATGGCGTGCTAACATTACAAATAGTGTAGTTTACTATCCCAACACCTTCCCTACTGTTAAGTGGACTGGAGTTGGAATAGTAAATTACACTTTTCTAATGTTAGGACGCCATCTAGCGCAAGTCGATGTAAAGACTTGCGCTGTAATGGCATAGCGTTGTAACATCGCATGCGTTGTAACGCATGCGATGTAACTGCACGCGTTGTAATGACACGCGTTGTAATGTCATACATCCCATCTTAGATTTATCACTCTGAGTACCGGCACTTCTCTACTGCCGAGGAGAGTACTGGTACTCATGAAAAGGTAGGCTTATTGGCTGTGACTGCTGGTGAGCAGGAGTGGAACGTGTCTCTGGCAGCCAAGGCACCGCTTCTGTAGCCCCGATCTGAGCCCCAACTGTGCTATTTAGCAGGGCTCATTTGAATAATGTCCGGGTGCTCACCATCACGCTGCGTTTGACAGAGCAGGGTCCGTGCAGGCCCTGTGCTGTCAATCACATTCACACTATCCTGTGCATTTGTGCAAACACAGGATTCATGGCAGTCCCCTGGCAGTGGCAATCAGGCTACAGCCAGACCGGCCCTGGTGGCAATTAAAAAAGCCATGGTCGGTTAAGAGTATAACATGGCTTTTATCAATACCTGAGTCTTTTGTGTGTCTGCTTATGTTTGTGTGTTTGTCTGCATTTGTATGCCTGTTTTTTGTAAGGAAAAAGTGAGAGAAAGAGAGAGAGAATCAAAACACTCTCAGGGGGTATTTTAAAGAAAATGGGTGGCACTTTGTATGTACATATCTACTTGGCGACAAAGATTCATAAATAACGTAGTAGGAAGGATGGGTGGGTGAGTGAGTGAGTGGATAGATGAGTGAGCAAGGGTGGATGTTTAGATGGCTTGATGAGTGAAAGCATGGATGGATGGGTGAAAGAACGTGGATGATTGGATAAAATGGCGGATGATGGGTGGATAAGTGAAAGATTGGATGAATGAATGAAAGGGAGGGAGAATTGATTAAAGGGTGGAAGATGGATGAGTGATAGGAGAGGTTGAGTGAAAGGGTGGATGAAATGAAAGGGTGGATGGAATGAAGGAGTGAAAGGGTTGATGGATAGATGAGCGAAAGGATTGATGGATGAGCGAGAGAGTGGTTAAAGAGATGGATGAGTGAATAGTTTTGGAGATGGATGGATGGATAGGTTTGGATATGAAGGGCAGACGGACGGAATGGTGAAAAACTGAATGATGGATGAAAGACTGAATAGACGACAGAATGTAAAGCTTAAATGGTGGACGTCAGCAGGTAAATGGTAGGATGAAAGGATGAATGGATAGATCGATGGAAGAGACAAGAGATATCTTCTGGGGAGGGTTAGGATGATTTGCTTCGTACTATAAGAACTTTGGATCGAAGTGGGGATATTTTCAATTTCTTCCTACTCGCGTGCTCAAAAATATATAGTATTGTGCTAAACAACAGCAATTAACAGTATGGCATTAATAAGGTGCAACCATTGCAAAAAAAGGAAATGTTAACATACTATCACATTTCTCTTTCATTTTTGTAATAAGTTAACCTGCTTTGTTTATATAAACACATTTCTCATGTGTTTCGGTGTGTGCTGCAAATGATATAGAAGTCGTTAAGTATCATCGCCTGGTGCCCTTAGCCCCATCCCTACCCCGATCCCTCACTGCACCTCTTGTTCATTTTAATTAGCACCTGCACTTATTTTTTCCCATTTAAAGCTCTGCCCCACAGTGAAGGAAAAGCAGGGCCGCCTAGAGATGGCCTTGAAGGGTGGTGTGTGAAGGGGAGCACAGTCAAAGATGTGGCTGCACGACGATCTTTCACATACAGGTATTTAAGCCCCCCGGCAGCAAACTGAGACCATGGTAGAGACAATGAACTGCCCAAGATCACACAGCAAGTGAGCGTTGGAATGCAAATTTTCCATCTGTGCCTTTCTAAAGTCTCTATAAGCCCATTTCGAGTTGTGTCGTTACAGCACTCTCCCTTTCCGCGAACAAGTGTACTATGCCCTCCCAAAGGCTCTGTCTGTGCCCTTCCCTGCATTGACACTCCATCCCCCAAAACATGGTTGAAGTATGCCCGTGAGGGCAGAGCTGGCACAGAGCGGTGGGCAGGCATGCAGACAGTGCCTCACCCACCTGTGTGTGCCAAGCACCGGTCGTCGCCTCTTACAACTCTCCTCCGCCGGTCTGCTGGGGTCTCTCTGTTACTGTTAGGAGACCTGTGCCACTCTCAGGGTATTATGCGACTCTCAGGGGTCGTTGCCACTTTTAGCTCCTCTGCCCTCTCTCGGTCCGGTGCCACTCTCAGGTGATGCGGTCTGCCCCGTGCACTGGGATCTGTGGGTGCCCGGTGCATCTGTTGTTGCCCTGCTCCTTTTATGGGTCTCCGGCGGGGAGGGGCGAGCAGGGGCGTGTGATGACGTCAGCCAGAGGATCTCGTGGCTAACACTCACACACAGAGAAAGGGCAGACTCACCCGAAGGAGCAGGCATCTGCTTGTGTACACCGCCTGACCCCGGCTGCAGGACACCCGAAGACCCTACCGGCTGGAAAACCCCCAGGGCACGCTGACAGGTAGCGCCGAGAGCCGAAGAGTGCCGCTAGCTCACGTGCAACTCTGCACGCTTCCTGTCTCAGAGAACAGCCGACTCCAGCTCACATGCACGTGTGCTTTAACCTCCATCATATGTCTTCTGCAAGTCTTTCATCATTTCGGATATCGCAGTTTCTCCATACAGGGCATACGTCCTAAAACAAGCATAGGAAATGCATTCAGTCTGGCATTTGTTTGAGTTTAGAGCTATTTGCATTTTTTGCTGTTTTATATAGCACAAACGCGACCTGAAGGTATCAGAGCGCTTTACATGAGCACCAGTTGCATTTCAGACACATTCATTTTCAGGCATGGGGAGATTAAGTGATTTGCCCAGAATCACAGGATGTTTGAGCCTCTAGCCAGACTGGAACCATCCCCAGCTTCAAATTAAGCCACACCCTCTCCCCTGATAGCAATGTCTTTTACCTATGTGTTAAGGAGTGTATTTATGTGGTGTGTTGTGGAATTATGTGGGCTGGATTGGATTAGTTGTGTAATTGTGTGGCGTGGAATTGTGTGGAGTGGTGTGGATTTGTGTAGTGGAATTATGTGGCATGGTGTGCTGTGGAAATATGTGGATAGTAATTTTGTGGTATTGAGTGCACTGGAATTATGTGGAGTGGGATTGTGTGTTATAGAGTGTAATTATGTGGAATGGTATTTTGTGTTTTGTAGTGGTATGTAGTGGAGTTTAATTATATGGTGAGCAGTTGAATTTTGTGGCGTGAATTTGATGTATGTGGTGGGTTGTGTAATTGTGTTGTTGATTTGTATTATGTTGTTTGGTGTTGAATTATGTGTTGGGAATTGGAAATGTGTTGAGTTGAATTGTGTAGTATTGAACTGTGTGGATATCTTTGCCTTTTTGGTGATGAAAAAAAAACAAATAAGTTGGAGCTATGCTCAAGATCTGTGTGTTTGGTTGTTTAAAAAAAAGTACAAGAGTTAGAGCTATTGGCGTTGTAAATGTCTCTCACATATATGTTATGGATTGGAGTGGATGTATGTGGTGTGTAGTGGATTTATGTGTGTTGGATTGGGATTGTTAGTTGTGGCATGGTGTGACATGGAATTATGTGTTGTGGAGTGGTTTTGTGTAGTGGAATTATGTGGCATAGTGTGCGGTTTTATAATGTGGATAGTAATTATGTGTTTTTGAGTGTATTGGAATTATGTGGAGCGGGATTGTGTGTAAATGAGTGTAATTATGTTAAATGGTATTAGTGTTGTGGAGGACAATATGCTGCATGTTTAAACCCTTTTAAGCTCCTAAAGTTATTAAACTACTACAATAAACTAGAGGTAGTAACATCACAGCGCTTCCTTACCACAAAATTATACAGTTTCGTAGAGCTGCAAAAAACAGTGTCGCTAAAACTAGCTTAACATTAACATTGCATTCATTCAGTACAGATTAACTGTGAGTTGCCTCTGCCAAGATTTCTGACTTTTAAGTTGTTTGGTTGTACCATGTTGGATGGCTCTCAGGTTTCCAAACCTGGACTATCATTTAACAAACCAGTGCATTGCCGGGTGTCGAGCACGTCTACTTCCACTATGGACCTGGTCAAAAGCACCAGATAGTGATGATTTCTAATGGAAAGGCTCAGGAGTGGAAAGATTGTGTCCTGTTGACATGGATCAATTGGGCAAATATTATAACACAAAGATGTCAGAGGCGAGCCCTTAACTTACTGAGTTACCATTTCCAAACCCAAACTAATTACACATGAGCTCAGTAGCCCCAGTAGTGCTGGAAGTTGGGGTGTAGCAGTTGCTTCCGCACCCCCAGACTTGGTGGTGCTAAGTGGTTAATTTGTAAAAAAGATAAGTGCCGGGGCTCTTTTCAGGAGGCAGCTTGCACCAGCCCATTTCTCCTCTTAGCACCATCTAAAATGAACTAAATATTAACTACGAAAGAGGGGAGCGGATGTAGTGTAATGGTCAGAGCTGCCGGCTTCGGAGCTGGGGAACCAGGTTTGAGTCTCGGTGTTGGCTCAACATTCTGTGACTCTGGGCAAATCACTTAATCTCCCCATAAATGAATGTGTCCTTAACTGGTGCTGATGAAAAGTGCTGTTGCTGATGATTAAGTGCTGTTGCTGAGCACCGGAATCTACAGGCTCAAATTAAGCACTGGAGGGGCTGCAGAAGAACAATCGATTATAATGAAACCTTCTGAACAGTATCTTTTATGCAGAACTCACTTTTTCATGTGATTTCAATCATACTTAAGCATGACACAGAGATAAAATGCCTGACAAACCACAGCATAGAATGTTTTGCTGTATCTTGATATCTACAGCCTCAGACTGGCTCAGGTTGGTTGCGACCAGAAGTGAATTGTTGCACACCTCAGGCCTCCGTCCAGGGAGACATCCAAAGAACACTGCACAGCCTAACTCTCAATCACACAAGAGTGGGCGGCCTCACTTCATAGGGCCTGGGCTTCATGTTAATGAGGTATAGAACACCGCTCAGTGGAGTGGGTGGGAGTAGAACAAGTACGTAGTGTAACTGTGAGAGTGGGCAGGGCTAATGCCGGGGTGTACAGGTCTGCGTGTTCGGTAAGAGGAGGAGATGGGTCAACATACGCTATACTTTAGAAGCCTCGAAGCTCATCAGCGGCGTTAGTGAAACAATTGGCTTGGAAGGCAATATCAGATTCAGAACTACATTGAAGAATTGTACTTCAACTGCAGAAGGAGACATGCCAGAACTGTGAACATAAACAGTATTAGCAGTAGCATAAAGTAGTTTAATTGGAGCAACGGGGCGTTCAGATGTGAGAGCCATCTGGCTCGATTGGGATAGGGCGGGTGGGAGGGAGGGGTAAAAGAGGCTAGATGAGACAGAGGGCGTGAAGAGCCATATATCTTAAACTTTGGCCACCGCATGATCTGAGGCTTTACAGACATATTAATAAGTTTAACAAACAGATCTTTGACTTGGCGTTCTTTGCTTTGCATACCAAATGTAGCGACTCAAAAACAGAATAGAATGGAAATCCGGGTTAGTTCAGTAATGTTTACAGCTCACTTGTGCTTCAAAGGAATGGTGAGTAATGGAAAAGCTGTGTCAGAGAGAGAATGGCTTCTTGCCGGCTGCCGGGGTCCACACAGGAGACCCGCTAAGAGGGTGGCCGCCTTATTGCCACAAGAAGGTACAGGAGGCAGCCTCCCAGTGTTTGGGACCCTCAGGGGTCTGGTAGGTCACGTCACTTCTGGGGAGAGGGGGCGGGGGTGAGGTATTTATACCTTCCTCTGCCCACTGGGCACCCTCTTTGCCCACTACCCCTGACGCCGTTTAGACGACCGCTGCTGGACCGCTGCTGGACACGAGGTTAGTCTGCTGTCTTGCGCAGCATTCCCCGCCCCCCCCCACCCTTCTCCATGACCGCTTGGCATGGTTCCGGGTAGGGGGAAACCTTAAGGAAGGTTGTGTGTGTTGTGGAAGGGTCGTCGTACAGGTACTACAGGGTCGGTCCGCGGGACTCTGCTGGGCCTGCCGGACCGGGGGAGGCCAGCGCGATGGGGCAACAATATGTAGGGGAGTGCGGGGTAGGCCCGGACCCAGTGTATTGTATGAGGAGCAGGGCTACAGGCCCCTGCCCGCGTGCTCCCCCCTCTACCCCGATGGGGTTTCCTGCTGCCGCGGGGGCACAGGTTCAGGCTGGGCCACCGGGGCCTTGCTTCGGGGCCTGACGGTGCCTGTGGCGACTAGCGTCTCAAGGGGAGGTCCTGCGGGGATGTCGGTTTTGCCCCAGCTACCACGCGATGCCGGGCACATGTGGGGGAAGGGCATAGGGGAACGCAACATGCATCGTAGGTCCCCTGTGCCGTAGGCATGTGCCCGATCGGGTCTGCTGTGTCATTGTGCCCGCGCCATGCATCGTAGGTCCCCGGTGCCATAGGCATATGCCCGATCGGGTCTGCTGTGTACTTGTACCCGCGACATGCATCGTAGGTCCCCTGTGACGTAGGCATGTGCCCGATCGGGTCTGCTGTGTCATTGTGCCCGCGACATGCATCGTAGGTCCCCTGTGCCGTAGGCTGTGCCCGATCGGGTCTGCTGTGTCCTTGTGCCCGCGCCATGCATCGTAGGTCCCCTGTGCCGTAGGCTGTGCCCGATCGGGTCTGCTGTGTCCTTGTGCCCGCACCATGCATCGTAGGTCCCCGGTGCCGTAGGCATATGCCCGATCGGGTCTGCTGTGTACTTGTACCCGCGACATGCATCGTAGGTTCCCTGTGCCGTAGGCATGTGCCCGATCGGGTCTGCTGTGTCCTTGTGCCCGCGCCATGCATCGTAGGTCCCCGGTGCCGTAGGCATGTGCCCGATCGGGTCTGCCGCGTCCTTGGGCCGAGTCGTACAGGCCCTCTATTTGAGTAAGGATTGGGGAGTGGGTCTCAGGCGCGGGGAGGCCGCTACAGCTCACCCCCCCCCCCCTCCTGCAAGCGCGAGGAGCAGGAGAGCGCTACCCCCTCTTTTCCCATCACCGGGGAGGTCTCAGTTTTACAGCACCCCGTCCGTCTCCCAGTTGCGACGGGAGTCGTGCTTCATGGCTTTGCACTTGCGTTAAATTAATAAAGTAATTTTTGGGATCCTGTGACGGGGTGTATCATTGTTGACATGGATACAAGACTGCTTGTGCTTCGGCGCCTCCCCTGTGGCCTGACTACGCAGACTTACGCAGCCCTGCGGGTCCGTGTGCACGTGGCGGCATGCGCGCGCATGTACTTTTTCAGGCACGGTGGTTTCGGCATCGGCAGCGCAGCGGTAGCGGCTCTCAACCAGGGCAGAGGATTGGGGCAGCAAGGCGAGGCACACGCAGCGCCACGGAGGACATCCGGCAAGGGGCAGCAGGGGGTCAGAGTAGAGGGCCACCTTGGGATATATATAGAAATAAATAAAAATAAAAAAACTTTTGTATGCCTAGACTAGGCAAGTGTGTACAGCATTTTAGTTGGCTTCAAGGGACACTGCCATGGAACGGGTTAACTAACAGGCAGGGGGGGAGATGTTAACTCCTGTTGGTTTTCATTTCAGCGCTTTCACGAGAACGACAAGCACGACGCCAAACGGCCACGACAGCCAAGGATTAGGAACTGTGTCAATAGGGTCTTAGTGCAAACCGGACAGGGTCGCAAGGAGCTGGATACAAGAATGCATAGAGTGTTTTTAATGTTTTATTTATAATTTCAGGTCTCGCCGGAGCGAAAGACAATCACCATGCAAGGAAGCGTTGACAGGGAACAGGAGCAGGTATGGATAGGGCGCACACCGAAGGGGGGGGACAGGCAGGCAGACCTGTGATTGAAGTTTGTGTTTGACTACTGAAAGGGGACAGGTCACCTGGGGGGGCATGACTCCGGTCCGAACCCTGGGGCGAATTTTAACTTGTTTTTCTTCATCTCCGCACGCAGAGCACACACGGAATCCGAAATAGGGGCACACGGAATAAGGTCTACCGGACAATTCAGAACATGTGAGTATTAGGAGGGGAAGGGACAGGAACAGCTGGTGGATTAGGCCTTGTAACTCCAACGGAGAACAAGGGGAATGCAGTGGGGGTTTGTGCTGCTTCTACTTTTGTCTCCTCAGATTGTTTTGGCGGTCGGGCCAGCGAGGCGGCATGGAAGGCCAGGTTGCTCCCCCCCTATTTTCGCAGACGTCTCAGGTCGAATACTCCCTGCCCGAAATGTCCCAGGAGGCTCAGTGGGCAGCATTTATCATGAGGGCCAAGACCAAAGGTATGGCAAGGGCCACGGCTCTCTTGAATGCAGGGGACCTGGAAGATTTGGGGATTGTCGTCGACGCCCCTATCCCAGAGCAGGAGCACAGTTTGGAGTCGGGTTCAACTAGGCCCAAGCGGGTACGCAAGCCTACGACTAAGGACTTTCCGGCGGATCCGCCACCCCCAAGACCAAGGCACTGCCTGTACCTAGAGACACTGGTTCCCAGCCGATCGTTTCCCCGCCCATGGGTTCGGCTATCCCCCCGGACAGCGTGGCGGCTGCAGCGAAATTCGCCACCCAGGAAGACCTGGGTAAGATCTTGGACACGATGAGGGACTTTATGGCAGAGGTCAGAGCAGGACATCCTGGGCCCAGCTCATCGCAGGTGGGGGGCAAGACAGGCTTGGATGAAGGAGGGGCGCGTGTGGCTGCAGCGGCCTGGGGAATCAGGGTTGCGGTCATCAAGCACAACAAGCGGTCCCTGCAATTGCATCTCTGGTTTTAACAGGGGTGACCAATCAAGTTGCTTCTAATTCGGCTAGGGCAGTGGTGGGAGAAGTAAGTGCACCCACGACAGTCAGCCTGCCACTCCCGAAGACAGCAAGCACAGGCACGGACACTCCGGCCGCAGGGGTGGGGCCGCTACCGTCCACCAGCTCTGCTAGTGTCATTCCCCTTTCTGGAACTAGAGACCTCGCAGCAGGGCCACTACCTAGTCCGGTGCCCACAATGGTATCTCCCCAACAGTTGTGCAAGCCTCCTGCGCCTGCACAGTTAGTTACAGCAGCGCCACTGCTATCTGGCCGTTGCTCACTGGCATGGCAGGTGCCCCAGGCGGCCAAGGAAGCCATTTAGACGCACAAACTGATAGACATTTTCTCCCTGCTATTACTTGGCCAGGATGGCATAGATGCCTGGAAAGCGGGTGTAAAAGAAGAAGACAAAAAGGTAAAGTTTCAGACCTGGCCTGAGAAGAGCATAGAAAATTGGCTTGAAGCTTTCTCCATTTTGTCTGCCGTCATCATAGAAAAACAACCTGAGGTAGCGCAGGGGCTCTTGCAATATGGCAGGTTAATCCAAAAGGAGGCGATGAAGTGGGGTGGAAGTGGATGGTTGAACTATGACAGAGAGTTCAGGAAAAAGATGTCTATGTGTCCTGAGATGGCGTGGGACCAGAAGGAGGTCCAGCTATGGTTGGCCACATGGGTTCCCGAGCACAGCAAACCACTGAGACTCAAGGCAAGGCAGGGCGGGGGACCGGCAAAGGCTCTTTTCGGTGGGAATCGCATGGTTTTAAACAGACATTTCAACGTGGGTTCAGAAGGGGTGGACAGAGAGGAGGCTTTCAGAGGTTTTCCCCAGGGACATGCCGATTGTTCAACAAAGGGTCATGCTCATTGGGCAAACCGTGCAAATTCCAGCATTCATGTGACTCTTGTGATGGATCACACCCTGCGGTCCAGTGTCACGCTCAACAGGAGAATCTGCCCGCCGGCAAAGACAAGCAGGATAGTTGAGGACATATGCACAACCAAACACCATGTCACTATCCTCCCCCCTCCCTGTAACAGCACCCTGTTGTCTCATCTGTCAACTCCAGCAGTACCCCCACTCCCTCTGGATGTCACCCCAGTTACCAGGCAGGCAGTCAAGGTCCCCTCACCAGTCAGCCTGGCCAACCTCATGGCTCTCCTTAGACGGTACCCAAATAAGCAGGATGGCTTTCTACTGCTGCAAGGTTCCAGCGAAGGTTTCAGGATTCCCTATGTGGGCACGTTGGGGAGTCGGGAGGCAGACAATCTTAGGTCAGCAAGGGAACAACCAGCAGTAGTCAGAGCTAAGGTGGAAAAAGAGAGGGCTATGGGCAGGGTGGCGGGACCTTTTCAGCGGCCCCCGTTGGACAATGTTGTTCTCTCGCCTCTGGGGGTGGTGCCCAAGAAGGAGCCAGGGTCTTTCAGACTAATCCATCATTTGTCCTACTCTGAGGGAGAATCTGTCAACCACTGGCTTGAGGAGGGATCTTGCTCTGTCACGTATTGTACGCTGGATGTAGCAGTGGACCTAGTCAGGAGGGCGGGCAAGGGGGCTTGGTTGGCAAAAGCGGACATCGAATCGGTGTTTCGCTTGCTGCCAGTCCACCCGAGCAGCCAACACCTGCTGGGTTTCAGGCTGGATGACAGGTACTTTTACGACAGATGCATGCCCATGGGTTGCGCAGTTTCCTGTGCAGGATTTAGCAAACCAGATTCAGTCATTATCAGGTCAGGACAAGGCATCCCTGGGTTGCATTCAAAGCCTGCTGGGGAAACTCAACTTTGCAGCTAGGGTAATACCAGCCGAGAGGGTGTTTGCACGTAGGCTAGCCAGGGCAACGGCAAAGATATAGAAGAAAACACCACATGGTGAAGCTAAACAAAGGTATGAAGGAGGACCTTTCCATGTGGGCTACTTTTCTGGAGAGTTTCAATGGGTCAGTTATATGGAGGGCACCCTGGGCGGAGAGTACTGAACTTGCACTTTATACTGACTCGTCAGGTAGAGAAGGTTTTGGGGTGATCCTGGACAGGGAGTGGTGCGTGCAGAAATGGCCCAATGCTTGGCACAAGAAGAAAATCACTGCCCGCATTACAGTCCTGGAATTGTTCCCGATAGTGTTAGCTCTGCACCTTTGGCCGGCAGTACTATCAGCGAGAAGGGTGGTGTTCTGGTCGGACAACATGGCTGTGGTTCAGGCCATCAATTCACAGTCGGCGACCTGTCCCCTAGTTTTGTGTTTGTTGAGGGAACTGGTGCGAGCTTGCCTAGTCAACAATGCAGAATGCAGGGCGCGACACATCCAAGGGGTGCAGAACATAGCAGCTGACGCTCTCTCTCGTTTTCAGTGGTGCCGGTTCCGGGAGGCATGGCCGAGAGCGAGAGAGGACATGACACCTTTCCCGCCTCACCTCTGGTTCCTGCTGAAGTGGAAAGGCGACTGAGGGGGCTGGGCGAGCTGTCCCTGGCGCCAAGGACCAGTAAGCGTTACAGAGCTTGTGTGGCAAAGTTTTGTACAGTGACAGGAGCCTGGGACGAAGGGAAAGCTTCACTACAGTGCAGGGTGCAGAAGTTTGTTATTTGGGCCAGGGACGAGGGGAAGAGCCACCCTTGGATAGCGAGCCATTTGTCAGCAATAAGCCACCATGCAAGACTACTGGGGCAGGAGGATCCAACAAAATCTTTCTTAATCAGGGCAGCGCTTAAGGGCTGGGCCAGGTGCGAACCAAGACTGCCAGACACTAGGTCCCCTATTGATTTTGAAACACTGCAGGGGATGCTAGACTGGGTGCACAGGGCTACAAATTCACCGTTTGAAGCAGCACTGTTCTCGGCCACTTTCAGCCTGGCCTTCTTTGGGGCCCTAAGAGTAGGCGAGTTGGTAGCGAGGTCCAAGCAGGACAAATCTGGTGTTGCATTGAGCAGGCAAGATGCCAGCCTGGCGGGAGACGCCCTCACAATATGGTTAAGGAGGTCAAAAATGGACCAAGCCGGGGAGGGGAGGGGAAGGTAATTGTGCTGCATCAGCTTGAAACTGCCAGATACTGCTCAGTGCGCCTGGTGTCTGCCTACCTAGCGCTGCACCCAGCAACTGAAGGTTACCTATTGATACATGAAGACAGTACCCCCCTCACCAAGTTCCAAATACAGAGCATCATGCAGGCATGTTTAGAGTTGTCAGGAAAAAAGGTACAGGGTAAACGTTTCTGCAGCCATTCATTCCGCATAGGAGCAGCTACCACAGCGTTTAGGGCAGGACTGTCAGCTGAACGCATCAAGCAAGTGGGGCATTGGGAGTCCCAGTGTTACAAAAAATACATCCGTTCCTGAAGGCACTATGTTGGGGCTGTGGACTAGGGAAGGGGATGATACTGACAAGCGTGGGACATCATGAACATTTTGCGGCAACTGATGCCGGTGGTGTGCAGTGTGATTTAATAAGTACACATAATTATTAAAAAAGTCAGTGAGGCAATATAATGTTTGGTGAACAATTGATGGACATAAAGAACAATTTTGCGGCACCAGATGCCGGTGGCTTGCAGTGAAGTGCAATATGTACATTTTAATTTGTAGATGTGAATTGAGTCAATAAAATCTTGCAAACTTTCATCTCTTTAATTGCCAGGGACTATGGTCTGGGTGATTGGCCATTCGGGCGTTTTGCGATTGGCACGGTGGGCCGAGAACAGAAAATGGAGACACGGTCTCATGGCCACAGACATTATCTGGCTAGGATACCCAGGCATGCGCTGGACCTGCTTACTGGAGAAGCTGCAGCAGAGACTGGGGGGGGGGATTCCCCCTCCTAATGTATTGGTGATACACCTGGGAGGGAACGACCTGGCATCTGTGGGTGGGAGGGCACTAATCCATGAAATGACTGTCACCATGTGTAAGTTGAGCAGTCAGCTGGGGACCTGTGAAATATGGTGGTCTGAGATAACACCCCGGCTGGTGTGGCAGGAGGCACGATCAAGGGAAGCCGTGGAGGTCTCTTGCAGGAAGGTCAACAGCGCCATGAGGAGATTCACCGTCATGGGTTACTGCACACTAAGGCCACAGGGTGTTGGGAGGATGATGGGGTACACTTGTCCAGAGTTGGCATGGACCTGTTCTTACTTGACTTGGAGGAGGCCTTAGGGGCAGCAGGGTGTAAGTAAGTAAGGCTATATGGTGGGGGGCTCTGGAATGACGGTTGCCATACCCAGAGCTGTGGCGGAGTTACAGGGTGATCCAGAGGCTGTAAGGTACATATGGGTACCCTCTGCAGGAGCACAACAAGGGTGCAAAGGCCAAATATCCACATGGAGGTCCTCCGGTTAGACCCTGGAGGAGCGACGGCGCCCCGTTAGTCCCACAGGCAGTTGTGGACCTGAGCAGCCGAGGGTTGCCTGGCAGGCTCCGCCCTGCTATGGGGCGTGAGCAAAAGGGGTGGGCTATTGGCCCACTGGTGGGAGGTGTCGTCCCTCCCCCAAAATATGGCAAACACCGTTGGGCAAGGCCCCGGTGTAATTTGGCTCATTAGGTGGCAGGCGGCGAGGGGATGCCTGCCTTGGGATCACCCGTAAGCTAACCCACCAATCTTGGCATCGTTGTAATGCTAATAAACCTGTAGCAATATTTCTTTCCACAAAGAAGATGTCTTGTCTGGTTATTTTTCTGAGATTGCTGTTGGGAGGGGATGGTGAGTGTTTGCCGATATTGGCATTATGTGAGCAGGGCCGGCTTTAGGGCAGTGCGTCAGGTGCAGCCGCACTGGGAGCTGACCTGTGGAGGGGGCGCCGACCTCAGGTGGGGAGCTGTGTCTAGCAATAACATATGATTGGAGAGATGAGGGGCACTTTTGCCCGGTGGTAGGGAGAGAATCCGAGGAGGTGGTCATGGGGTGGGGGGCGCCAAAAATTATTGTCGCACCGGGCGCTGTCAGCGCTAAAGACGGCCCTGCTTGTGAGCTTGCAGCATACGTCTAACAAGGCTGCGGTGAACTTACCAGCCTGCCGCGTGTATGTAGTACAGCTAACGACAGCAGAGCATTTCATCTGTGCATGGTAGCATCCATCGATGTGCATCTGCACCCCTTTGCTGCAGGATAAGGTGCTGCGCAGTGTTAATCCGAAGCAAGCAACTTTAAGTAAATGAGGCGCTCTCTGAAAACAGCTGATCTTGGTCTTTGAATGCTCAACAAATGTGTGCTGATAAGAACTTGATTAACAGCCCCGTTTCCTCAAATGGCACTTGGAGCCAGTGAAAACGTGTGCTTCTGAGGAAGACTCTTACAAACTTAACGGAAGCTCATGGTTACAAAATGCAAATGATATCTGAAATATGAAGCGTGGCATCTATGAAGTGAACGCTGTGCTGATACACGAGCTGAGGCAAACGATAAAAAAAATAGTGCTCACAAAGGAACCTAAATAACAAGCATTGGTAAATGTGTTAGGTTTCGCCTATCTGGTAGCCCTGGGCGTAGTGGGTGTAGGGGGGCTACGCGGAGGGCTACGGAGGTACGAACAAACTCCATGGTCGTTTGTGTGGCCTTCCGTGTAGCCCCGCTATGCCAACCGCATCCACCCCCTATATTAAAAATGAATTTTAGTACTTAAAATGTAAATTAAAACCCACTTACCTGTACTGCGGCGTCCCCCACGCTGCCTCCCTCCTCTTCGTCGCCGTTTCTTCTAATCCAAGAAAAAACTGCGCGTGCGCCCACGCATGCGCATTTCTCACAAGAAATGTGCGGATGCACGCGCATGTGCACTTTTCGCAAGGATTAGAAGAAAGGTGACGAAGAGGATGAGGGCAACCCGGGGACGCCGCAGTACAGGTAAGTGAGTTTTAATTTACTTTTAAGTACTAGAATTCATTGTTAATATAGGGCGGATGCAGAGGTTAATTAATGATGGCATCCGTCAATGTGGTACCAGCTGCAGTATGGTCCACAATTTGCAAAAAATATATATACATCTGCATTAAACATTTTGCATATACACATGCTGTTATATGCATGCACATACACACCATTGTGTCCTCCATTTCACAACACGTGTGATGAAACATAATTGATAATGCTTCTAATTAAGCGATCTCACCACTATGGTACTATTAATGTACAACCTCCTTCTTGAGGTCCTTTTACTGACAGATCACCAATATCTAAAATGTATAAACTATAATAATAATAAAAAGAGATGGTTCAAAATGAAAGTCACAGGACCTTGCTTAACATAAGTATCACAGACATGTGGATATCCTGTATTTGGTCTAGCGCATAATTACATTAAGGGGCGATTAGACGAATACAGTGTCAGTGACAGACGTATAATACTATTTTTATTGCAATAAGTGTGTACATACAGGAATGACGATGACAATGAGAATGATAAGCTAACATTGGTAATGGTGACCTAGAGACAAACTAGCAGTCACTTTACATGCAATGGATAACACGTTGTGAGATACAAGTTTATTTGAAGCAACACTGTTTGTAGTACTATGCACTGTGATACTTATGTTAAGCAAGGTCCCGTGACTTTCATTTTGAACCATCTCTTTTTATTATTATTATTGTTTATACATTTTAGATATTGATGATCTGTCAAAAAAAGGACCTCAAGAAGGAGGTGGTACATTAATAGTACCATAGTGGGGAGATCGTTTACTTAGAAGCATTATCAATTATGTTTCATCACGCGTGTTGTGAGGTGGAGGACACAATGCTGTGTACGTGCACGCTTATAACCGCACGTATATGCAAAATGTTTAATGCAGATATATATATATTTTTTGTAGATTGTGGACCATACTGCAGCTGGTAAGACAGTGACGGATGCCATCATTAATAAGTATGGTATTTCCTTGCTGAATATGATTTTTACACTTGGATAGCAGAGTGACCGGAAGGGGGTCCTGATGAATGCCATGATCCGACAGGTCATGTAAGGCAGAAACATGTTGACCTTACTCTAATAGGGAACATCCATACCCCTATTCACTAAGCTTTTTTAATCATAACCATCGGAGACACTAATACAAGTATATTTTGTCTCCCATGAGCTAGTTATAACACACTTTTTCACTTCACTTTATTTGCACTCTGCCCCTCACTCCGTATTTTCCATTGGATGATTTAAGATCAAAACACCTCACACTCCTCTTCCTACAGGAGAGTTGTAGCCCACACTGTAAACGTTGCGGTTACAGTGTGCAAGAGGGAACCCAATGATGAAGCATGTCACCTTTGGGTGAGTGAGGGTTCTCATTTTTAAAAGACACATGCCCCGTCACTTCCATGCACCGACACCATAACAACAGAACACATCCCGATATTTTGTGTGAGTTCAGTGTATTTGGAGTGTTATCGTGGATGTATATTACTCCGCTATAGAACCCTTTTGTGAGATTGAAGTTAGAACAGCTTTAGGTTGTGGGTTCAGATTGGTTTCCCCAGGTGTGAGATACATTTTAGTTTAGAACTTGATCTTACCCAGCAGTGAAATTATATAGGATCACTATATAGGATTATTATGACAGAGAACACAGGACTAGCTTTTGATGAGGACACAGTACAAGTTATACTATTAACACCTCGTATATTGGACACACATAATTCACAAACCCTGACACACACAGAGGACTGGACAAAGTTGAGTAATATTAAAAAACAACATGTAAGGAATATTCTACATGCTGCAATCTTGACTGAATATCTAAGAGGGAACATCGCTCCTCCAGGGTTGATAGTATCAAATGCACCGAGACTTTTCCTTGACAATAAAATCTTTCTGGCACATGCATCAACGTAGGCTTTTGCGATTCCTTAATTGCGATTATTAAGGAATCGCAATTAAGGAATAGCAAAAGCCTATGCATGTAGGAATCGCTATAAAAATAGCGATTCCTACACATTCCTTAATTGCGACTCGCAAATTGCGAGTCGCAATTAAGGAAAGCCGTCCCATTCATTCCTACAGGCCTCCAGGCCCATAGGAATGAATTGGAGATTGCATGAGCAATTTGCGAGTACCAGTAGGTACTCGCAAATTGCTCATGCAATTTCAAGGGTGCAAGGGTGTCAAAATGACACCCTATTGCACCCCTGGAATTGATCTGTGCACATATGTTGCACACACACATGCCCTAGGGGCATGTGTGTGCGCAACATGAAACTTTGGAAAATGCACAAAAGTGCATTTTTCAAAGTTTTTGCAAATTACCATGAAGTTCAACTTCATGGTAATTTGCTCCCCCTATTAGCGAAATCGCTAATTGTTTTACTTTAATGCATTGCATTTAAGGAATCTCAATTTGGGATTCCTTAAATGCAATTTCAATTTAAGTAATCGCAATTTAGAGATAGCTTAAATTGTGATTTTTGCATTTGGGATGATGCATCCCAAATGCAAAAATACCGGTCGCAAAGGGGCAGATTCTGAGAATCTGCCCGTTTGCGACCGGGTTTTCCTTTGATGCCTGTTAGTCACTAATTGGTCGAAAATAGCTTGGCGTTGTACCAGGGACTGGTTAGTGTTGATTATCACAACAGCTAAAGAGACAGTAGAACAACTGGTAATAGAGATTCAGAAGTTGGAAACTCAACTTAAATCAGGAATATATGTAACAGTTTATAAAAAGAAATTAGAAGAAATTTCAAAGAACCTGAATGAAATAAAGGATGATTTGGTCAAGTTCAAAATTACCAAACTTAAAAAACTTGGAAAAGGTTTATCCCTATACAACAGAAGGATACCAAACCTCTGGAAGTAGAAAGACTTATAAGAGAGGTACCCGTAGTTGGAGAAGGGATACGGATGAGTGGACATCAAACTCTGATGAGTGGAGTGATTCAAATGATTCAGATGTAGATCAGCCATCCTTAAACACCTATAAATCTAGTCGAAGAGGGAAGTAATCGTGGCTGGATTACTAAAGGAGAAGCGGACTTCTTGATTCAAAAACATCCTAGGACACCTGCGTTCTATATTCTACCGAAAATACATAAGGAACAGAGGCCCCCTCCTGGTAGTCCAATAGTATATGGCATTGGCTCTGTTTTAGAGCCACTGTCACAATTTGTTGATTACTTTTTGCATCCAACAGTGGCAGAAATGCCATCGTACCTGCAAGATACTAAACATGTCCTCACAGTATTGGAAGATGTACCATTCAAACCACAGAGCAGCATCATGGTTACATATGATATAGAATCGTTATATACCAACATTCCACAAGACGACACGTTGGAGACGATTCAAATACTTTTGGATGGTCATCCTCGAGGCGATAAAACACTGAATGCTTTTGTTATGCAGTGTGCCAGACTGGCTTTAAAAGAAAACTTTTTTAGCTTTGAAGGTAATCTCTACTGGCAAACAACAGGTACATCAATGGGCAGCACCTGTGCCCCCAGTATGGCTAATTTGTATATGCACGGTTTTAAATCCAAAGACATAAACAATATTACGAATCCTTTCCAGGATAGATTGAAAATTTGGAGACGGTACATAGATGATATTCTGGTCATCTGGGAAGGTGACCAGAAATCACTGGATGATTTCTCAAACTGGTTGAATTCATGTGACAGCAATTTGAGATTTACCTGAGAAGCTAGTACTCAGAAAGTGTCCATTTTAGACCTTTTATTGTATCCGAAGGAAGGAAAGATTTAAGCGGAACTTATCAAAAACCTATGGGAAGGAACTCCTTGTTAAGCTATCACATCTTTCACCTACATTCCTTATTGACTAATCCTCCAGTAGGACAATTTTTAAGGTTACGCAGGAAGTGTACAGAATTGACCAAATATAAGAAACATGCAACTAATCTAAGCAAAGAATTAACTGAAAGACAATATCCACAGTGATTGATACAGGCGGCAGCAAAGAGAGCATGTAATAACAATAGGGCTGCCTTAGTAGAATCATAGGAAAAACCTAAAAGTGACAGAATGGTCTGTGTGACTACATTCAGCAATCTGACTGATAAGACCAAAAAAGCAATCAACAAGAATTGGCACATTCTCAATACAGGGAATTTAAGTTTAGAAAAACCATTGTTTGCGGTGAAACAGAGTAGCAATCTACGTGATTTATTGGTTCACACAAGACCAAGGACAAGTCAGGCCGTTAATAGACAATCTACACTTTGGGGCAGCTTGCCAGTCACTGGTCATTCCCGTGTGGTACCTGCTCTGTATGTCCTTTTACTCAACACACGACACAGTTGGACATGACATTGGAGACACCTTGGATACTTAACAACCATACCAACTGTAACACGAGTGGAGTAATATATATGATCACATGCCCATGCTCACTCCGTTATATCGGTATGACTAATAGGTAAGTTAAGCACAGGATAGTCGAACACCGTAGTGTGTTTAGATGTAAAAAATCAAACACACGTATGACTAGACTCTACTTGGAAATGGCCCATTCAGAAAATGACCTGATGTGGGTCATTATTGACAAACCGAAATATGATATTAACATGGGCCTCCTTGAAAGAGTCCTTCTCCGTCGTGAACAGAGATGGGTCTTCCGGACAAAGATCCATATTATAGGGCTCAATGAGGATATTCCCTGGTGCGCCCTTTAAAACTCTGGTGGTCTGATATGTACAAGTTAAATATTGTTTGGACATCTTGTGCATGATATCATCACTGTATCTTCATTTTGTGAGTGTGGATAATATAAGATTGTTATTAATCTGCACATCTGTAATTTCCATATTTATGTGAAAAATTATGGACTGGACAGGACATAATTTATATCCATTAATTATAATAACATATATTCTTCTCTGATACACAAATACTTTGACAATTGGTGGTATTCATAGACAATGAAATGGCCCTCGTTTTCATCTGTTCACCTTTATATTTCAAATTCAAGATAACAGATAGGACTACAAGACTGGATACCATTTATTTATTCACAGTATTAAACTTACAATTGGATTGTAGTTTTTCGCTTAATTAATGTAGTATAGAGATGTCTAGTCTTGAATTACATTAGTTCGAACCACAAGTGGTTAATAAACATTTGAGATGCATGGCACGTTTAAATTCCAGCATTACGCATTTTGGGATGCCCGCTAAATCACATGATGTTCAGAAGTAAAGTTTACATGATTGTGCAGATTACAGAGAGACACAGTAGAAATCGTGATTCCACACGTAATTCGTGTATGACAACCCGGAGTCTCTTTGTTTAAACTACAGTTCCCATGATTCTCTTCACTGGGAAGCAGAAGGTTTCACTTCCAGTTGAAGAACGCAAGTGTAACACTTGTAACACACGTTATAAAGCAAAAGCGGGAAGGCTCACAAAGAGAGAGATACCCTGCGGTCCGCACTGAGAAGAGTACAGACTCCAGTAAATCAGGTACATAATAGAAAGGACTTGTCCCTTTGAGAATACTGACTAAGCCGGTTACACGTAGGGGACATTTTGAAGGTGGGCGATATGGCTGCCACTAATTAGGAACTTAGATGTACCATGCCATTGTCTGCAATTCCTCGGCTTGGCAGCTGGTCTTTGGTATACTTTGCCCGCTAAAGACATGTGGATATCCTGTATTTGGTTTAGCGCATAATTACTTTAAGGGGCGATTAGACTAATACATTGTCAGTGACAGAAGTATAATACTATTTTTATTGCAATAAGTGTGTACATATAGGAATGACAATGAGAATGATAAGCTAACAGTGGTAATGGGGACCTAGAGACAAACTATCAGTCACTTTACACACAATGGAAGACACGTTGTGAAATACAAGTTTATTTGAAGCAACACTATTTGTAGTACTATGCACTGTGATACTTATGTTAAGCAAGGTCCTGTGACTTTCATTTTGAACCATCACTTTTTATTATTATTATTGTTTATGTTGCAGGGATTCTGCGTATGCACAGAACTATGCACAGGAAACCAGGACCTCAGAGAATTGTGGTGTACCAGAAACTCCCCTCAGAACCAAGAACCCCATATCCGACTAGCTTAGTGTCCCATTCGTTAGCCTAGATCTAGCTAGGCGGTCCCAATGTATAGACAAACCAGAACATGCGACTTAGATATTTCTCAGGAGTGGTGGGAATCTGAAATACCTGTTTGTACTTATTTAGCAGTCCACAACAGAATGATACAGACACGGTAAAGTTTAAAGAGTTTATTTTATAAACCTCGTGTCCTAAGATGCAGTACTTTGGCTAACACTAGCAGACAAATGGTTAAGATCAGAACCATCAGCATTGTTACAATACCATACACAATGAAAGGAGCAATCATAATAATAATGACAGTGGTAAACAGCCACACTCCTTTCTCTAGTAACTAATAGTTTTATTATACTAATAGAAGGTCTCTTAGGCTAACATGGGGAACCCCATACCGTCTAGATCAGCTTAGTAGAATCACATCACAAGATCAGCTGGGCTCTCTCATGCATCAGCTCTTCTGTTCGAATGAATTCTAAAGCATTCTGTAAGGTAATATTAAAGGCACTTGTCCTTTAGTTATTGGCAGCTGCATGTATGATATGTCTAAAAAGTGGTACGATCAATCTGAACACAACACTCTGCACCGTCTAGTGTCCTAGCCTTGTTCTTTACATGATGTACAGATGAAGGTCGCAGCACACTGTTAAGAATGTTAAACAATAAACTGTTATCCTGTAAGGCAAAGTCGAGTAAGCATTTCTAAAATGAATAACATATAACAACAGTGTCGCGTGCAAAGCAGCAGAAACGGCAAGCTGGCTTTCTAACAGTTGGCTCGGTTATGCTAACTTAGTGTTGTAAATAGGGAGTGGCTAACCCACACTACACCCCCCTTTGATCGAATCACTAACCACTAGGGGCGCACTTATCAAGAACGCAGAGTTCAAGTGATATAGAACAGAACCAAGGGCGTGAAGTATAAGTCCATATAAGGTAAGTGTAAAGTTCGAGAAGAAATAAAGAAAAAAACGTGTAAAAAATAAAAACGATGTCCCAGAGAAAAAACCTTTAAAAAAATGTTTAAAAAATTTCACATCTATCGCTGCATTCTGTCTTGACTATGTAAAACAGTCAATCCATCAAGGTATATGCACCATACGTTGCAACAGCTTCCAAGAGGAAATCATTGGAGCGTTCCGCAAAAGCATCTGCCATCCAATTTAGCAAGGGAAAGGAACACACGTGTTCTTCAATTATCGGAGCATCCAGCACCAAAACAGGACAACTGTCTGTATCCTCGAGATAACTCCGTTCAAGGAATTCAATAGCGGCCTCTCCGATATCCCAGTTACCAAGGACTCCTTGTGTAGCACCCAAAGCCATAAACCCAATTCCAGAACAAACAAACTCATGATCCAGTAACGGACACATCAGTTCATCAAAATCCGGGTCAGGTGACACCAAGTTTGACAGACACAAGTCCAGAGCCCATTGGAAGGGACAATCTAGGCAATGAAAGACAGGCTGCACACAGGTAAAATAAGCAAATCTGAATGACAATCCATACTTGACGCTTAAGGTCGCCAGAGGTAAAGTGCCGTAGTAACCAAGCATCTGGCTACGAAGATGTAGCAGGCGGAGCATTCTGTCTTGTAACCCCAGGCGTGCAGCCATAACGAAATGCGCAGATCAACAAGAGGATCCCGGGCCCAAGAGCTAGTAGCAAGGGAAACCCTCCGAAGACACTTGAAAAAATAGAATGTAAAAACGCGGGGTTCACACCAAAAATAGTTTGGAAAGAAGTCACAAGGCCTGAGCCGACAATTTTAAAAAAATGAACAAGGCCAGTCGTAGACGAAGCATTAAAGATAGTCTGTATCAACGTTCCAAAATGTAGGGGGAGGTCAGCATTTAAAAGAGCTTGTACTTCAGTGCGTGTGTTTGCTATGTGAAGAAGAAATGTTTCACGGGACGAAGTCAAAGAAACTTCTCTTTGAGACAAAAGAGCTCTTATTCTACTCATCCTGTTGAACTCTGCGTTCAAGGTTGGAATCGCCGGCCAGATGGATATATCGAGCCTGCCGTGCGGGGGTGGGAAAAGGACGTTATTACAGCAAACCACCCTTTGTGAAACGGTGACTATGTAAGGAATACCGACGAGCATCCCACAGCAAGCTTCATTACTTAAAAGCAAATAACTACCGTAAGCAAGCAGCTTAAAAGAAGACGTTATAACTGGCACCGGAATACCTTTCAGGGCACAAGCTAAATTAGGAGCGTATATATTGCAAGCGCCATGTAATTGTATATGTCTACAAACCACAGAATGATCAAGAGCTGAAGTACATTCTTCACCTTTCAAGTACACTTCCTTGCCATCTCTCACGCATCTATATGTGAAAGGAAGTGACCAAACTTCATGCAGGAAGGCATTACCAAGCTGTTCATATCTGCCTATGGCATAATGCTTCATGCACGAACTGAACTTAAACCTACTGAAAGGCAACGTGATCAATCCATGTACAAGCCACACAGCCGAACTCAACTCAGCAATAGAAAAAGGTAACGGTTCTAGTTTTTCAATGTGCAGTAATGCGTAAGTTGCGTCTTTCATGGACATGAACTGCTGTTTATCGGTCAAATTAAAAGGAAGGAATAACGAATACGTATTCATGTAATCCCAAGGGACTTTCCCAGCTTTTAGCGTTTGCAAGGTCCATGCAAACTGCATAATTGAACGCAACTGATTTTGACCATGGTACAACACAGACACATCATCCTGCACAATGTCTACGACAGATGAAAAAATATTATCTAATGTATACATTCTAGAAGACAAGGTGTTAATACTATTATCTATAACAGCTAATACTTTCTCCATATTGGCTTGGTCAATAGCACGTAGTCTGGAAGCCGCTTCAATTTGTGACAACTTCCAAACTTCATTGTAAATAGCATAAACCCATCTCTTGGACCTGCCACTCGCAGGACCCTTAACAAAATCATTCAAATCTATTTTGTCATTTAATCGTGATAAATGAAGCTTAACTGAAGCTAGTGTGGAATGTTGCAACCATGACTGGCATAACTTACCTACCGAGTAGGTAGTTACCGTGTGTGTTGATTGAAAACGAGGGTCTACTCTCAATTGTGTATATCCTGGTGTCAAATTCAGAAACCGACATTGACAGGAATCGGAACCCGTCTGCCATACCAACCATCCTTCAGGATCTATTGCTGAAATATTGAAGGTGGTGTTGGAGACGAGGGCCTGCAACATTGTAAGGGACAGATCTGTGTGATTCGTCCAATTAGGATAAGCACCCAG
Source organism: Triturus cristatus (assembly GCF_964204655.1). Classification (NCBI taxonomy): domain Eukaryota; kingdom Metazoa; phylum Chordata; class Amphibia; order Caudata; family Salamandridae; genus Triturus; species Triturus cristatus. Next base: position 270,507,398 of record NC_140590.1, on the reverse strand, counting down.
ATCCGGGATTGTGGGGGAATTCAATTTTTTAGATATAGCCAATCCAAAACAGGTGGTCTGAAAAATAGTTGAATTCAAAAATAACATATGATTTGGGATAAGACAGGCACGATGCAAAGCTTCTGTTCCCTGTACCTGCCACGGTTTAGTTCCCCAAACAGATTTAAGATCGATAGTAGCTTTCCAGAGGTCATAACCTCCCATAGCCAATTTATCCATAAAGGATTTGGAATATAATAATTTGGTGTGTGTCAGTCTAATTTTAGAAGCTGGTTCTACCACCACCTTAAAATAAAAAGAGTCAGGTTTAGACACACTAAAATCAGAAAAATATGTGAAAGTGGCAGAACTGCCAGGCATAGGGACAGGACAATGTTCCCACTGAGTGAAATTAACAAAATTCCGAAAGGTATTTGCCCTGTGTTAAAAATGTGTGCCATAATGTTGATAGCAAAATTGTTCATCGTAATTTGCATTATTCAAATATAAATCCTCAGCATCAAATGCAGCATAATATTTCAAATCAGAAAACAGTGTTTCTATCGCGTGCACATCCCAATCATCCGATCGGATGTTATGTTTAACTACATCACCCATAGAAACACGAAAAACAGTTGGTACATTAAACATTTCGGTGGGACCATGAATTTGAAAGTTCTCAGCATCCCAAGCAATTCCATCACGTACAGGCCAGGCGGTGATGTTCACAAAAGTCTGGTCCCTTTTCATGATGTGTGATGAAGAATGGGGGGCTAAAGTTCCATCAATTAATCGAATTGTAGATCGTTCATTCAGGTAGTGTCCATTGATCAATTTAAAAAACACTACCACAAAGCCAATGGACATGAACAAAAAAATACTTATTAGCACCAGCCAGATGTAAGTCCAAGATGCAACCAAAAAATGTCTCTTGAACCAGGCAAAAAATTTAGAAATTTTGGAAGGGGCAGTGGAAGTCAATGATTCAGTTTCAAAGGAAGAATGTGACTGGGCAATTGTTGTTGAATGTAATAGAGACAAAGGTACTTCTGTTGGATAAGCATACTCAGGATCATCAGGTAAACCACCAGCATTAGATGGCACAGAAGGACCAGTAACTGCAAGCTCAATGGAAACTTCAGGCAAGATGTTAGAGGGTGGCACCACAACAGAGTTTCTCAGCATTGAAGGGCAAGAAACTGAAGGTGTCTTACTATGGAGAATCGGCCACCCGCTGTAGCTTGACATTGTCAATCGAGATGTACCTGTTATCCTTGCGACCAGGAAGTGGAGGTAAAACAACTGTACGCGTACCCAGGACGCCAAGCACCGGGACCGGTGCACGATAAGAGGGGCCGAACTCCTTCTTGTTCTCCACCTTCTCACGGACCAGGTCACCAACTCGAGGTAGCCAGCCGACTACCGGAATCTGGAGTTCAGCTTCAGATGTAGAGGGTACGTGTCCTTTCGCTAGAGTGTCTCTGGCTTCTTGTAGATTCTGCAATACAGCACAGTGGTCATCTAGGTCAAAAGGGGCGGCTGCTGCCGCCATGTCTAGACCATCAAGGTCCGGGACAAACATTCTTACTCCAAAGAGCATCATGTACGGGGTCCTCCCACCCAGAGACCTTCTAGGGAGATTATTAAGTGCACGTTGTACGTCATAGAAGTGGGAGAGCCAGTTCCGGCCTGTACCTAATACCCTCGCTGTCAAAGATTGCTTTAGGTCACGGTTCATCCGCTCCACAACACTATTGCCCTCAGGCCGATATGGAGACGAAAATTTGACTTGGACCCCCAGTTCTCTCATGGCCTCCTTGTACGCCTTTGAGGCGAAACCAGGACCCTGATCAGAATGAAGGATACCACATGCAAAACTCCCTATAAAGACATGCAAATCCTTGATGACAGTTCTGGCATCAGCACTCCTTTGTGGCCATACTCACAGGAAACATGTGCACGAATCAACTGCAACCAAGATGTATTTGTACGCAGTATCAGAGGTAATAGGACCGCAGTGATCTAAATAAACACACGCAAGTGGTTGATTAGATATATGCAACTGTGTTTGGGGTGGACGCGCTGCAGAAGAAGGTTTAATCTGCTGGCAAATTTCACAAGTAAGAACATATGCCCGCGCTTGTTTGTACAAACGGTACCACCAGTAACGTTGTTGCAACAGAGATATAGTAGCCGACACTCCGGCATGTGCAGACGCAACACTCTCGTGGGCTGTTGATATCAAAGACCATCTACGGTCCACGTTGGGAATCACCCTGTCACCAAACGTCGTTAATCCTCACTAACGGGACGTTATCAGGACTTAAGCGATAATGGTATCGAGAAGGGAAGCCTTTCGGAAAAGTCGTCCCTTTCTCGGAAGCAGCAATAGCTGCCAAGATGTCATCATCGATCTTACTTTTGGATCTTGTAACTGCTGCTACTAGATATGTTGCCACTGCTGTTTTTGCTGCCTCGTCAGCCAAACTGTTACCAACAGCATGGACACCAACTCGTTGGTGACCAAGAGTGTGAATTACATTCACGAGAGGCAGCAGTTCTTTAAGTGCTGCCACTCGAACCCAAAGCGTTTTATGCTTTATTGTGCTACCTTTGGAATCATGGAAATCATTCTGAATCCAAAAATGTAGATTGTCTTTGTATATGGGAACTAGCAGTTTGGTGTGATTGATGAATGGTTGGTCCAACTTTTATTGAAGTATGAATAGAAAATATTCATTCTATTTGTCTTCTTTTCTGCTTTTTACACAGCCCTTCCATAAAACAGTAAAGTGGATGTCCAGCTAAACGAGTGCAAAAAAACCCCATGCCCTGATGAAATTGCCGAAATACTAGTGGCAATGAAACATGTTGGCCTTCTTTATAAAGGTTAGCGACATTTAGTGCTTTTACCTTGAGTGAACTCACTGGTTTTGAATAAAGAGTTTGTCCTTTATAGTGAGTTTATATCTCAATTTTATCGTTGCTTTGAACAACCTGTTCTTAGCAATTCACCGGGTCTCTTCATTCTCACTCTTTGTTTATGGGGACAGCAAAGTGTTTCTGCTAAAACTATCTCTGTTCTCTTTTTTCTTACTGGACATTATTTTCTTTTTTGAGTTGGCAACCGATGATGACAAAACGTGGGCATACCAGCGAGTACCAGCTGGCAGCCTTCCTGGTGTTGCGTACGTGAGGTGCCTTCTCATTTCTCACACTCTTTTCACGAATCACATCACTTTTTGTGTGAGCTGGGGTGATACACTTTCTGTGAGTTCTTGAAGGGTTGCTTTGCAGATGCTCTTAATTAACAATTAAAGAGGTTTAGGGCCAGTCTAATTTTGTTGACATATTGCCAGTGGTTGGAACACAGTTGCTCCCACCATTAGTGGTTGGCCCTTGGACTGATATTTGAACCCTCTTGATGCCAAGCTATTTATTGTTGTTATTAGACTTTGAGTGGAGGGCAGCTTGGCATTCTTCCCTCTAAAGCTCCAATTTGAAATGAGTTATTGAACGGCGGATCAGCCGTGAGAGCTATATAACTAATTTTAACTCTTAACTTTTCCCCTGCTTTCAGGATATTAGTTGGACTGACCATTCGGGTAACACACCAAAGTTTTTGGTAATTTGAGTGTTCACCTGTGGATTTGTGTTAATTGTTATTCATATTGAGAGTAATGGATAGAAATTGTTTGGCGTTTTCCGACGACCAGATAGCTGCTATTTTAGCAGGTCCCTCCCTCTTCCCAGATTCATCATTGACTGGTGTGAACACAGCAAGGGAGGAGTGGGAAAAATTAAGTAACACGAAAAAACGTCAGGTGAGAGTAGCCCTTCATGGGGCGTTGATGACAGAGTACCTCCGAGCTGGAGCTGCCCCTGCAAGCTTACTCGTCAGAATAGAACCTCGGATTTTCCTAGAGGATAAGAAATTCAGGCTTGACTGGAGTTACATCGCCAATAAATGTACAAGAGACTGGCTGATTCTAATTATTAATACTGCAAAAAGACTTAGTGATGAGTTATTGGTAGAGATTCTAGAGTTAGAAGAAACCTTGAAGAAAGACACAACCATTACTGATACTAAGGAGCAATTACAGCGGATTCAGGAGGACTTAGCAGACTATAAGCATTATATGGTAAACCAGAAAATCAAAGGTTTAAAAAGAAATCTTGAGAGATTCACCCATGAATGGGCGTTCCCCTATGTGGATGACAAACACTACCAGCAGGCAAACGAAGTGGCACCACAGTCCAATTATCGAGGGAGGGGAGGCAAACAACAACAGCGTAGGACCCCCTTGAACTGGACTTTTGATAACACCTCCAGTGAGGAGGAAGAGAGTGCTCAAACATCCAATCAGGGTGGAGGTAGATCTGACGCTCAGTATAAATCCAACGAGGATTTGGGGGCTTTGTTCCGTTCTTTTTTAGGACACACCAACAGGGGCAACAGAGGGGGCGGACAAAGGGGCAGAGGCAGGGCAAGACCCTTCCACAACCAGGGACAGCAATGGCCTATGTTCTCCCCACGGATAACACGCAGCAGGGGCAGGACCCCCACATGAATAATATAGTTATGAATTTATCCGATTATACACTGACCACGGATGAATTGAGTGTTCTGAATAAAGGGTTGGGATACGTCCCCACCCCCAGACATGATGCTTTCAAGTGCAGGACTGAATTTCACGCAACCATGAGAAAAATCAAACTTAAAAATTTTTTTGCCGGTAAAGAACTGGAACCCCAGTCACTTTTCTCCACCAATCTCCGACGTCCGTCACAATTCTGTCCTCCGGGTTCTACGGTGGGTCCAGAGGTGATGGTGTTCGAACAGAAGGTGCTGGAGGAAATCTCTAAATTAGAACAGTCTGATCATAAGGCCCGTCCCTTTAATAACATGAGCCGTGGAGATTGGGAGGCGCTTAAGACTCTTCAGAATAATGCAGAAATTACGATCAAGAGTGCCGATAAAGGTGGGGCCATTGTGGTTATGAACACCTCAGACTACAATCAGGAGGTGTTAAGATTACTAGGTGATCGGAAGAATTATCACCCTCTCCCTAGGGATCCTATCCTTGAATTGCAAGAGGTAATCACGAAAATGGTGGCAGAAGCTAGGAGTAAGAACTGGATCACGAGCAAGGAGGCAGAGTTTTTAGTTAACACCAAGCCGAGAACTCCAGCCTTCTACATACTCCCAAAGGTGCATAAGGCTACACGGCCTCCCCCCGGGCGACCGATAGTCTCGGGAATAGCTTCTATTCTTGAGCCACTGTCGCAATTCGCGGATTTCTTTTTGCGAGAATCCGTATTGAGACAAAAATCATATGTCCAGGATACTACTGACATCTTGAATATCCTTGGTGATTTGGAATTTGATTCATCACAGCAGTTCTTGCTCACCATCGACATCGAGTCGTTGTACACCAGTATCCCCCAGGAGGCCACGCTGGTGGCAGCAGCGAAGGCCCTGGGGGACCAAGATTGGTTTTATGACACGCCCCAATCATTTGTGCTCCAATGCATCGAGCTTGCCCTGACACGGAACTACTTCTGTTTCAAGGATGACCTCTACCTGCAGGTGTCAGGTACATCTATGGGCGCGACCTTTGCGCCGAGTCTGGCCTGCATTTATGTAGGCCAGTTTGAGGAGAATTTCCTGTATCACACATCGAACCCCTTCCAGGGGCACATTTGCCTCTGGAAGAGGTATATCGATGATGTGCTGTGCATTTGGAAAGGGAATCAGGATTCTCTTTTGGAATTCTTGAACTGGCTTAATAGCCGTGATCCGTGTTTAAAATTTACCTGGACGTTCAGCAAGGAATGTGCGGTATATTTGGATCTCGATATCATGGTGCATGGGAAGGCCCTTAACACTATGGTACATCAAAAGGGGTCAGACAGGAACTCACTACTTCACTACAACTCATACCATCCGAGAGCCTTACGTGATAACCTGCCAGTTGGCCAGTTTTTTAGGTATCGGCGTAATTGTTCCACTGTTGAAACCTTTGTCCAACAAGCTGATGAGCTCTCTAATAAATTAACACAAAGAGCATATCCTAAAACTGTCATTAAGAGGGCGTGTAAAAGAGCCCGCAATACACCTCGGGAGGCGCTCTTAGAAAGAAACAGAAGGGAGACTGGTGATTGCCTCACAGTGGTCATGACTTACGATCCTTTGGCCTCAAAAATTAGGCAATTAATGAGAAAACACTGGTCACTGCTATCAACTGCAGATTTCAGAATGCCACAACCTAGATTTGCATTCAAGCGTGCCACAAATCTTAAGGACAAGCTAGTACACACGCGACCACAAGTCAAACAAAGACACACCTCATTGCCGGCTGGACATTACCCTTGTGGTGGTTGTTCAGTTTGCAAATTAACAGAAAAAACAAACTGTGTTAACCTCTCCAGTGGTAGAAAATGGCATTTGAATTCGTTTTCCAATTGCAACACGACCAACGTGATCTATAGACTGACCTGTGAATGCGGGTTACAGTATATAGGCCTCACCACTCGCAAAATAAAGATACGAATTCAGGAGCACTTGAGTACCATTAAAGCTGGAAAACTTACAACGTGCTTGGTACAGCATTTCGTTGAATCCAAACATGACTTGCAAGCTTTAAGATGGGTTGTCCTGGAGCGAGTGACAGCTAGCAATGACACCATAGATAAAATTCTGGCTACCAGGGAAGCTCGTTGGATTTATACTGAGAAGGTGGACATAACAGGCTTGAATGACCACATTGAGTGGAATAAAGTGAGTAGCTATTAACACACTCTTCATTTAGGACTTGTCCTAAATCACTAACTGATGTCTTGAAAAATGAGGCTTTCCAAACTATAAACCACTCACGATGTGGTGATCTGTGAACATATGATCGATTAGTGAATAACTAGTAATTGAATACCCGTGCTTTATTGGTGATGGACTCCACGAGCTTTGCATTGAGAGTTGTAAGATCGGATTTTTTTCATAAATTCTTGAAGTGGGCCGCTTTAACTCTGATTTTGTACATTCAGGTTTCACTGAGGAATACACAGGTTGTGTGTTTGGCACAATCAAAATAACAATGGCATTTTGTGGTTCAATTTTTTATTGAAATTTACAAAAGAATACACATAGTATAATAACTGTTTGCATTATCATACAATAAATATATAAGAAAATTGTTATATATAAGCATATAATAAAACTTTCTGAATAATTAATCATATTATATAATTTAATAAACACATAAACAGATCCATGCAAAAACAAATATTTGACTTTATATTGAGGCCATAAAAGATGGAATTACGGGAAGGGGGGGAGGAGAGAGAAAGGGAAGGCAAAGAAGGGAACACAAAAGAAAATGATAAATGAAAATGTACACAAATATAAGACATAATGCTATATAATGCTATATAAATATGTTCCTGAGAAAAGAAGACACTCTAGAAAACCAATAAGAATAGAGAAAAGATTAATATAAGGGATAATAATTTCACTTGATGTATAAATATATATATTAAAAGATACAGAATTATATGTAAGTGTTCTGGTGAGTAGCTATTAAAAACAACAACAAATAGGTAGACACAATATGTATTAAGATTTATTAACCACCAATAATGAATGATGAATGAGAATGAAAAGGGATAAGAATTAAATTACTGTGTAGATGGGTCATTAATATTAGCATCGGTATTTAAAGCTAGAAAAGGTGACCATACTCGAAGAAAGAGATCAGATTGATCCTGTATGTTGTATATAATACGTTCGTAGGAAGCTGTTTGAATCATGGCCACCATCCATATTTCTTGTGATGGTGGTTGAGGTGACTTCCATTGCCGTAGTATACAAATTTTGGCTGTAGCTAAGGCTGTGTGTAAGAGTCGGGCTTGTGGTTTAGAGAGTGATTGTGATTGACGTGTATCATGCAGAAGAATGGTAGCATGCGAAAGTGGAGTTTGTAGAGGCATCGTGGAATGTAAGGTTTTACCTATATAATTCCAAAAGGGTTGGATCACTGGACATCCGCAAATGATATGAGAAATGTTACAAGACGTACTATCACATCTCCAGCAGTTTGAATGGGGAAGCAAGCCAGCTTTATGCAGTTTTGTTGGTGACCAGTGCCAATCATGTAAGATCTTGAATAAGCAAAATTTCAATCGTGCTTCACGTGCACCCTTGTTGAGATTGTTAAGAATGTCAGACCATTCATAACAATGGCATTTTGACCCAGCAAATCATATAAAGGTTTGTTTTTTGAGCCTTTCTGGAGTGTGGCTTAAATGTTTTAAGATGGCCGCCAGAAGTGTCATGTACTCTGTCAGCCTTTAATGCTGGCCGCGCACCACGTGATGTTGATGAAGTGGTGTGGCCTTGCACAATTGCATCAGAGTTTGATCTTAAGTACGCTTTATTGGTGATGAGCTAACAAACGCATCACATTGGGAGTTGTGAAATTGGCCCTCTCAGGAAATTACGAACTGGTTCGCCTCTAGCTCTTATTGGGGACGTGTAGGTGTGCTTGATGATTACACTAGAGGATGTGATGAGGCACACCAAAGTAACATGAGTGGATTGTCCTAGTCAACGACTTAATAGGCTTCTGTGGAGACTGTTTTGTTTTGTGGCACACTGTTCCAAGATGGCCGCCATGTTAGTTATAAGATCCTATTGGCTCGCAATGCCGTTCGCGCAACACGTGATGCGGACGAGGGGGTGTGGCTAGACAGGACTACATCAGAGGCCGGATATTGATTTCGAGTTGAGGCGGTGACGAGACAAGGATTGCTCCGTTAGAGGTTACGGTGAGATTATGGCTTCCGGGTCTAAAGGTAGTGGGATGCCGTGGGTAGGGTTAGGTTTGCCCTATGCTGACACCTGTGACCTTGTTTGATTTACAATTAACTCAAAACGGGCTTGTGTTGAGTCACGGAAGAGGGCTGAAAAAGCCTGTGTGGTTTATGCCGAGCTGGAATTACGTCCATTCGGCTTCGGAGACAATCAAAGTGAAGGTGATGATGATGCAAGAGGTAGATACGTGTTAAAATTCGACATGATGATTTGCAACCCTTTTGTCCACAGTGGAACGGGGCAGCAGAGATTCGTGGTGTTTACCTTTGGCCGGAGTAAAGTACATTCGTCTTTTAGAGACAGATAAAATAAGATGGATGGTGTTGCGAGGGGGAGAGAATCACCAGACTCGCTGTCTCAAATTGTGTACTGTGACTTGATTATGAATTGAAAACCCCCTGTCCACAGGTTGAACATGCGCTAGTTGCAGCGCATTCTAAGGAATCGGAAAAAGAAAAGCAATCCCGATTGGCATTGTGAAGGCTGGTATGAGCGTCCTCGGCCTTTACGTGGTAAATATATATATGGGAACTAGCAGTTTGGTGTGATTGATGAATGGTTGGTCCAACTTTTATTGAAGTATGAATAGAAAATATTCATTCTATTTGTCTTCTTTTCTGCTTTTTACACAGCCCTTCCATAAAACAGTAAAGTGGATGTCCAGCTAAACGAGTGCAAAAAAACCCCATGCCCTGATGAAATTGCCGAAATACTAGTGGCAATGAAACATGTTGGCCTTCTTTATAAAGGTTAGCGACATTTAGTGCTTTTACCTTGAGTGAACTCACTGGTTTTGAATAAAGAGTTTGTCCTTTATAGTGAGTTTATATCTCAATTTTATCGTTGCTTTGAACAACCTGTTCTTAGCAATTCACCGGGTCTCTTCATTCTCACTCTTTGTTTATGGGGACAGCAAAGTGTTTCTGCTAAAACTATCTCTGTTCTCTTTTTTCTTACTGGACATTATTTTCTTTTTTGAGTTGGCAACCGATGATGACAAAACGTGGGCATACCAGCGAGTACCAGCTGGCAGCCTTCCTGGTGTTGCGTACGTGAGGTGCCTTCTCATTTCTCACACTCTTTTCACGAATCACATCACTTTTTGTGTGAGCTGGGGTGATACACTTTCTGTGAGTTCTTGAAGGGTTGCTTTGCAGATGCTCTTAATTAACAATTAAAGAGGTTTAGGGCCAGTCTAATTTTGTTGACATATTGCCAGTGGTTGGAACACAGTTGCTCCCACCATTAGTGGTTGGCCCTTGGACTGATATTTGAACCCTCTTGATGCCAAGCTATTTGTTGTTGTTATTAGACTTTGTAAGATTGAACACAATAGAACGAATCACACACCACTAGAGTGGGGATTCGAAGATCAGCGTACTCCAGTGCAAGCACTAGAGCACGAACCTCAGCCAACTGCGCGGTACAATCGCCCAATGTCTGTGTATGCACAGCTTCAGATTGGAATTCTCCATTCACGAAAGTACCTACAACAATAACGCAGGCAGCTGAATAGGCGTGCTTCGATCCAGTTGCGGGTTGCGCAGACCCATCAGTGTAAATGACACAACGATACTCCTCAAGTGGGCGCAATGTCGAAGGAGTCGGATGAACGAATTCATAATCCAAAAACTCCTGAGACTGCAACGCCGCGTCAAAGATATATGTGACATCTTGCGAAGCTAAGGAAGTTGCCCATTGTATCCACCTTGGATGCAAAGCCTTAGAATTTGGTACACTAGCTTTAGTGACTGCCTCGATGGCAGGATACGGTGTTACCACAAGCATGTGCTTTCCTTGTGATAGTGCTCGTTCTTTCAGGATCGCCATCTGAACTGCTGTCAGTACTTTTTCGACAGCGGAAAAGCGCAGCTCAGCTGAAGTGTACAGATGAGATTTGTAAGCAATGGGAACGGTGTCGCCCTCATTGAACGTTAAGTACGTGAAACCCACTGCGCCTGGTACAATTCTAATGACCAGGTTAGTGTGGTTATCACGAGTTTGTAAGTATTTTGAAGCAAGAAGATCAGACTGCAAAGTTTGTAATGCAGCTGTATGCTCTGGCAGCCAGCATGATTTGGTAAAAGTAGGTTGTACCAAGGCATAAAGTGTCTTGATACGCTGGGCATAATCAGGAATGTAGGTACGACCAAAATTCAGAAAACCCAGCAATGATTGTAATTTCTTCAGCGTTGTAGGAGTACAAAGGCGTGCGCACTTCTCAAGGAAGTGGGGAGCCAAGCCGCGACCCTCATCATTGAGTTCGTACCCCAAGAACAACACTGTGAACTCGGCAATGTGGCACTTCGCAAAATTGAATTTGTATCCGAAGTCTGCAAACATAGTAATTATGCTATCCACGCGAGCAAGGTGTGGAAGCAACTCGTCGTCTGTCAGATAAATGTCATCAACATACGAGTATGCATCCGGGTCCATGTACTCTAAGAGCGAGACCACTCGAGCAGCAAAGACCCCAGGGCTGTTCTTATAGCCCATAGGCAGCCTATTAAACTTTCTTTGTTTACCGCCCGAGGTAAAAGCCGTCCACTCACTACTTTGAGGGGACAGGTTATGGCTGTAAAAGCCATTGGAAATGTCAAGTGTGGTTTTAAACCGTTTTCTCACAAGACTATCGACGAGAGCCGACCCGTGAGTATTCTGTACCGCGCACGTCCGGCAGTGAGAATTTAAGTGCCGGTAATCCAAAACTAGGCGGTACGACCCGTCAGGCTTCGTCACAGTGAATAAAGGGTTATTCATAGGTGACACACAAGTTTCAATTACTCCCTGATATTCCAATTGTTCAAGGATAGTCGCGACATGAGATCTAGCCTCTCGACGCATGGGATATTGGGGTTGAGGCTGGGGATCGGACCGCAATGGAATCGTATTGTCAGGAGAAATTTTATCCCAGCCCACTTGATTGCGATACAACGCAGGCGCTTGCACCTGTGCCCACTCCCCTGCCAACCTGTTAGCATGCTCCATAGGCACCATGTGCCCAAAGGCGGGGAGGATCACTATCTCCCCTCTAGGAACATCTAAAATGAAAGCCGGAGGCCAATCCTCCTCCGCTAACAGAATGTCATAAGTGGAGGACAAATTATCCCAAAAAACTACTCTCATTCTACGATGTATGTCACCCTCAATTTTAAGGATTATGTCAAACATCTGTTATGGGGGGGCTACGCGAGTATCAGCAGTTTCAACACTCACATATGTATCAGTTGCTGTCACCTCCAGATACGGAGGCAGTGCTTGCCGCACTACTGTAACTTACGCCGCGCTGTCTAACACCGTTAGAGCCCATGTCCGGTTCTGAAGCAGTGTCCGTACCATCTGAGGCATATCTCGCTGTTAGTGCAGCAACTTTCTTTTTCTGAAACGGAGGTCTTTGACGCGCAGCGTCGTCCTGCTTGCCTTTTACGCCAGTCTGGCGGGGTTGCTCACGACCTTGGGCACCCCTTCCTCTTCCACGGTCTCCGCCACCGGATTGTGAAGCCGATGTTTCCTGTGAAGAACGAGGAGAGCGTTCAGAAACCTGAAATCTATCAGGTGACTTAATATTAGAACGATCGCGCAAATCATATTTACGTTCAGTTGTTGACTGAACTGGCGAAGCAGAACGCGACCTACGCTTCTGTTGCTGTTTTCCCTGTTTTTTGGTTCGCCAACTTTCCTTCGGAAACTTGGGCTTCTCGTCTTTTGTAGACGAACTCACCTTAGTCTGCTGTACTACATCAGGAATCTTAACGGTGGGTTTCACACCTAAGGCGCTACGTCCCACCATTCTGTAGGCTTTTGCAATAATTTTTGCAAATTCCCTGGACTTGTCGGCAGGAGCTACAAGTTCCAGCATATTGCCTACTTGGAACTGCAGAGCATCTCCTTTTAGGTTCCCCGTCACCATGGAAGAAACCACATCGAAGCTGCCGACCAGCCGCATTCCCAATTCAATAGCCGCCTCTGCACCATGATTTTCCTGAACTTTCTTGATGACAGAGGGTAGTACAGACATAGACGGAGTGCCATAGCACTTCGAATAAGTCGCAGCAAAGACTGTGCCCCAATTGTTATAGTCGACAATATCAGGTACCAGACCTTTCGGTAAAGTAATGGTGAGTATCCTGTGTTTATCCACAGGAGAAGTGTTTGGAAACACGGATTCCAGTTGATCAAACTTTTCAGAAAGCCAGTAAGGAAATTCATCCTTACTTTGGGGGCGCTTGCCTACAACCGCATTAACCATCACGAGACTAATGACCACAGCTCGGTGGTCAGTCGTGTGACCCGCAACAGCAGGTGCCCCCACCTGTACGTTGCGAGACACGTACTGCACTAAAGCCCTATGGACCGTAATCAGGGCAGTGTGCAGTACTCGTAAGTCTGCCACCCCAACCGTCATGTAATTTGGATGGGGTGTAAAACCGGCCAGCACCGGCCAATCAGCCCCTGCAATTGACAAAGGGCCAAGTCTTGGCGGTGCTACCGTATGGGGAAGGGCGCCATTAAACCAAATAGTATGCTGCCAGGCAGAAATAGGTATTTCTAGTGTCCTATACGGAGCATAAGCTGCAGGTACTTGTGTGGCAGTATACTCGTGGAACGTATCATCTTCATCCACTTCTGGAAAAGTCACCCAAGAGTAAAACAACTCATAAGGGTGCGCTGCGTCAGCAGCTACCACAAAGACCACAGCTAGCCCGTCATCAGGCACCCCATACGTCCGCAAGTGCTGACGTAGAGGAACCCTACTATGTGCGGCTATATTGACCGTCATTAGGACACACTAAAAAATATTTACAAGTTCTACAGTAGCACTTGGGTTCAGAAAAAACTAATCTTTTTAATTATCAAGCTTGAATGAACCTTTAGTCGAAACCTAGGTAGATTAAGCCGTCGCTCCCGTTATCCGGAAACCAGAGTGAGGGCGTTGTGGACTAATAAAAGTACCACTAAGGCGTCTCAGATCATAACACGTTGGGCGCCATGTTGCAGGGATTCTGCGTATGCACAGAACTATGCACAGGAAACCAGGACCTCAGAGAATTGTGGTGTACCAGAAACTCCCCTCAGAACCAAGAACCCCATATCCGACTAGCTTAGTGTCCCATTCGTTAGCCTAGATCTAGCTAGGCGGTCCCAATGTATAGACAAACCAGAACATGCGACTTAGATATTTCTCAGGAGTGGTGGGAATCCGAAATACCTGTTTGTACTTATTTAGCAGTCCACAACAGAATGATACAGACACGGTAAAGTTTAAAGAGTTTATTTTATAAACCTCGTGTCCTAAGATGCAGTACTTTGGCTAACACTAGCAGACAAATGGTTAAGATTAGAACCATCAGCATTGTTACAATACCATACACAATGAAAGGAGCAATCATAATAATAATGACAGTGGTAAACAGCCACACTCCTTTCTCTAGTAACTAATAGTTTTATTATACTAATAGAAGGTCTCTTAGGCTAACAGGGGGAACCCCATACCGTCTAGATCAGCTTAGTAGAATCACATCACAAGATCAGCTGGGCTCTCTCATGCATCAGCTCTTCTGTTCGAATGAATTCTAAAACATTCTGTACGGTAATATTAAAGGCACTTGTCCTTCAGTTATTGGCAGCTGCATGTATGATATGTCTAAAAAGTGGTACGATCAATCTGAACACAACACTCTGCACCGTCTAGTGTCCTAGCCTTGTTCTTTACATGATGTACAGACAAAGGTCGCAGCACACTGTTAAGAATGTTAAACAATAAACTGTTATCCTGTAAGGCAAAGTCGAGTAAGCATTTCTAAAATGAATAACATATAACAACAGTGTCGCGTGCAAAGCAGCAGAAACGGAAAGCTGGCTTTCTAACAGTTGGCTCGGTTATGCTAACTTAGTGTTGTAAATAGGGAGTGGCTAACCCACACTACATTTATACATTTTAGATATTGGTGATCTATCAGTAAAATGACCTCAAGAAGGAGGTGGTACATTAATAGTACCATAGTGGTGAGATTGCTTAATTAGAAGCATTATCAATTATGTTTCATCACGCGTGTTTTGAGGTGGAGGACACAATGGTGTGTATGTGCACGCATATAACAGCACATATATGCAAAATGTTTAATGCAGATGTATATATATTTTTTGCAGATTATGGACCATACTGCAGGTGGTACCACATTGATGGATGCCATCATTAATAAGTATGGTATTTCCTTGCTGAATATGATTTTTACACCTGGATAGCCGAGTGACAAGAAGTGGGTCCTGATGAATGCCATGAACCGACAGGTCATCTAAGGCAGAAACATGTTGACCTTACTCTAATAGGGAACATCCATACCCCTATTCACTAAGCTTTTTTAATCCTAACCATCGGAGACACTAATAAAAGTATATTTTGTCTCCCATGAGCTAGTTTTAACACACTTTTTTCACTTCACTTTATTTGCACTCTGCCCCTCACTCCGTATTTTCCATTGGATGCTTTAAGATCAAAACACCTTGCGCTCCTCTTCTTACAGAGAGTTGTAGCCCACACTGTGAACCTTGCGGTCACAGTGTGAAAGAGGGAACCCAATGATGAAACATGTTTGGGTGAGTGGGGGTTCTTTTCTTTAAAAGACATATGCCCTGTCACTTCTATGCACTGACACCATAGCAACAGAACACATCCTGATATTTGTTGTGAGTTCAGTAGAAGATTACATCACAGGTGTGAACATGGTTACAAAGATCAGTGGTAAAACAGATTGGTAAAGTAACAAGAAAATCAACCTAACTAATTTATTTACGTTGGTGGCCACCATTTCAGGATATCCTCGTAAGACTAGGCATTGGCAATCAATTTAAGAGGATATCATTTACATAGTGTTTTTTCTAAAACTGATCCAAACCCCCTTGAACTATGTTGAATTCCCATATGCGGCTCACCTGCACCCTCACGCGCACTGCCTGGGCCCACTTCAATCTCTTCATGTATTCACTTACTTCTTTCAATTGTCGTTCTGACTTCTGAGGTTGTGTGAGAGAATGTAAGGAATATGACACGTTGCAACTCGTTGGTGGTGACAAAAGCAAATAAACAGTGCAGCACCAATGTTGTGTTATGTAATGTTATGTTCATTCAGCAGAGGACTAGAAGACAACAAGCAGCAAATTAACCACAAAAGATTTGGTTAAGTCGAACTCTAAAGCCCAGTGACCAAAACAGAACTCATGAGCACCCCAAGAAGAGGGAATGTAGAATGGAGGAAAAAAGGGTCGAAACTGATCAAAATTAAGAGGGAAAAAGAAGAAAAAGAAATGTTCTTTGTTTCCTAATATTTTCCTAAATCGCCCCACCAACCTTCTATCCATCGTCATAACCTGATTCAAAATGCTCGCAGACGTAGGACTAGACATTAATACGGCTTAAGCTTGGTAAGTTGATGGCATCTCTGGCCCACATTGAGAGAAGGTTAAAACTGGAAAAAGTCAATTTGTGGTAAGCTAATGGCCACTCATTTAGCAAAATGCTGCTATTTTAAACGTTGTCATATTACCATACTACATATGTAGTAACCACTTTAATGCGCAGGAACGCTGTGGTCATTAGCATGAGCAAAATGCTATTGCGGACTTCACAAATCTAAATGCAGAAAGAACCTAGGGACACTGTTCCTGCACATTTGGAGAAGGGAGGAAGGGGTGCTACGTTTTCACAGGTTTTTTCTGAACACAATCCAGTAAATCCCTCTTGACCTTCAGTCACAGGCAAGCACAGGTTAAGAACAATTTTTCAGCTTGAGTGGAAGAAATGGAGAAGTTAGGAACCCCGCATCTCCCTGAACTTACCTGGAGATAATGGGTACTGGGCATGTAACAACCTGCCAGAGTCTGCCAGGCATGGTGACTTATTGTTGTTGTAGGTTCTGGCAACCTCTCACCGCAAGTGCACACTCACAAGAAATCCATACTGATATTTTGAAGTACTTTATTTTAGGCTAATTTAGTGAAGATGAAATGCAAGAGTATAATTGCAGAAATCAATAACATCACAGCTAACATTAAAGCACAGAATGTAAATAATATAAAAGCGGACAAGTATGTGTAGTCCATTTTGAAGGATCTATACATGCGTAATCATTGGGCATCAACGGTACACTGTCGCGAGGGTTCAATATTTCCATAAAGGCAGCGGAGATGCCTGCCTGAACCTCATCTGATATTTCAGTCTGTTGGCGAGTCCACGAGGTAAGGGAAAATGATACCTTTGGAGAAGGACTGTTTGTGAAATGATGACCTTGGTGCAGCTCTGCAAGAAACCACTCTGCTCTCTGTTGTCTTGGAATATGGGAGCCCTTTGTGGTTCACAGAGGCATGTGAGGAGCTCAATTGTGCCATCTAAAACGTTTATTTTTGAGAAAAATGAAACCTTCCTAAGCACAAGCTATTCAAATGAATACATGAATATATAAGCTAAATGCATACAATCAAATTACACACAATAAATGTAATACTAGTGCACAATAATAGAAATAATGCAGAGATACTGCAAATGAGTAACAACTCGTGTGCCTAAGGCCTCAGTGAGCAACTAAGCAAAGGGGTTTCCTGAGAGACATAGAATGCAAAATACATGCAACAGGCCAAGTGGTTGTTTTTACTTTGCGGTAAGTGGATTCCCACCTTTTTAACATGATTATACAATTGAAGACAACCTCGTATTACCCTATTGTAAGTGCAGTGATACCACTTTACTGCATAGAAAAACTACACTTGCTACAACCAACAAAAAGCTGATCCTGAATCTACAATTTAAAATGCATAAAACACACAGGGACACTATTTCTGCATATCATTCTCCATCTGTTGCAGTATAGGCCCTCCATGAGAGAAGGTTGGAAGGTAAAACATTATGTTGAATTAGCAGTGGTTTGATTACCATCCATTTAACTCCATTCAGTTATTTAAAATATTATAGACATGGTAATACCACTTTTCAGTACAGAAGAACTTTGTTCATTATCAGAAATATTGTACTGGTATTGACTCCGAAGCTTTAAATGCAAAACAAATGTAAACACAAGTTCTGTATGATAACCCCCTTTTAAAGCTGCTGAGAACCTAACATACAGATGGTTAGAAGGATACTAATTGTGTTAAATTTGCAGTGCGTGGATTACCTCCTATTTAAAATAATGTGGTATTGCCGCATTACAAAAGTGGGAATATCACTTTACTGCACAGAAAGTTGTGGTCATTACCGTCAACTTAGTGCGGACACTGCAATGTTAAATGAGAAAAATGTACCTGAACATTGTTTTTATGTGTTAATCTCCATTTATAACAGTATTTGTGTAATACCACAACTAACAAGTGGAGAAACTTAATTATCAATAAATGCTTTTACCACAACATTTTCTGAGGCTTTCTAAAGGAGCTACATGGGACTTGTAATGAGCAGGGCCACTGGAATTATGCATTTAGTTATGGATTTGACGCATCATTTATCATATCCAATATAATCTTCATATTTTCACAAAAAGAATGTTTCTAGTTCATATGGATCTAAAGTTCCTAAAAACAGAGCAACATTTGTTGCTGGGCAGTGCAAGAGTAAAGGTTGACCGGTCGCCTTTCTGTTGCTTATTGCTGTATTTGGGTGTTAAACTGGTACTAATGAGGTGAGACCTTTGCGCAGACAATGTTAACGTGTAAAACTGAAAAAATAATGAAGTGATATCACAAAAAGTGCAGTATTAAGCAGCACAATTTCCCTTTTGCTGCTACATAATTTAGTGAAGCCTGCCACATAATTTGGGCCTTCTCTACCGCATGATTACAGTTGTCCTGCTAATGCGCCTTTCAGTCATTAGTTTTCTACAACAAGTCCAGCACTGAAAATATAGAACTATGGGGGACTTATTTGTTTCATTGTTCAATGTACCAGATGTCTTAAAGAAACCACCTCATCAATGGAAATCTTCAACCAGCCCATGCTTGCTCATTACACCAGCAACTTCCTGTATCTCAAATACTGGAAAATCACTCTTGACCCAAATCTGTGGCCTCTTAAAAAGACATAGAAGATTTTTTCAGCGTTATTCTACGCTCTAAACCGTAGCATTTTACATCTTTTTTCTTGGGGAATTTTGATAAACTGAACCTAAATAAAATTCTTAATCTCCAGAGAAAATTAATCTTGCCAATGAATATAGTTTGACTCGTTAGGTCAGTGCCAACACAAATAGGTAATATACTAGTCCACCGCCAAATAGAGAGCTGAAAACATAGTCTAGTTAGGCACCTATTTAATTTGCCTCTATACCTTATTTCTGGAGCTATGCAGTGATTTAGACACCAAATAATGTCAACTAAAAGCATCATTGCAAGTTTCTTTTTACTTTGAAAAAGGCTTTGAGCAGTGTACCAGAAGTGAAAACTGAATAATAATGGGGGATAAGATTAGATTTCCCGTGCGAAAGCTGAGAGATTTCATCATTGGATTCTTAATTCCAAGTAGCTGCTTTTGTTTAGGTTTTGCAAGAGGCATTCCTTCTTTGTCAAATACCGCACTTCACCAGTAGGGGGAGCCTTCGGCTCTTGAGCTCCCCTAGTCGTAATCTCAGTTTCGAACCATTCGGAGGTGGTGTTGAGAAACAAATATTTGTGGCACTTTATTTTGCTATTCTTCCAGCAACAAACCCAGGGATCTTATTTTAGTAAGGTGTATTAGAACATGAAAGTTTACACCAAGATATAGTGTGCAGTATTTATGCTGCCAAGTCTATATACTTTATATATCATGTAGTATTCATGTTCACATTACCTTCAACTTGAGCACTGTGCCCTCGTCGCTTATGGATTTGTATTCACTTTTTGAAGAATACTAATGTAATTCTTTCCAATGAGAAGGCCTGTTTGTATTTGGTTAATTTACAATTGAGACAATTTGCTTTTGGTCAAGGTATACATCTGTGACATAAACCTGTTATTGAATCAGGCCCATAGAAACTGTGTGCTTGTTTCTTTATGTTTTAATCTTTACCATGTATTGGAAATTCTTCTGAGCGGTCCAAATCGAGCCTAATATTCTGTTGCTGATTATAATGTGAAAATAATAATGCCCTGATGCATTGTTCCAAGAGGGACCGACGTCTGGCTGACAAAATAATTTTGTAAATGCTGTTGCTCCTTTCAGCATCTACAGAACTGGTCACACAGTTTCTGTATACAGCTGCCAGCTGTGAAAGGACTGCAATGCGGTCAGCCATTCCACGCCAGAAGAGGTCAGTGCCAATCAGCCCTGAAACTGCTTCTGGGCCTGTTTGTTAAAAGTAGAGGCAAAGCTCCTGATCAGGAGCTTCGCTCAAACCAGGGATGGCCGAATAAGCACTCTTGTCCTTGGGTAGGATTCAGAGCCGTGCAGGATTGCAAAGGCGTACTTGTTTTAAGAATTCAGGGGCAGATTTATGAGCCCCTTGCGCCACTTTTGCGTCACTTTTAACATGGGAAAAGTGACGCAAAAGTGGCGCAAGGGGCTCATAAATCTGCCCCTCAGTGCCTGGTTGGGTCTTCCCCCATGTGCTTGCCGACCTTTTCAAGGGCATTTTTAAACTCTTCATTAAGATGAGCTGTTTTCTGAGCTTGAGTCGATTTAGCCCCGCAGTAGTCTCTAGGAATGGTCGCAGTGACTCCAGAGTGAGGACTGAATTGTTTGTGAGGATCATGTGGAGGTCCTCCAGCTAATCATGCACCTTCATTGTCACTGGTGTCTGACTCTGGAATATGTCCATCAGACTTAAAACATTTTGACATTTTTCTGCCACAAAGTCCAATTTAAATTTAATACAGTTTTTGTTGTCATGGTTCAGAATCCTCTGTAGAATTTCAAAAATATCTGGTGGAGACTTGCTGAGTTGCATCTCAGACCCAGCACAGGCATCAAAGTGCTTGCAGTGGTACTGGACAGCTGCAAACCAAGAATTCCAGCAGTTACTGCAAGGGTCGGGTGCCATCTGTGATTTCATCTCATATTTCTCAGCAAGGTGTTCTAAGTACCTTTGCTTTCTGCTTCCAGCCATGTAGAAGATTATTGAGAAGCACATCAGGAAAGAATTTAGCTTCACAATAGGCCTCCGAAACGACTCCCCAACAAGGTTCATGATGTGTGCCAAGCAGGTGATATGTACTGAGTTTGTATGTAGATTTCTCTACACAGTGTTGTATGCCTTGAGCGCGTATGCCGCATTGTCTGTTTTAACGGAAATAATATTCTGAAAATTATGTTGTAATCTGTGAGCACCCTTACAACTGCTTGCGCTACAGTTCCGTGGTAGCACTGTGAGAGGAACACTGAATTTGCGAGGTGGGTGAGGATTTGACGGACACTCTGTGAAGAGATCACTGCAAATAAAACATTCAACACACATGGTCCTTCGACATGAAGTGTATCATCAAATATAACACTGATCTCACAATTGTTTTTCAGATCATCCTTAGCTCCTACATATCGCTCTTGGAGATAATGTTCTTGAAGTTGATGACTTCCATGTATTGCACCAACATTCCGTACTAGCTGATGGAGAAACCTGCGCAACACAGGGTGGTCAGTTTTGCTCAGTGGAATGTTCAGTGCTGTGCAGACATTGACCCACTCACTTATTGATTCCTGGTTTAAGTCACTGGCAGCTGTACATTTTGTGAAAAGCGAGTTCATAGTCATCTGACAGGCACATTTCAGGGACAAATGAGGGTCTGAAGCATAAGCGCAGTGCTTCAAGTGTTTTGGGGATCGCACATGCATATCCACTGTGTACTTTCGGACAAGGTTCACTGTCACATTGAACACAGAGTAAAACAGCACTCTACCGTCAGCATACATCATGTCACTGTACTCTCTGGCCCGATCTGCTGCTGTTATTTGGGTAGCAAGTTTAAGTTGTCCCTGGAGGACAGCGGGGAGGGGAAGGGAGGTTGGGGCAACATAAAACAATATATTGCAACATTTATTTAAAAATGTGACCAAGTCTGCTCTAAAGTGTCTGCAACTAAAAGAGAAATGACAAAGGCAACTGAAAGGTAACCACAATAGAAAACTGTACATTTTTTCAAATGAAGTTGCTTGGATGCTGAGAAATGACAAAAAAAGGCGGATGAGCCACCTAAAAAGAAAGCGAATTCTAAATCCTTCTGAAACAAATTTATACAAGATGAGTTTAAATATAGGCACACATAAGGCTTTTTCAGTCAAGAGGGAAAAAAAGAATAATATCAAACAAAGATGTATTGCTGTACAGTGATCCAATGATATTAGGGAAAAGGCAGAGTAAAAGTGTGTATAGAAAATCCAAAACATGCTCCCAACCTCCCTCAACAAAAATTAATATAAACACTTAAACCCAGGTGCTATACATTGCTGGTGGCTCCATGGAATGAAAAACATGGAACAGTTCAGAACAATCCACCACTGCAGATTTAGAACAGAACAATCCACTTAAAAGAAAAAAACTAAACAAAACCATGTCAATTCCAGTTACTGGATTAAAAAAAAATAATAATAATGCAGTTTAAACATGAATGCAATGGACACATAAGAACTCAAGATGCAAAAAGGATGAAACATGAATACATGGTCTCAAAACCACACTCCCCACCTGAAAAAATGGTATCTGGAATGCCTTTTGGCCAAATGCTATAAATCATATTTACTCAAAAACCCCAACGAGTGTAATCATTTGTGGAAAAACAACACAAGAACATGCAAAACTCCACCGTAAAACCATGAGTTGATGTTGGACTACTCCTGCGAAAAGAGGCCCATCTCCACATTTGCAAGGTTTGTCTAAGATAGATAGGATCAACATGATGGAAACTGTGTGGCCGGACCTACGTTCCTCCCATCCATGAAAAGTAGGACTTCAAAAATATGGATCCAGCTCTCAAGGTTCTGTGCTTTAGCATGTGCACAATCTCTCTGGAAGTGTACAGAACCCAAGACTGACCTGAACCATGCAGCAACAAGGATATATTGTAATTACCAGACAACCCAACAGCTCAAGAACCAGCTAATATTCCCTCCGAGACTCAATAAAAGAACAAAACAGAGTTAGAAGGAACCGACTAGCCCTTTTCCATGTCACCCTGCCCCACAACACTGCCACCTACCCCACCACGCTACTCTGAAAAACCACAGCCCCCCAACACGTCCACCTCCCCGAAACAAAACCCAAATATGCCAAAACATTGCCCTTTACCCTGCCACCCCACCCCAACAAACTGACCACTGCCCTACCACTATCACTACTGCCAAACACCAGCCTTTACCTCCACCATTGTATCCTTAAACAACCAGACCCCACTCCCCTGCACTGGCACTTGGGCAGTGGCTTCTAAATTAAAGTATCGCCCCTCTGAGCCAGCGGCATGCTCGTGGGCGGTTAGCCTATGCATTAATTATTGCCTTCCAAAGCCCACCGCATGCCCCGTGGGTGGTATGCCCCCTTTTAAAAATATTGCTCACTGCATGCTTGGGGCTCGAGGGCCAATGCAATGATTATTTCCCCCTAGGGCATGACATTTTATAAACAAGCATTGGCATAGCCAATAGGTCTCGCCTTTGGGACCTTATAAGTGTTTAGTCATGCAACAGTTGATGTTGTTGCACCAAGGATATTGTGCTGGAAAACAAAACACTTATAAGGTCCCAAAGGCGAGACCTATTGGCTATGCCAATGCTTGTTATTCGTGTGAACACCATCTGCGCAAAGGGCTCACCTGGTCAGTATCCGTGTATCATCTAACTTTAGTCATCGGCACCGGAAGGTTGACTGGTTAACCTTTGCAGGGGCCTCCATTGGGAAGCAGCACGCGTGCAGCAGTGTGCGTGACTTTTGATCCGTCTGAACTAAAAATGCCCTTTTTATCTTAAAATCTTCAGAGTAAGCAGCAGATGATGAATCATGGGTAAGTGCAGCAAATCGACAATTATGCGGAAAGTGCAGCGACCATATAATGACATAAGTCCAGTGGCCCTGATTATAGGAAAGATCTTATTTAATCAATAAGCACTGGCAGCGTCCCGTGATCTGTCTGCACCGCTGGCTGGGAGAGTCTGTGAGCGCGGACCTTACACCGTGTCCCTGAGACCGCCTCGTGCTGCTTCACCCCGCGACCCTGCGGGTCAAGTGCTAATGTGCGCACTTGGTGGTCGGGGTTTGGGTCCAATAGTTGGGATATACCCATGGACACCAGTGTTCTGATGGATACAAACTGAGTTTAGTAACTCTTAACTGCCCAATGACTCTGGAGTACGTCCCCACAGTGAGAGAAAACAGGGTGGGCCTCAGTGGGGGGGCTACCGAGCCACACTCACTAATGCTTTTACTGTTTCTTTCCTCTCCTATGTGCGGGTATGAACGTTCTTATGCTACACCCTTTGTCGGATAGCGCTTTCTCACTTTTCATATCTGAAAGCACTAGATAAAACTCTAAAATAAGTCGTCCCCCTGATTGCAGGGCCAGTGCCACCAACTAGTGCCCTCCTCTCAGGAAGGAGTTTTGAGGGGCACATGTGGGCTACCCGTCACCCCTACACCCCTCAAAGCCCTGGAGTGTTTGTGTGCAGGGCGGTGAGATGTTTACACTGAGAGCTAGCTCCGCTGTCGTCTGCTTCGTGATGAAAGAGGTCTGGAAACCTAAGGCCTGCTGGGTGTTTGAGGCCGCCTCGCATCGCCGCAGGCAGGTGGGGGCCTGGAACCAGAGGGATAGCTCGGCTGTCTGTGAGCTGTGCCTATAACAAGGCGTGCTTGAGTGCTACCCTGCCTCAGGATGTGTTGGACAGCAGAGCTGTCTCTCAAGGATCCCAGCTGTTGAAGGCTCTCCTCCTCAAAGGGGAAATGTGCATGAGCTGTTGGCAGGTATCACCGGTCACAGGTACTGCGGCTCACCGCCTGCCGTCCATCCCCGCCACAAGTCTTCCCAAAAACACACGTAACAGACATATTAAATTAGCAGGGCGGGCTCCGCACACCAGAAGCGGGGTCCAGGGGCACCAGGGATGGGGGCAGCAGCACTGCCCTTCTCTGACCCTCCAGTCACCTAACAGGACGTCACCACTCACCAGCCAAATGTGGGCAGCAAGAAGTAGGGGCGGGTGTTGGACGCATATATCATGACATATCCCGACAGAACGGTGGGGCTGGGCGACCTGTCCCCCTGAAGAGCGCGCAGAGCTGGGGTAGGCCCCGTGACGTGCTAACACTCTCAAGAGAACGCTCTGGCAGCCCAGTGAGTTTAACACTCGCTGCTGAGACGTCCTGTATGACCCGAGGATCACACTCCGGATCCGGTCACAGCCCACTTAGATGTTCATCCCCCACTCCTCCCCAGCCATGAAAAGCACTTGGAAAACCTCCGTAGGCATCGTAAAAACAAAACAAGCGTTTGCCAGGCAGCCACGGTTTATTTTTGCATTGCGCTTCCAAAAGTGAAAGCGAGATGCAAAAATAAACACGTGGCGGAGCTTGTCTTTATGGGGCCATGTGTTTAAACACATGGACCCTTAAAGATAAGAAATCCTTTGCGACTTGAACGGAAAGCAGGCGAGCCCGTCCAAGTGGGACGGCAGAAAAAGCCAAAGCGAGGTAACCCACACAGCTATTTTCAAATGGCTGGCCACCGTTTAGCATAAACGCCAGCCAATGGAAAAGAGGGGCGGGGATTAAAGCCCTTTACTAAAAGTCCTCATGTGCGTAGCAACGCTAGGCGAGACCTAAAAAGACATTCCCCCAGGGCCCGTAGGTGACAGGTCTGAAATGTAATAAAACAATATTTGCCTTCTGAGCCCGCCACATGCCCCATGGGCCTGACATTTGATATGATTAATTGTCACCCTGGACCTGCCGTGTGCCCCATGGGAGCCGGGCTCAAAATGTAATGAAACAATATAGGCGCACCTGGCCCACCTGC
This sequence comes from Triturus cristatus, assembly GCF_964204655.1. NCBI lineage: Eukaryota > Metazoa > Chordata > Amphibia > Caudata > Salamandridae > Triturus > Triturus cristatus. The sequence goes on along the minus strand of NC_140590.1, from coordinate 270,481,597 downwards.
ATGTATTGTAGGCAGCACGCCCAAATGTAATACAAAAATAGTCCCCTGAGCCCGTTGTGCACCCCGTGGGTGACGGGCCCTATATACATTAAAAATTAAGTGCTTGCTGGGACTGCCGTATGCCCTGTAGGTGGCAGGCCCGAAATGTAATAAAAAAATTACCTCCCTGGGCCTGCCAATTGGTACGTGGGCAGCGGGTCCTACGTCCAACGTTGCTTCAGCCACTGCTTTATCTCGACTACTTTACCGGATCGCCTTTTAGGATCAGCGGCCTCAATACCGATGCCTAAACTTGAAAAAGTCACTGGCTTGACGAAACACGTGTCGCTGTACTTTCCGGACTAGCTGTTTTTTGTACCAACTGAAAATTTGACATCATGTTATTGAATATTTATTTTTGTACTAAATGACTGTAGTAAATGCGCAAATAACTGTTTATAGATTGTTGGCAGAAGTGCGATCCTATTTGTCTCTCATGATAAACTTGGAAGCCCAAGCTTAAGTGTGTAATTGCATTTGGGCAGTACGATGCGTATATATCAAGCAGCACCCTCAATATGAAATAAGTTTGTTGGACAGTATTTACATAGCTGCACACAACGAAAGAAGTGCGATCGAATCCCCATCACTACCCACTTCAATTTTTGTGGTGTGTATAGAATGTAGTTTTTCAACATCAGACAATGAAAGTTCAGTAACATGGATAACTCCAAAACTGTCCACAGTGCTGTACATTTTTAACATGGGTGTGAGTTCCATGTAGATAAGGTTGTAGACATAGATATGGTTGTTCACAGTCACAAAGTTATGGGAGAAGGATTCTGACTGCACCGTCTGATGGTGTTTTTATGTCCCCCATCATTCTGGTTTATTATCTTTTTGATCTTATTTTATGGCCTCAGCCAAGGTTTTATCCTTGAAACTAAAACTGAAAAAAACTGATCTATCTTATTTTCATGTGGATGCTGGCAAACAATTATGGTGCCCTGAGAGACTGTTAGGGCCACATAGGAATTTGCAGCAGACATCAGGGGGTCCGATTGTGATGAAAAGACCATACTAGCCCATGGCTTGGGTTAAGGTAATCCCAGGCATAAAAGATTTATTTCTCATTGTTGGAAAAATGGCACTGGCCTACTGGAAGTCCTAGATTCCATTTGCTGAAGGTTAGGACGTTCCTTAACTTCGTTGGGTGGGGGCAGTGATGGAGCAAGGATTCGTAAAAGAAACTTGCTTGGATTCAATCCTCTCAAATAACATGTAACAATGTAATCAATCTGTTTTGTGAATACTAAAACTGCAATATATCACAAACACCTTTATCCAGGGGAAGCTTTCCTAATTGCATTACAAACCCGTAACTTGAATGTCCTAAACTGGCCGACAGAACGCGGGATTTCTATTACTGCATCTACGTAGTATGACTCTGTCGCTTTTGGTGGGAAACTTTTGCAGCTGCGCAATGGCACTAAAAATGGCCACTTCGAACTCACATGCTAATGCACCTGCTGCTGATAAACTAAACCTCATAAGTTGTATTAAACACTAATGCAAAAGACTTAAAGAAGTAAATGGGGATAGAGTAGAGATAAGTGGTATACAGTGAAATCATTTGTTTCTGTGTTTTAACATGTCTTTTTCTGACTTTATCATTAGTTCTTATTTGGGCCTCGGAGGGTGATTGCTCATAAAGATTGGCCGAAAACAATGACGGCACCCGTGTCACTCAGCCAAGGACACCTTGAATAAAGAAGCATGAGAAATTCAACTGATGACCCCAGCGAAAGCAACAATGTTGAATAAACTGTTTAATTTACTGAGTAAAGTGAAATGCGTGTGGGAATAAAGCTATGGGAAAAGAAAAGTAAGGGGCAGGCACATAGACAATGGTTCATGGAGAAAATGTAAAAATTCTAAGTGGTGTGATGAACTCACCTCCTCATCCCAACCAATCAGAATAAGGGAAGACATAAGAATTGATACTTGGGGGGCTGTTACACGAATCAAGAACAGTATAATTGAGGTAAGATAGCTAGAGACCTCGTTCCGACTCGTCACTGACCCAACGCGTTCGCTGCTCCAGGTCTTGTCTGAGATGCTGTCTCAGACCCTGCTGCTGCCAGAAACTCTGTCCAATAGATTGAGATACCGACCGATAAATCTATTTATCTAGAAGGATTGCGGAAAAGGGACATCCGAGGAGAGTAGTGTCAGAGACGGGTGCAACGCTGGCGTTGTACTTTAGAAGAAGATATCCTTCCAGATCTGAATCTGCCTGTTCCTCTACCTGTGACCTGCTTTGGAGATTCTATTCTGGCCCCCCATTACGGAGTTGGGTTCATCTTGACCAATAGTTAAATATAATTAGAAAATCTGTCCTTTATGCTATCTATATTTTCCCCTTTACTTCCCTTTCAGGTACCGTCATCATTGATCATTCTTGTTTTGCTTTTGAAATTATCTAGAATAATTTGCCTCTTGAAGTGAAGGTGGTTACTGTATTTGAATTTTGACTCACAAATGTATTTAGATAAAGGTTTTCAAAACTTCTTCCTGTAGTTATTCAGAGTAAAGAGGTGATTGTCATTCTACCTTACTCAGCAACTCAGCAACCTGATTCATTGTGAAAATGAACATTATTATCAAATTGGTAAGACTTCGTAAAGGTGAATAACAAAGTTACAGGTATTTTACACAAAATTGATGCCAGCGGGGTTTACTGTGTGAATGTGATTTGGGTCCAGGTGAGTATTAGGTGTATGAGTGACCAGAGCTGGTGACCTGCGCTCTATCAGTTTTGCTTGGTAGCAGAGGCATGGTTAGGTTCTAGTTAGTTAGGTAGAGAATATTGTAATTGAAATGATTGATATATGCATTAACATTTGTTGTTGTCGTCATCGTTATTCATGTTGTCTGAAGTTCCCGGGAATATTGAATAGCAGATGGTGAATGGAAACCATATTGCAGTGAGGTTACTTGTCAGGATTCAAGAAAAGTGCGGAAAGTTAGGTAAAACTAGAAGCACTGTTTTAGGGATTATTATCTGTATGTAAGTGAGAGTAATTGGTAGCTAAAGAGGTCATTGGTGAAACTTTGGTCTTATATCACCTAGAAAGAGTAATAGCGAAGGAGTAGCAGGTTCTCTGATGCTTGAGTGAAGAGTAAGCGGAAAGGTTTTACTCGTAGTGTGTTAAGAGTAGGCAGAAAGGTTTTACTCGCAGTAAAAGAAAACTGACTATTCTTTGAAATTTAGAGAATCTGACACAGTAGCAAATGTTTTATGTTGTCGATTTATGCAAGATACGTACAAAATACTGAGAAATTTAAGTTACGCATTACCTTGTACAGGAGGGGTCAGTTGCAGGTGCTGCACTGACGTCACAAAGAGCCGCGCTGGGATTGGTAGTACAGCGGGTGTGTGACTTACGCAAGTTTTGTAAAGGAGGAGTCAGTAGAAAGGAGTGATACTGACGTCACTCAAAGCCACGCTAGCATTGGCTAAACGCACAGAGTAAAGTTGAGTTCTAATTAAATATGAAAATAGGAGACGCGCTAGTATTGGAGGAAAATATTGAGTAACTATAAACAGAGAAGTCCCAAGAATAATAATAATAACAAGACAACGGATTGTGTATGTACGATCCCACATTAACTGGGAGTTGTCCATATAGAAACTACTTAGGGTTTGCTTACCAGAAATACTTAAGAGGTAGATCACGGAATATGTATGGTGAGAAAAGAAAAATGTCGTTTTTACAGAAAATAAAAAAATATTTAAAAAAAGATAAGCCCATTAAAACTAGAGAAGGAATTCTCATTCCTCCTCCGAAAACTCCCGCATCCTACATGATGGGAGGTTATCATACTTGTGTATGGTTAGAAAATTGGATCGAATATACAAAGGATGATGGAATTTTGGCTTTCCCAGAATATGCAACATTTAATAAGAGAATTTTACATAATCGGCGTACAAGAATGAATGAATTAGAACCCAGACCTAGGTTCACTCAGTATGAGGCATTATAAGAATGGGAAACTGAGGCATTTGAACGAGATAGATCAAGGTGTAAGAGGAATTTGAGTAATTTCTACCCAGAATTTCCACGTGAAACTCGAGACAAACAAATGAAACAATGGAGACAAGCCATGTTAACCGAGGAATTATATCCTGTGTTAATGGCTGATGAACAGACAGGAAGTAAATGTGCAGAGAAGAAAAAACACTGAAAGGTGGAGGAGACTCTGATGAAGATTATTTAGATGAGATAATAATGAGAAGTCCTCCGCCATATCAGGAAGGGCCAAGTAGAATTACCCCAAGCGCTTCACTTTTGGAAACACCCTTAGTGCCACAAATAGTACATAAGAAAACAATGGAAAGGATACTCCAAGAAAAGGAAAGAGAGGCAATAAATAAAAATAGAGAAGAATTAATACGGAAGATAACACAGTTAAACGCCCATCCTGAAGCTCTAACTATACCTGTAACTATAGGTCCTGTTGTCCCATTGTACGAAGATAAATCAAACTATGCTAAAACTCCCGTCATGACCACACCAATCATAGAACCTGGAAAAAGAAAAATAATATTCAACGACCAAGCTAGTGATTGCGTCAGTAATTTCCTTAATGGACTTGCCGATAAGAGGGCAAATAAATGACACACCCAGAAGAGTCACATCAGTTAGTTCAAAAGATGTGCGAATTGAGACATCCACCGGAACAAAGAGTGACACACTAATAACACCAGAAGAATTAGAAAGATGGACACGAGATATAGAAAAACCCGATACCCCACCTAAAATACTAGATGTTTTCAAACTAAGAGTAGAATTGGAAGAGATGATAGCAGGAAATGTAGGGTTGGAAAGGTTGAATACCTTTAATGAGGAAGAATTGCAGTTCATTTGCAGAAGTATAACTCGAAATACAAAAATATTTCATGAGAAATTAATGAATCTGGCTTTAGAAATGGGAATTGATGTGGGAATATCCAAGGTTCTGCAAAAACCTTTTAGAGCAGGATTTTCTGATAAGGATTTAGAAAATATGAACGTGTCTGGGAGAAAGTTGCAAGTCAAGGAATTGATGACGATATTGCAAAAATGGGGAGACCTAGACAGATGGAAAGCAAGGTGGAAAAAGAAAAAGGAAGAAGCACAGGCCACTCGAGTAATATCAGAGTATTTCATGAAAGAAACAGAAAAAGCAGAAGGGTTGTACCCAATGAAAGAAGTGCCAGGAGGAGGTTATGTTGATGTCCCATGGACTAGACAGGATATTTTATCATTTACAAATGATTTCCCAAAACCGAGGGAGAAGCCTGTGGAATGGTATATACAAGTCGAAAGGTTTGTGAAGGTTTCGAAAGTTTTGTTGAAAGATTTGGATGCTTTGTTTGACATAGTGGTACCAACTGATTTGTGGGCTGAGTGTAAAATTACGGTTGATTGGCCAAATGAAGAGTACCCGAGAGACAAGAAAATGGGAGCCCCTTCTAAAGAAGTAATGAGAAAATATAACCAGGTCATAACTTTCTTGAAAGGGAAAATTCCCCCAAAGGAGACAGATTGGGTAAAGATAGATAGAACAACTCAAGAAAAAGATGAATCAGTCCATGCGTTCTATGAGCGCCTTCTATAGGTGTTCGAACAATATAGTGGGGTGGAAAGCATTGGGAATAAAGATATGACTCATTTTGAGTATCGATTTGTCAATGAATTAAAAAAGGAAATTTCTGAAATGATTAAGCATCATAATCTGTGTTGGCAAGCAAAGCCCATAGACAAAATTTTAAAATATGCAAAGTACTGTGGAGATGCAATTGACAATAGACAAAAGATTTTAGAACAAAAGGTAATGTGGGCTCAAGTTAAATTGGCGGAACAGCAAGAAATTCATTTAAATAACATGGCAGGGAAATCAGGAAAAGGGCAAGGAAATGGTGAAAATAATGGGGGAAAACCAAAAGGGCGATTAAGTAGAGGAGAGGCAAAGAAGAAATTCCCTTGTCACGGGTGCGAAAAATTGGGGCATTGGAAGAACGAGTGTAAGAATATGCAAAATAATAATAGCCCAAATCAAAATTTAAATACACAGACGAAGAATGAGGTGATAATGAGTCAACCACAACAGGTTGTAAACCTGCAGGATCAATTGCCACCTGCCCCTATGCCAAAATTTGTGAGTCAAGCCAAGTACAGTACGGACACCGGATTTCAAGAAGGAAGTGGTAAGAAAAATTACCTAACATCACAGTTTCTTTTGCAGGATTCTTATTTCGAGGGTCAAGATCAATGACAGTGCCTGAGAGGGGGGGATAAGGATTGCGTACTTGGCACATCCTTACTGGTAGATCAGTCAGGTCCGTATATCGACGGGAAGGTAGAGGGAAATGACATTACCTTTTTGTTGGACACTGGAGCTACCCGTTCTACTGTGAGAACAGCAGACATTCCAACCCTACCCCTCTCGGGAGAAGCGATCCAAGTAGTGGGCGTTTCCAATAAGCAAATTAGGACCCCTATTACAAAGCCAATAGAAGTATGCATTGGAAACTTCAAAGAGGTGCACAAGTTTGTAGTGTGCGACTCCAGTCCCGTAAATTTATTGGGATGGAATTTGTTGTGCAAAATGAATTGCACCATATTTTGCACACCGGATGGTGTTGCCATTCTAACCCCAGATGAAGATGGAATATACAAAATCATGTTAGCTAAGCAAGAAGCAGAAGTAAATGAATTGTATGCCATAATAACCCAGGATGACTTACCAGAAGAGCTAAAACTGACAGTAAATCCTGATGTGTGGGATTTTACTGTAAAAGAAGTAGGGTTAATGACAGCTGTAGACCTTGTAAAAGTGACCGTAAAGGAAGGTGCAGTTTTCCCAAACAACCGGCAATACAAAATGAGTCATGAAGTTAAAGCTAGTATTGCAGCATACATAAACAGAATGATCGAACAAGGCATATTAAAAGAGATTTTAAGTAGTCCCTGTAACTCACCTATAATTGGCATTAAGAAACCAAACGGCAAATATAGGGTAGTTAAAGGTTTACGAAAGATTAATAAAATTGTTGTGCCCTGTTGTCCAGTGGTGCCCAACCCTGCAGGGATTCTGTACCAAAAACCATGGAATGTGAGGTGGTTTACCGTGATTGATTTATGTCATGCTTTTTAGGTCTCGGCGAGATTTAATGATCTGGAGGAGTTTCAGTAAAGGGCTTTAAGCCCCACCCCTCTTTTCCATTGTCTGGCGTCACCGTTTATGCTAAACGGTGGTCAGCCATTGGAAAAGAGCTGTGTATGTTTCCTCCCTTTGGCTTTTTCTGCCTTCCCACTTGGACGGGCTCACCTGCTTTCCGTTCGTCGCAAACAATTTCTTATCTTTATGAGGCCATGTTTTTAAACACATGGCCCCATAAAGACAAGCTCCGCCACGTGTTTATTTTTGCATCTCGCTTTCACTTTAAAGTGAAAGCGCGATGCAAAAATAAACCGCGGCTGCCTGGCGAGCGCTTGTTTAATGTCTGTGTGCATGTTTCTACATATTCGCCACGTTCACTGTGACCCACTGTTGGAGTTATACTTAAGCAGAAAAATCATTGAATTATCAGAAAATAAGCACGCGCCGACACTCAGTGCTGTTAGGGGTCCTCGTCGGTGGTTCTACCTGCAGAAATCACAAACAAACTAATACAAAACAGCCCAGCTTGAACTTCGTGAGTTTCAGACAAAAAGGCAGCATTTCAAAGCCTGGGATGGGTAACCAGGCAATGAGGCTCGACCTCAAACTCCGAACACAGAAACACTGGCAGCGACCGGAGCGTAAGAGAGGCTCTCTCCTCCCCGAGCTGCGAGAGGAGACCGTCACTGGGGGGGCATTGCATCGACCATTCTCACCACGGGACACAGGAAGCACCTTTCCAGGTACCTGCTGTATGTACACTTCTGTATTTTCCGAGCGTCTCTAACAGAAATGCTCTACAGACATTGAATACGGGAACTGCACCGTGAATAACTCAGTGCAGTTTTCACAGAGCTCCCAAGATGACCATGTCCCATGTGAGCAGCTTGTCCGGGTGTGAATCATGATTCGTGCATTCTGGCATTTGTGGGCCAGCATGGATAACCCGCTCGCCTTCTCAGTTTTAGATTTGAGTGGTGTGGTCTTCCGGTCTGGTTACTCACTTGCATCGGTTTGTAATTGTACAGCAGTTTGAGTATGGCCGAGCAGTGTTTGTCGTGAGTGGTTGGTAGAGTGTGTACTGTAGTACAGTGTGCGTGATGGAATAATCTATGTGTCGTGCTTGAGGACAGGCGCGCGCCAATCACGTTGTGGCCTTTACAATGCATACCGACACAATTGTAGTTTTGCTTTTCCCATTATGTATGCATGTTTACATTAAAGCGTACCTCTCACACTACCGAACTCTTCCCCTTAGGGCCTCTGCCAGAGTTGGAGTACCCTAGGTATCTACCAATGTAATCACCGTTTTTCTGTAACTCTCTTCTGGTAATGCATGGGACCTTCCATTCTGGACCTAATAGTAATTACAAGGTCCAGTGGATTTATTTGGACATTACCCAAAGGTGATAGAGCGCTTTATAATAAACAGGTTCCATTACATGAGATAAAAAGTTACAAACAGCTGCTAGTTACGATCATTACAAGAGGCACAAAGTATCAAGTCCCGCCATATGGATATTTTCTCGTTTCGATCATTACAAAGGCATGGACTTACAGATTGTTAGAGGAGGTATTTTAGGTAGCAGCAGCGATATTATATCAGGTGAGACAGGAGTAGTGCAGTTCGTCTCAGTCTTGGGGAGGGTAAATTATCTTCAGGGAGGTTGGCTAAGGCAAGATGTCTTTGTAGGAGAAGGGCTTTCAGCTCCGTTTTGAAGGTCAGCAATGAGGCGGTGGAGCATACTTTCGGGGACAAGGAGTTCAATATTCTAGTCACACTATCCGTGAAAGATGGTAACATGAGTCGTTCCTTTGTAAAGGTCGGAGGTTCTAACAACATTGCTTGAGCATTTCACAACAGTCTGGAGCCTCCCGAAAGCTTCAGTTTGTTCGCCTGGTAGTGAGGAGTGGATGTATGCAAGGCCTTGTGGGAGATACAGGGAAAGAGTGACAAACATTGGTGAGATAAGATTGTTTCTCTTCTCCCCATGGATGAAGCATGCAGCTGAATGTAGACCTGATTGCAGAGGGGTGAGATGGGTCTTGGGGAGTATAGTGTAAATAGAAGAAACTTTACTAGCGACTTCCGCCCTGATCATCGATGCCGACGATTTCAGCGGAACCTCGAACCTATGACTGACATACACTTGCATGGTTTGGATATGTGTTCATTGTAACTCTTCCTTGTGGTTCCACACTGTTAGTAATTATTGGCAATCTTTGTGCCAGTGTCCAACTGATAACACAGACTCATCGCTTCTTATATTCTCGCAAGTTGGACTGTATCCTGCATTGCACCCCAAACGTCTCCAGTGCCCTTTCTTACTCAATATCTTAAGTTCTTTCAGCTCATTGCCAAGATTTCCATTATCAAGTATCTGTATGAAATCTTTTTCTGGACCACCATTGACTGTGGTCTAGGTTTAAGATTTATTGTGGTTTTCCTGATGAAGTCGCCTGGTTCGCAGAAACCCGCATAGAAGTTCTATCATCAAATTCAAAGCCACCTTTGTATTTTTTGCGTTTGTTGCAAATTTCATTTTTTTAATGTTTCATTTGTACTTTATTACAGTCAGTTGATCCATTAATTATCTTTTATGGATTACATATATCAGACTCATGTTTGTGTTACCTGTATATATCTGTTATTGTCAGCATTTATGATTATATTGTGATGTCATAGTTTCATTATTGTTCTTTTAAGAAATGTCACAGAATCTACAATGGTCTTTTTAAAAAACAATTTTGTATGAATAAAATGATTTTTGTATCGATAATTATTGTACACTGAGTCCTTAAATATCATGTTGATTTACAATAAAGTCTTATATAATGTATAGACCTACTGTTGCCTAGGGATTTGTTTCTCCATTAGTGGGTCTTGGGGAGACCTGTCAAAAAAGAGAATTACAATAGACGATTCTGGGATGAACCAGTGGTTGAGCAAGGGATTTCAGATGTTGTTCAGGAACATAGCAACAGCTTCCTAGTTGATATCATGCATTTCTGGCCATGGTGCTTATTTGGGTTTGAAGGTTAAACCTTTTATCCAGAGTGACTCCCAGAGATTCTGCACTGTCATTCGGCACTATTCACTCAATAGCAAACCCATCATCGCACTGTTAACGATGATGGGTTTGCTATTGAGTGAATCCATCCAGGATTGTACAGATGGTGGTGAGTTTGGAGAGGAAACGAGGAGGAATTCAGTTTTGAAAGAGTTCAGTTTTAGGTTGTGAGAAGTCATCCGTCCTTGAACGGAGTTTAAAGTGTCAGAAAGATGAACTTCCAGAAGTTCGATAAAGAGGTTGAACAGGGTAGGAGCAAGGATAGAACCCTGTGGTACTCCTTGATCAGCGGCCTTTGGTAAAGAGAGACAGTCGTCAATTTTGATTCGCTGTGGTATGTCCATGAGGAAGGATTCATACCATTTTGGGACCACACTGTCAATGCCTATCTAATTTTCTTTAGTGTGTCTAGAAACCTGCAGTGATTTACTGTTTCAAAGGCTGCCAACAAATTGAGAAGAATAAGAGGCTGGAGATCCCTGAGTCTAGCACTCAAATAGAATCATCGACAACCTGAAAGAGTGCTGTTTCAGCATTGCATCCTTGATTGAAGTCGGATTGGAATTTGTGGAGAAGTTTATTAGCTTTGATATTGTTGATTGAGTTGTTACTCTACACATTTTGATGGTTTTTTAAAGAAAACGTGGAGCTTCTTATGTGCTTTCTTGCCTGTGGTTTACCAAGTTTGTTATTGCCCATTATTCAAGCAAAGAAAATGAGCTCCAGTGTTATAGTTTGGGAAGTTAAAGACACTATAACTGGCGCGCAGTGGACCACCTTTACATGGGCTCTGGCGATACTGCTCCAGATGCACCAATGATAACATCTAGGCACTGCTTTGGCATAAGGTTACCCTGCCTGAGAATCTCACTCCAAATCACAGTAAGTGCAAGCCTATGACAAATCAGAAGCTTGGATGACAGACAGACGTGCAGGGTCACTCTTTAGATCGAAGCCTGCTAGACAGCACAGCTGTCTGTTTGATAAGAACTTCTTGGGGACATTCTGAAAGATGACCTAAAAATGCATTCCGACCATTTATTACCATTGAATTCATAACTAACGTTTGCTTGCTTTCTTTTTGCTGTCTTTATTTGTTATAGGGCGTCTAGTATGTCTTTGTCCCTCCTGTGGAGCACAGCCTTTTTACTGAATTTTTCCATGAGTGCATGCTTTCTGTAAACAGGATTTTAAATGTTGGTCTTATCTTGTCACATTTTCTGTGCATTCAAACACAGGGGTCAAATGTCAGACTCAGTCTTCTGAGGGAGCTTGGTGTTGACTTTCCTTTCTCTGATTTCAAAGTGAGAGGATTTATCTGATCATCTAGGGGTGTAAAAGGAAAGGTTTTTTTCTAGCACAAAACAAAATCTAAATGTCTGTCAACAAACTGTTCAAATATTTCATAATATATAGGAATTAGGAAAGCACACATTAAGCAAATGTGTTTGTAATTCAGAAGTGTGCTTATCAAAACAAATCAGTACAGTAATGTGTGAATGCCATTTCCACACATTATCTTTTGAACGCTGTATAGGTTTATCAGTGAAATTGCATGTATGGGCAAGTGTAATGCCAATTTCAGTTAAAAATGTGCTGTCTGTAATGGCAGTGTGCTTCCACACCATGCATACTCTACGCCACTCCACTCTACAACACAATGCTCCACTCTGTGAAACTCTATGCCCGTTCACTCTGTCACGTCACTCTATGCCACTCTAATCACGTCACTCTATGCCACTCTAATCTATGCCACTCTACTCCACTCTACGCTACTCCAATCCACTCCATTCCACTCTAGAACACTCTACTTCACTCTGCGCCACAACTCTCTATGACACTCTAGGTCCTTCCACTCCTCCACTCTGTGCCACTCTATGCCACTGCACTCTACGCCACTCCACCCTACTCTACTCCACTTCACTCTGTGCCACTTCACTCTACACCACCCTTCTCTGCACCACCCTACTCTACCATAATCTGCTCAACTCTATGCCACTCTATGCCACTCTGCTCCTCCCTACTCCATGCCATTATACTCTACTTCACTTCATGACACCCTATGTCCCTCCACTCTGACCCCCCACTCTATGACCCTTCACTCCACAACACTCTACTCTATGACAGTCTACAACACTCTACTCCACTTCACTCTACTCCACTTCATGCCAGTCCACTGTACAACACTCTACTCCCCTCCACTCTATGACACTCTACTCCACACTATGCCACTCCACAATATTTGAGACAGCATGCCCCTTGTTCAATTGTAGCATATGAAATAGCATGTCATGCTCTGTGGATGTGCATGAGACCGCATGTCTCATTTTCTGGGACAGTATATATGACACAGCATGTGTCCTGTTTCGGCACAGCATGTCCCCTGTTCCGCGGCAGCATGTGAAATAGCATGGCTTATGTTCTGGGACAGTGTATATGAGACGGCATGCATGCTACCCCAGGACGGTCCAGGGGACAGGGTGTCGCCTGTTCGCGGACAGTGTTCCACAAGGTCACATGGTGCCAGCCCAAGCCTGCTTCTTTAACAAGCCTCTTTCAATCTGCAACCTTCTGGGGTTCCTCACTGTGGTCCATTATTCTGTCTCTGTGTGGCTCTATCTAACATTCAAAGGGTGCGCTATGTCCATAGCTGTTTAATTTTCCCAGTGGTAAGGTTACTAGATGACTCCATGTCACCAGCGACAAGGTGCCCCACTCCTGGGGTTTACTTTAATAACCTAGTGGACTCTGACTCCATATGCCTGCACGTGTCTGCTCTCTTTCTATACCTGCAGTTAAAACTGAACAGGGAATCTTACTGCACATGCTTGCTCGCACTCTTGATTACCGGCAAATATCTAATCAGGGAATTTCGCTCACATATATATGTATGTTAGCACTCTACACTAGAAGTAAAACAAGCATTGAAAATGCAATAGGTCTCGCCTTTGATTAAGTTAAAGCCATTTGCTTTGCTAATGGTAGTGTATAGCAAAGCAAATGGCTTTAACTTAATGAAAGGCGAGACCTATTGCATTTTTAATGCTTATTTCTCCATCCCATTGCATCCAGTGTTTATTTTCTTTTAAATTTGAGGATTGTGTTTACGTTTGGAATGGTGTCCCTCAAGGGTACACAGAAAGTCCATCGATTTTCAATCAGATTTTGAAAACATGTCCTGAGAATTTGGTAATGTCTAAAGAATCTGTTCTTGTACAGTATATTGATGATCTTTTGGTCGCTTCAAAACCAAAAAGTGACAGTGTGACAGATTCCATAGCCTTGCTAAACCATTTAGCCAAAGGTGGACATAAAGTGTCCCCTGAGAAGCTATAGTTTCGCAGAAAAGAAGTGAAATATCTGGGACACCAGATAGAACGACGAGAAAGGAGAGTGACCTCAGAAAGAATAAAAATAATAAAACAAATGAAGTTGCCACAAACCCAGAAGGAAATAACAATGTTCCTAGGGGTAGTTGGGTATTGTAGACAGTGGATTATGGGATTCTCCATGCTGGCGAAACCTTTGATACAAATGACGAAGAAACGAGCAAAAGAACAGATTGAAGGGGATGATGAGAGCACGAAATCTTTTCTGAAATTACAAGATTGTTTATGTAAAGCCCCTGCTTTAGGTATGCCCGACTATTCTAAATATTTTGCTTTATTTTGTTGTGACTGAGATAATTGTGCCCTCTCAGTTCTAACTCAGATTCATGGCCTGATGTGACGCCCAGTGGCATACTTTTCTGCTACCGTAGATCCTGTTGCATCCGCTTTGCCAGGATGCCTAAAAGCTGTGGCAGCAACATGTGTGAGTCTGGAGCAAAGTGAGACAATTGTGATGGGACACCCTGTAAAGGTATAACTCCCCCATGCAGTTGTTATTCTTTTTAACACAAACTCGTACTCAGTACCTTACTCCAAGCAGATTAAAGAAATATGAAAGAATCATTTTAGGTGCAGAAAATGTGACTATTGTTCGATGTACTCTACTTAATCCAGCTACTCTTTACCAGATCCATACAATGAGGAAGTAAAAGATGACCCAGAACATGACTGTCTTGATTAGTACAAAACCACGTCCAGACATATAAAATGAGCCATTAAAAGATCCTGAGCATGAATTCTTTGTAGATGGTTCATGCATGCGCCATGAAGAGGGAGGATTCTGTGCTGCATATGCTGTGTGTACATTGGCTGAAATAGTCGAAGCATCCTATTTACCAGGAGTCACAAATAGCCAAATTGATTGCTTTAAAGCCTGCAAAAAGGGGAATAATGGTTACGGGGTTGTGCATGACTTTGGCCAGCTTTGGATGCAGCGAGATTTTCTGACTTCTTCAGGGTCTCCCATTAAAAAATGGACAATTTGTCAAAGAATTGCTTGAAGCAATACAATTGCCAAAAGAAGTGGCAGTGGTTAAGTGTGCAGCACACTAGTCAGGAAATGGCCGTGTGACTGCAGGCAATCGGTACGCTGACAAGGTTGCCCAACATTGTGCCAGATACCGAATGGCAGTAAACAGAAAAATTGAAAATTGTCACAACAGCTGCCAACTTATGCTATTGTCAGGGTTAGAAACATGGAAAGAAGGGAAAGATCTACAAAAAACGAAGCACTAACAAAAGAGAAGGAGGGGTGAGTGAAAACTGGTTCTACACAAAGGACTGAAGATGGTGTGTGGATCTACTTAGACGATGGACCTGTGTTGCCAGACAGCATGCTTGCACCTATGGCTAGAATGTATCACGGAGACACTCACATAGGCCGATATGCAATTATTAGACTTTTCAGGCAGGATTGGTTTAACCCAAGGTTTAGAAATGTTGCTGAAAGACTTTGCCAAAGGTGTTTGACATGTCAGCAAATGAATTCAGGCAAGAGAACAGTAGTTTATATGGGAAACATTGGAAAGGCTGAAGGACCACTCATAAGACTTCAAATCGACTTCATTCAGTTATCTGCTTGTCGAGGATTAAAATGTGTACTTGTCATTGTATGTTTATTTTCAAAATGGGTGGAGGCATACCCCACCAAGAGAAATGACAGTTTAACAGTAGCCAGACTCCTATTGAGAGAGCTCATTCCTCAGTTCGGTTTTCCAGTAACTATTGAATTAGATAGAGGGTCTCATTCTAATAATGAAATGATTCGATTAATTTGTGAAGCATTTAAAATTGAACAGAAGTTGCACTGCGCATACCGGCCAGAGACATCTGGAGAGGTAGAACAATTTTAATGGCACAATTAAGTCAAGGTTGGGGAAAGTGTGTGCATCGACTCCACTAGACTGGCCCGATGCCCTCCCTCTTGTTCTGATGGGACTCCAAAGTATTCCAGACAAAAATACTGGATTGAGTCCCCATGAAATCATCATGGGAAGAGCAATGAGGCAGGCATGCATACCAGGACACAAGTTTTTGAATATAACTAATGATTTGGTACTTGAGTATTACAAAGAATTGGCTTACCAAGTGTGTTCTATCTCTCACCAGATTGGAGAGGACGCAGACGTCAGGCAGCCGATTCAAGCGCATGATCTGAATCCTGGTGACTGGGTTGTAGTGAAGAATCACACACGAGAGACTTGCCTAGCACCACGGTGGGAGAAACCACATCAGGTTATATTAGTCACAACAACAGCTGTAAAATGTGCCGGCTTGCCTAATTGGATTCATGCAAGCCAAACTAAAAGAGTACCAGCACCTGATGAGGAAGAACCTCAACTGACTCAGGTGGTTGAGGGGGCTGAAGGTTGCCCAGCTGAAGGATCTCAAGTAATAGGTCCTGAAGTAGATGACGAAGAACAACCAAGCACCAGTCAGGATGATTGGATACCTGTAGTAGACATACCAGAGATAATTGTAAGAACCAGGAGTCAAATTAGACAAATTAGTCAGGAAAAGAGTGTGAACCAGATAGACAGAAAATAAAGTGTTAAAGAAACAGAAAATGAATTAGATTATAAACCTAAGCAAGACCAGGTAGGGAAGATACAAATTACCCAAACAGAAGAACCCAAATTTATGGAACTTGAAACTGGGGAAGAACAGAGAGAATCTAAAGCAAGTGAACAGATAAATGACAAAAAAGATTCAAAAGAAAACAAACAAGAGCCAATAAAGGACGTTACAGAAATTCAGGCAGATACAGAAAAAGCGACTTTAAAAATTTAACCTGAACTAGGTCAGACTAGTAAAAGAGAACACAGTCAGGAAGGAAATAGTGAATCAGTAAGCCCTACACAAGATCAGACAGAGAAAGAATCTGAGGACATAAATAATCACGTTGTGCCACAAATCAACGAAAACAAAAGAACATCTGAAGAAGGTGTAAGTGCAATGCAAGCTAAATTAATTAGAAAAGGTGATAATAAGCCAGGTGTTATCAAAAGATTGAAATATCACCTCAAGACAGTACCCGAAGAACCAGAGCAGGTAGACGAAGTATCCAGTTGGTCTGGGCAAGCAGCTGTAGGTTCAAAACGAAGAAGCCCCAGAGCGAAATTTGCAAATAACAAGTTCAAAGGTCCTCAATGGACATATGTAATTCTTGAAGATTTTGAGAATTTAGAGATAATCGAAGAGGAAATTGAAAATTTTGATGCAGAGCAAATTGACGAAGAAGTGAGACCACCTTGAACAAATTTCCCCCTTTGTAACTCTGTTACGAAGTTTAAACCACTCGAAGAAAGAAGAGAATTCTTCTCCCTCTTTTGAGAAGGACTGACAATAGAGCTGCTGGAAAACCAAAATGTTTTAAGAAATGATGCAGAATGTGTATATGTAGTATATTTCTAATACTCATAACATGGTTGATATTAGCCATGGCCATAACTTATTTAATGGTCAAAAGAGTACAGAATACCACTAACACACATGAAAAGGTAGCTACTATCAAAGGAGATAGACAGGGCCGGACTGGGAACCAAAACCGGCCCTGGCAAAGTGCTCGGCTGGACCCCCGGGGGTTGGGGATGCTGCCGAGCTCTTTGCCAGGGCTGGTTTTCGTCCGATTTTGTTACAGGGCCGATTTTGCAGCTATGCTGCGAAAACAGCCCCGTAACAAAAACAGCCCCCAGGGGCCCAAAACCGGCTCCCACCTGTGCGGCCCACCGGGGGATTGCCCGGTGCCCGCTACGGCCAGTCCAGCCCTGGAGATAGAGTAAAATTAGAAGCACTAGATGAGTCAGATTTACATCACACTGTGAATAAAAATGGCACTGATTTAAATGTTTTCACAAAACGTATTAGTACAATATGTAGAAACAATGGAAGTTAGTGATTGTTATGTTTGCATGAAATTACCTGCATCTGTAGCACAGGAAGTGACTTATCATCATTTACCCTTAACCTATGTTATATCCTGTAGTGTTTAAGCAAGTTTATTTTATAAAACTGGAAAATTGCAATATTATTATTCTAACATAGATGTGATTTTTTTCTGAGGTTCCTATGCGAAAAAGCATGAACCCTGATCTTAGTACAAAAGACTCAGAATTTATGGGGGAATATTTCTTAACCATGAAAGCAATAGATATAGCTGAAGCACATAATAACAATTTAACCTGTTAATTGCATGAAGAAGAGAAAATATTTTTGAATTTACTAGAACAGAGAAAACTGGATTTCCAACGAACAGCCTCAGAACCTAAACCTCAGATACCAAAATGGGCTGAGGAAGAAGAGCATTTTGCAAGTGGCAAAACTGATGCTGCCATGTATCTAGATTTTGAAAAGAAAGGGAAAATCTGTCTCCATAGGTTAAAAACAGAATATAACCATGTGTTTATTGGTTCCAGTGAATGAGAACATAATTTCTTAATAATTGAGGGATGGGGACTAAAAGGAGGAACTGATCCAGTATTTCCTGGAATTTATTATGTGTGTGGCAATAAAGCCTACTTTAGGCTGCCAGACCTTTGGTATGGGAGTTGCTATTTCGGAATAGTATTCCCTAAGGTTTATCATGTAAAAAGACTCACTGGAAAAAATGAAGACGCAAATGGACTAACACGTATAAAAAAAGCTAGTTTTTCAGAGATTGTAGGTGATATTTTTGGTGCATTGATACCTTCAGTGGGAGTTCTTCTGAATTCATGGAAAATTTGTCAGTTGTCTACAGTAGTTGATCAGTTATCTACTGACACTGCTGGAGGATTTCTGCTTATCAACACTGAATTAGTTGCAGTCAGGTCTATGGTTATGCAAAATCGACTTGCCCATGACATATTAATGGCAAAAGAGGATGGAGTCTGTAAATTATTGAAAACGCAACATTGTTGCACGTATATTCCAGATAAAAGTGTTGAAATTGGGAAATATGTTAAAAACATTAAGAAATTGGAAGACGAGTTGAAACCGCTGGAAGTTGAAAATGTATGGAATAAATTTGCAAATAGTTTTTCCAACATAGGTAGTTGGTTTTCTAATTTAGGAATAGGTATTCTAGGTCATATAATACTACCCATAATGGGAATTACCCTATTAGTCTTAGCAATATTGTGTTGGCACAAGTGTTGTAAAGGAACAAAAAGAAATATGAAGTGAATGAAAGGGGTAAGAAAAGAAAATTTGAAGAAATACAGCTAGATGAATTAAAAGGAGATTTTTATACAAGAATGAGAGGGTTACAATGCAAGAAGGAAAAGAAAGCAATTGAAAAGGTTGAGGAAATTGAGATGTGCTAAAGTTGGCATCTGTTTTAATAGAACATTTTTTATGGCAATAAATGCCATCAGAGAGGGGATGGATGGAGCAAGGATTAGTAAAAGAAACTTGCTTGGATTCAATCCTCTCAAATAACATCTAACAATGTAATCAATCTGTTTTGTGAATACTAAAACTGCAATATATCACAAACACCTTTATCCAGGGGAAGCTTTCCTATGTGCATTACTAACCCGTAACTTGAATGTCCTAAAATGGCCGACAAAACGCGGGATTTCCATTGCGCATGTGTCTACTGCATCTACATAGTATGACTGTCGCTTTTGGTGGGAAACTTTTGCAGCTGCGCAATGGCACTAAAAATGGCTGCTTTGAACTCACATGCTAATGCACCTGCTGCTGATAAACTAAACCTCGTAAGTTGTATTAAACACTAATGCAAAAGACTTAAAGAAGTAAATGGGGATAGAGTAGAGATAAGTGGTATACAGCGAAATCATTTGTTTCTGTGTTTTAACGTGTCTTTTTCTGACTTTATTATTACTTCTTATTTGGGCCTCGGAGGGTGACTGGAATCGCTACTACGCGCATGCTCATAAAGATTGGCTGAAAACAATGACGGCATCCGTGTCACTCAGCCAAGGACACCTTTAATGAAGAAGCATGGAAAATTTGACTGATGACCCCAGTGAAAGCAACAATGTTGAATAAAATGTTTAATTTACTTAGTAAAGTGAAATGGGAGTGGGCATAAAGCTATGGGAAAATAAAATTAAGGGGCGGGCACATGGACAATGGTTCATGGAGAAAATGTAAAAATTCTAAGTGGTGTGATGAACTCACCTCCTCATCCCAACCAATCAGAATAAGGTAAGACATAAGAATTGATACTTGGGGGGGTTCTACACGAATCAAGAACAGTGTAATTGAGGTAAGATAGCTAGAGACCTCGTCCGACTTGTCAGATCTGTCATTCCGACTCGTCACTGACCCAACGCGTTTGCTGCTCCAGTTCTTGTCTGGGACGCTGTCTCAGACCCTGCTGCTGCCAGAAACTCTGTCCGAGAGTTTGAGATACTGACCGATAAATCTATTCATTTAGAGGGATTGCGGAAAAGGGACACCCGAGGAGAGTAGTGTCAGAGAGGGGTGCAACGCTGGCGTTGTACTTTAGAAGAAGATATCCTTCCAGATCTGAATCTGCCTGTTCCTCTACCTGTGACCTGCTTTGGAGAGTCTATTCTGGCCCCCCATTACGGAGTTGGGTTCATCTTGTCCAATAGGTAAATATAATTAGAAAATCTGTCCTTTATACTATCTATTTTTTCCCCTTTTCTTCCCTTTCAGGTACCGTCATCATTGATCTTTCTTGTTTTGCTATTGAAATGAAGGTGGTTACTATAATTGAATTTTGACTCACAACTTTATTTAGATAAAGGTTTTCAAAACTTCTTGAGTCTGTGGTTATTCAGAGTAAAGAGGTAATTGTCATTGTCACTGTCATTCTACCTTAAACTAATGCAGCAACCTGATTCATTGAGGGAATATGAACATTATTATCAAATTGGTAAGACTTGGTATTGGTGAATAACAAAGTTGCAGGTACTTTACACGAAATTGATGCCAGCGGGGTTTACTAGCTTACTGTGTGAATGTGGTTTGGGCCCAGGTGAGTATTAGGTGTATGAGTGACCAGAGCTGGTGACCTGCGCTCCTTCAGCAGTATCCTCGACACTGCAGGCGACAGTCTCATAGTTGTGATGACCTTGCATTCTGGAGGTATCCCTTAGATGCAAGCTATACTTAGGTAAAATAAAAAAGTAAGTACCTGAACCAATATTTTCTAATGTGTAAATGAACTTTGCATTCAGGGGAGCAGAGGAGACGGCTCCTCCCCATGCCCTAAGGGTAGCTTGGAATACTTCCCTATACCCTGTGGCAGGGGCGAGCAGGCTACTCTCCGTGCTGTGCGAGGTGGCGGATGTGGTGTTGCAGTACTTAAAATTGATAAGGCTCCTTCATAGGAGCAGGGAAGTGAGCCCAACAGGCTTCAAACAAAGCTTCAAATAACACACGAACAGACCAATGGTCGAAGAGGTTTGACCGCAAGCCCCTATATGTATGTGTATGTTTGCACGTGGTTTTATGACTTTTTTTATTACAGGAGCCTGATAGGCAGCTAAAGTGGTCAGGCCAGATCTAAAACTTACTTCAGCATACATACCGCTAAATGCTAAGCATAACATCACAAATATGTACAAAATTGCACTGGCAAAAAAATATACAACGCATCCCAAGAGAATTGTCATATTGCAAATATACCTCCAGGGGTTGTCAGAGGAGGTAACCAATACCAAAACGCTAGCTGTTTAAAGTAATCTGTGAGATACAATGTAACACAGACCTTACCACGGGTATTAACAGAGCATAATTATACCAATCCATTCTTGAATGTCTATTGACTTTGCCATATGCTTTACACAATAAATAGGCCCCATCTACTGCGTTTGTCAGAACTTTATACTTATCAGATCAGAGCTATGTAATCTGGTATATAGCATCATTGGCTTCCCACCATGACTGACTCAAGCTTACTGTATTGAGTATATGCTTTCCATAACCTTAGCAAGGTTCTAATGTATTAACACCACACTTAACTTGTGTGTTACTTCCATTTGTGATCCATTGCTGTGGTGATGAATATAATGCAGAGCAGAAATACTACTGCTGCTGCTGCTGGAAGGATGGAGAAGCCAGGATCCCATGGAGAAAAATACACACTGCCAGAAATCCTCCGAAACCGACTGAGAGCCAGAACTATGGGCCAGATGTACCAAGTGTTTTTGCATTCTCAAACAACACGATTCTTAGACTCAGACCATTTGCAACCCTAAAAAGGCATTTAGGTATGTAAAAAACACAAATTGCATGTTACCAATTGGTGTTTATGGCGAGTTACTATTTGCGAGGGGCGTGTTTAGGGAAACACAAGCAAAACAAGGCACTTAACAAAGTATGCTGTACATATGTGTGTAAATACACCATGATAAGAGCCATTTGTTATTTCAAAAAGAGTTCTGTAGTGCTCAAAAATGGCTTTCTTGATAATAATAACACAGAACAAATATAAGGCACTTACAAACTTATTTCCAACCCATGATGGTGAGAAAGAAATACTCCTTTGGGCTATTTCATGATGTGATTGACACTGTCTCGATGCAATAAGTGAAGAGGGCTTTTAGGTTTTGCAAATGTTTTCCACAAGTCCTGACGACAATCCGCGTCACTTCCCAGAGTGTGTTGTCTGTCCGTACTAAAGAGGGTGTACAGAGTCAAGCACTGGGGAGATGGGCTGACAGAGGCCTGGGGGGAATCAGTTTGAGAGAGGGACACAGGACGCCTAGATTTTCTTTAGCACAACCCTCTCTGATGTTATGTCTATGGTTGTAACACAAGCATGCACGGAGACTCTCCAGTAACACAACAACCCATGAATCAGGAAACGTGCACGTGTTTTAGTATAAATGAAGAGCACATCTTATGCACAATAAACACATCATGAGCATGCATACTCACAGGCTTTGGAAAGGGGAGCTACAGTGAGCCTAAGCAAAGTGGGAGTAGAGCCGGTAAGTCCTAAGCTCAGGAAACGGATCAGGGCTCTTCTGAGCAGGGAAGAGGAAAGAGGGAGACACAGCAATGCGACAAAGACAAAAGGTAACCCAGAGAGCAAGCCAACATAACGTTCAGTGGCGCTGGAAGTAAGGGTTAACCATAAAGAGGCCATTATTCACTAGTCTTGGAGCATTTACTGTGCACTCAAGTACAGGCAGTCACACCATAGGCAACTTCAATTGACAAAGGGCTGCTAATTCTTTGAATATGTCAACTATCACAGCGGGAGCTTATGACACCGAAGTTGCACATCCAGACAATTGTTCCCTTACGTAATAGAAATAGTTCAGTTATTTTATGTGAATGTTTCCACAATTGGTAAGCGCGTGGTGCTCTACCACCAGTAGATCTTGCTACGCGTGGCCATGGTTGGAGTGGCGGTCTCCACAGTCATTCTCAATATGGAGGTTTTATTTGGTAGTGAGTATAACTCTATTTGGTTAAATCCCAGTTCTCTGTGATCGATATGGCCCCAGTGTATGGAAAGTGATTAAGTTATCAAAAGTAGTTGCCTGCTACTCAGTTGAGTTTATCAACAAATAACATGCATCACCTATCAGATCTACACCGAACAGAACAGCCTCCTCACCTGAATTTCCAACCTCACTACATTCCAATCTAGGGACCACCTGAACATACTCGGTACAGTTTAATGGCATTGACAAAGAGCGGCGGGCTTCATAATATATATGTCATAATATTAAGGATACCTCACAAGAAAATCCAATGGTGACCCACACTCACTGTTTGTTACAAAGGCTCTCTCTCTTCCCCTGGGACTCAAGGTGAAAATATCAACCATCCTTGACAAGAAAAGCAAGTTGTGCACCATCCTCCCTGCTTGCTCCACATATTGGGAGTCGTATTTCCCAATGATAAGAGATACAATGAAATGAAAGCGCAACAATAGACTCAATTTTGAATGCGAATAAACTATTCGTATGAATGCTGACGTGTGTTTGTACGATTCTGTGTTGTGTAATACGTGGCATATAACTATTCAAAATGCTACTTTGAATCAAATTCATTTAGTGATTGAAACTTCAGTGGAAAACAAATGTCAGTGCTCTGTACACCTATCATGACATGGGAGTGTCCCTATCCGATTCTAGAGAGGATTCCTTGAACATGCAGACCTGTGATTCCGATCCTTTTCCTGATTGTCAATTTAGATTTATCATTTTAGCTAACGAAACTATTGATGAGGTACAGATAAAAAAATTCGAAAGGTTTTGCAACACACATATAAATATTTGCAAAGTAAAGAACACATATCTTAAATTATAACTATGCAATAGCATGGGACAGTCCTGCAGGGAGGATGTCATAGGGAAGCACAGCAGAGGGACTAAAGTCAGGCGATGTTGATGGCCAGACCCCTTCCCCCCCAAACCCCCCCCAGACCTAAAGCGCCACTGACAACAAGCAAAGAGTTCAGAGCTCTGAGGAACCATAGAGGGAAAAACCTACAAAGGTGCGGGATTGGAAACTGAACAAACTAGCGACAAGCGGTGAGCCAATGCAATGCAAACGTTGCCAGAGAGCTTCGCTAAGGCCTTCATGATGTTTAAATACTGCCTCTGCCTGTCATGTTATGTTATCTAGTTTTATAAAGCGCACATTCACCGATAGGTCTCTTGGCGCTAACACTACAGAAGCGAAGCTACAGTTTTACACTCTTACTGGTCATGACCCAGAAGTCCCACCCTTGTCCGGGGCTTGCTCGCTTCTCACGGTGCCCCAGCTGCCACCGACCTTGAAGGAATGCACCTCACAGGTGCCCTTGTAGCCACCTCATCCCCAGACACCTTGCTGATTCCTGACAGGGCTGATCTGAACAAACCAGCGCTGGATGGGGCTGACCCACAGCCCACTCTGTTTATTATAGACCCGAGCTCAAGGCGACAGCCAAGGCTCTCACGCTTAACCTTAGCATGGCTGCTTGTCTGACAAGAACTGGAAGGGTCTCTTTCAATTCAAAATAATTCTGAAATTATAGGAGCTTTACAAAGGCATTGTATTTTCCTTAAATGAGGAAATAGTGACCATGAATGTGGGTGTACCATTGAGACAAAGCGTGAAGGATCCAAAGATAAGATACAAGTCGGTGGTGTGTCAGTAGTGAAGTTATAAATATTAATTGTCAGCCTCCTTTCCACCAAAGTGATTGAAAACATTTTGAATCTGGTAATAAACAGCAGAGAATCTACTCCACTCTTTGTATTCCTCCCTGCTTTTCAAACTTTGGATTCATTCTTAGAACATGTCAAGCGGATACCATTAGGGTAGTGATGAGCAGTTGCTGAAGGAGGGAGCGATGTCCGCAAAAGT
The DNA here is from genome assembly GCF_964204655.1 of Triturus cristatus. Classification (NCBI taxonomy): domain Eukaryota; kingdom Metazoa; phylum Chordata; class Amphibia; order Caudata; family Salamandridae; genus Triturus; species Triturus cristatus. The sequence goes on along the minus strand of NC_140590.1, from coordinate 270,456,660 downwards.
GAAATCAGTCTCTTTATCCCTTTGGAGAAAAGACAGGTTCAGATACAGACGACCTCCCTAAATACAGACAAGTAATAAATGGGGTGCCTACTGCAAAGCTCTTGTGACAAAATATACTGAGTCATCTGATTCCATTTGTTGAGGAAAACTGATTTCTGGGTGTGGTTCAAGTCTGCTTATAGACTAGCACAGAGCACTGAGTAAGTAACTACCTATAACCTGGACGATCTGCGTGGGGAGTGAAATGTTACCATGTTGGGCTATGATCTTAAAGATCTGCTGGCGGCTTTTGACACGTTATGTGACTCAGTTCTCCCTTCTTCACTGATTGATATCACCACTGGGGACAAGTCCCTAAAAGTCTGCTCTTTTGCAGAATCCAGTACACTTTGTTAGTTGTGCATCATATCTCTCACCATCGCCAATGAAATCCCTAGCACCTTAGAATGTCTACCACCAAGGGCTCCCTGACTGATGAAGGTAATATTACTGAGGGGTAAAGGACTACTGCTCCTACTCACACGTGCGCCGCTCCTGATGTTCATTTCCTTCTCGCTCCTGGACTCCTTCGCAATCACTGCTACCTTCATCTCAGATCATACATGTGTATAATTGACATGTGAAGCAGCGGACACCCAGAGGAGATAGATGGTGGCGGGCAGACTGGGGGCTGCTAAGAACCTTAGGAAAGAATTGGCTTAGAAGTTAGAAGCAGACTCCATTATCAACAAAAACTAGGCGTCTCCCAGCAGTAGTATGGGATGCCTTTAAACCAACAGTTTAGGGTTGTAGCCGGTGGGCTGGTGACAGGAAGACCATGTGATAGACGATTGATGGAGGATGGATTAACAGTTGAAATAAAAGCCCTTAAGGAAGTTGATAAACAACAGCCGCCACCAAACAGCAAAAGGACACTTAGCAATAGCTAGAGGCCAACTGAGGCTTCATAGAAGCAACGGGGCAGGAGCCACCCTCTTGCACTCAAGGAAAAACGTCTGTTCTTTTTTTGTGTGACTAATGTCAACTGGTATGCTAAAATAATATGCAGACCTTAGACATTCTGTTAGTCATCCTTTCAAGTCTATAATGCTAATTTGCTAAGTCCTAAACTTTGCACATACACAATCCAAAGAGTTAATGGGTCTCATGTTTGACATACCTTTTACTAAAATACCCAGTATTTGAATACTGAGCAACATAAGGATGCAAAGAGACTCCGAGAGTGGACAGCCTGGAGAACATTACGTTCCACCATGTAATTCGGGGTGCAGGGAATCTGAAGCAAGGGTTCCAGAGAGACAGAGGGTTGGGGACCAGGAGTCAGTCCTCGAACTGTCAATCTCAAAGACTATGGATCTAATTCACAAAGCGATTTGCACTTGCAGCTGCAGCTTACGCATGCAAATGACTGGACATTCGCAGTCATAAATATATTTATTCATATGTTATATTTAGGCTGAGGATATCCGTCATCAGGGAAAGGGAGTAAATACCCAGCAAAGCTGTGGAACAGCAATAAACACAAGAGTGTCTAGGGGTTATTCAGCCTTGCCAAGTACCATGTATCAGGTGTAAGACTAACGCATTTTGGTGCTGGTGGCCTCATCACCCCACTAAAATGCATACCTCCCCGACACACTGGGGGATTATGAGAGGCACTCCCAGGCTAAATAAAAGCAGCCTGCATGAGCAATCCTGCCCTATTTACAGCTTAATATAGATGAGGCATGCACACGTTGCTACAGTGACCCCAGCGAAGTCCAAGACTTAACCCCTTCTGTGCGTACGACGGCCAGGAGGCGTCATGCGCCACGGTGCTCCCCTAATGCCTCGGAGCTGGGGAAAAGCTTTCCCACTCCCTAGCCCCCCCCCCTGGTTTCTGTGAAATGCCGTTCAGCGCGCACGTCGCGCTGACGTCATTTCATAGAAACCGAAACTGAAATGAGCCTTTGGGCTCATTTCAGTTTCACTTTCTATGTGCTCAGGGGGCTACCTCAGCCCCCTGAGCACGTAGAGAGATGGGAGAGGGGATCGCCCCAGGAGGGTGATCCCCAAGCAGGGATCCACCCCATTAGACACCAGGGAGGGGGGATTGGCCCCTTGGCAAGGGCCTTTGCTTCTCCCAAAACAATTGGCCAAATTCAGTGTTTCTGCCCCGGGGGCAGAAAGTCCACTAGACGCCAGGGATTTTTTTTTGGGCAATTTGAATTAGGGTGGGGGCTTCCCAAAACGGGCATGCCAATGCCCCCACCCCCGCAACAATTACAGTCTTTCTGCCCCCTGGGGGTGCAAATAGCCATTTAGAAACTAGGGATTTTTTTGGGCAAGTACAATTAGCGGTGGGAGCTGTCCAAAACGGGCATGCCAATGCCCGCACCACCGGCAAAAATTACAGCCTTTCTGCCTCCCATTGGAGGCAGATGGGGTAGTAGCCCCCAATCTGCCCCCGGGGGGGCAAAAAGCCCACTAGAAGACAGTTTTTTTTGCCAATTTGAATAAGGGGTGGGGCTGCCCAAAACAGGCATGCCAATGCCCCCAACCCTGCTAAAATTACAGTCTTTGTGCCCCCCCGGGGGGGGGGGGCAGAAAGCCTGCTAGAAACCAGGGATTGTTTGGTATAATTACAATTAGGGGTGGGCATGCCAATGCCCCCACCCCTGCAAAAATTCCAGTATTTAAAGCCCACTAGAAACCAGAGATTTTTTTTTGTATTCATGTAGGGGTGGGGGCTGCCCAAAATGGGCATGAAAATACCCCCCCACAGAAAAAATAGCTGCATATCGAGGCAAACTCCCCACCCCACCGATTGCCCCCCAGGGCAGCAGAAAGCTTTTTTTTTTAGCAATGTGCCTACCTGTGGATTTTGGGCCCAGAATCCCTTGCAAACCTCAAAATTTGTAAAAACAAACACATTTTCCTCACATTTCTGTGGTGGAAAGTTCTGGAATCTGCGTGGATCCAAAAAATTCCACCCACCCCGCATTCCCCAAAGACTCCCAAAAAAATGGTATCTCACTAGTTTGGGTAGGCCTAGTGCCCGCGACAGGACCAAAATGCAACGTGGACACACCACATTTTCACAGTGAAAACGGACCCTTTTTTTCCAAAGTGCCTAGCTGTAGATTTTGAACCCTAGCACTGCCGGCACCTAGGGAAATGTTAGAAATGGGATTTCTGGTTGGCTAAGGCTTGCGCCAAAGTCAGGCAGAAACCACCACTCTAGTCAGGGCAAGGAAGTTACACGCCAAAGATAACCCCTGCTCACCCCCTTGGTAGCTTGGCATGAGCAGTCAGGCTTATCTCTGAGGCGATGTGTAAAGCGTTTGCGCACGCACCCAGCAACAACACCCAAGGCCCACCACAAAAGAAACTCCACACAAGGTATTATATAAAAATAGCCCTTGTATTACCAAAACACATTAGATAAGAACACACACTTTACAATGTGCCAACAGGCACGGGCAGAGTTTACAAGGGATTATATGTACAGGGGACAGGGCCACATGGACCACTGTCAGGAATTAGCACTTTGTGGAAATTAGCACATAGAATATAAAATACTGTAATACAAAATAGCAAATGTAGCACACAACCAGTAACTACTGGTAACAGGTAAGTACCACCTACGCAACCCTAACCACCTTAGGAAAATATCGCGCAGGGAACCAGGACCTCACTAGCACCACCTGTACTAGGAGAAAACAACCACCTAAGTATCACAATACCTGTAGGGGTAAACACACATTACACATGATGCATCACATTCAGAGGTGTAGGGAAGGAAAACACATGATGCACAAAATGCATTCAGCGGTGTAAGAACAAGGCACATGACGCATAGAAACACATTCAGAGGTGCAGGTTAACACAATTGCGCAAAACTCACATAAGCCACCACCTGTGGCAGTCCCTAGGCCAACTGGCCTTGTCGGGGCTAGGACGCCCTGTGTCCAGCAGAGTCAGGGCAAGACTGCGCAAACTGCGCAGGCCAATGCGCACAGGGGCACAACCTAAACGTGGCAGCTGCCCACTAAGTGCTGGGCAGCTGTAGGGACTAAGGCCTGGGCACCTCTGGGCCCTAAGAACAATTATGGCTTACGTTGGAGCCTCGCTGGGCTCTGAACTAGTATGCCCCCGTGGAGCCTCGTGGGCTCGAGAACAAGGATGTCGCCCAAAACGTTAGAGTCCTGCGCAGGGACTCAAGAGAGTAATGCACCCGTAGTTGGAGCGTACCAGCTCTAGAAGAATTATTGGTCCCATCAACATTGGGGCGGCCCGCTGCCTTCTGGGGCCGCCCGACACTTGGAATGCCCTGGTGCCTTGCTCCGGCACAACAGAAATGCCCCCGCAGGTGGAGCCTCACTCGGGCTCTAGAACAAATGGGGGCGCCGAACAGGGGAGCCTTACAGGGCTCTGGGCCGGGCTAATGCCCTCGTACGCTAGAGCGCGGTAGCGCTCTACAACTACCACTGCCCCCACCGGAGAACAGGGGCAGAGTCAGCCACCATGAGGAGTCCCACTCACCTGGGACTCCCATCCGCTTCTCTTTCTGCCGAGTGCCCCGGGGCGCAGGGTAGGCTCCTGCCTGCTCCGGGGCTCAGAGCAGCCGCGATGCTTCGGGGGGGAGGCGGGGTAGGCTCCCGCCCTCCTTCTTCCAGTTCCTGTTGTCCCGGAGTCCCGCCCCCGGCCTGCCTAACTTCCTTCGAGCCCGGCCGCGGCGGTGACTTCCAAATCTCGGCGCTAAGAGGGGTGGGCTCCCTTGTTGATGTACGGCGGGGTGGACACCCGCCGGAAATCCACAAGTAAGCGGGGTAGGCACCCGCCAACCAGCGCAACAATGCGGGGTGGCCACCCGCTCGGAATATTGCAAAATAGCAGGGAATCCCTACGTCGGGGTTGCCTCGCTAACAAGTGCAGCGCCGCGCTGCTGGCCACACTTAAAGCGCTCCTAGCGCTATAGGTAAAATAAAAGCGCTTCCAGGCGCTTTGGGGTGCCAGTAAGCAAAAAAGTCCAGCAAAGTTCTTAGGAAGGTGGGCAGGGGGCAAGGCTGGGCCAGGGGCCAGATCACTGGGCCGTCCAGGCAGGAAGGCAGTCCAAAGTGGCGGTTCCTCCTGGCCTCCAGCAGCAGCAGCCCCCCTCAGGATCCTGGAAGAGAACAACTCTGTGGGGACGCAGCCCCATTTTTATACACCTTTTCCCTTTGTTCTGGGTTCAGGGTGAGGGGGAAAACCACTCGCAGCTGGTTGGGGAGCACCCTTGATGTGCTCAGCCCCTCACTCTATTCACTGGCAGGGCTAGGGTCATCAGTCGCACCACAGGGGGCGGAGCCAGCATTGTGTGGGGAAAGCCCTGCCCTATTCAGGTCCAAGGTGCACTCCTCCCCAGCCATCAGCATGCTAATCTCACACTCACCACTGGGGCAGACCCAACCAGACTCCTGGAACCAGGCTCACCAGCCAGCTCCAGCCAATCACACGCCAGACACACTTTACACTAATATGCCAACTCCTAGAAGTGGCACTTCCGCACATGACATAATCACGCATTATATATCATTGCGAAGCATTCGATCACACGAGTCCGCACATACCAAACTCGAGCCTGCACACCCCACGCATCAGGAACTACCAGGGACACATACATTCCCCATGCATTCCTATGGGAGGGCAGGCCTATCTCACCACATGCACTCAGAGGGCGCACGCACTTTACTCTGGGACACAGGAAAAGTGCGCAGAAACCAAAAATCACTACCACCAGGTCACCAATAAAGCAAAAAGTTTAGGGGTGAACCTGCCAGAAGGGCCAAGTCCAACAGGAAACTTTGCAAACCTATACATTTTTGAAAACTAGACACCCAGGGAAATCCAGGATGGGGTGACTTGTCTGGCTCTCACCAGGTTCAGTTACCCAGAATTCCTTGCAAACCTCATAATTTGTAAAAACAAACACATTTTCCTCACATTTCTGTGGTGGAAAGTTCTGGAATCTGCGTGGATCTAAAAGATTCCACCCACACCGAATTCCCCAAAGTCTTCCGAGAAAAATGGCACCTCACTTGTGTGGGTGGGTCAAGTACCCGCAACAGGCAATGGCCCAAAACCTATTGAGGTGACATCACAATTACCTATCACAAAACAAGCTGGTTTTGCAAGGGGGGGTCCCCTGGGTTTTTGGCCCCGGGCTCGGCGTAATGGTATGCGTTCTAACAAAGCGGTCGTTTTAACAACCACGTTGTAATGGCATGCGATGTATTCGCATGCGTGTAAGGGTACAGTCTCATACTTCCCTCTCTTTCTGTGCTGCAGGCAGAAGATACCGCTCCTGTTCTTTTTCCTGTTCTAAATCTCTCTGGGTGCTACAAGGACTTCAGTTCACTTTCGAGAGCTTCAATCATGGTTCAGTACTTGCCTCATAATGCTTCAAATAACCTCCCAAGTAAGGATGTCTTTAGCCCTATTTACTCGGCCACTTCATGTTTGTTTGGTATATTTACTATGAACAAAGTAAAGGGTGCTTTATCTACACCAGAGATAACACAATACAGGAGAAGGGATGGCTTCAAAGATATGCAAATTACATCAACTGCAATGCCTTTTAAGTATAAAACTATCTCTTTGCAGGAAGAAAGACATTTGTAAAAATGCAAATTCCCAGAAAAGCAGCATGATGTTTGCAGTCAAGTTGTTCCCACATGCACTGCAAGAGAGCGCTGCACAAAGCCATATGCTTTTTTCAGTTACATGTTTTGGACAGGCCCTCAAATAAGTTACAGCTAAAAAGACATTCTCATTAAAATGTGACTAAAGGAAATAAGCAAAATAAAAGGAACGGGTTTGTTTCCATAGAGACCAATATTGAAACATTATTGCAAGTACGTTCCATTTCCTCCTTGCATAGGTTTAAGTCACAAGGGATCGCTGAAGTCACTTTTGTACAAACAAATTAAATTCTGTTGGCCAGTACTGTTACCTAGTAGCATGCAGTCTGGGCTATCAAGTATGAAGCTTTACACTTTTTTCAGCATCTTTCTGTTTATATTATGCACAAGTTAAGGATAAAGAAAATAGAGACAAGAAAGTGCACCCAGGAACAGAGTCACAAAGCCATTTGCGATTGTACATTCAAGTTACACTCAAAAGGCCTCATTTATGTGTTTTTGTTGTAGGGCAGCTATGGCAAAAGAAAAGGCCAGGAATGCGCTATATCTATGAGATCCGGCGCATTCCTATCCTTTTCCCCTGCACCAGCGCACAATGGGCTGCCATGCGCCAATGCAGGCACCTTTGCACAATGGTGCTAGGGTACCTGCATTGAGGAGATGATTGTTTTTGTGCAGGAAGGAAAACCTTCCTGCATAAAAACAATCACAAGAGGCTTTTTCCTCTATCTATGTGTGCTGCAGAACGCAGCGCACATAGAAAAAGGGAAAACAAGGAGAAATAAAGATATTTCTCCTCGTTGTGCCTTCCTTAAGCCTCCCCTGGGGAGGAGTACGTTTTTGGCACTGCCTCAGATTTACAATTTCTCGTAAATCTAGGGCAGTGTCAAAAAGCCATGGATGTTGCTGGGATCACCCCCAGCAACACCAATGGAACGCCCCTTTTTTTTAAGATCAAACTTTATTGATGTTTTTCTCGCCCACCATATATTCAAACAGTAATATCGTATGCAATAAAAGTGAAATACAGTATTGGCATACATGAGCAATATTATACATTTTATGTGAAACCACTGAAGAAGAGAAACAAATGAAGATATACCACAGAACAAAAAAGAACCGACTGCGATAGAAAGAGTAAGGATATAGTCTATATGAAATGTCCAGGTCACCATCTGCTATTTCGGGTGATACAATCCCATCATCTATTTGGGACAATGTATGTAAAACTATTTTATTTGTGGGGCAGAACCTCTATATCCAACCATGGGAGCCGCAGTGGTGGTGTCAGAATAATTCCTCTGTAATCTGCCCAGCGCTGCCATGTGCATGTGTGTTTGTGAGGGGAACCACGAGCTTTAAAGACTGGCTCCTCCAACCCCATGCAGGAATCTAACCCTCGCTTCCATACCCCCAGTAGGGGTGGAGATGATGCCTTCCAGGAGCTGACTATGTCACGTTTAGATACAGTCTAACTTAGGAACGATAAATGTTGTTTATATCTATTACTCCCTATGTCTTCTGTAATGTGTGGTAACGCAAGCCGTGGTGTACTTGGTATGACCCAACCCAGCACAACCGTTTACACCTTTCCAAAACATGCCAAGAGCTGGGCATGTCCATACTGTGTGCAGAAGGGTGGCCTCCTCCACTCCACAGCGGAGACATGCTGGGGCGGCAGTAAGACCAGCATTGTGAAATATGTTCTGTGTAAATATTTCAACTGTATTAATCGTAGTCGCAAGACGATAGCAGCCCCTCGAGGGGACTCCAACGCCTCCCTCCAATCATCATTGTCAACTGGGCCCAGATCTGTCTGTCAAGCTTCCCTAATGGATTCCAGTTTTAATGCACTATGAGTGACAAGTGTTTGATATATTTTAGATATTTTGTCATCAGGTCACCCATAAGGAGCTTCCCTTCCAGTGGACTAAATTCAGGGAGAGCGGTAAGATCCCTGAGACAGGGAGTAATTACATGACGAAACTGCAGTTATTTGTAAAATTGGGTGCGTGGAAGGGAATATTCTTCTTGAAGGTCTGAAAAGGATTGGAGAGAGAGACCCTGGTGAATGTTTGCTAGTGTGGAGATACGGATTCAATACCAGTCCTGGAATCCTTATAACTGTTGCATCTGTGGAAGAAGACAATTACACCATTACAGGGTCTCACCTGTCAGACGGTTCAGCCAACCTATACGGCGAAGAGATTGACGCCATAGTGCCAAACATATCCTTGGTAGCTGGGGGAAGAGCATGGGAGCTGGTCTGGCCGTACAAGTATGTATAAAGCGATGGATCACCCAGTAGCCATCGCTCCAGCGCATGGGCCGGCTCGTCTCTGGGGCAATACCACCAGCCATTAAGAACCTGTAGGTGAGAAGCAGCATTGTATGACTGAATGTCGGTGGTCACAATGCCCCCGCAGTAAGTAGAAAGGAAACATGTGCAAAGCGCAATTCTGATTGCGCCTCCATCCCACAGGAATCCATTAAGCATTGCATTCAGTTGCCTAAACCATGTCTGTGAGATGGGATAGGAGTGGTTGTGTAGTTGATATTGGAGTTGAGGAAGTGATATCATTTTGAAGATTGCCGAGCGGCCATACGAGGATTAGGGCATACCAGCCCATGACTTTAGCTCCACCTTGACCCTATCGAGGACTGTATCAACGTTGCGTGCTCTAGCTATCTCTTGTTGATCGGTTATGAACACCCCCAGATATGCCATGCCATCCAGGGTTTGGGAAAGATCTGAAGCCCATGTGTAATCGGCCTCGGATCCACGCAAAGGTCATAATGTAGACTTATTAACATTCACAAAGAGGCCGGAGGTCATACCAAAAATTCGCTTAATTTGGAGAATGTGAGGGCCCGATCGCCGAGGGTCGCTAAGGAAGAAGAGGACGTCATCGGCGTATAATGCGATTCTGTCGGAGACCCCAGCAGACCATTCAAAGCCCCTAATCTGGTCGGCTATACGTACCCACACTGCCAGCGGCTCAATTGCCAAGGCAAACAATAATGAAGACAATGGGAACCCTTGTCTGGTACCTTGACTTCTTGGGAATGATGAGGACACCCTGCCGGCTATACGCACGGAGGCAGTTAGCCCATGTTATAACATGCGAATATATTACATACATTTAGGGCCAAAGTTGAGGTGCTTCAGAAGGATAAATAAGTATGTCCAGCTGACCTAATCAAAGGCCCGGTCGATGTCAGCCAGAAGGAGAGCTGCAGGGCAGCCAAGACGGTCCACGGTGACTATCGGGTTATGAACCCGACAAATGTTATGGCACATGGCGCATTGAGTCATGAATCTGGCCTGATCTGGGTGCAACAGGTCGGGGAGATGTGCCAGTAGTCTGGTGGCGAGCACTTTGGCTAAGAGCTTTGCTTCTATATTTAATTAGGAGATTGGTCGATAGGAAGTATGGCGTTCCTGCAGACATCCCGGATTTTGGAATATGGCAATTTCTACATGCCTCCAATCTGGGTGCATGAATGTGGTCTGGGCAGCCTCTTGTATAGCCGCAAGGCAATGTGGGCCCAATAGTCCCATATAAGCTTTATAAAATTTACAGGGGAACCGTTAGGGCCTGGCGCTTTCCCGAATGTAAATCAACAGTAGCAGTGGACAGTTCCTCCAGGGTCAAAGGAGCTTCAAGCGAAAACCGAGCCTCTTCGGAGAGGGCACCCGGAGGCAGATAGAACGCCCCTTTTTAATGCATAAAACTGTGTTAAATGGAACCATGTTTATGAGGCAGCATTAAGCCAAAAAAAGTGGCTTAGTGCTGGCTCATAAATATGGAACAGGCTCCTGCGCCACAGAACGTCACAAAAAGTGATGTTCTGGTGGCGCAAGAGGCCTCATAAACAAGGCCCAAAGTTTTACAAGTCCAAAGACTTTTCATTCATATAACGTGGGTTTGCACTTTTAAAAATAATTACTCACACATACATATTCATACAGTTGTCTGATTGTCATATTGTGGCTTTACCAAGAGCACAGAAGGGCTTGCAGCCACCCACTGCTTACCATTGGTTGGATTAACAGTCACTCTCATTTCCATGCTTTTTATTTCATGGCTTGCATTCTTCATTTTGTGTCTCTTCCTTCCCTGGAGCATTCCTAATTTACTTGTCAATCCATTGCTTTCTTTTAGGGGACTGCTTTTTTCTTGTTTTACGCACTTCAAGGGAGTGCATATATGTTCAAACTGTCCCCCTACTGTGCTTCTCTTTCCTCCTCCATGCTCCTTGTTGCTCCGTCTCGCCTTTCTACCCTCCCCTCCTCTATGATGCATTTAAAAAAATTAATTAGGTGAATTTACTAGGCCGGATTTTCAATCTTGCCCATTTTGCCATTACAATGTTCGCAGTAATTTTGTACTTTATGTATTATGTATAGTTATTTAAACACTCGTTATACCAAACAAATAACAATTATTCACATTTTATTTTTATAAACACTCACAAACCCAGATCTGGAGCTTAGCGCCTACCGATTTGTTTATTCCATCACAAAAAGACAAAGCTATCCACACAGTTCCACGCCACACATATCAACTTCACACATTTCCAATCTACATGCATAATTAAACACCAAAACGCATAAATCAACTCAGCAACATAATTACACAACACACCCATACATCCACTCCTCACCACAGATGCCACATCATGCCACAAAATTCAACAGTACACCACGTAATTAAACTTCACTACATACCACTTCAAAACATAAAATACCATTCCACATAATTACACTCCATTCCACACATTACCACTCCATATAATTCCAATACACTCAATGCCACATAATTACTATCCACATAATTCCACTGCACACCATACCACATAATTCCAATACACAAATACACTCCACACCACACTTTTCCATGCCACACAATTCCAATCCAAGCCACATAATTCCACTAGACACCACATACATACCCTTCATAACATATAGGTAAAATACATTGTCATTTACAACACCAATAGCTCCAACTCAAGCAAATGCGAGACCTCTTGCACTTCCAATGCTTGTTTTTAAGCTTCTTAAAAGTGTTGGGGAATTAGTTGTGCCGCATTAGTACCAGTCTAACACCCAAATATAGCAATAAGCTACAAAAGTTGACCATTCAACCTTTGCAAAAGGCGTTCCACTGCACGGTAACAGGTGCTGCTGTGTTTTTAGTAACTTTTTAACCGCTTTAACTAGAAACAAAAACGTTTTTGTTAAAATCTGCAGATCATGCAGCAGACTATGGATTATGTGGCTAATCTACAATTATGCGAAAATCACTGCAGCCGCAAAATCGTATAATTCCTGTGGCCCTGCTTATATGCACACTAAAACCACCAAAATGTCGCCACTAAGCAGTCTGCAAACTTGGCAGCTATGTTTCTGGTGCTTTGTAGGAGTTTTAAGATCTCTTAGGGTTTCTACTTGCTCACATGGGTGTGTGTCATTTCTGATATTTATATGTTTACCATGTCTTCATTGCTTGATTTTTGCTCACGTGAAAGTGTCACTGATAGTCGTTGAATGTAACTTATAATTATAATGAAAATATGAAAATGTCACGCATAAGCAGTCTTAAACCTTGGCAGCTATGCAGTGTCACCGTCAGACCAGTACCCGCCACGTAAATGATCAGCGATTCACCGAGTCAAGAGAAGGAGTAAATGTCTTTCCAGGGTAGGAATGGGAATGGACCACCCCAAAAGTTGCAGGGCTGTGGTGAAAACGGTTTCTCCATGAGGGGAAAGCAACATATTATTTTCCTGTGCGGAAGTAAGAAAAGCAGTTGCGCACATTGAAAGACATTTTCTCATTGTTATACATTATGTACACTAGGTGGCAGTGTCTGTCCGCCTTTGACAACACTTAAAGGAATAACATTTTACCATGCAGTGTCCTATTTTGGGATTTGGAATTGTTGCGGACTGTGACGCATTGTGTCGAGGGCCCAGAGCCCGGTCGTCGGCATGCACAAAGGCAGGAGAAGGAAGCGAGGAGCTTCATGCACGAGCGAAGGCCTCACTGCTTCATGCTAAGGGAGAGCGTCTTGTGCACTTCATCCCTTATTTGGAAAAGATCTTTGGTCCCAGATCACAAGCATCTCCAGTAAAAATGAGTCATTCGTGCCTTCACGCTTTTGAGCATGATAAGAATAGATCGCGGATTTTGGAAAGTATTTTAGGACTATTCTGTGAAGTCTACGCCAGTCGTAGTTTTCAAGAGTACTCAAGGACACAACAATGGGCGGGCGCGCACTTCTAAACGTTTTGTTTTTGTTTCTACACAAAGTAAATACGTTTTCTATATAGAAACCCCAGTTTCTAAAGGTCTGTCACTTTTGGAAATGCCCCCTTACCGTCGCATTCCTGAATATGCATTTGCTGCTGTCTTTAACGGTAGAACATTTATGAGCAGTGTGTGGGTAGACAATGACCTGCAAGAAGTTGATGCACCAACTTTTTCGGTGAAAACACACACAAACTCACTTCCGGGAGCAGAGTTGCTTGTAAGGAAAACCTATCATAACATAACGTGTATTTGTAAACCACACGTTCAGCCGTAGGCATCTTGGTGCGGGATAACAGATGTTTATCGTTACCCAACTCAATAGTACTCATTTTATCGCCCTCAGATGGATGAAAGGCTGAGTGGGCCTACAGGGATTTGAACCTGTGACCATGAGGTCAAACACAGCCCCCTGTAGTGGACGCAAGTCCACTGAGTCAATAGACCCGGCTAATGTGTATGATTCTATGACTCAGGAACAGGATGTGTCATTGTAAATACCTTTATTTGTGCAATTAATGTTTACTTTTACTTAGATGCACAAATATTGTGAATTGAGCCCTTTTCCTCATCTATTCAACTAAGGGCTGGTGTGTTGGACCATAGAAATATGAGGTCCGCCCTGGCCTTTATTCCTGTACGCAACCTCAGGACAGGCCAGTGTAGAGCCAGGAGGACTGGCTCCAGTCCAGAGTTTCAAGATAACCACCACAATGTAAATTAGCTCCATTTACATTTATTAAATGTAAAAAATATCCTAAATATCCTTCCTGGGTCTGGCTGTGGCTTTCACCTTAAGCCCGCTTTGCTACTTCCTTTCACGATCTCTTAGGTTGGTTGACGCGTTTTCAGTGTCCGAATGCTTCCGTTCTATGCTGGCTGCATCCATTGCCAAGTTTCTTTTTTAGGTCTCGCCTTGCTATCGCGTAAGCGATCGCAAAGCAAGACTATTGTAAGGGGCTCCCAAAAGTGCTCTGAAAAGCGGATTGCATGGCGAGCATGCGCACAATTACGTGCATCGTGCTGCCATGCAATCCGTTGGGCATCGCACTTCAAAGGGTCCGCTCCCCCGCCTGGAATGTGCTCCCCCGCCAAGCGCGTGCGCCACGCTCCGCCGGGCTTGTCTTGTTTTACTTAAAGTGAGGCTCGCCAAACCATTTCTTTATCGAAAATCTAAATTATAAAAGCAGCAGCATGCCAGCTTGTTTTCTTTTGCCGCGGCTCATTTGCTTCGCTTCCTGCTGCTTGTCTTCGGAGCTCTGCTCCAAACGCTGCCCATTGTTCATGTTGCCTTTGTTCCTGCCCCCTCCATTGACTGAAACAGCTGTGGCAATACACAGAGGATGGGTTTCTTTTTTTGTGTCGGGGAAACACGCATAGCACCCAGAGTGAAAGTGCCGGACTCGAGCCCCCATCCCTTCTTACCTTTCATTGCTCAAACCAAGAAGGGGCGCAATGGTAGTCTTCAACATCAGAATCAATAGTAATCATGTTCCTACCCCGCCCCTTTATGTTCTGTGTGAACTTTGATCCCAGACCATCTGCTTTCAGTCACATCCATAGCGCACTCACGAGATTGACTCTCTTCAACAGGGTGGAACTAAATTAAGTTGGATGGGTAAACTAATTTATTTATTCCTGAAGTGTGCATTAGTATGTGTTTATTTTACAATTGATCTTTCTACATTTCCATGTCACGTCGAAATGTAACTTTTTACTGTTTTTTTTTTTAAACTGTTTATTTTATGATATTTTTGGCATATTTACTAAGAGAGTGTAGCTGTAGCTTTGGCACTGTAGGGGCTCTGTATGCAGAGGAGCTGGGCTTTAAAGGGCAGTGCTCCCGAGTCTATCGTATTTGCTCTTTAACCCAGGCTTCCTGGCGCTGAAGAGTTTTTGAGAACAGTGTCTGGCTCACAGTTGGTTCCCTTTCCTTCAGCTTTCGAAACTCTGTCAGAAGAGACAGGCACCCTTACAGCCCGCGATCTCGCAAGTGCGCGTGCACCACTCGCACTCAGGAGTCCCCCTGGGGCACAAGCAGGCATCCACTTCGGCCTGCTTCTTGCAAGCGCGTGCACCACCACAGAGCGCGTCTCGCGGCCGCTTTAAGACATGTCTCACATTGCGCGTTTAACAAAGTGAGTGCATGTTGTCTGTTAGTGTTTACAGTCTGCCATCCTCATGCATGCTCCGTGGGGGTGTGGGGACAGTGGAATATCTCGCCAAGACCACTGCTGAATGGATCTAGCCCCGGACTTTGCTGTGTTTTGTGGAGAATCTCTCAGCATTGTCTGTGCAGCATTGGTTTCCCAGCTTCCTATTTCAGGCTAACTACGGAGGTGCCATGTTGTGCCCAGCTCAAAGTGAGTATCTAACTTTGTTTATGCCACTTAAGTCTTCCCTGCTGATATGGCCGCCAATTTTACAGCAACCAATAGGGAAGGCTTTGCACGCTCAGCCGTCTCTCATTGTCGTTGGCAAGTTTATGTGAGCATTGAGGCTTCCTAAGTGTAAGGCTACCTTTGAGATTAAGATGCATAACCTGTAGTTGCTTGCCACTATGTCCCTCCCATCCTCAGCCTCCCACATGCTGTTGTTTGAAAGTGCTGCAGACATATTCCCATGTTTCCTTGTGCTATCGTTAATCATAATGTGAGCAGCCTCAACAAATGTACTTTTACTCCAAAGTCCTGCTGGCAACGACGGCTGCCCCTTGTTATCTTGGGCACGTTTGTGTTGCTCCTTGAGCTTATGTAAAGGCAACTGTAAAATATGGAAACTATTCAGCTAGACTCCTATATTATTGTGACCCTGACACCATGTGTAATAGTGTGCCCCCGTAAAAGCAACTGTAGGTGTTTAGAAAAACTGCAGTTTGATACTCAGATCCCAACACTAGAGGATACCCGATGTGTTCATTTCCCCACGGCTCCCCCAAACTGTAACTGGCTAGACACTTTCTGTAGTTCTTTTCCAATATTTGCATTTTATAGCACTCCGTTAGAATACATGATGTTGCTTGCCGCACCGTCCTAGCTGCTTACCGCTCCCCACTTCCTATGCTATGATATGTTGCTTGAAAGCGCTGCAGACACCGCATGGTCTTGGGCGCATATTTCTGTATATCCTTTTCCTTCTGTAAACTCCAAATGTGAGCAGCCTTAAAAGTTTTACTTTCACTCCAAGGTCCTGCTGGTACCCGCGGTCACCACTGGTTGTTGCAGTCACATTACTGTGTCCTTGAGCTTCTGTAAAGGCAACTGTAAAAAGATGGAAGTGATTCAGCTCAGCTCCTAAATTTTTCTGTCCCGGACACCATGTGTAATCGTATTTTTCCGCTGGAGTCTGAGACTCAAACTTCAGCTTTTATAAACATTCAGTGTTGCTTTCACAGGAGCAACAAAGGCATACAAGAATGAGCGGGCTAACTTGAGTGTTAGGACGGGGACTGAACCATTGTCAAACACAACAAAAAAGGTCCCGGACAGTGTCACAAAAACACGGTTACAATTGTGATTTAGTCAGGTACAGCGTGCTTTAAACATCATGCCTTTGCATAACAAGCATTGGCATAGCCAATAGGTCTCGCCTTTGGGACCTTATAAGTGTTTAGCCATGCAACAGTTGATGTTGTTGCACCAAGGATATTGTGCTGCATAACTAAATACTTATAAGGTCCCAAAAGCGAGACCTATTGGCTATGCCAATGCTTGTTCCTATTTGGATGTTTTTTTGTCAGTGTTTTTGACATGGTAGGTTTTGTTGAGTGTCAGCTTGGAGGCTATTCTCACTAGTTATTTTGAGCTAACTAACCGATTCATGACTTTGTGGTTGTGATTTGTAAATGCATTTATGAGTACATGGTATTACTGGAGTCCTACCGCTGCATTGTACTGATAAGTGTACTCCTCTGTGGCCTGGCTCCAGAATGCCCAAATCCCTATTAGTAAAAGTGCAAAGAGGGCACTTTCCTATCTGTTTGTATTAACTTATGTGAGTATTCACAGATTATTCCCATTTTAAAAGTTTTAGGGCTGGATCAAAAAGATATTAAAGAGTCTGTGAAGTGCTACTACACAAGGGCGTGGACACCTTTGGTGCAGTAGGTGTAGTGGCAACGGGGCCCGTTGAACCATGTATATTGCTATACTTTACTATCCCACCAGCAGTCAAAAAGGGCACCGTGTCCTTGCTTGCACTAGGGCCCATGGCATCCTTGCAGCGCTACTGCTACTACATACGAGCCACCTCCAGTACTCATGAATGCCTTTGCCTTGTGAATGATCAGTGTTTATTATTTTTATGGTATATTTTTATGGACGTATTTATTGATGTGATTCACTGAGCTGTTTCCGTTATGCTTCTGTGTGTTTGCTTCTCATATACAACTGAGGCATAGAGTACCTGATTCTCAAAATACTTCATACATTTGCACCCACACCATGAGACCCTCGTACCTGAGCAAATGTACCACATGTGAGAATTCACTGACTTTTCCTGCAGGAGGTCTGCAAACTGCGCCAGTCAAAGTCTTCGGGAAAGCTGCCCTGAATTCTTAGTTATGCCTGAGTATTGAAATATCTGCTGGTGTAAGTGCACCTGGTGTACAAAATCGCATACCGAATTGCATTGCTTTTAAGCAGAGGCTCAATTTAGTTTTCTTTTCTTCACAGGGAAGGTATTTTTTTTAGTTAAGAAACCCCTTATTGAGAGTCGAACCTAAGTCGTGGCTCACTCAGACATTTTTCTCCTATCAGGGGGAGAAGGGAGGTCACTAAGACCAGTCTAAAGTCTTCTAAGTATCCTGCCACATAAAAAATAGACCGGGTCATAGATACAGGCAGGGTCAGGCACTTTTCTGAAGGCTCCTGTCCCCATTCTTCGGGCATTATCCAATTATAACTTTTAAAATAGCCTATGTCCTTACTGGGTAGTTGTTATACGCTGAAGGAAAATTAGGGAAACTTTAGCCCGTTTGTTGTTTACTGGGTACACTATGTGCTCCACCTACGACAGAGCAAGCATCATCGAATAAAAACATTTTTAGCTTTCGCAACAACGATTTTCAATTCTGTTAAGGACACGGAGGCAAGGATTATGTTCTCTTTCTTTACTGCCAAAACAACAGCAGCCAATCAAAATATTTATAAATAAAAGCACAAATCCCATTAATATTCCAGTCTGCCAATTATAGCTCCGCCATATCCACAAAACCGAGAAACACCTTGTTGCTGCCTCTTTCTTTGCTAAGCCAGTCCAATCATCAGTGAGGATGAAGCCAAACAACATTTCCAAGATCAGCACCAGAACCACAAACTGTACAGATTTCAGTCTACAGGACAGCAATAGGATTCACTCCCGCCACCACTCTGCATATTCACTTCTTTTGCTCCAAACCTGCAACAAGAGGAAAATTGAACCATAGGCAATACTGCGCTTATAATCAGGGTGGGTAAATTGAAACAATACAGAAATACCACCAATACATATAACTCAATCTATCAATAATATACAATAATATACTCTCCACCATAAACATAGGATGGGATAATCTTCGCCTCCGTGTCCTTAATAGAATCAAAACATTCTTGTTGTGAAAGCTAGAATATTTTTTATTCTATGCCAGGACCGGAGCCTCCAATTTTGCTAGTTCAAAGAAGATTAACAACCACATTTAACATATGAACAACTGGTTTATAATAGTACTGCCTAAATGATGAGTCCGAGGACCAGTCTGCCGATCCCAATATGTCCTTGAGCCGAGAACCCAAAGAGAGAGCCTTAGAGGCCATAACTTCACAAACAGAATATACCCCAAACGTGCTAAAATCAATACCTGCCTCGGCCATAACCCATCGGACTCACCAGGCCAGAGTGGCGGCCACCACAGGCTTATAAGCTTTTTGTACAGCAGTTAAAAGTTGACCTTTAGGATCAGAGTGCAATTATCTAGTACAGTTCTCATAAGTTATTAAACATTGTACCACACAAAATTTCTCTTCGTGAGGAAAAGCCAGATAATCAATCAACTTCAAAAACGTTTTTGTAAGTCTAGAGATAGCAAAAGAAACTTTATCAGGAGTGAATACTCTACATGTTAAATCCAATGCATGAATGTCTGAAATACTCCGACAGAAAACCAGACAAAGCGACATAGCAAGCTTAGCAGACAGTTGCTTCCTGGACAAGAACTCATTGTCCTACCATCTGTGAAACAACCTCAGAGCCAAATTGACGTCCGATAACTGCTCATAACGAGGCTTTGGAGGATTGGACACTCTAATTCTATTTGAGCAACTTACAAACTAATAGGTGAGCCTCAACTGGTTTACTATCAATATGGAAATGACCAGCTGATCAGAAATTGTTTACTGAACTGTAACAACAAGCCTCTTCCGGGTTGCTCAGCTAGGAAATTCAAGATGTCCATCAAACCTGCTACTATGGTATCCAAATCACATTGGACACACTAACCCTTCCAGATCCTCCAATCTGCCTTATATTGCTTGTGATTGAAGGGGGCCCATGCTCGTTGGAGGTATGTAAAATTATGTCCAGTAATTCCTGGCACACAGCAACTTCACCGAAAACCTTCCACTCCATGAGAGGTAAACAGTGTTGCAGTATCAAGGGATAAAGGTCTCCTAGGGGATCATGCAGGATTTCCAGGAACATCGGAAGAGCAACTGGGAGAGCATTTGACATTTTAAGAAGAACCGGGAACCATGGTTGTGCCCCCCAAATCGAGGTCCCCAGGACCACTGTCGCCCCCTGTCACCTCACATGCGCAGGCAATCTTGTGATCATGGCGAAGGAGGAAAAGGCCTACAACAGCCCCTTGGACCAGTCCTGTAAAAACGCGTCTGTTGCTCATGCAAAGGCATCTGGCATCCAACTGAAGAAATATGGAAGCTGGTGATGGAGTTGGGACACAAACAAGTCAATCAGGCAAGGCCTGAGAAGAGTCTGAATCCGCTGAAACATGAGGCTGGGGTGAATGTATGACATTGTTCTGCATTCTGTCCATCAATTGTTGTTTTTGCATTTGTCACCCCAAGTGAGACGGGTATGCCCAGACGCGGGTCCCGTGCTCTCCATGCCACTGGAGTCAAGCTATCCTGGCTGATGAGGGGTGAAACCCCAAAACCGGTCCTAGGATGCTTGGTTCCAGTCCAGGGAGTACCTGGCCTGGCAGTTCGGGATGGGCAGTGGGTCAAGACTGATTTGCATATGGCTGGGTTCAAACTGGAATGACATGATGATCAAAAAAACAATGGATTTACGCCCAGATCTTTGTACTGGGGTGACTATATGACATTGTTCTGCATTCTGTCCATCAATTGTCATTTTTGCATTTGTTACCCCGAGTGGGACGGGTATTCCCAGACGCGGGTCCCATGCTCTCCATTCCACTGGAGTCAAGCTATCCTGGCCGATGAGGGGTGAAACCCTCAAACCGGTCTTAGGATGCTTAGTTCCAGTCGAGAGAGGACCTGGCCTGGCAGTTCGGGCTGGAATGTTCCCATTGGGCACAGGGCCAAGACTGATTTGCATATGGCTGGGTTCAAACTGCAATGGCATGGTGAGCAAAAAAACAATCTTTGTACTTGGGTGAATGTATGACATTATTCTGCATTCTGTCCGTCAATTGTTGTTTTTGCATTTGTCGCCCCGCTTGGGATGTGTATGCCCAGACGTGGGTCCCGTGCTCTCCATGCTACTGGAGTCAAGCTATCCTGGCTGATGAGGGGTGGAACCCAGAAACCGGTCCTAGGATGCTTAGTTCCAGTCAAGGGAGGACCTGGCCTAGGAGGTCGGGCTGGAATGTTCCCATTGGGCACAGGGTCAACACTGATTTGCATATGGCTGGGTTCAAACTGGAATGGCATGGTGAGCAAAAAACAATAGATTTAGGCCCAGATCTTTGTACTGGGGTGAATGTATGACATTGTTCTGCATAATGTCTATCAATTGTTGTTTTTGAAACATGAGAGGGTGCAGCTTCCAGTTGCTTGCATCAGTGAAGAACCTGGAATTCCAGTTTGTAATGACATAAATCTGCCCTGGGAGATACGGTGCAATCACCAAAATGAGATGTTTCAGGTAGAAATGCCAGAAATCTCCGGCGATCTTTACTAGCAACCTAGACTTGCTGCCTTCCGGTTTGTTGATATAACTAACCACCGAGACGCTATCCATTCACAGCAAAGTATAACAATTGTGCTTGTGAGGAGAAAGCATTTGAATAGCAAAAGAACTTGCCAAAAGCTCCAGAAAATTTGGGTCAAGATCCGATTTGTGAGGAGCCCTATGACCTCCAGTGGAGATATGTTCATATCTGGCACCACAACCCCATCTGCTGGCGTCGGATTAAATCACCACGTCTGGTAGCACACCAAAGATAGCCTTACTGTTCCACGTATTCACGTGCATCAGTTACCAGTTCAATTCTCAAATATGGCCAAAATAGAGGATACCCGAAACCTGTTTATCCTCTCAATTGTCCGCAAGGATATCAACTCTTTGCTCAACGTAGATCTCAAGAACTCCTTGATGTCTTTCAATTTCTGGGAAAGAAGTTGAAGAAGCGCATTGAACGAGTCGACCTAGAACCCCAACAACTCTATTTTCTGGGTTGCTATCAGAACAGGCTTGGATTGGTTGATGTTAGAAATGGCGATTTCTGGTTGGCTAGGGCTTGCGCCAAAGCCAGGCAGAAACCACCACTCTAGTCAGGGCTGGGGAGTTTCACGCCAAAGATAACCCCTGCTCACCCCCTGGGTAGCTTCGCACGAGCAGTCAGGCTTATCCCGGAGGTGATGTGTAAAGTGTTTGCGCGCGCACCCAGCAACAACACCCAAGGCCCACCACAAAGGAAACTCCACACAAGGTATTATATAAAAATAGCCTTTGTATTACCAAAACACATTAGATAAAAACACACACTTTACAATGTGCCAACAGGCACGGGCAGAGTTTACAAGGGATTATATGTACAGGGGACAGGGCCACATGGACCACTGTCAGGAATTAGCACTTTGTAGAAATTAGCACTTACAACATAGGAATAATACTTTAGAACATAGCACATACAATCACTGAAGCACTAAATAACACATGTAGCACACGACCAGTAACTACTGGTAACAGGTAAGTACCACCTACGCCACCCTAACCACCTTAGGAAAATATTACGCAGGGAATCAGGACCTCACTAGCACCACCTGTGCTAGGAGAAAAACAACCACCTAAGTATCACAATACCTGTAGGGGTCTAAGCACAGTACACATGATGCATCGCGACACATTCAGAGGTGTAGGGAAGGAAAACACATGATGCATAACATACATTCAGCGGTGTAAAACAAGGCACATGACGCATAAAAACACATTCAGAGGTGCAGGTTAGGAACAATAGTGCAAAACTCACATTAGCCACCACCTGTGGCAGTCCCTAGGCCATCTGGCCTTGAAGGGGCAAGGACGCCCTGTGTCCCCGTGTCAGGGGAAGGCTGCGCAAGCCAAAGCGTAAAGGGGGGCACAACCTACACGTTGCAGCTGCCCACTAAGTGCTGGGCAGCTGGGAAAAGGAGCATGGGCACCACTGTGCCTTGAACACGAGTCTGTCCGCCCTTGGAGCCTTCTAGGCTCTGCACAAATATCTGCCCCGTCGTTGGAGCCTTTGGGGCTCTAACACAAATATGCCCCTAAAGGAGTGGGAGCCTCGTGGGCTCTAGGTCACGAATATGGCCCCCGACAACGTTGGAGCGGCCCGCTGCCTTCCGGGGCCGCTCTGCTCACCAAAGAAATGCCCCCGACGTTTGGAGCCTCTCGGGGGCTCTAGAAGAAATGCCCCCTTGGACGTTGGAGTCCCGCTCGGGGGACTCAGCAAGATACAACGAAGGCCCCCTCCACCTTGGAGCCTCACGGGGCTCGGGAACCAACGTCTCTCTCCTCACACGCTGCCGCTGCCCACGGTCAGGCGGGGCAGCGGGAAAGAGGACTGAGCACGGCGCCCGCAGTGCCCGGCCGCTGCTAAGGGGGGCGGCACCGAGAAACGTGCCCCGTCACACCCCCAGCCACCCAACAGCTGAGCCCAACTCACCGGGGCGAAGGCTCAGATCCCGCTCTGGAACTCAGGCATCCTTCGAACGCCGGCACCACTCCTTGGATCACGCTGGCTTCCTCCGGGCGACGCGGGCTCTCCTTCACCGACGGAGGCGGGGTAGGCTCCCGCCCTCCGTCCGGACTCCAGGCTTACTCTCGTCTTCCTGATCTCCGTCACAGGAGCGCGGGGTGGGCTCCCGTCCGCTTCCTGTTTAGACCACGCCCACGTCCCTCACGGATTGCCTGACTTCCTTGTTTTCCCCGGCCGCGGCGGTGATTCTTGATTTCGGCAATAAGAGGGGTAGGCTCCCTCGTAACAAGGAATACACGGCGGGGTGGGCACCCGCCGTGGGATAACAACAAATAAGCGGGGTGGGCACCCGCCAACGGCAACCAGGAAGTAGGTGGGGTGGGCACCCGCGTTAGTACGGCAAAATAGCAGGGAATCCCTACGTCGGGGTTCCCTCGCTAATGATTGCAGTACCGCGCTGCTGGCCACAAATAAAGCTCTCCTAGCGCTATAAGTGAAAGAAAAGCGCTTCCAGGTGCTTTAGGGGAGAAAGAAGGTCCTCAGAAGTAGGGGGGCAAAGACTGGGCCCAGGGGCCAGCTCACAGGGCCCTCCAGCAGGGAGGCAGTCCCCAGTGGCGGTCTCTCCTGGCGCCCAGCAGCAGCAGGCCCCCCCTCAAAGTAGGATCAGCAAGAGAACAACCTGTAAGGGGACACAGCCCCTTCTTATACACCTTTTCCCTTTGTTGTTGCTCAGGGTGAGGGGAAAAACCAGTCGCAGCTGGTTGGAGAGCACCCTTGATGTGCTCAGCCCCTCACTCTATTCACTGGCAGGGCTAGGGTCATCAGTCGCACCACAGGGGGCGGAGCCAGCATTGTGTGGGGAAAGCCCCGCCCTATTCAGGTCCAAGGTGCACTCCTCCCCAGCCATCCGCATGCTAATCTCACACTCACCACTGGGGCAGACCCACCCAGACTCCTGGAGCCAGGCTCACCAGCCAGCTCCAGCCAATCACACGCCAGACACCTTTTACACTAATATGCCAACTCCTAGAAGTGGCACTTCCGTACATGACATAATCACGCATTATACATCATTGCGAAGCATTCGATCACACGAGTCCGCACATACCAAACTCGAGCCTGCAAACCCCACGCATCAGGAACTACCAGGGACACATACATTCCCCATGCATTCCTATGGGAGGGCAGGCCTATCTCACCACATGCACTCAGAGAGCGCACGCACTTCACTCTGGGACACAGGGAAAGTGCGCAGAAACCAAAAATCACTACCACTAGGTCACCAGTAAAAGCAAAAAAGTTCAGGGGTGAACCTGCCAGAAGGGCCAAGTCCAACAGTTGATGACAAAGCCCAGATCCTTAAGGAGATGAACTGTAAAAGGCAAGTGGTCCAGAAGAAGAACTTGTGACTGAGCCATGAGAATTATGTTTTTCAAATACATAATTCATCTTATGCCCTTCTCTCGGAGTCTCTCCACTACAGGCTGCATCAGCTTGGTAAAGCACCAGGGGGCTGAAGAGATAAAGAAAGGGTGAGCTGTGGATTTGTACCATTGATCCTGCCATTGGAATTGCAAGAACCTTCTGTGAGAGTATAGATACATCAAAGATGTCAGATAGGAGTCCTTCAGGTCCAGACGGGCCATCCAATCACCCTCAATCAACAGATCTCTTAGCAAGTATGTCTCTTCCATTTTGATATGCCTATAGACCACTCCGTGATTAAACTCCCGAAGCTTTGAAACCAGGTGGTGATGTTCCCCCTTTCTTCTGGACAAGGAAAACTGTACTGCAAAAAACCCTGAGATGAGGGAAAGAATAGCAAATTACATCTTTGTGAAGAAGCTTGTGAGTCTCTGAATTTATGAAGGTCATTTCTTGTCGGCAAAAAAGGAGAGGTTGAGGGGTAGTCAGCTTGGATGGAGAACCTACCAGCTCTAAATGGAAACTCATAACTGTCTCCAGAATCCACGGGTCATGGGTAATCTGTTGCCAGTTGTGAACAAACATTTGATTTCTGGTCCCTAGATGCAATTGAGATAAAGGGATACTGCTTACTGGCGAAACTTGAAGATGTGGAGGCCTGGAAGGACCCCCGAAAGAGCGCCTACTTTGTATTCCACTGTTAAAGTGCGACTGATAAGGAAAGAAGCCTTCTCTCCTGGTACCATCTTACCCGCTTCCTCTCTTGTGATACCCACATTCTCAAATTGATTCCTGGACAAATCCTTGTCCTGGCAGGCAAGTAGCCCCTGTTTTGCTTGGCCCTGGCAAAAGGTTTTTTTTTGGGAAACTTTCCTAGGAGACACCTGAGCTTTGTCAATGTCTGTGAAGGTGTTAACAAACTTTCCAATGACCTGACAAACTTCTTTCTAGAGAGGAGGCCATCAGCGGTGGGGCCAGCATCAGCAGTGGCCAAGTCTACTAACTTGGGATCAATGAGCATAAGCAGAGAGTTCTGGGCTCCGAGGGGATGGCAAAGTTGGCAGTTCCCAGGAGGCAAACTGCCCTCTGCAACCCGCATGTCAGGATCTCCAGATCTATCACTGCACTCTTGCACCTTGACAGTATCTCCAAAATCTTTGCCTTGGGACCAGAGAGGTCCAAAGGTTTACCCTGGCACACTTTCCATGCCCTGTAAATAACCTTTTTGGGTCCCTGCAGCAGCTTCAACATGAGAGGAGGGGCAGAGGGGCTGGGAGAGTGAGGACACGTGTGGCCTGAGTGAAAGAGCAAGGTGTTGACTACCTAGAAAGCAGTGATAAGATCAGAAACACTTCAGACAACAGTAGCATTACAATGGCAAATCATAAAGAAACAACATTTAGTAAACCAAGTAACACAGTGACACAAATACCATACTATAAGGGAATACAAAATAGAGACACTTATCTTGACTACCGAACTGCAAAGAAAGAGGCAACAAAAAGGTGTTTCTCAGTTTTGTGGACATGGATTGCTGGACTGGAAAGGAAGTGGAGGTAGGGAGCATGCTTAATGCTCATGGGATTAGTAGTTTTGTATATACATATTTTTTATTGGCTGCTGTATTTTTGGCAGTAAAAAGAGAGGAGCATAGTCTGAGCCTCAGGTACTTACATGGAATCTGCAACCTTGAAGGGCTACCAATGTGTGCCTAAAAGCGGACCAAGCGTGAGGAGGGTAAGAACATAAGAACTTAATTGTTAAGTCATACGGGAGTGGCGCCCGCATCGATCAAAAATTCATCGGAGAACTGAACATTGGGGTTTATGTTGTCCTGCTGAATAGAGGCTGTGGTGTGGTGTTACTAACGTCATGTAGAGTGTTTTCTTTGTGTATTCCCATTTTATGTTTTTCCAATTAGGTTTATGGTATATTTGGTTTCAGTGTTCTTTGTAGAATGTTTATTCTGACTGCGGAGCACAGGGCTCACGGTTCGATCCCTGGCTCCGGCGGCAGCTCAGCTCAGCACCATGTGACTCTGGGCAATAGCTCACTTAATTTCCACAATGGCCCCCAGAGCTTTGAGACCCGTAAGGGTCAGTAGTTCGCACTTTAAAAATATAGATTTACATTTACATTTATATTTTTATTAAGTGGAGACTGTGAATGGCATTTACCAGGTGCAACCTGACTACTGTGGCTGGAATTTCTTCTGCTGGAAAATAAACCTTTTGAAATCATTCTCCTGACATAGGCATATTTGTCTCAGCGTTGGCTTCACTATTGGCGAAAAGGATGGGATATATATCATGTAAGTATTTATTGGTGGTCATGGATGTATTGTCTATGGTGGCGAGACGTTAGAGTTACTAGTGAAATTTGCACTGCTGCAGTTACAAAATTTTTATCTGAGGTTTTTGCCAGAGAGGAAACTGCCAAAGGTATACTTACAGATAATGGATTACAATTAACCTCTGGGGAGATAGAAAGTTTCCTAAGTGACAGGGGAATAACACACACAAAGACCTCTTTCCATCATCCCTAAAGTATTCAAAGTGCAAAAGTAATGGAAACAGGTGGGTTCAAGCTGTGAAGAGAAGGGTGGAAGAGTATATATTTACTCCTCATTTTACCACAGGGGTTAGCCCTTAATCCCAATACTGCCATGAATCCTCCTTGGGTGAAACATTTTAGTGCAAATGTGGGGTGCTCCTACAGTTCTAATGAGGAGTTAAAGGAGAGAGAGAGAGATTGATGTAGTCTAAAAGAAAAGAAACATTTTATCTTTGCAAAACTGTTAAATCAAAGACAGATTGTGTTGGTGATTTAGTAAAGATCAAGTTGCCCGGAAGGAGTCAGGGCATCTCATGCTTTAGCAAATCTTACACGGTAACTAAAGTGTTTCGCAGAGCATCCAAAATGGATGATGGGAGAATTTGTCATTCCGACTGGATTGTAGTTGTTGGGTAATTTGTCTAAATGATGACCTTTGGGGGTCTATTTCATATTCAGTCCTGTTTGAGGGGGGAGGGTTGTGGTACTGTGTTGTTAAAGTTATGTAGAGTATTTTCCTTGTTTATTCCCTTTTTATATTTCCTCCGATTAGGTTTATGGTAGATTCGGTTTTCGTGATCTTTATAGAATGTTTGGGGCCGATTCACAGAACAAACTTAAGACAAAATCCTAAACTTAGTACCATTTTGGTATTCACAGAATGCACTTACTACTTCTGGTATTCACAGAATGAACTTACTACTTTTTCGATTCACAGAATAAACTTACTACTTTTGCTATTCACAGAATGGATTTACGACTACTAAACTTACGTCCGCACTCGGGCCTGGAATTCCGGCCCGGAGGCGGAGCTTCCGGCCCGGAGGCGGAGCTTCCGGGCCGGAGGCGGGGCTTCCGGGCCAGAGGCGGAGCTTCCGGACCACAGGTGGAGATTTTGGCCATGGCTAAATCTCCGCCACTGGCCGGAATCCCCACCTTCGGGCCGGAAGCTCCGCCTCCGGCCCGGAAGCCCCGCCTCCGGCCCGGAAGCTCCGCCTCCGGGCCGGAATTTCCGACCCGAGTGCGGACGTAAGTTTAGTAGTCGTAAATCCATTCTGTGAATAGCAAAAGTAGTAAGTTTATTCTGTGAATCGAAAAAGTAGTAAGTTCATTCTGTGAATACCAGAAGTAGTAAGTGCATTCTGTGAATACCAAAATGGTACTAAGTTTAGGATTTTGTCTTAAGTTTGTTCTGTGAATCGGGCCCCTTATGTTTGAGAGGAGAGTGTGAATGGCAGTTATCAGGAGCCACGTGACTACTGTGGATGAAGTTTCTTCTTCTAGATAAATAAACCTTTCGAAATCATTCTCCTGACATTAGCATATTTGTTTCTATGTTGGATTTGCTACTTTAGAGGCATTCCTCCAACAATGGTTGCAGAACTAGAACCGTGAAATGGATATGTAATTTGGCACTTATTTACAAGCCCCTTGTGCTACCGGTGCCTCACTTTTTGTGACGCACTGCTGGCGCAACCTCTTGCCCCATATTTACAAGAACACATAAAGGCACCCTGTGTGGTTTTCCTGTCCTTGTAAATATGGGCCCTTCTCACCCAACACTTTGCGTGAAAGTGCCTTGACATGGGTGATGCTGTGGGTGTTCCCACGCAACACCCATGTATTCTGCTGCATTTCCAGATTTACAAACATTTTTAGACCTGGAAATGCGTCAGAATACCACGCCACCCCGGGGGTGGCGTAGAGAGACGCAACGAGGAGAAATGCTTACATTTCTCTTAGTTTTTAGGTCTCGCCTAGGCAGCGCGCATGCGCTGCACTAGGAGATGACCTGTAGGAATTAGTCAGCTCTTTTTCAGCGCTCGTGCTTGTGCTGGCATCCACCTTGCGGGAGCGAGCAGTGGCGCATGTGCTAATTGAAAAACACAGATGGTCCGCGCGCTGCTGCTTGCTATTGCAAGGGGTATACTAGCACAAGCACGAGTGTTTAGCATGAGTGCTTATTTTTGTTTAGCCTCAGCTTGCCTTTCCGCCCCTACACCACCTCCCGCCCATTGCTGTCTTTCAGGCTTGTTTTTGTTTAGCCTCAGCTCACTCACCGTCCTTACACCACCTCCCGCCCATTCCTTTGTTTGATGCTTTTACTTTCTGTGCGAGGCACGCGCACTTGTTTTCCTTCTAAACAGTGCATGGTTAGCTGCTGAAGGTGCCTCCTTGTTCTGCTATGTTCTGAACTCACTCGCTACACAGTCCACGTCTCTACTCTCCGCTATAGCTCTCTATCCCGTCCTCCTGGGGCTTCCTCACTCTCGCTGCCTTCATAAAAATCTTTGTCTGATACCAACATCAGCAGTTAGTACGTGTAGCCCTCAGGTCTCCCTCTTGTGTGCCACCCTTTTGATACTACGCACTCTCCTATTATTCCATGTCTGTCCTCCTTGTATTCCATGTCTGTCCTCCTTGTATTCCATGTCCGTCCTCCTTGTATTCCATGTTTCTCCTCCTTGTATTCCGTGTCTGTCCTCCTTTTAGTCCGTGTCTATCCTCCTTTTAGTCCGTGTCTGTCCCTTTTAGTCCGTGTCTGTCCTCCTTTTAGTCTCTGTCAGTCCTCCTTTTAGTCCGAGCCTGTCCTCCTTTTAGTCCATGTCTGTCTTTAGTCCGTGTCTGTACTCCTTTTAATCCGTCCTCCTTTTAGCCCGTGTATGTCCTCCTTCGTGTCTGTCCTGTCCTCCTTCGTGTCTGTCCTCCTTTTAGTCCGTGTCTGTCCTGCTTTTAGTCTCTGTCAGTCCTCCTTTTAGTCCGAGCCTGTCCTCCTTTTAGTCTGTGTCTGTCTTTAGTCCGTGTCTGTACTCCTTTTAGTCCTGGTCTGTCCTCCTTTTAGTCTGTGTCTCTCCTCCTTCTATTCCGTGTCTCTCCTCCTTCTAATGCACCCAGCCATCACTCACAATCAACTCACTCTGAGTTCACATTCTGCTAACCCCACCCATTCATCACTCACCATCCTCTCTCTCAATGCACCTTCTTCCTATGCCACCCAGTCATCACTCACCATCCTCATCATTCACCATCCTCCTACGCCATTTACATCACCCACCATCCTCTCTCTGAGTGCACCTTCTTCTAGCGCCACCCAGTCATCACTCACCATCCTCTCTGAGTGCACCTTCTTCCTACGCCAACCAGTCATCACTGACTAACCTCTCTGAGTGCACATTCTTCTAGCACCACCCAGTCATCACTCACCATCCTCTCTCTGAGTGCACCTTCTTCCTATGAGTCGCAGTCCTCACTCACCATCCTCTGGGTGCACCTTCTAGCGCCACCCAGTCATCACTCACTAACCTCTGAGTGCACATTCTTCTAGCACTTCCCAGTCATCACTCACTAACCTCTTTGAGTGCACATTCTTCCTACGACTCGCAGTCCTCACTCACCATTCTCTCTTGAGTGCACCTCCTTCTAGCGCCACCCAGTCAGCACTCACCATCCTCTGAGTGCATCTTATTCCTACGCCGCCTCGCAGTGCTCACTTGCCATCATCACTCTGACTGAACCCCTGAATTTCAGCAAAGCTTGACCTCGCAGGACAGGTGTTCAGTTACCAGAGTAGGCGCAGGATGATGCACTGAGCTGCTTCCCGTCTATGAGCCCTCTCCATGTCTATACCATTATGGCAGATTGACAACCCCCTTACTGAAAGCTGCACGTGTGTAAGTAATCCTAAATATTCTTAGAAAACATCCACATGTTTTTGGATGAATAGTTAGAAATGAAGGTTTCAGAGAGCGGTTTTCCATCACGCCACTGACCCTTTTGTCCTTGTAGTTTGTTGACCCGGAAGTGGCAAGATTGGAGCCGGAATCCTGCCCTCCTGTGTACCAGAAATGTGTCCTCTATACCAGAAATCTGCCCTCCAGACCTGGGTCGGGGAAGTAGCTTCAGCCAGTGCTTGCTGTTGAGATGTGGAGAGTAACCTTTTGGGTATGGGTCTCAATGTCTGCAGGACCGGCTCACCCTTTCATCCTTCTGAAGTCAATCCAACCCCATTCCACCGGCTAGTAATATCTCCATGCTTGGAAACAACGACGTCCATGGAGGAAGGAAACGCTAGAAATGAACTTTCATCTCAAATGGGGCACAGCCGTTTTGCGACAATGATTCCACTCTGTAAAATGTGTTATGTATGTAATGCATGTTATTGTTGCTTGGAACTTGTATAGTCCAGATAACATTCACTTACATTTTTTGGGAATATGTCACACCCACCAGAGATGGTCTTAAAACCCTCGAGTAGCTCGACCGTTCCAGGTTCTTTTGTCGCATTCTGATAAATATAGACCTCATTTTAGAAATGGAGCAGCAGGGCTGTATATCCCAGAGTGCAAAGTGAAAACCTGGAGTGAATGAGCTACTTAGCTATGGAATTGAAAATGTGAGCGCTCTGGCTTAGCCATCTAAACTGCAACCTATAGAAGAACCCAAGAGGGCACACTTTTCTGCTACCCCTTGTGCCAGAAGGCCACTGTTCCATATTTTGTTGTCACAATGTAGCCTCTTTTTAACATCCACTTTAGGGAGGTCAGCACAATATGGAAATCTCTTCAAGCTCAATGAAGCTTGTGTTATAAACAAGCATTGGCATAGCCAATAGGTCTCGCCTTTGGGACCTTATAAGTGTTTAGCCATGCAACAGTTGATGTTGTTGCACCAAGCATATTGTGCTGAATAACTAAATACTTACAAGGTCCCAAAGGCGAGACCTATTGGCTATGCCAATGCTTGTTTCCTCTTTCTAGGGGTGCTGCATTCTGCAGCACACATAGGAAGAGGAAATCACCTCTTTTTATTTTTTGTTGTTCTGCTTTTTGTGCAGGAAGGTACACCATCCTGCACAGTAACAATCTCCTCGCAATGCAGGCACCCTTGCACCATGTCACAGGGATGTCTGCATGGCACATGGCAGCTGATTGTGTGCACCAGCGCAGGGGAACGGAAAGGGATGCGTCATATTGTTAGAAATATGACGCATACCTGTGCTTTGAAAGTGCTGCAGCATGGCACAACTAAAGGGCTTGCGTTGCCGCGCAGCAGCACTTTCTTGTAAATAAGGCCCTTCTAATGTTATGATTCCTATGGTTGGCTTACATTAGACTGTTATATTATGTATTGGGCTGGCAGGGAAATGCAAATTCCACTCTTTCTTTGCTCAGCGATTGAAGGTAGGCTGCTTTGCTGTTACCTTTAAAAATATTTATAAATTATATGGGGATGTGAAAGTTTGAAACAGGGAAGAATGTTCAGATGTGGATATTTTCTCACATGTATAGATTTTTTTTATTATAAGGCATTACTGTAAGGGGCTGAAATTTCTTTCACTTAGTGGAATGAATTATGATTAATCTTATAGGAGAATCACCGGCAGAAGGATGCAGTGCATCTCACTATGTGGATAAGGTGTTGGGTGTAATGCTTTCAAGTCCTGAAAAGAGCATAGAATCCTCTGTAATTCACATATCAATAACTGTCTCCGTGTCATAAACACATGGATGATAAATAACAACCTAAAACTCATTACCACAAAGCAGAGATTATGAACTGTGGACAATGGCAAACGTACCAGCCTACCCCCATATGGCCTAAGGAATTTCAAGCCCCTCCTACAATATCAAGAGAAGTTTGAAACCTAGGAGTAGCTGTAGATTCAGACCTATCATTGATACCACATGCTAACAATGTCACAAAGAGGTGCTTCTGCATGATAAAAACACTATGTTGCATCTTCCCATACTTTGCACTGCAGCATCAACGCAAGCCATCTTCACACTCGTAATCTCTAAGCTTTATGTTAACAGCCTAATCCTTTGTGCAACCACATTCATCATACACAAAATTCAACTTATCCAAAATGCTGCCGCAAGGCATTTTCTCCACCTTCACCCAAAAGAGTGCCTGACTCCAGTCCTGCAATCGCTCCACTGGCTACCTATAGCCAAGAGGGCAATGTTCAAGGCACTCTGCATTGTCCACATAGTTTCCCAAGGAAAAGGACCACTATACCTACAAGTTAAATTCAAGCAATACAAAGCAAATAGACCACTGCACACCAGGCTTGCACCACTTGATGTCATGCCACTTTCCTGTAAATCTGTGTAAGGCACTGCTTTCTCAGTACAAGCCGCATAGCTTGGGAACTCACTGCCAGCCAGCATTAGAAGCACCTGGGAGCATATACACTTCCAAAAACAGTTAAAAATATGGCTGTTTCCTAGATAACTGCACCATCCACATCCAACAGCAGAGCCCAGACAACAGTTGCACCCTCAAGCGCAATCAACAGCCTACAACCCACAAAGTGCAAACAACTCAAACAGCAAACTGCTTTCAATATGCACTGAAGCTAAGAAGCACCGACCTATGGTTTACTGTGCCATTATATAGTTATGTTCCTTCATAAATAACAGTTATGGCCCACAATAAAAACAATACCATAATGCGCAGCAGTCAGCAACAAATTATAACATACGCATTTTGAATTCACATAAGACATTTCTGCAATCAGGGTTGTCCACCACTGGAACTGTACAGCAAAAATAAAAACATCACCGAACAGACATGTAGTGACTGAAGAGATCTGTTCCACATAGCTGGATACTTCATAGGACTTTAATATAGTCCACCACTGCAGGTCCGAAATATCTGTACAATCTGACAGCTTCTTTACAGCTAACAAAGGCACTCAGATACGGGATAATAATAAAAATGTCCATCCCAACAGATCCCTCCACTTCTCTCTCCTTCAAACCGGCCCAGGACCACAACTATGCACAACATCTCAGATTGAACAACCCAATGCTGTAGCCAGCTATGTAGACTATATCATATGAGATACCATAAAGGGACCTGCAGAGCCGTCCAAAGCTGCCAGCATACTGTAAACCAAAAGAATTGTGTGTGTGTCTCATACGCTTCCTCATCCAACACACTGCTATGATCTGCGTCCTACAACACAATAACCACCCCTCAGTGGTCATCACACATGACGTGGAAACACTTCCCACATAGGATCAAAACAAAGGCAACATCCTTCCAACCACAAATGGTACACACTTTTGCGTGCAACATATGTAGGGAAGAGCTTTAGCTCCCCACTTGGGGTTAGTAAGTGCTATATAAATCATGCACTACAATAAAAAACAATCTATTGTTACCAGTGAGCTTTGCTTTGCCCAGAGGGGTCTTTCTCTA
The DNA here is from genome assembly GCF_964204655.1 of Triturus cristatus. NCBI lineage: Eukaryota > Metazoa > Chordata > Amphibia > Caudata > Salamandridae > Triturus > Triturus cristatus. The sequence continues at coordinate 270,422,363 of NC_140590.1, read as the reverse complement.
TCACTTCATGCTATTGGCTAGTTGGAAGATTCTTTCATCTGCAATGGAATCCTTGCATTGCAAAGCCTGAGGGACTATTTTACAACTGTCACCCTCTCCTTGTGTCTGTTCCTTGTTGCTTGTGCCTACTCCTTCCCCTTTTCGCTTTTGTGTCTGCTCCTCGTGGCTGCCCCTCAATCTCTTTGTTCACTCCCAACCCCCATCTTTCTTTCCCCTGTATGTTTCTTCACGTTCCTCTCACCCGTCCCTTCCTCTTGTTGCTCCTTTCCACCATTCCCACTTTCCCCTGGTATGTTCATTGAAGCTATCGCAGCTTCTCATCATTGCTGCCCCCAACATAAACCAGCTTTTATTTCTATAAAATGAAGGTCCTCGTGCCAGCTCCTCCAACAACACTTCTCCTGTCCAGCTTGCTTGCAGTCTGCTACCCTCTGCTGTCTGTCTACCTGCTGTCCTCGGTTTGTGCCTCCTCTGCTTGTTTCTTGCTGTTTTGCCTTTTCTGCTTGTTTTTCTGCCCTGGTTTGCCTTTTGTCATTTTTTGCCCTCCATTTTGCCTTTTCTATTCGCTTTTCTGCTTTCTGTTTGGCTTTTTATGGTTGTTTTCCTGCCCCCGTTTTGCCTTTTCTTGTTGCTCATTGTCTGCCCTCTGTTTTGCCTTTTTCTGCTCGTTTCGTCCCTCTTTCCGCTGTTTGCTCAAGGCCTGGCTGTTTGAAGTAGACCTCGCATCCCAGCGCCCAGACACCCCCAGAGGTGACAGTGTCACATTCTACAAATGCTGATTGATTGATTTATCGATTTATTGAAAAAGGCATGGCAAGAGAGCTTTCAATATTCCCAGGTGTTCTTTTCTTTATTTCTATGACAGCAAAACAAAAGAAGGGCTATAAAGAAGGCTTGTTTGGCATCCAGCCTTTTTTTTACACACACACACAGAGAAAAACTAGGCTGTAATAAAGACAAAGGAAGCTTTCAATATAGTTCAACTTCCTTTAATTACAAGTTCCTGGCTTAAAAATGCAAGCTCTCTGTTTGCATACATTAGCCAGTGGTAGCTGTTCCGCTAATGCGTAGAAACGTCGCCCCACTGCTTTTCAGCAGTGTAAATAAAGGAAAAATACAATAAAAACTCAATGCTATTATCATTTTATCTTTTCCTGCTGAGGCAGCTTTGCGGGCGGGTGAGGCTGCTTTGCTAATAGAGCAGGAGGAGTGTTGGGCACTCTCTAAGTGCACTTGAATGTTTGGCCAGCCGTCTCAGTCATGCACACTTTTCATATTCTCCACCCAGGCTGCATTACAGCCAGGGTGGAGAACATGCCCAGGCTCCCAGGCCCCATCTGAGCGTGAACCACAGTGCTCAATACTGCCTTTGCCAGTGCTTGTTTGGTGTGAATGCATTCAGTACATTTTTACAGAGGTTGCATTACAAAATTATGCTGGGTGTACTTCAAAGAGTTAATTTTATGCATATGTAGAGAGTTGGGTTCAAGAACTCTGGTTCATGAATCGATTTTGAATTCGGAAAAAACAAATCTGATTGGCAGATTTAGCCGTTTTTCGCATCATACTTGTAATCCTCGAATGGTTTGGAAAATGCTGCAATCTGATTGGCTATCAGTGGGCTGGGTCTCACCGGTGCTGAGCACCGGCAGTTTTTTACAGGGGGCCTCGAAACGGTTCTCTATCGAGCTCTGTTTTGTGCCCTGGACAGGCAGTCCAGTTTTTTCGAACTGCAGTGACAGCAGGCACATCGATATGCGCATGCTCACACTGCCATCACGTCTCACTACTGGAGAAGTTACAGCATAACCTCATGCCAGGAGAGCCTCGTAGGGGTAGGGAAATCCTTTAAAGAGTCATTATCTCTATGGATTTCCCTTCTCTTTTTGGAACTCAGGAGCAGCAACATTGTCGTGGTGTCATCAGGGCTGTAAGTGGAAGCTTTTTCAATATTATACGTAAGCCCTAGTTGCTGCTTATTTATCTTATGCAACTAACAACCATTGACAAAGCCAATAGTCCTGACTTGTTGTAGGTATGATGTTACTTGTATCATATTATAACTAGATGCAATGACAGAAACAGCAAAATACAAGTCGGGCGGTACACTATGCTAAGCACAGATTTGTATCCTATGTGTTTTAAGCCACGCCCTTAATTACATTGGCCACGCCCCTGTGAAAGACCCCCCAGTTTTTTCATCCCACTTAAAGCCCTGGGTGCAGGGCAATGGCAAAGTCAACCCACTGCTGCGCACGACCCTTGCTTTAGTCAGGGGCCAGAGTATAATGACAAAACAAAAAAGTCACTGATAAAAACATTGCTAACGGGAAATGAGGGTTACTTATTCAAAAGATAAATAATGTATTATAAAAAAAGTAATTTAGATTAAGGGATGTTATGGTAAGGTACAAAACCTAAAAAGCTGTGTTATTCACTGGTTATTGTGAGGAACGCAACCCTGAGCTCCCCTCTAGCCCTGAACATGATCTTACATCTAATGCCACAGATAACACCACTAATAACATAATAACATCAATAAAGCTGCTTTGGAGTACAGGATCGAAGGTTGGGACCTCCCCAAAAGCAGGCTCCGCACCCAGAACAGGTTGGGCATGTCCTGCTGGGCGTAGGGTAGCGGATTCCAAGGGCTGGCTACAGGTTAGGAGTCTGCCTCGATATAGATATGGGATTGGGGTGTAGGACAAGGTGAGGTTGGAAACTCTGGAAAACAGGATCCATATTCCCGCTGTTCGTACTCAATTCTCACTAGTGGTTTCCCACTTCCTTCAGCGGGTCTTACTCTATTCCCACCAGTGAAGCCTCCTGCACCGGTCCCGGCCAGTCTAAAACCAGTGCAAGCGTGAACTCCAGCCCAGTGTTTCTCTCTCTCTCCACCCCGTCCAACCCCAGGTTGCTACATCGAGTTCACGTTGCTCATTCATGTAGGGGCTCGAAGATTGTGGATTTCAGCTAGTCACCTCAGCAAGAACCTGAAAGACATTGAACCCAAAGGGGGCTGGAGCGCTCTGGGTGGGTTTGAAGGGCCAGCCATGCTACTCCACTACACTGGGCATGTCCTTTAGCAACTGAAATTCATTCATATTTTTGGGATGGTGGTGTTCATCTTAAGGACTGACCCCGCTCTATGCGAGTTACCCTTGATGTGAGCGATGACCTCAGCACCCTTCCAACTCATTTTGAGGTCATGTCCAGTAAATTGGGGGAATTGCGGTTTCCTTGCTAACGATGAGTGGCAGAATGCTCACACAACCTAATATTTAAAATGTAAAATCTAATAAATATTTAAAACCTCTGGACACCCTCTGCATCTCCATCCCGTGTATCTCCAATGGCAAAAAATGTACATTTAAAGTCAAAAGATCTACAATTTTATAATAATTTGGTCTGATTCTTGTACATTTGCGTTTTTATGAAGAATGTGTTTTTGAAGACCCAGAATTCTAAGACAAGAATACTAACACATGCCAACAGAGTTGAAGAAATGTTTAATTGCTTTCATGAAAAGATAGTGTGGTTATTCCACACTGCGTTTGGTCCCCGGCGTATTCCACACGATACATCCTAAATAATCCCTGATCCACATAAACCATTCAACGTCATTAAACTGACAACTTAAACATTACACAAAATATATTTCAGTGCTCAAGTGTGTACAGAACAATAATAATGATAAATAGATATGTATATTACATAGATATGCATTTATATATATTAATAGTACATTATATATATACATTAATAGTCTTCATATACCCTATATATACAAACGTTATCTTACCATGGCGTGGGCCTATGGGTAATTGATAAGGGGGAACTCACTCAGTGGTTCATAGGTTCAGGGATTCACAGAGCTGGATTTATGGTGGGAGGGGAATAGATTGACCCTTGGGTTTTGGAGACTCCTCTATAAAGTCTGGGGCTTACACAGGCCTTCAACTTCGGCTAGGTGTTGGAAGGAGTCCTTTTATAAGAAGAACATTCTTGGCCTGTTTTTGAAGGGTGGCCAGTTTAGAAAAGGGACTAAAGTGGGGAGAGAGTGGGTAATTATCCAATTTTTTAAGGGAACTGTGGTATTTGGGGTCTTACAGCCTCAAGGGCTAGATAAGAGAGGGAAAGATAGACGGATAAATTTAATGTGGTGGATCTTAAGGGTTCTGTATTCACCGACCTTTGGAATGGATAGATGATGGGTTGTTAAGCCGAGTGCACTGAAGCGGTTGCAGTGTTTATTGACAGGGTAATTTCAGGGTTCAGTGGGGTATAGGAATGTCATAGAGCAGTCACTGTTTTCACTTTCAAAGTGCTCAGGATGGACAAAGGGCAGGGACAGATTCAGTTCAGCTTGCCCAAAAGACTTTCTGGGTCTTCGTGGCTTTCAGGATTGGGTGGCCATATTGTTTTTTGGGGAAAGGCTGAATGATGGTGACCACCCAACCACTGCTATAGCATAAGGCATGAGACTGGTCCAGGAACAACCACACCAGCCCAGTAGATGTCCTGGTTTAACTCTCTTGGAAAGTGTGGCAGAAAGCTAGAAAAGAAGCAATACCAGCAAAGCGAGACACTGGGTCTCCCAATGCAAAGGCGTGCTTAGGCGGGAGAGAATGAGTATTTTAGGGGTCACAAGCTTCAAGGTCATCAGGCCCTTTAGTGATGGGACACGTGTCCCTTCAATTCTTCCAGGAAGTGCTTCTGACAAAACAAGTGCAAAACAATTCAGTCTTTTTGGTCTGCCTGCTGCTGAGCAGCCGGTGATTCAGTGTGCTGGCGCTGCTCGGCATTCATGTTTTCTCTCCATAGTCTTTCATTATTGAAAGTTCAAGGAGGGACAGAGATTTGATCTCACTGGCTGAACAATGGATTCCTTGCTCCCAGTGCAATACTCCCCAGGTAACTCCCCAGGTAACAGCAGAGATAATACAGTACAATAAAACGTGAACACCATTGCTCCTTCTAGAGACCTGAAAACGTCAGCTCCCTCTCTTGGTGTCAGAGTGTCCCAGAAGCCATGGCACTGCCTGTTCATCACCACTTCCTGAAAGAGGATAAGTGCTGGAGTTATCTCTATGACAACATTGGCGACTTCCTCTTGAAGACACCACCAGGAAGGTCATAGCTATACTATTTAGTTTCACTTTCTGTTTTCAGCACAGTGATTGTTTCTACTGTCAACAGATTTACGTCCAAGCTCAAGATGTCGCACAGTAACCTGGGCTTGGCGCCAACGTGTCCCCTGAGTTTCATTGGGGAGGCCTCACCACCAAAGGCTACATCTGAGGTAGTGTCCCGGGCTTTAAGAGTCCGCTCTTTAAAGGGTTTGACCTTCCCTAGCGGTGCTGCCTGGGGCCTAGTGCTTGATAAATGTCAGAGCTGCAGTGCTGGGTAAGGTCCCAGGAGTCAGAAGTCCGGTTTAGGTGTCCAGCAGATGCTGGGCCCAAGCAGTCCTGAGGGCCGCATGGCGGGCGGGCAGGGAGCGTCGGCGCCGTCCATAGCCTTGTGGGTCCCGTGTGTTTTTGTTGGAGTCGTCCTTGCCGTAGTTGTAGCCCAGGCGGTAAAGCATGCTGGCAAGGTTCTGCGTTTGGCAGGTGCCCAGGTGGCAGCCTCGCATAGCAATGGCCGGTGGGACATGGCGCTTTTCTCTCCGGTGAGGCACGGCCCTGTGAGAGGAAAACATTTCAAAAGATTAAGAACATGCAGTGGGAATTAAAGGCACGTCTTGCAGCAGCACCAAGTTTGTACACCTGAACAGAGCCAATGTACTCACACTCGCCCGCGAGAAACAAAGAGCGAGAGGGGGGAGCATTGTTTGATGGAAGAACCCCCCATGACCACGGTTTTACCTTAAAAGGCCATTTATTAAGACAAGGTTGCAAACTTACATTAGCTTAGTTCATATTACCAAATAACATCAAACTTCATAAAACTGACACTCCCATTCCTGCCGTACCCATTCAAACTTCACGCCAACTTTCATCCCAAAGCCTACATGCCTTGCTTCATTCTTCCCTCTGCCACTCACCGAGCTCCTTCCATACATCCAGACTCGCCTTTCTTTACCCTACCAAACACCCTCCAGTGAAACTCTTTTCCTGCTCAACGAAATCCTACACACCATCTTTTGTCACCTGCGCCCGCTTCTTTCCCCAGAGGGGGCGGATACGCCTGCATGTGACTCTCCACCCCAAGATACCGCCTACGCCCTGCAACCTGTTCTATCCTGGCAAAACCGCTGTAGCGATTGAGCGCCAATGAAACCCTATAACATGCAGGGCGGGCGGGTGGTCCTCACAGAAAACCCTCTACTGAAGATTCCCGGAGGTGCCTGGAGTCAGGAAGAGGCATGACACCTAGTGACCACACCGTCATCCGCTTCAGTCAACACGCATACACAGACATCACCCAAAGATTACACTGACACTTTATTTGTGGGTGAAGAACTGCTGCAGGTCTAAACCTATCCTTATCCGCTTCCTGTGTTTCACCCATGTAGCACCCCGGGGGAAGACTACTCTGCCACCGTCACTTCCCCCGGGGGCCATCAAAAGAAAAGGAGGGGGAGAATTAAAGGGGAGAAAAGCAGATGGGGTGGAAGCAGGAGAGAGAGAAGGGGGACAAACAGCGAGTGGGAGATTCTTACCCGTGGTGAGAGCTGGAGACACCGCCTGCCTCCTCGGGCCGCACGTACAGAGCGCTTCCCTGGGGCTGAAGGGCTGCGGCCAGGGGCGCGGGCTCTCCCTCTGACCTCCGTGTCCGTAGAGCCTTCAGCCTCTCCAGGAAGGACGCCACTGGGGGAGGATGGCGTCTGGGAGGTCTGCAGAGAAAGGAAATGAAGGAACGTCAGTACCAGACAGAATATTGCACTAGTTTGGTTACAGAATAGCCTAAGTGTGTAAGAAGTGAGGGAGAAATACTCCCAATGCTGGTTCACTGGAGGCTAAGCACGTTTTATACTGTGATTAAGAAGGGTGCAGTGACGCAACAGCTATCCCTGTGGCCGAGGCAGGCCCGCAAACCGTCCCACAGAGCTTAATTTATGCCCCACTCTAGCCAGCCGCTCGACTTCACTGCTGCCACTGGGTGGGGGGAGGGGGTGTCACTGGTGCCCCGGCGTATGTCACCTCATGGAGCTCAGCCAATGCTCTGAATGGCCACTGAGGATCACTATTGATCCAGATTTTCAGAACAACCATGTAAATGTATACATTTAGAGTGATTGTTTGTTCATTGACCTCGTATATACATCATAGCAATGCGGCATCGTCTATTGCCCTTGTATACTCTCACTGGACCCCTGAACCTCAATCAATGCTTCACCTTGACTTGCAAATCGTCTGTCTCCAGCCAATGTAATGTGAATAACCCTACCCTACCCGGGGCATTGCCATACTCCAACACGCCACTGCATGTCGCTGCTGCACCCTTCTCTGCCACCAGACCCTTCAATAATACAGTACACTTACAAGTTACAACTGGACATCTGTGCTGCACCAACGATACTCCGCCATGGCTCAGACAATGCAATACTGTAACTAGCCACTAGACGCCGCTACTACACCATGACAGCTACCACTCTCGAAACTCCACCACCCCCGCGTCTCATCAACCACCGAATGTCAGCTGCCCCAAACTCACCGGTCATTGCCTCCGTCCCAGTCGGTGTCGCTGATTGATGATGCCACGGTTCCACATATAAGGACTAGGAGCAGGCAGAGCGGAGTCATGTTCTCTCTCACTGACCTATGAGGGAAAAGAAGAGCCATTATTCTCACTGTCCTTATCCCCGTCAGAGGTTTACACGAAGAAACTCTCGCATCCGAGAAGGCGGGCATAGGAAAAGGCCTATAGAGAAGTGGAACCAGTTCAGTGAAGACATTCCGCCCGAATACACAGAAGCCCAGAAGGAGCATTATCAGTCAGACTCGTGCCTCGCTGCCCCGCCCCGTTCTGCCTATCAACCCCGCCAGGCCCCTGAGCTGGGCATGCGGCCGCTGCCGTGTCTAGTCTTGTCAGGTAGCGCTTGGCTTCCGTGTATCGAAGCTTTGAGCCGACATTCGATGAAGCACTGGACATGTATATTAATCGAGGAGACGAGACGTGACCTCTCTCCACATCCCCTCTCTTGGGATGACAGTCACAGCCCTCAAACTAAACAAAGACGTCTCTTCTCCAAAACGTCGGCAGTGCTGAGGCGGCGTCGGGCGCGTGAGGCTCCGCTTTGAGCGGTCAATAGGACAAGTTCAACGTCAGTCACTTGACTTGACAGGCTCGTCTCTGAATGGCTAGTGAGGTTGTCGCGTGCCACATAGCTAAGCCCAGGGGGTTGTATATGAGGTGTGTTAGTCATGTCATGTTGAGAGCACATAGTGTTAAGCCCCCCACCCCCTGGGCTCAGACTCCATACACATACGAGCCTTGCCTCTACTCACATGGCGCAGTTATTTGGTGTTGTTGTTTGGGGCAGAATAGAGAGGGGGCACTTCTAGTACTGTGAATAGCGGCACTGAAAAGGGGGAGGAGGGGTGTAAGGAGTAGAGGGGGCATAGCCGGACACGCTACTCAGAGACCCAGAATAGCGCCCAAAGACCAACTTCACGTCTCGGTTTGCGCTCTCACAGGGAGGAGTCCGCGCTCAGACCCAGCGCTCTAGGGGCGCTGGGCCGGTGCTTTCTTTGGCTGGAGGAGGGAGGGGGGTGTATTTAGAGCTGAGGCTATAAATCTGCGTCGGAGCAGACAGGGACATTCTGCGGATCGCTGGCTCCTGCGGGATATTTATACATCAGGTGCCCCTGCCAGGGGAAGGTAGTTTGATACGTTTGCAGTTTTTAGTGCTCCTGGCTCGGTGCCTCACCCCCCCCCCCCCCCCCACACCCTCCCAGGAGACCATCCATATCCCTATGTTAGACGTGACACAAGTCGCATTACTGTGATAAAGGCACAGTGAGTGTGTGAGGGAACTGGTCCCGCCTGCCCCGGGAAAGCGCGGGAGGCCAGCCATCTCAAATGGCGGGAGGGCAGGGCCTGGGTGATGAAACATTGCATCAGCTCACGTGCGCACCTGCTGCACACTGCAGCCCCGGGCAGGCACTGCGGGGGCAGGAAGGCATGCAGGCGCATCAAGGGCAGTCAGGGACGCTTCGTGAGCAGGCAGGCGTGGTGCATCCTGCAGGGGTGACCAGGCATAGGCCAGGACTGCAGAGGCGTTCTGGTGCAGGCATGATCCATTTGCAATTGATATGTGGATACAAGCGGGCGTTGAGTAGATCTGTGAGAAGATGTGGCGCAAGCGGCTAACGGTGCAGGCAGCTGTGGTGTAGCATGGAGTTGGTGCCGGCACAGGCAGTCTTGGCTTTCAACAGGCAGGAATGATGCCAGAGTTTGCGGCACAGCCATGCGGTGGGTGCAGGCAGATTTGAAACAAGCTGTCATGGTCCAGAAAGTCATGGACGGGGGCGGATATCCTAAGCGCTCTGTGTTAATAGGTGTCGGGTAAATATTTGCAAGCAAGTGTCCTATTTGCATATACGGCGCAGGCAGGTACTGCCAGGCAGCAGTTGTGAATCATGGATGCATAGGATGAGTGCTGACACGTGTGATGAAGGGAAAGATGCAGTCCAGGCAGATCTGTGTGCTGTGAGTTTACTCTGTTGTGGGCAGCTGTGGTGCAGCGTGAGCGGGACGCGGTGCAGGAGTGAATAACTTTTCTGTAAGTCACTACTTTAAAGGGTCGTCTTCGGCGCCGATGCCCTTCCTGACAGGGTGAGGGGTGGATATCTGCAGGGTCAACAGTTCTGGCAGGGCACCATGTAAAGCTTGCCGACGGATCTGCTGAGGGGGGGGGGGGGGCGGCTTCTACTAACAGGAATTGCCCCACAGTGAAGGACAAGCAGGGTCGTGCAGAGATGGCCCTGTAGGGTGGGGTGTGAATGGGGGGCAGGGAGGGGGAATAGTGGGGCACAAAGGAGCTACACTGCTATCTCTCACATATACAGAGGGCTCACGGCAGCATTCACCCATTGCTTCGTCACACGCAGCTGAAACACGTCACATCACACTGGAAGGCAACAAGGGGGGGTCAGTTCTACAACATGATTTTTTGTGGAAAGCTTCGGACGCAAGCATGTTACGTCAACCTATTTCAGACCCTCAGCAGCACACTAAGACCATGGTAGTGATAATGAACCGGCCAAGATCACACCGCGAGTCAGCGCGGGAATGCAAATGTTCCATCTGTGCCAGTCTAAAGTCTCTATCTGTCCATTTGCAATTGTGCCATTACAACACTCCCTGCGAACTTTCCAACTATGCCCCCCCCCCACCCCCCCACAATGGCTCTAACTGTACAGGGTTTTTAAGCGTACTCGCCTGTCAGTGGGCCCCTAACAACAGCGTGTGCCCGGTGAGGGCAGAGCTGGCACAGAGCGGTGGGCAGGCATGCAGACAGTGTCTCACCTACCTGTGTGTACCAAGCAGCGGTCGCCGCCTCTTAGAGCTCTCCTCCGCCGGTCTGCTGGGGTCTCTAATGCTGCTGGGTTCCTGTACTTTCTCTGACGTCCTTTGGACTCTGAGGTATGTAGGAGTCTCCTACTGGGTCTGTGCCGCTGTCAGGAGACCTGTGCCACTCTCAGTGGGCTTCTGCCGCTCTCAGGGTGTCGGTGCCACTCTCGGGGTATTATGCCACTCTCAGGTGCTCTGTCCACTCTCAGGGCCCAGTGCCAGTCTCAGGTGCTCTCTGTCCTTTCTCGGTCCGGTGCTACTCAGATGCTGCGTCCGCTTTGAGCTGCTCGCCGGGTCGCTGTCCCTTTGCCGCCCTGCAGCCCGGCTCCTTTTATGGGTCACCGGCGGGGAGGGGCGAGCAGGGGCGTGTGATGGCGTCAGCCAGAGGATCTCGTGGCTAACACTCACACACAAACAAAGAATGGCTGACTCACTCGAGGGAGCGGGGAAGCGGGCATCCGCTTGTGTACACCGACTGACCCCGGCTGCAGGACACTCGAAGACCCTACCGGCTGGAAACCCCCCCCTGGCCCTGACAGGTAGCGCCGAGAGTTAAAGAGTGCCGCTAGCTCACGTGCAACTCTGCACGCTTCCTGTCTCAGAGAACAGCCGACTCCAGCTCACATGCACGCGTGCCTCCATCATAGGTGTTCTAAAAATTGTTCTTCATTTCAAATATCAGTCTCTTCATATTTGATAGTTTGATTCCTGCATACATGCTAATAGACACGATTCAGGCGAGATAAAAAGAGCTTTGTTTTAGCTACTTACCGCCTGAAATTGTCTCTGCTTCAATCTGCTGCAATGGAAGTAAACGGGAGGAATACACGACAAACGGAGGAACGACAACGCGACCCGACCAAGCGATGACCAAGGGAGACGATTAACCATAGGTTCGCCCCTATACAGAAATAAGAAAACGCGGTGTATGGATGCATACCCACATGTAATACATGCGGTTCCAGACACAAAAGCGACCGAGATTGTATCCGGCCACTAACATGAAATCGAACTGAAGTCCACTTCCACTAATACAAATTCGGACTGAAGTCTACTATTTCTATGCGTCCTAAGACTAGTATCAAGTAATCTTGACAAGTTCTCAACCATCCGCAAAAGGACTCTAGAAATACTCCTATGCAGGAGACATCCTTGCCGAAGTACGGTTGTACCGGTAAACTTGACATCGTAGTTGAACATATATATACACAAGGAGAAAATATTTTGGGTCCTGAGGAAGGTGGTCCTATGTGGAGTTCTCACCACCGAAACGCGTCGACGCCTGTTTCTTTAATGTGTTAAATTTGGTGCAGTTAGGGAAAGACAGGGATCAGTGACTTATGTCTGACACTGCCTTTGGTAAAACCAAATTGACATATGTATGACACACTGTTTGTCTATCACTGTTCTCCTTCTTATGACGTTTTAAAAAAATTATTTTTTTTTAGAAAAACTGCAAATAACCGTTTTGCGATTTTTATCTTTTTAAATTGTGTAGGATTGTTTTGTGGATGATTTATTGTGTTATATGAAAGATTCTTTGGATGAATTTACATTGATTATTAAAATACAGATATATTTTACCATTTTTGTTTCATGATAAGTGCTTCTTACAGATTCAGTATTGAAGGGGAAAATGAAGAGGAAATATGAACCTGACAGGTAGCGCCGAGAGTTGAAGAGTGCCGCTAGCTCACGTGCAACTCTGCACGCTTCCTGTCTCAGAGAACAGCCGACTCCAGCTCACATGCACGCGTGCTTTAACTTCCAGCATAGGTGTTCTAAAAACTGTTCTTCATTTCAGATATCAGTCTCTTCATATTTGATAGTTTTATTCCTGCATACATGCTAATAGACACGATTCAGGCGAGATAAAAAGAGCTTTGTTTAAGCTACTTACCGCCTTAAATTGTCTCTGCTTCAATCTGCTGCAATGGAAGTAAACGGGAGAAATACATTCCACCTTTTTTTCCCAAAATGCCCCACTTAAAATGTTCTAAAATTTTGGCATGCAAGCCCCTGCAACCTCACACCCTAATCTCAGCTGGGTCCTCTGTTAATCCCATTGTCCATCTGAATGAACTCACCCCCTTCCCCCCACCAATGAGCGCAGCTAACGCCTCTTCATTTAATCCTCTATGAACAAACTCGAGCACTGCATGGAATGGCTCCCTTGAAAGTAAGAGCAGTCACCAGCCGCGGCTCGTGCAGGTACCAGCGGTAGGGCGGTGAGGCCGGGTGGGGAGGATTTCCACAGACAACCACAAGGGAAAATTAAATAAATACATTATTTCCCCTTGTGGTCCTCTGTCAAAACACCGTCCTCCCGCTCTTACCTGCAACAGCTGCGGCTGGTAGTCACAATAACCAACAGTAACTAAGAGCCACAACAATATTCAGCCTTAACCAATAACCACAGGAATAGCCACTAACCTTGGGTTCTGGAGCAGCGTGTTGCTCTGCGTGAAGTGTTACAACGACCTGTCAGCGCTGGTAAATGCTATGCAAACACAATACAATACAATACAAAAGGTATACATCTAACAGCAACATTTTTTCTGTATTTAACTTAAAGTGAATGTCATGGAACTTGCACCATATCAGGTTGTAGCCATCCTCCATATCTAAAATAGTAACTGTTACAAATTGGGTTACTTGGTGATTGGGGTGTGAGCCCTGGTCAAGCAGCAGCCACATTCCTAGTCAGGGTGAGGCACAAGCAAATGCAAAATTAATCTGTGTTTAATCCTCCGGTAGTTTGGCACAGAGCAGTCAGGCTTAACTTAGAGGCGATGTGTAGAGTATTTGCGCAACACTACAAACAGTAAAACAGTGAAAACGCCAAACAAAAAGTCCCATGTCAGGTTCGAAGAATAGAGCTTAATTTACTAAATAAAACATGACTAAAACGACAAAAATCCAATGAGTAGAACCAGAGATATTGACATTTAAAGTTTTAGGTAAAAATAGCACCAGGAAGCACAAAACGCAACTGTGGCTATCAGGTTGAGCCGGGACGAAGTCACGAGTTTAGGCCGACTGCAGTGGAGCATGGACCAGCTACAGGACCCAGCTAGGTCCACTGAACAAAGTACTTTAAATCAGCAGCGGCGGGCATGCCTAGAGGGTGGGGGGGGGTAGGCGCGGGAGGTCACGCGGGGAAAGGGGATATGCGGGAGGTTCATAATGTAAAAAATAAATAAATAACCTACATTTCCACCTTTCTTGCGTCTTCACTGCCCCTGCTCTCCTGCCTCTGACCGGAACAGGAAGCAGGCAGCCAGGCTCCCTCCCCTAAACCAATCACAATGCTGCATGTAGCGTTGGGATTGGTCTGGAGCGCTGTAACACAGCGTTCCACCAGGGGCTAGAGGGTGTGCATGTTCTCCGTGCAGACTGCAATGCAGCCTGCATGGAGACGGGCAAAGTGCGCATGACTGGTTTGGGTAGCCCGAGAGGGTCGACCAAACAGTCTGTGCACACTCAGGAGTGGCCATACCACTCCTCCCCTGCCCTACTCAGGGAGCAGAGCAGCAGCCCGCAAAGCAAACATAAAATGCTAATAACAAAAAGCTATTACCATTTTATGTTTTGGCTTCTCGCACTGCGAAAAAGCAGTGGGGCGACGCTCCTCCGCCATAGTGGCAGAGCCGCCCTTGCCTTAAATTCTAGTTTGCGGAGCGTTGCGAGGATCCACGTCAAAGATGTGTCACGCGGCCTGCATCATCGTTGATGGGGCTTATGATGCAAAGTCCGGGGTCGAGGGTGCAGCGTGCAGTCGGGACGATGCGTTGGTTCCGACGAGCTGTGAGCCTGCGATGCGTAATTCATTATCATCGTCGAGGCTGCCGTCAATGAAGGATGTGAGGGCCTGAACTGCAGATGCTTTGAGCAGTGGCGGTTCCGAATGTGTTGCGGGTCGCAGCAGAGATGCAGAGCTTTGCAATGGGTCCAATTCACGCAGCATCTGCTGGATCCACAGAGTCTAGTAAAGCACCTTAAGCCCACTTCCAAGGGTCCAGGACTGGGGTGACACCACTTGGCAGGATAGACTCACAGATGGCAGAGTGTGGGTGCAGGTGCAAGGTTGTTGGAAACCTGCTATGTACCAGAAGCTTCAGATCAGGAGGCCAGCCAACTAGTCCTTGAAGTCACTCTTGGTTCTGGGTTCAAGAGATGAAGGTCCAGTCCTTCACACCCAGGCAAGAGGGCAGCAGGTCAGCACAGCAAAGCAGGAGTCCAGCACAGTGCAGTCCAGCAGAGTGGCAGTCCTTCAGCAGCACATTAGTCTTTCATCCTGGCAGAGTATCCACAGGGCCAGAAGTGTACCGAAGAGTTGGGCTCTGAGGTACTTCTTTTATATACATTTGTGCCTTTGAAGTTGGGGAAAAGCTTCTAGAGGCATGACTTTTAAGTGCACAGATGTCATTCCTTTCTGGCCCTGGCGCCCGACTAACTACAGGGGGTATGCAGCCCTTTGTGTGAATACAGGACACAGCCTATTCATGTGTAAGTAAGGCTGGGCCCAGCTACTCCTTCCTATCCTGCCAGTGATGGCCCATCCAGTCACAACTAGGCTCCCATTGTGTGTGGCTGTCTAGGAGGAATACACAAAGCCCAACTGCCAACTACACACAGTCATGTGATCGGAGACAGTCTGCGGGCACCAAATGGGTAAGACAAGAAAATGGCAACGTTCTTAAAGTGGCATTTAAAAAAATGCAATTTAAAATCCGACTTCTCCAAAAGTTAGGATTTTAAATTGTGATTCCAGAGACAACAAACATGAACTGGTTATCTTTTGTCATTATGAAATTATACTTATAAAAATGTAATAAATTTAACTCCAATGTTATCCTATTGGAGAGATACGTCTTGCAGTAGTGAAAAACAAATGTACAAGTTTTTCACTATCAAGACATGTAAAACATGTCCAACATTTTAAATACACAGCACCCTGCCATTGGACTGTTCATGTCCTTCCATAGAGGTGACTTGTATGTATTAAAACAGAAGGTTTGGGCCTTGAAAAAAACTTTATTTTGCCCGGTTGAAATGGCAGGTGAAAACTACACACACAGGCAGACAACAGCAGACATGAGACATGTTTAAAGGGCTACATGAGAGGGTGCAACAATCAGTGCCATAGGCTCACTGCTAGCATTTAATTCACAGGCTCTGGATACATGTAGTGCCACTTTACTAGCGACTTACAAATAAATTGAATATGGCAGTTGAGTATAAGCTAACGTTACCATGTTCTAGACAAAGAGCACAAGCACTTTAGCACTGGTTAGCAGAGGTAAAGTGCGCAGAGTCCCAAGGCCAGCAAAGACAAAGTCACCAAAAACAGGAGGTCTAAAGGCAAAAAGTTAGGGGGAAACCACACCAAGGATGCCAGGTCTAAGAGTAAGGATGACAATTTTTCAAGATCAGCCCCAGCTTTCAGCTTCTTGGTATTTTAGTTATGCAGAAATATTCTCGAGTCTACAGCTTTTTTTTTATTTGCAGACAGGCTATTGAAGATAAGGAAATGAGCATCATTCATTGTGGCAGCTCCCCACAGCTAGAAATAGTAATTCCAAGACTCACTAAGGGATTGGAGTAATGAGTAGAGCAATAATTATCAAACCCTTGCAGGTTTTGCCTGATACATTTTTGCAGGTTTTGCCTCCTGTAATCTATCTGGGTAAGGGCTGGAGAGGGTAGAAGGGCCAGAAAAAAGGGAAAAAAACACACATGATGTGGTGTGTTAATAGCATTTGTGCAGGTTGTGTCTAATTTCCATGTTGAAAACTTGAAATAGGAGGTATTTACCGCATCATACATAATGTTGTGGTAAATACGCATGGTAAATACCCTACTCTATTCTGACAATCATGCAGTGCAGGCTTTAATAAGCCCGCCGGATCTCTCAGTGAGTTATAAGTAAGCTTTCCTGTTTTCAGTTTCTATTTTTGTTAAATTCTGGTGTTTTTGTTAGTGTTTTCAAGTGATTTCAATACCTAAAAAAACAGTGGTTATCAGTGGTTACACATTTTCACGCCATTAAAAACAACAGAAACAGTGTTTTTCAGGTGTTTATGGAACGTTTTGCTTTTATTATTTCTTTCTTTCTGCACTGATAGTGCGTGGTATATAGTCAGTGTATGTACAGTGTATATGAGGTCCAAATACATTTTTGCATATCAAACTTACTGTAATACACCATAAAATACTTCTTCAGTGAGTCTTTGGTCATGTGCGCTTGCTCTTTCCTTCCCATGTAAACATTTTTATGTGAAAAAGCCCTCTCAACATTGGCACTTGAGACGGGCAACCCCAAAACAGCCAGTACACAATTAGCTAACTCTGGTCACTGACTTAGCTTTCCAATACTGGTGCACTTGAAGATTGTGATTCTCTGGGCAGGTTCTGCAACATTTGTGTTGAACTGGTTGCTTATGCCCTCAGAGTTATTGAAGTGGTAAAAAATGAAGCAGCACTTTTGAAACTACGGAGAAGATTCCCTTTACCGAATGGATCTAGAACTTGTACAGAGTACCACAGTGAGGTTTCATTGACTTCAAATGCCATGGTTGGTGAAGGGACATTTCTATGCATCATTGCAAGCCATTTCTCATACATTGTAAAATAAAAGTTCCTGAATTGCTCTTCAACATTGGTTTGTTTACCAAGTGGCAAGCACTCTAACATGGAACATGTTGCAGTGCCAAATTCACTAAAGGTGTCACCCAGCCTACTCTCAAGGAGATGTTTCACATCTACACCAAATATGCAAACACTTGGCAGACAAGGGTGTTTTTAGACTCTAGTTTTTTATTATGTCCACTACAGCAGTTATGTTTTCCTGTAAAATTCTAAGAATGGAGTAGTGTGTACTTTTTTCACATCACTATCAATTTGCGACCAAAGATCCTCACATTTCTTGCCTTTGGCATCATCACTCAGCAAAAATTCTATAAACGGTTGCCACATGGATATTATAGCATTCACAGCCTCTTGGACTGAGAACCATCAGCTGACATAGTTGGGATGACTCTTTCTTTGATGCCACACAAAGCACAAAATGAGAAATATTTGCATTATAGTTCCCACGGATAACAAAACAGTGCACTAGAATGAACTAAAAAGTCAATAGCATTTTTCATTAACTCTGAAGATTGTAAAGATGCTTTCAGCATACCATCTAACAAGTGGCAAGGATCTCTTACAGGGAAGCACTTCAGCTCAGGTATCGGTTTTGACAGGTCATCACACAACTTATTTCATATTCCCAGCTGACACTGCAAATACAAACAATATCACTACAATCTTTGTTGAACTTGGAAAACACCTTTTTGCAGCAGCATTCCAAGTTACAATGCGTTCCTTGTTTTCCAAAAGTCTGGTGTCATGTTTGCACCACTCTCCCAGATGCTTGGTGATAGGACTCTTTTTACATATACGTGTCACTATAGCTTGCATTGAAAGTTTAAAGCCTGAGGTGTTGGCAATTCACCTACTATCAATACTGACTCACTAGAAACTGGGGGCGGATGTATCAAGGGTTTTTACCCATTCTCTGTGGGTAAATGTGATGGAACATATTAGGAAAGATTCTTATGAAACCAGCCATTTAACCTATTGGTGAAATAATCAAACACAGCCATGACATTTCCTGATTCTATGCAGTTTATAAAACATGCTTCTAAACCCTGCATCTTTAGACCGAAGAACAACTAACTGAAAAAAGCAAAAGGAAGAAGAAACACTATTTTAGTGCCATCCCTAAACAAAAAAACTCAAGCAGAATAATGTTAGCTCAGTCCTTCTTGCTGCTAGCTTGTATAACAAAGTTACATTGTTTTGGCCACTTCAGGAAGAAAGAAAATGACTCTTTCACTCTCCTTTTCCTTCTTTGAATGCCATTTAGTTTGTGGTTGTGCAGGTGTTTTTTCAGTGTTTATATGTTTACACTGGTAAGGGCTATTTCCCTTTAGGTGGGGTTTTATCAGTTATTATAGGTTTAAACCTTAAACCGGACAGCCTAGTTATAAGTAAGCTGCTGTACCACCATGTGGTTGTCCGTTTATATGTTTGAATCTTAGCAAGGCCAATTTAGGCCCCCATCACAATCTTTCGATAAATTCTGTTCCATGTGCTGCCAGAAGTTTGCATAACTTTCAGAATTTCGAGTTGTATGATAACTATCACACCCTTCAGTTTTCTCATAGCATATTTCAACAGGCCCAAACTGCTGAAATGTACCAAGGAAAAGGCCCAGAAAAATGGAAACATGCAGAATTCCATGTGCAGAACACTGATTCAGCATGTTATTCCTCATTTCCAATTTCAAAACTCAAAATAGGTGGTACTTCCATTACCCGGTAAATACCTCACCTTGAGGTAATTGTGTTTACAGAATGTGGTAATATCTCACCCTATGCCGCACAACTCTTAATCAGGGCATTAGACTTCCATCCTTCTGAGGTCAGTAAATTGAGTACCATAAAAAGGGTAATCTCAAAATCTGTTCTTTGCACCACCTAGAACAGCAGAAGTACTATATAAAAATAGTTATTGTTTTTGAGAAAAGTGCCAGCTCATCCTACCAAACGTGTGGTGCCTTGGAGCACATTCCGGTGCCTTTTGTATGACTTTTTTTCTTTGTCTTTATATAAGTGAAAGATCACCTGTTAAAGATGCACGGTTAATAGATTCTGTCAGCAGTCGCCATACTAGTGTTTACCCAGTAGTGATTTAAGTAAGCATTCAAGGAGAACCTGATAGAGTAATTTTTAACGTACATTGAATTATTAATTAACTGTTGTTGTGGTCATTTCTAAATTAGCCAGATAGCACCATTTTCTGACAGACTGTCACAAGCAAAGGTGTTGACAATTACAAGCCAGTGCCGAGCACCGGAAACCATGGGATCAAATTAAGCACTGGTTCGGAGGTTATTTAAGAGAATGTAAGGAATAGGACACTTTGCAACACGTTGGTGGTGACAAAAGCAAATAAACAGTGCAGCACACATGTCATGTTATGTAATGTTATGTTCATTCAGCAGAGGACTAGAAGACAACAAGCAGCAAATTAACCACAAAAGATTTGGTTAAGTAGAACTCTAAAGCCCAGTGACCAAAACAGAACTCATGAGCACCCCAAGAAGAGGGAATGTAAAAATGGAGGAGAAAAGGGCAGTGACTGATAAAAAAATTTAGGAAAAAAGAGAAAAGAAGGAAAAGAAATGTTCTTTGCTTCCTAATATTTTCTCCTGTCTCCCCACCAACCTTCGATTAATCTACATAATCTGATCCAAATTGTTTACAAATGTAGGACAAGAGGTTAATACAGCTTAAGCTTGGTAAGTTAATGGCATCTCGGGCCACATTGAGAGAAGGTCAGAAGTTTAAAAATAAAACTTGCGGTAAGTTGATGGCCACTCATTTAGCAAAATTCTGCTATTTTAAACATTGTCTTATTTCCATGCTACAAATGTAGTAATATCACTTTAATGGACAGGAAAGCAGTGATCATTAGCATGAGAGGATATGGCCTAAGGGCTAGGGTGGTCAACCTCGAAGATGGGGGAACTGGGTTCGAGTCTCGTCTGGGACGTTCAACATCCTCTGATTCTCTGAAAAACACTTAATCTCCACATGCCTAACAAAAATGAAGGCATCCATCTGTAACATAACTGTTGCGCCTGTAAAGCGCTCTGAAACCTTCGGGTCAAGTTTGCACTATATATACTTCAAATAAAAGAGCAAAAAACCATTGCTGACTTCATAAAAATTAAATGCAGAAAACCCTTAGGGACACTGTTTCTGCACATTTGTCTCCATGTAATGTAGCACAAACCCTCATTTAGAGAATGGAGGAAGGGGTGTTATGTTTTTACAAAAATGTTGTGAACACAATCTGGTAAATCCTTCTTGACCTTCATTCACAGGCAAGCACAGGTTTAGAACAACTTAACAGCTTGAGTGGAAGAAATGGAGAAGTTAAGACCCACGCATCTCCCTGAACTTACCTGGAGATAATGGGTACTGGGCATGTAACAACCTGCCAGAGTCTGCCAGGCATGGTGACTTATTGTTGTTGTAGCTATTGGCAACCTTTTTGACTTACTGTTGTTGTAGGAACTGGCAACCTTTTACCACAAGTGCACACTCACAGGAAATCCACACTGATATTTTGAAATACTTCTTTTTAGGCTAATGCAGTGAAGATGAAATGCAAGAGTATAATTTCAGAAATCAATAACATCACATCTAACATGAAAGCACAGAATGTAAATATTATAAAAGTAGACAACATGATTTGCAGTCCATTTTGAAGGATCTATACATGCCTAATCATTAAGCATCAAAGGCACTCTGTCGTGAGGGGTCATTATTTCTAAAAAGGCAACAGAGATGCCTGCCTGAACTTCATCTGATTTTCCAGTCTGTTGGTGAGTCTATGAGGCAAGGGAAAATAACATCTTTGTAGAAGGACTGTTTGTGAAATAATGACATTGGCACAGCTCTGTGAGAAACCTCTCTGCTCACTTTTGTCTGGGAATACTGGAGTTTGTCTCATGCCAAGAAAGTGAACAATTATTTATCCAGTTGCGTTCTCCCAAAAACAATAATTACTATTTACAATAATAAAAGGTCAACAGGGCTATGAAGAAAAGAGGAGAACAAGAGTATCGGTTGAAGCTCACTAGTCTTCCTGGGGCACCAAAGATATTACAGGAGGCGCCTAACTCACTTATCGAGACATGCTTCATCATCGGCGTCTATCCACACCCTGGTAGGATGATACCACCAGGGCACACTCAATCAAAAGGTCTCTGGGAGTTCTTACTAAAATGAAGCTAAATAAAGTAGGGATCCAGGAAAGAGTGGTGGGTAGTGAGTTAAAAATACCTCTCAGTATATCCCAAAGACAGACTTTTATTAATAGGGTACTGGGGGTCTGGTTACACATATAAGTGTAGCAAGGTTACCAAGGTTGACCACTGGTTCAAGGCCAGCCCTCTCCCCAGCAGCTCCCCCTGTCTGCCGGTCTCCAGCCTCCAGCTCTGTGCCCTCTGTTCAGGGCTCCAGCCAGCAGCCCATCCCTGCGCCGCTGCTCCACCCCTGCAGTTCGCCCGTTTGTCTGCTAGAGGCCCCCCTGTCCCTCATCGTTGCCGTTGCCCTTGTGTGCCTGTATTCTGTGCCTGTACTTTGTTTATTTGTATTTTTCCTGTTTCACTTTAGTGTTAGTGTGATTCTTGTTTCTTTTAGCCTCCCTGTGTGCTTGCGTTGTTTTTCCCGCCGCTGCTGCCCCTGCGGCCACGCCCCCCGATCCGGCCTGCTCCCGCCACCCTACCTCTACTCCCGCCCCCCTCCCCTTCATATGGAGACCGCTGCGGGGGAGCGCATGTGACTCCTTGACCACTGGTTCAAGGCCAGCACTCTCCCCAGCAGCTCCGCCTGTCTGCCGGTCTCCAGCCTCCAGCTATGTGCCCTCCGTTCAGGGTTTGATCCAGCAGCCTGTCCCTGCGCCACTGCTCCACCCCTGCAGTTCACCCGTTTGTCTGCTAGAGGCCCCCCTGTCCCTCATCGTTGCCCTTGTGTGCTTGTCTTCTGTGCCTGTACTTTGTTTATTTGTATTTTTCCTGTTTCACTTTAGTGTTAGTGTGATTCTTGTTTCTTTTAGCCTCCCTGTGTGCTTGCATTGCTTTTCCCGCCGCTGATGCCCCTGCGGCCCCACCCCCCGATCCAGCCCGCTCCCACCCCCCTACCTCTGCTCCCGCTCCCCTCCCCTTCATATGGCAATTGCTGCGCGGTCGCACCGCTGGCTAAGGCAAGCTCGTCTGTGCCCGTCCGCGCCTGAACCACACCCAGTGCCAGACCCCCTGGCCCCCGCGAGCACCACAACACCCGACACCGCACTCAACGCCGGCCGACCCACCAACTACTTCCAAGCCACCCCGAAGCTCACCCACAGACCTTTCACCTGCCGAAACTGCAGCTACACAGGCCAGCAAACACCTACACGTCCTGCCCACCCCACCAAAGCAGGCCACAACAATCTGAGATGCATACTACTCAACACCCGCTCAGTCCACAAGCACACCGCCGAATTCTTTGGGACCTTCTTGATTCTTCCTCCCCAGACATCACCTTCCTGACGGAGACCTGGATGACCGCCTCCTCGGCGCCCGACATAGCCATAGCCATCATGGACGGCTACAAGATCACCCGCAGGGACCGAAACAACAAACCAGGAGGAGGAATCGCCGACGTCCACAGGAACACTATCAGAATTTTGACCAACGCCGAAGACTCCCTCAGCCTGGCCGAACACCTACACTTCCAGATCAACGTCGATCACAATACCACCCTCAGAGGAACCCTTGTCTACAGACCCCCGGGACCCCGACCAAAGTTCAGCGACTCCATTGCCGACCTCATCAGCATGCACGCCCTCACCTCCACAGACTACATCCTCCTCGTAGACCTGAACTTCCACCTCAAGAACACCAATAACAGCAACTCCACAACCCTGATCGACAACCTCGCCAACCTCGGACTCAAACAGCTCATCACGACACCCACCCACTCCGCTGGACACACGCTCGACCCCATCTTCTCCGCAAGCAACAACGTCACCGTCAGCCACACTACCGAACTCCATTGGACCGACCACCACTGCATCCACTTCTCCTTCGAGAAACACAACACGCACAACCAACCGTAACGAATGCCACACTGCAGCTGGAACAAAATCACCGAAGTCCAGCTCCTCACCGCCCTCGCCCGAGACCCCCCATCCGAGCCCTCTGGCACCAACGCAGTGGCCCACAACTTCGGACAATGGATCAACGACTGCGCCAACACACATGCCCGATTAGGAAACCCTCTAACAGGCGCACCAACGCGAGAGCCATTTGGTTCAACGCCGATCTCCAGACTTCCAAGCAAACCTGCCGAAGACTTGAGAAGAAGTAGTGCCAAGACCAGACACCAGACAATCACGCAGCCCCCAAGAATGCCAGATGCAAACATTACCAACTCATCCGATTCGCCAAAAGGACCTCCTTCAAGGAACGCATTGACAACAACACACATGACAGCAAAGAGCTCCTCGACATCGTGAAAGAACTCCAGCTCCAGCTCCAATGATATCCCACTGTAGCAAGAACTCTGCAACTCCCTGGCCACCTTCTTCCATCGTAAGATCGCAGACATCCACGACAGCTTCGACACCCAGACACCGACGACAGACACCGACACCCCCGACGAAGACACCACCAAAATCATGAACACCATCCACTCCGGCTCACCTTCCGACACCTGCCCCCACCACATCTTCAACAAAGCAAGCTCCATCATCGCACCTCAACTCTGAAAGATCATCAACAGCTCCTTCAAGACCCCCACCTTCTCGGAGAGCTGGAAACACGCCAAGATCAACGCACTACTCAAGAAACCCAAGGCGAATCCAAAGGACCTCAAGAACTTTTGTCCAATCTCCCTGCTCCCGTTCCTGGCAAAAGTCATTGAGAAAACCACCAACAGACAACTGACCCACTTCCTAGAGAAGAACAAAATCCTAGACTTCTCCCAATCTGGTTTCCGCAGTAATCACAGCACCGAAACTGCCCTCATTGCCACCACCGACGACATCGGGACCCTGCTGGACAACGGCGAAACAGCGGCCCTCATCCTCCTGGACCTCTCGGCTGCCTTTGACACTGTCTGCCACCACACCCTGAGCACATGCCTCCACAACGCAGGGGTCCATGACAAAGCCCTGAACTAGATCACCTCCGTCTTCACCGGCAGAACCCAGAGAGTCTGCCTCCCCCCTTTCCGATCCGAAGCCACCACGATCACCTGCGGCTTACCCCAAGGATCATCCCTCAGCCCGACCCTTTTCAACATCTACATGGCACCACTCGCCAACATCGTCCGAGCGCACCACCCCAACATCATCTCGTATGCCGATGACACCCAGCTGATCCTCTCTCTCACCAAGAACCCGGCCACCGCCAAATCCAACGTCCACGAGGGAATGAAGGCCATCGCAGAGTGGATGAAGACCAGCTGTCTGAAACTGAACTCTGAAAAGACGGAGGTCCTCACCCTCGGCTCCACGCCCTCCGCATGGGATGACTCCCGGTGGCCGGCCCCGCTAGGGGCCGCCCCGACACCCACCAACTACGCACGCAACCTGGGGTTCATCCTGGACTCAAAGTTCTCTTTGACCCAGCAAGTCAACGCTGTCTTCTCCTCCTGCTTCAACACCCTCCGCATGCTCCGCAAGATCTACAGATGGATCCCCACCAAAATCAGGAGGAAGGTCACCCAAGCTCTCGTCAGCAGCAGGCTGGACTACGGCAACGCCCTCTATACAGGAACCACGGCCAAACTCCAGAAAAGACTCCAACACATACAAAATGCCTCTGCACGCCTCATCCTCGGAATCCCTCGCCACAGCCATATCACCGCCCACCTGAGAGACCTGCACTGGTTCCCGGTCAACAAGAGGATCACATTCAAGCTCCTCACCCACGCTCACAAAACACTCCACAATGCCGGACCAGCATACCTCAACGAACGACTCACCTTCTACACCCCGAACTGCCAGCTTCGCTTCGCTGACATCGACCTTGCCACCGTCCCACGCATCCACCGAACTACCACCGGCGGCAGATCATTCTCCCACCTCACCGCCAAGACATGGAACACCCTCCTCATCCACCTGCAACAGACCCAGGACCTGCTGACCTTCAGGAGACTCCTCAAGACCTGGCTGTTCGATAAGTAGCTGCTTCATCCGACACCCCCTCTAGCGCCTTGAGATCCTCACGGGTGAGTAGCGCGCTCTACAAATGCTTGGTTGATTGATTGATTGATTGAAGGTTATAGTTTGAGAGCTACTACTCAATTTAACCTTGATTCAACATGTTTTGGACCTCACAACGAGTCCAAAACGGATCTGGGGCCTTCTTCAGGGCTAAAGTCGTATCCCTGCTTGAAACAACTACATATTCATTCACTGTGTGTCTAAGAGGCCTATAGCTCTCACCTGAAGTTATGATTTATCTGTGGATTCTACCCTGCTTATGGGTTATTTTGGCATTATCCATGTCTGGCGCCTAGTGCCATCCTGTAGTCACACTTGTGTCAAGGTACTACCACCACCTGTAAAACTACTAGTTCCCGCTGCTCAGACTGCCGCTGAATCTAATATCTTTGGATCCCCCAGGAAGACCAGTGAGTTTCTTGGAATAGCGGAGCCCATTGTGGTTCACAGAGAGGGATGTGAACAGCTCAATTATGGCATCTAAATCCTTTATTTTGAGAAAAAATAAACCTTCCTAAGGTCGGACTAGCTATTCAAATGACTACATGAACGTCTGAGGTAGAAGCATTCAATCAAAACACACGCAATTAATGTAATACTTGTGCACAAAAATGAAAATAATACATAAGATATTGCAAATGAGTAACAACTCGTATGCCTAAGACCTCAGTGAGCAACTAAGCAAATGCATTATTTAGAATACAGAATATGTGCAACAGGCCAAATAGTTGTTTTAACATTGCGGTAAGTGGATTGCTCTCTTTTTAACATGATTCTGCTATTGAAGACAACCTCGTATTACCATATTGTATGTGCAGTAATACCACTTTATTGCATATAAAAGCTACAATTCTCACTACCAACAAAAAGCTGATCCTGACTCTACAACTTGAAATGCATAAAACACACAGGAACACTGTTTCTGCATATAATTCTCAATTTATTGCAATATAGGCTCTCCATTAGTGAAGGTAAAAAATTATGTTGAATTTGCAGTAGTTTGATCACCATCCATTTAACTCCATTCTGTCATGTAAAATATTACAGACATGGTAATACCACTTTTCTGTACAGAAAAGCTTTGGTCATTATCAGAAATATACTGGTATTGATTCTGCAGCTTTCAATGCAAAACAAATCTAAATACAAGTTCTGTGTGTTATTCCCATTTAATACTGCTGAGAACCTAATATACAGAAGGTTGGAAGGATAAACATTGTGTTAAGTTTGCAGTGAGAGGATTACCACTCATTTAACATTAGTTCTCTAAAACAAGTACAGCACTGAAACTATAGAACTATGGGGGACTTATTTGTTTCATTGTACAATGTGGCAGATGTCTAAAAGAAACCACCTCATTAATGGAAATCTTAAACCAGCTCATGCGTGCTCATTACACCAGCAACTTCCTTTATCTGAAATACTGGAAAATCACTTTTGACCCAAATCTGTGACCTGTTAAAGACAAAAAACATTTTTTTCAGCGTTATTCCACATTCAACCTAAGAAACCGCAGCATTTTAAATCTAATTTTTGGGGTGAATTTTGATAAACTGAATTTACATGAAACTTAAATCTCCAGAGAAAATCTTGCCCATGAGTATAGTTTGACTCGTTAGGCCAGCACCAACACTAATAGGTAGTATACTAGTCCACCGCCCAATAAAGAGCTGAAAACATTGTCTAGTTAGGCCCTATTTAATTTGCCTCTATTCCTTCTTTCCGGAGCTATGCAGTGCGTTATGGCACCGAATAAAGTCAAATAAAAGCATCAATGCAAGTTTCTTTTTACCTTGAAGAAGGGTTTGAGCAGTGTACCAGAAGTGAAAACTGAATAATAATGGGGGATAAGATTCTGTTTTCCGTGCGCCAGCTGAGAGATCTCATCATTGGATTCTTAATTCCAAGAAGCTGTTTTCTTAGGTTTTGCATAAGGCAATCCTTCTTTCACAAATGCTGCACTTCACCAGTAGGGGGAGTCTTTGGTTCTTGAGCACTCCAAGTAATCTCAGTTTCGAACCATTCGAAGGTAGTGTTGGGAAACAAATATTACAGCATACGTGTCATCGTTTTTGAATACGTAAGTGGGAAATTTTGAAAAATAAATCGGGAGAATGGATTTTCCCCATTGATTAGTACTGACAAAGAGGACATTTCTGGCGGCCTGAATCGGGTCTATTGGCATGCATGTTATGGTTAAAACTGTGAGGAACTCACATAACTTTTGTAGGGATTGGGGATATGTTTTAAAAAATGTAGACAATTTCTGTGCTATTCAAAATCTGAAGGGCAAATTTACCAGGATTCGCAGTTAGAACATTTTGTGTAAACTCAATGCATTGCTTTGAGGGAAGCGACAAATTTAGGGCCATGATTATCAAAGAGTTGTGTCGCTTTTGCACCACGCAACGGGTTGCAAAAGTTACGCAACCCTTAAAATGTAATATATCAAGCCACACAGGCAAAACCAATGGATTTTGACACATTCCCAGATTTATCATAAGGGGTAGACCTGGGAATGCACCAAAACTGCTATGCATCCCCAGGGGAGGCGTAAAAAGGAGAAATACCTTTATTTCTCCTCGTTTTTTTCCTCTTCTTCTTCACTCTACAGTACACATAGAAAGAGGAAAATGCCTCAGGGGATTATTTTTGGGCAGTAAGGTGTCTCTTCCTGCACAAAAACAATGCTGCCTGCAATGCAGGCACCCTTGCAGAGTGGTGCAAAGGTGCCTGCGTTGGCGCTAGGATGCACATTGTGCGCCAATGCTTGGAAAAGGCAGAAATGCGTTGTAGTATGTTAAATATGGCCCATTCCTGCCCTTTCCCTGTCACGCAGCGCAGCAAGGTGACTTGCTGCACTGTGCGACTTGATAAATGTGCCACTTGGAGCATAACATTTATCATGCGTTACGTGGCGTTGACGGCTTCACTAATGCAAAAAATGCCATGCTCATGCAACGCAAAAAGCGATTAACACTGCAGCACAGTGCAAAAGGTACTGAGTGGAATCTTACATTACTTTTGTACTCTAGGCAAAGCCTTGAGTACAAGTATCTTCATGCGGCCCCCATCCAATGGTGCTTCAAGAAATGCTTAGTTGGTTTTATGATTGTTACACATTGAAAAATCATGCAGTGTCACCCACCACAACTTTTGCTTATTGTTTGAGCCTACTGTTCGGTAATGACAGCTCTGCATACATTGTCCAGGGTTTCTTCCTTTGTGGTGAA
Source organism: Triturus cristatus (assembly GCF_964204655.1). Lineage (NCBI taxonomy): Eukaryota > Metazoa > Chordata > Amphibia > Caudata > Salamandridae > Triturus > Triturus cristatus. The sequence goes on along the minus strand of NC_140590.1, from coordinate 270,393,777 downwards.
TGTCATTTAGTACTGCACGTGTGGAGAATTTCAGGCAAAAAACCATTGATGCCTAAAAGTCAATCAATGCTATTGTGCATGTCGCTTTGTATCACTTTAGTACCCAGGCAAAAACGTACTACATCTGAACTGATGTGTCGTTTCAAATTGGATTGTTTAGCAAACTACCTACTTTAGTACTGTATTGTATGTGCTTCATATCCCAGACAATGTGCCGCAGTGCACTAGGTACCTGGCTACACCCTGAGGGGTACTTAGTCACTGGACTGTTGAGTTGAAGTGAGGCCTTTGTGGGAAGTGTTTTTGTGTCATACTTAATGACCAAAGTGTTGGCTGTATCCTGACATTGATTGCTGTACTTAAGGGTGTTTGATAACAAATTTAAATTTGAGCCTTGGAATGTTGAGAGGTGCATTGAAGACAATGGAGTGGCCCAAGGCCAATAATGGCTGGAACAGACCTCCTGCTTCAATATCCCAATGTTTGTTTATCTGTTTCTTCCTTTGTTAAATTTAGAACACTCTACCTTCAGTGGCTGGAGTGTTCTAACAACTTTATAGCCCGTCTGCCTCAGGCTAAAACAGTTGTTAAGGGCCCCCACCTTTGTTATAGATCCTTGCCTGTGGCTCAGGCCTCTAACTTGAGTTTGGGGCTTTTAACAACCATTATTGCCTGCCGTAGCAGCCTATAATGCTTAATTAGCATAACATTGTATAATTATTTAACAATGTATTTAAAGTAAAGCAAGTGGACAAAGTATTAAAATGATGCTAAGCACTACAAAATGTAACATAAAAGTAACATATGTACATGCACACAAGCGACACCTGCCTATCCAGCAATATTCCCAAAGGGAAAGGTATTTGCCCAAAAGGATGAGCACCCTGAATATCGACACCAGAATATTGATGACACACAATGTCGAAGTCAAAATATTGAAAATAAAATATTTACAGGTAAGTACGTCTAGATTTTCTATATCATTCACACTGGGGCCCTGGCGGACCCCTGCTCCCACCATGCCTTTGACAAAGAAGCAATCGCCATAATCGAGGACCTAACCCCGATCCTCACCACCTCCATCAGCACAGCCACCTTCCCGGAACCACGGAAGCAAATAGCCGTCAACGCCCTCCTAAAGAAATCCTAGACTGACCAGAATAAACTAGCCAATTGCAGACCGATATCCCTCCTTCCCTACCCAGTCAAAGTCATAGAAAAAGCCATCAACAAGCACCTCGACGATCACCTCGCCAGACACCAGCTTCTCAACACCACAAAATCAGGATTCCGACCCAACCACAGCATTGAAACTGCCATTATAGCGGCAACTGATGGCATCTGAATGATCCTTGACAGTCCTCATCCTGACATGCAAGATCATGAACTCCATCCACTCAGGATCTCCGTCAGACCCATGCCCACACCACGTATTCAAAAAAGCAGACGCGGCCATCGCACCCCAGCTACGGAAGGTCATCAACATCTCCTTCGAAAAAGCGACATTTCTGGAAAGCTGAAATCACGCCGAAATCAACGCCCTCCTCAAAAAGCCCAAGGTGGACCCAGAGCTCGACGGTGTGTTTGCGTGCGGAGCGGGTGTTGAGTAGAATGCAGCGGAGGTGGTTGGGTCCAGTTCTTGGAGGTTTGGTGGGTCTGTCGAGGTGAAGCTGCAGGTGCGGCAGTAGAAGGGTCTGTGGGTCCGTTTCGGGGCAGCCTAGAAGCAGGTGTTGTGTCGGCCGGCGTTGAGTGCGTGGAGGGAGTCGGCGTCGTATCTGAGTCTGGCGAGCGTGGGGTCCAGGGGTTCTGGCGCTGGGCGTCGTCGCGTTTGCCTTTGGCGCGGCCTCCATAAGAGGGGCTGAGGGAGGGAGGGGCAGCTGGGAGGCGGGAGCGGGGTGGTGAGTGGGATGCTCGGGGGGCAGGGCCGAAAGGGGAGCAGCGGCAGGAAACCAGGCAACGAGGGGAAGGGGCGGGAACCAAGGCAGCGAGGGGAAGGGGAGCGGGAAAAAAACGGGCGGGAATCGGCGATCGGAAGCGGGAATCAGAAATCTGGCAGCGGGCGAACCAGAGCGGCACTCAGGGCAGCGCAGTGGCTGGGGAGCGACCTAGCAGGGCGATTTGTTCCCACTCCTGTCTCGTGAAGGATCAATTAGTTTCACAAGTTATTTTACTGAGAATTTCTTTGCCCTTTCTTAATAGAGTATACCAGTTTCCCACACCTTTTAATTTAGTTTTATATATACGGCGTTGGTCAGAGCAGATAATGTCCCACATGTTGACATATTGTATTTATTTATAAAGTTAAATATCTGGAGATATTCCAAAAAACCGGTTGCTAAACGATTATCGGATCTCTCTAAGACCTCCTGCCAAGTAATGAATTTCCCTGCGGCAAAAAAGGAACCCAATTCACCTAGATCACAGTCCTTCCATCTTTTACATTTAGTGGAATGGATTTGGAGCCCTAGAGCCTTAGATTCTTCCAGATTGAGATAATAAAATCCACCAAACCCAGCTTGTTTAAAGAAGGACTGGAGTCTATCAGAAAAATCCCGAATAGTCTTATAACGGGTCTTTTTGGGTAGTTTAGCTGTTTAAAAAAAAATAGAAACTTGCGAACCCGACTCCTGAATCATTCCATCATAAAAAAAACTATCCGGCCACCCATTGAGATCTAATAATCGTGCTGTAAGATCGAGGACTGCCGCAAAATAATAAGTACGAATATCTGGTAGCGCTAGCCCCCCTTGGGTTATTTCTAACTGCAATATAGATAGCCTGACCCTAGGTACTTTTCGATTCCATACAAATTCTCTGATCATGGACTCAATATCTTTAAAAAAATGGGAATTGATTTTTAGCGGTACGTTAATAAAAAGAAAAACCAATAAAGGAAGAATCGACATTTTAATAAGTGCTACACGACCAATCAAGGTCAATGGTAAAAAAATCCATCTCTCCAGCAAGCCCTTCATTTTATCTTGCATTACTAAATAATTTAGATTAAATAGTTGCTCAAATTGACTGGAAACATAAATACCTAAATATCTAATAGGTTCTACTTTTAGAGCTTGAGATTTTAGATTAGATGGTAGAAAATTATGGTCCACATTCAAGGCAAGAACCTCAGTTTTATTTTGATTAATTTTATATCCGCCTATCCTTTCATATTTGCTAAATTCGAACAAAACTAGATCAAGATTTAATTTATCTGGTTGCAGATACAAAATTATATCATCAGCGAATAATTTTATTTTCGCCATTCCTTCTATTGGTGGTTTAATTTCCGGATTACCACGAATTCTTAATGCGAGCGGCTCAATAAAAAAAGTAAACAAAATAGGGGACAATGGACAACCTTGCCTGTTGCCTCAATCTATATCAATTACCCCTACCGTGTTAGCGTTAATCAACACTCGAGCTCGGGCACCTTGGTAAATATTTTTCAACATTTCAATCACCCGGACCGGGAAGCCAAATCTTTGCATTCCAAAAAAAAAAGAGCCTCCCAATTGACCAAGTCAAATGCCTTCTCGGCATCGACCATTGTAACTAAAGTTGGAATTTTATTGCTAGTGACATAATCAAGAGCCTGAATTAAAAATCCAGTATTTGAGGCCATTGTCCTTCCTGCCACAAAACCAGCCTGGTCCGGGTGTATTAGTAACTGCGCAATTGGAGTAAAACGTTGGGCCCATATTTTCATAAGAATTTTAAAATCAGTGTTGAGCAAGCTAATCGGCCTGTAGGAGTTAACATCCTTATGATTCTTTCCCTTTTTGACAAAACTAACAATGATGGGCTCCTTAAAACTCGGAGGAACATTACCACCCATTCTAACAGCATTAAATAATTTTGCCAAAAAGGGAGTCAACTCGTTCACAAAAGTTTTATAAAATTCAATGGGGAACCCATCCGTTCCACAGGCCTTCGCCCCTGCTATTGATTTAATTGTGTCCGCAATTTCTACCACCACAATTTCACGTTCAAGTTGATCTACCATTGGGTCAGAAAAAATCGGAACATTAACTTCATCAAAGTATTTACGGATAAGATCTAAGCCTACAACATACTTTGTAGAATACAACTGAGCATAATGTTCCAAAAAGACTTGAGCAATATCACCCTTCTCTCTGCTGATGTTTTGAGTCTTAGGGTCAATAATTTCAGAGATTAAGGCGTTTTCCTGCTTTGATTTTGTCTGCCCTGCCAGCATTTTTCCCACCATTTGGCTCTCCTCATAAACTTTCTGCTGAAAAGTTCTAGAACTATTAATTTCTTCAATTAAAAAAAATTCTTTAAGGGCTAATTTAGCTTTTTCTAGCTGAATAGCAGCATCTCGACTCCCCTGTGGCTGAGCGTCTTTTAAACTCATGGCATCATTTACAGCCTGTTGGAGTTGGTTAATCTTTATCCGCCTTTTTCTCGACAAAGCAGCTGAACGGGCAATTATCTGCCCCCGCATAGCTGCCTTAAACCCACCCCATACTAAAAAAAATCTGTTGTCTCTTCATTTATGCTAAAAAACTCCAATATCCACTTTTTAGTTTGGGTAACCCAATTAAGATCTTGCAGGAATAGATGATCCATCTGCCACCTGGATTCCGTTTTAATCCCCCCATCAATTTCCAGCTTTAACGAAATAAGGGAATGATCTGAAAATGGGTTAACCCCTATCGTGGTATCTAGTATTTTCAAAGAGCGTTAAGTAAGGAAAAAATCAATCCGGGAGGCCGTATGAAATTGTTTAGAATAGCAAGTGAATTTCATTAACCTGGGGTTAGATTTACGCCATTGATCAACTGATAAATATTCCTGCCTTATGGCTTCCAAAACTTTCGTTGTTTGGGGTTTCAATTCTTTTTGATTTTTATTTGACGTATCTTTTTTGAGATCCTGAATAAAATTAAAATCACCACCAAGAATTATTTGTCCCGGGGTACCCCTAAGAAGCTCCGCAATCTTTTTTAAGGATGTAGAATTGTCTACTATCGGCCCATAATAATTTATAAAATTTAGATTTATCCCATTTAATCTAGCCTCGACCCACAACCAGCATCCAAATGGATCTCTCCAAATTTGACCGAATTCCCACTGAAGACTGCGGCAAAAATATATAGCGACACCCCTTTTGGCCAACCCGGCTGAAGCAAAACAGACATGTGAAAAAAACATAGGAACATACAGCTTGAGGTAGTTGGTTTTTAAGTGTGTCTCCTGAAAAAATAGAACCTGAGGGGAGGAGGACACCAGCCACCTTATTAAGGCTCCATATTTGGATTTATTCAATATCCCATTGACATTGATGGAAACAGTATCACAAGTACTCTTCATAGCAAATTATATAAAAATACAAACTGCATACGACAACTATGAACATTTCCCATCCTAAGTGTCTTAAAAAGAAAAAATTATGCACTAGTGCCCCTGCTTCTGCTCTTTTAATTTCCACTCCCTTCCCCACCCCACTCAACCCACCCTCCAGGGAGGTGTCCCACCATGCTATCCACCTCCACCTCACCCCTGCTAACTTAGAGGGCGTCATGGAACTGCACCCATCGTGACTCACCACCCCACCTCACCTCTCGACAATGGATTACTACCAAAAAAAAAAAACCCCGGTCGAAGAAAAAAAAAAGCCAAATATTGCGACCATTAATTCTCTTATTTCCAAAGTTACTTTAAATTAATTGCCTAACTCCCATACCTATTATACCTTCAAGATATATAGAAGGAGGGGGAGAAAAAAAGCCTCAATCATCCATTAATTCCTTACGTAGCTGACATTCCTTTAAGGAAATCCTGAGCATCCTCTAAGTTGGAAAACATATGGAATTTCCCCTTGACTAGAACCCGGAGTTTAGACTGCTGAGCAATTGATGCCTGTGCACCTTATATAAACATTCTCACTTACACTGACGACACGCATCTGATACTGTCCCTCTTGGACAAAACACCCAACACCAGGAGCAGGTTCACGACATGCATGACAGAAGTAGTCACCGAGATCAAATCCGGTTTCCTCAATTGAACTCGGACAAAACAAAGGTGGTAGTCTTCAAGAAGAATGTCTTGCCATGGGACTCAACCTAGTGGCCCACAGACCTTGGACCCACCGCATGCCCTGCTCACAAGTAAAAACCTTTGAATCATCATAGACAACAAGCTAGACATGACTGCCTAAGTCAATGCAGTGGTCTCGGCCTGCTTCAGCACACTAAGAATACTGAAGAAAATCTTTAATTGGCTACCAGATAACACCAGTAAAACGATCACCCAGGCCCCCATCACCAGCAGACTAGACTATGGAAATGCTCTGTATGCAAGGATTACCAACCAGCTCAAAATAACCCTGCAGACCGTCCAAAACACAGAAGCCAGACTAGTCCTCAACCTCCCATGCCAAGCACACATCACACACTCCTTGTGGAACCCCACTGGCTCTTGATACACAAGCACACACACTTTAAATTCCTGAGTGATTTAGAAATAATAAGGCTGAGGCAAAGGAAATTGTGCCTGTCGCATATAGTGAATTTTGGTCACAATTACGTGGTGCACAAGATCTAGAAGAACATCCCTCTAATCTTCATCACAGGAGTACCACGCCATGTAATCATCATTTGAAAATGATCAGCACACACAATTTGTTATTTGTAACTATATAATATATTAAAGTTTGAACCACAGGATGTAAAGATTCCATTCACATGTACACTTTAAACTCCACACCCACACCTATGAAGCTCTACACAACACTGGCCCTACCTACCTAATAGCTGCATTAATTTCCACCAACATTCCAGACACATCTTCTCTGCCGGTCTCTGAATAGCACACCCCTCACGCATACACAAAAGCAGAGCAGGGAGCTGCGCCTTCTCCCACCTGGCCCCTATAGCCAGGAATAACCTTCCACAATACATCAAAGCCTCCTTCTCTCTTTTTGATCTTTGCAAGAAGCTGAATGCCTTAGTTTTCAAGTAAGCTCCCAAGGCTGGCCACACACATCTGCTACAGAACACCTGGAGTCCCTCACGGGTGATTAGTGCGTTATAAAAACACCAATAACATATCATGATATAAATGTACCTATGCAGTACATACATCTTCGAAGTAGGTAAATATGGAGTTCTGAATAGTAAATCTAAACTTTCCCATATGCACTTACCTTGCGATATTTTATCCCTCGATATTCCGCCCTCTAAATTATTGTACCACAATATTCTGGAGTTCGATATTCAGTGGTACAATCCCCAAAAGGGAGTCCTGCAGATTTCCTGGATAGCATCTCACTCAGACAGGAGGTGGTCCACAAACATAATGGAACCCATACATAGATTGAATGTCAAATCAGTGGGCATGATAAATGAATGGATGCCGGTTATTGGCTGGACTAGGCAGCCAATGCTGTAACTAGGGAGAATACAAATGTGCAGTACCATTTTCTGTTGTTGCTGAAAACACAGATTTCTTAATTATTGCCAAATATGAAAAATTGTGAAAACTAAGCACAGCTTTTTAACATTTTTATTTTACCGCAGATTTTGGACATTTTTGAATTTTCCTGCAGTGTTTATATTTTTTTGTATGCCTAAACATAGCAACTTTAAAATAGATTTAAATCACCGTTTCTGCAGATTTCCATGACTTTCCGTACAGTTTTAGCTTTTCTTTACAGAAATGTGAAGATATTCATTTCTTTTCGTGAAGAGTTCATGCTAATTGTGTATTTCATACCGAACACCGAAGCATCTGGCCCAACGCCTAGAGGGGACAATTTCTAAACTGGGGAACCAGGTTTGAGTCTCCGCAGGGACGCTCAACATCCTGTGATGCTGGGCAAGTCGTTTGATCTCCCCGTGCCTACCAAAATAAATGTGTCCGTCTGTATCGCAACTGGTGCTCATGTAAAGCGCTCTGATACCTCTGCTTCTACTTCGCCCTATATAAAACTCAAGAATAATAAGACAAAATTCAGTGCAGACTGTGAAGTATTACCTCAAGCAGACTTTCAGGCCGAGTAGGGCACTGCATGAAGGGCCTTATTGTGTTTTGTATCTGGACAACATTTTGGGTCGCGTAAAACACAGGTGGGGGGCAGGCTGGGCTCTCATTCTCCTTTATCTGTTCAGCACCAAATTAATGAGGGCATTATTGTAATTCCATGCTTTGCCACAAGGGGCAGCACTGGGCCATTGTTTAATTATGGGATTTTTATTATTTTTTTTAATTCTTTTTACTAACATTCATCGACATAAAATATACAGTGCAGAGGAATCAGTACAATCTCACTTGGTGAAAACAAAAAGCAACAGATCTTTGCGACATAACATTTTTAGGGGCAATTTACGGGGTAGGGGCGTCATCATTATCAATAGTATGTGGTGGACCGCATATATCCCCTCGGTATGAGTTCCATGGACTCCATATTCGGGACCATTTTTTGGGGCAACCCCAGGCCGCAAAGACCGTCTTTTATCTGTGCATACACCAGTCAAGGTCTTTTTCCCAGGCCTCTACTGCTGGTGGTTGCGCCGCTCCCCACAGTTGTGAAATGTTCCTCTTTGCCAACATTAACCCCAGCATGGCCCACTGCGTTTGGTGACCATTCAAATCAGTGGGCTCCCATATATTCAGGAGGTACCTACGCGCCTCGGGCGAAGGACTATGGCGAGTACGTCACTCAGTATGTTGTGTATTTTTCCCCAATAGGATTGTATGTGCTCGCATTCCCATATTATGTGCATTAAGGTATCTAATTGGCCACACCGTCTCCTACACTCTCCCCCCTCTGCCCTCCCCATTTGTACCAGTCTGGGCCCTGTAACATATACCCAGTGAAGGATTTTGTGCTGCACAAGTCTGAGTCATGCTGGGATCGCAACCACTCTTGGGGAAGATACTGCATCCTGCCATTCTTCGTTGTCCAATTCAATGCCATCCCTTACCCTTTTTCCCCGCAGTGGCTGAAGGGGGTCTGCCATGTTATTGCTCAATTTCTTATATATTAATGAGATAGTTTTCGCGGGCAGGTGACCATCCAGCACTCTATCTTCCAACGGAGAAGACTCAGGAGGGGAGGAACCTTTTGGGATGAGGCAGTGCAGTGCGTGACGGACTTGCATGTACCGAAATCGCTCTTTGTCAGCTAGCTCATGTTGCTGTTGTAGAGAAGCAAATGTCTTCACCTCGGCCTTCTCCCATATGTCTTTAATTTGCGAGATCCCAATGAGTTCCTGCTGGAGCGGAGTTTTCAGTTTGAAAATTCAGTGGCTTTTGGAGCTCTGGCATGTCTATTCGTTGTACTAATTTATTAATAATTAATAATTAATTATTTGTCTTGTGCAAGTGTGTTTATATTAATCAATCCGTTTGTCCTAACAAGAGAGAGTTACACGTGGGTGTGCATAAATGTGCTGTTTTAAAATAACGTGCGTGTTTTCATGTTTAAACGTTGCTATGTGCTGTTTATTTTTGAGCACAAAATGCTTTCCGAATTAATGCTTTTCTATGTTGCAAGTGCTAGATAAATGCATACACATAAGGGTATTAGTGGGGTTAACACTGTTTAATCACTATGCTGTGGTAACGTTGTTTTTGTTTCTTTTAATTAAGATGGTCTATTGAGGCCTATGATGGCCTAGAAAAGATGGCCGATTTGTGAGCCTGGCTGTGATTTATAATATGAAAACTGTGACGAGGGAGACCCCTGCTGGAAATGGTCCTGAAGCTAACTGACCATGGTCCTTGCTTGCTTGTTTGAAAACTTTCCATGAGGACAGCAGCAGTTTTTGGGAGATCTCCAAGTGAAATGAAAATGTCCTTGGCAGCCTTGGGAAACAAAGGAGCCTTAGAGAAAAACTCTGAACTGTGGCTCGATTGCCGAGGAGAAGTAGAACTAATATGATACATGTTTTATTTCTTGGTTCCTGTTCCGTAGTCTTTATTATGTGAACTTTTCCTGAGCGGAGATTTTCAAATGTAGCGATGTTACATCCTTTCCTTCTCGCTCTGCTCAGCAGGTCCGGCGGACATTACAGTTTTTTCTATGTTTCCAATGCATCTTTCCATTGTTTAGAAACTATAAGAAATGTTAGCCTAGAGAGGGTTTTTGCCACTTGCCATTTTGCCTTTGCCGCGTACGGAATCTGCGTTGCTGAGGATTGATGCTGAAGGGACTTCGTCTTGAGAGACATTTACCGAGAGACTTGTCCTGACCCGTTCTGACATTTAGCTAGAATAGGTAACTATGAGAAATGATTTACTCTGATTGATTTCCTTTGACTAATTTTAGATAAAGCAATATAATTTTAAACATGGTGTTGGATATTCTTTCTTGTCAATTATTGAGTTTACATTTTTGATTATTGCTGTATATGTTGTATAGATTATGTTTAAGGTGGACAGTCACAAAAACCAGGTCTTATCGACCTCGATATAGATGCAGGGTGATTAGGAGTTTTCCTTCCACAGGTTTATTGCTGGTAGAGTATTTGAGTATATGTTAGTGTAGTGAAATGGGCCCTAGCGTATGATGTATGCATGTGCGTGTAACTGTGAGATTACTCTATCCGTGGTAGTGAGAATATTATACACACCCTGATCTCTATCAATTTCCTGGTAGCAGAGTTGGATGGTTTTTGATGATTGTCTTGATCTGATAAGATTGCTTGTACATTAGTTTATTGATTATTGATTATTGGTTCATGTTGGTATATGTACTAATACTATATGTTGGAGTCGTAATGTTGAGTTATATGTAGTGCTTCTGGAACTTGGAAGCTGTAGCAGTTCCGTAGTGGGGCAGAGGGAAGTATATGCTGCTCTCGGGAAAGACGGAATTGTGAGGAATAACGTGTGACAATTGAAGTTGCGCGTCACATTGTCTGGGTTCGGAATCAGTGACATCGTCGTATGTTACTATTAGATATTTCTGGTATATATGGAGTGTGTATGATAGTGAAGGTTATCTGTGAAACTCTGGTCTTAAGTCCCAGGGATCCGTAAGGATTTCCGTTAAAGCTTATCGCGGGAGGAGTAATAGGTATTCTCTGAGCTTGTTTGAAGAACTGGGCAAAGAAAGCTTGCTTAGTTGGTGTATGTTATAATTCTGTAGTGGAGCAGATTGTCTGTTCTCGGGAAGCAGGATTCTGTGCGTATGTACTATATTTCCTTGTATGAATGTGCGTGAATGTTTGTACATTTAGTTGATTGTAAGACTCTTTGGACAAGTCCTAGAGGAAACAGTTAATGAATGTATGTTAGTAGGGCAGAGTAGAGGAAGTGCTACTGTGTCAATGAAAGGTCTCTTATGAAATAGACTCTCTTTTACTATTCTGTGGTAGCGAAGCAGACAATGGAGATGTTTTTATGTTGTAACTAATAGATTTTGTAGAAATTTTGACACGAAGTCTACTGAAAAGATTTTGTAAAGGAGGGGTAGACGAGTGACAGAAGACAGGAGACAGAGCAGAAGCTGCAGTCAGCGACTGTTGACGTCAGAAAGACCGCGCTCTGATTGGATGGTAGATCAGAATAGTGCTCGCGCTAGGATTGGTGCGTTAGTGTGAGCCGCGCAAGGATTGGAAGGGCTATTTAGTGACGTAGACGTTCCAGGATTGGTGCGTTAGTGTGAATCGCGCTGCAATTGGTTGAAAAATTCGTATTGTATATTTATAATACGGAAAGAGTAGAGAGTTTTTGTAAACGCTAAAATGTATTATCAAGAAGAGAAAAAGAAGAAAACATTTTTGGGAAAAATTAAAAAGTGGTTTAGCAAGGATAAAGATGTTAAAACAAGAGAGGGTGAGTTGTTACCTCCACCGAAAACACCTGCATCCTTCATGGCTGCAAGACATGGGTTTCATACCTGTATATGGTTGGAGAATTGGGTTAGGTATACTAAAGAAGATGGTGTTCTAGCATTTCCAGAACATGGTTCATTTAATCTGGCCGTGTTGAGAAATTTACGGGAAAAGATGCTATGTCTTGACCCGAAACCGAGACCTACACAGTTCGAGGCTTTAGTGGAATGGGAAGAGGAAGTACATGAGAGAGAAAAACAGAGATCTGGAGGGTACTATAGGTATATGTTTGGGAGGAGACATGATCGTGAAACTCATCATGATCGAATGAAAAGGTGGCGAGATGTTAGTATGTCAGAGGGATTATATCCGATGAGAACAGTTGAAGGAGGAGCAGAAAGGGTTCCTGAGTCAGAAATGAGAAAATATGGAGTTAATGAGTATGAGGATGAGGTCTTGAATGACATGATTTACAAGAGACCACCTCCATATAGACCAGAACCGGATAAAAGTACACCAGTTGTTTCTCCGATAAGAGATACAGTGTGTGTTAGTGAGACGGAAAATGAGACACCAGAAGTAAGAAGTGATCATTACCTTGATGAGAATGCCAGACAATTAGCCAGAACTACAACAGAGTTGACAGAGAAGATTAGGGAGTTAACGAAGAATCTAGAAGCTGTTACGGTGCCTGTAACAATAGGTCCGGTTATGCCTGTGTTTGACAAACAGAGGACAGGTGAGAATGGACTGGTGATTCCATATGTTGGAAATAATCTGACAAATTCAGTTGGTCCTTCAGGAGATTCAGGCAAAAGAGCAGAAAGAAGTGACCTGAGACAATCAAGACATGACACATGTAGTGAAATATTGGATGCTAGTGAAGCTAGTTGTTCAGGGATGCCAATTTTAGAACCGCAAAAGAGAGTGGTTCCAGTGAGAAAAACTGCTGAAATAACAGTTGATGATTTGAATGATTGGATGAAGGTTCTACAGAAAAAGGATAAAGATTCACAAGTAATTGATGTAGCTAGGTTACGTGTAGAACTAGAAGAGCTTGTTACAGGAACAGTTCCAACAGAGATTCTGAAGAGTCATCATGATGGTGAACTAATGTTTATGTGCAAAAGTGTTACCTGGAGAGCAAGAAATACACATGACAGGCTAAGAGCAATAGCAAATGAACAGGGAGTTGACATTGATAAAGTGAAAGCTTTACAAAGAACTTACAGGATGGATTTTACAGAGAAGGATATTGAAAATTTGAATGCTACTGGTAGAACAGGACAGATTAAGGAAATGGTAGCATTATTGCGAAGATGGGGTGATGTAGAAAAGTGGAAGGATAGGTGGTACAAGAAAAGAGATGAGGCTGAAGATAGAACAACTTATTCAGCATTTCCAGTGAGAGAAAAGGAGAAACCAGTGGATAATTATCCTATGAGAGAAATACCTGGAGGAGGATATGTACATGTTCCATGGACCAGACAGGATATTTTATCATTTACGAATGATTTCCCTTGATTGAGAGAAAAGCCCGTCGAGTGGTATAGGCAGGTAGATAGGTTTGTGAAATTGTCAAAAGTGCTGTGGGTTGACCTGAATAGTCTGTTTGATATAATTGTTCCAGCAGACTTGTGGACTGAGTGTAAAATAGTTGTGAGTTGGCCTACTGAGGAATATCCAAGAGACCCAAGAACAGGGGCACCAGATCCAGAGGTAATGAGAAAGTATGATCAGGTGATGGTATACCTGAAGAGTAAAGTTCCTGCAAAAGAGACAGACTGGGTAAAGATAGATCGAACACAACAGGAAGCGAAAGAATCAGTTCATGCTTTTTACGAAAGGCTGATACTGGCATTTAAACAATTCAGTGGAGATGAACACCTGGGTGACAAAGATTTGAGTCACTTTGTATACAGATTTGTATATGGCCTTAGACCTGAAATTGGTGAGAGAATTCGTGAGCACACAGTGGATTGGCAGAGTAAGAAAGTAGATGAGATCCTGAGGCATGCAAAATACTTCAGTGATGAAATTGAAGCAAAACAAAGAAAGCTGAAAGAGAAAGCAATGTGGGCACAAGTGAAAGTTGCGGAAAGACAGGAAGCACAGTTAGTGGAACAAGCAAATAATCCAGGAAATAATGCAGGGAATAGACCTAGATATGCAGGGAAAGGAAAAGGAAGTCTTGAGGAAGCGAAGAAAAAGTTTCCTTGTCACAACTGTGGCCAATTGGGGCATTGGAGATCGGAGTGTCCTAATTCACCATTAGTGAGTAATGAGAATAAATCCTTAAATCAACAAGTGCAGAACGAAGGAAATAATCAACAGCAGCAACAACAGAAAGTTGTGAGACAGCAGAGTCAAGAGCCAAAACCGCCCTTGCCGCAGAATAGAGGGTTACAAAAGTATAATCAGGATTCAGGATTCTACAATGATGAGCAGGTAAACAAACCAAGACGTTCTAACAAAGTACAACAGTACTTGTTAAAGAGTGAAGGGAGTGAGTCTGAGGGTGATTATTGACGGTGCCGAGGAGAGGAAGAAGAGTGCATACTTGGTGCAACTCTAGAAATAGACCAGGCAGGACCATTTGTGGATGGGAAAATAAATGAGGAGAGTGTTACTTTTTTAGTAGACACAGGTGCGACAAGATCAACTGTCAGGTCAACAGATGTTAGAAATCTTCCTCTCTCGGATGAAGCAATCCAAGTAGTTGGTGTAGCCAATACGCAAATCAGAACACGTCTTACTGAACCTGTAAGAGTACAGATAGGGAAATTTTCAGACATGCACAGATTCATTGTCTGTGACACGAGTCCAGTGAACCTGTTGGGTAGGGACTTGTTGTGCAAGATGAACTGCACGATTTTTTGTACACCGGATGGAATAGCCTTTGAGACACCAGATGAAGATGTTTTGTACCGAGTGACTCTAGAGAATAGAGAAAGTGAATTAATTGGTGCATTTGCTGTGTTTAATCCGGAGGATTTGCCTCGAGAGCTGAGAGACACAGTGAAAAGGACAGTTTGGGATTTTACTGGAGAGGATGTGGGATTGATGAATAATGTAGATCCAGTGAAAATTGCAGTAAAAGAGGGAATCACATATCCTAACATTCCTCAATACAAAATGACACCAGAAATAATTGAAGGGATAACTCCTATAATTGAGAAAATGATTCAGCAAGGAGTCCTGAGAGAACTACTGAGTAGTCCGTGTAATTCACCGATAATGGGACTAAAAAAGCCCAATGGGAAATTTAGGATTGTACAGGATTTGAGAAAAGTTAATCAAATTGTGGTGGCATGTTGTCCTATTGTGCCAAATCCATCAGTGATCCTGTATCAAATTCCACATGATGCTGAGTGGTATACAGTGATTGATTTGTGTCATGCGTTCTTTTCAATTCCATTGCATCATGATAGCCAGCCGATTTTTGCATTTAGGTTTGGCCAGCGTATCTTAGCATGGTGTCGAATCCCACAGGGGTATACGGAGAGTCCTTCGATATTCAATCAGTTATTGAAGAAATCGTTGGAAAGTTTGATCATGCCCGAGAGTTCAGTGCTAGTGCAGTATATTGATGACCTACTGGTGGCATCAAAGACACGTGAAGCTTGTGAAGTAGATACCATAGCTTTACTGAATCATCTGGCAGATGGAGGGTTAAAGGTATCTCCAGCCAAATTGCAATTTTGCAAGAAAGAGGTGCATTATCTTGGACACAATATTGAAAAGGGTCTGAGAAAAGTGACTAATGACAGGATCAGAATAATCAGAGAAATGAAAGCTCCAAAAACCCAGAGAGAAGTGAGAATGTTCCTGGGTATGGTGGGTTATTGTCGTCAGTGGATAATTAATTTTTCCTTGATAGCAAAGCCACTGATTAAACTGACAAAAAGTGAAATGACAGATCCATTGGATCTAGATGCAGAACAAATGGCAGCATTTGAAGATCTCAAGAATAAAATGTGTGAGGCTCCAGCTTTGGGGATGCCTGACTACGAAAAAGAATTTGAGCTGTACTGCAGTGAAAGAAATGGATGTGCACTTTCAGTGTTAATTCAGAAACATGGATTACTGAGAAGGCCTATTGCGTACTTCTCATCGACACTTGACCCTGTAGCTGTGGGTTTACCAGGTTGTCTGAAATCTGTGGCTGCAACATGCAGAAGTCTGGAACAGAGTGAGGGAATCATAATGGGATATCCTGTAAGGGTATTCGTACCTCACAATGTGGCAATTCTTTTGACAAGAAGCAGAACTCAGTATATGTCACATAGTCGGTTGACTAAATATGAAAAAGTGATTCTGGGAGCATCAAATGTGACTCTCGAGAGATGTGTAAATGTGAATCCAGCGACACTTTTGCCAGATATTGAAAATGTGGGTGTGAAGATGGAAGATGATCATGATTGTTTGGATGTGCTTGAGTACTGTACAAAACCGAGACCAGACATAAGGGATCTACCCTTGAATGAGAGTGATCATGTGTTGTTTGTGGATGGATCATGCCTGAGAAATGATGATGGTGTGCTATGTGCAGCATATGCGGTATGCAAAGTTTCGGAGGTCATGGAAGCATCACCATTGAAAGGAGTGAAATCTGCGCAAGTTGCTGAATTGGTGGCATTGACAAAAGCTTGCGAAATTGGGAAAGATTTGAGGACAACTGTAATGACTGATAGTCAGTATGGATTTGGAGTGGTGCATGATTTTGGCCAACTTTGGCTACAAAGAGGTTTCTTGACATCGAGTGGAACTCCGATAAAGAATGCTGAAATGATTGGTAAATTGCTTGAGGCGATACAGCTGCCTAAGGAGTTAGCAGTTGTAAAATGTGCTGCCCATGGACTAGGGGAGGATTTTATAACGGTCGGAAACCGTTATGCAAACGATGTTGCGCAATACTGTGCCAAAACAAATCAGTCCATCAACAGGGACAGAGAAGGGGAAATGTCTTTACTCTCTGTGATGTTTACTAATGTCTTAGAAACCTGGGATGAAGTGAAACAGTTGCAAGATGAGGCAGGAGAGGAAGAGAAAAAAGATTGGATTAAGGCAGGATGTGCTCCAAGAGAAACAGACCATGTTTGGGTCTACAGAGATGGCAGACCAGTAATGCCCAACTCCATCTTCTCGTCAATGGCAATGATGTATCATGGCCAGGGACATTTGGGGAGGGACGCGATGGTTAGGTCGTTCAAGCAGACCTGGTACAATGCAAAGTTCAGGACAATTGCAGAAAGCATCTGTCAGAGGTGTTTAGTTTGTCAGCAATTTAACACTGGGAAAAAGACAGTGGTGAGTCTGGGGACAATAGGCAGAGAAGGAGGTCCTTTTACAAGAATGCAGATTGATTTCATTGAAATGCCCCAAGTAAACAGACTGAGGTATGTTTTAGTGGTAGTCTGTTTGTTTTCAAGGTGGGTGGAAGCTTACCCGACTAGAAGAAATGATGGATTAACAGTGGCAAAGTTACTGTTAAGGGAGTTGATTCCTAGGTACGGGTTTCCAGTAACAGTTGAGTCTGATAGAGGTGGACACTTTCAAAATGAGCTTATGGGTTTGATTTGTGAAGCATTGAAAATACAGCAGAAGCTACATTGTGCATACCGACCAGAGGCTTCTGGTGTGGTTGAGCAGATTAATGGTACAATCAAGAATAGGATTGGAAAAATGTGCTTAGCCACTGGCATGAAATGGCCAGATGTTTTACCTCTAGTTCTGATGACTATGAGATCTACTCCATATAGAACTACTGGTTTGAGTCCGCACGAAATAATAATGGGACGTGCAATGCGCCATGCATTCGTGCCTGTCAATAAGTTGGTGACAATAACTGATGACATGATTTTGGATTACTGTAAAGGCCTGGCTGACGCAGTTCATTCTGTGTTTCACCAGGTTGGAGAAGAAGCTACCACACTTGAGAAGAAGCAAGCCCATGATCTGAGTCCAGGAGACTGGGTGAGGATAAAAGTTCACAGAAGAAGAAATTGCTTGATTCCAAGGTGTGGAAGGCCGAGACAAGTTATTCTGACTACGACAACTGCAGTAAAGTGTGCTGGAGTGAAGCACTGGGTACATGCAAGTCATACTCTGAGAGTTCCAAACCCAAAAGAAGGGACTGGTAAAGAGTATTTTGAAGAGTCAGATTCCAGTGATGATGAAGATACAGAATCAGTGGGGAAAGAAGTAGGAAGAGCTTCGAATGAACCACTGCGAGTATCAGAGAAGAGATCAAATTCTGTAAGAGAGCCTGAAGTTTCAAACAGCAGTGAAGGAAAAAGAAAAGAAAAGAGAAATCACACAGAGACTACTCCTGAATCAGAAGAGGAGGAGATTGAAGAACCACTTGAGATTATACTTGAAGAAGTAGGGTCAGAAGAAGATAGAGAGGGACAGATTGCGGAAGACCCCCGAGGAGGTGTAGGGAACATTCTTGATGAGTCAGGTGAAGGGACAAGTAGACAGCAAGAAGATTGCGTGTCGGAGACCCGAGGAGGGACAGGAGTAGGGAAGTCTCAAACAGTGGTAAAAAAATCTGTGGAAAAAAAGAAAGCTGCTGGAAAACGGAAACAAGAGGCACTTGAAACAGATGATGAGGATGAACAAACAGAGGGTCGAGTTCTGAGAAAGAGAACTTGGATTGGAGAAAGAAGTAATAAAGAAATAAAGCCGAAGAAAGTGTTAAGAGGAGATCGTTGGCCTAACAACAGAGTTAAGAGGCTGAGATACAAAATAATAAGAGCAAATACATCGAAAGCTGAACAAGTGAATGAAGTTTCGAGTCAAAGTTCAAAAGCTGAAGGAGAAGAATCAAAGGAGTCAAACGAACCAGTAGAAATAAAAAGAGTAAGAAGACCCAACCAAAAGTACAGATCACCGGAATGGTCTTATGTGGCACTGTCTGAAGGAGGAAAAGAAGAAACAGTGACTCGAGATAATCCGGAAGAGATCTTGAGAGAAGTGGTTGAGGAAGATACTGGTGAAATTCTGAAAGTACTCTTGACTGACATTGGAGAAGAGTCGAGTACTGAGGATTGTGATGTTGGAGATCTAATACAATTTGATGTTGAAGAAATTGAAGTGAAGAATGACAAGTATCCAAACTGAATAAAGGAAGGATTCACTTGGATTAAGTGAACGGAAAGATCATTTGGAAAAACTGAAAGCTGAAGAATTGCTGGAGAATTGAAGAAGTTCCAACAGTAGTGGAGTAGTAGAGGCTAAACTAAAGTAGTAAAATGGCTAACATAGAGGATAATAGAAATAGATGTGCCTTCTTTAAGAGGTGGTGTAGGATGTGCTGCTGCTGTACTGGATTATTAATGCTTCTATGGGGTGTTTTAGTTTTATTAGTTACTTTTAAAGTAGAGTTTGAGATGCATACAGAGAATGTGACAAATGTAGAAAAGAATTTGCAAAAAGTAGTTCCAATTAGAATTAGTAATACTTACATACACAAAGATAGGTCAATTAATAACTTTTCTAGTAATGTTTTTTCAAAATTGTTATATGAATATGTGAAAACAATGGAAGTAAGGGATTGCTACGTCTGTATGCAATTACCTGCATCCGTTTCAGAGGGTGTTACTTATCATCATTTACCAGCTACATGTGGTATTTCCTGTAGTATTTTAAGTAGTGTTTTTTATTTGTTAGGGAAAGTAGATTATAAGATGTCTAACAGAGATAGTATTTTTGGGCATTTGCCAATGAACAAAGAGCTGAATCCAGCTAAAGAAGCTTACACTTTTGGTGAGATTTTTATTGAAGAAAAAGGATTAACATTAGATTACATTTTTAAGAATAATTTAACTTGCAGTTTGAAAGGAGAGGAGAAAGCTTTCCTGGATATGGTAGAAGAAAGGAGATTGAACATGCATGAGAAAGCAGGAAAATATAAAGTGAGTGAGACAATTTGGGACATTGAGATGGGAAAAGAGTTGAAGAATGGGGCTAGTCCAACTTTAGCTCTAGATGCACCACAGAAGGGTAAACTTTGTGTTACAAGAAGAAAATCCCAATATGATACATATTTTGTCGGGACTAGTGAGTGCCATGATACATACTTCATTGCAACAGGTTGGGGTTTCAGAGGTGGAGAAGATACAATTTTTCCAGGAGTATATTAT
The DNA here is from genome assembly GCF_964204655.1 of Triturus cristatus. Lineage (NCBI taxonomy): Eukaryota > Metazoa > Chordata > Amphibia > Caudata > Salamandridae > Triturus > Triturus cristatus. The sequence continues at coordinate 270,373,823 of NC_140590.1, read as the reverse complement.
GTTTGTGGGAATAAGGCTTATTACAAGTTGCCTGACCATTGGTATGGCACGTGTTATGTGGGCCTAGTTTTTCCAAAGATTTTTCATATAGATAAAATAACAGATGTAGAACATATTAATTTACTAATGCGTTTTAAGAGAGAAACTTGGTCTGAAATAGTGGGTGATATGTTTGGGGTTTTGATTCCAGCAGTGGGAATTTCTTTGAATGCTTATGGAATTCGGAAACTGTCCACAGTGGTTGATCGCTTATCGACAAATACCGCTGGAGGGTTTCTTTTGGTGAATACGGAATTAAGTGCCGTACGTGCCATGTCTATGCAAAATCGACTTGCCCTTGATATTCTATTGGCCAAGGAGGGTGGAGTCTGTGGAATGCTGAAAGTACAACATTGTTGCACTTACATTCCAGACGAAAGCAAAGACCTGAAGGTCTATATCAAAAATATTGCTGATTTGCATGAAGAATTAGTACCACTTGAAGCTGAGAATTTATGGACTAAAATAGCTAATAAAATGATAGCTGTTAAGGATTTTATTGCAAAAATAGGTAGTACTATTATAGGTAGAATATTGTTTCCCTTAACTTGTATAATTGTTGCTTTATTGATAATAAGATTGGTGTGTGTGTGTTGTAAAAACAGGGGAGGGAGGAAGAAATTGAATAAAGAAAAGAGAAACAAGAGGTTGAAAAGAGAACCTCAAGAAATTGAATTAGAAGAATTGAGGGAGAGTGTTTACTTAGAGACAAAAAGGGATGATGAAAGAGTGACTGGTGTGTAATGTTGTGTAAGGGGAAAAGACATTTCCGATTTCTCCTAAAATGGGACTAAATTTTCACTAATTTTTTTTTTTGGGGTTTATTTGGTGATAAAATCACCAAAGGGGGGATTGCTGGAGCGGAGTTTTCAGTTTGAAAATTCAGTGGCTTTTGGAGCTCTGGCATGTCTATTCGTTGTACTAATTTATTAATAATTAATAATTAATTATTTGTCTTGTGCAAGTGTGTTTATATTAATCAATCCGTTTGTCCTAACAAGAGAGAGTTACACGTGGGTGTGCATAAATGTGCTGTTTTAAAATAACGTGCGTGTTTTCATGTTTAAACGTTGCTATGTGCTGTTTATTTTTGAGCACAAAATGCTTTCCGAATTAATGCTTTTCTATGTTGCAAGTGCTAGATAAATGCATACACATAAGGGTATTAGTGGGGTTAACACTGTTTAATCACTATGCTGTGGTAACGTTGTTTTTGTTTCTTTTAATTAAGATGGTCTATTGAGGCCTATGATGGCCTAGAAAAGATGGCCGATTTGTGAGCCTGGCTGTGATTTATAATATGAAAACTGTGACGAGGGAGACCCCTGCTGGAAATGGTCCTGAAGCTAACTGACCATGGTCCTTGCTTGCTTGTTTGAAAACTTTCCATGAGGACAGCAGCAGTTTTTGGGAGATCTCCAAGTGAAATGAAAATGTCCTTGGCAGCCTTGGGAAACAAAGGAGCCTTAGAGAAAAACTCTGAACTGTGGCTCGATTGCCGAGGAGAAGTAGAACTAATATGATACATGTTTTATTTCTTGGTTCCTGTTCCGTAGTCTTTATTATGTGAACTTTTCCTGAGCGGAGATTTTCAAATGTAGCGATGTTACATCCTTTCCTTGTCGCTCTGCTCAGCAGGTCCGGCGGACATTACAGTTTTTTCTATGTTTCCAATGCATCTTTCCATTGTTTAGAAACTATAAGAAATGTTAGCCTAGAGAGGGTTTTTGCCACTTGCCATTTTGCCTTTGCCGCGTACCGAATCTGCGTTGCTGAGGATTGATGCTGAAGGGACTTCGTCTTGAGAGACATTTACCGAGAGACTTGTCCTGACCCGTTCTGACATTTAGCTAGAATAGGTAACTATGAGAAATGATTTACTCTGATTGATTTCCTTTGACTAATTTTAGATAAAGCAATATAATTTTAAACATGGTGTTGGATATTCTTTCTTGTCAATTATTGAGTTTACATTTTTGATTATTGCTGTATATGTTGTATAGATTATGTTTAAGGTGGACAGTCACAAAAACCAGGTCTTATCGACCTCGATATAGATGCAGGGTGATTAGGAGTTTTCCTTCCACAGGTTTATTGCTGGTAGAGTATTTGAGTATATGTTAGTGTAGTGAAATGGGCCCTAGCGTATGATGTATGCATGTGCGTGTAACTGTGAGATTACTCTATCCGTGGTAGTGAGAATATTATACACACCCTGATCTCTATCATTCCCACCTATCAAATCCCTTCAACCTCCACAGATTACCCAGCTTTTCGGAGTCCCACAGGGGAGTTGCGAATTATGGGATTTTTAATGGCCCAAGTGCTATTGCTTCAAGTTTCAGGCCAAGGACTTAAAGTTGCATTCATTACGAATATGGACCCATGGGCAGTGAAGGACTGTGCCTGTAATGTATCAAAAATGTGCATTGGTTTTAATTAATTAATCAAACAATAAACGTAAACACAAATGCGATGAGACTTTAAGTGGCCCCTGTATTGGTGATAAATGAAAAATATTTCCGGAGAGCAAGAGCAGGAAAAACATACCAATGGAAAAGAAGATGGAACAGAAAGACGAAAAAACAACTGTCACAACGGAGGAAAGCAGGAGCCTGCAAGAGTGAGATAAGGAAGGAGGGAGTGCCTGGTGGTGGATTAATGACCACTTAGGTGATATGAAAGTTACACAGCTTCGGAATTTTACAGCTGACATTTAATTGCACTGGTCCAGGCTTCTGAGCAGAGATTTGGGCACTGGCACTCCTTCAGTTACAAATTTAGCACAACACTGTTGTGATTCCGGATCAAGGCCTGGCTAAGAGTTAACTGTAGGAGAGATAGCATATGCAATGTTCAAAGGAATTTACTGTATGTCTGAGCAGAGGAAGTAGCTTGATCACTATAACACTATAAATAAACAGATGGTATTACTTTTTAAGGGTACTCAATCTACCACTCTTCAGGATGATGGAAGGGTGAGACCACCATGCCGAGATTCAAACTCATGATCTACCAATCAAGGCCTGGTGGCTGGAGCGACGTTCAACTCAATGAGCTCTGCCTCCAATGTAACCAGAAGAATTCAAACTGCCCCTGTTCAGGCTATAGTTTGTCTGGGCAATGGATTGCAAGGCTGATCCGATCATCAGGCTTTCAGAGATACGTAAATATATGTCCGTCAATCCGTGTTTTGTAAAGCACACTACTCACCCGATAGGGTCTCAAGGCGCTGGAACCTGACCTGAGTGAGGAAGTGCTAGAGACGTGGACAGAGCATTACAGAGTCAGGTTGCCTGGTTCAGAGTGGCTAGAAGTCCTCTGAACAGCTGGTTAATTCTGAATTGCAAGTATGGCGAATGATGAATGTCTTTGGGATCTATTAGATTATCTTCAGTTCAGGGCTTTGTAATGTAGCTTCTCCAGGTTGGTTGATCACTTCTGGATAAACCTCAGGACTCTGAATTGGCCGGTACAGTTATTAGGTTGTCATGTGAGCATGAGGTCGCAGTTTGGCCTTGAGGGCCAGTTTACTGGGCGGCAACTGGAGGAACGTTGTGACCGACTAGATCAAGGTGAAGGATGGCAACATAGCCTTGTGGCACTTGAGGTAGGCAGTGCACTGCCACCAGGTGAACAGCATAGATCGTGTTTGTATTTTGTTGGCTTTTTTTTCTGAGATCTTAAAGATCAGGATGATGCAGGAGAGTGCATGCACCCGGACTGCTGAGACCATATTGTGACAGTTTTAAGATGATATTTTTTCAGTGAGCTCATTTTAGGTTTAACGATTGTGCAATTTGAGGGTTGATGTTTAGGTGTTGGTCAAACATTGTTGCTGTGCATCAGGGAGACAAGGAGCTAAGGCCAGGAGGTTATACTGCCAAGAAGCCCTGGAGGTGGGCTGCTGGCTAGATTAGTTCTTTTATTGAAAATAAGCACAGACGGTTTTGTTTCACAAGTTTTTAGCACTTGGTCTAATCAGTTCTCGTTGCCTCTTCGTAAGGTGTGTTAAACTTGAATGATATCAGCATTGCCGTCTTTTCCCTTCAGATGATGATGCTGACTACCTGGACGGAGACTAAAACTACACCGCCCCTCTCCCCCCCAAAAAAGCTGCTTTGATTCTTTGGGGTAGGCTGGTCAAGCAGCCAAGGCCCAGATCGAGTGAAGTGCCTCAAAGGCTGAGTAATATACAGTAAAATACAGATGATCGAGAGAGAGAGACACACACACACTCTCTCTCTCTCTAACATTCATTGGCCTATCCGAGTATACATTTAAAACAAATAATACTACAATAAATTTCTTAGAATGAATGTATAGTCACATTATAAGTTCGCTAGTCAGTCTGACTTTATGATCTCGGCTTCACCCAAATACCTCTTATAGGCAGACCAACCAAGATATTGCAGCATGGATTAACAAATTTTGCAGCACAAATATGGAAATTTTGCAGAACAAATATGGACACTTTGCTGCATTTTTGTGGCACATTATTTTGCTAATCTTTCAGCAACAAACCCAGGGATATTATTTTTGTAAGGTATATTAGAACATGGAAGTTTACTCCAAGACATTGTGTGCAGTATTTATGCTGCCAAACCTATATATTTATGTATCGTGTAGTATTAATATTCACATTACTTTTACCTTGAGCACTGTGCCCTCATCGCTTATGGATTTGTATATGCTTTGTGGAGAATACTAATGTAATTCTTTCCAAGGGGAAGGCCTATTGGTATTTGGTTCATTTACAATTGAAACAATTTGCTTTTGGTCAAGATCTACATATATGACATAAACCTGTTATTGAATAAGGCCCACGGAAACTGTGTGCTTGTTTCTTTATGTTTTAATCTTTGCCATGTATTGGAAATTCTTCTGAGCAGTCCAACTCTAGACCAATATCCTGCTGCTGATTATAATGTAAAAACAATAACACCCTGATGGATTGTTCTGAGAGGGACCGATGTCTGGCTGACAAAATAATACTGTGAATGGTGTTGCTCCTTTCAGCATCTACAGAACTGGTCACACAGTCTTTGCATACAGCTGCCAGCTGTGAAAGGACTGAAATGCAGTCCGCCCACCTAAGCCAAAAGAGGTCAGTGCCAATCAGCCCTGAAACTGATGCCTGTACTGCATCTCGGCCTATATGTTAAAAGTAGAGGCAAAGCTCCTGATCAGGAGCTTCGCTCAAACCAGGGATGGCCGAATAAGCACTCTTGTCCTTTGGTAGGATGCAGAGTCATGCAGGGTTGAAAAGGCGTGCTTGTTTTAAGAATTTGGTGCCTGGTTGGGCAACCCCCATGTACTTGCTGACTTTTTCAATGCCATTTTCAAGCACTTTAATAAGCTGGGCTTTTCTCTGTTTTTTTCTGAGCTAGAGTCAATTTAGCCCCTGCAGTAGTCTCTAGGAATGGTCGCAGTGACTCCAGAGGACTGAATTATTTGTGGAGGTCCTCCAGATAATCATACACCTTCATTGTCACTGGTGTCTTTCTCTGGAATATGTCCGTCAGACATAAAATGTGTTGACATTTTTTTGCCACAAAGTCCAATTTAAATTTAATGCAGTTTTTGTTGTCATGGTTCAGAATCCTCTGTAGGATTTCAAAGGTATCTGGTGGAGACTTGCTGAGTTGCATCTCAGACTCAACACACCCAGCACAGGCATCAAAGTGCTTGCAGTGGTAATGGACAGCAGCAAACCAAGAATTCCAGCAGGTACTGCAAGGGTCGGGTGCCATCCGTGGTTTCATCCCTTGGTTCTCAGCAAGGTGTTTCAAGTACCTTCGCTTTCTGCTTCCAGCCATGTAGAAGATTAGTGAGAAGCACATCAGGAAAGAATTTAGCTCCACAAAAGGCTTCCAAAACGACTACCCAACAAGGTTTATGATGTGTGCCAAGTAGGTGATATGCACTGAGTTTGTATATAGATTTCTCAACACAGTGTTGTATGCCTTGAGCGTGTATGCGGTATTGTCTATATTGAAAGAAATAATCTGAAACTCTATGTTGTAATCTGTGAGCTCCCTTACAACTGCTTCTGCTAGGTGGGTGTGGACTTGACGGTCCCTCTGTGAAGAGACCACTGCAAATAAAACATTCAACACATATCGTCCTTCGACATCAGGTTTTTCGTCAAATATAACACTGATCTTCTGATCTGACAATTGTTTTTTCAGATCATCCTTAGCTCCTGCATATCTCTCTGGAATATTACGTTCTTGAAGTTGATGACTTCCAGATATCGCTCCATCATTCCATTCTCGCTCATGGAGAAACGTGTGCAACACAGGGTGGTCAGTTTTGCTCAGTGGAATGTTCGGTGCTGTGCAGACATTGACCCACTTGCTTATTGTTTCCTGTTTTGAGGCACTGGCAGCTGTACACTTTGTGAAAAGCGAGTTCACAGTTATCTGATGGGCACGTTTCAGTGAAAAGTGAGGGTCTGAAGCATCAGCGCAGCGCTTCAAGTGTTTTAGGATCGCACATGTATATCCATTGTGTGCTTTTGGACATGGTCCAACGCCACATTAAACACAGAGAAAAACAGCACTCCACATTCAGCATGCATCACGTCATTATACCAGGGGTGGCTCCTCAGTTTGAGCGGAGGAGCACCACCCACTTAAAATCCCCATTTAGATAAAAAAGAAAATGGTAATTAATCACTTTTTTTTTTCATCCCGCGTCCCGAGTGTCAGGGCAGGGGTGGGGCAGCTGCTGAGTGGCAGAAGCATGTCAGCAGGGAGGAGGATGGGCTGGTATGGCACTGTTTAAAGTGTGCATGTCTTTTTAGCAGGCCGTCTTGCGATGGCCAGCCACATATGCACGCCTCAGACAGCTGGGTTAGAGGAAGCTAAAGGCTCTGGAGCACTGTGAAGCGCTGAGTGAGGCTGCTCCCACCAATCCTAGGGCTGCTCTCATTCTGGTGAGAGCAGCCCTAGGATTGGCAGAGGGAGTTGCTGCTTCTGGTTCCTCTGTGGAAAGATGATGTCTGTAACACAGAACTATGCATAGGAAACCAGGACATCAGTGAATTGCGGTGTACCAAAAACTCACCTCAGTACCCAGAACCCCTATCCGACTAGCATCAGTGTCTTATTCGCTCTCCGTATCATCTCGAAGCGACCAATGATTAGACAACCCAGAACACGCGACTTAGAGTACTCTCAGGAATGGTGGGAATTAGAAATACCTGTTCGTTATTATTCTCATATCAGTCCACAACAAGAGTAATCAGAGACACAGTAAAGTTTAAAACCTTTATTTTATAAACTACGGGTCCTAAGATGCAGTACTTTAGCTAACATAAGCAGACAAATGATTAAAAATAAAACCATCAGCATTGTTACAATACCATAGAAAATGAAGGGAGAAATCATATTACAAATGATAGTGCAATACAACCACCCTCCCTTCATTAGTAAGCTAGTATTATTAAACTAATAGGTCTTTAGGTTTGAATGGGGAACCCCATACCGTAAATACCAGCTTAGGTGAATCACATCACAGGATCAGCTTTGCTCTGTGTCTGGAAAAAGTCTTCTCCAAAGTGTGTGTCTAATGCATGCAAACTGCAATATTAAAGGCGCTGTGTGCGTGTTATGGCTAGAGCGTGGGCCGATCAACCTGAATTCAAAAGCATACATTGTTTGTTGGCCCTGACTGTTTCTGCACACAATGTTCAGACCAAGGTTGCGGTGCACGTCTAGGGATGTGAACAACAGCCCGTTCTCATGTGAAGAAAAGGCAGGCAAGCAGTTTTCATATAATAACATCTATCTGCAGTGTTGTGTGCAAAAGCAGCAAAAGTGACAAGATGGTGTTTTAACTTCTAAGACGCTTATGCTAACATAGCAATGTGTATATCTCTAGTTCCGCCTCCACTACAGACCTTTGAATGAAGACACCGGCAATGGACCTACAACGAGCACCGTCTCGTAAGTTGAGACTGCCTGACACTAAGATGTCCAACTCTGTCCCCCCCGGATAATTTTTCTCTCTTGAAAACACACAAAACCAGACTCTATTCAATACGGATTGCACCTTACACTCAATGTCTGGAACGACTTACAAGTCACCTTTCATCTTACAATTGCTGGATTGGCCTGACCCTGTGATGGCCGCCACCCGGTAACTCCCGACCAGTCGAAACTACACGAGTGACCCCCGGTCCATCTTAATGAAGCGGGCCTCTTCTCAGACTCGGACACCCCCCTCATTTGCACTCATCAAAAGAACGCCGACTTGGCTCAAATTCTCTGCCCCAACGTTTAGATCTGATCTCAAGATGGCCGCCCTCCCACTTTCCTTCTGGGGTCAAAAAAAAAAAATCATTGGGGCCGACTGAATTGGAACTTTCAAGTACTTGTCCCCCTTGCCAGATTTCAAGATGGCCGCCTCAGTGAGACCCTCCACGATGCTCTTTCCTCTCCTGGTCTAAAATCATTGGTCATCATTCGGACCTCGACCAGCCTTCACTAGACCCTGTTCCCACTCACCCACCAGGACCTTTACTCTGAAAACTTTCCCTCGACAGCTGAGACCTAACCATTTTGACTGATGCTCGATGGAGCAACCTCACGAGCTAAGGGGGAGATGACTATGGATTCCCTTCTTGACCATCACCTACCCAGCCGGTCTTTGGGCAAACACTCTTGCGTCTCTCCTGACCTTATCTCCCTCCTCCCCCTTACCCCTACTCCCTACCCCTCTCCGCTCTACTCTTATCCTCTTTCCAGCTACTGACCTTTGCCCTCTCGTGTCCTTGGCGTTAGTCCCCACCCTGTTTATCTGTGAACTTTCCCCCGTCAATTGAGACCTAGCTATTTTGACTGATGCCTGATGGAGCTACCTTGTTTAGCTAAAGGGGAGACGGGCTGTGGATTCCCTCCGTGGACGTCACCTACCCAGTCGGACTTTAGACAGACTTCCTTTCATCTCTCCTGTCGTCTCTTCCCTCATCCTCCCTTTTCACACTTCCCCTTTTCCCCTCCACTATTTATGTCTCTACTTCTCTCCTCTCTCAATGTTTTGCTTATTTTTTGACATAATGTGTAATTGTTATCATTTTCTGTTGCATTGTGGAACCTAATGTAAAGCGCTCTGATACCTTCGGGTCTAGCCAGCACTATATAAAACTCTTTAAATAAATAAATAAAGAAGCCAAGTAAAAGGTCCAGTCGTTATGGGTGGTAACAAATTCAGACAAGGCGGGACTAACAAGCCTATTTACGAATCAGAAGCCACCGTTTAAGAAGGACGATAACACAAAGCCAATGACAAATGTGGGCAGGGCGGCTAGTGCATACCCTAATACAGCATGCCTTGCAGAGCGAGCAGCGCATGTGCGCTGTCCCTAAACTCGACCTAAATTTTTTCAAATGAGAATTACAAAAAAATGTCAGGATGAGCCACCTGAAAAGAAAGAGAAACCTAAAACCTTTTGAAACAAATTAATACAAGCGGAGTTTAAATATAGGAGCACATAAGCCTTTTGCAGTTAGGGGGAAAAAATAAGAATAAATCAGGCAACAATGCTTAAGGGAAACATGCATCATGCAGAGTAATGCAGTTTAAACAGGAATGCGGTGGACACATAGGAACTCTAGATATAAAAAGGATAAGACATGAATACATGGGCTCAAAAAAGCAACCACCTCCCCACCCAAAAAACATTGTATTTGGAATGCCTTTTGGCCAAATACTATAAATCATATTTACTCAAAAACTCGAAAGAGTGTAATAATTTGTGGAAAGAAAACACAAGAAAATACAGAACTCAACCCCAAAACCAGGGCCGTTTCTACCATTAGGCAAGACTAGGCGGCAAAAGGGGGAGGGCGGCAAAAAACATGAGTTTGGGAATATCTAATGCATTAATTCTTCTAGCCTGTTTGACAGGGGTAGAGAGTGATGGTAGTAAAAGGGAGGGGGCGGCATTTTTCGATTCTCGCCTAGGTCGGCAAAACACCTAGAAACGGCCCTGCCCAAAACTATGAGTTCACGTTGGACTACTCCTGTGAAAAGAGGTCCATCTCCCCATTTGCAAGGATTATCTAGGCTATATAGGATCGACATGAGGGAAACTGTGTTGCGGCACCCACGTTCCTTCCATCCATGAAAGTAGGACTTCAAAAATATGGATCCAGCCCTCAAGGTTATGCACTTTAGCATATGCACTATCTCTCCAGAAGTGTACAGAACCCAAGAATGCCCTGAACCATGCAGCAGCAAGCATATATTGTAGTTAGCAGCCAACACAACAGATCTAGAACCAGCAGATTCTTCCCTCCAAGACTCTACAAAAGAACAAAAAAGAGTTAGAACACACTATGCCTTTTCCATGTCACCCTGCCCCACAACACTGCCACCTACCCCACCATGCTACTCTTGAAAACCACAGCCCCCCCATGCTGCCATCTACCCTGCCACACCAACCAAACAAACTGACCTCTGCCCGACGTACCACTATCTCTACTGCCAAAAACCCACCTTTACCCCCATCACTGTATCCTGAAACAACTGGAGCCCACTCCCTTGCACTGGCACTTGGACGGCTGGCTCCTAAATGAAAATATCGCTCTCCTAGGCCAGCCACATGTTAGTGGGTGGCGGGCCTATGCATTAATTATTGGCTCCCAGGCTCTTTGCGTGATCCATGGGAAGCATGCCGCTTTATTAAAATATTGGCCGTTGTGTTCCTTTGGGCGGCAGAACTGTGCAATGATTATTGCCCCATTGGGCCTGAAATGTAATAAAACGTTTTTTGCTCCCAGGGCCCGGTAGGCGGCAGGGCATTGAGTTAATAAAATGAATTGCCCCTGGTGGGCGGCGGGCCCAATATGTAATTAAAAATATTTTCCCCCATGTCCCCGCCACGTGTCCCATGGGCCCTAAATTTAAGAAGATTTATTGCCCCCATGGGCCCGCGGCATGGACCTGAAATTTAATGAAAAATATTTGAGCTGCTGTGCCCACTGCATGCCTTGTGAGCACAGAGCCAGAAATTGAATAAATAAATTGCCCCGTGGGAATAAATAAATTTTCCCCCGTGGGCAGTAGGTCCTAGATTTATTAAAATTAAGTGCCCCCTGGGAAAGCTGTGTGCCCCATAAGTGGTCAGGCCTGAAATGTAATAAAAAAATTCCCACCATGAACCTTTTGTGCTGTTGGTAGCGGGCCCTAGGTTTATCAAAATTAACTGCCTATGGGCGCGCTGCATGACATGTGATTGGTAGGCCCTGAAATTCATTTAAAAAATTGCCCCCTAGGCCCACCGTGTGCACTAAATTCAATAAACAAATGGTTCCACTGGGCCTGATGTGTCCCCTGTGGGCCCTAGATTTCTTAAAATTAATTGTTCCCTGGGCAGAACCTCCAAGATATTGTGGTACTGATTTCAAAATTTTGTGGCATGAAATTGGAAATTTTGTGGCACACAATTGCAATTATTGCGACATTTTTGCAACAAATACAGGGATTTAAATGTCACTTTAAAAAATCTTTATTATTCTTTTTGGGTTAGCTCAGTGGGCTACCCTGCCCAAAAGATCCTACTGCCCACAAGCCATCCCTAAAGAACCATATACTTGGCATCCTGCCTCTCTTCCCACCCATCCCAAAAGACTGTCAATTTTAGAAGTATAGGCACTTGGATGAAAATCTGTTGCAAAATTTAAAAAAGATGTGCATACTTGCTGTGTCCATTTTTTCTAGCTATCAAAATTTTGTGGCATGAAATTGGAAATTTTGTGGCACACAATTGCAATTATTGCGACATTTTTGCAACAAATACAGGGATTTAAATGTCACTTTAAAAAATCTTTATTATTCTTTTTGGGTTAGCTCAGTGGGCTACCCTGCCCAAAAGATCCTACTGCCCACAAGCCATCCCTAAAGAACCATATACTTGGCATCCTGCCTCTCTTCCCACCCATCCCAAAAGACTGTCAATTTTAGAAGTATAGGCACTTGGATGAAAATCTGTTGCAAAATTTAAAAAAGATGTGCATACTTGCTGTGTACATTTTTTCTAGCTATCCCTTTGTATTCCAATAGTGAACTTAACAATCACGCATTTCCATTTGGAGAGCGCCATCCTTTTGTTGCTGTTAGCCATCCGTGCAATGCTTGAGCGACCAGAGTCACTCTATGTGTACTCCCTCATCCAGCTGCTACTGCCTCTTCAACCCAGACTATGTTGTAACTGGAAATGGTGGCAGTGGTTTCGAAGTTGAGGGTTATAGACCTGTGTTTATAAACCTGTAGGAGGAGAATGCTCACTGACATCTCCTACTTAAAAATCCATCAAGTCACCATAAATTGTCTTGCTTGCTTTCATCATGTGTGGACATACATCAACATTGTGTGCTGATGTATGTGGTTTACACAAGAAAGAGTAAATTGTGGTTCCATTTCGACTCCATGTGCAAAAAACGGTGACTCCCCTTTGGGAAGGCTGGGTATTCCCAACCTGACTCTTCTCCCTCTCAGGCCAGCCGCCCCAAAACTTGCTCTTACAGAGGATGTGGTAGGTCACTAGCCCGTTGCTTTGCTCTAAGTACTATGTCATAATATCATTAACAAAAATATAACCGAACAGAAATAGCGTGACTTAAATACCCTTTACAAAGATATTGTTCCATTAGGTGTAATTTTTCTATTTAAACCATACTGAGGATTCAATATTTCTGTTCGACACTATTTGGTACAATATTCTGGTGCCATAGTCCCTGAGTGGAACCCACCCACTGCCACCTTCCAGCATCAATGCTGCCTTCCGGGATATTTCATCAAATGTAGAATTTAGCTTGACAGCGAGAGATGCATGTTGACCTCCAGACAAGGACAAGCACTCTAGCCATTCTTTACTACATTTTCTGTACTAAGTGGAGGCCTCTCCCTCAGAGGAAAGGAAAGTATATTTGAGTCAGACCGTGGCCGAGCTGATTTGCTTCTTTCCATCGGGACTGGCCAAAGTGCATGAACCCCACGTCAAACTGCTGCAGTGACCTGAGGAGACACATGGAGCTTATCTTATCTGCATTACGAGCGATCTTGGAAATACATGGACTGTGCTCAGCCGACTGGAGAATGTGTGGAAGACATTCCAGTGGGCCAAGGTCATTCGGAAGCCAGCTGGCCAAGAGAAAAAAATAAGGAACTATAATATGATGTGTCACCTGCCTTCGACACGTAGATAAGCCTCCCCCATCCATGCACTCTCTTGTAATTGTAGAGGCCTTTATAGAGGGTTGGTGGGATAGACTATGAGCCACAAACACTTGAGTTGTAACAGTTCACATACACAATAGAGCACAGGAAAGGAGCTGTGATTTGGTTCTGCAAAACCCTAACAGCCTTGACCAACATTAACATAAATGACTGGAACACAAAATGGGAAATGGACTCAGAATGGGGACGAAAATTACAACATACACATACAATATCAAGATATGCTCGCTTTAAATATACACAAGTTAGTTTCCTACTTCACCCTTAGTTAACTCCCCATAAACTTCTATAGATAATCTGAGCCAATCCCATTGACAGGTTTACAGACACAGGGTTGTATCATATGGTATGGAGCTCCTCTGAACTTAGGCAATATTCAGAGAGCTTAAATGAACAGCTTGAGCCCTTAACTTGGAGAGTGAAGCTGTGCACATCCGAGGGCTGCCTACTATGCAGCTTCACCCATCCCAAGGCTAAAAATGCAGGTACCATACTTGTAAACCCGGCACTTCCACTTGGCAAAAGGTTGTTGACTATGATATGGATAGGGTCTGTCTGGGCCGCCACAGGCCACATGGGCAGTGGGCGCGAAATTGAATAAAAAAATATTTGCCCCCATGGACCCTGCTGTCAGTGGGCCCAAAGAACTTGCCCAACTGGGCTCGCTGCGTGCCCTGTGCCCATGGAACCGCCACGTACCCCATGGGTGGTGGGCCCATTTATTACTTTTTTTCTCCCCCCCCCCATCCCTCCAACCCCATTCCACCCTGACACCTGGCTCAAGAACCCTTTCATTTCCTCGCCCGGCGCACCTAAGGTGCCCCGAGTGAGGAAATGGAAGCACACTGCTGCAGGAGGCCGGGATACTGGGATAACTTACCTGATCTTCAGTGTCCCTGTATCCAACGTGCAGACAGCCGTGCCAGTGTTCTCTTCTCTGGGGCCGGGACTGCAGGAATGAGAAGCTCCTCTCGTCTGGTCAGGCAACAGCAGGTGGGAGTCAGCGACGCGCTCTCCAAACGAAGAATGGGAAACAACAGGCAGATGAGGAGTAAATCAACAAACAACACCTCGCCTGCCTGCTGTGAGATCCTCCTTTCATTGGCCCAGTGGCGAGCCACTGGACAAATAGAAGGAGGAGGCACTTTTGTAACTATGACGACCTTTACAAAACTGCTGATTTAGCGATTTATTTGCAAATCACTCAAATGTGAAATCCTGGAGGGCGTGTATAGAATGCAGTTTGTCAATGTTAGTCAATGAAAGTTCAGTAACATGGATAACTTCAAAATTGTCCACTGTGCTGTATATTTTTAACATGGGTGGGAGTTCCATGTACATATGGTTGTAGGCATAGATATCGTTCTTCAGTCACAAAGTTAATGGGAGAAGTATTCTGACTGCATGGTCCAGAGTTGTGTTTTTATGTCCCCCATCATTTTAGTTTATTTTTATTTTATTTTATGTCCTACGCCAAGGATTTACCCTTGACAGGAAAACTGAATAAAACTGATCTATCTTATTTTCATGTGGATTACGGCAAAAAAGTATGGTGCCCTGAGGGACTTTTAGGGTCGCCTAGGAACTTACAGTAAACATCAGGGGTCCAGTTGAGATGAAACGATCAGACTGGCCCATGGCTTGGGTTAGGGTAATCCCAGACTTTAAAGATTTATTTCTAATGGTTAGAAAAATGTCACTAGTCTACTGGGAGTCCTAGATTGCCTTTGCTTAAGGTTAGGAGGTTCAGAACTTTGTTGGGAGAGGGCAGTATCCTAGACACTGCAAGCGGAGGTCTCAATGTTGTGATGACCTTGCATTCTGGAGGTCTCCCTTAGATGCAAGCTACACTTATAAAGGTGTATCTAAGGCGGGGTCTCCTGTCCCAGAGGTTTACAAGTACAGGGCACAATCCGCAACTCTCTATGGTGCAGAGCTCTGGGGGGCCACTAAGCGGAACATGATTACAGGAGAGGAAAACACATTTTTAAGGATGTTACTGCATCTGCCTGTACACACACCTATGATTCCTATCATTCAGGACATCAACATAAAGCGCATAGACCAACAAGCTACACTGAGACCTCTGTTACTCTGGGACCGTTTGTGGACCATACATGAACTTAAAAACTACACAGAGGGGCTAATTGAGATACCGAGACTCGATCATCATACAACACTTCCATGGGTCGGACATGCTTGATCATGATTTTATAAACTAAGTCTAAACCACTTTTGGGACGCTCCCAAAACATTAACGACACTTTCAAAAAAGATTTTGAAAAATACATATTGTGCGTACACGTACAACAGTATCCATCGTGTTCTGAAATAGGTAGGTTAACATCCCACTTCCTATTATTAAAACCACTCCCTTTTTTTTAACAATATTTGGATGAAGTTCAACCGCAACTGGCTAAGACATTGTATATGAAGGTTTGGTTCCAGGTCCTACAGGTCAATTACAGTACAGCTAAATGGTCACATAACAACAGTGACGATAAAGAGGCTTATTTTCCTCTATGCTCACTTAACGCAGTAGAAAACGACTCCCATATATTATTCTTTTGCCCAGCGTATTTCATACCAAGGAAAAAATGGATTAAACCCACTTGTTGAAATTTGGGAATCAGGTCACAATCAGGAACACTAAGAATTTTTTTAACTGATACATCCCAGGGAATAGTTTTTAGTGTGAGTATATATTTATTTGCTTTTAACTTAATACACAAGGGGAAAAGGCATGACATTTTAGTTATCTGTTGTCTGATTTTTACCTTTAAATGTTTTACTATTGCATATTGTACAGGTATGTGCGCTGGGTTATTTCCAGCATTTCAAAAATGCACTTTATTGCACTTGCACTTTATTTAACTTCTGCCTCAAACTAATACTCTTCCATGATTGAATATTTTACAACAGCATCAGAATCAGAACACTACGATATATTTATAACTGATGTATCTGTTATTTTAAGTTAAGCTATGAGAAACTGATTGCCACTGTAGAAACGCGGGCATATTTGATACTTAATATCTGATTTTAATTGTTATGCATGTATGAAATGTACACTGTATCTTTTATGTTTTTTTTAAACTGAATAAAAAATTACTAAATTAAATTAAATGAAAAAAGCTATTACCTGAACTAATATTTTCTAAATTGGAAATTGGACCTCATGGTCTCTGGTATTTGAGCTTTAGATTCAGGGGTGCAGAGGAGACAGTTCCTCCCCATGCCCAAAGGGTGGCTTGGAATATTTCGCTATACCTTATGGGAGGGGCGAGCGGTCTAATCTCAATGCCGTGCGAGGTGGAGTGTGGTGGTGCAATACAAAAAATTGTCTCCAGCCTGCAAGGCAGCTGTGTAGGAGAAAAGTCAGTGTACATGACCTAAGACAGACGGCCACACTGTCATGCGCACTGACAGCAGTGCCCAAAACTCCCCCTCCTCCGGCTGCAGTGCTGTGCCCCATCCACAAGACTCAAACGTATGAAAAATAAAATGATAATCATTTTATTTATTGTCTGCTTCTGCGGGCTGGGGGGCGACACTCCGCCGCCATTGCAGGTGTTCTCATAGCCATCATCATACCCCAGACACCTTGCTGATTCCTGACAGGGGCTGATCTAAACAAACCACTGCTGGATGGGGCTGACCCAAAGCCCACTCTCTGTTTATTATACACTAGAGCTCAAGCCGACAGCTAAAGCTCTCACGCGATACCTTAACATGGCCTGCTTGTCTTATAAGAAAAAAGTGGTTAGTTCACTCCAAAATAATTCCTAAAATTATAAGAGCTTTTCAGTGTGCATCACATTTTCCTTTAATGAGAAAATAGTGACCATAACTGTGGGTATACAATTGAGACAAAGCTTGAAGGATCCAAAAAATAACTTACAAGTTGGTGGTGTGTCAGTAATGAAGTTACAAATAATAATTGCCAATCTCCTTCTCACCAAAGTGATTGATTTTTTTTTAACTTGGTAAGAAACAGCAGAGATTCTAGTTTACACTGCGTTTCAAACCATGGATTCATTCTTACAACATGTCCAGCAGATACAATTTGGGAAGGGATGAGCAATTGCCGAAGGAGGGAGTGATGTCTGCAAAAGTGGAATCAGCCTCTTTATCCCTCTGTAGAAAAAAGACAGGAATAGATACAGGTGACCTACCTAAAAACAGACAAGTAATAAACGCTCTGTCTCTCCCAAAGCTCTTGGAATAAAACGTAATGAGTCAACTGATTCAATTTTTGAGGAAAATTGATTTCTGGGTGTGGTTCAAGTCTTTTTATAGACTAGCACAGAGCACTGAGTAAGTAACTACCTCTAACCTGGACGATCTGCGTGTGGAGTGAAATGTTACCATGTTGGGCCCGGATCTTAAAGATCTGCTGGCGGCTTTTGACACCCTATGCCAGTCAATTCTCCATTCTACACTGAATGAGATCAACTCTGGGGACAAGGTGCTTAAAGCCAGCACGTTTGCAGAATCCAGTCCACTCCGTTAGTTTGGCATTGTCTCTCTCACCACCACCAACGAAATCCAAAGCCCTAGAGCTAACAATATATACCATTTGTCTTCATTTCTTGCCTCATGCCTCTAATGAGACAAATTAACTCATTTGGCATGTGTTTTATAACCACTTTGATGCTATGAAACTGATTTTCAAGTAGAAGCTGACTAACTCAGAGGCACCCAGAACTTCACCAATTGACTCTTCACCATAATTGCTGGATGGGACAAACCTGTCCTAGCCCAATTAGATGGACGGGAATTTTACTTCAGGGAGCTCCATACAAATTCTAGTTTCAAGATCTACAACTAAAGGGGCTGGGTATTTACTTAAGCCCAGTATCACAGGTGACAAACTGTGTTTTGTAATTGACAAAGAATTGTCATTTGACACTAAAGGGGTTTAGGCTGTTTAAAGCAAACTTCTTTCACCCGTGTACCCTCAATTTAATCACTCTCAGTGGTCCTTTCCCTGTAGAGGCCACACGCTTATGGCAGTTATCTGTTCTAGACTAGCTTATGACAATGGAGCATATCTGACCGTACCCTGCTACCTGATACAGAACTTCAAGAGAGTACAGAATGCGCAGTGCATGTCCTTGCGGCCCTAGTACGGTAATTACAGCTCACCGGTGGAACACACCATGCCTCCGCTCTCCATTAGACAAAAGGTCTTGAGTTCCACTCAGTACAATCTGGACGACTAATTGCCAGTTTTTGAGTAAGATGTTGTGGTTTTATTTCCCTGGAAGAGATATGAAGCTGGTCCAGTTATCTATGAATGAGGTCTGTAAAGAGGGGAAGGCGAGAATGGGAAGCAGCGATTACTTGGAGAGGTGTGGCTCACTAGTTAGAGGCGGCAGACCCGTAAGCAGAGAATCAGCCAGGGACCAGGGTTCAATTCCCGATGCGGCAGGGTTGTGGACCAGGGTCAAAATGGACTTGATAATTCTTGCCTCGGTACCTACTCTAACCAGGAACACACTCGGCAACTCTGGGCATTAAGCTTGCCTCATCTCTACAACAGCCCCCCACAGATGCCAGGGATGCCTGGTTTCACCTTGGAGATACCCAGAAAGGGACCATCTCACAGGGATAGCCAGGACGCCCTGTTGCTGGGGCAGCTGTGCGCTTTACAAGTCTACAACATTTACATTTACTTGGTTGAGGGTGCCATAAGATGGAACTTTTCCCTTTCGAATGGAGCGAAGATCATTTCACGATTGGGTGGCGTTTAAAATCCTTTGTATTTTCTCCTTATTCATTGTATTTGTCTGCTATTGGAGTTGTACATAAACAAATACACCTGAATTAAGACATTCATCTGTCTTCAGTTATTCTTACCTTCCCATATCCTTCCTGCTGTTTGTGTGAATTTAAGTATCCACTTCTCAAGTGTAAAGCATGCTGAAGCTTTGGTCAGTGCAGAGGCACCACAAGAAACTTATAAATAAATGGAATTCATGTAAGGCATAGGGTGGAAAATCACAGTCTGAGCGGGGTTCTTTGGGATCAGCTTTTTTTATTTTTAATGTTAATGCTTTAGTTTAATATTTAATATCTTAACTTCAGTCTTACCTGGAGTTTGCAGTTTCTTTCTGTAGAGCATGTGTGGAATTCTGGCCACAAAGCTGAACGTATTTGAAGCTTTTCTCGTAATTTAAATGCATAACAATAACTTCTAGTCTGTAGTGTAATAGGCTGTGGGACTATTTCCTGCTAGTTTGTAATTGGCTTCTGGGTATGAACAACAACACGTGTAACTGGAAAGCACACTATCTCCCCTTAAGGTTTACTTTATCAATCTCGGAATGCTGGGCGGAAGCGCCATCATTTTTAACCTGCGACCTTGAGGTCAAAGGCAGACTCCTGGAGCGGATGTAATAGTCCTCCGAGGCCTCAGACTTGGCGTGGCTTCTCTAGTGACACAAGACACTATGAGGCATGCTCTGAGGTCTGAAAGCTGCTGAATTTAGCGACTAATAAGGAGGAGTTCCTTCCTGGCACATTCGTGGGCCCTTCCCGGATCTTTTGGAGAGAGAAGCTGGGCGGAAAGTAACGTGGATTCATGAGTTCTAGGGAAGTCACGATGATGCCCCTGGGGGAGGGGTTTAAGGTAGTTGAGGGCTTGTCGGCTAGGTGGCTGGGCTTGACTGCTGATTTTTTCTGAAGAAAACAAAATCCTGCAGTGAGCTTAAATGGACGGAATCTGACAGATGCAAAACACGCATATAGCATATGAGGACAACCCGAAAACGTGGCAGCTGTGGTTTAAGTCATGTGCTCCTACTCTTGCAGTGACTTCCTATGCGATGAACATTTGCCTTTGCTGGCGCAGTCACGTTGCTCAAATGGGTGTCATTTTTGATATTTATATGCTTGCCTCGTCTTCACTGCTTGACTTTACTAGAGAGAAACTCACACATTATCGTTGAAATGTCACTCGCAATTTCACTAAAATTATGAAAATGTCCCACACAGCAGTCCGAAAGCTCGGAAGTTATGGTAGTGATTTCACAGTGCGCTTTCTACAAACCACCAACATCCACCATTGCACACAGCCTGCTTAACTTTCCCAGTACCATCTTCCCATTCATCAGAAGTGGGGTGAAGGGGCCCACATTATGAAGGGATTTGTGGTTTGTTTGAAGGGGCCTGCCACCCACATCCCAGTTGTACAACAAATAAGGATGTTCACTAAAGCGACCCAAAGTGCTGCAACAGACGGCCACCTCATAAGGGGTGCAGCGAGGACACTTCTGCCGCTCTTCTCCTAACAGCAGCAACTTTGTGCTACATGGAAGACCACTAAAGTTGGTATCCCTCGGATTAGGAGTCAACTAATATCAAAAAACAGAGGAACTATGGGAGGTAAAGGGGATAAAGAAACACAGAGTGCAATGACTCTAGCGTGCAGTCGTGAGGGTTCACCTTTACAAGCATTCTCATAGGTTCTAGATCATAGATGGCATTGAGGAATGTCAATGGCCCATATATGTTGAAAAGTATGGCAGAGTTGTAAAGCCCAAGAAAGCCTGTGATAAAGAAATGCTTTGTACCCTTTCAGGGTCATTTGGAAGTCTCCAAAACGTCTACAGATTACGAGTGACCAAGCATGAGTCCGTTGACCGATTCAGGGGGCTGTGTCTGCTGTATGAGCAATCTGGAGCGATATAAACAAAGGCATGCTATATACTTCTTCATCTGCGTTCGTCCCAAAATATTTTTGAAGTCAAGGTAGCCACTGATTGCCCAGGGGGCTTCACCATGTATGGGATGATTGAGAAGGGACAGCAGTTGAGAAAGTCTGTCTGGTCCACGATGGCTTTGATAACAAGAGGAAACATCGGTTCGTTTTAGGGTGTTGGAAATTAACATGCTGAAGTGAGATGTTGATGATACAGTGCAAAATGTACTTGTTGAGGATGGGGCTTGAAATAAATACAGCAAAAACCAAGCTCATGCACCTAAACCCTCACAAATCTTTTAAGGGTAATCTGTTTCTAAATGACGTCCCACTGGAGAGAGTCAGTTCCTTCGACTATCTGGGAGTAAAACTTTCTGAGGATATGGCCTGGAACCACCATCTTAATAAGACCTTCCTCAAATTTTCCCAGGTGACCGGGGTCCTGCGTGAAGAACACCGCCTCTCCCACACTAAGCCTGTTGCCCCGGCATTACAATTGTATAGTTGCAAGGCCGTGAGCAGTGCCCTCTATGGTGCCAAGCTCTGGGGGATGGCAAAAGCCAATAATTTGGTATCCCTGGAGAACAGGTTCCTTAAAAATATGGATTCTCTCCCACAGAGTACCCCCACTCGCCCAATATTGCTTGATATGGGCATCAAACCCATAGGTGACTTAGTGAAGCTCCGCTCTCTATTGATCTGGTATCGGCTGGTATCCACCCCGGAATTATCGCTGTATGCTGCCGCTTTACAAGAGATTTGCGCCCTGGATTCCATGCATGAAATTGGTTGGACAAAACACGTTAAAAGCCTTCTGTCACACATAGGTTTAGTGGGACACGATATCGGTTCTCCACCAAATAAATAACGTGCTTGTTTGCAGAAGGTGATGACCCATCACCTTTGAACGAAGGTGCACTCCAGGTAAACATAAATGTGTGTGCTCCCTCCGTTCTTTGTGTATTGCGTTTCATGGCAGTTCCTACTGAGCGATCCCTTTTAGAATGTAGTAGTAGTAACTTGCATATGGTCGTTTCACTCAAAGGCAAAGCACAGCAATACACACAAATGGTGATAGGAGGATGCCTGTAATTTGTCTAACAACTGGCCACCGCTCGAGATAGCATTTCACCACATTGTTCTTTTGCCCACCATGCCACCTCAGTCTTGACCCTACTCCTCATGGAATAGTTCAACCCGAACCGCCAGGTCCTCACCGAACCAGAACACACACAACTTGGGACCGGTTAGGGATCATCAGCCAGGTATTGCTTGGCTCCAGTGGCATAGTGAGCACAGGACCCATGTCTGGGCATACCCGTGCCACTTAGAGTGGTACATCGAACGCACAAAAGTTGATGAGCCGAATGCTTGTAGTTCGTCTAACCACTGGCAGTCAGTCATGGTAGCATTCTCACCCGTTCCTCCAATTAACATTTGTGTGTTTGACAGCACAGCAGTAACCTGCCTTATACATTGGCACCAGACATGATCCTGTTTCACTGGCTGCCAGTCATCACCAGCTGTCAGTCAAGATCAACAATCAGTGAAAAAACTGTTAAAGTAATTCACATCAGTCCTTCTTTACATTTCACATTTTACTTAATCTTGCATTTCCCGAGAGAAAGTGCTTTTTTCAGATGCATTTCAGTCGTTTTTCAGTCAAGCCTACCAGACAGCACAAAATGTCTTGTTGCAACAGACCTATTGTGGGATTACCAAGAACTTACAAGGGGCTTACAGCTCGCCTTTGCTTACAGTTGGCTGGCTTTATTTTCACTCTTAACTGCTTGCTTCTTAACTGGTGGCTTTCTTTATCCCAGCTTGACCATCTTATGCTTGTCCCTCCCCTGGAGCCTATCCTCCATATCATTTCTCGGATTAGCTGGCTTCTATCCTTCCACTGCTCACTGTTAGTGAACTAGTTTCTTCTTTTTGCTTAAGCACTCCATAAGAGTGCATGTGTTTTCCAGCACTCTCCCTCATGTGCTTCTCCCCTATTCAAACTCACTCCCTCGCCTGTGCTTCATTTTGCTTTCATGCTTGTGTGGTGCTCCCTCTGACCTGTGCAGCTCTCCCTCGGGTGCTGTTTTAACTCGTTTCTCCAAGCGTTCTCTTTTTAAAAATATATTTTTGAATAAGGGAAGACCAGGTAGATAATTGCTGTTGGCACCACTGCCTAAAAGGAAAAAAGCAGTTTTGTGCTACTTCTCTTTTGTCTTTTTACATTTACTAATGCATTTCAGATCAATAAATAAAGAAATGGCACCGCATAATATTGTAGGTGTGATATTATCATTGAGCATGCATGTGCCTATAAAATTATGCAGCTGTGTCATCGTTTCTTTCTTTATCATGCTTCACAGCATCTTGCAATGTTGTACATCATTGCCAAATGATACTGCCCAAAGGTGAGATCTTTTGGCTTTGCAAATGCTTAATTTTCATGCAACCTATTGGTCTTGTATAGTGCATACCGCAAACAGTCACCTGTCTGGGTGAGTACAGGTTGTGGATGATGTGTTCATGGGGGGCACGATTGAAAGCTCCGGATTTCAGGCAGAGAGTGCAAGTTCCTTACATTTCCTGTCTCTGGATCATGAAGGTGTTCAGACTACATGCGCTTCCCATCCATGCCTCTCTCCAGAGCACACACAACTGATGGTCATGTATGTGGCAATCACCATTTTATTTAGAAGTATGTGAGGGAAGTATACACAGCTGTTGAAATATTGATAGCACAAAAGGGTATAAAATGCTGTGGTTTACAAGTGGAGTGAGAGAAAGAATGGTGAAGGGTAAGTGACATATGGAAGAATATGCGGAAGGACAGAATGAAGACATTGACGAAGTGGAAGGAGATCATATATGAGTCATGCAGATGCAGGGTAATTTGTAAATGAATAAGTGCTGGCATCCAAAGTTTTGCCCAGATGCCCATGGCCCATGTTATTGAATGTCAGCATGCTGAATACCAAGGCTGGGATCTGGATTCCCCCTCACGCCTTTTTAATCCACCACCAGACACTCTCTGCCCCTCATCTTACTCTTGCAAACTCCTACTTTCCCCCTTTGTCACCGTTTTTCCGTCTTTCTCTTCCTCCTTCTTTCAACCCTGTGAGTTTTCTATCTCTGGTCCTGGGTCAAGAAAAAATAAATGCCCGTCCTCTGAAACAAGTGCCGGTAGGTCGCACCTGCTACCACTAGCTCAAATTAAGCCCTGTGAGGATGAAAGATTTCAGAAATAAGTGAGGAGAAAAGTGGCATAAGTATCCAGCAGAGTAGGAGATTACAAAGGTAAGTGGTGTGGAGTGGAAAATGGGAGGCAAATGAGACACTCGGGAAACAACCCCCCAACAGCCCTAATGTTTCATTCACAGTCACATACATTTAGAATGTAAACATTTTCAATTCTAATTATTGACAGCATTGCCATTGTTGTTATTCATTTATATGATACTGCCTACAAGTACTGGTAAAGCCAATAGGTCTGGCTTGTATTAGGCTTAGGTTTGTTGTTGTGTTATATATCTGAATTAAACAACTGGAAACCAACAGGCACGCACCCATATACTTGTCAGGTAGTGTACTGTGTGAAGCATAAGAGTCTACTTCTAATGTTTTAAGCCCACCCTTACTTATAGACCAGACCGCCGGAAAGAATTCCTAGCTATGCTTTTTTGCCACGCCCCTTTTGGTGACCACCCCCACTGCACAATTTTCAGACTTATTAAAGCACTAATAGCCTGGCTCCCTGTAAAGGCAAGAATCCAGTTCACTGTCCTATCGATTGCCCCAAATCCCAGGACCTAAGCGCCTCTGAGATACCAAGGAATGCATCTGCACATTGTTTGTGGTCTGACGGAGCTCCCACTTTCCAGATGTCCAGGATCAAACAACCCCATACAGGGTGTGGGAGGGCTTTCCATTTGCATCTGGGGTGATAGATTGAGGAATGGGGGCCATTGTAGTCTGAAATAAATCCATGACCATCTCCAGTTCAAAAGGCCCCAAGTACTACACATTCTACTAGCTTCTTGGTTCAGTCACATGAAGGAGCCTATGGAAAGTACTTAGTGCACAGGCTGTAAAACATCAGGGCGGGGTGAAGTCTTTATTATGTAAGTACAGTCGTGCATAGTACCTGATTATTGAACTACATCTAGATCTCTTCCAATGTTTACATTCTGGAATGATTTTATCCTGTAAACTGGCAATATTTCCTCAGGAATGCTAGTTGGGGCTGGAAATGGAAATGCGGTTTTCTCGCAAGTTAACTGTGAAACTGTTTTCCACCCGACTTTAAAAGTAGATGGACGCTGGTAAAAAATGTTGTCTCCTAATAACTGAAAAGGGGTATGAAAGGTCTGATTTAAATGTGAAAACCCAAATGAAGAAATCTTTTAAACTGCAATATTTGCAAGATTTACAGGAAGTTTGTAGGCGAAATGTTTTGCAATATCACACTCCGTAACTACATTGGAATTATGCAATGTTGCAGCAGTGGCATTGGCTGCATAGTTATGGATTGACCGTGCTTGCCACATAATCCCCCATCGCCCCATCTGCATAATTTACATTTTTGTTAGTAAACAATGAGTGCCGCATATTAGTCTTTGACAGACCATTTGTTAAGGTTAACAGATTACTTTTCAGTTACTTATTGCTGTAATGAGGTGTTAAACTCGTAAAACGTATGCCCAGACGGTGTGTGTTAAACTGACAAACTGGTGAAATAACACTGCCACAGAATGTGATGCATTATGCCACATAATTTGCAATTTCTTGCTGCATAAGTTAATCAACCATTTTGTCCTCCTTTGTTACATATTTTCAGTGGTCCAAGTGATAACTTATCCTTGGAGATTTATTTAACCTATTGTTTGGATAAGAATGTCTCCTGAATGATATATGCATATGTTCCTCTGCCCAGAGCACCCAAGTGCATTTTAATCTGGTATCTACATTTTTATTTTGACCCTGGCATCACACTAATCTAGTGCTGTGTGCAGAGCTGTAGCTAGGGCCAGGCCCTGTCCTGTGACATGCATGGGTGCACCAAGAATGCCCTCACAGTGAACGGAGGACTACTGTCCCTAGCCTGGGTGTTTTGTGATTTCATCATAGGCCTTTTGATGTATTTTGGAGAGAGTGAGGTCTACTGGCTGCTATAGTGTAAAATTCGTTACAACAAACAAATGATGGACGGAATGCTGACAATGCAGACATTCTCCCCCAGTCAAGAGATCTGGGTTAAATCCATCGTTCTTTTGCCCACTACACCACCCCAGTTTAGACATGGCCATATGCAAATCAGTCTTGGTCCTGTGCCTCATGGGAACAGTCCAGCCCGAACTGCCAAGCCATGTCTTCCCTGGACCGGAATCAAGCATCCTAGGACCGGTTTCTGGCTATCAGCCGTCATCAGCCAGGATAGCTTGACTCCAGTGGCGTAGTGAGCACGGGTCCCACGTCTGGGAATACCCATCCCACTTAGGGCGAAAAGCGTTACAACAAACAAATGATGGACGGAATGCTGACAATGCAGACATTCTCCCCCAGTCAAGAGATCTGGGTTAAATCCATCGTTCTTTTGCCCACTACACCACCCCAGTTTAGACATGGCCATATGCAAATCAGTCTTGACCCTGTGCCTCATGGGAACAGTCCAGCCCGAACTGCCAAGCCATGTCTTCCCTGGACCGGAATCAAGCATCCTAGGACTGGTTTCTGGCTATCAGCCGTCATCAGCCAGGATAGCTTGACTCCAGTGGCGTAGTGAGCACGGGTCCCACGTCTGGGAATACCCATCCCACTTAGGGCGAAAAGCGTTACAACAAACAAATGATGGACGGAATGCTGACAATGCAGACATTCTCCCCCAGTCAAGAGATCTGGGTTAAATCCATCGTTCTTTTGCCCACTACACCACCCCAGTTTAGACATGGCCATATGCAAATCAGTCTTGACCCTGTGCCTCATGGGAACAGTCCAGCCCGAACTGCCAAGCCATGTCTTCCCTGGACCGGAATCAAGCATCCTAGGACCGGTTTCTGGCTATCAGCCGTCATCAGCCAGGATAGCTTGACTCCAGTGGCGTAGTGAGCACGGGTCCCACGTCTGGGAATACCCATCCCACTTAGGGCGAAAAGCGTTACAACAAACAAATGATGGACGGAATGCTGACAATGCAGACATTCTCCCCCAGTCAAGAGATCTGGGTTAAATCCATCGTTCTTTTGCCCACTACACCACCCCAGTTTAGACATGGCCATATGCAAATCAGTCTTGACCCTGTGCCTCATGGGAACAGTCCAGCCCGAACTGCCAAGCCATGTCTTCCCTGGACCGGCATCAAGCATCCTAGGACCGGTTTCTGGCTATCAGCCGTCATCAGCCAGGATAGCTTGACTCCAGTGGCGTAGTGAGCACGGGTCCCACGTCTGGGAATACCCATCCCACTTAGGGCGAAAAGCGTTGCAACAAACAAATGATGGACGGAATGCTGACAATGCAGACATTCTCCCCCAGTCAAGAGATCTGGGTTAAATCCATCGTTCTTTTGCCCACTACACCACCCCAGTTTAGACATGGCCATATGCAAATCAGTCTTGACCCTGTGCCTCATGGGAACAGTCCAGCCCGAACTGCCAAGCCATGTCTTCCCTGGACCGGAATCAAGCATCCTAGGACCGGTTTCTGGCTATCAGCCGTCATCAGCCAGGATAGCTTGACTCCAGTGGCGTAGTGAGCACGGGTCCCACGTCTGGGAATACCCATCCCACTTAGGGCGAAAAGCGTTACAACAAACAAATGATGGACGGAATGCTGACAATGCAGACATTCTCCCCCAGTCAAGAGATCTGGGTTAAATCCATCGTTCTTTTGCCCACTACACCACCCCAGTTTAGACATGGCCATATGCAAATCAGTCTTGACCCTGTGCCTCATGGGAACAGTCCAGCCCGAACTGCCAAGCCATGTCTTCCCTGGACCGGAATCAAGCATCCTAGGACCGGTTTCTGGCTATCAGCCGTCATCAGCCAGGATAGCTTGACTCCAGTGGCGTAGTGAGCACGGGTCCCACGTCTGGGAATACCCATCCCACTTAGGGCGAAAAGCGTTACAACAAACAAATGATGGACGGAATGCTGACAATGCAGACATTCTCCCCCAGTCAAGAGATCTGGGTTAAATCCATCGTTCTTTTGCCCACTACACCACCCCAGTTTAGACATGGCCATATGCAAATCAGTCTTGACCCTGTGCCTCATGGGAACAGTCCAGCCCGAACTGCCAAGCCATGTCTTCCCTGGACCGGAATCAAGCATCCTAGGACCGGTTTCTGGCTATCAGCCGTCACCAGCCAGGATAGCTTGACTCCAGTGGCGTAGTGAGCACGGGTCCCACGTCTGGGAATACCCATCCCACTTAGGGCGAAAAGCGTTACAACAAACAAATGATGGACGGAATGCTGACAATGCAGACATTCTCCCCCAGTCAAGAGATCTGGGTTAAATCCATCGTTCTTTTGCCCACTACACCACCCCAGTTTAGACATGGCCAGTTTGTTGTAATGATAGTGTAAAATTCAGCTGTTAAGTGCAACCCAGAACCTTGTGCTGTTGTCCTGCATGTATTTTCAGTGAATGTACATGTATAGTGAGCCTGCCAAACATTTGTGATAGTAGGTCTCTGTGTTTGTGAGTCCAAGCACTCAAGCAACGTGGTCCATTTTGGATGCCCCTGGTTTAGCAAGTCACAAGATGGAGGATGAGGACATCTCCACCAGATAGTGCAAGTCACAAGATGGAGGATGAGGACAACTCCCCCAGATAGAGAGAGTGTATTGCCTGCATTCCTATGGCTTGATGGCAGAGATCCAGGCACTGAAGTAAGGAACGTGGTGGGAGGGCTGTCTTTAGAAGCTCCATGAAGACTTTGTTAGCATGCAGCTGCTGACAAGTTTTTTTCTGAGCAATGTAATTTGGTAGATGTTAGTGGTGAATGGTGAACTGCAGTTTCTGTTTCTCAAGTTGAGGACATTTACAGGCCAGACCTGCCCTTGTGTCAGTCCCAGATTTTTGCTTTAGAAAGGCAGATGACAGCCAAGTGCAGAGATCTCACACTTCATTGTGCCCCGGTGTTGGGTGCTTCTGCTTCAAGTCAGCCTCAAAGCTAACTGCTGTGAGAAGCATAACTATACAAAGAAGGCTTTCTGAAATGATTGGGGTAAGTACCGCACCCTGCCCTAAGATTGCCCTGCTGGGCCACTCAAACCCCGCGGTAAAGGCGCATCGGAAATTTTTTGCGCTGGGACTCCTGTTGGCTAAACGACTTGTGGCGTGCAGATGGGGCCGAGGGCGAGCGCCCAAATTCAAGATTTGGCTGGCTACGATGTCAACCTGGCAGGAACAACTTCACAATTATGCTGACCTCTTGCCCCACAAGTCCCGTCCCAAAGACCTATGGGGGCCCCTTACTACATATCTCCTACGGGCTCAGAACCCGGACGAATCGGGGAGGGACGGACACGGGGACTCGGATAGGGATAGCCCGTCCACCACGCTATGTCCTGCACCTGCCCCCACCGGCACCCGCGGCTGATTGATTTCCTCACCTCACTTACTCTTTTCCTTCCCACGCATGACATGCATGGCGTTTCTTAGTATGTCCAGACCTGTTCCACGCTTTCTGATGTACTTGCACACCGCACGCCGGCTACACGGGCGGGGTGGGCAGCGGGTCTGCAGTTCCTCTGGATCTTGGGTAGAGCGGTCCTCGCGCTACGATGGCACACACTGCATGGCATCATAGGAAATAGCACCAGGTTACGTTCTCTGATTGGGTCATAACCATATCCTCCCAGGTCACTGGATAGGTCAGTAAGGTGTAGAGCGGCATCGCTCCGGACTCTGGCTGTACTCCGCAGGGAGCCGCATTGCACCGCAGCTCCGCACTGAACGGTCCTTTATGCCACATACTGAGTATGGTGGACACATCCTGGGAGAGAACTGATATTAATGTATTTTCCAATTGGTTAAGAAAGATAAAAGAAGCCTTTAAACATTTTCTGTCTGAATATATATTGTTGATGTGACTGCTCACTACTGCACGCTGAAACAGCTTTCGTTGCATTACTTTGCGGCCGGCCCTTAAGGGTTGTAGGCGTCACGCTGTGTTGATCGGTTGATACTTGTCAGCTAATGTTTCTTGCTTATGACACTGCATATTGACGCTGCCGGCCTGTTTACCCAGGATGTAGGCGAAAAGCTGTGTACTATCTATTGGTGACCAATAAGGGTTTTATAAAAAAAAAAAAAAACTATACAAAGAAGGCTGTGACTGGAGACTAGTCCAGAGAGGATTCTTCAAAGACAACCACCCAAACCGGTTCTAAAGGTTGGGGCAGTAGATCTACACCCTGTCCAGAAAATGTGTATAAAAAATGTGGAATCTGAACCAACACTCTTTCAGTTTTAAGTTCTTCATGACCACAGAAGAATGCTCCAGTACTTGAAGAGCTGGTGTGTAACCAGGGCTGGTGTCTGCCTGACAGCCAATCTCCCAGAGGAGAGGTGACATCACCTGAAGCCTGCAGTATCTGCTGGCTGATTGAGGATCTGTCTGCTGCTTAGAATCCAACCTGCGTGTTGAGCAAGTAGGAATGTGCCCACCCTCACTACTCTGAGACTGAAGGGCATAAAAGGCTGTACTTGGCACAGTATGCAGAGCACTAGCAGGATGGACCCAGGCACCAGTGGCAAAAAAACCCAACCACCACAGTTGGGGCCCAGTTGCCTCTGTGTGTCCTGTGGTTCCCTTTATTCTTAGATAAATGCAGTAGCGGCTGGCACAGATTGGGGTGGCTGTAAAAAAAGAAAAAAAGCGTTCCTCTTTGCAGCTCTCCCGCTCTCTCCCACGTCGTCTCAGTCTCTCCGGGGCCAGAACAGGAAGCAGCCAGGCTCCCTCCCCTAAACTAAGCAGCGTTGCGGTTGGTCTCAGCGCCGTGGATCGGTGCTCAGCCACACAGGCTGTAATGCATGGGAACATACATGCAAATAGTCACTGCGCACTTGGAGAGGGCAAACCACTCTTCCCCTACATGAGAGCGGAGCAGCCCTGCCCACACTGCAAAGCTGCGCAGCAGGAACAAATACAATGACAATAACCTCGAGTTATTATCGTTTTATTTGTTCTTTCTTTCACTGTTTTGCAGTAGTGTGTCGACCCTCCTCCACCTTAGTGGAGGAGCCGCCACTGGATAAAAGTGTGTGACAGGTCCCAGTCTCCTGGGGTTGCCATGCTGCGCGGGTTTGGCCATCTTAGCTTTAACAAATAAGACCAGCCTAGGCCAACCAGGCCTTGCTCTTCATCTCCGGATTGGACTGAGGGGGGGGGGGGGAGCAAAGCTGGATGTGATGAAGAGACCCACAAACAAGTCTGGGAGATTCACAGGTTTTCAGAGATATTTCTGGCTATCCATGCTTGTTCCACTTTTGTATTTGCTTGCCTGTAAAGCGCCATTCCGGGCTGGAAACAGGAAGCGTCTGTATCCTCCAAAATCTTTCTACTTGTGCCAGGGCACCTTAGAGTGGCCTTGGAAAAGATCTGCATCTTTACCTCCAAGTCTCTCAAGGACCTCAAGGACGAGGGTGGTAGAGAATTTACTGCTTCAATACCCCTCATCGAGACAAAAGCAGAAAGTCTGTAGGCGCACTGCCCATACACACGAAACACATCAAAAATCAAAGAGATTTCACTTTTATACAGCCAAACCCCCCAATAACTATACTTTATCAAGATGGTTTCTCTTGTTCCATTGATGACCTCTCCACAGTCGCTGGAAAGTGCACCCATTTAGAGAATGTGCTTGAGTGTCATATCAATGGTGGTTAGTGCTAAACAAATGCAAATTACATAACATGAATTTAGATGATGTGGCAGCTGACGCGCTCTGCTGCATTTTGACTGGGTTTGCGCTATAGAAATACCATATACATGCATACATCTCAAGCCTTCCGCACTCTGATTTTTAAAATGTATTTATTTTGAAGGTTTTATACAGCGCAAACATGACCCTTGCGGGTATCAGAGCACTTCACATGAGTAGAGAGTAGGAAACAAAAGGAACACAGAAGATTGCTGGTACTTCTGGAGGATCTGATTCCACAAGAGAGCACCAATTTTTGGGGCCAAGTATCTCGGTGCATCATGAGGCAAGGCTTTGTGGGTCATGCAAGCGATGTTTAGTTGTATTCTGGCTTCAAAAAGAAGCCAGTTAAGAGCTCTAAGGTCGGGGGTAAAATGACAATTTGTTTTTGAGCCCATGATTAGCCTAGTTGCTGAATTGAGCGAGGCTCTTAAAGGGGCCGTTGATGATCTGGGAAGACCGCATACCGTTGCTCTTCCATAGTCTAGTCTTGGGATTACTAATGCTTGAACTGCCAGTTTGATGCATCCAATGGGCGGGCCATTAGGAGAAACAGTAGATCTCCACACAGTTTAGCACCTGTGCATGATTCATGGGCTGGGGCAGAGACATTCACCACCAGACCTCAGGTGACAACTTCAATGCGGCACTGAGGCTTGAATCCTGTCAATTTTTCAGCTGAGTACACCAAAGCCCCTGGGCTCTTCATGGGAACAGAAGCGCCAGCAGGCACGGAGGCTATCCTTTCATCTTCTCAATGCAGAGTTCAATTCTTTTGGGCTGCTGCTACAAAACAAGACATGAGGAGGGGTGTGGATTGCAGGTGGTGCAATCATATTGGGCTCAGTCCCCCTGGGGTCATTCTGTGTGGTTCTCAGTACAGATTTAGCAAGCTCTGTTTTCTAAAATACGTACCTTGAATGGCACGACCGACTGTTAACAACTTCATTGATGAACCTTTGCTTCCAAGAATAAAGGGTTAAAAACACAAACTGACGTCAGTGCTGTCCCGGCTTTTCATGCAACACCTAGCTGCATCCTGGGGATTGTAGTTTATTTAACACTGGCTGTTGGGATTTTCAGCTCCTACCTAAAAAGTATTGCTGGTTAAAAAGCCGGACTGCCTAAACGAAACATGCACTTCATAAAAAAACCTGGACCACATATTTCACACAGATAATGCCATTTGTTTTGTCTTTTGAATAGTGTATAGTGAACATATTTTTACCCAGCTTCACTAACAGGCTAGGCATATACACCAGGAGTGTGAGAGAGAAAGTGTTTGAGAGAGGGAGGAAGTATGTGTATGAAAGTGCGTTTGTGTTGTGTCTGTAAGCACCATGCAGGCTATAGCATACTGAAAGGCCCTTCTTTGTTTATGGGGGAGGGCACGGTTGTTTCCTATAAAAAGTGCAGGCCCTCGCATACCGGAGGTAACACTTGGTATATGGAGGCACCAGTGGCAAAATGCTGGTGCTGGCATACTGGAGGTAATTCTTGGCATAGAACGGGACACCCATGGCAAAATGCAGGCCTTGCAAACTGAGGGAAATTTTTGATGTAGGTATCCATGGTATAAAGTGGGTGTTCATGGTATATAGGATGGCATTCTTGAGATGAGGTAGTGCATCCTTGGCAGATAAAGGAGCACATGTGGCACAATTCTGGACTAGGCATACTGGAGTTAATTTCTGACATAGAGTGTGAACCGGTGACAAATTTTGAAAAAATTGGGTCATCGCCAAATGGGCTTCTTTGACAGAATATATGACAGTACTAGGATACTGGGATATTTCTTGAGTACCCCTTCAGACCCTATGGCTTTTTAGCACTTTTATGTGATACTTTTGTGTTAAAATACAATATTATACCCCATTTTCTTTTCAAAAGAATGGCGGGCCCTTTCATCCTAGCAGAAGGCTGGCTCACCTTCTGGATTTTGGCGCAAGTATTACAACCCACAACTTTCAAAGATCACCAGCCACCACTGGCGAGCAGAAGTGGCAGGGGTCAGAGAAAGCAGTGGCTGAGCAGATGGACTATCGTGTGTGCAGAGTGGTGAAGAGGGGAACAGAAGCAGAGATTTGTTTTTTTTTTAAATCTCTTTTTTGGTCTTTGGAATACAGTAGGTACATACATTAATAATGGTAGGCACATATGGCGACATATCATATATAAACCATTCGTTTTCACTCTGGCAACGGGGTTGGTGCACATTAATTTGGCCATTGCTATGAACGTCGGACGAAAGTTCATGACCTGCAGGGCCTCAAGCTTTCGTGCCAGGACAGGGTGTCGAAGGCTAGCAGGAGCAGAGATTAAGCAATTAAATTAATAGCATTGCTTGGTCTTAAAATTGATAAAACTGGTTTTATCTCACAAATGGCTAACAGAGCTAACACGAGTCCTACCTGCATTTCTTCCTAATTTATATTCAAAATGTGATGATGTAACCTCAGAGCTCACCAATACTGTCGTGAACCTGCATCCTATCATACCAGACAAGGCATTTGGGGACATTTTGCGCCAGGCAAGTTCCACTGGCAGGAATCACAAGTCAGGTTTTACTCTCAAAGTACTACAGGGCTGGGGCTGAGCCAGTTACATGCCATGTGCGCAAGCCACCCTGCTTCAAAGACCGTTCCTTTGGCCTTTTATCGGGACAGGCCCGCGGGAAACCTCCCCTCCCCCTACAGGCCACGCGAGGTGACATTTCAGAGACTGTGGAGCTATCGGAGAAGTTTTATCGGACAAGGTCGCGCAGCTCACACGGTCGGGCATCCATGGGGAAACATTGACAAACGAGCTGCAGCCTCCCTGGGAAACAGAGATATGCAACAAAAATGCAATGTCGCCATTTCCTTCCTGAAACAATGAGGCCGAGGTCCTTCGCCTTATCGCTTTCTACGAAGTCATTTTTCACTTTCACTTAACTTTATCATCCCCTTGGACAAGCACTCACACCAGTCAACACAAGTGGCTATTGCACTGGGGTTTGGATTAGTCCAGTCCTGAAACCTCGTTGGCCAAAAAGGGGCCATTAACTAACGGACAAGGACTGGCTCAAGAAGGTGTAATTTGTCTGCAAGGTTCAAAGGATGGTCTCTGTCCACCGTTTGCAGGAGGTAAACCGCCAGGTAAAAAACATGCAGCCCGATTGTTGACCTGAGAGCGACAGCTAAAGTCTGAAAGGTAAAACCACTTACCATGAAAGATGACAAAGAACGGCGTGGAACAGGTGCAAAAGGAATGTGTATGGATTTCATTACCCTCTGTAGCTTGATATTTGCCACTTTTTTGGTTGATTGGATGATAGCACGTCCTATAAGCGACACTGAACAACGTTCTCACATTTCTTTTCAGCCAACGGAAGGGGTTACTCGTCTGTAAAATGGCGCCGATTTTGAGAATCATTGTTACAAGTGTGTCAGTATTCTTGGCTTTAGCCCCTCTTCTCTTTCCACCACTACTGTTGCTGTATAACATTGGTGTGTATGCGTAGTAAGGGAGCTCAGCCATGCTAGCAAAACTCTTCAGTATCCACTCATGTCCGCCAGCGTCTCTGTCAGGAGGCAGATGAGGCAACTAATAGTTTGAGCATCAGACTACACATTCTAGGGCTGTAGTGAAAAGCCCCAGGTACAGGTAGCTTCTTTCTCTTCTTTTTCTGTCATTTCTCGTACTAATGAAGTTGAGTAATGGTGCCTGCGGACATTTTTTGCTCCTGAACCCCAGTGTAGTGTTGCACCACTAGGTAAGCCTAATCAAGAATAATTACATGGCCGACACTCAAGTTATGATGGTGGCCAGCTCAAGACTGCGCCACGCCCAGAGCCCTGGGCTTTTTTATTGCCATTCACACGTGGTCTCGACATCCGTCGAGCCCACCTCATGTGGTGCGTTCCAATGGGGTGGTAAACTCTAGGACCACCCCTTCTACTGTGAGAGACGTGGACTATTCCACTGTCTCTCGCGACATTACATTCCTCCTTTACCAGGAGATACAAATGAGATGAACATAACCTTGAGAACATAAACATAAGCTTTCAGTCCAGACCACTACATATCGGTTGAAATATAAGAAGATGGAACAGTCTTACTTGGACGCTCTTTACAGCTGCTCACCATGGCTGCGACCTGACCCACAGCCGCCGACTAGCCGCTGGTTACATAGTCGTTATACTTATGGGATGGCTTAGGATAGGGCCGGAGGTGATATCTGTTCTGACTGCTCCGTAGCTGCGAGTCTGGTGGCTGTTCAACCGTATCGCGGATGGAGGTTGGGCTTCGGTCACCACCAGAGTCTTGGTCCAGGACCGACGTGGGTGGCTGGTCGGTGGAGATGTCCATGGTGTCTGATCGCCCAGGTCCGGTCGTTTCACTGCCAGGAGTTGCGGGTCCATATCGGGGCCTTTCGTTACGTCCTGCCGGCTCGGAGACTTCGCCCTCGTCAGTGGGCGGGACTCTTTTGAAGAAAGACACATTTCGAGTCACTGTCTCTAGTCCTCTCTGGGCAGTGATCATGGTGCCCTTTATGGCTGTGACCGTCCACGGGTGAGGTTCGAACGGTGTACGGAATTTCCCACCTGGGTGCCGGTCTTGCACGAGCACCTGATCACCCACAGCAATGGGGCATTCTCTGGCGTGTCTCTTCCGGGACGCCGCTTCGTTGGTCTTCCCTCGCCTGTGGTCTGACAGATTCGGGGGATTCCCTGCTTCTGCCCATACAGGATGGTGGGGGATGGTGTCTGTGACAGTTCGGCCGAAACACAGTCGACTTGGGGAGATGCCGGTGGTGCAGTGGGGGGGTGAGCCGGACCTCCCGGAGAAACTGGTACACCGCCCGTTCCAGGTTGAGTCATTCGACTAGCGCAATTTGGATCGTTTTGTTCAGTGTCCGCATTAACCGTTCTACTTCGCCATTGGCTTGGGGCCACCTCGGTGTAATTTTCCGGTGTTTTATTTTATGGGAAGCTAGGTACGCGGCTATCTCGGCACCGGTGAACGGTGGCCCATTGTCAGTGCGGAGTTCACTGAAGAGACCATGGGTGGCTATTACCTTTTCCAATTTGGGGATGACTTCTGCGGCCGACGTTGAGGCTACGATCTCAACTTCTGGATACCTTGAAAAATCGTCGACAATCACAAGTATGTGTTTTCCCCCTGGTAAGCTGCCGAAGTCTGCACTTACTCTTTCCCATGGGCTGCTCGGGGCCGCTTCAGTGTTGATCGGTGCCGGTCTGCTTGGTAGGCTTGTGGCGAGGCACACTGGACAGTGCTGTACTAGTGATTCTATTTGTTGGTCCAGGCCTGGGAACCAGACCTTACTGCGAAGCCGGTTCTTGGATTTGACAATCCCCTGGTGTGCGCCATGGGCGAGAAGGGCCGCTTGTCTGGTGAGGCTTGCTGGTAGGACAAGGCGTGGGCCACGCAGGAGGCAGCCATCGGCTGACACAGACAGTTCGTGACGGACTTGGTGTAGTGACTTCAACGTTGTGTGGGCCGCCGCCGTTCGCAGGGGTGAAGGATTTTGTAGAGGTCGCCAGTCTCCTGCGGAGACTGCTTGTATAGCTATTTGGAAGCAGTCGTCGTCTCGTGTGGCAGTTATGACTTCCTGCAAAGATATCGGGAGAGGCCGGGACCTTTCGATTACCATTTGCACGTAGTCTTCAGTGGCGGCAGCTTCTGCAGCCTCTGGAGGGGTGGCTGGCCGGGCATGCCGTGACAAGAAGTCAGCGGGGTTCCGGGTGCCCGGTCTGTATTCTACCGTAAGCTGGAACTCCTGTAGCTGCAGGATCCACTTTCTCAATCCGTGGGGGAGGGCGAGACGAGGAGCATTGGAAGAGCGGACCCAGTGGCTTGTGGTCTGTGATGACCGTGAACCGATGGCCGTATAAGTATATGTGAAAATGGCGGCACCCCCAGAGGATCGCAATGGCCTCTCTCTCAATTTGCGAATATGGCTGCTCCTTAGGTGTGAGGGTCTGGCTCGCATAGGCAACTGGTGCCCACTCACCACAGTCTTGACGTTGCGCCAGGACGGCACTGAGGCCTGTAGGGCTGGCTTCGACCACCAGCTGGGAGTCATGGCGCGGATCAAAATAAGCGAGCGTGGTGTCCGCGGACAGAGCGGCTTTCGTCTGCTGGAACGCTTGTTCTTGTTTCGGACCCCAGGTCCAATGGGAGGTGGTTTTTGTGAGGTCTCGTAGTGGGACTGTCAGATCTGACAGGTTCTTGATGAACTGGCCACAGTATGTGACCATGCCCAAGAAGCTGCGGACTCCCGATACTGACGTGGGGGCTGGCGCCTCCTGGACATCCTTCACTTTTGTTGGATCGGGCCCGATGCCTTTGTCTGAGAAGCGATATCCGAAGAAGCTGATGTCTCGGCGTAGAAACTCACACTTTTCCCTGTGTAGGGTCAATCCGCAGTCTCTGAGGCGTGTGAACACAGCATTGAGGCGCAGGAGGTGATCGTCCAGAGAGGGGGCGTGTACCAAGATATCATCGCTCACATTGAGCACTCCTTCTAGCCCTTGCAGGACGGTCTTGATGATGTTTTGGAAAACTTCGGCTGCGCTGGAGATTCCAAAGTTGAGGCGTTTATAGCGCCAGATACCTGCATGGGTGGAGAAAGTCGTGATCGGGCGAGAGTCCGGGTGGAGAGGGGATTGATGGTATCCTGATCAGAGGTCCATTTTTGAGAACCACTTTGACCTCGCGAGTTCGCCGATGATGTCGTCAACTGTGGGCGTCAGGTGGCGTTCCCGTTTGATGGCGTGGTTCAGGATCCGCATGTCGATGCATATGCGGACTGCGTCAGGCTGCTTCGGTTTCTTCGCGACCACGATGGGGGACACCCACGGGGTGGGGCTGCGCACCCGTTCAATAATTCCGGCTGCTTCCAAAAGACGGAGTTCTGTCTCAACCTTTGGGCG
The DNA here is from genome assembly GCF_964204655.1 of Triturus cristatus. Lineage (NCBI taxonomy): Eukaryota > Metazoa > Chordata > Amphibia > Caudata > Salamandridae > Triturus > Triturus cristatus. The sequence continues at coordinate 270,334,960 of NC_140590.1, read as the reverse complement.
GAGGTATAAGGCAATCCTCCTGTGCCTGAGGGCAACTGGGGCTACCGACTTGTCGATGTGCAGGCGGACTGCTGGGCCTTTGAGGCATCCAATCCCTTCTTAGAGAGGTGCAAACTCGGATATTAGGCGGTCCAGATTGTGTGCTCGCACTGTGAAGGCAAAGTGGATGAGGCGCAGTTCTTGTGCGGTGCGGCAGCCGAGCAAGAAGCCTGACCCTTCTTGGGAGACATAGATTTTGGACGGTTGATGAATGTTGTTGTGAGAGAGATTAGCTTGGAATACCCCGCACATTCGGAGTGGGGTGAGGGTCCCAAAGGCGTACACTTGGACATTGGTGCTGCGGAGAGCCGGTAGATTGGGTAGTAGTCTGAAGGCACTGACAGCCATGAGGTTGATCGTCGCTCCCGTGTCGATGAGTGTCGCCACTGGGTGACCCTGTATGTTGATGGTGCACATGGGCGCTGCTTGCGGGGAGGCAGCGAGAGCGTGTAGCATGTGTACCACCTGCACAGTTGCGGCATCATCTTCATCCAGGTCACAGCTTGTGGAGTCATCCGGGAGGGGCTCGAGTATTCGCACTTGTCGTGGTGGGCCTTGCGACTGTCGCGGAGACTTCGAGCAACAGACTTTGGAGAAAGGGTTGACCTTCCCACACGCACTGCAGGTTTCCCTTGAGCTGGACAGGCGCAGTCATGCGGGAGTGGGCCTCCACACCATCCACAGAGGCGGACCTTGGAGCTTTGTCTGAAGCTTTGGGCCGCGGGTTTCCTGGGTCTTTGTCGCGGACCTCGTGTTTCGGAACGGACAGCGCAGACTGGTTCTTCTTTGACGGCTACCGTGGCCTTGAGCTCCATATGGCCTTGGACAGCTCTTTGGAGCGTCCCAGGGTCAGGATGTCCTTCATCGGCATGTTGTGTTCCTCGAGGACGCGCTCGCGTAGTTTTGAAGAGGCGCAACCTTGAATGAACTGCGCCCGGACCTCATCATCCTCATCGGGTAGGGTGCACATGCTTGCTAACTCCTTGAGGCGGGCGTAGAATACGTCGACAGATTCATCCGGGAGCTACTTCGCCTGGCGGAGAAGAAACCAGTCGTAGTCCGGATTGGCATACGGCTCAAAATGCGCTGTGATGGCGTCGCGCATCGTGACATAGGTCTTCGGGGGTCCAGCTTCGTGGACAGTCTTCGCAATTTTGTGAATGTCCGCACCGCCAAGGTGGAGGAGCAAGGACCGTTGCCGTGGGGCCTGTATTTCCGCAGCCTCGAAGAACGTCTCCAGCCGCTCCACCCACTCTTTCCACCGAGCAGCCTGGGAGGGAGGTGGTCCAGTAATGGTGAAGGGTTCCAGCGGCGGGACGGAGGTCATGCTGGCGCAGCGAAGGGCGGCTGTCGGGATGCCGGAGGTTCACTCAGCCCCGGTAGCAGGGCGCAGGGGCGTCCAACGCAGAACGGCGCAGTGGAGGGGGGACCGCGTGGTGGCGCGATGAGGCGTTGGCCGGCGTTGGCAGAGCAGGAGACGGCGACCAGGGCCCCGACCGGGGGGCGCGCGATGTGCGTGCGCGCTGTGGTCTTCCAGGACCACTTCACCACAGGGGCAGTGCAGCAGTGGCCTACAACAGTCCTTGGGCCAGTGCAGGGAGAGACAATGCACTAGGGGAGCAGCAGACCACTTTGGGGAGACAGAGTCTGTAGGTAGGCTCACTCAGAAAGGTAGGGTCCCCTGACGTGCCTGGCGGTTCTCCCAGGGTCAAAGCTAGGCAGACTTGGAGGCCAAAGGAAGCAGCAGAGCGGCACACCTCAGTAGGAGCTGCACGTGGATCCTGGGGCAGGGCCACATAACGCGCTTGATGCAGGCTGGGATGGTGCGGTACTGCTGGAGGGCCAGAGGTGGCAGCAGAGAGGCGGTTAGAGGCTTATCGCACCGTTGCGCTTCTTCCGCGATATCAGACGCTGCAGGCTCCCTCGTGGGATAGACGGGCGTGCGTGCCCGCGCACACTTCCTCGCTCCGTGCTCCAGGCGAGCACCGGCAGCCTAGCAGGGTGTCCGGGAGGCTGCCGTAGCAGGCAGGGTCACGGGGCTGACACCAGCGTTCCGCAGGGGCTCACCAGGATGCGGGTGGGAGCTGCGCGGCAGGGGCGGGCTATCGGAGGCAGCCATGGACAGCACGGTGGGTGAAAGGTAGGACAGCGGCACGCTGACACCACCTTGTCGCCAGTGTAGTGTTGCACCACTAGGTAGGCCTAATCAATAATAATTACATGGCCGACACTCAAGTTATGATGATGGCCAGCTCAAGACTGAGCCACGCCCAGAGCCCTGGGCTTTTTATTGACATTTACACGTGGTCTCGACATCCGTCGAGCCCACCTCATGTGGTGCGTTCCAAGGGGGTGGTAAACTCTAGGACCACCCCTTCTACTGTGAGAGACGTGGACTATTCCACTGTCTCTCGCGACATTACACCCAGTTCTGTGTCTAGAGCCAGCATTGTTTTTGCAGGAGGGGATGATTAGTTGGGCTATTCCTCAAACTTCACACTTTCAATTAGGTCCAAGGTAAAAAGAAGAGATGTGTGGTACCACAATTACTGCCATACCTACCTCTTCTTGAATGTGATTGTCTCATCCTAAATGCAAACTGTAGGATTGACAAAACTAAATGTAGCCCACTTTTAGTAGTTTCTCTCTATACCAAAAAGTCCTCCAACCCAACTGGAAGCCCAAATTGGTAATTTAAAATTTAGAATATTCTCTCTTTTCTCAAGGAGCTGGACTACCCACCTCCAGGAATAATCACAACCATTGTCAGGGTGAACCCTCAAAGTCACTAAATTAACCTGAGCTAAGTCCCTCTGGTAGCTACGGCACAGAGCACCCAGGCTTAACTTAGGACTTGTAAATTGTTTATGCGCTACCAAAACAGTAATAAAGTTAAAACTCAAAACAATTAAAATCACAAACTGAATTAGATAGAGTACATTTTAATAAATAAAATAACACCAAAATGAGAAAAATCCAATAAAAGGAACAAGAAATAGGAATTTGTTAAGTTTTAAGTAGGAATAGCTCCAAAAATCACAAAGTGCCAATGGTCAATGGTCACGGTAGCCAGGACTTAGGCACAATTGAATGCTGACCGTGATGGAGCGTCGGTTGGATATACCAACCAAGTTCATCCTGATCAGCGATTTTACCTTCTGACATTAGTCCTTTACCCACCTCAGGAGTAAACTTCTAATTTAGGCACTTAGAGACTCACAGGGTGTCAGACAGAGGTCAACAGCAGGGTCCAGTCCAGGTCCAGATGTCACTAGTCCGCTTGGCAGTTGCAGGAAGGCCTCTGGTAGTATGTCGTATCCATGCGGGTTGAACAGAAGGTCAGCCGTATAACCCTTTGAGTCCACTTCCTTGTCTCGGGTACAAAAGATAGCAGGGCTCCTCTCAGGTCACAGACAGCAGGTCCAGTCCTCTTCTGTTCTTCCTCATGTTCAGAAAGTTTTCTGAAGTGAATGCCTAGAGATACCACTTTTATGCCAGGCACTAGCTAATTTGTGTGAATGACTCCTGGGCACGCCTTAACCAATGGAGTAAAAGTTCTCAGCGCCACCCCAAACCACTTTGGGCATTTTTAAGATGGTGCATGTCTCGGCCATGCTAAACCTGGGCTCCGATCGCTGTGGGTGTGTGTGTAAAGTGCAGCTATCATAATCCTAGTGTCCTCCCACATCTAAGACCAAAATCCAGTCTGAAGCAGTCACTATACCCCCAATAAACCCAGAGACAGAAATAGGGTAGAACAAAATTAGGGGTTGCCAGCAACCAGGCAGGGGATACACAAGAATTGTTTTGGCATCCCGTTTCCCTTCCTAAGATAGCAGGGCTCCTCTCAGGTCACAGACAGCAGGTCCAGTCCTCTTCTGTTCTTCCTCATGTTCAGAAAGTGTTCTGAAGTGAATGCCTAGAGATACCACTTTTATGCCAGGCACTAGCTAATTTGTGTGAATGACTCCTGGGCACGCCTTAACCAATGGAGTAAAAGTTCTCAGCGCCACCCCAAACCACTTTGGGCATTTTTAAGATGGTGCATGTCTCGGCCATGCTAAACCTGGGCTCCAATCGCTGTGGGTGTGTGTGTAAAGTGCAGCTATCATAATCCTAGTGTCCTCCCACATCTAAGACCAAAATCCAGTCTGAAGCAGTCACTATACCCCCAATAAACCCAGAGACAGAAATAGGGTAGAACAAAATTAGGGGTTTCCAGCAACCAGGCAGGGGATACACAAGAATTGTTTTGGCATCCCGTTTCCCTTCCTTTCAAGTGTGCTCCCAGAGTTATTTGTAAAACCCAGAGACAGAAGTCAGGGTAAAGAAAAGTAGGTGGTTTCCAGCAACCAGACAGCGGACACACAAGAATTGTTTTGGCATCCTGTTTTCCTTCCTTTCAAGTGTGCCCCAAAATGTTGTATGAAAACCCAGCAGACCAGTCAAGCAGAATTTGACCTTCTAGCAGGATTTGACACTGTAATATTAAAAAGGAGGCCCACCACCCCTCCCTGAATATTTTGTGAGGTTCAGTGGAGTCATCTCTACCCATTGAAGCCAGCCTATTGTTTGCTCCTGTGAAACATTTTACACCCTTTTCATACTAATTAAAATGCTTAGTTCTGTCTGGCAGGAGAAAGCAAATGCAAATTCAGCCTCCAAGAATACAGGCAGGGAAAAATGTAACTTTTAAAAATTACTTTTCCTTAATATTTAATAAAAAATCCAACTGTACCACTTAATTGAATTATTAATTACTATTAAAATTACTTGTTTAATTATTTTTCTAGCCAGTTTCATTTCCGAGATGCAGTAAAAAAAAATTATCTTGTTTTCTACATAGGACAGCTAGGCCTGCCACTGTGAAAAATAGCATTTGGGTGCCAGAAACTGTAAGGACACGTTAAGATAACATTTCTTCAAGTGCTACTTTTAAATGCAACAGGGTCTACCTAGGGGTGACATATTAATATTTGAAATGGAGGTTTTGTCCTGTCTAATGGGTTTCTTTTGACAAGTCAAACTGCAGTGTTTACACTGCTACAGTCAGGCTACCTTGGTAGGCCTGTTGCCACGTTTTACACTGTAACTGTAGTGGATGGCACAATAAGGACTGCAGTCCACTAGTGACATGTAAGTTACAGGCCCAGGGCATATTTTGTTGTATATACTAGGGACTTGAAGGTAAGTTAAATTTACCAATTTGGAATATGCAAATTCAAACATGTTTAAAGGGGAGCACAGGTACTTTACCTCTGCTTAGCAGAATTAAAGTACCCAGAGTTCAAAATCCAGCAAAAATATAGGGTCCAGCAAAAGGCGAGAGATAATTTGTGGATTTCCTACACCTTTCTTGTGGGTCTATACAATAGTGAGTTATATTTGAAATATTTAATTAATTTGGGAAAGGTCTTGTACAGAGCTTTTCATATTCTCTTCAAAGCACTTCTAGACAGATATTATTACTAATATGTGAAAAGGTATTTAACACTCTGTCTTGGGCCACCAGGAAGGTCTGCCAAGCAGATTCTCTATTGAGATTCTGCAGTAAGCCCTACTTTAGATCTGGCAAACCAGTTCCTGGGAGATTACCGACTCTGCCAGTTGGAACTTACAAGCCATCCAAAGGGTCCACTGGAGCTAAAGTAGAATGATCGCTGGGAGCCATTGCTTGACTCCAGTCAGAAAATGGATAGATAAGATCTTTTACCTGTCATGAGTCTTGAATGCCATGTAGGGCATTACCTACCTACCAGACTGAAGAGCTGAGCTCTGCTTGACAAGTCAGGGCACGATAAGGATCCCAGGGGCTAGTTAAGGACAATCATCTTTATGTTGTGTCACTGGCTTGTTTTTTTAGAATCTGAACATTATATATTCAGACCTCTGAGCAGCTCGTACCTACTAATTAGGTCCCATCGTCACATCATGTTCACCCCAAAACGGAAAGCTGTTTTTGCATAAAAAATGCCAGACTGAATACGTTTGGAAGGTAACTCCTTTAAATTTATATAATTTGTTTTGTACAGCTACTTACTGTTCAAATCTATAATGCAAGGGTGCATGTCCAAGATGGCAGCCACGTAGGAAGCTTATCTTGGAGCTCCGCTAGACTTTCAGGCCATGCAGCAATATAGCGGCAGAAGAGGTGCCCACACAGCAGAAATCGGCTCATACCTACCCGTGGGGTGTACGCGGTGCCACGGCAAAGGAGCTTTCAGGACCGAAAGCGTGCGGGCGACCGCGGCCGTGTTCTTGGCCAGCTGGTGGTGCAGAGAGGCCTGCAAACGTGGGGCTGACGGAGGCGGCATGAGAGGTGGACGACCCTACTGGCCCTGCCCTGTGGCATATACTGTGCGGCGGTCCACACACCCACCTTGAGTCTTGTACCAGTGAGTGGTTCTACCCGGTGCTGGGGAGATGGGGGAGCTGCGATGAACCGCCGTGCACTCCGTCACCCGCACTGAGACCATGACACGGTTGGAGGTGGGCTCAGTATGCAACATCAGAGGAGGGCCCTGAGGGTACGACTATAGACGGGGGGGACCCAGAGGCCTCTGGTATTGGAAGTGGCACAGCTACCGGTGGCTGAAATGCGGGAGACTTCTGGGACAAGGGATGCGCCCCGGACCACACACTAACCAGTCACTACATCCCAAGAGACAGACGCGGGATGAGGGCCGATATCAGAGGTCTACTGCGGCAAACGATTAGTGGGTCAGCCCATCCTGAAAACGCACCCCTTCTATAGTGATCGGAGGCTGGACTGCTGTGCTACATGGGAGCCACGGCGCGGACCCTTAAACTGACAGGAGCAGAGCACTTGTGAGCCATCCGGGGACTACACGAGGCTCCAGTGCGACAGAGGCACTGGAGGTCCCTGCACGTGGTGGGACTTTACACTCAGGTCTGGCTGCCCTTCTGGTTCTATTTTTGGACACATGGTGGTAACTGGAGGCGAGGACTGCTGACCGTGGCCTTCTGTAGCCCGCTGGTGGGGCCCGTCTTGGTGTAACTCGCCCCCTCTGCTCCCCCACCTTTCTCTCTCCTTTCACTTTCCTCTCCTACAAGTGGCAACCTCATGGCACACGGCACATAGCTGAGGTGCAACACCCAACAAAAGCTATAGAACCCTACATCCAAAAAGGTGCACTGAGTTTGCCGTTCACAGTTGATATGTCCTATAACCGCTCACTGAAGAAAGACCTCTCCGTAAAAGACATGTTTGTCAGGTCGAAAAAGCCTGACCATTATCGGAGGAGGGAGAACCAGGAATGTCTGCTGACAATACCGGGACGGGAAATTGGCAGTGATGAGTCCCCTATCATTAAAACATTTTTGGGGCAGCTGTTTAGCTTCCTCTGCGATGACTTTGCAGGACTCAAACGTGACATTACCTCAGAGATTAAAGGGATTCGACGCCATAGACCAGAGGATGACATCGATGGAAGAAAACCAAGACACCCGAGAGGAGGACATCACCAGGAGCTACGAGACCACAACTTAGCCCTTCAGTACCAGATAGAAGACCTGGATAATAGATCCCGACGCTCCAACATACGCAATAAAGGTGTACCACTACAGGCCATCTCAGGCAGTCTGGAAGAATTTGTGCCTCGTCTCTTTAAACATGTAGCGCCCTCCTTGCAGGACCAGGAGATCGTTCTCGACTGCATGCACCGGGCGGGGAGACCGGCCAGTACACCAGGACAACCACAAGACATACTCACCTGCCTGCACTATTATCAGCAGAAGGAGGCTATCATGGCTGCTGCTCAGGAGCAGAAAATCATTGAATTTGAAGGCCTTAGGCTATGGCTTTATCAAGACCTCTCTCCAATTATGCTACAATGTCGCATAGCCCTCAAACCCCTAACAGACTTCCTGCAGGCCCAAGAAATTACATATAAATGGGGCCACCCCTTTTGCCTCCAATTTGTATGGCGGGAGGAGGTCCATATGATTTGCACCCTTGACGACACACGGGACTTGACAGACATCACAGATTTCTGACAGTCCACGCCCCCTGGATCACCAGCCCGAAAAACTACAAATGGGGAACTGGGCATGCAATGCTTCTCCAGGCGGATCACGACTACTTCAACAACTACGACAGGGGGACCGAGTGACCCCAGCTGGCGACCATTAAGTCTATCAGGAGATTGGCTCCCGCTGGCTCCCTGCTTCTCCTCAAAGTTTCAGATAGAGGCCGTAAAGATGGCCTGGGCCTGCGCCTCCACTGCCCTAACCTGGCGGATTATCTGGCGGAGCTCCTCCTTGACGACACGGATCTAAGATTGTACGCACCTGAGACATGGACCCCTAACTCTTGTGCTTTGAGTGTTCTCCGGTCAGGGGAGGTTTTTTGGTATATTATCTATCTACTGCTACTCTCACTTTTCTAATTACACTTTATTTTTTCCTACATGTTTACGCCAAAGCCCTATACCCTCCCCGGGTTGGGGGTGTACACGTGCTGCGGCTGGTTGGGTGGATAGTGCCACACATGGGTATTAATAGTAGTGTCCTTCCTTAGCCTCAATGTCCGAGGCCTTATGCTCCTGCTAAGCAAATAGCAGTTTGCTAATTTCTTGAAGACTCCAAATGCAATATCTGTATGCTGCAAGAAACCCACTTTCTCCAGAGTCACTGGCAGAGACTACGTTCCGGCTGGTTTGACCGGCAGTACTTCATCTGTGGGATTACCAAGAAGGCAGGGGTGGCAATTTTGCTGGCTAAACACTTCACAGGAAGGGTGGATTGGGCCTTCCTGAACATCTCCAGTCGGCTATTAGCATTGCATATCTTAATACAAGCAACTAGGTACACCATAGCTATTGTTTATGCTCCCAATGAGAGACAGGAAACAAACCTTTTTTAGGGACACTCTGGGACGCCAGCTGACCACTTCAGATAGTGAACTGGTGGTGGGGGGTGACTTCAACATCGTAATGGATGCAGAGAAAGACAGATCTGCCCTGCAGGTGGGACAAGATGGGGGGCCCACTTCAGGCACCAAACACTGGCTGGGTGAAGCACGGCTGATAGATATATGGCGACATACACATCTCACAGAAGTAAACTAAATGTTCTTTTCAGCAGCCCATCAAACAAACACATGCATTGACTACTTCCTCACAACCCCTGGGATATCACGGGACACAATCTCAGTAGACACTGGATCTGCTGCACTCTCTGACCACTCTCCCATCAGCATGCAATTCCGTCCTAGTAGACTGTCGATGGCTCTTCTCTGTTGGTGACTTAATGCAAAATTCCTCGCATACGACAAAATGTGGTCTGACACCCTGACAGCACTAACCACCTTCCTGGAGCTCAATGACACACCCAGGACTGATATTTCTACACTGTGGGAAACATTAAATGTATTCATTAGAGGGTACTTCATTGGGATCACCACAGGGTAAAAAAGGGAATGGCGGGATAAACTCCGTCGACTGGAGATGCAAATTAAGGAACTGGAGACCAGCAATGTCCAGTCGGGCTCTGTGGCAGTCCGCCGCCAACCTACAGTCACCCAGAAGCAATTGCACACAATATATCGGGAAGAGTGGAATATGCTCTGTTAAGATTTCGCCAGAAATATTATGCCAGGTGTTAGACCTGACACCTTGGCGTGGGTCTCCCTTCCATTTTTTTGCTGTTGCCTCATGTGTTTTTGCTGGTATTAGATGCTCAGGGCACTGTGCCACTGCTGTCCAGTGCCCCCGTGCAAGTGCTCCCTATTGTAAATTGATGTATGTATTTGTGATTCCATGATTGGTTGGTTTGGTTTACCTGTCAGACCCTAGTACAGTGCACCAGGAGTGCCCAGGGCTTGTACATCCAAATGCTGCTGGTGGGCTTGCAGCACTGGTTGTGCAACCCACAGAAGCAGCCTGTAAAAGTGTGTCTAAGGTCTGCCATTGCAGAGCCTGCGTGCAGTCTGGTACTGTCATGCTGACTGGGCAAGTGCACCCACTTGCCAGTCCCTAAACCTTCCCTTTTCTTCATATCAGACACCCCTATGGTAGGCCCAAGGGCAGGGTGCATTGTAAGGATAAGGTAGGACATGCCCTGGTGTGTGTTGCATGTTCTAATAGTGAATTACAGCCATTTTCGTTTTTCACTATTGCAAGGCTACCTGTTCTCCATAGGCCAGAATGGGCAGTTTGATTATTACATTTTATAATCCTAACTAACTCAGGGAACATGGTAGAAATTCGAATTTAGTATGCCTGAACTCAGAATGATAAAATACATCTTTTAGTGAAGTTGGTTTTAACATTCTGTGTTTGAAAATACCACTTTTAGAAAGTAGGTATTTTCTTGTCTAACCATTCAAACCTGCCTCTGCTAGGCTGTGTATTCCTTGTCTGGAGTTTGAGTGACAGGGCTGGGGAATTCCAGGAGACAGGGTGTGGTAGCCCAGTGGAGAATAGAGAGATCTGCATCTAGATGGGAGGGAGGAGTTGCACCTGGGACCTGAATAGGGCTGTACCTTCCATCCACAATGCTGGCTCCACCTCCTGTGGGAAAGGAAAGAAGGAGTCAGGTAAACAAAGTGCTCCAGGACTGACCAGAACCGGTTTGAACAAGGCAAAGGCCCCTCTGCCCTCAGAGGACAAAGGATTTTGGGGTATAAGTATTGAGACCCTGATCCCAAGAATTTAGATCACTTTGGGAAACAAGGAGAAAACTCTGCTGAGGAGAGGAACCAAGAAGAAGCTGAGGAGAAACTATTCCTGAAACTGGGAGATTGACCTGCAGTGGTTGCCTTACTGCCAAAGGGAGGAAAAAGGAACTGTGTGTGCACTTTTGCTCAACTTGTGAAGGATCTCCAAGGGCTTGGAAAAGAGCTTGCCTCCTGCTGAAGTCTCAGGGACAACAGACTTCAACCACCAGCTCCCCAGAGTTCTTTGGAAGTGCCTGCTGCTGTTTTGGGGCCTTCTGAGGGACTGCGTGTCGCAAGGAGCTGGAAGCGCGACTCAAGAAGGAGAAGCGTGCCGCCGTCGGAGCTGTTGTCATCGCATCGCATAAAGGGGTGTCGCCGCTGCAGTTGTCGCATCGAGCGGAAGCATCTCGCATCTTCGAAGAAGTGTCTCGGAACGCCGAAGAAGCGTGTCGCCATCGCAGCCGATGCATTGCACCGCACCAAGAGAAGAGTCTTGCATCGAGGAAGAAGCTTGTCGCAGCCGCTGCCGTCGCATCTTGGATGATGCCTCTGCTGCTGTCGCATTGCACCGCATCAATTAAAGCGCCTCGCACCCACGGAGAAGCGCGCCGCCGTCAGAGCTGTTGTCGTAGCATCGCGTAAAGGGTGTCGCCGCTGCAGTTGTCGCATCGAGCGGAAGCGTCTCACAATGTCGGAGAAGAGTGTCACCGCCAAAGCCGTTGTCGTCGCATCGCGTAAAGCGGTGTCGCCGCTGCAGCTAACGCATTGAATCGATCCTTCTCGCAACATCGGAGAAGCGTGCCGCATCTGGAAGATCTTCACGTCTTTATTTCTTTGCACCAAACTTTCATCGCATCAACATCGTTGCAACAGTTTCGTTGCCCTGCGTGTCGCATCTAAAGGTACATTGACTTAAAGTGTTGCATTGAAGAACTAATGAGAACTAAGCTAAATTCTACCATCTTAAAGTAGCAGTATTGTGGATTTTTGTCGTTTATGGTCTTGTGGTAAATCTATATAAAGAATACTTATTTTTTATATAAAAGCTGTGTGGTGTCCATCTGTAGTGTTGTCACTTGATTACTGTATGTGTTCACAAATGCTTTACACACTGCCTCTGAGATAAGCCTGTCTGCTCGTGCCAAGCTACCAAGGGGGTGAGCAGGGGTTATTTTAGGAGTGTACCCCCTTACCCTGACTAGAGGCGAGGGTCCCTATTTGTCACAAGAGCATACCTGTGCTAACTAGAGACCCCCAAGTCTAACACAGGGGGTAACAAAGCGGGATGTATGCTGGCACACCGTCTCCGGGCCCAGGCTGTGGACCGAAGGATACCCAAGAAACGGGGGGCAGATGGCCCTTTGTGCCATACAGACGATGGCATTGTGAACACCTTTGGAGCCCTCTATAGCGCGCTCTACTCTGCCGAACCACTACATGACCCCGATGTGGCGGCGTACCTTGCTCAGGTGTACCCTCCACAGTGGTGTGGCCATATTTACAACCTTAGAAATGGTTATTACACCACCAACATACATAAAATACAGCCCCATAAGGCGCTGGGCCCTGACGGCCATGGAGCAGAATTGTATAAATCCTTTGCTTCTCAGTTAGTCCCGGTCCTGGCTCTACGATTCAACTCACTTGATCAAAGGGGCTCGCTACTGGAATCAATGCTATTAGCCACCATTATGGTGGCAAAGACCCCAAGTGTTGTGCATCCTACCACCCGATCTCCCTTTTAAATGTAGACGTGAAGATCTTCACAAGTGTCCTAGCTCATAGCCTGGCCCCCTATGTACAGGGACTGGTCGATACCGACCAGGCAGGGTTAATTCCAGAGCGAGGATGTAGCTACAACACAAAAAGACTTTGTCATCTCCTGGGCAACGTACAGCGTTCACCTGTACCAGCCCTTTTATTGATGATCGATGCGGAGAAAGCATTTGATTGGGTGCTTTGGCCTTATTTGTAACAGGTGCTGGAGCACGTGGGCCTAGAGCCACAATTCCGCAGTTGGGTGCAGTCCTGTTATGCAGCCCCCCCAAGCCAGCATCTGTGTCAACAGAGAGAGATCATCTACTTTCCCTATAGAATGAGGGACTAGACAGGGCTTCCCCTTGTCCCCTTTACTCTTCGCGCTCTATGTGGAGCCATTAGCTGAACAAATAAGGACTAACCCACAAGTGACGGGAATTCTGATGGGAGGGACATAAGATCATGCTATATGCTGATGATGTCCTCCTGACTCTTATTGATCAAAATGACGCTACTCCCCAACTACTCGTATGTCATGCAAACCCTACCACTTCAGACTCTCCCACTAATATTGGATAGACTACAAACACTACTCTGGGACTTCATTTGGGAGGGTAAATGGCCACGAATGGCCAGAACATGTGCCTTTCTTGAACTGTCCCAGGGGCGGCCTTAGGCATGTGCAAGCTGTGCACCTGCACAGGGCCGCCAAACCCCAGGGGCCGCCACGAGGAATCGGATACAATACATATTCGTGGCGGCCCCTGGCAGGGATTTGGCGGCCTCCGGCTTCCACTAACTTTCGAGGACAGGCGGCAGAGAAGTAACAGGACTCTGTCTTTTCCTTCTCTCCCAGAGAAGACAAAGACAGTGTCCACTTCTGCTCTGCCGCTTCAGCTGCACTCTTTCCTTCTTCCCTCTCTTTCTGTCTAGCAGTTCATCTCTTCCTGAAAACCAAGATTTCAAGACGGGGTTCTCACTCTCTTTCCTCTCCTTTCTTTTATTTGCTCCCCTGTGAAATGGATCCAAAAAAGAAAAACACTTTTGCTGGAAATGTCGTATTTTAATTCCAAAGTGTAGCATCTGGAATAAAAGGTTAAAAATATGAAAAATAACTAAATAAAGTAAGACAGAGTGGTAGCAAACTGACCAGATTGATTTTATTCACACGCAAACACATTAGCGCCACTTTTACAGAGTTTGCCAGTGAATCGCTATTTTTGTTGTCTTGGCTTTGTTTTCCCTGGGCTTGGAACTAGTGCACCAATCCTGGAGGTTCTGCAATGTGTGGATTGGAAAACAAAATGTGTACTGCGGCTCTGCGTCCAGGGATGTGGTCTTTTTACCATACTGCTCATGTTTTGTAAGGCTATAAGCAATGGACATTGAAATGGGTCCATTCAGTGCCCTGTAGTCATGTTCTTAACTTTTCAGGCAAAAGCACTCACTGATTTCTGAATGGTGAGTGTAAAAGCGTTAAGGTAACCATGTTGTTCCTGCTTACATTTCACATGGTTTGATAAATTTTGCATTCCCTATGAGGGTTTGCTTTTTCCAGGATGTTGTTACTTTTTTTTGTAAGCCGCATAATGCTCTTGTCTAGTGCATCATTTAAATTGAGCCGCATCCAGGTGTTTATAGTTGGCAGCAATTGGGTTGTAGTTGAAGGCAGTGTGAGTTTTTCTCATTGGGGCAGTATGGTGTTCACTGGGGGAGAGGATGTGGCACTATGACCAGAGCTACTTAATTTAGAACTGGGGAACCAGGTTCAGCCTTAATGACCAGTCCACCTGACCACTCTCATGAGGGAGCACATTCCCATGCTAGGCCTTAGAAGGCTTCGCAAGAGCTTAGAAGCGCTGGTGTCTTAGCACCAGCAGGTGGACCCAAGCAGTGGCAAGTGTGGGTTAACCTTCAAGGTTTGTCCACCACAATCCATACTGAAGTTCACCTCAAGTCTTGCAGACAGGCCTATGAAGCAGCACACCCTAGAGCAACAGTGACTCTGTCACTTAGGTCACAGGACACTTGAGAAGGGCCAGCTCTAGGGCAGTGCAACCGGTGTGACTGCACCGGGTGCTGAATTTGGGGGGAGGCATTATGTTTGCAAGTATATTAAGGTTTTAAAAGCGCTTGCTGCCTCCTTCCTGGCCTCCAGCAATTTTCGGCAACAATAAAAATGTCATGATGACTCTGGTGTTTAATGTTCTTCCTAGAGCGAGATCATCTTGTCTAGTGGAAGTTTTGATTCATGGAAAGGTAGCTCAGAGGGTTAATGTGCCCGCTGCAAAGAACATGTACCATGCAGATTGTGAGAAGTTGGCCTGGTATATGCTGTCCACTAGTTATAGTGGGCACCTTGTACCAGTCCAAACAACCCTTATTGATGAATTGGTTAAAGACAACCTTTATTGAAAGCTATCCTAGTGGTAGCTATGGAGAGTAGCCTTCAGGCTTAGTCTTGAAGGAGTGTGAAGCAGCTTGGTTTTCCAGATTATAACCTCTTGAATTACTAAATGAAAGGAGATCCACACAAGGTATATATAAAATATATGTATTTATTTCTAAACACTCACTACTAATCTCTTTATGAGATTAGAGTCCAAGATACACAATAATATAGTTCTGCATGCACCACCTTACCCAGGCTGCAGTGACTCAGATGTTGATCCCGGAGATTTACATACCGAGCTGCGAATGTTCTCCTCCTTGGTGCCAAATAATGCAACAGCTTTGGAAACATTACAATTCATTTATGAAAACAAACTGAACACTGCAGTTCCAAATCTTGCAGTGGCTTTACGCATTGCGTTGACAATCCCAGTTACAGTGGCTTCAGGGGAAAGAACTTTTTCAAAACTGAAATTGATTAGAAATTGTTTGAGGACATCAATGACTCAAGAGAGACTGAATCATTTGGCCCTGTTATCAATTTAACATGACATTGCTAGATCTCTGGATTACGGACAGCTTATCAGGGAATTTGCAGCACAGAAGGCTCGCAAAGTTGACTTCCTCTCATAAAGAAGTACGCAAGATGTTTTCCATGGTTTTAATCAGACTCGCTATGTTGCTACTCACTAAGTATGCAGAAATGAAAAAAACAGGCGGTAAGATAACGAAAGAAGGAAAATGGAATTGGAAATGTGGAAACAATATAGAAGAGATAGCAAACAGTAAAACACAAAAAGGTAAAAAAGTAAAAGAAAAAGTTAAAAAACATAACATAAAAAACAAACAAATAAAAAAAAAGCTGGGTATTGATGCTACCTCCATGTGGTGCCTGGTGGAAACAGCGAAAGCTGGCAAAATGCAGCGGCAAATTTTGGCAAAAGTTAAACGCTTGTGTCACGAGGCGGCTATGCAGTGTCTGACACCATATTCAATATGGTATCGATATTACTGTTTCCGGGCAAAGAGCCACAGATTCTCTCTCTGTGGGGGGGCTGTGTGTCCGGGCCCCCCTGTCATGACCCTGCAGCCGTCTGTGCCAGTCCCTCACGTCGTGTGTCACAATGCCCTCCGCCTCCTAAATGTTATAGTTCTGAGACGAATTCGGAAGGGTAGGAGCAGCCGCAGGTACTGGTCATCTAACGCCTTTTCTGGACGTTTTATTAAAGCACCTTGCTGAGCTCCGCCCCGCCCGGACCCCCTCTTACGGGGCCCCCAACCTACGCTCCCTGCACAGGGCCACCATGAGCCTAGAGCCGCCCCTGACTGTCTGCAGGAGGTCTAGGGATTCCGAATTTGAGCTACTACTACCAGGCGGCCCAGTTTCGCTACATGGTGGAACAGTCCCGTACTATCACAGAAAAACACTGGTGTTTTATAGACCAGGCCATTGCAGCCACACACGTCTGGAAAATACCTTGGCTGCCTAAATCATACCGACCAGCAGCGTTTACATCTCTCTGGCTATCAGGTCCATGGTCGTAGTTTGGGACAGAGTACAGCTGAGGCATGGTCTCTCTACGCCAATCTCCCCGCAGACGCCACTGATAGGCAACCCAGACTTTCCACCAGCAGCCACGGGGTCAGGGTTCAAGGTGTGGAAGAGGCTAACTGTAAAAGAGTGGAACATCTGTTCGACACCGAAGGGCTTATGGACTTCCCTACGAGGCAGACTTGCTACAACCTCCCAGACACGGCGAGATGGCAATACCTGGCAGTAGCGCACTGGGTGACTTGTACGTGGATCCACCTGCATGCTAGTAGGATAATAAAGGCCTCTGAGAAGGGAATTCTTACACGCTCCACGAACAAGAAATTGCTCTACTGATAAAACCAACACACCCACTGCACTCGCCTGCACAAGCTAGATGGTAGAGAGAATGTGAACGCCCATTCACAGATGCAATGAGCACGAACCTTCACCCTCAACACCACTAGTAAAGAAATGCTCCTAAAGATAGCACACTACTGGTACCTCACCCTAGCCAGAGTTGTCACTTGGAACCCTACAGGAGGCGGGCAATGCTGGCGGCAATGCGGAAAGCAGGGAACACTCACATCTCTTATGGCACTGCCCCAAGATAGAGTCTTTCTGGGCGGGAGTACTAGATGCAGTAAACACAATGTTTGAGACAGATATACCCAAATTACCGATTTACATACTCATGGGTCTCCCCAAGCCACTCACCTATCCATTGAGATCTCCTAGAGGCAAAGCAATCACTTTTTTTCCCAATTTTTATTTTGGGATTTCCATGGCGTTAGTTTACAGCTTAAACATACATCTTATAATTTAATGTACAATTGTATTTCTCTTTTTACAACAAAGTTTTTTTCCGCCTTATGCTAAGAAGCATGTTACATAGGCATCCCCATTTTCTTTTTAGCGAAGAACAACATTATATCTTATCAATAAGTATACATAACTATCGAAGTGAAAGAAAACAAATTCAAAACGAGAATTGGGCAGCAGTTAGCCTCGCAGCTTCTAGTATTTCCCTTGACATCGAAGTCAGATGTGGTGCAACAGTTTGTGTCAGGACTACGGTTTTTCTTTTACACTATATATGTGATATGTTATGTGACGAAAGGCATCTCGGGACTATAAACCTCACGTGACCCTCTTTAAGAAACAGCGTATGTTAGGGCTACCCCCGCAGGAAGACAATGCACGCCCTCCCCGCTCTCTGTGAGTGGCCACCCACCCCGATCAGAGGTAGTATATCATGTGGTGGGGCTGGGACATCCGGAGTATCTTCGCTGCCTCTGTGCCGCGGAGTCGGGGTATCTGACTGTGAAGGGGTGCCTGCTCCCTCTACTACCTGTCTCTGGGATTGAAAGTTACTCAACAGTAGACGCCATGTCTCCAGATCTCGCTTGCCGTTCTCATCTGTGCGCACTATCCGCAACCGCTGCTCCTCTGCCACTCCCTATTCCTGCATATCTGTCATCCACTTGTGTAATATTGGTGGCACCGTTGGCGTCCAGGGTATTGCTATGCGATGCCTGTCAAGAACCAGCCCTAAGTTTACAAACCTATGTTGCATTTTGGTATTCGTTTGGGTTGACCGGACCCCTAGGAGGGAGTGTTTAATGGTTCACTTAACACAAAGACAGGTCACCTCTCTGAGCGTCTCCAACACCCTCGACCAATACTGCTGAAGTCTGGGGCAATCCCATGTAATATATATGACAGCAGCCGGTCCAATGCCGCAGCGGGGGCACTCTGCAGAACGTGCTGTGTTGATATGTGCTAGTCTGAAGGGAGTCATATATGTGAGGTGCAGATAGTGAAATTGTTGGATTTTGAAGCGGGCATTGTTGGCCACGTCCCGTACCTGTGCGAACGCTCTCTTCCACTCACTATCTGTGAGTGGTGCCGGCAGATCTGTCAACCATCTATTATGGATGTGGGAGATGTCAACACTGCGGTCGGCTTTGAGTGCTTGGTATAGGAGGAAGATCAAGCCTCTCTCTATGTGTACCTGGATCTAGAATTGCCATCCATTTGTGAGACTCCGTTGATTCCTCAGGGAATGTAATACTTATCTCCCGTGTAGTGCGGGAGAGCCTTGCATATTGCAAAATTTGCCCATCTGGGAGTCCGAAGCATTCCTCCGCTTTGGCGAATGTAAGAAATGTCTCATTACAGTATAAGTCACCCGCAGTGAGGCATCCTCCCTCAAACCATCATGTTAAATCCATAACCTTTTGGATATGGCAAAAATTACGCAACCATTGCAACAGTAGCGCACGTGTGTAAGGCGCTCTACACAGTAACACTGTTACTGCCTGCTCCCATGCTCTCGCAACTTGACGTACCGCAAATGTGTATTGTAAGGCATCTGTGACCCCATCATTAAGCATCTCGGTAAGTTATTCCCCCGTCCCCAATCCTCCAGGAGCTCATTCTCCACGTTTGGGCCATCTGCACACCAGAGTGCCGCATATTTGAGGAGGGCGGCCATGTAATAAAGCTGCAGGTCCAGGAGGCAAAGCAATCCCATTAACGCTGGGGGCGGCAAAACAGATCCTCCTTGCTAGATGGGGAACAGAAATGGAACCCACACACCAGGACTGGCTACATAAAATATGGAAAATATTGAGGATGCAACAACTTACCCGGTTTGATAAGATGTGGCAACCCTGCTTACATTATCTATCAGATGAGTTTTGTGAATTATCCTGCCCTCAATATCTGCGGATACTGTGTTTGACATCCACAGATTACACTGCAAATCGCTAAAACATTAATACCCCCACAGATAACTTACACGTCGGATGCACACCACAGTATCTCTCTGCCCCCCCCCCCGAACCTCTCTATTGTCTCTCCTCTATACTCTTTACTCTCTTCTACTTTGGTATGATACCTGCCTTATACGTTTTTTAACTGAAATTACCACTGGCAGATGGATGTGGGTGGGTTATAATGTATCGTTCTTGCTTCCTACAAATTCAATCAAACAGATTTAAATCTATAAAATGCAAACTGAGCTGCACTGCCAATGTTTTCCACAGGGACTACAGCTGGTATCGTTTTAAAATAACATTTTTGCCAAGATGCCAGATGCATAACATTTTTGAAGCCAAAGTTTATAAACTTCTTTTTCGAAGCATATAGGCTAAGAAGGATAAGTTACTTACCTGTAATCCTAGTTCTCTTCCAGGGGTATCCTCATCTAAGTCATAAGCACTGAATATTCCCGCCCATGTGCGGGGACCCCGGAAATAATATAAAATGATATATGGAAATCATATATATACAGCTTTACATACATAGATATATACCATGTGATCAAGACTCGAATGAGTTGAAACGCGTTATGGCGGCATCGAAGAAATAAAGAAATTGGCATCAAGTTTGTGGTCCGTGTCCGTGTGTAGCCAGCAAGGCTGAGACGCTGCGGATTCGTCCATATATATATATATATATACATATATCATTTTTTCTCATACCAATGCAGCTCCCAATAGGAGGCTAAACAATGTAATTACACACATAATATATAAAAACACAAGAGGGCAAGTAGCACTTGAACTCTGTTTTTTAATGAGCAAAGTACTCATAAATAGTAAACTGCAAATAAAGTAGACATCATCAGCCTACAGACTGCATTGTAAACCAATAGCATAGAAAATGAAAGCATTTTCAACAAAAAACTGGCACCGTGCCTTCAAGGCAGCCATGACCCCTAGCTTCCCATCATGCCTCAGGGGTGACAGGTCAGTTGTTGTTTGCATAACCCTGAAGGTCAGGGCACAAAGATATCCTTTAACACTTTAGAAACATCTCATTTACCTGGGGAGGCTGGTGGGTTGCTTATGACTTTGATGAGGATACCCCTGGAAGAGAACTAGGATTACAAGTAAGTAACCTATCCTTCTCTTCCAGGGGATCCTCATCAATAGTCATAAGCACTGAATAGAATAGCAAGCCTATCAACCACCCGCAGGTAAATGAGAGTAAAAATGACCCAACATATTATAACAGCCGAAATCAGCTGTTGAACAGATTTCTCAAGGAGGCCTGGCCTACTTGGGTGTCTGTTCTGGTGTCTGAATCCAGACAGTAGTGCCTCGTAAATGTATGGACGGACCTCCAAGTTGCCGCCTTATAAATTTAAGACATGAGCACATTATGAAGAAAAGCAGTAGTAGCCGCTTTTCCTCTGGTAGAGTGCGCTTTGGGAGTAAATCCAAGGGGCCTCTGCGCTAATTGATAAGCAAGTTTGATACATTAAACTATCCATCTGGAGATGGACCGCTTTGAAGCTGCAAAACCAGTTCTGATCGACCCATAGTTAACAAATAGTTGATCAGATTTTCTCATAGATCTGGACCTATCCAGATAGAATTTTAAAACCCTTTTCAGGTCCAGAGTGTGTAAGGCCCTCTCAGCTGGAGTGGAGGGATTGGGAAAAAAGGTGGGTAGAGAGATGGTCTGATTCCAATGAAAATCTGACACCACCTTAGGAAGGAAAGAGGGGTGCGTTCTCAACACGACCCTATTAAGATGGAAAACTGTATAAGGTTCTTTAGAGAAGAGAGCCTGTATTTCGCTCACTCTGTGAGCAGACGTGATCGCTACCAAGAAAGTCGCCTTCCAAGAAAGATGTTGTAAGGTTGCTTTGTGTATGGGTTCGAAAGGCAGACCCATCAATTTCGATAGCACCAGGTTTAGCTCCCAGGGTGGTGAAGGAGGCCGGACCGGAGGGTAGACCTTATTTAAACCCTGTAAGAAATCCTTAACAGCCTGCAACTGAAATAAAGAAGGTTGAGAAGGTGAGCGTCTATATGCAGTTATCGCTGCTAAGTGCACCTTAATGGAAGAAAACTTTAACCCTGCTTTCGGCAGATAAAGTAGGTAAGGAAGGATGACCTCTTCCTGACCCTTGGTTGGATTACAATTGTTTTGCACACACCACATATAAAACCGCTTCCACTTGCATGCATACGAATGCCGCGTGGACAGTCTTCTTGCTTCCTTCAAAATGGACATGCCGTCCTGCGGTAATCCTAGGTGGCCATACTGGAGGACCTCAGGATCCATGCTGCCAAGTTCAGTGAGGGAAGGTTGGGGTGATGAATCCTCCCGTTCATCTTGGACAGCAGGTCCGGTCTGCACAGCAGCTTCCTTTGAGGGCATTCTGATAGGTGCAGAAGGACGGGTACCACCATTGTCTCTGCCAGTCCGGGGCAATCAGTACCATCCTCGTGCACAAATGAGACAGCTTGGTCACCACCTTCGGGATTAGCGGAAGAGGTGGAAAGGCGTACACAAATGCCCCTGACCAGTCTATCAAAAGGGCATTCCCTTTCGATCCTGGTTAGTAGAACCTTTAGGCGAAGTCTCGGCATTTCGTATTTTCGTCATCCATGAAGAGGTCGATGGTGGGACGACCCTATGACTGGAAGATGTCTTCGACGACCTCGTCGTTGAGAACCCAGTCTTCTCTGTCTTCGAAGTGACGGCTGAGAGCATCCGCTCTCACGTTCTGCTCTCCCGGCAGATGGACTGCTGTGACTGACAGATTCCGTGCCAGGAGCCAATGCCAGAGTGTTTGAGCCTCCAGTGAAAGTGTGCGTGAGCGAGTTCCCCCCTGTTTGTTCAGGTAGTACATTGTGGTTGTATTGTCCGTCTGTACTAATACTGAGCTTGCCTGAATCGAGGGAAGGAAAGCTTTGAGGGCTAGGTGAACTGCTCTCAGCTCTAGCATGTTGATGTAGTAGGATTGCTCTTTTGGAGACCATGGTCCTTGAGTCTGGAGAGGACCCATGTGTGCCCCCCAACCCTGCAGTGAGGCGTCCGTGATCAGCGTCTGAGCAGGCAGAGATTGATGAAAAGGAATTCCGACTTGCATATTTCCTTTTCTCATCCACCAAGGTATGGACGCTCGTGCAGCTTTCGATAGACTTATCTTGTCGTCCCAGCGAGCTGTCTGTTGGTCCCACTTGTCCTCCAGATCCTGCTGAAGAGGACGCATTCGTAGTCTGGCTTTGGGAACCAGGAAGATGCAAGATACCATCGACCCTAGCAGAGAGGCAATCCGACGTACAGGCAGTTTTCTGTTGTACAGAACCAGCTTGCATTTCTGTATGAGGGAACACTGTCTCTCCTCCGAAGGAAACACTTTTCCTACCTCGGAGTCTAGCAGAGCTCCTAAGAAATGTATTTTCTGCGTTAGCTGCGAAGTTGACTTGTCTAAATTCACATGCAGGCCCAGCCAGTGACACAGCTCGAGACAGTTCAAGAAATGACTCCTCATGCTGTCTGGAGAAGGACCTTTGAACAGCCAGTCATCCAAATACGGGTACACGAAGATGCCCCTGTGAAGCAGTGCGGCTGCCACTACCGCAATGCACTTCGTGAACACTGGGGGCTGACTTCAAACCGAAGGGCAGAACTTTGAACTGGTAATGAGAGGATCCCAACAGGAATCGTAGGTATTGTCTGTGATGCTGATTGATCGGGACATGAAAGTATGCATCTTGAAGATCCAGCAAACACATCCAATCCCCCTGTCAGAGATGTGGATATATTTGATGGAGAGCCAACATGCGAAACATCTCCTTTTTGATGGATTGGTTGAGTGTCCGCAAGTCCAGAATGGGTCTGTATTCTGCCTTCTGGCCCTTTTTCTTTACCAAGAAGTATCTTGAGTAAACCCCTTTCCCTCTTTGAGATACTGGCACCCTCTCGATGACTGACTTTCTGAGCAGGGTGGCAACTTCTCTCTGCAAGAGCTTTAACTGGTGACACGATGGTGGAACTGGAGGGATTGAGGGGGGACGGTGTCGAAAACGTAGAGAGTACCCATTCTGCAGCATAGATAACACCCACTGATCTTTTGTGATAGCTCACCACTCTTTGAGATGATTTGCGATACTTCCCCCCACTGGAGTGATGAATGGCGACGGGGTAAGTGAGTACTCATTGCTTTGTCTGCATCTTGGCGGAGTTGTTGCCTTGACGCTGATTTCCTCCTCCTCTGGAGGAACGTCTGCCCCGATAATGCCATCTTTGCTGGCCTTGCTGATCCGGATTTTTCAGCCAATGAGGGGTTTGAACCCTCTGTTGGGAGGATCGCCGATTGTAAGGACGGAATCTGTTGCGTAATTCCTTCTTCTTTTCAAGGCCCACTGCCTTCAGCGTGTCCAGTTCTATTTTCATTCGGGCCATCTCTTCATTCGTGTGAGTCCCGAAAAGAGAGGAACCGGAGAAAGGAAGATTGAGGATGCGTGACTGCGCTTCTGGCTTGAGCGCTGTAAGGTGGAGCCAAGACGTTCTTCTTGCAAATACCCCATGAGCATAAGCATGGGCCGAAAGGGTAGCTCCATCCCCCGCAGCACTAATGACCTGGTTAGACACCAGACTAATGATGGCAGTTGTTAGAAGAGTGAGACTCAGGGAGGCAGAGAATACACACAGGGTGTGTATCTGTTCTGGCTTTCTTTTTGCCACAGGAAGGGCAAGGATCGAATAAAGAAGGCATTTTTAAAGAAAATAAACCTTTTCTGGAACACAAAAAAGGTGTTACTTGCACTCTAAGACCAAAAGACGTCGAGTGAAAGCAGAAAAACTAGATTTCTATAAGATATTTTTGACAGAAAGTCAAAAAAAGGAAGAGCTGAAAATCCAGGGTCCTGACTGAAGGAGCCGGAAAGAACAACTGGCCTAACTGTCACCCCCGAGGCATGATGGGAAGCTAGAGGTCATGGCTGCCTTAAAGGCACGGTGCCAGTTTTTGTTGAAAATGCTTTCATTTTCTATGCTATTGGTTTACAATGCAGCCTGTAGGCTAACAATGTTTACTTTATTTGCAGTTTACTATTTATGAGTACTTTGCTCATTAAAAAACAGAGTTCAAGTACTACTTGCCCTCTTGTGTTTTTATATATATATTGGCAAATACAGTGTTTATGTATGTAATTACATTGTTTAGCCTCCTATTGGGAGCTGCATTGATATGAGAAAAAATTATAGATGTATATATATATATATATATGTAGAGCTGTATATATATGATTTCCATATATCATTTTATATTATTTCCGGGGTCCCCGCACATGGGCGGGAATATTCAGTGTTATGACTATTGACGAGGATCCCTTGGAAGAGAAGCATGAAAAACAATCAGCAGAAACATTGGACGTAAACCTTTGATAATTAGCACTCCAAACTGCTATTTGGAAGGGGCATCTTAAACATGCCAAAACACTTTTTGCAATTCATTAACTACTAGCTGAAGCTTACTTAGTTTAGTGCGTACTGAAAAGCCATTTAGTGGTCACAAACCCTGTAATACAAGGATTTAAGTTTAAAGCCCTCCTTTAATAGTACTAGTGGTGATGATATCCTCTTTAATCTGGAAATAATTCCCCACCATCTTGACTGAGATAAACCCATAACAAGTAGAAATACTTTATGTAATTGTCCCTTCACGTTATGTGGTCCTCAATTCAGCAGATGTTGCTAAGAAGCAATTATTCTTCTAGTGAACCTCCTATGCCCGATCACCTTGGTGTAAAAGGAAACAAGAACTGTTTGTTCCAATTCTTTTAAGATGAACTGGACCTACAAATTGGCGTAACCATGATTGGCATATTCAATGAATCAGGAAATAAGATGACCTGTCAAATTGAAACTAACATACTTCCTCCACCACAACTTCTTCAAGACCAGAAACAAAAATAGAAAGAGGAGGCAATGACTGCTATGATTTGTAACACATGAAAAACATGGTGCGTTTTCCTAAGTGGCAGGAAAATATAACTCTACAGTACTGGAACTGATAATTTGCTGAATTTTAAAAAGCCCCAGAAAATGAAGATCTAACTTTTTTTTGTTAATACCTATATAAGTAAAAAAAACGAGACGATAACCAGACTCTATACGGGGTCTTTAAATTGTTTGTTCTTTGCAGTTTTGTGGATACGAGTCTGAGCTCTCTTTAGGTTAGATGTTAGATCTTTGCATGTTTTTTGAAAAATAGAAACTAGAGCTGTTGTAGCAGGTACAGACAGGTCATTGTCAGGAATTGATAATGTATAAATTCATGTAGTTAGCGATCTTATGTTTTTGATCTCATCCACTGACCTGTCTTCCACCATTTCTGGACCCTACACATTCAATGCTGCTTGTGTTTGCCCTTCATCCTGACAGCTGTTAAAACCACTAAGGGAAAGGCTTGAGGATGGATACTTACAAAAACAAATTTGAGAGAACTCAGAGCTATAAACATATTGAGCAGACAGGAGATGCATTTTTTTCATTTATCTTGAGTACCATTTGTATAACAGCTTAAATACTGCTCCAAAACCTGGTTGACTCTCTCCATCTGTCTGTTGGTTTGAGCATGGTACCAGACAACAATGCTTGTTGAATTCCTAAACCTTTACATAGAACTTTCAAGAACAAAGAGAAATAACATGAGCCACTCTCAGATACAATCTTTTGAGGCAAACTGTGCAACTAAAAAATGCCACAAAACATCTGATCCATATTAGAAGCAGTAGGAAGACCAGACAAGGGACTAAAGTGTGCCATCTTGGAATAATACTCTACTATGACCATTATAATGGAACAAATCTCTGAAATAGGAAAATCTACAATAAGAACTGCACAAAATGAAACCAAGGTTGTGAAGAAATGTTCTAAGGGTCTTAAAAGATCAGCATGAGATCGTAGGAGTAAATGCAACATGCTTTTTTTCGATAGGCAATCCCTTTGCACCTTGAAAGGAAAAACAAAAGTCAGACACAGAGGTTAGCCAGGTGTGGTATTTAAAGTTAAAATATACTTTTTAGTTAGGTCACACCACACTACAGAACTAAAGTAAAATAACTAAATCACAAAACCAGCGAGCATTTTGGAATGCCAAAAAATATGGCTATCCAAGCTTCAAACTTCCTAGAGATCCTACATTTCTTGGTTAGAGCACGCCAGTCTATCCCTGCAGTATAAGAGATGCTAATGATTTTTCATCTTCAGAAGAAGGACTGGACTTTGGTCATCTTGTCAGTGTATTCTTAAATGTTTGGTGGATCTAGAAAGGGAAATTGTCCTTTATTGCTACTGTGTTTCACAAACTGAATTTTGAACACAATAAGCTTCTATACAACAAGCCATTGAAAGCAACCATAGCCTGATACATGCAAGAGCTCCTGACGTATGCACCAAAGACAACCCCGCCACCATGATCTAAACCAAAACCTCAATCTGGATTGAATGGGTATTACATCCAACATAAGATGATCATTGATCAGGTCATGAAAAAATTATGCTCTTTAAACATATGAATGCATGGCAGCAGTAACAGGTTTGCTGCAATGCGACCAAAATTGTGTCAGAACCTAACAAATCACACAAAACCATTCCTACATAAAATGTACTAAAACCACACACTCTCCAACCAAACACACAGGTTAGCTTATAGTCATTTTGGATCAATGACAGTTGTATTCTCTACCAATGCAAGTTAACGTAACATAACAACACATATGACTATCAAAACTAAAGTCAAAGAACTTGAAAGCTAACTGGGATTGTAATTATCACATTCATTTAAACACAGTTTAGTTTAATACAAAGAACAGTTTGATTTACAACATTTTCGATGGTATGCTGAGTCAGGTTTCCCACAGGCCCTACTAATATTTTTTCTTGCGAAGAGCCTCTTTATAGGGGCCCATCCACCGCTTTGCAATTCATAGATCTTAAGGGGAGAGGTATAAACCTATAGTGGTTCAGCTCCATCAGACACCTTTTTTTAGGAGAAAATACATAATTTACAACACAACAATTGCAATATTACATCATCAATAACATTCCAAAAATGAAAAGCATAATATTTCACGTTGTATGAAACAAGGAATTTTAAGTTCTTTCAGTATGAAGGAAAAAGTGGGAGACTATATGCCAAAGATGAAGAAAGTATTTTGCAGGACAGCTGCTTAGTAGAGGGAACCACAGAATTGGGAAGAAATGGAAAGGACGTCAGCATTCTCTGATATATGTGTCTTAATCATGAATTACTAGAGAAACTGTGGTGGCACCAATAACTAGGCCATATTCACATTAATTACACAGCAAAACAATTTGAGACATACTGAGCTCAGTAACCTTGCGTTACACATGGCAGTAGTAGAGAAACCCGACCTAAAGGCAGACATTAGAGAAATCATGGCTTGGTAATCTGAAGGCAGATTTTCAAAATGGAGTATTATTTATGAATAGAAAATAGCTAGAGAAGACCTGCCTCTGGTGCAACATTTTTTGTTAGTGGACTGTGTCTGCCATCAAATCATTGTCAATCAAATCACCCCTTGTAAATCGCATGAGTTGCAAAACAATGTATTTCATTTAATTTCCAAGAAATTAATCCATGATATGGGAAGGATTAGTTTGTAATAAAGTGCAGCATGGGATCCCTGTTGGATGATGTAGCTCGGAGAAGATTATGTGAGCTGACCAAAATATCGTCCAAGTTAGGTCTAAACATCACCATCATATAACCATTTCACACTGCAAGGGTTGTAACTGTCTGCTTCTGCCCCAAAAATGTGGGTGGATGTTCCAGGTGTTGGCACACAGGGTATAATTTCATACATGTGCCATGTCCTAACATAGCTCGATACTGGACACATAAAATGTGATTATTGTACTGCCGTGTGAGTTAGCAATGACTGAACCCTTTTGGCTCCTGATGGTCTCCGTAGAACTGTGATGCAAGTGTTAGAGCGTAATAAAGTGAATGCATGTTTAGAATGCTGAGTTCATGGTTACACGTGCAATACCCAGCTCCGTGTGGGGTATAGTCATTAGCGGTTGCCCAGACTGGGGAGGACGCTACAACTGGAAATGAGATAGGGGATACGTAACCTGAAGATCGACAGTGCTCTCCCAGAGAGTTTGCCGTGGTCCAGCAAACTGGGCGTGCGTGCCATGTTTGCTTCATTTAAAGTGCAGAATCAACATTTGGCGTATGTTGAGTCAAAGCTAACTCGAGCCAGTGTGAAGTATGTGACAATAATGTAAGTTTCACTGAGAAGTCAACACATTGTTGGCCAAGAAGCTGCTGGTAAGGCTGTTAAGAGAGGTACCGCACTAGTATGCAACCAAAAGCTATACATCATGCACGTGAAAATGTTAAAGGCGGATGCAGCTAGGTTTTGAAAGAGCAGCAAATTGCGACAGCAAATTGCAAGATAATGCTGCGATCAGAAATGCTTTGAGGCAGAGATAAACCAGGTGTCAGAAGTACAAAGACACGCCTAAAAACAAAGCAATTCCGATACAAGAACCATCGCCTGCTTACCAGAACTGATAAATATAGTCATCATACCACCGAGTTGGGTGAAGTGGCCCAAGAAACAGTGACTGGGATTGTGCTTACATTATCCATACACAAAACAGCACACCACCAAAGCTTCCGAGTGAGGCTCAGAACAACTCCATAGGTCTTCAAAGATTGAAAGCTGCGAACGGCGATTGGAACAGTGAAAGGCTGCTTTTCCAATGGAGACCAAGAAAGAAGCAATGTTTCCTGTAATTATCAAAGATAACCCAGAGGCCAGCACTTCGCAAGGCCTCAGAGATTGTGTGCATGAACAAGATCACCCAGCAGCGTCGGAAAGAACACTACTCTCCACATTGGTAAGTTCCACAAACAGTTATAATCTCGCCCCCTTCCTGAAACCACCACCACAATTAGATACAGCCAAAAAGCAGAATATTGACGACAGATGATGGACTGCTTGGATGGACATTTGATGATTTCATTGATGAGCTAGAAAAAAACAAATAACAAGAAGATTATCAAATATGTCAAATACCTTAAGAATCTTGCTGGTGAAGGGGTAAAATAGGTTATTAAAAAAATTCTGCAGCTGATGAAATTACATAGCGTCAGATCAAAGAAACCTTGAATCTCAAGTTACATTCTCAATTTCACAATCTCAAGTTACATTCAATGCTAAATCTAGATTAGATTATGCTGGATACACTCATCAAACACTGAGTTCAATTAATTTAATGATGAGGAAGCTATACGTCTCAGAGTTATTGATGGATGTCTGTCAGAATCATTCAGACAATGAATGCTGAGATAATCCCTTAGTCTGGAGCTAGTTATCATGGCTGTGAGAGCTGAAGAGTGTGCTGATCGACAAGCTGCTAATATGATGGCTGGGGTGCCCAGAGTGAATCAGTCATGAACATGAAAACTAAGCACAAGGCAGAAGGACACAGAGTGATGTCTCCAAGGAAAAAAGTTGTGCTTCAGTTGTGGATTTTCGCTTCCACACGAAGGTAAAAGTCCCACCATTGGATAGATTGCAGAGGCAATTTTGTAATGGTATGCAAGGCAAAGAAAAAAGTAAGTGCATCACAGTGCGAAGGCAAAATGGCCGCCGATCGTTCCAGAAGCGACAGTCGACACTCCCACAAGGACAAGCGACAACACCAGCTGAGGCAAATCGACACCAAACAAAGTTGATCGCCATCTAAATCATGGTCAAACAGTTCTTTAGTATCAATAGCAAGTGAAAGTGAGGAAGATGGTTCTGCAAGATCAGAAAAATGCGCACATGTTGGACTAGCCGGCCGCAGGTGAATAAAAATACAGGTCAAAGAAAAGTTAACATGAAAAAGCACCAAAGTCTTTTTACTATTGTCTGAAGATTACACTAAAACTAAACAGTTGCTCAATACCTCTTATTATAAACAGTGGTGAGTTGATAAACATTATGCCTGAGGAAAAATACAATGACTATATCCATTGCCTCGACTTACACCATTGAAAACAAAAGTGTATACATGGGCGGCATCTACACCATTAAAAAGTCAAGGTTCATTTGTAGCAATGATGAAACACAAGAAAACACATGTACAAGCACCCATTCATGTGCTTCAAAGTACGGCGTCAAGTGCCTGTTTACTCTGTTTCAGCACAGCTCCTGATATTAGACCGATAGCAGTGAACTATAACATAAATGCTCATCAAACAATAGTACGTCAGTTCCCTTCATTGTTTCATGGTTTATAAAAACTCATGAATATGAAAGTACAATTACACATTAAATGAGGACATCTGTCCTGTTGTTCAAAGGCACAGATGAATTGCATTTCATTTACAGGAAGCTGTTGAAAAAGAACTTGAAACATTACTCAGACATGATATCATTGAACGTTCCACTGGTCCAAAGCCATGGGTTTCTCACATAGTGGTAGTACCTGTAGGAACCTGGGGTCACCAGGCCCTATAGGCGGTAACGTGGCGCGAGCCGGTCGGGCAACCAGAGGGCTATGTGTTAAGCAACCATACACCACACGCTTCTCATGGACTAGGGACACACACAATAAGGGACGCCACACCGTTGAAATTATGCAAATACTTCAAGTTTATCCAAGTAGGGCTGGTTAGATGCAGTTCAAGAGATAACAGTGTCATGCATGAGTTGTACTACAGACATTAAGCATACACAGGCCATACATGAGAGATTAATGCAGTTCCTAACCTAGACATGCGGTTCATGGGTATGGCTAGGTACGGGTGATTCCAGCGCTGCGCGCGTTAAGCAAGGTTTCTCTGAACAGGGCATCTAGCACAGAACAATACTCGTGATGGGTGACACTGGATACTTCAACACGGAGCCTGTAGAACGAAGCGCTCCTTGTAATCAGTGACACGTAACCCTTTGAAGTAGAGCATGTAAACTAAGCGCTGCTCGTAATCACGGGCATATAATACTTTCAGGCAAAACATATAAAACAGTGCGCTTCTCGTAATCACGGGCATATAATACTGTCAGGCAAAACATATAAAGCAATGCTCTATTCTTAATCACTGGCATGTAATACGATCAGGCAAAACATATGAAACAATGCGCTTCTCGTAATCACGGGCATGTAATACTTTCAGGTAAAGCATATAAAGCAACGCTCTACTCTTAATCACTGGCATGTAATACTTTCAGGCAAAATATATAAAGCATCACGTTCATAGTCACTGGCTCCTGGGACGGTGAAACGGAGCAGGGGAAGTCAAGCGCCGCCCGTAATCCAGGCTAGTCAGTTTCTCTAGAGTGGAGCTTTCAGCGGAGAGCGCCACCAGACTCGAGGAGCAAGTCTCTGGGTGCCGGTGCAGTTCGTGAGGCACCGCGCTCAGTTACACTGAAGTGGGCACGCAGAAAGGATCCCTCGGCGGGGTCTCTCCGTTGCGCAGGCAAGGGGGGGGGGGAACTCCCACGGAGGGGACGACCTGGGCCGGGTGCGGTGAGGTTCCCGGACCAGCAGGGGGCGCACCAAGGGGAATCCCGGCCTCCGGGCTTACCTCCGTCTCGGCGTCAGCAGGCGTCCGCCCTCACGACGATGGGGGAACTCGGCCCCGATCTTGCGCTTCTCCTCACACGGCTGCGACGGCAGCGGCGGGGCCCCGGGCTTCTCCTGGGCCTCGCGATACAGCAGGGCACTTCTCCAGGCCTCCAGGCCGCGGCGGTGAGTGCGCTGGCTTCGTCGTCGCAGGGGGGGGGCTCAAATTAAGGATGGGGTAAAGTGCTCAGCGGAGCACGCTGCCGGGGGTCCCAGACCAGGGCAGGGAGCGCGGGGGTCACAGCGCTAGTACCTGGTCGATCCCCGGTGGCTTGACAATCGATTTAGTAAATAGTTCAATAGGTTAGCTTGGACACGCAGTCTCAGCTCTGGCATTCAAGGCTTACAACTCGCCCTTGTCATGCAGTCTCAGTTCTTGCAGTTAGGTTTCAGTTCTCAGTTGACAGATGAAGTCTTGTGGCGCAGATGTATCTGGCGCCCTTAAGGGGTTCTGTTACTGGGGGTAGGAATGGAGAGGGTGACTAGATCCTTCCTAGTCAGGCTGGCAGAGAGTCTCTGGGTCCTCCTACTACTGGGCAAGATCAGTGGGATTCACAGGGCACCTCACTCACTTAAGAGGCAGTACCTAAATCCTGTCACTCTCAGAGGCATAAGTCCCTGGCTAGGCCCTACCGCCTACACTCCTGGTGGATTCTTCCAGCTCTGCTTCACCCCAATGGCCAACTCACCACAAAAGTTTCCCTCCCACTCTTAAGTAGCCCTAGGTCAGGTGACCTCTAGCCAAGGCGGCAAAAGTAAAACCCCACCTCCCTTCTAGAAGGTTCCAGCATATTCCAGGAGCTTCCCCACTCTACCTATGGGACAAAAAGGCGGGCTGGTGTCGCAACATTGTTGTGGGTCCCAGCCAGCTCCTGGCAGCTAGGGTGCTACTATGAAAAACGACCACCCTGCAGTAGCAGGGGTCTGTGGCAGCCATCTTGGGAGAAGGGAGCACCTGCACCTTAACACTGATTGGCAATGAAAAGGCGCCCGGAGACCTAGTCCAACATAAAAATGAGGGTGAAAAAAAATGAGGCACGATACAAAAATAGAAGGGGAGACCACCCTAGGGCTGACAGGTCCAACAGTACCCGAAAAGGAAATTGAAGGAGCTGTAAGCATCTGTGCTGACCTGCGTCAAGTGAACAAGGCATTTGAAAGAGAACAACATCCAGGTCTGCACATTGCCGAAACGATAACTCAATTGAATGGTGCAAAGGTTTTGTCTCCTTGATTTGAATAAAGGATATCATCAATGGGAACTCGAGGATAATTGGTACATTACAACCTTTTCTACAGACACTGATCTGTTCCGATATAAAAGACTACGTCTCGGAGTATCATCAGCGACAGAGTTTTTCAAGATGTCATTCGATGTGTCATATAGCTTGTCATGAATGCTTTCAATTATAGTGAAGACAAATTGGTTTTCGGAGCTACAAGAGTACGCTAATGCTCTCACGCTAGTGTGTTGTTTACTTGTTGAGGCATGTTTAACTTTGAATGCTGAGAAAAGTGAGTTCTATAAGACAAAGCTAAAATTCTTTGGACATATCTTTTCTGATGGGGTATGACACCTGATCCAGTTAAAGTGCAAGTGTTATCAACTGCCAGTCCCCCACAAGATGTTTCCATGTTACGTTCATTCCTTGGCATGGCCTGCTACTGTTCTAGATAGAGACTTTGCGGAAAATAATGTTTCATTTCAGTGGTCACATGAATGCGAGCAAAGCTTCAAGAAAATCAAACAAGCAGTTGAAAATGCTACTGAAATTGCATACTTTGATCCAAAGTTTCATACTGAGGTTGTTGACGTTATCCCAGTCAGGTTAGGCACAGTCCTTGAAATGCACAGCGGACACCCAAATGCTTTGCAAAATAGTGTGGCATATGCAAGCAGAAGTTTGTCTCAAACTGAATGTGCTTATTCACAACCTCAGAAAGAAAGTTCAGCAGTGGTGTGGGCTTGTGAACATTTCCACGTATTTTTATATGGAAAGCCTTTTACGGTTGTGACAGATCATCAAGCATTGTTGACCATCCTTGGCCATCCAAAGGCCAAGATGAGTCCTTGCATTGAATGTTGGGGCTCTACGATTACAAGAGTACAACTACACAATTGTGCACCGTCCAGGGAGAGATCAAAACCCTGCTGACCACTTCTCTAGAGTGCCACTAAAGCACCCCTGTACTCTTTCCAAGATGACTTAAGCCTACATTAATATCATCGCGAAGTAAAGCACACCCGCTGCCTTTCTCTGGAACAAATTGTCACTGCCAAGATAGTGACAAGTTAAAACTGAAAGACATTATTACACATCAGTCTTGGAACCAGCACACTCAACTTCTTACCAGTGACCGTGAATACCAGAAGTTTAAAAATATCAAAGATGAACTGTCATTTACTCAAGAAGGCATTATCCTTAGAAGTTCAAGAATTGTTATTCCGGAGAGTCGGCGACAATAGATAATTGAAGTGGCCCATGAAAGACATTGTGGGATCATTGCCACTAAACAAGCTCTCCAAGACAGAGTCTGGTTTCCTCAGTTAAAAGAGAACAGAAGGCCTGTCATCTATGCAACTGCCCTTCATTCAAAACCATTCAACACACCTTAAACATGTCAGAGGTGCCAAAGCATGTATGGGAAATAATTGCCGTTGACTTCTTCGTTCGTCTTGACAATGGACATCACCTGATGGTGATTGTTGATGAATACTCCTATTTTCCATTGATAGAAGACCTCTCATTTATCACTCAAGAAAGAGTCATCAAGAGATTAGACGGCATCCTCGTGACATGGGGTGCTCCTGCGATCTTAAAATCTGACAATAGCCCACCTATCAACAGTCAAGATTTCAGAGACTTTCTCAGTTATCTAAATATGAATAATCAGAAGAACCCCCCCAATGGCTTTGTCGAACAGTTCATGAGTACTCTTAAGAAAGCTGTTCAGGGTGCTGCATCGGAAAGGTTCGACATTAAAACTGTCTTGAATTCTACTCTTAAAGCTCACAGGTTGACCCCTTCCTCAACCACAGGTGAAAGACGAGCAACCTAGATGGTTCGGAATGGCCACGACGACCAAGTTACCACAATGGACCAACAGAAGATCAAGTACTGAGGAAGACACCCGTATAAAAAAACATGGATCATAAAAGTAAAATGAAGGCCTATGCAGACAAGTGGCGACAAGAAGTTACTTTCACTAGAGGAGATCGAGTGCTGTCCGTTAGTCTAGAAAACGAAAATCTGGTGTTTCCTTCGATGCTGGGCCATTTCATGCTGTGACCAGCAAAGTACACATGGTGACTGCCCAACGTCCTGGGAAGTCGATTATGCGAGATTCCTCACATTTCTGACATGTGGGTCATGTGGGACATTGCTTGTCAGGCACTGATGTCAATGTAGAGACTGGGTCTGAAAGGAACATTGAAAACCCCCTGACTGCTGTTGTTCTTACATCGCCAACGCAGATCACTGGCCACTTCTACTGCCTGTCCCCAGTTTCTGAAGACATCATTGAGACGTGTGATCAGAGCGCCACGAAGATTAATCAAAGAGCTATGATAGATGTAGGAAAGTAGGATCTGCTTCTTTGGTTACCCCCGACAAAATCCTAACTTAAGTCTGTCTTAAGTTTGTCTTAAGTCTGTCTTAAGTCTGTCTTAAGTTTGTTTTAAGACAAACTTAAGACAAAATCCTAACTTCTGTGAATACCAAAAGTAGTAAGTTTAGGATTTTGTCTTAAGTTAGTTCTGTGAATCGGGCCCCTGCTAATCAGGACCCCAGTCTATCTGCTTTCTCCCTAAACTGTTGTGTTCAGTACTTAGGTACATCCCAGATTGGATACTGGGGTACCCTTACAAGTCCCTAGTATATGGTACTAAGGTACCCAGGGCATAGGTACCCCAGAGGTCTCCCATGGGCTGAAGCATGTATTGTGCCACCCATGAGAGACTATTCAAAATGGATATACAGGCCTGCCATTGCAGCCTGTTTAAACTGGTGCTAGCACCACTTACTAAAGATATAGGTTTCCTATATCTAGGGTCACTGCACTTACAACCTATGTCACTCCAATAGCAGGCCTTGGCAATCCTGAAGGCAGGGTGCTTGGTTCTAAGTGAGAGGGTGCCCCTGTATGAGCAGGACACCCCTGCAGACTACATAGTCCATTCTCCTGGGTTGTCAGTGAAGCAGCCATTTACTATATAGAGGGACACCGCATAATTACGCGATGACCATCTCGAAAACGGCTGCAATGAATCCTATCATGTTTGGTATCAAACATGTTGGAATCATAACCCCACACCGTGAACGGTGTGGGGGTATGAAGAGAGGTAGGACAATAGTCATGCTGTCACAGGGAGATGTGACCACCTCCCAGACAGGATTTAGTGTATTGGGATGGGGTGGGTGTGTTTGCAAGCGCCACTCACTCTGCATGAGGGGCACATTTGTGTCCCTGTGTATAGTCCAGTTCAGACCAGTTCTGGGAGCTGTTGGCTCCTGCTCTGGCGGGAAACTGGACAAAGGACATGGGAGTCACCTCCCCCCTGAATCTTCCCAACCCTTTCCCTAGGGTACTTAAGGGCCTACCTGGGTGTAGGTCCCTAGATTCTTCGTGGGATAAGATTCAGATCAGACACTACTGCACTTCTACTGTCTGGGCACTCTGGACTTCGCTGAACTTCATTAGGGCCTGACTTCGCCTCCGTTAAGTCTCCTGCATCGTCTGTGCATATAAATCATATAGGAACCTTCCAAGGCATGGGAAGCATCAAAGACACTTTAAGAACTCTCCCTTTGGGCATGGCCAAGTCGCGGACCAAGATGGCCACGCGGCGTTGAAGCTCCGTCCGGTTGCTCCAGTAAAATCCGTCTGTCTCTCCAAATATAGATCGCTATGGCGCTGCGACCCAAGGCGCTGAATCTCCTTCTGATGGTGCCGCAGTGAAGCCGTTTTTGCCTTCGGAGTCCGCCTGCAACCCACTGAAAATCTCTCAGGGCATTTGATGGGAGGGGCCTGTTCCGACCTCTGACGTGGCCTGCTGGAGCTCCCGGTCCGCCGGCATCTGGATTACTCCCGCGGCACCCAGAGGAGCCCACCCCGGAATTCCTGGCTTTGGTCCCGGCGGCAGTGAGTGCGTCGCTTGCTAGCCCCCCGCCCCCAAGACCCGCTATTGCCGTCGCAGCACGCTCCCTCCACCAGCTCCCCTGGGAGAGGCGCGCGTCATCGCCGACGCTTCCGTAGGCCCCCAGGGAGACAGGGTTCTCGGGCGAGCCAGGGAGGCAGCCACCAGGCTGCGCACTGGGGTTGTGGGGGTGAGTGGCTGGGGACACCACGGGCCTGCTCCTGCTGGCGTTACGGATCACCGGTGGCACAGCGGATTAACTAGAGGCTCCACCCCGGGACACGCAGCGATGTAGGGTGGCGGTGCAGACCCAATTACACGCTGCTGAGGGCCCAATTGCCACAGAGAGAGCACAAGACTGCAGTGCCATCATAGCGGGTGGCCAGGACTCGGCCACTGTGTCTGAGACCGCCTCCTCTCATTCCGATTTGTTAGTGGAACTCAGAGCCGGATTCAAATCGCTGGATAGCAGGTTTGATACGCTGGACAAACACCTTGACTCACTAGGGGCCAAATTAGACATCCATGACGGAAGGCTGGAAACAGCGGAAGGGCGAATCTCTGACCTTGAAGACGGGGTCGCTTAGTCAACAAAACGATTGGAGCGCATGGACACAATTTTAAAAGACATTGCAATTAAAAACAAAGATTTAGAAGCGCGCAGCTGCCGTAACAATCTCCGCATTATTGGGGTCCCCGAGTCGATGAACATGGGAAGAATGGATACATTTGTGGAATCGTTGCTCGGCGATATTTACTGAAAAGAGGCCTTCACCCCTGGATTTGTTGTGGAGCGCACTCATCGCTCCTTAGGCCCCCGCCCTAATCATGGCTGTCCACCTCGGCCTATCATAGCACGCATCATGAACTTTTGCAATAAAGACACGGCATCACGGCTGGCCAAAGAGCGTGGTGAACTTACCTGGCAGGGCTCCACTGTGTCATTATTCCCGGACTTCACAATCATGGTCCAAGAAGATCATCGAAAGTATTCTGGTGTTAAGACAGCGCTGCGGAATTTGGGCCTCCGGTATGGCATGCTGTACCCTGCATGCCTACGAGTTGACATCAAAGGGCGCTCCCGAATATTTGACAATCCCACTGAGGCTCTAGGATTTTGTAAGACCTACAAAAACACGGACAGCCAGCGGAGGGATACTGGAGCTGTCTCTTCCCCTCCCCACAGAGGCTCTGTTGCTAGTGTGGAACTTTTTTCTAATGACGGATCCTCATGGCTACTCTTCTTTCGTTTCTGACTTTCTTTGCATATAGCGATATTATGTTACAATTAAGTTAAATAATAATTGAAACAGTATAAGTAATATTCTTTTATACTATTCTAATTATGCCTGGCACCATTGGAGCGTTGCCTCCCCCCTAGGTGCGTAGCACACTGTTGAATTCACAGATCACAATGCATCGTTCTGAGATTTGGTATTTCCACACGAGATGTTTACAGGATGCATTAGGTTATTGGATACTCGGGTTAGTACATTGCGAATTGGGACGCGGGTTTTGGAGCGGGGTGGAGGTAGGGGATGTTTTTCAAACTGTTAGATGCTATTTGTTTACCAGCTCCATGCATGATAATCAGTGGTTACTCGCCACATTTTCATCATACTGCTCCACGGCACAGATGACTACAGCCGCTAATCTAGAGGACCACTCAAATCTGTCTCTCATAACCTGGAATTTAAGGGGACTCAACAACCCCAAAAAAGGTAAACACGTACTACATTATCTGCAACGGCAGAATGTCGATATAGTCTTTCTGCAGGAGACACACCTGCCCAGGTCTGATACCACACAATTTGCAGCCAGTTGGGGCGATCACCGCTTTTTCTCCAACTACAGTACATATGCCCGAGGCACAGCGATTTTAATCCATAAGAGACTTCCTTTCTCTTTGATCCGCAGCCACAATGAGAGGGAGGGTCGATTCACAATAGTAGTGGGCAGGCTGGTGGGCCACATTGTGACTCTGGTATGCATTTTTCTCCTAACACTGACAGCCCTGAATTCTTTCATGAACTGGACGCCACAATTTTCGCTTGGGTACTGGCAGTTTGCTACTGGGGCGGATTTCAACTTGCTTATTAACCGCACTATAGACCGCTCCTCCGAGACTGGGGACACCAAACCCGTGCACGTCAGGTGCTACTAGACACATGCGAGACATTCCAACTCTCGGATATTTGGAGAGCCCGCAACCCGAGAAACCCAGAATTTACACAC
Source organism: Triturus cristatus (assembly GCF_964204655.1). Taxonomy (NCBI): domain Eukaryota; kingdom Metazoa; phylum Chordata; class Amphibia; order Caudata; family Salamandridae; genus Triturus; species Triturus cristatus. The sequence continues at coordinate 270,295,789 of NC_140590.1, read as the reverse complement.
TACTCAGCCCAACATGACACCTGTACCAGGCTAGACTTCTGGCTACTCACCCCGAACCCAATCACACGGTAGAAGGCAATTACGATAATCCCCAGGACCTATTCCGATCACGCCCCAGTCTTGCTTAGACTATGTATTCCCAGACCAGAGGGACATGAGCTCCATTGGAGATTCCCCAGCAAGGTGTTGAACACTGATTTGTTTGACTCAGAAATTAGAGAAGCAATTGAGGATTATTTTGATTTAAACACGGAGTCAGTGGACACATGGGCAATTCTTTGGGAACCCTTTAAGGCCTATATCAGGGGCATTGCCATATCCAAACACTCTGGGGTACTAAAAGATCTGAGACAAACTCTAGCTAATATCGAACAGCAGCTGACGGATTTGGATGCCTCTATGCTTTCCTCACCAGATGCTGCTGAGGAAAGAAAGCGCTGGTTGGCGTTACCGGTGGAATTTCCGGAAGCTGCAGATAGGGAGCAAATATGCAGTAGCGCGAGAGGCCAGGGCGCACATTAGCACAACTGTTGAGACCTCCATATTCCAAATCATACATCGCAGAACTCCGGTCTGACTCTGGCCACACCTTAACAGATACATCAGACATCCGTGATACATTCCTATCATATTACAAACAATTGTATACTCCCAAACTTGTGCACAACTCCTCGGAGCGAGATGATTATTTCGTTGAGATTACACTGGTACATATGGAAAAATATATACAGGACTTCCTTGCCGAGCCGTTTTCCACAGACGAAATAATCAGTGCGATTGATGCATTAAACGGCTCTACTGCTCCCGGCCTCGATGGCTTCACAGGGGACTTTTATAAAAGGTACAAGGATATATTAGCCCCGAAGCTCCTAGAAGTTTATCAAAGTCCTTAGAACGGAATCAGTTGCCTCCCACTCTAAGAGAAGCAGTGATTGTCTTATTACCTAAACCCGGCAAGGATCCCTTGCTTTGCGGGTCGTATAGCCTTTTGTCACTATTAAACTTAGATGATAAAATACTGGCAAAAACGATCGCTATGCGGCTCGCCCTGCTACTGGACAAAATAATATCCTCAGTCCAGTCGGGGTATGTGCCCCACAGATCTACCTCCCTAAACCTGCGCACTCTCTAAAAAAGAGGGAAAAAAAGAACTCTCCCTTGGAGTGAAGGAGTCACTTCTTTGCATTTGCAGGCACCACAACTAAGTGGACCGGTCTGCTGATCCTGAGCTCCTCCAGAGTCTGAAAGATTCTGCAACAAAGGTGATGGTTTCCACAGCTCCCAAGGCCTGCTCAGCCCTCTCACTAAGTTTGAGGCCAGTATCCCTTGTGGGGGTTGCAATAACCAAACCCCTGTGCACTGTGTCCAACTTGCAGTTGCAAAGGCTTGTTGGCTTCTTTGCAAGAAGATCTTCGGCTCCAAGTAGCCCCCACCTCGAGCAGCTCCAGTTACCAGAATCTTCAGCCACACCGCATCGTGTGCATTGTGGCCTGCAGCTTTTGGTGAGCTGCTTGAGGTCCTCCCGCGACTCTAGTGCCTCCGGTTTGTGGGTCCACTGGAGGATCACACTTGTTTCTTTTGGGCTCCCTGATTGCTCGGGCCTGCCCTGACTCTCCTGCCTTTGGTGAGTCTCCTGGACCTTGCTGGTCCTGACGTTGCTCCTTCTTTGATTCCTGCGTGGCTTGCCTTTGCTAAGGCTTGTTGGTGCTCCAGCCGGACACAGACCCCTCAGCACTTGACATCCTTTGTGGGACAGCTCGTTCACAGCTCCTGGTCTTCCTCAGCGTCGCCTGGTCCTCACAGCTGCAGAGACAAGGTCATCTTCATCCCTCCTGCAACACCCGATATCGGAAGGCATTCGACTTCCATGTCTCCTAGTCACCCCTGAGTGACATAGACTCTGTCCCCTCTGCTTGCAGGTACCTCTCATCAAGAATCCATCCTTGGGTTTCACCGGACACTTTCTCCTTCTTCAGCAGCGGCACTTTCCTGAAGTCGCAATGACGCATGTGCCATCCCTTCCATGCTTTTATTTCATGCTGCTCTGTGGTTCAGGCGCTTGCGAGTTCCCTTGCTGCTCGTCATCTGTGGTTTCATCTGGCTGCTTGAGTTGCGTTACCAACGCTTACCACACCCTAGCCGCCTCTAGCGCCTTCTCAATACCATTGCGCCTAGCCTCTCTGAGACGAACAGTCCCTCACACCCTGCCCCTCGCTCAAACTCTCTCTTCCATCTGTCTGTGTGGGGGCCTGCTCATGCCTTCAAATGACTGTTGATATCCCTTTATGCTAGTATAAGACCCAGGTCTTGAAATGTACTTGTGATCTTATTCCTAGAGGCGTAAGAGAATCTATGCAACAGGCAGTACCCTGGTGACATGCTCACCTCCCTTTCCGTCACTTCTGCAAGAATGTCCGTCACCTCCCTCCAGAACTTCCCTATCTCCGGGAAGCTCCATAGCATATGGAGAAACTGCGCTCCCTCCTCTCCACAGCGGGGACAGGCCGCTGTTGTCATGTTAAAGTACCTGTTGATACGCCCTGGGGTAAGAAACGCCCTTTGAAATACATACAAATTCACCAATTGAAATCTAGTATTCCTAGTGAGCTTGCTAACATGCTCCGTCAATTCCCCCCATGTCTTCTCCTCCATGACTTCCGCAGATCTTCCTCCCATCTCTGCTGCAACTCAGTAAGGGCCGGGAGAGTTGCCTGACTAAGTCTTCTGTACAAGCAGGTGACCGCCTTATATGTCCCTGATGTGGACACCACATATTGACTTCCTTAAGCCAGAGGCAGCTCAGCCATCCCGTTTCCCCAATATTGCCGTACTGCTGCTGTTAAGGCCATATGCAGAAGAAAGTCTCCTCTTGGTTTCATATCTCTCACTGAATGTGTCTATGAACTGCAGAGTGCCATCCTCGTACAGCAACCCCACTGTGGTTACCCCCGCAGTCGTCCAGGCATTCAACTGTTTCTAGTCCGCCCTGTGCGGTAAAGCCATTCACAATGACAATGGGATTTCTGGTGCATACGGGCCCCGGACCTTAGCCCTCTGTAAACCCCTGGCCCAGCAATTGCGAACCACTTGTACTTCTGTAGACAGTCCCCTTTCCCGAATGGGCAATCACCGTATTCTTCTCAAGAGGAGGTCCAGGCTCGGGCTTCTGTCCCCCTGTCCCGTCGTTCCTTGTGTCTGACTCGCCACCCATTTCGTGAGCCATTGCATCTGGGCCGCTATGTAATAAAATTCAAAGTCTGGCGCTGCCAAACCTCCCTCCGACTTTGGCCTCATTAACGTCTTCAGAGCTACTCTGGGCCTCCCAGATCCCCACAGGAATTCTGTTACCATTGTTCAGAGCTGTCTAAAACGCTCCGCCGGGATCCACACCGGCAACGCCCCGAATACATACAAAAGTCTCGAGAGTGTCACCATTTTTAGGAGTGATATCCTACCCGCTAATGATGGGGAAAGCGACCCCAGAACTCAAAGCTGGCCTTTGTCCCCCTAATAACTTTACCCACGTTGCCCTCTAGCAGATCTGCTCGATCGTGGTAAATTCAGACCCCCAGGTATAAGAGGCATCTACCTTTCCACTCTATCCCCTCAACAGCCTAAGGTTTATCTCGCCCCTGTCTGGTGGGAAACAGACACGCGTTTCTCTAGTTGACCTTGAAGCCAGCTACCTTTTCCAACACCATTAATATTCCCTTGGCTCCTTCGAGGTCATCTCCCGTATTTCTAAGGAAGAGCAATACAATAAATCATCGGCATAATGCGATGTGATGGGTTCGATCTTCCGCCTCCAACCCTTGATACAAGATTCCTGCCTTCGCTTTAGCGGCTAGAGGCTCCATGGCCAGAGCGAACAGCAGAGGCGAAAGGGGGCATCCCTGCCATGTACCCCGTTCCACCTGTGGCGCAGCGGAGACACAGACAGAGAGACTAGTGTGAGGATTTGGGTTATTTATTCAGATTTACAGTCCTGTCTTTTGCTTGCATATAGTTGGTTCACTCGGGGGGTTAACCCTCTTGATGCTTGATGCCTGGTGGTCGTCTTCTCTCTTTATCCTCAGAGAGGAGCTCTCTAGGTTATGAGACAACAACAAAAAAACAAGAAGAGAAAAAAAAGAAAGAAAAGCAATACGAGGACGTAGCTATACTGTCCTTCAACACAGTCACGGAAAAGGAGTGAGGGGATGGTCACCCGATACCGACACCCGTGCTCACGGCGCCGCTGCTCTGCACTAGCAATTATGCACGCCTCCCCCACCACTCGTGTAGCAAGTGGTTGGTGCCTTCTTTTTGGTTGTCCCCGCCCGACCCGTCTTTGGGAGTCAGTGCACTCCTACCCAGGCGGTCCCCAGCCTAGCCCGTACCTTGTGAAGCCACGCCGCTTCTGGGACGTGGCTGGCCTCTGCATCTTGCCGGATAGGGACCGGCTCCCTCTGTGGCGATCGTCCGTTAGTCTCCTGGTTCCGGTATTCTGCCCTCGGCTTCTCGTGCTCCTGGCGCCACGAAGAAGGTCCAGACGCTCTCCCGCTCCTCACGTGGCTCGCCTTGTTCTGCTGCTGACTCCCGAGGTCTCTGGCCATTTCCTTCCGCGTCTTCCTTTATCCGGGAGTGGGTACCACGTGACCCGGTCATATGATCGGGGGGGGGGAGTCCAAGACCGAGAGTCCTTTAAAGGAACAGTCTACATCTTGCTCAGACAGAGGTGGCTGAAAATAGAGGAGGGGACAAGGAGAGAGGTAAGGGGGAAAGTTGTCCAAAATAGAGTCTTGCTGTTCCGCTTGATGTGGTGACGGGTCGTCACACCACCCCACAGCTATCCAAGATGATCTTACCCGTCCTGACTGGGGCTTTTGAATCGGTATACAGCAGGGCCGTCCATGCCACGAACTCTGACCCCAGGCCAAATGCCTGCATCACATATATATCCCAACCGAGGTATCCTCACTAACCAGTTTCTTGAGCATAAGCTGGTGGCTAAATCTGAGCAGTATTTGGATTATATACAATGTCCACGAGACAGAACGCTCTATATGAAACTTAGGTTTGGTACCCTCCCGCTTAACACTTTGGTAGCAGGCTGGAATAACCAGAATTCAATATCTGCCAACTGTCCCGGGTGCTCTGCCCCTAACGAATCCATTCCCCACTTCCTCTTTGCATGCCCGGTTTATAGGGCGGCAAGGAGGAAGTGGCTTAGCCCTATCTGTAGAAATTTGGGCTTTGTGAACTATAGGGTGGCGCTACGTCTCTTTTTAACCGATGCCTCTTCCCTGGTGGTGGTCTGCGGGGTAGCTAAATTTTTGGGGTGTGCCTGGTTGATACGTACCAAATTGCTAAGACCTTACAAGAGTTTGGACACTTGAGATATATGAGCATTTTGTTTTGCTATAACATGAAGTGTTTTTTATGGCTTTTATTGTATATATTCCACTCTTTTATCCCACTTTTTTAATGTTATATGCTGTATTATGACGGATTTTTTTAGGATGATCTGATAATGTTCATACTTTTATGATATTTCATATCGAATAAAGTGATATTCTCTCTCTCTCTCACATATATGGCTATTCAAGGCTATCAAACGCCTTTTCTATGTCGACAGCGAAGATAGCTGCCTCATCTCTGCAGTATGTGTCAGCTTCCAATATTCTCATCAGCCTCCTCACATTTATCACTGTGTTCCGGGCTGGCATGGACCCCGTCTGGTCCCGGTGTATAAGGGTCGTCATATGTGGCAAAAGACATGTGGCCAGTATTTTGCTTAAGATTTTATAATCAATATTGAGTATAGAAAGCAGCCTCTATGCAGTCTTATCAGATACTTGTTTCCCTGGCTTGAGCAGCGGAACTATCAGAGCCTCCCTAGTGGTCCCCGGGAGTCTCCCCTCTTGATTTGCCTGGTTGTATAGCTCTATCAACCGGGGCCCCTGCAGGTCTGCATATGTGGCGTAAAATCAACAGGGAACCCATTTGTCCCTGGTGTTTTGTTCCTAGCCTTAATGGCGCTTTTCACCTCCTGCAGTTCTATTTAACTCCCCAGTGCATCTGCCTCTTCCTCAGGGAGTTCCGGCAATTCGACACTGCCCACATAAGCATCAAGGTCCTCCGTGGTGGGGAAAACCCAACTTTTATACAAGCCAGTATAGTAGTCACAGAATAGATCATTAATATCTTGCTGATGATAGCGGACCTCCCCCTGTTCATCTTTCAGTTCCAAAATTACAGATCCTCTTTTGGCCGGGTTGACCAGCCAAGCTAGCAGTGCCCCTGGCTTATCCCGCTCAGCATGTGCCCATGTCATATATTCCTTGTAATGGAAGCAGATTAAATGCTCCACAGGTCCCGCCACCTCTTCCCTGGCTGCTAGCAATTCTTCCTGTTTGTCCGCATTCCATGGCCTTTCCCTTTCTATGCATCTCATGCGTTGATCAGCTAACAACGTATCCCGCAGCAGAATCCTCCTTATCCCTACTATTTCAGAGATGCACTTGCCCCTAATTACCACCTTAAATGCTTCCCTCTCCATGCTGGGGCTCGAGGTGGTACCTGCGTTTGCTGTGAAGTATTGCTCGATAGCCGTCCTGACTGTAGCCTGAAACCCCTGATCTTCCAGTCTCTCTGGTCTGAGGCGCCATGTGGGGATGAATGTTCTGACCCTGGTCCAGCCCAGTCCAATCAATAGCGGGTTATGGTCAGAGACTGTTTGTGACAGACACTCGCTAGTCTGTACACACTCATGAACATCTGGAGTGCACAATATGGCGCCTAATCTGACGTGTAATTCATGCATTTGCTAGAAGAATGAAAAGTCCCTTTCTCCCTGTTGTTGTGCCTTCCAGGAGTCTGTTATTCCCTACTGTAGCTGCCAGTTCCGTCTTGCCACTGCAGTTCTACAAATCGGTGAGTCTGGTAGGTGGGATCGATCTAGGTGTACGTCTTCTACACAATTATATTTTCCCCCCAAGAGCGCTGATCCCGTCAGGGCATGTGCAAGTGTTCTAGAAAGAGTTGCGAGGAAAGCGGCTTGTTCTACGTTCGGGCCATATATACTTCCTATAGTAATGTCTATCCCGTCTAATTTACCCATTAATATGACATATCACCCCTCAGGTTATATGAACTGCTTAATACATTGGAAGGGAACCCCTGCCCGCACTAAAACCAGTGCTTCTCTGGCGAATGCCGAGTAGTCGTGAAGTATACCTGGCCCGCCAGCGGCACTGCAATGCGGCTCCCTCTTTCACATTTATATGCGTCTCTTGTAGCATTTGCACCCCTCTACGCACCAAGAACGCATGTACTTTGTGGCGCTTCGTCATGGAGTGCATCCCCTGCACATTCCCGGAGATACACCTGAAGTCTATGGTGGATCTCATTGCATGGACATTGAGCTGTCACTTCCTAGGTTCTTGCCCCAGACACGCCTGGCCCCCACTGAACACCCCTGAAACAAATGAACTTCCAAACGCCCCTTCCCCAGGACAGGTAGAAGTAACCCCCCCTCCCATCCAAATACTAGAACTAAAACTGTTCTTCTGGGTGTGTGGTTGTGGTGGCTGCCGCTTCGCCTCTAGAGACTCTCTGTCCCAAATCCCCCCTACTGTTACCACAGGAGATCGCCCCTCAACCCCCCCAATATCTGCATCCATTCCCTCTAAAGTCCCCTTACCCAACCCCATCACATGATATCTACTAAAGGATATAGTTCGCCAGTGTCTGTGACCCGCTTGTCTTGTCAGTTCATCGTCACTCCAGCTCATCAACAGATTGGGCTGTTACTTTCGGCAGCTCTGTCTCCGAGTCCTCAGCTGCACTCGACACTGGAGAGCTCTCCAATTGACCATCTTCCCCCTCATTCCATGGTGATCTAGGACTGGATCCTGATTGACTAAGCTCTGCCACCGCTTTGAGGGCCTTACTTGGTTCCTCCTGAGCTTCTGATGTGGCCGGTGCCCTCGCCGTGCCACAGCCCACCCTGTCCTCCCCGTCGACGACCCTGGTAACCTTTCTCTCGATCCTCGTCCCGGGCCAGAATCCAGCCATTCCCAGGCTTCCTGCGGCTTCTGAAAAAATTGCACTCCCTTCGGCCCCACCACTCACGGCCTAGCAGGGAATAACACTGCATATGGGAGGTGAAGTTGCCTCGATTTTCTTTTCACTGCTGAGAGCAGGGTTCTTTGTCTCTGGACCTCTCTAGTGAAATCCGGAAACCCCATTATGTCACTGTTCCCAATCTGGAGGTCAGCCTTCTGTCGGGCCTGCTTAAGAATATATCTCTGAAACGAAGCAGACGGGCTATTATTGCCCGTGATGGAGCTCTCGGTCTGGGTGCTCCTGATGGTACTCTATGCACACTCTCCAACGTGTAGAACGAAGAGAGTCCCTCTGGAGCCACCTCCCGTTTGATCCATTCTTCTAGGAATTGCACCACATCTTCTCCTTCCTCTTTCTCGGGAATACCAACGAAGCGTAAATTATTTCTGTGCGACCTCCCTTCGCTATCTTCTGCCCATGCCTCTAGGACCTTTATTTTCTCTTCTACAGCTGTGACAGATTTCTTCAGGTCTGTTATCTCCGCTGGGACATCTGCGAGCGTTTTTCAGTGCCAGTCACCCTCTCCGCTAGGCGGCGGTGTTAATCTTTTAAGAGGCTGAGGTTGGTACCAATGGTATCAATTTCAATTTAAGTGCTTCACAAGATGCTGTGATGGCCTCCATAATGTCCGCCAATGTGGGCCTCCTGGGCGCTAAGTCTTTCCCCATGTCTAGAATGTCGTCCTCTTCATCCGTCTGGGTGTTCCCACCACTTGTGGCCAGGTTGCTATGTCCCTTTTTCCTTGGCACCTTCCCAATGTTGGACACCCTCTGCACCTTTCTACCGGTGACCTCTGCCCCTGTGCTGGCGTTTATAGCTGCAAGCTGTTCCCGTTAAATCTCCTCGCAGGTCCAGGACCAACACTGCATTAACCGTTTCGCGGTTCACTCTCTTCCTATATCAACCTGGCCTCTTCCAAATTCCAGGGATCAGGCCCGCTCCTCATGTGGGCACTACAGAGCCCCTCCACTGTCAGCAGTGGGCTCCTGTTTCCCCAGTTGACTTCTGCAGCTGCTCTGAAAGTGAGGTCACCCTCTGTCACCTTCTTGTTTTTTTTTTTATTTTAAAGGGTCTTTATACTCTCTGGCTGGACCTCGTCCTTTATGTATGAGGGTAATCACTACAGCCCTGCGTAGCATCTCGGGACAGCCTCGGGGTACTCCTCGTTATAACCGTGCTCTCAGCGTGACATTCAGTGCAATCTCACTCTCTGTTGGCAGGTCTGTACTCACCAGGCCCCCACTTCAGCTGCTGGCATGATCTCCATGACCAAGGCCCTCCCAGCTCCTTGCCCCCCTCATCTCCGTGCTTTTCAGCCCTACCTCTTATGGTCACTCTGCCCAGGCCATCCATTCCCAGGTTATGCCAGCCTTTAGTTATAGGGGCCACTCGCAGGTCTCTCCACATTCATCTGTTGCTCTTACTGCGTGTAGGCACCCCACTGCTCCCCAACGTTTGACTGATCGCTGCACTCCTCGCTGTGCTGCTCAGTTCCACTGCCCAGGATCGCACTCCACCATGTGTGTCCTCTATGGGTGTGTCAGCCTCTCACCACGACCCCCAGGGCTGTTCTCCGGTCTCCTCCACTCTCCTGTAATCGCATGACCTCCAGCTCTCAGTAACTCTCGGCCACGCAATTCAGTACCCTCGGCGCTGGTCAGGGCGTCCAAGCAGTCTTCATACATTGTGGGCTACTGCTCCAGTCGAGCTCTTGGCCATACAGACGTCCTCTTCTGCAACGCACTCCCTCCTCTATTCTCGGCCGGGCCCTGGGCTGTTCAGGTCTCTTCGATGCTGCCACCCAGGTGGAGGCCCTCAGCGCGTCTCTCACCGCTGTCCGCCATGGCCACTGTGTCTCCGCCTCGGCTCCGCAATATGGCAGTCTCAGCGCCTCCGGGGCAAGCACTTCCCACCTTGCGCTAGTGTCCTCCCTCATTCACCACCACAGCGGGTGCTTCTTGCTCTCTCGTCTCTGGGGCCAGTGCCCGGCTCGCGCCTCGGCCGCCATTTTAACCGCCGTGTTGCACAGGGTCCGCTCTCAGATGGTCGCGGTTCTGCAGATTCCGCTGCAGATTGCTGTTCAGACCCACCAAATCCTGTTCTGGGGCACTTCAGAAGACAATTCCTCTATTTGGAGGAGGAGATGGGGGTCAGGATATTTCCGGATAGGGGATTGAGAGAATGGAGCTCCCAGGCTTGCTCCTGTCTACATCGGCGCCAAGCCAAGCCCGCCGTTGAACTGGGCGCAAATGCTCTCAGTTATTGAAGTGGTCAAACATGAAGCAGTACTTTACAAAGTCAGGACAAAATTCAGAAGAGATCTAGAACTTGTTCAGAGTACCTCAGTGAGGCTTCATTAACTTCAAATGCAATGGTTGGTGAAGGGACATTTCTATGCATCATTGCAAGCTATTTCCCATAGACTGTAAAAAACATAAAATTCCTGAATTGCTTCTCAACATTTCTTTGCTTACCAAGTGGCAAGACTTCTATCATGGAGCATTTTGCAGGGCCAAAGTCACTAAAAGTGTTCTCCATCTTACTCTCAAGGAGATGTTACACATCTACACCAATTACTCTGAACACTTGGTAGACAAGGGCATTTTTAGACTCTAGTATTTTGATTATGTTCACTACAGCAGTCATGTTTTCCTGTAAAAACCTAAGCATGTAGTAGAGTATACGTTTTTCACATCACTATCAATATGTAACCAAAGATCATCACATTTCTTGCCTTTGGCATCATCACTAAGCAAAGATTCTGTAAACGGTCGCCACATAGATAATATAGTATTCACAGCCTTCAGGACTGAGAATCGCCGGCTAAATTACACAGTTAGGACGACTGCTTCTTTGATGCCACACAAAGCAGAAACTGAGAAATATTTGCATTTTAGTTCCTGGGCATAACAAAACAGTGCACCAGAATGAACTACAAAGTCAATAGCGTTCTTCATTAACTCTGAAGATTGTAAAGATGCTTTCATAATACCATATAGCAAGTGAAAAGGATATTCTTACAGGGAAGCACTTCATCTCAGGTATCGAATTTGGTAGGTCATCATACATCTTTTTCATATACGTAGCTGAATTACTGCAAATACAAACAATATCACTCCAATCTTTATTGAACTTGGTAGGAACATTTTGCAGCTGCATTCCAAGTGACACTGCATTCCATGTTTACCAAACGTCTAGTGTCATGTTTTCACCACTATCTCAGATGCTTGGTGACAACAGTCTTCACATATACCTGTCACTACACCTTGCATTGAATGTTTAAAGGCTGGGGTGTTTGGCAGTTCACCTACAATCAATATTGACTCGCTAAAAAAGTGGGCTGATGTATCAAAGGATTTCATCCATTCTATGTCTGTGGGTAAATGTGATGGTACATATTGGGAAAGATTCTTATGAAACCACCCATTTTACCTATCAGTGAAATCAAATGTAGGCACAAAATACGCTTCAATCATGAAAAGTAATTTCTCTATGTCCATGGTTTTTTAGAAGGATTGTTGAGAGAGGATTGGGCACACAAGACAAAGGTTTCCTTGATCAAAACGAAAAGTGATTAAATCCGGCAGTGCCGGCTTTTGTCCTCTTATTGAGAGGCCTGCTGCTGAATTACAGAACAGAACTGTACCTGCTACCATGCACCAGCACACGGTTCGATGAAAGTGACCACATCTGCAGGATTTGGTCAAGATTAAATATAAAGACCTGTGAGCACGGAGTTGGTGCTGCCAATAAAACTCACCATCAGCATTGAGAAGGTCTATGGATTTGTTTTTTTTGTTGAAGAATAGGATTTTCAAAAGAAATAGAAATATATGTATATATATATATATATATTCAGCCGAACTTCTCCCAGAAAAGCAGTCGACGCCGTGTCTGTGCAAAGAATGAGTTTAATGTCAGCTGAAAATGCTAGACGCGTTTCGCCTGACCTGCAGGCTTGTTCACTAGCAAGTTGATAAAGTTTTTCGTGACTATTTAACAGTGTGCATGTGATCAAGTCACATGGTGAAACTACAACAATAGAACTGGACAACAGACTCGTAGTTGGGAACACGTTATTACACGCCACAAGTTTCCATCCGGCTAAATTAGTAAAGAGCATTCCGTATGGGGAATGTCTCAGAGCTATGCGAAACTGCAGCAGTAAGCAAGAGTTGGATAAAGAGCTTCTATGTCTCAAATCCCACTTTCGAGCTAGAGGATACTCTGAAGGATGCTTGAACCAAGCTGTCCTAAAAGTGAAAAAGACCAATAGAGAACACTTACTTTTTAATCAATCAATCAGTCTTTATTCGATTTAAAATACAATCATAAAAGACACAAACATAGTACCTAAAAACATACATTTCAATAAATACATTAAAATACCTTATTAAAAAAGCCTTGTTAAAAAAGCATTAAACACTTCAATGGACTGACATATAGCAATAAAAAGATTTTTGGATTAAAATTGACCCTGGTGCAGCTAAAAAATAGGGAAAACCCAAACACTGAATTCATTAGAGACCATCAAGGGTGCGCTTGATTGATTTTCTCCGCAATGCCCATGCCCAGCCCAGGTATTTTGCCAATGCGACAGAGACTAATGTCAAAGAGCTAGTGCGCAAAATGCGTAAAGCTACAGCACTGCTCCTTGTGCCGAGAGATTTACACATTGGGGTAAGCCAAACACGCCTTGGAATGATAAATGCCGGGCAGACAAACAGAAAGTGGGGAGATGTTTCAATCGCAGCCCCACATGCAGGGCACTGCAGTTCCGAGTTCGTGCCCCACCTTCCAGTCAAAAATCTAAGAGGCAAAGAACCAGCTCTAAACTGGAAGTAGAGTTTCCTGTCGCCCACATTAGTCACCACATCCCAGTATCGTTCAAGATTGGGGGAATCTTTGAACTCCAGAAAGATCCCAGACATCCCTGATGCTCTATTCAGCACCTGGGCATCAATTCTTTCCCAGTATGCTATTTTAAGAGAACTTTTTGATGGAAACTGGGCAGAGGCTGGGTCAGTCCACATCCCTTCCATACCCATGTCTTTTAAAGACGCATGTAAGTTCTTCAGCCACTCAATTTTATGAAAAACATCAGATTTTATAATGTCATTGAGGCCATTGGCATAATGGGAAAGTTCAGGGGTAGTCCAAAGCCTCCGCCAGTATAAAACCGGACGGAGTCTTGCAATATCCTTAATGGACCTCCTGCCCAGATCATACCTAAGTGGGATCAAAGGGGTGCTCTGAGGAAGACCAGTAATCCTACGAAGGAATTTGTGCTCCACATTTGTCAAAGTCACTAGCTGATCAAAGCCCCAAAGTTCCGCCCCATAGAGGACAGAGTTTAGGGCCTTTGCTTCATAAACTTGCAAAACCGGGCTTATTGGTTTCGTGAATGACCTACTAAATTCCCTGGTCAAAGCACCAGTTATCTGCTTAAATCGCAGGGAGGCCATTTCAAGATGTCGGCACCAATTATTATTATTTGAAATTTGCAATCCAAGATACGTAAAATTGGTTACTAATTCCAAGGGTTGCCCATTCATGAACACTCTTTTCCCTTGGAAGCTGCTATGAGGGTTAAAGACCATAAACTTCGTTTTTGCCACATTAACCTCTAAACCATGATCAAGGCAAAACTCATCAAACAGGCGAAGGGCTTTTTGCAGACCATTAGATGTTCTGGATACGATAAGCGTATCATCTGCAAACAATAATATGGGGATGGAAACACCAGCCAACCTTGGTGCATCGGTATTAACAGAGAGCATGAGTTCAACTATCCCATTAATATAAAGTGAGAAGAGCGTGGGTGCCATAGTACAACCTTGTCTCACAACACGCTCAACCGGGAACTCAGATGTGTCCTCTCCCGCCCCGCCCCACTGAATCCTAGCATAGTTAGACTCATGCAGACGCATCACCATTGTCAAAATTTCTTTGGGGAGACCTAGCCTCTCAAGGACTGCCCACAGCCGATGTCGTGGAACAAGATCGAAGGCAGCCCTTAAGTCTACAAAAGCTACATAAAGACTGCCTTTCCCCAATGTCACCACCTTCCAAAGAAGCTGGACAAAGTAAAAGACTTGGTCCACCGTGCTGGTTAGTTTCCGAAAGCCAGCTTGGAAGGGTGACAAAATGTTATTATCATCGATCCATTCTTGTATTTGGTTCAGGACCATCCTCCCTACCACCTTCTGAATGGAATCGATGAGGCTAATTGGCCTATAGTTTCCCGGGAGCGTCCTGTCACCTTTCTTGAATACAGGTATGATAACTGCCCCCCTCCAAGATTTTGGGACTGGCGCGCCTGCAGCCACAGCGTTAGCCAATAGGGTTATATACTTGCTCCAGTTATCCTTATTGTGGAGAAAAACGTCGGAAGGAACCCTGTCCTGGCCGGGGGCACGTCCACTGGTAACTGAGCATAGAGCCCTACTAGCATCTTGGATGCAAAAGGGACCCTGAGAGTAAAAAACATAATTTGGCACCCATGCAAAGTTGAATGAGATGTTACAAGCATATTGAGGTTTGAAATATTGAACCCACTCTGCCTGTGAAACGTAGTTGGAGGGGCTATCAGGCCGCCCACCACTGCCCCACTTAAGAATGTTCCAAAATAACCGGGAATCTCGGGTATGGCAGGCGCTTTTTAAATCAAGCCAGTGTTGCTCATCCCAGTTTTTTTTGGCCATCCTTACAGCTTTTTTGTATGCTAGTCTGGCGAAGCGGATACACTCCTGTCCACCATTAGACAGGGCTTTCACCAGGTTGGACCTAGATTCTCTGCAAGCACAGTCATACCATCTATTTTTCTTAGTTGGAGCCTTCTTCGTGTTCCTCAAGGGCTTCGTAAAATAGGAACCTATTTCAGCAAACAACTTCTCATGGCATGCAGCAACTTCAATATTGCCGGGGTCATGGATTAGCATACCCTCAAGCTCAGCAATAGAATCTACTAATTTGTTATCTATATCGGCAATGGCCAGGATGTTATGCTCGAGCTCCCCCCACTTAAGTCTACGCATGTTATTTGTTAGAGTTACCTCAGGCAGGCGCGGAACCATTTCACCAGCTACTAAGCGATTACTAAACCACCATCTGTGTGCTACACAGATAGGGTTATGGTCACTCTCAACTCTAACCTCAACAACCATATCTAAAACTGGTTGCCATAGTTGCAAGCTACATAAAACATAATCAATCCTGCTAGAATGTCGACCATTGTCAAATGTCTTCGCCCCTTGTTTGTCACCTGGCGTCCTCCCATTCAAGGCCCTCAATCCATGCTCAAAACAGAGAGCATTAGTCTGGACAATAATCTCAGTCCACCTTTTAATTGGACTGAGATCAAGCGCAGGTACCCCCCACAATTGGTCTTCCACAGCTTCGTTGCCCCACCCAGAGTCAGGGTCTAGGAGCGGTTCGAAGGTGATATTAAAATCCCCAGCTACAACTGTTCGCCTCCCACCTGAGTGCTGATCAATAAGGGAGACCAAGAGAGCCAAAACCTGGGAACCTGTCCTATTGGGGTCCCTCAAATACAGATTGTAGATATCCAAATCACCCAGGGTCCCAAGTGACACCCTGACTAATTGGATATCCACGGACCCAGTAGGTATTGCAAAAGCCTTAGGAAATATGTCCTGTCGGACCCAGATTGCCAGTCCTCCCTTTGGACGTCCCCTTAGACCCAGGATTGCGGGGACATAACAATTCAAAAATCCCTGTAGGAACTGAGGCTCGCAGGACCAGGTTTCCTGGAAGAGGCAGACATCAAAGTTGCCTATATAGGCTAGCCATTCCGGTGAATCCATTTTTGATTTTAAGCCTGCAATATTCCAGAAGACCATAGACCCCCCCTCCCTTCCTTGGCCATGGACGTGAGCAGAGTGCGCACACAACTGCTCGTGTCCACGTTGTGATTCCATAGACAGATCAGGGGTTGTTACAACTACATCTACTATCTTGTCCGCCCCGGTAACAGGGGAGTAACGTAGAGGTTCGTTGAGCTTAGGCCCTCCAACAGGGATACTTGGATTAAGAGGTGTTGTAAATGACTGCGGCCCGGGTGTCGGTCAGGCAAAAGCTACTGAGGAGCACAGATCATTTGCTTCCCAATTTTTCAGAGATGGACTAAATCCTACAGGAATATTGGGGTGAGAATTGTAAAAAAAACCTAAATCATGTACCCCAATGTTTGACTGGTCACAAGCCAGTCGGGAGTCGCAAATATAATGCACTGTGCGACTATCTCCAAAGTTGACAATAATGGAGTCCCCTGGGACGTCTTTGGGTCTAGGACCTACCCAACTAACCCTTCTAGTAAAGAGGATCTTTCCATCCAAATGATTTGGAAGCGGTCTGTTCCTATTTAACCAAAATGTAACTTTGTTTTTTAGTTGTTGATACGATTCCAAAACACCTTCCTTTAGTTCCGGGACTCCAGTCAGAACAGCAACATAAGGTGTACAGGCAGGGGGCAAATGAATATGAGCCCTAGGCGGTATACTATTTTTAACCCCAGGTTCCAAGGACCTTCCTTTGTTCGTAGACTTTTTTCCAACATTAATACTGGACACACTCGGAAGGTTGTCTCCCACATTATCAGCACATTGGTTAATAAAATTAAAATTATCAGTGACCTGCGCCTTGGGAAGAGCGACCTCGGGTGCAACCCCGTGCACTACTTCATTAGCGGAAGATACCAGCGGGAGAGTAGGAAGGGTAGAGGACACCCCTACAGGATTGTCCCTTACCTTGGTAGCTAGTTTAATAACATTTTTAAGTGAGCAAAAATTGTCCAAAACAGTTTGTTCTAATCTATCTACCTTCTCACTAACTAGCTTAACCCTTTCCAGCACGGGAAGTATCAGAGAACGGACCATTTTTTCTATTTCGAGAACCATATTACTCGATTGGGGCTGATCTGTATGACAAGAAATATTCCCACTAGGAGATAAGGGAACTTCGCCCTGTGTTGCCCCCATTGGAGATTTTCCCATAACATTAGGGTGTTTAGCCTTTCTCCCTCCCTGGGACCCCCCTGCTCGTTTCCTCTTGGCATTAGGAGGATTTACAATTCTTTTACTAGCCCTAGTCTGTGGGTGGGTTAAAGCTAATTTATTAGAGATGGGGGGGCTGCGAGTTGTTATCGCAATGTCGCCAGAATCCCCAGGAGCATCACACACAACACTGCTGAACTGTGATGTGGAAGGACTTGCCCCAACATTCTCCTGCAGAGCTAGTTCACCCCCATCCTGGACCGCTGTCTTCGAAGGAGATTTGGCCACTGCCAAGATTCCCAAGGAAGAGCGTCTAGCTTGCGCTAGCTCTACAGACAAGCGACGCTCAGTTATAGCAAGTTCATGCTCTAGAACTGATACAGCTCTAGTGATAAAATGGTCAAGAGTACCGGTCACAGACCCACCCACACCGGTACGTTTGCCTTTGGATGCCATTTATACTAAGCATACAATACTAGAGCCAATATAGTCGTTAACCTTAGAAAGGTCAATTAGAAGAAGATAATATACTACTCCACCTGAACAAAATACTAGGAGTGCAAGATAAATGACTATAAAGCAAAACAAGGAGATGTAACAATCACTTTCAAGTCCAAACAAGAGTAAGTGCGCCCTTCTACCTTGGGTACAGTGTCACAACAGCGTTAGAGATGTGGCCCAGTCCAGTCAGGATCGGTCGGAGACGGGCAAGGACGGGCCCGCCCTTGGCCCGGGCTTCACCCGGGCGCTGCCCGCGCGCGTCCCGCGCGCGTCCCGCGCTGCGTGATGCCTGGGGGGTTAATGAGCAGCCCGGGCGCTGCCTGATGACGTCAGCGGCAGGCGCCCGGAGCTGAGGATGCTGGGGTTTGTAGTCTTGGAGCCGTTTGCCTCACGGCGGCGTCCCAGTTCGTGAAAAATCAAGAAGAGCGTCTCTCCCCTCAAAAAGCCGTTCCCCTCACGGCGAGCCTTTGTGTGGCAAGTACAGGATAGGTTTCAAAAGCGCGTCCCGCGCTGCGTGATGCCTGGGGGGTTTATGAGCAGCCCGGGCGCTGCCTGATGACGTCAGCGGCAGGCGCCCGGAGCTGAGGATGCTGGGGTTTGTAGTCTTGGAGCCGTTTGCCTGACGGCGGCGTCCCAGTTCGTGAAAAATCAAGAAGAGCGTCTCTCCCCTCAAAAAGCCGTTCCCCTCACGGCGAGCCTTCGTGTGGCAAGTACAGGATAGGTTTCAAAAGCGCGTCCCGCGCTGCGTGATGCCTGGGGGGTTTATGAGCAGCCCGGGCGCTGCCTGATGACGTCAGCGGCAGGCGCCCGGAGCTGAGGATGCTGGGGTTTGTAGTCTTGGAGCCGTTTGCCTCACGGCGGCGTCCCAGTTCGTGAAAAATCAAGAAGAGCGTCTCTCCCCTCAAAAAGCCGTTCCCCTCACGGCGAGCCTTCGTGTGGCAAGTACAGGATAGGTTTCAAAAGCGCGTCCCACGCTGCGTGATGCCTGGGGGGTTTATGAGCAGCCCGGGCGCTGCCTGATGACGTCAGCGGCAGGCGCCCGGAGCTGAGGATGCTGGGGTTTGTAGTCTTGGAGCCGTTTGCCTCACGGCGGCGTCCCAGTTCGTGAAAAATCAAGAAGAGCGTCTCTCCCCTCAAAAAGCCGTTCCCCTCACGGCGAGCCTTCGTGTGGCAAGTACAGGATAGGTTTCAAAAGCGCGTCCCCTTTTAATAAAGTTAAGAAGCATACCAATATCCCACAACTTGATTTGAATCAGTGTAGATTTATCACAACCTACAATAAACAACAGGATGAATTAAGGACCATTTTTAACAGACACTGGCACATTATCCGCAGTGATCCGGTGCTGGGAAAAATTGTACAAAGGAGGCCCCAATTCACTTTTAGAAAAGCAAGATCTCTACAGCAAGCGCTTGTCAAAAATATGCTCCCAAGTAACACTCAAAAGAAACCGTCTGGCCTATGGTTAAGCAGAAGGGATGGGTTAATTAAATGCCTCAAATGTAAGGCGTGTGCATTTGGGAAAAATACTACCTGCTATCCAGCAGGTTTTTCCCATAAAACGACACAACAAATCAAGGGCCAATATTCGTGCAAGACGGAGTATGCAATTTATGTGCTCCAGTGCCCATGTGGCTTAAAGTACATAGGTTCTACCATCTTGCCTGTCCATAAAAGAGTGCTTCAGCATTTACGGGCCATTAGAAATGGGGATAAAACCTACCCCGTGGCCCGTCACTTTGACAAGTATCACAATAGACATACTGAGGGCTTGTCCTATTTTGTCATAGATGCCATCCCAATGAGTAGTCGGGGTGGGAATCGTGAGAAGAAATTACGCAAATTAGAGTCTTGCTATATTATTAGATTAAATACCAAAACCCCGAATGGCCTCAACATGGAAGAAGACTTACATACACATCTGTAGGCCCCTCCCGCTCTTTATGTTTTTCAATTTTTCAATTTTTAATTTTGTTTTGATTCAGTCACTTATTTTGGACGATGAGTACTATATACAGACCGATGTGCATCAATTCTTTTGTGCTTTTTGCCCACTTGGGCGGCACTTTTGTGTTTGTGTGTTTATAAATGTACACTACCGTATTTCAGGTTTATAGATATTTTAATATCGGATCACTTGATCATTCGATAGTTAACGGCACCACTAAAGTGTTAAGCTTAGCCACTACCTCTGAACAACACATTGGGTGTGTTAGCACACATGTTGAATTTAAAAATCTGTAAAGGACATTGATGTTGTTTTATTTCTGCAACAGCTTTAATGTACTGTGGTTATTTACAATTCGGAATTTTCCTTTTGTAAGGATGCACTTTATCAACTACGAGTCTGTTGTCCAGTTCTATTGTTGTAGTTTCACCATGTGACTTGATCACATGCACACTGTTAAATAGTCACGAAAAACTTTATCAACTTGCTAGTGAACAAGCCTGCAGGTCAGGCGAAACGCGTCTAGCATTTTCAGCTGACATTAAACTCATTCTTTGCACAGACACGGCGTCGACTGCTTTTCTGGGAGAAGTTTGGCTGAATATTGTGACCGTGTTTGGGAGGTCTTTCGTCGACGCGCCCTTCGTTCTGGAGGCAACGGGTGCTCCCATTCACCTGTGGAACACATATATATATATATATATATTACTTCCACAATCTTCCATAGCCACACAAGATCTAGGCAGACACTGTTTGCAGCTTTTACCTTTATTTTCCTCCGTCTTTGCCATTACGCATTTCGACCAACTCAGCGGTCTTGGTCACATGACATGCTCCCACTACTGCCAGCGTTTTACTTTCTCTTTTGCCTTTTTATTTCAAATCCTAAACCTAAAGACAATACTCTTACATAAATCAATTTTTGCCAAAATATTACTTTTTTTCTAGAAAATTATTTATACAATGTTCAGCTCGAGTTTGTTTCAACCAAACCTTAATTTCAATTGTAAGCTATCACTTTTTAAACCTTCTTATTATAATTCATTGTTGTAGCTGCATTGCCATTCGGAATACTCCATTTCCCTGGCATCGTATATACAAAATTGATTATGAAAGTTACTCTGGAGAAATTCATCCCTCTGTGCCTGTCCTTACTGAAATGACTCAATCTTTGCCTCTGAATCTTATGTTGTTATTGCTAATGCATAGTATGTTATTTGTATCCGGTGCTGCCAATTCAGTTGGATTCCCTGGAATCAAATCTAAGTATTATTCTCCTTAAGAGACACAAGGGACAGGGTTTCAAAGTGTGTGGTAGGAAGTGGCACCTACAACGGGTGTGCATATGTATTATTATAGCTTCAAATTGTGTAGAACGGTGCCACAGGAGGGGGTTAACCCTGAACCCCATAAATCACATACCAAGGGTCATAAGCAATAACAACGAGCCTGCGCACGTGCACACGTCAACAGTATCTAAGGAGCAATTTCTCCATATCAACATGTATCGCTGCATGGACATATGGTGTTACAAAAATGCATTTAAAATGAAGATGAACAGTCAGAAGTGTTGCTTGTTCTTCTTTTTAATCCGGAACGGTTGCCTAGCCAACACGTGTTTCGTCTGGGGAAGTACCCCAAGACTTCTACACCGGTTATACTTCCATCCCGGCTGGCGTCGGGAAGTGGGAATTCGTGAAGTGCGATAGGTCCGTGTGTGTAGATCATGAAGTGGAGCCGGAAGTGGAGGCTTCACATTGAGCAGCGAGTATGCTGTGTGCATCTATCTTGTGATAGAGTACCGGAATCTCCGGCAGTGCGCCGCGAAGTTGAGCCCGGCTCCCATCCCGGGGAGTATAAGCCGAAGTCGGTGTCTATGTCAGCGAGTACGCTTCATGCATCAGAGAAACAGCAATGTGGCCGTTTTACCTTGGACACTGTAGGTGGTTATAAATCTTAAATCTGATTTGTTAGAAGCGAGCTTTTTTGGAAAACAAGATTGTCTCCCTAGTCTTATCATTTGCTGACATCTGAGCTTTCTCAATCACTTTCAGACTGTACCCTCTTTGCACAAACCTCACCTTCATTTCCTCTTGGTATTTCTAAGTATCAATTTTCGTGTTCCAATTTCCTTCTTGCTCTGAGCATTTCACCATATGGGATGCTCATTACTGAGTGTTTGGGGGTGTATGCTTGTTGCGTGCAATGTGGTGTTGCCTGCAGTTGGCTTTCTATGCAACCTTGTTTCTAACTTCCTATTCTGCACAAATAATTTTAAGTCAAGAAATGTCACATTGGTTTTACTTATGTTGCAAGTGAAATTCATATTCCAAGTATTAATGTTGATGGTCTTTACAATTTCTTGAACAGATTCTATAGATCCCTACCACACCAAAAACAGGTCGTTGATGAACCTAGTCTATACCACTATGTGTTCATCCCAAATTTCTCCATGGCCTCAGCAGAGCACCTGTTCCTCCCACCAGCTTACATGTTAACCTGCATAACTGGGGGTGAAACAGGTGCCCATTGCAGCGCCCCGGATCTGTACAAAGAGGTGTCCCTCAAACAAGAAAAAATTACAGTATAGACATCTCCTAGCCATTGCGAGAATCATATGAGTGTGCTTGTATATGCTGACTTTTCTGCTTTGTAGAAAATGGCCCAGGGCCCTTAAGCCACCCTCTTTGTTAATGCTAGTATACAGCAATGTTACATCTAGTACAATTAAGACATAATCGTCCTCCATTAGAATGTCATATATTTGTCTAAAAAAATCCCCTCTCTCTTTCACATAGGAGGGTAGTTTAGTCATGGGTTCCTGCAGGAAAACGTCTATGTATTTTGACGTGTTCTCCAATAAACTGCCCAGGGTAGAGATTATTGGACGACTCAGAGGTACTGTACCATTTTTGTGCACTTTCAGAATCAAATACATAGCTGGTATGGTTGTATTATCATTTCGTAAGAACTGTAGTTCTTCGTGAGTGATGAGGCCATCATTCCACCATCCGTCAAGCTCTTTGCTGTATTTATGTTGGGCTAGATTTAGTATATTCCGATTGCATCTTGCATAACATCTCCAATCATACAGCTGGCTATATATTCTCCTTGTAAATACATATGCAATGGCCATAATACCAAATTCCAGCCTTTGTTGGAATTCCTTATGACAACTTGATTGTTGTTCTGTAATTTATTGACTAGATTCCTGTATTTCATGATAGCAGCGGTTGTCCTCCTTCCTCTTTTGTTATTTGCCTCTATGTGGACTTTTTGACCCCTTCTATAACTAGACCGTGGAAGACATCTATAGCATCCTTTGCAATGATTGAGAGGGTAGAAGCAATCCTGGCCCACCACTTCCTCGGTGAGACAAAGGAGGTACGAACCACCAGACACCAGATAAATTGAAATTCAAAAAAAGTGCTTTAATTTCTTTTACGGCACATAGTCTAATCCAGGCTAGTGCCTGCCATGACGCGTTTTGACTGTCAGAGTGTGGTCTTGATCACATGACACGCTTCCATATTGCCCTCATTTAAATAGTGAAACAACCACCAATGTGCAAAAACAAAACAAGCAATGCTCATAAACATAGATGTCAGACTCTAGAGTGAATAAGTGCCAAGGAGTATATAGTCCTAAATACATTACATGGCACATATTTCAACTGAAGTGCAATAAATTGTCTGAAAGTTGATGCCATTATAAAATCGGGTAAATAAATCATCGTCTAAGATCTTAAGTGCTAGTGCTAGAATGTCCACTCGTAGTTAGATCAATATAATAAATAGTACATAGGTAAAGGAAACACGCTTTTATAAATTGATTACATTCATTTAGACTCCGATATAGATAAAATATCAATACACATGGCAGATAAAAAAATCACATCAGTGACATTCAACTGACAATATTGAACTCATATCGTAAATAGTCATGAAACAGAGCTGTAAAGTGCAAGTGCTAAAATAATAAAATCACCCTAAAGTGCTATATGTTTTAAAGTGCTAAGGTGTTGTCCATAAACATGAAACAACTAGTGAAAATTAGAAGCTGCCCAGAAGCTAAAAGACGAAGCCTCAAGTCACGTAAAGGACTAGCAAATATTAAAAGTATAAAGATCACATATTAAATAGATTGAGATTCATTGATCTAGCTGAAAGAAGAAAATAAAATTGGAAGCCTGAGATGTTAACTCACAAGGGCTGCAGTGAACATTATATAGGACTACACAAAATGTACAGAAAATTATGAAGGTCCTCACTGGTGTTTAACCCATTGGGCATTTTGGTATCTATTGCAAGAATAAAATGGGACTCCCAACTGTCTAAGAGGTTTTTCTCGGTTGCCACCACGACGTGATACAGGGACAGTACCAATTTCATAGTATTTGAGCTTACTGGGATTGTTTTCCTGCACTAACTTCAGATGGCGGGCCACTAGATAGTTGGGGTCTGAATTGAACACTGCCCTCAGATGTTGTAAAATCCTGTTGAAAATGTGTAACTTAGTGCTATCCACATATTTGAGCCCACAAGAACATTCCAAGATGTAGACTGCAAATTCAGTGCGACATGTATAATGTCCCTTAATCTTGACAGGTTTCTTATTGAATGCTGTTGTATAGTCTGTTGTGTTCACACCGAATTTACAGGCACGACAGGAGCTACATTTGAAGAGCCCTGTTTTGTTAAATAACCATGTTTGTGTGGGAATGAACTCCGGACTACTCTTAACTAGGGCGGCACTCATTGATGTTGCGCGTCTGAAAGTAATGGAAGGCTGTTTTGGAAGATTCTGATTTAGGGTAATGTCAGTCAGGACAATAGGCCAATAGGAATTGATGATGCGTTATATCTGTCTCTCTTGCCAACTGAAAGTAGTAATCAACCTTATTTCTTGTGTGTTGTCAAAAGTGGAATTTAACTGAGAGGTGGAAACAGGTGTAATACCATCACTGAGATTTGATGCCAGACATTGTTCTCTAGTGAGAGAATTAGCTCTGGAAAGGGCATTAGTGACTCTATTGTGTTTATACCCACGGGAAATGAAGCGTTTGACAGCTTCGTGTTGGCATTGTTAGAGATCACTGCCAGAGCTGCAAATGCGCCATATTCTTAAAAGTTCACCGTAATGTGGAAATATGGATTTTTATGATCAGTTATGTCCCCTATCTTGGACCCCAACGGTTTCATGTATAAATCACAAGTACATGTATGTTCCCTCCAGTTCCAGTTATGAAGACGCAAACACATGTGCGTCCACCGTCAACATGTCCTCTTTCAGATCCGCCATGAATGGGCCGGATATTCTATTCCTAAGTATGAAAGGCCACCGGCTTTATATGGTTCATTTATCCCATTTTACAGTCCAGGCGAGTAGGCCCTGATTCTGCCATTAAGCCTTTTCCTGCCTTCTGCCTCTGAAAGCTCCAGTCTGAGCTCGCATCTGTATCCATGAACTTTGTCCTACTCCCTGCGCGGCTAACGGTGCCTGACTCCAGCCCGTAGCCTGCCAAAAAACTGTATTTCACCTTCAAGATTATCTGCTCTGCTCCGCTCCCCATCCAATGCATTCCTGTCTAGTAGTTTAAGTAAACATTCTTCCAGCTACCGAGCAAAAGGCCCGGCTTCTCCGTCTTTATGCAAGTAATTCATAGCCCTGTTACTATGGAAGATTTCTGCCCTCGCATCTAGTATAGACACTTAGACGCTTGTACACGCACTCACAGTCAGTATAGAATAGATTTTGTTCGAAAGACCTTTCTTTTTGGATAACATAGTTCTTTAAACATAGGATGTTAGATATGATTTGGGATTAGGTTGACTTGACCCCCCAGACTTCTGTCTCCACATGTAGAGCTAAATGTCAAGTCCCCTTCACCCCCTAGTTGCACGTCAATCACACGTCATGCTGCTGCGCGCGCATCTCTGCCAAGTATTTCTGCTGACATTGCGAAATTCTTTCATGGTGCCACCTACTTGTGACATCATACCTAATGACGTTCTTTAAGTTACGCCTAGTTACACCCACTTTAGTTACGCATGTATGTTTTATCTTTGTTATCAATTGTTACGCCTCCTGCATCTGTTCCACTGTAATGCCTATTGTATAAAAACGATTACCTGTCAATAAAGTATGGTCCTTCACTTCCTGAACCTTCGTGGTGATGGAATATGGAGTCCATCAATTCGAATTGATTTTGGAATAAAGCCCGTTCCGAACCTCTAATACCACGGATTCTGCCTCTTATTTTTCTGAGCTATTATCATTAATTTTCCGCATCAAATTAAGTTCCGGTAATTAAATTATTTACCACATATATGGCGCCCGAACAGGGACACTTTCTCATCTCACGCGCCGGAGGTGCGTTGCAGGCCCGGTCTCCTGTCACAGCTGGACGGACAACAACGCGTACCCACAGGATTTCCTGTATCTCCCTCCTGCCGAGCGGGGGTAACTGAGGCTGCGATCAACACCCAGACGAGGCGGTGAGAAGTGCGAAGTATCCCGACCAGAGCCTAGCTGAGAGAGCAAGATCCGAGGTATACAGATGCCCACCAGTTTCCGAAGTTTCCGAAGTTTCGAGTCGAGTCCAGTCCGGTTCAAGTCCAGTTCAGCTCAGTTCCGAGGCCTTCCGTTTCGAGCTACCCGGTGAGTACCATTGTCGGGGAGGCGTTCTGACGTGCACATAGTTTGTGCCGGTCAAGACGGGTTTGGGTACACAAATCCGGTCTGCACTGTTTCAGCAGTGTATCTGTACTGTTTAGCAGTATATCAAGTATGTCTAGTATATAATTCAGAATTATCTAGTTAGTACCGAGTATTATGCTTAGTGACTAGTTCCCTAAATGGCCATCATTGTTGTTCATTAAATGTTAAATGTTAAAATGTTTTAAATACGTTCTGCATATTGTGGTGTGAATGACTGTTCATTATTGTGTTTTGTTGTATTAAACGTGTTCAAAATTAGGTATCAGATCAGTTCTCAATATGCCGCTCTTTTCGAAATTAAGACAGATAAAAACTAGAAAAGGGGTACTCGAAGAAGCTGTTCCCATTCTTCCTAGGGACACTCCAGGGTACTTCATGTATCATAAACATGGCCTAGACGCCATATTATTTCTTGATTTATGGGTAGACTACACCAAGGAATTACCAGAAAGTCAGAGGTGGCCCGCAGCTGGGACCTGGGATGCAGATTGCATCATGAAAGTAGAGGAAGAATTATGGAAAAAGAAAGCTAGACAGTCACAGAAAGATGCCATTGAATTATGGCGTAAAGAATCATATAGACGTACAGAAAAAGCGCTCAGACAGGAAGAGAAAAGTAAGGAGATTTCAAATAAAGTTCGAGAAAATATATTAATTGAAGAAGGTACTCGAGTAAAGTCAGAACAAATAGACAGACAAAGAAATGCCCTTATGAATGGTATGTATCCTCTTCTGGCCGAAGGATTACCTAAGGCTACTCCGGAGATACCAAAAGACTTGCCACCCCCATTGTTTCCGATAAAAGTACATCCCAAAGGGCATCCCAGAACCGCAGAAGATGTTTTTCTTTCCTCTTATTTAGACGACGCAGCTCCCGAGTATGCTAATGCTGCGCCACATAGACCGCCTGCCGAGGGGGTTCAACGCCAAGACCCTCCTCCGTCTGTACCTCCGCAACAGCAAACTCCGACACAAGTTCCGGCAAGCACATCTGTTTCTACATCTGTATCCACACCTATGGTTGCTATATCACGTTCAACGAATCCTTTCACATCCAGCACCCCAGGTGGTGCTACCGGAGGTACATCAAACATTTTTTCCACGCCACCCAGAGTAAATAAACTTTCCTTTCAAGAATTAGCCCACCAATGTACGCCCAAACTAGTAACTCCCGACACGCTCAAGGAACTTCTAATAGATTGTAGATATGACCCTGTGCCCGGAAAAGGGGACGAAATGCTGCTGGCATCATTACGTATCCGACGAGCTGCAATATATTTAGGGAGACTACCAGGAATGACTACACATTTAGAAAGTATATATCACTTTGTCCAGTCAGGGCGAGATTCTGAGAGTATTAACAGAGCCATGGAGTACCAGAAAGTGGAAATACAGGGGGAACTGTTACGTTTCCTCATAAACTGTGTGATCAGAAATCAAGACCGACCAGGGGTAAATCCGGAAGAAATGCAAATTCTTACCACATGGAGTCGGAATATATCAGAGGGGAGACATGATAAACGATCATGTATAGTAGCTATGTGCCGAAAGATCCGCAAAGAAATAGAACGAATACACGAAGAAAGATTAGCAGTAGACGAGCCTGAACAAACCGAGGAGGAGGAAGAATTAGAACTGCCCACAGGACAGTTAGAAACAATGGCCTATGTAGGTAGAGGAAGATCTTGCAATAATACTAGATGCTTTACTGATCCGATACGTCCGATACGTCCAGATAATAGCAGAAAATTCCAAACTCCTATAATAAATATAAGGTCCCCCGAACATTCGTTCCAAGCCGCTGACAAATTACTCCGAGAACGAAGGGGTTATCATATACTCGATTCTATGGACGAACAAGAATTAGCCAGGTCAGCCGTTCACTGGGTCGATAGTGCCGGAAAATATAGTGATGATACACTAGCGCACACGTTTTTGAACCTCACCCCAGATGAACAGCGTTTAGCTGGTATCTATATGATTCAACAACTCCTTATATTATATAAAAGCCAACACTCCGATCCTGGCCCCTTACCTGATATATTGACTGAATTACTCACGAATAAATGGAGAGGTTCAGGTACTGAGTTAATTAGAGAAATACTAGAATCCAGAAAGCAGTACATTCTTTTTGTATGTCCCGAACATGTCTCACTGCCCATCAAGGAAAGAACGACGTATTATATGGATAGACAGAATCCCTTACGCAAAGTCCACCCGATAAAAGGTGAGGACAATCAGTTTAAACGTGTATTTGTATACACACCTATATCTAAAATAGAACTATTAGAAATGAAGAAAGTGGTACCCAGTCATGACAAAGACCCACCGGGTTTCCACCGTGAAATTAAAGACATGTTGCTCATGGGAGAGTATACCTATCCCGACATTATGACAATATTGAAGGTATTAATGCCTGCGGGCATTTACGAAAAACTCAAGGAAAAGGATTGGGAGGTGGGAGACCAGAAGATAGATTGGACAGCATTAGAAAACGAAGAAAAAGCTCGAGGTCCAGGTTCAGGGCTCGGGGAAAAGACCAAAACACTACCAGGTTTACTAGTACAGGTACTGCCTTGTCAGTACTCACACAGGAACAAGCAGGATCACACAAACCATGTGCTTATTTTTCTAGTACATTAGATCCCGTAGCTCAGGCTCTGCCTGCGTGCCTGAAATCAGTGGCAGCGACAGCTTTAGCAATCCGACAAAGCGATGCCATAGTGTTAGGACACCAATTGACAGTACAAGTACCACATGCAGTAGAGGTTCTCTTGAACCGCACACAAACACAACACTTGACTATAGCAAGACTCACGGGTTACGAACTAACATTGTTTCAGCCACACATAGAAATCAGACGTTGTAGTACATTGAATCCTGCCACACTGTTACCAGTAAACGGAACAGACCCACTAGCACATGATTGTATTGAAGTTATTACTATCACGACGAAACCTAGACAAGACTTGACAGACGTCCCATTGTCAGACCCAGACCTGACGTTGTATGTAGATGGTTCATGTATGAGAACAAATACAGGAGAGCTAGTGGCCGCTTACGCAGTCACAACAGACACTGAAGTCATTGAAACAAATCGCATAAATACCTTGTCCGCTCAAGCAGCAGAGCTTATCGCTCTGACACAAGCCTGTATTCAAGCCACAAATAAAAAAGTCAACATATACACTGATTCACGTTATGCATTCGGAGTTGTACATGACTTCGGCGTGCTGTGGCGAGAGAGAGGTTATTTAACTTCTCACGGTGCCCACATTCAGCACGGACCCCTCATTCATGCCTTATTAGATGCAATACATCTACCCACTGCAATATCAATTATGAAATGTAAAGCTCATACGAAAGTTACTGATATCATTTCCCAAGGCAATGATCTAGCTGACAGAACAGCTAAACAGACTGCTCAAACTCACACATCTGACATGACAAAGACAATAGTCCCGACACCAACACATTGCATGATGGTTAAGGATCCCGCTCTTGACGTAATTGACATACAGACACATGCTACACCAGATGAAATAAAGAAATGGACTGAATTAGGAGGGATCCAAACGGATCAAGGATGGATGACGAAGGAAAAATCTGTGTGGTTCCTTCCTGATTCAATGGTCCAAGTTATCATTAATACTGTACATAGTCCAGCGCACCTAGGAGAAAAAGCTATGCTAGACAGCATTCAACACATTTGGTTCAACAAACATTTACGAGCAGCAGCTAAACAAAAAGTTCGTACCTGTATGATCTGTTGTCAGTTTAACCCAGGTAAAAGCATTCCCGTAGAACAAGGTGGATTTCAGCCTCCTGATCACCCTTTTGAAGTCCTCCAGATGGATTATATCCAGATGGAATGATGTCGAGGATTCAAATATGTTCTCGTAGTTGTCTGTGCTCTCTCCCGTTGGACAGAGGCATACCCGGTTTCAGATTACACTGCCCCGACTACTGCCAAACAGTTGGTTCGAGAATTCTTCCCACGGTACGGTTTACCACGTGTTGTCTACTCAGATAACGGCCAGCCGTTCTCATCCGAACTAATGAAACACGTTTCACTTTTGTTAGGCTATCAGTGGAAATTTCACTGTGTCCGACACCCCGAGGCAGCAGGTCTCGTGGAACGACATAATCAAACCTTAAAAATTAGATTGTCCAAAATATGTAGAGAGAAAGGTGTCGACTGGGTAGTAGCCTTACCAGTTGCACTCTTTTACATGAGAATGGTAGCGCACTCTCGAACAGGGCTATCCCCTTATGAGGTGGTCTTTGGCAGACCACCAAATATGTGGGGGACGCCTATACCACGCAAAATAACTGATGTTGACTGTAATATGCTGACAGATTACCTGGCTTCCTTGATGTCTGCACTACAATCTTGTCGTTCACAGGTAGCTGCAGCCTTTCCCGACAACACCGAGGTGAAACCCCATGACGTAGTTCCCGGGGACTTGGTGTTAGTGAGGAACTTTGACCGGAAGTCTCAGCTGGATCCTAGGTGGAAATCGCCTCAACTCGTACTGTTAACAACGAGGACAGCCGTGAAGATCGAAGGTCGCAAAGGCTGGATACATTCAAGTCATATCAAGAAATTTCATGGACTACAATCAGATGTAAACGATACACCTCGCGTGTCTTCACCGATTGACTCAAAGCTTCCTTTGGTTGAACTGAATGACAAGGAACAATATAAACTAAAACTAAGGTCTAACAAGTCAGACAATTTGATTGTTTAAGTCCTCTCCAAGGTGAATCGGTCGAATTTGTCTCCGACATGTATCCTCTAGACCTGAATAGAGAAAGAAACCGAAAAATGCGATTGAAACAACATGCGTACTGTAAATCACTGCGTAGTCATTGCACAGTGACGTTATTAATTTTGTTTTTCTTAAGTCTTTTAATAATCGCTGCAAGTATATTGTTGCACATATATTATCCTATTTCTAAACATGTTTACAATGTTACTGCCGAACATTCCTTTAGTGAATTACCCCCGCATGAGTTGTCCTATAGATTTGCGCTGCGCAATAACACTTTCATTAGCATGTTACATCATTCCCATCAGGCTAGCAATGCTACAAATTGTTGGATATGTGGCCGACTCCCTCCCTATCAGAATTATAAGGGAATTCTGCCTCTCTTTCCATATCCGTTCACACACAATGGCTCCTGTGGAGCATGGTTTAGTTTAATTAATTCCCTAGATTCGAATTCTGCAGTTGATCAAGACAACTGGGTATGGGGAAACCTGAACTTAGTCTTACTCAAAGTCTGTTACCCTAACAAGGAGGGACTTCCCAAAAGAACAGGAACTGATCTAGAAAATGAAGTATATGGATTAGGGAATTTCACGCTTAATCTCATGATCCTGAATGTTGAATCTGAAGCTGCACCAATTTTGCCCGCTATGTCAGTATTTCCAGTTAAAGGTGAATTATGTGTAAGAAAGAATGGTTCCATACATATGGGCCATAGTAGATGCACCACTGTAATAGAATTCAGTGATCAAGGCAAATCTACATTTAGAGCTTCTCGCCATTCCTACTTCATATGTGGTCAGACTGCATATATACGTTTGCCTCTAGATTGGGATGGTACCTGCTACATCGGATTCCTTTTGCCACCTGTTTTCCTAGCTCCTCCTGATTATCACAGAAATACTCATTTAGTACACAATAGAGAACGGAGAGATCTCCCAATAGTCGACTACACTGAGACAGCATGGGAAAAATACACAGATTTCAATAAGGGTCTCTTTCCCTATATAGGTACAGTTACCAATAGTAAGCTGATACGTAGATTAACCAGAACCCTTGAAGCAGTAGTGAACGAAACTATTTCCGCCTTAGGCAATTTAACAGAAGAGCAGTCTGCTATGCGGATTGTTGTGCTTCAAAATCGTCTTGTCCTTGACGTCATCCTGGCCGATAGGGGCGGAGCTTGTAGGGTCATCGGATCAAGCTGTTGCATTTTCATACCAGAAAATTCGATATCTGTATATAAAGCCATAACTCGCCTTCATAAGATTGTAAGCCAGATACACCAGAATCCAGGCACCTGGACTTGGTCCGGTTGGTTTTGGAGTGTATTGTCAACCTTTGGATGGAGGGTCCTATCCTTCCTAGGTATTGGCTTTCTCATACTATTCAGTTGCTGCTTATGCCTACAATGTGGACCAGCGATTTGTGGTCTGTGTGCCACATCGTGTATTCCACCATCAAGATTTCATTCATCCCGGAAGAAGAAAGAAGAACAAATGATGCTATATGAACAGATCAACGGATTGATGAAGATTGATATCTCTTAAGGGCAAGTAGGGGACAAGGAGGGAATGTGGAAATATGGATTTTTATGATCAGTTATGTCCCCTATCTTGGACCCCAACGGTTTCATGTATAAATCACAAGTACATGTATGTTCCCTCCAGTTCCAGTTATGAAGACGCAAACACATGTGCGTCCACCGTCAACATGTCCTCTTTCAGATCCGCCATGAATGGGCCGGATATTCTATTCCTAAGTATGAAAGGCCACCGGCTTTATATGGTTCATTTATCCCATTTTACAGTCCAGGCGAGTAGGCCCTGATTCTGCCATTAAGCCTTTTCCTGCCTTCTGCCTCTGAAAGCTCCAGTCTGAGCTCGCATCTGTATCCATGAACTTTGTCCTACTCCCTGCGCGGCTAACGGTGCCTGACTCCAGCCCGTAGCCTGCCAAAAAACTGTATTTCACCTTCAAGATTATCTGCTCTGCTCCGCTCCCCATCCAATGCATTCCTGTCTAGTAGTTTAAGTAAACATTCTTCCAGCTACCGAGCAAAAGGCCCGGCTTCTCCGTCTTTATGCAAGTAATTCATAGCCCTGTTACTATGGAAGATTTCTGCCCTCGCATCTAGTATAGACACTTAGACGCTTGTACACGCACTCACAGTCAGTATAGAATAGATTTTGTTCGAAAGACCTTTCTTTTTGGATAACATAGTTCTTTAAACATAGGATGTTAGATATGATTTGGGATTAGGTTGACTTGACCCCCCAGACTTCTGTCTCCACATGTAGAGCTAAATGTCAAGTCCCCTTCACCCCCTAGTTGCACGTCAATCACACGTCATGCTGCTGCGCGCGCATCTCTGCCAAGTATTTCTGCTGACATTGCGAAATTCTTTCATGGTGCCACCTACTTGTGACATCATACCTAATGACGTTCTTTAAGTTACGCCTAGTTACACCCACTTTAGTTACGCATGTATGTTTTATCTTTGTTATCAATTGTTACGCCTCCTGCATCTGTTCCACTGTAATGCCTATTGTATAAAAACGATTACCTGTCAATAAAGTATGGTCCTTCACTTCCTGAACCTTCGTGGTGATGGAATATGGAGTCCATCAATTCGAATTGATTTTGGAATAAAGCCCGTTCCGAACCTCTAATACCACGGATTCTGCCTCTTATTTTTCTGAGCTATTATCATTAATTTTCCGCATCAAATTAAGTTCCGGTAATTAAATTATTTACCACAGTAGGGGATACTGCGTATCAGGTGCCTCGGATATGCACTGCTGGCATGGAGAACTGAATTACCAGCCGTGATTTTTCGGTGGAGTTTAGTGTGGATTTCTCCTTTGTCTATATAGATCTGCACATCTAAAAACTTTACACTTTGGTCACTGATTGAAGGAGTAAACTTCAAATTCAACTCATTAATATTGAAAGATGCAACAAATGATTCTGCCTCCTCTCTTGTGCCCTTCCATATTGCAAAAACATCATTGATGTAACACCACCAATGTATGACATGGGAATCCCATGTTGTTTTATGTGATGCCCTGAGGACATGCTCCTCCCACCAGCCCACGTGGAGACACTCATAGTTTGGGGAAAAGCATGCCCCCATAGCCACCCTTCTCAATTGATGGTACAAATCCCTATTGAAAAGGAAAAAAGTGTTATTTAAGCATAATTCAATCATAGAGATAATCATATGATTATGTTCATAAAAATTAATTGATCTCTGATTAAGAAAGAATTTGGCAGCTGTGATCCCATCAATATGGTTGATACTTGTATAGAGAGAAGTTATGTCCATCACCAAAAGAAGATAGTCTTGTTCCCATTTTGCCTCTTTTAACTTTCTGATAAAGTCACTGGTATCCTTAATAAAAGACGGTAAACCCACAACGGACTCCTGTAAGAAAAAGTCTACATATTTTGACATGGATTCCAGTAGACTCTTTCTAGCTGAGAGGATGGGCCTGCCAGGAATAGGTATAGTTTTTAATGAACTTTCAGAAGAAAGTATAGGACTGGTGTGATAGGATGATCGTTTTTTTTCATGAGATTAAGATATTGCAAATGTAGATGTTTTGTATGCCGTAATTAGTGATTGATGGTGCTGTTCAGCTTTGTCAAATATTCAACCACTATATCACTGAAGACATCAATGGCATCTTTAGGCATAATAGGGACAAATTTAGAGGAAGGGCGAAAAGGAGTGCTAGCAGCTTTATTGATAGTAATACCTATTGCTGTAAGATCTTGTTGTGTAGAAGTAGATGAATCGTCGTCAGTAGCTAAAGAATGTAAAAGTCTTAATATATTGATGTCCGTTGCTTGTAAATTCGAGGCTCTAGCCCCAGGGACAATTTCAGCTTTGTTGGTGGATGTAGTATCCTTTAATTGATTAATTTTGATAAGCTTTAATTTGCGAATTAATTTGAACACATCAACACGTGATTGATTGTATTTGAAATTACTCTCAGGGCAATAGGTGAGCCCCAAAGAGAGCAATTGTGATTCTGCAGCTGTTAATGCAGTGTCCGTCAAATTAATCACCGTGTTGTCCATTAACGCCACCACTTTTTGGCTAGTGTCCCCTTGTTTGTGTTGTTGGCGTATCCTCCTCCCATGCCTCCTACATTGGTTCCTCCTTCGCCTTGTTTAATTTGGGGATTCTGAGGCTGTAGGCTTTGTTGCCGGTACAGGCGCAAAAAAGGTAATTGTTCTGCAGGTGTGAGGTTGATTGCCCCCATTTCCCGAATGCCAGCTGCTGATGCCATACTTTCTTCAGAATCACTATTGCTCATCATTGAATTTACATCGGAGTCTGGAGTGACCACTGAATTGCCTGCTTGTGATGTTGATTGCACAGCGAGTACCTTATTAGCCAGAGATCGTCTTTTAAAAGTGTCAAATTTCTTAGAAAAAGTGAAGACTCTATCAGTTTCATAGTCGTTCTTGTCACGGGCGAACTTAAAAACCTTCCTGGCCTTGATGACCTCCTCATGTCTTTTGATTTTGATATTTTTTATTTATTTATTCAGTGTTTTGTATAGCGTGAAATTGACCACGTGGGGTATCAGAGAGCTTCACAGTACAGGACATGAATAATTTTTTCTTCAGTACAATACTCTGGATAGCATTTAACATATTAAAGTCCAGTTGAAAGTTGTCACAGCCATTTCCCTCAAGGGATAAAAAAACCCCATAATTCTTTAGCACATTCACAGAAAGTAAGTCTAGAGGAACCACATAATCAAGGCATGCAATAACCTGTATTGAACAGGTGAAAATGGTTCTTAGCCAAAAAACTCTTGTGTCTCTAAGCGAGAAGATTTTAGGCGAATCTTATGTGGTTGTTCTGTATTGTTTACGGTAGGAATTTGCTCATTAGAAAGATCTTGGTTTCTTTCTTGAATCTTGCGGAGTTGGGTAACCTTCTGATGCTTGGAGGTAGCGAATTCCATATTCTCGGTGCAGCACCAGAGAACGCTCGGTCATAAGTTTTTTTTTTGCGGAAAATGGGTGTCTTCAGCACTATGTCTCTAGCACTCCTCGATTGTCTGCTACCCCCAAAATCTCCAATTTCTGAGCTGGATATCTTGGAGAATTGAAGTGTAGCGCTTTGTGTGTTATACACGCCAATTTGAGCTGAATTCTGGCTTCGTATGGTAGCCAATTCAGCGCTTTGAGGTGAGGAGAGATATGGTCAAATTTTTTTGAACCTGTTAGGAGCCTTGTTGCTGCGTTGAGGCAGGCTTTTAGAGACGCTGTTGCAATTGTGGGGAGCCCAGAAAGTGTTGTGCATCCGTATTCCATCCTCGAGATTACTAATGCCTGAACTGCCATTTTGAGGTCTGCTGCTTTGATGAATGTTTTCAATTTCTTAATATAGCTCAGGTGAAATCGAGCATTTCAAGCTAACATGTTGATGTGTAATTGCATGTTTATTGCATGATATCTACTTCTGGTCGACCTTTTGGTATCAAATCTTTTTGTTCAAGTCCATCAAAGAGACCATTGATTCTTCGATTTCTTTTAAAGTTGTTCCACGATCTTTTCCTGCATACTTTTTAACTTCTTTTTATTGAACAGTCAGTTGTAGTATATAGCATTACATCAATCAATGGTCGATAGTACACAGATGTTATCATATTCCACAATTCTTTGGTATAATAGTGTTTGCAAATGGACCAGCAGATTCATTAGGGCCCCCACCCAATATTCCCAGGTCTTCTCCCCCCTCCCACCTTAGGAACCAGGTATCTCTCAAGCACCCCTGTACATTTCCCACTGGTGCCACACTATTTCCCATTTCTTGGGGCAGCCTCTAATCTCATATATTATCTTTTCATCTGCACAACACCAGTCCATATCCATCTTCCATCGTGCCACTGTCGGCGGTTGGGGGGGGTCCCCCAGGCCCCAGCAATATTCCTCTTAGCCACCATTGCAGCCACTAGCAGCCATATTTTTTGATACTTAGACCATGTCTGCTCCCCAGACACGCACAGCACGTGCCACCGGGCTTCCGCAGGGACTGTCTGCACAACTACCTCAGTCATTATCTGCGTCACCTTCCCCAAAACCGCTGTATAATTGGGCATTCCCATAGCATATGGAAGAAGGTACCCTTTTGTTTACATCCCCTTTGACAATCCTCCGTGAGTGTGCATCCCATCTTAAACATGAGCGTGCTTGTGTAGTAGGACCTATGTAGGATTCTCAGCTGAATGAGCCGGAATCTTGCCCTAATTGCTACTTCTCTAGGGCTTTGTACTGCCTCCGCCCAATCATCGTCTTCCAACAAACCCACATAGGATTCCCATGCCTCCCGTAGCTTCATGAGAAGGTCCAGAGAGTTATTGATGATCTTTCTATATTTGCAGGACAGTGCTTTTTCTGGAATTGGGTCTAGTACTAATCTGTCCTCTAGCGGGCTATATTCAGGAATCTGCTCCCCCTCCCGGAGATGTCTGCACAGTGTGTGTGTCAGTTGCAAATACCTATACCATTCAGTACCCACCAATTGATACTCTTTTCGTAAGTCGGAGAATGGGACCATGGCATGTTCATGCCATACATCTCCCAGACAGGCTATGTCAATTAGTTTCCACTTACCAAAACCTTGGAGTCTGCCCACTTCTCATAGCATTATCCCACAGAGGGTCTGTTCCATCAGTCTGTCATGCCAGCCCAGAAAATGATTGCACACATTTAATACAATCCGTGTATGTGGCAGCATGCTTTCTTTTCTTTCTCGAGCATCCAGTGCACCTAGATACCCCCTGGTCCCCATCGCCCAATGCTCCATCCGGTACGCCGGGTCCCCTCCGTCCGAGAATGCCCAGTCGTTGACTACCATTAGATGTGAAGCCCAATAATATTTTGAAGGTCCGGAATGGCCAAACCCCATCCGTAGTTTAGCCAGTGTGATCCTTGTGCCCCCTCCATCCCACAGTATTGCCCTCCGTTCACTGTCCACATCCCTAAAGAATTTGTCGAGTATCGGACAGGGGTGTTCTGTAAAATGTACAATAGTCTTGGTAGCGACATAATTTTGAAGAGAACCGCTCTTCCCATGAAGGAGATCGGCATGGTCCGACAATGAGCGACATCCCTCCTTAAGCGGTCCAGCTGCGGCTGTAGGTTACCCTTCAGAAACTCCGCATCCGTTTTGGCTATCTGTATGCCCAGATATTTAAAACTATCTTTAACCTGCAGTTTGGATTCGATGCCGAGTACCAATGGTAGAATGTTTGATAGCATGTACAGGAGTGACTTATCCCAGTTAATCTGGTATCCTGAGTATCCCTCAAATAACTTAAAAATCTGCAATAGGTGGTTGATTGTAAACCGCGGTCGCGTAGCATTCGGAAGAACATAGTCGGCGTAGAACGATATACTCTCTTCCCATTGGTCCCCCCCCATAGATACCGGAGATCACCGGGTCCCCCCTCACCCATACCACAAGTGGTTTGAGCTCTAGTGCAAATAAAATTGGAGAAAGAGGGCACCCCTGCCTCGTTCGCTTGTGAAGAGCAAAGAAGCGTGACACCAAGCCGTTCACATGGACCCTGGCCAAGGGATGTTTGTATAGCAGCTTAATCCAGGATTGAAACTGGGGACCAAACCCAAACTGCCTCAAACAGATAGTGCCACTCTGTACTATCGAACGTCATGCGGGCGTAGAGACAGTAGTGCCGCCTCCACCCCTGGATTCATTCCCACTAGGTGCATTACCCCGTATACCCATCTAAGATTAAGCCTTGTGCTACGGCGGGGCATAAAACCTGATTGGTCTGGGTGTATCAACGTCGTGATTGGGCCCAGTAGGCGATTCACCAGGACCTTAGCCAAAAATGTTACTTCCACATTCAACAGGGATATCGGCCGGTATGAACCGCACAGTTCAGCTGGTTTGCCTGCCTTAGGGATTACAACAATAGTTGCCATCCGTTGATCTATTAGGATACATCCCTTTTCTTTCGCTTCCTTGAACATGTCTAGAAGATATGGGCCTACTATGCTCGCCGTACATTTAAAAAACTCCACAGGCAAACCATTTGGTCCCAGTGCCTTCCCTACCTGCAAATCTTGTATGGCCCCTATTATTTTGTCCGTCGTTATGTCCTTCCCAATGTTTTCCCTGTCTTCCTCGGACAACACCAGCAGTCTCATTTCCCTTAACAGTTCACCACAGTCTGTCTCTGTCCTGATGGGGTTGGACTCATATATCTCCTCATAATAGTCGGCGAAAACCTGTGTCATGTCCTCCTCAATAGTATACAGGTGTCCACTTTTGTTGTGTATTTCTGCCACCCAGTTCCTTTCCCTTTTAACCATTCAAGCGATCATTTTATTAGCTTTATTCTCTAGGTCACTATTTCTGCATACTTGATGAGTATTAGGACCATATTCATTGAGGCTTGTAGATTGTTTTCAGCCCACTCTTTTAACATTGAGGGGTTCGGATTTTCGAACGTAGGCGCAATCAGCACCCTCAATCCCCTTGGGACCAGGTATTTTTCAAATCATTTCTTCCCCCACCATTTTGTGAGTTCAGTTTTGAATAACTTTTCCAGTATTTTCAAAAGACTTTTCGCGTTATTATTAATATTGGTGTTGGTTTGACCATTCTGTTGATTGGTTAGTTGAGGGAGGTTTGAAAACAGACCTTCAGCAGCAGCTTCGCATTCTCGCAGCGTGTCGTTAGAAGACATGATATCAAATGCCAATAGTGCACTATTTACATGAAGGCATACATAGAAAATGGTATTGTTTGGAACTACACGTGGTTTGTTTTCCATTTCCAATATTTCTCGAAATGATGTATTCAATCATGAAATTGTCTTATTTAGATTAATCAATTATACTTTTCACTAGAGAATCATGAAATTATGGAAAATTGTACAGCTTCATAAAATATGAGTTTTGTTCAATCAGGATCAGTTTTGTCCTGAAGGATTTCTTCTATGTCTTTCATGACGTCGTGTGCATTTAATGGCACCTCTGGTTCTGTTATGCAAACTTGACAAAGGCCGCATCGGCTGAAACTCGTTGTTATGCACGAATAAAAACACTTGTGGGTGGAATGGATGTGCCACTTCTTTTCTCTTGTGACTGGATTCTCTCTCATATATATATATATATATATATATATATATACATACATACACACACACAAGCATACACACACACATACATACACATATATATATACATATGCATACATATATATATACTTATGCATACATATATGAAACTGGAACTCCTTCCTCCTCAGAAAAGACCAGAGCCCACGCGGAATCACAGGTAAACTCCCTATATTTCCACACAGTGGTTAGCATGACGTGTTTCGGAATAAGTTCCTTTATCAAATGCATCACACATGCACATTTAAAAGTAGAGCGTCTTTGATCTTATTGGTGGAGACACTCCGCTGATTTAAGGAAAATGGGAGGGTATTTCAGACTCGGTGATCGGAGTTCATCAGCTGCAGGTAACCTTCGTAAGTACTGCCCCAGTGGGCCGGGCCTGCAGCATCCCATTACTCCATGCCTGAATGCATGTAGATGTTGCTGCATGCTGGGAATACGAGTTGTCATACATATATATATATACATACATACATCTATACATACATACCTATACATACATATAAATATATACCCATACATACATATAAATATATACACATACATACATATAAATATATACACATACATACATATAAATATATACACATACATACATATAAATATATACATACACATACATATAAATATATACATATACATACATATAAATATATACATACATATAAATATATACATACATTGGATTGAATGGACTGCCTGCAGCCCACTTGGGATATATTTTACGAACTACCAGCCCCAGAATGTTTTAGTGCTGTATTACTCACCTGAGTGTGATTGTGTCACTGAAATAAAGGAGGGACAAACGCTGATGTTCGTGTAGCTGGCAGTCATTTAATTGCAGAAAGCCTTTGAGAAGGGGAGTTGTCCTGAAACGCGTCAGGCTCTGCTGATGCTGGGAGCATGGGTTTCTTCCCTAAACTGGAGTTTGCTGACAGTGAGTGCGTCCTGCCTTTGGGTACTTGTGGAACTGAATATAAATATATACATACATATACATATATATACATACATATATATACACACACATCTATACATACAAACATATGCAAACATACAATTACATACATACATACATATACATACATGCATATATATATATATATATATTCACTTAAAAAAACATAGGTTTCACACATGTTATAGTTAGGTGGACATTTCACTCGTAAAAAAACAATGAAATTCCCCCGTTATAGTTAGTTGAGATAACTATAACTCGCGCGCCCGCAATCCTCTGCTCATGACGTCACATATTACATCACTCATGACATGGTCAGTGGCATCACTCATGACATCACTGATGACATCATCCTTGTGATAGAGTGGCGGTCGCGCGAGTTATAGTTATCTCAACTAACTATAATAGGGGAATTTCATTGTTTTTTTACGAGTGAAATGTCCACCTAACTAGAACATGTGTGAAACCTATGGTTTTTTAAGTGAATTTGCAAGGTTTTTTAAATGCTAATTCCTAACTATAACGTGTGTGAAACCTATGGTTTTTTCAGTGAATTTGTACGGTTTTTTAAATGCTAATTTATGTATTTATTATTATATTTTTTATTTATTTATTTTACAATTTTTTTTAATGGTTTTTCACCCTGCGCGCACCGTGCGCGCACCCCACGCTTTTTTGAAAAAAAAAAAGTTTTTTTCACCCTTCGGGGTCCTTCAGGGACCCCCTGACAAAGGCTAGGGGGTCAGGAACTCTCTACCCTGCCCCCTTTTCTCGTTCGCCACATTCCTTTTTCACTCTCGCACTCAAAACAAACAAAATGGCGGCCGACACTTCCTGATTTCGACCGATTCGAACGTTGGCTGACATTTAACCACCAATCAGAATTACGCTCGCGCACGTTAGGGTGCGCGCACGGTGCGCGGCTATAGATATTTATGTGCTTTTAACTCAATTTTTTCAGGAACTACTGAACAGATTGACTCCATATATGCAAAAGGCACTTCCCTGACCTGAGGACTACCTCTTTGCCAAATTTCAAGTAATTCTGTTCAGCCGTTCGGGCTGTACCTTCGACTAAAGGTCCTATGGAAAAATGCATGGGGAAAACGCATTTTGGGGCCCCGCTTTTTTCTCAGCCCCCGCTTGACGAATCCCCCCAAGACTTTCAGGGTAGGAGCTGAGCGGAGCGCCCCATTAGTTTTGAAAAATTCGCGAAGATTCGTCAACCGGCGCCAAAGTTATTTAAAATAGAAGTTTCAGATTTCCTATGGAAACACGGTCCTAACTATAACTATCTACTGGCGACCGCCAGTAGATAATATATATATATATATATATATATATATATATATATATCACCAGCTCCACCTCCAGACATCCAGTTTCCCTGGAACAGACGAACGCGGACCCAAATTTATGGTGCAAAATAAATGTATTTACTGCC
Source organism: Triturus cristatus (assembly GCF_964204655.1). Classification (NCBI taxonomy): domain Eukaryota; kingdom Metazoa; phylum Chordata; class Amphibia; order Caudata; family Salamandridae; genus Triturus; species Triturus cristatus. The sequence continues at coordinate 270,253,146 of NC_140590.1, read as the reverse complement.
CTGCACCGCCGCTGCCGACATACATATATATATATATATATATATATATTCACTGAAAAAAAATAGCTTTCAGGGGCGTTATAGTTAGTTGGACATTTCACTTTTTAAAACCCATAGAAATTCCCCCGTTATAGTTAGTCCAGCTAACTATAACTCGCGCGCCCGCACTGCTGATGACGTCACATTTACATCACTCATGACATGGTCAGTGACATCACTCATGACATCACTGATGACATCTCAAATGACATCACTGATTACATCATCCTTGTGATAGAGTGGCAGACCTCCTCTCACCCTAATATAACCTTTGATACACACACTCAAAAATACAAACTAACATTTTCAAAACAATGGACATACCAATACCAGTTACAACACACCTATTCAGTAATTCCAAGATCTACACACACATCCACTCATTCACCAACAGTCCCTATACAGTCACTCATACATGAACTCACTCATCATATGTACTCATACACCTATACATCCTGTTACACACCGCCACTCATCCATAGATTTACTCACACATAGTCACACATGCAAACAAAGTATCAAACATCCATTTACTTGCATATACAGTTATACACACACTACCACACTTACTGCTACAGAAACTTACACATACTTACTCTCTTAAACAATCACTTATAGAAACAGCTACTTATTTGTACAGGAACTCTTCCAATCTCTCACTCTCACATATACTCACTTATATACACCAATACTCACATATACTAGTTTAAAACATATGTAGTTACTCATAAAGACACTATTTAGACAGTCATTCACTCACTAACACACCCATACACACACTCATCCACCTATACAGTCCTGCACACATGCGGTCTTCAACACATACAAACAGTGAGTCACTCATTCATGCATCTATGCACTAAGTAATACCCCCCACCGAACCATACAGACACTCAGACACTCATACTGATACTTAAAAAACCAACTAATAACCCATATAGACACTCATGTAGCTACTCACCAACCCATGCAGCCACTTATACACAAAGTGATAGACTGATACAGATATTTACATATTTAAACATTACTCACTAACCCATGTATTCACTAAGATACACTTAATCAGTCAGTTATACAATCAATTTTACAAAAAAAAGAATCATTCATTTAGACACTTATATACCCATTTATTCTTCCATCGACCTTGAGATATACATATATAAAACATATTTAATTTTCAGAAAAACAAACATTCGCTGGATGATGTCATTTGAGATGTCATCAGTGATGTTACTGACCATGTCATGAGTGATGTAATATGTGACGTCATCAGCAGTGTCCAACTAACTATAACGCCCATAAAACCTATGTTTTTTTTAGTGAATTTCTAAGGTTTTTTAAATGCTAATTTCTAACTATAACGTGCCTGAAACCTATGTTTTTTTCAGTGAATATATATATATATTTATTATACTATGTATACATGTGAAAATGTCTCGGTCCGCCTGTTTGGCTCGTGGCACAGAAAAAATGGGTGGAACTGACGTCAGCACGTCGACGAGGTCCTCTTATGGTTTCGATGACATCATACGGTGTCGCGAGCAGAGCCGTGCTATTATGACGTCCTCGTCGACGTGGGAGAGCTAGGAAAGAATTTCCGTGGAATGCTGGTGCAGGGGATATTCACCTAAGTGTTCAGGCTAGTCCTTTGGGAGCAACTGTTTATGTTGCCACTCCAGAAACCGAAACCAGTGATCCGAGGGCAGAGGCCTTGCAGATGACACACGAGGTGGGGTGCCCAGTCATGTGCACCGGCGGGGCAGCGAAGTGACAAGCACCACAACCCACAAAAAACGGTAACAAGGACACTGAATAACACAGGATCTTCTCTTTGTATCTGGCAGGAACAACAAAGTTAAAATGCCCTAGTACCTAAATGTAGAATTAGTGCTACAACGGTCTTCAAGAGGACCTGCGATGCCGCTTCTGCCTCCCGTACCCTGGAGGCAGACATGGGTCACGCGGTACGGTCATACTGCGGTGGGACGCACACTCGTTGACCTCTCATGGCACTGCTCCACACTTCAGGGAGGACGCTTTCCATTAGCTGTTTTCTGACGACGTGTCGCACCGGCCCTGTCCAACAACAGAACTCCTTTAGATCCAAACAGACTTTCCACTTTCTCACCGGAAGTGAAACCAGGCCACGCGGACACATTCACAATACAACAGCTGGGAATGCACTTTTTGGTAAAAAAAACACATTCCTTCCTCCTAATTAATCAAATAAACGTCTCACTGAAGAGCAGGGGCCAGCTTTGATCGGTAAACAGCCGTTACAACGACTGTTTTACTTCGCGATACCATTACAACGCATGCATTACCACACATGCGTTGTACATCGCGAAGTCATTACTACACATTTTTTTAGAACGCATGGTCATTTACCACGCATGCCTTTACAACAAATTTTGTTGTAAAGGTATGTATGGTAAATGACCATGCGTTCTAAAAAACATGTAGATGATCCACATTGTTGTAAGGAAACAGAGGCTGTTCCGTTTCCTCACAACGACGTGCACCGCCCCTCAGAGACGACGTGAAGCAGGAACCACGAGGAGTGAGAAGTAAGGGGGATTGGGCATGGGGTGTTTTTTTTCCCTAGGGTTTAGGGTGGTGCAGTGGTGTTTGGGTAGTATAGGGGGTCATGCTGGGGTAGTGTTCTAGGGTTTAGGGTAGTGCAGTAGTGTAGGGGGTCGTGCTGGGGGTAGTGTTTTAGGGTTTAGGGTAGTGCAGATGTGTATGGGTAGTGTAGGGTGTCGTGCTGGGGTAGTGTTTTAGGGTTTAGGGCAGTGCAGTGGTGTTTGTGTAGTGTAGGGGGTCGTACTGGGGGTAATGTTTTATGGTTTAGTGTAGTGCAGTGGTGTTTGGGTAGTGTAGGAGGTCGTGCTGGGGGTAGATTTAGGGTAGTGCAGTGGTGTTTGGGTAGTGTAGGGAGTCATGCTGGGGGTAGTGTTTTAGGGTTTAGGGTAGTGCAGTGGTGTTTGTGTAGTGTAGAAGGTTGTGCTGGGGTAGTGTTTTAGGGTTTATGGTAGTGCAGTGGTGTTTGGGTAGTGTAGAGGGTAGTGCTGGGGTAGTGTTTTAGGGTTTAGGGTAGTGCAGTGGTGTTTGTGTAGGGTAGGGGGTCGTGCTGGGGATAGTGTTTTAGGGTTTAGGGTAGTGCAGTGGTGTTTGTGTAGTATAGGGGGTTGTGTTTTAGGGTTTAGGGTCATGCAGTGGTGTTTGGGTAGTGAAGGGGGTCGTGCTGGGGGTAGTGTTTAGGCTAGTGCAGTTGTGTTTAGGGAGTGAAGGGGGTCGTGCTGGGAGTAGTGTTTTAGGGTTTAGGGTAGTGCAGTGGTGTTTGTGTAGTGTAGGGGGTCATGCTGGGGGTTTATTCAGGGTAGTGCAGTGGTGTTTGTGTAGTGTAGGGGGTCATGCTGGGGGTTTATTTAGGGTAGTGCAGTGGTGTTTGTGTAGTGTAGGGGGTCATGCTGGGGTAGTGTTTTAGGGTTTAAGGCAGTGCAGTGGTGTTTGTACGGAGAAGGGGGTCGTGCTGGGGGTAGTGCTTTAGGGTTTAGGGTAGTGTTTGTGTAGTGTAGGGGTAGTGCTGGGAGTAGATTTAGGGTAGTGCAGTGGTGTTTGGGTAGTGTAGGGAGTCGTGCTGGTGGTAGTGTTTTAGGGTTTATGGTAGTGCAGTGGTGTTTGGGTAGTGGAGGCGGTAGTGTTTTAGGGTTTAGGGTAGTGCGCCCAACCAGCCACAATATCCATGGACAAAGGGGATCCTGACTCTTTTGAACGCTCCGCCAATTGAATAATTTGGGTCAAGGGCCCTACCACGTCCAAGACCTATCAATTCCTTTCTTGGGATCCCTCATATACTTGGAGAAAAAGGTACATAGTTTCTCATCAATTTCAGGCATGTGTGCCACCTTCCCCTTCAGTGAGGGCCTGGGGCATTCTCCCCTCATCCTATTCCTGACCTTTCAAAGGGTTGATGGACTTTCCCCACCACATACTCTGCCACTTTGGTGACAGGGGTCTACTCCGCCGACCTAGGATGGTAAATTTGGGTAGGCTCGAACATGTCCGAGTGGACCCCGTCCCCAACCCGGGACTGAGAGGAGTGGGACTCTGGATGCCAGGGACGCCCCGAGTCCTTATCCTCATCGGAAGAGAAATCGTCCTCCGATACATCCTCTCCCTCCAAGGGAAACCCGCCGTCGGGGTCTACAATAGTGGTGACAGCGTCGCAATTTTCTCAGGACTCCTCCTTCTCTCGGCAGGGTGCATGTTTTAATGTTCGCGCACTCTTGAGGAAGGTCTCCGTAAGTTTATCAAATCCTTCCAAGTGCCCCGCGTTATGCTTAACGGCCATTTTATTCCCCATCTGGGAGGTACTGGGGCCCGCCACCACCAGATCTGGGTCACTGAATACCCCAGGGATGCTTTTCGCCAGCTTATCAACCTGATCTCTAAGAGGAGCCAGCGCCCTAGAAATAGCCAGAGAGAGGGCTTGGTCCACTGCTGGAGGGAGAAGTTGGGGGGCCATTCCTCCTTCCCTTCCTGGTAGGAGGAGTAAAAAAGGTCTTCTGGAGAAGACATGATAGCAGAGGGTGTGAGCACAAAACAAATGCCCTTGAAATCCTTAAAGCAGCCCCCTTGCCGGTGCTCCAACAGCTGGGCTTTCCCTGAAGCTGTTATAAGAATAGACTGAGGCGCAATACCAATTACCACCACCAGGTGGCGCTGGTCACTAACGTGGCCGTGAGGGGAAATCACCGCGTAGCGGTGTCAAAATTAGGCGAGGGTTGGTCGGGAATCAAGCGGACAGTAAAGGAGTGACCAGATTCCCAAATGCGCATAAAGACCAGCGGGAGCGCTCGACGGAGATACCTCGCTCTGACCAGACGCGCCTGACAGGATCTCACCGCGCGCAGAGCGCACCGCGGGAGAAACTGCGAGGGGGAGAACGCTCTCGGGCAAGAGTCTGCTGCTCAGGGAATATGAAACAATACCAAGGCAATAATGCTAATAACGTGCAAAAGAAACCGCTACACAAACAGCAACAACGTCAGATTAAGCCAAGAATGTAAGGAATGCACTTAACTGACGAGCAGTGAAGAAAGAGGAAGCGGAAGGGACGTCACAATATTATATACGATGGACTGTGATATGATTGGACTATAGTTGCCTTGGAGACTACCCCGCTAATGGTTCATGGGTTGTGTAGTCTTTTGTTTAATGATTGCTGTGTTGCATTTTCTTTGAACTGCTATGCAAATAAAGTGAGGAAAGATATGCATAATCCTCGCCTCCGTCCTGCCATAGAATTCATTAAACTTTATTCGATCTGATTTAGAAACATAGATCATAAAAGTGTACATAAAACAGTAAATCCTCTTTCCTAATACAATAGTGAGAATTAATTAACACCAGTAGGTAAAAACGGGTGTTACAAAGCCCGGTTCAGAGCAACTTCAGGTTAACAGAATCGTAAAGTTCAATGTTTCGCAAGATCAATTTCATGTAATTCGTCAAAATATGCAATAAGGGGTCCAAGTAAGATGTAACGCTCCAATACCTGACCAGTCTGCACTATATAAAACTGCAGAAAAACTAAAAATAAAAAATGTTTTGTACACTTCTGTCATTGGGCTATATGTGGGCTACATCTGGGCTCTTTTTTCTCTAGTGGCCACCTTGGGAGACTTATTTGTTATGAAGTTTGCTAATTTCCTCATTTACTGCAGTCTCCTCAGTAGAAAATGCTTTCAGTTTTTTACTTTGATTCCATCAAGAAGGCATTCAGATGTGTCACACATTTGCCATACATTCAGAATGTTAGCACTCTAGTTGTTCATTAGATCACTGTAGTAAAGCTACTGCTCACCAGGGAGTTAACTGGAAGTCTACTGCTGGTATTGAAAGTGATTGTTTCAGTCTGCATGTCAGAATGTTCTAATGAAATAGAAGAGGATTTGAGATCTCACTTAAAACATGCCCTAAATTTTCTTTCTGCAGCACTAACCATAATTTCTATGGAAAAATGAACCCCCTCATTTTGTTCCTTTTTAAATTAAATGTTTTAAGTGTTACCAGTCTATTCCAATCAAGATGGCTTCAGGTGTGCCATAATTGTGTCATAAGTAAGACTGTTAGCTCTCTAGTTGTTCTTTAGAACACTCTGGGAAACTGCAGTAGAACACAAAGGCATCAACTGACAGGCTGCTCCTGTTGAAATATAACTGGACAATATTTGAGATCTCACTTGAAACATGTCCTAATTTTTCTTTCTACAGCAATAACCATAATTTCTATGGCAAAATGAACCCCCTCATTTTGTTCCTTTTTAAATTAAATGTTTTAAGTGTTGCCAGTTTATTCCAATCAAGATGGCTTCAGGTATGCCATACTTTTGTCATAAGTAAGGCTGTTAGCGCTCTAGTTGTTCTTTAGAACACTCTGGGAAGCTGCAGTAGAACACAAAGGAATCAAATGACAGTCTCTGCCCTTGTTGGATGTACATGATTTACTGAGAATGACAGACTTCATTCTCTAATGACTGAGAACGATGTGAATTTACAGAAAATATGTTCTCATTTTAGCTTCAGTTTTCTCTCAAACATGATTCATGATATCCCAGCAGAAGGTTTTTCACAGGGTAAAATCACCTTCAAACACACCACAATTCCTGAAATTAGTATGGTACCATCAACAAATGAATTCTAATGTAACAAAATTCTAGAATCACCCTTTATAGTTCTCCGTTTGGTAACCCTCAAAATCTTCGATTCACTACAATGCATTTCAATGGGGTACTATCATGTATATTGGCCCCAAGATGGCTTCCAGCAATTCCAGGATGAAGTGCTGACAGCCAATCAGATCTCACGATGAGATGTGTCGTTAGGCTCCGCCCAGATATTGAAACTTTTTCTTTTTCTAATTTCTCATGAACTACTTAACGGATTTACACCATTTAACAAAAAGGGATCTTTCTGAACCAAGGGCTACCTTTTCGCCAACTTTGGTGTAATTCCGTTCACCAGTTCGGGCTGTAGCCGTGTCTAAAGTTTCCTATGGGAATTAACATGGAGAAAACATGTTTTGGGACCCCCCTTTTTTCTCGGCCCCCGCTTGTCGAATTACCCCAAAACTTTTAAGATAGGAGCTGAACGGAGCGCCCCACGAGTTTTGAAAATTTCGCGAAGATTCGTCGACCGACACCAAAGTTATTGAGAAAAGAATGTTACGATTTTCCTATGAATAATAGGTTCTAACTATAACTAACTACGGGGGACCGCCAGTAGGTAATATATACATATACGTACATATATGTATATATATATATATATATATATATATATATATATATATATATATATATATATATATATATATATATATATATATATATATATATATATATATATATATATATATATATATATATATATACATATACATATATATTCTTCCAAAATTCCACCAATATTACGCCACACTACTTGCTGGATGGGTGCTGCCACAGACGTTGGTGAGTCCGTCGATAAATTTCTCCAAATGTTAAAGTGATGAACAAAAACGTGGCGCAAACGCGTTTCGGCCATGCTGGCCTTGTCAATGGACATTGACAAAGGCCAGCATGGCCGAAACGCGTTTGTCTGCCATTGGAGCGGAATAAAAAAACATAAGTATCTTTGAAGTGTGTGCGCCACGTTTTTGTTCATCACTTTAACGTTTGGAGAAATATACATATATATATACATATTCACTTAAAAAACCATAGGTTTCACACATGTTATAGTTAGCTGGACATTTCACTCGTAAAAAACCATTGAAATTCCCCCGTTCTAGTCAGTTCAGATAACTATAACTCGCGCACCCGCAATCCACTGCTCATGACGTCATATATTACATCACTCATGACATGGTCAGTGGCATCACTCATGACATCACTGATGACATCATCCTTGTGATAGCGTGGCGGTCGCGCGAGTTATAGTTATCTGAACTAACTATAACGTGGGAATTTCAATGGCTTTTTACGAGTGAAATGTCCAGCTAACTATAACATGTGTGAAACCTATGGTTTTTTTAAGTGAATGTGCAAGGATTTTTAAATGCTAATTCCTAACTATAACGTGTGTGAAACCTATGGTTTTTTAAGTGAATTTGTAAGGTTTTTTTAAATGCTAAGTTATGTATGTATTATTATATTTTTTATATATTTATTTTACAATAAGCTACCTATGTATATAGTTATAGATTGACTGTATCCTGTAATATGGAATGGCTCGTTTAAAATCTTTTTTTTTTTTTGGAGGTTTTTCACCGCGCGCGCACCGTGCGCGCACCCCGCGATTTTTTGAAACAAAAATAAAATGTTTTTTTCACCTTTCGGGGTCCTTCAGGGACCCCCTGACAAAGGCTAGGATGTCAGGAACTCTCGACCCTGCCCCCTTTTCACGTTCTCCACCTTTCTTTTTCACTGTCATACACAAAATGGCGGCCGACACTTCCTGATTTCGACCGATTCGAATGTTGACTGACATGTAACCACCAATCAGAATTACGCTTGCGCATGTTATGGTGTGCGTACCGTGCGCGCACCGTGCGCGCATGGTGCACGCTTATAGATATTTATGTACTTTTAACTGCAATTTTCTCAGGAACTACTAAACAGATTGACACCATATATGCAAAAGGCACATGCCTGACCTGAGGACTACCTCTTTGCCAAATTTCAAGTAATTCTGTTCATCCGTTCGAGCTGTACCTTCGACTAAAGGACCTATGGGAAAATGCATGGGGAAAACGCGTTTTGGGACCCCCTTTTTTCTCAGCCCCCGCTTGACGAATCACCCCGAGACTTTCAGGGTAGGAGCTGAGCGGAGCGCCCCATTAGTTTTGACAATTTCGCGAGGATTCGTCAACCGGCGCCAAAGTTATTCAAAATAGAATTTTCTGATTTCCTATGGAAACTCGGTCCTAACTATAACTATCTACTGGCGACCACCAGTAGATAAAACACACACACACGCGCACACACACACACATATATATATACATATTCACTGAAAAAGTTAGAAATTAGCATTTAAAAAACCTTAGAAATTCACAGAAAAAAACATAGGTTTCAGGCACTTTATAGTTAGAAATTAGCATTTAAAAAACCTTAGAAATTCACTGAAAAAAACATAGGTTTCAGGTATGTTATAGTTAGTTGGACATTTCACTCATAGAAATTCCCCTGTTATAGTTAGTTGAGCTAACTATAACTCGCGCCCCCGCAATGCACTGCTGATGACGTCACATATTACATCATTCATGACATGGTCAGTGACATCACTGATGACATCACTGATGACATCATCCAGTGAATGTGTTTCTATAAAATGTAAATATGTTTTATATATATATATGCATATATATATGCCAAGGTGTATTGAAGAATGAATGGGTGTATAAGATTCAGGATGGATGATTAAGTAAGGTGTATGACTGAATGTATAAGTGAGTGATTAATTGTGTCTTGCTTAATTCATGTGTTAGCGACTGATACAGACATTCACACAGTTTAGGTTGTCAGTTTGTATGTAAGCTTTTCCATGGTTTGGTTAGCAACTAAATGAGGATCTACATGAGCTATTGAGTGCTTGTCTGAGTACCTGTATGGGTGTCGGAGTGTCTGTGTAGGTGGGTGGGGGGTGTAATTCACTGGGTATATGTGTTCAAGTCTCTATCTGTGAAGGGCTGTATGGCTGGGTGAGTGTGTGTATGAGTGTCTTGGTGAGTGAATGGATGCCTCAGTGGTACATGTATGAGTAACTCCATACCTGAAAGGCCGTATATATGAGTGTTGGACTGTATAAATGACTATATGTGAGAGTGAGTGATTGTGAGAGTGCCTGTATGGATCAGTGTGTGCGTGTATTAGTTATTGTATTAGAGTGTAAGTATGTGTTAGTATATGTTTAAATAAGTGATGTGGTATGTGTATAACTGTACAGGTGAGTAAATGAAAGTGTGATTTATTATTTCCATTACTGACTAGGTGTGTGAATAACTCTATGAATGAAAGGCGGTGTGTGAGTGCCTGTATAGATAGGTGACTGGATATGATAATGCTGTATTGATGGCTGACTGTATGTATGAGTGACTGTATGGGTGAATGAATGGATGTGTGTGTAGACCTAGGAATTAGTGAGTGGATATGTACTAACTGGTATTGGTGTGTTCATGGTTTCGAAAATTATAGTCTGTATTTTAGAGTGGGTGCATCAAGTGTTATATTAGGGTCTGATGAGGTGCATCAGATTTTAACGCGGATGATGTCATCAGTGATATCACTGACCATGTCATGAATGATGTAATATATGACGTCATCAGCAGTGCATTGCCGGGGCGCGAGTTATAGTTAGCTCAACTAACTATAACAGGGGAATTTCTATGGTTTTCTATGAGTGAAATGTCCAACTAACTATAACATCCCTGAAACCTATCGTTTTTTCAGTGAATTTCTAAGGTTTTTTAAATGCTAATTTCTAACTATAACGTGCATGAAACCTATGTTTTTTCTGTGAATTTCTAAGGTTTTTTAAATGCTAATTTCTAACTATAACGTACCTGAAACCTATGATTTTTTCAGTGAATTTCAAAGGTTTTTTAAATGCTAATTTCTAATTATAATGTTCATTAAACCTATCTTTTTTTCTGTGTTTTTTAATCATCAACCCATTCTCAACTTGGTGAAAACTGCAAATCTCACCACTCTTCCATCGATACCTTACGCCAACAAAATCGCCACAAACGAGAGCCACAACTAACGCTAATGAAATGCAAAGTAGGCGTTCCCGTGCAAAAAAACCACGAAAACACCACTTCCCCATATTTTCAATGACCAGCCAAAACTGCAATGCGATCCAAAAAGCAGGCGATAAGCCAAGTTAGCAGTAACAAATTAACATCAACCTTTAACTGGTGTAAGGAGGTAGACTATCTACTCCGTGAATTGGACCCAACTCACAGCCACATCTAAAGACCAACACGTGATAGAGCTACCGATCATGCAGATCCGATACGCAAAATGACCACAACACCCAGCGCCACCACCACCAGAACCTCCCCCCCGCACCACACCCCCTACTACCACAGAGGCAGCGCAAAACAGGGCAACGGACCTTCCCAAAACGCCACGCCCCTTAGCCACACAATAGCTGAATGTTGGGAGGTGTGGCAACCAACTATATATGAAGGAGGCAAGTCACCCATCAACAATAAAGCACACAGTGCCAAGTGTAACGCTGATGTGCTGCACAGACCTCACTATGCAAAGCACAAACCTCTCCATATGGAGATATTCTATTGATACTTGTAGTGTAGTGCACAGTGGACGCAACCATGTTACCTCAGGCAGTGGGGAAGATCTCGGTCATGTAGCTGTGTTGTCCCCCCCTGGAGGCAGAAGCGGAGTGGGCTGCTCCAACGTATGCCACTCCAGCGTAAGAGTATGAATAAATAGGCCAGGCCCTAGATGTGGTTCACATGAGGGAAGACCAATGAGTCTGTCACAGTGGCAGCCCTCACCCTGGCACGTGGCTGCCGCAATAACCGCGAGCCTCCTCGACACAGGCCCCATGCAAACCCAGCGGCACAGCACCGCACCACAGACGTATGTCTGTACCGACAACTGCCTTTGATCTACACTGCGGACAGAAGCGCTCACAATTCAGATGCAGTGGCAATTGCAGATGTTGCAGTTCAGTTCGCAAGACACGTTGCTCCCAGTGCGGTCTGCCCAGACCACACATCATCGCACGGTGCGCACACGCTGTGTGCTTCAGGCGCTACTAACTCACTGCACCATAAATCATCGCTGTGCGCCCATCCTGACCGCTGCCTCCGCTCTACACTGGGGTTACACGGTTCACAATTCAAGATTAGTAGCGACGCAAATTGTGTAAGAGACTATAATGGGTTAAGAAGACCAAATGCTCCCAATCTGTGCAGCTCATGTCAGTCACCTGAACGTGGGCATTTGCTGACCACTGCCTCCGGCCTACACTGTGGAAGACCGGCGACACGTGGTGCCAACTAACCCGGTTCAACACAAGCCGATCCCACATGTGTAACTGTGTCCTGAGTCCTGAATGGCAGCGACCACAGCACCAGACTCCCTTCGATCAGTGAGGTGTATTTCCATATGGAAGGCCAGCGACACATGGTGCCACTGAACCTGCACTACGCAGGCCGGTGGGGCCACCAACGTATGCACGTGGCTGTGGGCCCTTGCTCAACGCTACCTTTGGCCTACACTGTGGAAGATATGGTGCCACTAACCGTCTTCAACACAAGCCGATCCCACATGTGGAACTGTGTCCTAAGTCCTGAATGGTAGTGATCCCAACTCAGTGAGACAGCACCAGACTCCCTTCGATCAGTGAGGCATATTTCCATATGCAACCGCGGCGACACATGGTGCCACTAACCTTGTTCAACACAAGCCTAACAATCCCACATGTGGGACTGTGTCCTGAGTCCTGAATGGCAGGGACCCTAACTCCGTGAGACAACCACAGCACCAGACTCCCTTCGATCAGTGAGGCATATTTCCATTTGCAACGGCGGCGACACGTGGTGCAATAACTGTTCAACACAAGCTGAACAATCCCACATGTGGAACTGTGTTCTGAGTCCTGAATGGCAGTGACCCCAAGTCCATGGCAGCGACCACAGCAGCATACTCCCTCTGATTAGTTAGGCATATTTCCATATGCAATGGCGGCGACACGTGGTGCCAATAACTCTGTTCAACACAAGCCGATCCCACATGTGTAACTGTGTCCTGAGTCCTGAATGGCAGTCACCCCAAGTCCGTGGCAGCGACCACAGCACCACACTCCCTTCGATCAGTGAGGCATATTTCGATATGCAAGGCTGGCAACACGTAGTCCCACTAACTCTCTTTAACACAAGCTGATCCCACATGTGTAACTGTGTCCTGAGTCCTGAATAGCAGTCAACCCAAGTCCTTGGCAGCAACCACAGCACCACACTCCCTTTGATCAGTGAGGAGTATTTCCATATGCAACTACAGACTCCAGTAGGCAACTAACTATCACAGTCCTACACCCTACATATTATCCTTTGAGTATCCTCCCTTCAAGAAGTTTTTTTTATATCAGTTATAGCTTTACTGCAATGACCAAATTAATCTTCAAATGCAAACTAACATGGAATAGCAGTCTACACTACAGGCAGTACAGCTCGCAATTCCAATTTTAAATGCTAATTTCGAACAAGATTGTACTCAGAAAATACAACAGTTCATCAATGTATTCTATACTTATTTCATCTTTTCATCATACGCCTAAAATGCACTCAGTATGGCTCACAATGAAAATTATTTCTTCATTCATTAACTACAGAGTCCACTAGGCAAGTAACTATTACAGGCTTCAAATCTACATAGTATCCTTTCTTCTTCAACATTTTTTATATCAGTTATAGCTTTAGTACAATCACCAAATTCATTTTCAAGTACAAATGAACACTCAGCAGTCTACACTGCGGGCAGCAGACCTCGCAATTTGAATTTTGGACACGTGGTGCCAACTAACACTGTCCAACACAAGCCGATCCCACATGTGTAACTATGTCCTGAGTCCTGAATAGCAGTCACCCCAAGTCCGTGGCAGCGACCACAGCACCAGACTCCCTCTGATCAGTGAGGCATATTTCCATATGCAAGGCCGGCAACACGTAGTTCCACTAACCCTCTTTAACACAAGCCGATCCCACATGTGTAACTGTGTCCTGAGTCCTGAATGGCAGTCACCCCAAGTCCGTGGCAGCGACCACAGCACCAGACTCCGTCTCATCAGTGAGGCATACTTCCAAATGCAAGGACAACAGCATGTGGTGCCACTAACCCTGCTCAACACAAACCGATCCCACATGTGTAACTGTGTCCTGAGTCCTGAACGTCAGTGACCCGAACTTTGTAACCACACTCTCTTCGGTTAGTGAGGGGTATTTGCATATGGAAGGCCGGCGACACGTGGAGCCACTGAACCTGCACTACGCAGGCCGGTGGGGCCACCAACGTATGCACGTGGCTGTTTGGCCCTTGCTCACGACTACCTTTGGCTTACACTACGGTCAGCACGCCTCACAATTCGGATAGAGTTCGGATTCCACATGACGCAGTCCAGTAGCCAAGACACATTGTTACCAGTGCGGCCCGTCCACACCAAGCATCATCACAGGCTCATACAGTCTCAATGCTTCTGGTGCCACTAACCCTCTGTAACACAAGCCGATCCCACATGTGTAACTGTGTCCTGAGTCCTGAATGGCAGTGACCCCAAGACCGTGGCACCGACCACAGCACCACACTCCCTTCGATCAGTGAGGCATATTTTGATATGCAAGGCCAGCGACACGTAGTCCCACTAACCCTCTTTACAAGCCGATCCCACATGTGTAACTGTGTCCTGAGTCCTGAATGGCAGTGACCTCAACTTCTTGGCAGCAACCACAGCACCAGACTCCCTTCAGTCTTATTTGTTGTTCTTATCTTTAAATAATTATTTTTATATGTAAATCTATACATGACTAAGATTCTTCTTTGTCCAACCGCACAGGGACACTTCCAGGCCCAAAAAGGTTGTTGGGAGTATGATGGTAATGTGGGAAGAGGGTGCGTTACCTGCTGATGTGGGGAGAGGCAGCGTCAAAGGGGTATCTATCACAGAAAGAACGCCGATATATTTTCACAAATGCCTAAGACAAATGCCAGCTGACGGACTGAATCACAAAATGGTTTTTCAATGCTTATGTAGTGTGAGTTATGAACAGTTTGCACCCAGGCTCGCAGAGGGCCAGCTGCGGCCCGTCTGCTCGACTCATAGACGCAGTACTATGAGCCGTCCGTGTCATTGTAGCTATTCCTGCCCTGTTTCGTCGTACGCCACGCCACTGCGATTACGTTCCGACGTTGGCCCCACATAGCTACCTGTCGCAGACGTACACGCTGTTGGTGTGCAGGTCAGTGGTCTAGTTCTCAACATCTCACGGCCACTCCCTCAGGGCAGGTTTGCACACACACCACACCCATCGGCACATGCGTCCACGCAAATATAATAGATCGACAACGTCACATCCTTTATTTCCAGTGCTGACTAGATGGCGGACGCTCCACGTGTCTCAACCATAAAGGGTCTTTGAAAAGTTGCACAGAAGGTTAGTCGCACCCTGATCTGTATAGCCGTCAGGGGCCTACCACCCCCTTGGCGCGGACTTCAGATGCACAGGGTTAGTACCACCCGAAGCTCATATGGCCATCAGGGGCCTACCACCACGTGGCACGCACTTGAGTTCCACAGGCTTAGCGGCCCCAAAAGCTGATGTGGTCTCCGCCATTGATGACTCAGGACTCAGCGACATGTGTGAGATCTGCCGGGCCACGGAGAAGCTGATGTGGTCTCTGCCATTGATGACTCAGCAACATGTGTGAGATCTGCCGGGACGTGGAGAAGATGATGTGGTCTCCGCCATTCATGATTCAGGACTCAGTGACATCTGTGAGATCAGCAGAGAAGCTGATGTGGTCTCCGCCATTCAGGACTCAGCGATATATCTGGGATGCGCGGAGTTTTGACGGTCACATGGAGTGCCCACTGCTGCACACTCCAGTGTCACCAGGTAATTATTTGCTCATGGATGCGCAGAGCCGGCAGTGTCTGTCTCTCTCTCTCTCTCTCTTCCTTCTATCTCTTTAACTCTCTCTCTTTCTTCTCCCTTTCTCGCTCCCTTTCTTTCCTTCCCTCTCTTTTTCTCTCTGGCTTTTTTTTCCTTCTCTGTTTCTATGTGTCTCTCTCCTTTGATATGCACATTACACACGTCCCTATTTTGTGCTTTATTTTCCAGGCTCTGGCGTCGACATACATGGTCCCCACAGGAGTGTTCCGCATTGTTATTTTCTATTATTTTTGTTAAATTGTGTTTATTAATTTATCATTCATATATATATATGTTAATAAAAAAAATAAAGTTTGAAAATAGTTTTTCGTTTATCGTTTACATAGGTTTATAAAAAAATAAAGTTTGGAAAAAAAATTATAACGCTTTTTGTTCTCTTCACTGCTGTGTGACTCTTTCTTGTTCTTATTACTGTTATTTGATGGAGTCCACCATGGTGTTAAATTTTGGGGCACTTATCGCGGGAATACTGGTGATGTCTGCAGTTTGCACCAACTTCTGAATAGTGTGTTAGATTTATCTCAACTTTACTTCCATTAAAGTGCTGATAATGAAATGCAGACTAGCCGTTCCCGTACAAAAAGACACGAGGTGCACCTTTGTGATTTATTCTAAATACTAAAATCCTGTATTGAATTGCACTGAGGTAGTGGCTGCACTTATAGTGTACACACAAAATCAATTAAGAAATCTCATTGTATTTATATTGATTGGGAATAGACGAGATACACTGCTCAGTTTGTATATTGTTCTGCACACGAAAAAAATCACATCACAACTTTCACACCAACTGCAATGCGAAACAAATTCCGGCGATAA